>NW_026040043.1:0-2400000 GCF_023375975.1 Astyanax mexicanus | reverse complement strand
GCGGGCTCTGGCTCGAGGAGTAAAGAGGCGAAGGGGAATTCCCCGGCGTCGCACCAGCGAGGCGGTGAGTAGCCGGGGGCGGGCCTCCCTTTTTTTCTCCCGCGAGGCATTATAAATTTATTTATGTTTCCGGGAAAAAAAAAGGCAAAACAAAACTGAGGTGTGGCTTCGGGCGGCCAAACAAAGGCACGCTTTGAGTCCACCACAGCCCCGTGTCGTGCTCCACTCCGCGGCTTCCTTCCAACCAGGTCACTGGACCCCGCCCAAAAGGGGCGGTGCCCGCATTCTCCACCACTGTTGTAGGCCCCTGGGGTTAGGGGCGTACCCACTGTGACCCGGAAGGAGGAAGCGCACAGATAACACAGACACGGGGAGTAAATAAACTCAAAACGTACCTTTTATTTGGCTTTTAACTGCCCTCCACCACACCCAAAACAACTCAAATAAACATACTCAGCCCTAATGGGGCTCTAGAGTCAGTATAATTACTTTCAGTTCCATTTAAAGGTCCGTGCAGCCTCAGCCCTCAGCTCCCCAGTCAAGAGTCTTTTTCAGTGAGCTGAGGCTGAGTTTTTATACCTGTCCCAGCCGGCTGCTTAATCAGTCCTGAATGCACACCGGCTGGGACAGACATGGCTGTGAGTTCCGGCGTGGGGCGGACCCACGGTTCCCCCGCCTCCTCACGCCACAATATATATATATATATACGTATATATATATATATACGTATATATATATATATATACGTATATATACAGGGTTTGGACAATGAAACTGAAACACCTGGTTTTAGAGCACAATAATTTATTGTGGTGACGGACAGTTCTGGTGGAAACAGGAGAGTTGAGGTGCACATTGAATTCTGCCGTGCTTTGATCAGCTGTGGTTTTATGTTTTTTGGATACAATCTCAGACAGCTTCCTCTTACAGCGTCCACAGTTAATCCTGTTGGATGTAGTTGGTCCTTCTTGGTGGTATGCTGACATTACCCTGGATACCGTGGCTCTTGATGCATCACAAAACTTGCTGTCTTGGTCACAGATGCTCCAGCAAGACGGGGTCCAACAATTTGTCCTCTTTTGAACTCTGGTATGTCTCCCATAATGTTGTGTGCATTGCAATATTCTGAGCAGAACTGTGCTCTTACTCTGCTAATTGAACCTTCACACTCTACTCTTACTGGTGCAATGTGCAATTAATGAAGATTGACCACCAGGCTGCTCCAATTTAGCCATTTAGCCACACTAAAATGATGACAGATTTCAGTTTCATTGTTCAACCCCTGCATATATATATATATATATATACAAAGGTGCTTATTGCTATCTTATTCTCCGTCACAATCATAAAACAATATTTTAGTATCACTAACAATGTTGTGAATAGGGGCATAAAAAAACTGTGTGGAGCGTGAACCATATTGCCATTGCACAATGGCTGTTTTCGCTCCATTTTAATGTTGAGCACTTCTTAGGATGCCTAATTTGAAGTGAACAAGAGTGCCGCCAAGTATGGATGCCCACACAGGACAAATGCAATCTCATTTTAAGCACCATTATATATCTACTAGAGTCAGATTATACCTGTTCAGTATCATTTATTTTACTTTAATCCTGGATATATGGAGATATTTGGAGTGCATTATTATTAGTATCATGACTGGATTCTGGATCATTGACTTCTGTTACAAATCTGATAAAAATTCTTGTATTTTTTAAATATTTTTGTTAGGAGTGTGCCGTGTCATATCATATGCAATTTAATTTAATTTTCATTTTGTTGCAATAGAGTATTTTTTATTGTTATTTCTTATTTAATGTTTTGTCATATCAGCAAGAGTATCGTTAAAATAGTGAAAATACCATAAAATATTGTGATACTATTTTACTATTTTACTATTACTATTATACTATTTTATTTTATAAAGCCAATGCAGGTAAAGACACGCTCCTACCAATAGACAAAGCTACATAAACTACAGACAACATTTCTCACAAATTTGCAGAAAATGAGAAATGGCTGAAATAACAAAAAAGATGCAGAGCTTTCAGACCTCAAATAATGCAAAGAAAACAACAAGTTCATATTCATAAAGATTTAAGAGTTCAGAAATCAACATTTGGTGGAATAACCCTGGTTTTAATCACAGTTTTTATTTTCATGCATCTTGGCATCATGTTCTCCTCCACCAGTCTTACACACTGCTTTTGGATAACTTTATGCTGCTTTACTCCTGGTGCAAAAATTCAAGCAGTTCAGCTTAGTTTGATAGTATTAGTAGTACTGATGTAATTTGGTTGGTACCTGACTTCCATACCCAATCCAAAAAGATGCACAATTTCATATCTGTATTAATTTAAAGGGAAAATCAGATGTGGATTATAATTAAAGTAAAACCACAGCAAGAACATGGCATCCAGCCATTAAATTAACTATTAATTATTGAATTCTGCGATTTCGCACTACTGAATACCTGAAAACCAGGAAAAACTACTGCTGAGCTCCAGCCTCGGCTCACAGCTGCTTTGCATGTTGACCATTCAGCACTTTCCTCTACATCCTCGTGCGACTGTTCCAGTTGTATGACTTACTGTTCCTACATTCATTTGCATTTATATGCCTTTATTGGTCATGGGGTTATTCCTTCATTAACATATGCACGCCTGTGACTGGCATATGTTAGCAGCCAGCAAAACACTATTAATGACTTCCGCACTATTCAGACGTGCGCTCGGAATTATGGGGGCATTTTCCTGACTTTTCCTGCCAGGCTTTTCCAGACCAGCAGAATAAACATAAAGGAAGTGCCGACATCAGTAAAACACTGTCATAACAATTCAGAGCAATATAAACATATATAAACATATTACATTAGTCCTGCTGTTGGTCCATACTGACCAACACACAGCCTTCAAAACTGCAGCTTTTACTAACTGGCCACTTTATTAGAAACACCACTCACTGGCCACTTTATTAGAAACACCACTTACTGGCCACTTTATTAGAAACACATAGTAAATAGGATTTACTTCCACTTACTGGCCCCTTTATTAGAAACACCTACTATACTACATTATAATTCCACTCACTGGCCACTTTATTAGAAACACCACTTACTGGCCACTTTATTAGAAACACCACTTACTGGCCACTTTATTAGAAACTCCACTTACTGGCCACTTTATTAGAAACACCACTTACTGGCCACTTTATTAGAAACACCATTTACTGGCCACTTTATTAGAAACACCACTTACTGGCCACTTTATTAGAAACACCATTTACTGGCAACTTTATTATGAACACCATTTACAGGTCACTTTATTAGAAACACCATTTACTGGCAACTTTATTAGAAACACCATTTACAGGTCACTTTATTAGAAACATCACTTACAGGTCACTTTATTAGAAACACCATTTACAGGTCACTTTATTAGAAACACCATTTACTGGCCACTTTATTAGAAACACCATTTACAGGTCACTTTATTAGAAACACCATTTACTGGCAACTTTATTAGAAACAGGCAGTGTTAGTGGTGAATCAGGCGCTGTGGTGATGCAGAGGAGGAAAAGCAGGAATTCACTTCCTCCCACAGTGAGTCTGAGCGCTGGAGCCGGCAGCCTTCTGGGCCGTGGCCTGGAGTGAGTTACCATGTGCTGCATAAAGTGTAGGACAACAATGGAAGCCCCTGTTGGCGTCTTTGAGTGGATCTTGTTAGAGCGTGAGCTACATTCCTGATGAGGGGACCTTTCAGCTCTCTATTAATCTCTGCTTTGTCTTCTTTCTTGTTATTCTTTATTCTCATGCTCTACACAGTGCTGTGTTTCCTCTACATGCCTGTACCTTTATAATCTGACCCTGGACCTGATATTCAGAACCGGCTGTTCCCCTGAAACCAGCCCCTGGGCATGTTGTAAGGATGTTTTTACATGCAGGTTTGTTCCCTCTGGTCTGAATTAGTTAAAGAGTTTGTGGAGTTAGGAGTGTTTTGCCTCTAAGGGCCCTATATTACACCTCACCAACTGCCTATTTTCACGTCTTCTGTCTGCGTCGTTTAAATAGCAACACTGCTTCTGAATATATCTACACTGATGGGTGTGGTGGTCTGGAAATGAGGTGTGTTCAGGTAAATTTCTGGAGTTTTGCTTGTTCATCTTGGCACCGAAAAACACAGGTGCGCCTCTTACTGATTAAGACCCTGACATTAGTCAATGCTCATACGTTCATTGCTATCTTGGGAACACCAATGCGCCATGCCATTCATCAACAATAAACATAATACTACATAAAATAACATAGATCTATCTATCTATCTATCTATCTATCTATCTATCTATCTATCTATCTATCTATCTATCTATCTATCTAAAGCTTTAGTGATCCTATATGCAGAAAAGAGATGCATTGACATTTGCAACCAATACACGGTTCAAAAAGAGAGTTCTTGAGTCTTTTTTTCGTAACCTATTTCAGGTGAGCCATCAATTTATTATAACGTGTCCAACAAACGCTTCTCAGCAGAGGAAACTGAGCTGCTTGTTTATGTTTGTTCATTCTGTTTGTTGTTAATGTAATAGTTGGGGTTTTGCACTGCTGTGTGGCTTTGTATGTGTAAAGAACAGAGGAGGATGTGTGTTGCCAAGATAGCAATGAACGTCTGACTGCTGGCATTCTAACACATGCATATTCTCTGATCTAAACCATTCCACTGTAGCTCTGGCTGTATGTTTAGGGTCATCATCTTGCTGGAAGGTCTCAAGTCTTTTTGCAGCCTCCAACAGGTTTTCTTTATCCAGGATTGTCCTGTATTTATCTCCATCCATCCATCCATCCATCCATCCTCCCATCAACTCTGACTAGCTTACCTGTCCCTGCTGAAAAAAGCATGCCCTCAGCCTGATGCTCCCACCACCATGTTTTACAGTGTGGATGTTGTGCTCAGGGTGATGAGTAGTGTTACTTTTACTTTGGTCTGATCAAAAATATGGAACAGATCAAGGGGTATCAATACTTTTGTGAGCCATCAACTGCGCATTGTGCAGCTTGATTTAGGATGTCAGTGAGTTTTTGCTATCGTAACAATGGGAAAAGTACACCTTGCATGGCTCGAAACACGCAAAAGGCATTGACTGTGATTAATTTTGGGCGTAACGTGAAATAAATCAGCCTGTAACTAGCTCATTATTCCCTGTAAAAGTCCCTGTAAAATGTCCAACGCTTCTTAGCAGAGGAAACTGACCTGCTTGTTTTTGGGTTTGTGCACTGCTGTGTGGCTTTGTATGTGAAACGAGTGGAGGAGGATGTGCATTGCCAAGATAGCAATAAACATCTATCTGTTGAAGTCTGTCTACGTTGTGTTCAGTCAGTGGAGCTCCTGTGTTTTACCTGAACACATCTCATTTCCAAACCACCACGCCCATCCGTGTAGATATATTCAGAAGCTCTGCTGCTATTTAGTCGAGGCAGGTGGAAGGCATGTAAATAGACTGTTGGCGAGGTGTAAGATAGCAATGAGCATCACCACATGCCTCGCACGCCTTTCTGTGTGTGAAATCTCTGTCATTTCTGCAGGCAGAGGCGAGGTAATGGTGTAATAGGGCACCGGGGGATGCTCCCTTGTTCCAGCGTCCAGGATGGCTTAACCTCTATTAATGCATGCAGGAGAGCCAGGCGCTAACCCGGCACAGCCCCCCCATCCGACCCCCACCCCCCCCCCCCCCCCCCATATCTGGGAAGCGACCTGTGCCAGCTCTGGGAGCTGCCACTTGGGCCAGCATGCAAAGGACCTGCTATGCTAATTGGTTTCAGTGGCTTTTGATTCAGGTTACTCTGCCTTTCATGCGGCTCATCTGGAATGGAGCGCACGGACGAGCGCCGCTGGCTGGCTGGCTCGGCTCCTCCAATCGCCAACGGCTGCTGGTGTTGAAACCGAGCGCTGGACCTGCATTAATACCACTCGATTTTTTGGTTCTTTTTACTCGTGAAGCGTTGAGAAATATATATTTTTATATGCCTTGAACATGGCTATTGATCTCCTGAAGAGGCTTTGATGTCCATCAGTAGGTTTGACGTCTATGAGTACGGTTTGTTTTGCCCTAAAGAGCGAAATAATTTACGTTACAGTAGTTAGGGTTACAGCTTTTATCACTAATGATTTTTACATTATTGCGTATATAATACATAACAAAAAAACAAAACATCAGTTTCTTTGATTTTACCAAATGGAAAATCTCTGGAATATAATCAAGAGGAAGATGGATGATCACAAGCCATCAAACCAAACTGAACTGCTACTTAAGTTTTGCACCAGGAGTGTAAATGCATAAAGTTATCCAAAAGCAGTGTGTAAGACTGGTGGAGGAGAACATGATGCCAAGATGTATAAAAAAAAACTGTGATTAAAAACCAACCAGGATTATTCCAGCAAATATTGATTTCTGAACTCTTAAAACTTCATGAATATGAACTTGTTTTCTTTGCATTATTTGAGGTCTGAAAGCTCTGCTTCTTTTTTGATATTTCAGCCATTTCTCATTTTCTGCAAATAAATGCTCTAAATAACAATATTTTTATTTGGAATTTGGGAGAAATGTTGTCTGTAGTTTATAGAATAAAACAAAAATGTTCATTTTACTCAAACATAAACCAATAAATAACAAAATTAGAGAAACTGATTCAGAAACTGAAGTGGACTTCATGGATCTGAAAGTTGATATTTTATGATATTGCTTAAATTAACCATCGGATGCACCTATTATGCTGTAGAGTAGCCTTAAAGGATTAATCTCTCATGTAAATTAACTTGATTATCTGAATTATGTCTGAAACTAAAAACTGGTTTTAAAGTTTTTTTTTTTTTTTACTTTTTTGATTGCAGACAGTATAAACCCAAGATATTTCATGTTTTATCTGCTCAGCTCCATTTCATTCAATTTATTAATATACTATATATCCATTCCTGCATTTCTGACCTGCTACACCTTCCTTTTCACAACATTTAAAAGACATTCCATTTCTTCCAAATAAATGCCAGATACTTACTACACTAATCCAACTGAGCACAATGGTCCACTATCCCAGATTCCTCCAGTAAAGTCCAGTAGAGAAGTGGGAGGAGCTTCTTCTGGTCATGGTAAAGTTGTAAGTGGTATTAGTGAATATAGTAACTCTGTATTGTAGTAGAGAAGTGGGCGGAGCTTCATAATAATAAGGCTTGTATTGTGTACAGTAGTAAAGTTGTAAGTGGTATTAGTGAATATAGTAACTCTGTTTTGTAGTAGAGAAGTGGGCGGAGCTTCTGGAAGGTCATGGTGAACATAAGGCTTGTGTTGTGTACAGTAGTAAAGGTGTAAGTGGTATTAGTGAATATAGTAACTCTGTAGTCTGTAGTAGAGAAGTGGGTGGAGTTGTCCTTTTCACAGTGGATGCTCTTGTCACCCATTGATTAGATTTATTATCATGCTCTCTTTGTTACGATTAATTCTGACATTTGACATTTGTCCAGATCGGATATCTGGTGCATGTCTTTATCACAACATCACTACTGATCGCTCTCCTATTGGCCAGAAGTAATTTCTTCGAGTTCTGTTGTCAGTAGAGCCGATGTGCTATTGTAATTATTCTGGCTGGTCTCCTGATGCAATGTTGTGGCTAATATTTGAGATGCCTGTGTTTTCAGGCTGGCAGCAATAGCCAGAAATCCATTTGTGCAATTGGTGTAATTATCTAAACAGTCTATGGGAATCAATGTTTATATGCAAGGTGCAAAATACATATGGTGGTGAGGTATTTTCATATTTAACTCTGTAGTCGATCCAAAAGTCTCAAATTCACATGCATTCAATAAAATGGTTTGTACTAGCTTAGCCATAAGAAGCTTCAAACCCAACTCCTAAAATATCTTCTAAAGACCTTATTTAAAGATGGAAATTGATACATATTCAGATAAATACTTTATACTGTAAACATATAGAGTATAATTTTGGCCTGACAACAGCTTAACAGAAGTCCAATAGCAGCTGTATATCAGTCTAGTAGAGCTCCAACAGTGGTCCAATATACGGCTCAAAATATAAGTTTGACAATGGTTCTATAGCAGTCCCATTATATTCACATTTGCTGCCCAGTATAGGTCCAGTTATGGTTCAGTATACGTCCAACAGATGCTCAACCAATAGATAGTGAACCAAAGTAGCAGCCCACTAGAAGTCCAGTAGAGGGAGGTCCAAAAGCCATCCAATAATCGTCTATTAGAAATTCAACAGAGGTTGTTCCAAAAGTTCGGAAAGGTTGTTCCAAAAGCAGTTCAGTTCAGTCCAGCAGGTTCATAGTTGCCCAATAAAGCACCAATAGTAGTCCAGTAGAAGCCCAACCAAGGTTTATAAGTAGTCCAATGGAGGTTTCATAGTGGTAACTGCAGTTCCATAGTGGTTCCAACATGGTCCAATAGTGGTACTTTAACAGCCTAGTAGTGGTCCAAAAGCGGTCTGATAGAGCTCCAATATGCCTAAAATCATCCTATAGAGGTCCAAAAGTGGTCCAATAAACATTCAATAGTGTTCCAATAACAGTTCTGTAATTGTGGAATAACGGTCCAACAGTGGTCCTCTAGCTGTTCAATAGAGGTCCAGTAGATGTTCAGTAGAAGTCCAAAACCAAGCAGCAGTAATGTCTCAAATGTCTCAAACATGGTCCAATATTGGTACGTTAACAGTCCAATAGAGACTGAACAGCAATTCTCTGGAAGATCTTGTAAAACTGAAGAAGTAAATCTGACTGTACTCAATGTTTCAATTATTGTTTTTTTGTGCTCTACCTCAAAACATTTCTACACGCTCATCCCTCATACATATGCATGATCTCACGCTCTCACGCCCTGACGTTCTATAAAAACGAGCTGAAATGCTGGCGTTTGTGTATCTGCGGGGCTGTATTGTGACTGTAAAAAGCTGTAAAGGTGGCGGAGGGATGATAGATGAATCCATTGCGTTCTCTCCCGGCGAGATGCTTGTTCCATCGATTAATGCACACATTCATCTGTAGCTGTGGAGAGGTTTAGTGCCGAATATACTTTAACGCACTCTGCTTGACTCAGCTTTTGTGCGGCGCGCAGCCGCGCTCACATAAATTCTAACGACTGCAGGACGAGGCGTTTTACGGCGGCTCTTTTTTTTTCGAGGGCGAGGCGGGAAGGAGCGTATTTTTCCCAGGGAGCCGAGGACGACGCCTCGTGTCCGAGTTTAATGGAAAGTCGTTGTTTGGAGTAGTTGAACGCTTGCTGTTCCTCGTCGTACATCCCAGTCAGCAACGCTCTCAGAGATACAGTACAGGACAAAAGTTTGGACACACCTTCTCTTTTCTTTTTCAATGCGTTTTCTTTATTTTCATGACTTTTTACATTGAGTAGATTCTCACTGAAGCATCAAAACTATGAATGAACACATGTGGAGTTTTATGTACTTAACAAAAAAAGGTGAAATAACTGAAAAAAACATGTTTTATATTCTAGTTTCTTCAAAATATCCACCCTTTGCTCTGATTACTGCTTTGCACACTCTTGGCATAATTCTCTCAATGAGCTTCTTCAAGAGGTGGCCACCTGAAATTAGTGAAAAGTTTTCCAACAGTCTTGAAGGAAGGAAGGAGTTCCCAGAGGTGTTTATTAGCACTTGTTGGCTCTTTATCTTCTTCACTCTGTGCTCCAGCTCACCCCAAACCATCTGGATTGGGTTCAGGTCCGGTGACTGTGGAGGTTCAGCTCATTTTTTATTAAGTACATAAAACTCCACATGTGTTCATTCATAGTTTTGATGCCTTCAGTGAGAATCTACAATGTAAATAGTCATGAAAATAAAGAAACTCATTGAAAAAGAGAAGGAGTGTCCAAACTTTTGGCCTGTACTGTATTTTGTCACCCGCAGATCCGCAGCCGAAGTTTCCGATGTTTTTTTTTTTTTATGTATTCGCGTTATTTATTAATTTCCTCCGCTCTCGGTTTAAATGACTCAGTGATTGAGCAGTAAATGAGATGTGCTCGGCTCCCGTGTGCTACCGCTCCGCTCTCAGCAGACCTCCATTTCCAACTTAGTTCATTGATGTAAATAATGAGCGTTAATGTCTTGGCAGGGCGTCAATTTTCATGGTATTTAATTGTCTTGAAAATTGACAAAGACGCACTTCCAACACTGGTAACAGTGGAGCTCTACCAAGGAGATAATAAATAAATTAATCAACAAGCAAATAAATGTCTGAATGCTCTTTTCCTCACGAGCCTTTTTTTCCATCACGACAGCATCCACGGTAGTGCACTGATGACTCACTGGTTAGAGCGTAGGGTTATTGGGTTATTGATCACAGGATTGTGGGATTAATAGCCAACTCAAATATGCAATAAATGCAAGCAAATGACTTAACCTTTTCTTTATGTCTCAGTTCTGTCAAAGTGCTGTAAATTTTAGTATTTTTGGGAGTTCACAAGGTTGCGGGTTGTTGGGTTCAATACCCAGCTCTGCTAAGCTGTTGAGTCATAAAGTAAGGCAGTTAACCTTTACCCTGTGTCTCAACATATACAGCTCTGGAAAAAAAAAATAAGAAACCACCTTTTAAAAATGATGACTTTCTTTGATTTTTACCAAATGGAAAACCTTTGGAATATAATCAAGAGTAAGATGGATGATTACAAGCCTTCAAACCAAGCTAAATGCCAAAAAGTTATCCAAAAGCAGTGTATAAGACTGGTGGAGGAGACCATAATGCCAAGATGCATGAAAACTGTGATTAAAAACCAACGAGGCTTATTCCACCAAATATTGATTATTTCTGAACTCTTAAAACTTTATGAATAAGAACTTTTTTTTTTTTTTTTTTTTTTTTGCATGCAATGTTGAAACAAATTTCCTTCCACTACCAGATCAGGAGCATCACTACCTTTAATAAACTCCTGAAGACTGAGCTCTTCAAAGAGCACTTACTCTCCTAACACCTCTAACAATTAGAGTAACTACTTCTAACATAATTTCCTTCTTCTCCTCCTTTCCTAAATTATTCCATTATTTCCCTTTGTCCTCCTTTAGGTCATGTCTAAAAATGTTTTCTTTTACCTTAAACTTCTATTACTCAATATACAGGGTTTGAACAATGAAACTGAAACACCTGGTTTTAGAGCACAATAATTTATTGTGGTGACGGACAGTTCTGGTGGAAACAGGAGAGTTGAGGTGCACATTGAATTCTGCCGTGATTTGATCAGCCGTGGTTTTATGTTTTTTAAATACAATCCGGGTTAACACCCGAACATCCCTTTCAGACAGCTTCCTCTTACAGCGTCCACAGTTAATCCTGTTGGATGTGGTTGGTCCTTCTTGGTGGTATGCTGACATTACCCTGGATACTGTGGCTCTTGATACATCACAAAGACTTGCTGTCTTGGTCACAGATGCTTCGGCAAGACGTGCACCAACAATTTGTCCTCTTTTGAACTCTGGTATGTCATCCATAATGTTGTGTGCATTGCAATATTTTGAGCAGAACTGTGCTCTTACTCTGCTAATTGAACCTTCACACTCTTACTGCTCTTACTGGTGCAATGTGCAATTAATGAAGATTGACCACCAGGCTGCTCCAATTTAGCCGTGAAACCTCCCACACTGAAATGATGACAGGTGTTTCAGTTTAATTTGGACCAACGGATTCATACCCCAGAATCCTGTATATCACAGTTCAGGACCCGTCCAGTCCTGCAGGGGTTAAACGGCAGTGAGCAGGACAGCGAGGTACCGGGAGATGTCATCACATTCTGATTAGGTGTCGCACAGATTTGCAGCAGGTCCGCCGGGAGCGAATCGGATCTGACGGGCCCTAATATAGAACCCTGATGCACTCCCTCAAAGCCGCACCTGTACCTATACCACCACGAGCTGCGGGAAAAGAGCTGGAAGTGGGTGAGGAGAGCTCCTCTTATTCCCTGCAGAGCAGAGGCAGAAATAATGGCCACCCTTCCAGACTCTTCCGCGCTTGTTTGTGAGGAATATACAATTAAAATGACGGAATAATAACAGTGTTTGAGGAGGTTTACACCCGTACGACGGCGGGTAAAGTGCGGTAATAAAGAACAGGGTGACGGCGGCCGTGATCAGGATGATATAATCACAGAAGCGTATTTGGGTTAATTATTCTTGCTTCTCTCCTGCAGGGGATGATGTACTTGGAGGAGAGACGGCTGGTCCACAGGGATTTGGCCGCTCGCAATGTTTTGGTCAGATCTCCCAACCACATCAAGATCACCGACTTCGGCCTGGCTCGCCTGCTGGACGCCGACGAGAAGGAGTACAACGCCGATGGAGGCAAGGTCAGAAAACAAAGAAAAAAGCACTTTTTGTTTGCTAATCAAACTATACACTAATAATATTATCTGTATTTTTGAAAAAGATGGTACATTTCTCATTTTACAAATTTTTGTCCCAATACCCTTGCATATTTCACTCTTTTTATAGAGCTTTGTAAAGTTTTAGTGTGTTTTTAGTAGTGTTGTCAATCGAAAAACATAAATAAAAAAAAAATTATATATATATATATATATATTTTTTTTATATATATATATAAAATAATGAATGTAAGAAATGTAAAATGCAATTTATACAGCTCTGGAAAATAATGAGGGGCCACTTAAAAATGGAATGTGGAAAAAGAAGAGAAAGATGGATGATCACAAGCCATCAAACCAAGCAGAACTGCTTGAAAGTTATTCAAAAGCAGTGTGTAAGACTGGTGGAGGAGAACATGATGCCAAGATGCATGAAAACTGTGATTAAACACTACCAGGGTTATTCCACTAAATATTGATTTCTGAACTCTTAAAACTTTATGAATATGAACTTGTTTTCTTTGCATTATTTGAGGTCTATATTCTATGAATCTATTTTTTGTTAATTTGACCATTTCTCATTTTCTGATAAATTTCAAAAAAATGCTCTAAATCACAATATTTTTATGTGGAATTTGGGAGAAATGCTGTCTGTAGTTTATAGAATAAAACAACAATGTTCATTTTACTCAAACATAAACCTATAAATATCAACATCAGAGAAACTGATTCAGAAACTGAAGTGCTCTCTTAATTTTTTCCAGAGCTGTATATATATATATATATATATATATATATATATATATATATATATATATATATTAGTATTATCTAAAAAAAAATACTAGTGAATACTTGTTTGTTTGAGCGGAGATAAAGCCGTAACGTGGGGCTCTGGAATAAAGAATGCATAATAAATTGTTTAGAGGATTTTTTTTTTTTTTTTACTTTATTATAAACTCAATCTCAGCTTGGTTGTAAGGATTTCTGAATTAGAATTTAATTATCTGAGTATAAAAGAGTGTTTTTACACCTGTAGTTGTGAAAGTTTCTAAGGTTCGGATCAGTTGAAAAGTTTATTTGAGTTTATTTGGAGAGTTTCTCCCTCTGTTTGGTTTGGTTTCACACAGGCATAAAAACCTAAACGCACCAAAATGCAAACGCACCAATAAACCAAGAGAGCACATCAGAGTCTCTTTTGATTGGTCAGAGCAAGTAAGAAAGCAAATATAGTGAAAAGATTCTGTGTTTTAGTGTATATATATATCTGTATATCTGTGCAATGTGAAGCTGCTTTAAAAAATCTGACGCTGTACTTTTAAACACAGTACTCTTAGTGTGTAAACAGCATGGAGCAGCAGAGGCAGCGTTTGTTCATAGCTGTAACTTATATGTCTAATATATAAATTAGATTAAACTGCACTTAATCAGCAGTTCAGCTCAATTAAAAAGAATTATATTTAATAGTTAAAATGTCTCCTAATAGTTTAAATCCTATTAAAGTCTTCCCATCCTGCGTCTCTTATGCAGATGCCCATTAAGTGGATGGCACTGGAGTGCATTCATTACCGAAAGTTCACCCACCAAAGTGACGTCTGGAGCTACGGTAAGTAATTTCTGCTGGTTTATTGATGATTGTTCCAGATTAAGACTTCCTAAATCATGATCGGGAGATCCCTAGTTTGAATTCCGGTCATGCAGCTTGCCATCAGCTGCTGGAGCCCCGAGTTGCCCCTGCTCTCTCTGGGTGGGTACAGTAGATGGCACTCTTCTTTCCCCTCATCACTCCTAGGGTGATGTGGATCAGCACAAGGCTGCGTCTGTGAGCTGATGTATCAGAATCGAGTCGCTGCGCTCTCCTCCGAGCGTTAGCGCTGTGATGCTACTCGGCAATGCTGCCTCAGCAGCGGGAAATTGTATTTAAATCAAGTTGCTGTTATACATGACTTTATAGTCTGTCAAGTCAATGCTACTTGCAAAACATTTAAAATGTAAAAGTTATCATTTACAGCATTCCTAATGAAGTAAAATCATCAAAATTAATTAATCAACACCAGAACTGGGTTTTTAATAAACTCAGATTTATTCAAGGATGCGTTCTTGAGTTATAGAATAGTATTAAAATAATAATAGTATAAATATTTATTTCTGAAAGGTTTAATTGATATTTAGCTAACATCCAACTAAATATTCATCCAATGCTACTGAAATCTAAGAGATCTAAATAATTAAAGTGATCCTTTCAATGGAAAATAATATATGTATTTTAATATATGTATATTATTGTATGTATGTATGTATGTATGAAAAATATGTATATTATTAATATATAATATATGTATCTTATAGACATAAAATTCCTAGAAAGCTTTACTGTTGTTTATTTACATTTATTCCTTCACATTTTTCAGGAGTGACCATCTGGGAGCTGATGACGTTTGGAGGGAAGCCATATGATGGAATTCCTACTCGTGAGATCCCGGACATCCTGGAGAAAGGAGAACGTCTGCCTCAGCCCCCCATCTGCACCATCGACGTCTACATGGTCATGGTCAAATGTGAGTGTGCCAGAATTTCCAGACCATTTCCTGGCTGTTTCCTGTTGTTTTCCAGCTGTTTCCAGACTGTTTTCAGACTGTTTCCAAACACTTTCCAAACTGTTTCTCTGATGTTTCCAGACTGTTCACAGATTGTTTTCCATTTACAGACTGTGTTCAGGCTGTTTCCAGGCTGTTTCCAGACTATTTACAGACTGTGTTCAGGTTGTTCCAGGCTCTTTTCAGGCTTTTTCCAGCCTGTTTCTAGATTGTTTCCAGACTGTTTCCTGGCTATGTTCAGGCTGTTTTCAGGTTGTTTCCAGACTCTTTTCAGGCTGTTTCCCGGCTATGTTCATTCTGTTTCCTGGCTGTTTCCAGGCTATGTTCAGGCTGTTTCCAGCCTGTGTTTAGGCTGTTTTCAGACTTTTTCCAGACTATGTTCAGACAGTTTTCAGACAGTTTCTAGACTGTTTTCAGCATGTTTCCAAACTGTTTCTCTGATGTTTCCAGACTGTTTTCAAACTGTTTCCAGACTGTTCACAGATTGTTTTCCAGACTATTTACAGACTGTGTTCAGGCTGTTTCCAGACCTTTTCCAGGCTATGGTTTCCCAGCTGTTTCCAGGCTTTTTCCCAGCTGTTTCCAGGCTGTTTCCCAGCTGTTTCCAGGCTGTTTCCAGACTGTTTCCAGCCTGTGTTCAGGCTGTTTCCAGGCTCTTTTCAGGCTCTTTCCAGCCTGTTTCTAGATTGTTTCCAGACTGTTTCCTGGCTATGTTCAGGCTGTTTTCAGGTTGTTTCCAGACTCTTTTCAGGCTGTTTCCCGGCTATGTTCATTCTGTTTCCTGGCTGTTTCCAGGCTATGTTCAGTCTGTTTCCAGGCTTTGTTCAGGCTGTTTCCAGACTGTGTTCATTCTGTTTCCTGGCTGTTTTCAGGCTGTGTTCAGACAATTTTTAGACAGTTTCTAGACGGTTTCAAGCTGTTTCCAGACTGTTTCCAGGATGTTTTTAGTCTGTTTCCCGGCTGTTTCCAGTCTTGTTTCCAGACTGTTTCCTGGCTTATCCAGCCTTGTTTCCAGGCTGTTTCCCAGCCAGATCCGCTGCTCAGTTTTCCGATTTCCTGCACGGCTTCTTTGTAGGCGGTATAAAGGGGAATTAGCATACGGGTGATCTGCACACGCTCTGAGGCGGAATTAAACGCATGCCAGTCAAAAAGCACATAAAAAGGGATGAAGATTAGAGGCATTAATTCTAATTACACTGCGTCTGCGAGCTGTTGTTGGTGATTCGCGTTGCTGTAGCAGTAATAAACACACAGAACACGGAGGAAGAAATATTGATAGAGATGAAATTGGGTCTGATTGCTGGAGTAATTGCTGCTCATTTAGATAACGTGTTGGAGTGTGAGCTCTGAGGGGAAATTAATTGTGGGGAAATGAAGATCACAACAGTGCGAGGTGGCAGGAAGTGAATGCCTGCCAGCCACTGAATGATTGGCACAGTGGCGCTGCCACTAGTTCTGTAATTCGGGTCGAGCACTGACCCTGGGTGTCTGCTAAACATTTGGAACTGATCTGTTAGCATGTAGCTGCTAGCTCTGGATGGGAAATTTAATATTTTTTGTGATATTTGTCTCCTGCTGATTTTGGATTTGCAGAATACTTGAAAAGTTAAGGCAAAATAAGTTTTTTTAAACAGTACTTTTTAGCAGAACTTTAGAGGGACATGCAGTACCGTCACCTGGAATAGTTTTCTCTGCGTCTTGAATGAAGGAGTTTCTGGAGGTGCTGAACAATAGCTGCTGCTTTTTCTTCACTTTGCTGTGAAGCTCCAGCTCATCCCAACTAAATCACCTCAAATCACCATCTCAGTTCATCAGGTTTAGATCAGGGGATTAATGTGGAGGAATAACACTTTTTTACTGTTTACTATGTGATTCCATATGTGAACCTTAAATTTACATTAGTTTTCATTCTACAAAGTAGAAACTACATTAAATAGAGAAATAAAGCATAAAAACACTAAATGATAAGGCGTGTCGAAACTTTTGACTGGTACTGTACACAAAAGAGCCAAAAGAGCTCAATATCAGTTAATTTCATCTTTACAAACTCTCTGTTTTCCAGTTGAAAGAAAAATGAGCTGTACGGGACTAGGATTGTATCATTAGATCATTGTATATCGTCGCTGTCCAATGAAAAAGAAGTATTTCCATTTTTGTTGATTTTTAGTTTACTACATAATTTGAACAGACAAACCGTCCCCTACACTGAGTCAAAATTTCTTGATGAATGGACCAATAGAAATACTTCAAAATTACCTGAAATACGCTTTTTTTAAATTGACTTCCATTAAAACTTTATTGTCAATTAAATGGTTGCACTCAGAAGGAAGTGTTAGACTGCAATGCTATCTGGGAAAAGATAAAGGTTACCAAGTTACCAGATACTGATGTGGGAAAATATTGGTCATGTTTATTGAGCTACACATACAAACGTAGGATGTCCCAGCATCCCATAATAACTCCAATATTCTCTGTACACAGTTGCTGCAGATTGTGCGGTAGGGGTATAGGAGTGTTGATACTTTGCTATCGTAACGTCAGGAAAAGTATATGCATTGTGCGGCTCAAAAGATGCAATGAAAGTGTTTTCTGTTGCTAAGATAGCAATATGCCAAAAAATGACCTGAATACGCCTCATTACTAGATCACCACACCCATCAGCAGGCAGGAGGGATGAAAATAGTATGTTGGTGGGGTATAAGATAGCAATGAGCATAGTGACACACATCTTCATATGGTGTAAGATTGAGCCTTATGACATTCTGGCAAGTTTTATTTCTGTAGATTGACACCTTCTGGATGCTACTGTTTATTTGATTACTCATTTGTAAAAAAAAAAATGTGTTTCCATACTTTTAAACTCTTGTGTTTTTAAAAGGCTCTTCTTCATTAAGTAATTCATGCATGTCGTCCCTCTCAAGGCTGGATGATCGATGCTGACAGCAGGCCCAGGTTTAAAGAGCTGGCTGCAGAGTTCTGCAGGATGGCCAGAGACCCTCAGCGGTACCTCGTCATCCAGGTGAGAGAGGAGCACCGGACAAGATAAATGTCCTCATTGTTATCTTCCTGCATAATAAACGAAGAGTCCTGCACTCTGTAGTCCTCAGACAGTGCGCAGGTAGAGAGTAATTGGGCTGTGTTTGTCTCAGGGGGACGACTGCATGAAGCTGCCCAGTCCAAACCACAGCAAATTCTTCCAGAGTCTTCTGGAGGAGGACGACCTGGGGGACCTGATGGACGCTGATGAGTACCTGGTGCCTCAGAGCTTCAATGCTTCGGCTACGTCCTATCCGTCCAGACCTCACCTGGACTCCAATCGGGTGAGGACTATATACTTTTTTATAGAAATTTATATAGAAATGAACATGCTACATAGGGTTCTTCGAGTTGACATCCCCTCTCTCCTGTGACTCTCGGGATTCTCCCACTTATAGAATATCCAGGAAACAGTTTCTTGGAAGTAGTGAGTAAAATATAGGAAGTGAGTGATAGAGCATCCTGATTGGTTGATCCTTGAAAGATCTATCGGCTAATAACGCCATTAATGCCTATACCACTGGCAACCAAAGTGAGTACACGGCCTAAGTTTATTTGGGTGAGTAAAGTGTGTCCATTTATTTACAGTAAGCTTAGATTTCCAATATTTTGTCCAAGGGTGAGCACTAGCGGCAGTTAGCAAGCGCTTAGCCAGGCCTTGTTAGCAGCACTAGCCAGACGCGGTTAGCGCTAGTAAATCCCACTTGATATTGCTAGACCAAGGCTCTCAAGTTTTAAAGTTTGGTGGGAGTGGTTGGGTTGTGTTTGTGGGTGCGCGCTGTTCTTCTTCAGTTCTTTCTTCTTTCGAATCGGACAGTTCTTCGCACCTGACACTCTGGCTGAAACCCCACTCTCTTTGACTAGGTCTGCCTAACAACAGAGCGATCTATATTCTGATTGGCTCAACGAGAGTACATTATAATATACAGCCGATGGATTGGCAAGCGTGAGAAATACCATGTGTGGCGTGTGTCACACGCTCAAAGCGTGAGACTTGAGAACACTGTGCTAGACTGAGAAACTCTGTGTTCTGGTAACGCAGGAAAGTTCTTCCCACGTAGCTTATTTAAGCACAGTAATCACACTGACTACAGTTCAATATACTTGCCTCAGAACGGGGAAAGAACTAGCGCCGCGGTTAGCGGCCAATGCTAATACCGCTGCTGCTGCACCAAGCCTTAGTGCTGGAGAAACTTCACTGAAAACTGAAAACCCTGGTCTATATTTGTGCTCACTTAAAATCCATTTTGATCCACCTTTTCTGCAACTCACAGGTTTATTCCACACCAATTATAGTCATAATATTCTGATATGACTGTGTAGTCTACACATGTACTCATCCTACAGAAGTTTAGGTTCATTTAAATAGATCTACACATCCCATCTCTCCTGTGACTCTCGGGATTCTCCCATTTATAGAGTATCCAGGAAATTAGAACATTGTATTTTACTTTTTGCATAAAGCAAAATAAATATCAATAAAAAACCTAAGACTAAGAATTTAAGTAAAAAAGGGAATTAAGCCTAAAATTACAAGCGTAAACCCAATTTTGTTGAAACACTGCACTACATCAGTGGTTTTAATCCACTTATAACTGTGCAGGATGGTATACGTGACTGTTTTCTGAATCCCCCAGTGTTTATAAAGTGTTCTGATGGAAGATCTCGCAGGGTGAGGAGGTAATACCAGTGATACGCCGTTCTGCACAGGCAGAGTGACCTCGCTGTCCCTTTCCGTTCCCTCTGTGGTTTTACTGCATATGCCGTCGTATACTCTGTTCATAAAACTGATAGCAGGAGGTATTATAGCACTATAACACCTCCTCCTCCTCCCTCTCCCGCCTCTCCTTAACAGAATCAGTGCGGCTACCGTGATGGAGGTATTCCAGCTGAGGAGATAGCAGGGGCTGCTGCCTCCACTGGCGGCCCACCCGTCCCCGCGGGGACCCAGCGCTTGCCTCTGGACTCCCAGGAGGAGAAGCACTGTAACGGAAGCCTGAAGAAACAGCCCAACTTTGGCCTGGCGGAGGACAGCAGCGGCCAGCGCTACAGTGCGGACCCTACTGTCTTCCTGGCACAGATAACGCAGAAGACGGGCACCGACGAGGACGGCTACGTGGCACCACAGAAGGACAAGAGCTCCTCAGGTAACCTTCCAGGAAATGTAGAGTTTCTTTCATTTCCTTTGACATTTATTTCATTTTAGACAGTATGAACGCAAAGTACAGGGGTTGGACAATGAAACTGAAACACCTGTCATCATTTTAGTGTGGGAGGTTTCATGGCTAAATTAGAGCAGCCTGGTGTTCAATCTTCATTAATTGCACATTGCACCAGTAAGAGCAGAGTGTGAAGGTTCAATTAGCAGAGTAAGAGCACGGTTCTGCTCTAAATATTGCAATGCACACAACATTATGGGAGACATACCAGAGTTCAAAAGAGGACAAATTGTTGGTGCACATCTTGCTGGCGCATCTGTGACCAAGACAGCAAGTCTTTGTGATGCATCAAGAGCCACGGTATCCAGGGTAATGTCAGCATACCACCAAGAAGAACCAACCACATCCAATAGGATTAACTGTGGACGCTAAAAGAGGAAGCTGTCTGAAATTGATGTTCGGGTGCTAACCCGGATTGTATCCAAAAAACATAAAACCACGGCTGATTAAATCACGGAGAATTCAATGTTCACCTCAACTCTCCTGTTTCCACCAGAACTGTCCGTTACCACAATACATTATTGTGCTCTAAAACCAGGTGCTTCAGTTTCATTATCCAACCCCTGTAATATTTAACCAGTTGTTAATATACTGTACATCCATTCCTGCATCCATGCATTTCAGGCATTATCACATTCCCAAGAAAATGGGACAGTAAAGCAGCTTTTATCCCTTTTTGGGCTCTATAGTAGTGACCTAAAGTGCACCGGTCAATTGTGCATCATGCAGCTAGATTTAGGGTGTGTTGGTGTTTCTTTGGTATTGTGAGGGCACAAAAAATACACCTTGCGCGGCTCAAAACACACAAAATGCATGTACTAATTGTCTTAATTAATCCTGTTGTCATTCCCTTTAAGAAGCAGGTGAGCTCTGACTTTGGCATGTTCGTATTTTAACAGCGCAGCACTTTTACTTGTCTCAGCAGATCGTTTGCACTGGGAAGATACACCAGCAGCTCATTTAAAAGAAGAGTAATGTTATTTTATTTTTTATTCTGTTTATTTTTGAGTTAAAAGCTAGATTTGTGCTTGAAGCTCCTGCATGGCTAAGATAGGATTGGCCGGCTGACTGTTGACTGTTGTCAGGGTTTTAATCAGTCAGTGGAGCTTCTGTGTTTCCCGCCACCAAGACAGAAACACACCAAAAATTTACCAGAACACACCTCCCTTCCAGACCACTTTGGTCTTTGGTCCAGAACATACAGAGCTTCTGGTCATGGTGAACATAATAAGGCTTGTGTTGTGTACAGTAGTAAAGCTGTAAGTGGTATTAGTGAATATAGTGACTCTGTATTGTAGTAGAGAAGTGGGCGGAGCTTCTTTTGGTCATGGTGAACATAATAAGGCTTGTGTTGTGTACAGTAGTAAAGTTGTAAGTGGTATTAGTGAATATAGTTACTCTGTATTGTAGTAGAGAAGAGAAGTGGGCGGAGCTTCTTCTGGTCATGGTGAACATAAGGCTTGTGTTGAGTACAGTAGTAAAGTTGTAAGTGGTATTAGTGAATATAGTTACTCTGTATTGTAGAGAAGAGAAGTGGGCGGAGCTTCTGGATATGGTGAACATAAGGCTTGTGCTGTCTACATCTTTCTCTCTGCAATCAATTTAAAAGCTAGAGTAAATAATTAGAATGATGTTTTTAGCTTTAACACCACTTGTTGATTTTAACCCCAAGCAGCTCTAATAGTAGAGTGTTAATGTACGGCTTCATGTATCTACTGTGATTAATCGTTATGTTGTGTAGTTATTTTTATACAGTAATAGTATCCGTGCACTTCAAAGGGTTAGATTAAAAAAAACACATTCTGACCACTTTGCGAGTGCGCTGAACATAAATGCGGTGTCAGGATGAGTGGGCGGATAGATCGATAAGTTGTGGGCTACTCCATTCTCAAACTTGGCAGTAAGTGAGGGTCTCTCTCGTGCTGAAGCTCGAAGACCGTCGGAGCAAAGAGTGCAACAGAACTGCAAAACACTGAGCTCTCAAACATGCTAATTCTGCCTTTGTTTGGCAACCAGGGTGAATAAAGCCTGCGATGACTATTCATAGAATCATGTGAATTTCATAAGGTAATATTTAACCTCTTCAACTCTTCAACAATATTTTTAAGATGATTATTAGCACGTTGTAGAGGTTATTATTCAGTGATTACATGCTAATGAATGCAAACTCAAGCTATTCTTAAGGATTTGAGGAATTCCAGAAAGTCAGAAGCTGCAAGTGGAGTTTTAATGGTGTTTAATATCTTAAATTCTGTCTGAACCGATGTTTTTTTGCTACACTGTATACATTTTCTTTTACACAAATTCATTTTAAGGCCATATCGTACACCCTGCACAAGGTGCGTCACGATCTTGCTTGTTGCTATCTTACACCCCCTCGACAGTCTATTTTCACGCCTTGCACTTGCACCATTAAAATAGCATCAGAGTTTAAGAATAAATCTACGCTGATGGGCATGGTGTTCTGGAAGTGAGGTGTGTTCAAGTACATTTCTGGTATGTTTCTCTCTTGGCAGCGAAAAAATACAGGTGCGCCACTGACTGATTAAAACCCTGACAACAATCAACAGTCAGTCGCCCAATCCTATCTTAGCCATGCAGGAGCGCTGTGTGCACACTGTGCACCCTCAGCACATGCACAAATCCAGCTTTTAACATTTTGAGCTGCATGAGCCATTTTTTTTTATGTCCTCACGATATCAAAGACACACCAACACGTGTGCAATGCTTAATTAACCGATGCACTATAGATCACTATAATAGCGCCCTTTGTTTCACACTGCAGTTTAAGGTGATTTCATGAATACCTTGTTTAGTTCAGACCTCCAGACTATTCAGTTTGGTCCAAACCAACATAACAGGTCTAAAAGATGCTGGGAACCATGGTCCAGACCCAAGGACCACAATTTGATCTGACCAAAAGTCAGGCTATTTTAACCAATTAAACAATAGAAGAAGAATAAGAACTTGTGTTTTACTGAAATCCGGAAACACAGTAATATGTGTACAACAGATTTTGGTACTAGGGATTCTGTATCTGCTCTAACTGTAGATTAATCCTTCCACCTGCATCGTTTAAATAGCAATGGTGCTTGTGAATATATCTACATTGGTAGAAATGAACATGAACAAGCAGGTCTATTTCCTCTGCTGAGAAGCATTGAAAATGCCTAGGTTGCTGCACCATTAAAATAGCAATCTGCCAAATTCAGAGCTCACCTGGCTCTTGAAGGGAATACAATAATTGGTTTATTTCACGATACACCCAAAACACACCCATGAATAGATAAGCAAATTAGTACATGCCTTTTGCTTGTTTCAAGCCACGCATTGTTGTACTTTTCCAGACGTTACGATAGCAAAGACACCCTGACACACCCTAAATCAAGCTGCATGGTGCATGGTTTTTGAATATAGCTCGACTACTGATTTCTAAAAGTGTGACCTAGGGATTAATCCACAGTTGCAGTAATGGTTCTTGTATAATTGGTCTAAAACTTGCCCTTTAAAAAGTGCTATGTTTTAGTTGATTCAGGCCAATACCACTTCTTTTGGTTGGGCCAGATTTGGTCCTTTGCTCTGGACTGTGGTTTGCGGACCAAACACGGTACAGTGCATTCATGCAGTTACTAAATAGTCCTTAATACTTAGGGTAGAAAAAAAATCACAAGTCATAAAACATAAGGGACTAAGAGGTTAAAACACCAAAAACACATTATTGCCTTTATTATGTTGTCAGAAGGAATTGATTTCTTGATGAATTACAGCTCTGAGCTCTTTGTGCAGCATGTGTGGATTATTAACTGAGGTAGAATTGCCTTCACACCTGGGCACCTGGGAACCTGAGCACATGTTTACATGTTCACCAAATTCACCATGACCTGTCTGTTGATTCCCGCAGAGCACCTGAATCCCATCGAGGAGAATCCTTTCGTCACGCGCCGCAAGAACAGAGAGATCCATGCTCTGGACAACCCGGGATACCACAGCACCCCTGACGGGCAGCCCAGAGCTGAAGACGAGTACATCAACGAGCCTCTGTACCACAACACGGGCGAAATGAGCCAGGAGATGCTGAAGAAGAACGGGATTCCTCTTCCTCTGCTGTCCTTATCTGCAACCAACCCAACGAATAGCCATGTTGTACCCATCACCACCCAGACTGGGAGATCCCATCACCACAGCCAAGGAGCACATGTGCATTTTGCAATTCCGCCTGTTCAACCTCCTCAAAGTGGACCAATGAGTCAGAACGGCGCCCACGCTCATTTACTCAAGGGTACATCCAACGATCACCCGAGCAAGTCTGGGCATCCCTCATCAACAGGCCAAATATGCCACGTCAGCCACCAAGTCCAGCCTGGCTACCCTGGTCCTGGTAGTCTCTCAGATCAGCAGGTCTCTCAGAAGCCTAATTCTGTGGCAACAATCGGCAAGAGTAGCATCACCGGCCTTCCGGGGCACGTCATCCATCAAAGCCTCATGCCCCAATTAAGCCACACTGGAACAATAATGGTGGACAAGACTTACAAGAACACCTTTGACAATCCAGAGTACTGGCACCACAGCCTTCCTTCCAAGGTAGTGCAGCACCCGCAAGACCCTTCCCTGATCTGCAGTAACAATTTCCTCTACAAGCAGAACAGCCGGGGTCGAACCGGCGGGACTGAAACCCCAGAATACCTGCCAGAGACGGGCATGAAGCCAGGGACTGTCCTGCCCCCGCCACCCTACCGGCAGAGGAATACTGTAGTATAATGTCCTAGTCGATAGTATTCCACAGAGCCTGGTTCCTCTACCAGCACCTTAAACATGTTTCCTTGTTCCTCAGCAGTTCCTGGAAGGTCTGTACCCTAAACTACCACCACCATGTCCAGTCTTGTGCCATAGCGGATGCTCCCGAGGAAGGAAATTTGAGAATTTGAGACTCGACAAGAAAAGTACTGTCGATTCTTCTTGTCCGAAAGGGAATATTCGCCTGAGTAAGCAAATATAAGTGAACAAAGTGTACCTTCCTGCCATTCGTACCTCTCCTCCTTCATCCTGTTTAAGAAATAAGAAATAAGACTTTGGAAATCTCAGATTTTATGGCCAAGAAAACAAGCACCTCACGCCGTTGACTTGACTTGTTGGTTTGCGAGTCAAGTCAAGCCAAGTCCTTAGTACTGGTAGTCACACTGGATCAAGCCGAAGCCTACTTTTTTGGATTCCAGACTCTTGAAGAGACCAGAACAAAGAACAAGGCCATAATGTGAACAGGTCTAGTCTGCCTAGGCTAGTCTGAAAAAAACAAATAGTTGGATAGGTGAATAGTCTGAGAGAATACTGTATATGTTTTTGTACCTTTTACATAACCCGCCTCATAAATCCTAAATCCTAAAATATTACATGTATAAAAAAAAAGCGAGAGATCAAGATCATGATCAAGATCAAGAAAGCAGAAATCTTCAACATGACAAGAGGAAAAAGGGAAAGAAAGAGGATTTCGTAAACTGGAGATTGCCGAAACTCGTGTTACCTGATGTAATATTGAAAGTTGGAGGCTCTATAAGAAACATTTGTACATTCGGAGAGCATTCAAACATTCATTAGTGAGCGAGCGGAGAGTGCGGAAGGAACCTTGAAACCTTGAGGGAAAAGAAACCGAGATTCAAATGTGGGTTTTGGATCTGTTTGATTGGCGTGTGAAGCGCGGAATTTAGAACTTCCGAAGGTCGGGTAACACTTCCCGGATGAATTTTGATATGTATAATACATCACATGTGCATTTATTACGAGTTATCTGGCATGTATAAGGCCGGATAAGGGATTGATGTAGGTACAAATGCAGGGAAATACCCTTTAAATACCTTTTTTACTGATACGCCAAAAAAAAGTCATGAGACACTTGTATCACAGCAAGATGCGGCACCAAGGCAATTGCCTCATATACCATTGGTACTGGTATCAACCACCAAGCAACCAATCATTCTGCGTTTTCTTTATAATAACCATATCACATTGATACTGGCCAAAAATACCAAATTGGGTCCCTTTCAATTTTTTTTCTTGAGTCATTAGTCTGTTCGCATGGACAACTCTAGCCAGAAGCCGCCGGTCACAATCATTACCTGACCCACTGTAGGTGGTAATTCACATACTCCTGTGCCATTAATTTTAGAAGACTGACATGTCAGTGTGGCTATGAAGCATTATGCATGCCAAATGATGCAATAATATCACATGTAATGTATTATCTGTAACACTTTCTACGAATGTCATCACTCTTAGTCTCTATAACCACATTCATAACATATTATAATGCATTCATAAGGCATTATAACAAACTTGGCTAAAAAATATTAAAAAACATGCATAACCCATTATAGCCATGTTTATTAAGCATTATGGCTTGTGATCATAATGCATTATAAGCTGTGCTTAAAATATATATATATGTTAAAATAGCATATATTTATCGTTAATAATTTAGCCCCACAATGAAAATCTGGCACTTTACTTGGAGCGCACAAAGACCTGTTATGATACATTATAATTGATAATAACTAATATTATACTGAAGACAGTAATACATTTAAATTTATGAATGGTTAAACATTTATTCATATGATTATTGAGGGTGTGTTTATAAGTTGGAAGCTTTTTTAGTCGTAATGCATAATTCTGCAAGCTGGGAATGAGTTTCTTAGTATTCATGTATAACATGTTATAAACACTGCTATTAATGCATTATAATCACAGTTCATGATGCATAGTAAACATGGCTACATGGCTAAGATGAATTATACATTTTATAAATATGTGTAGCCGTGTTTATTATTATTAAAATGCTTATGAATGCATTATAATGTGCTATGAATATGTTCATAGAGTCTTATAGAGATGACATTCGTAGGAAGTGTTACCGTATTATCTATATCAAATTCTCAGGATGTGTTACCAAAGAAACTATTCATACTGGATAGATTGAGATCATTACACTGTAGTACATGAATAATATGTAACTAAGATGTAAAGACTGATGTTGATGATCTTGTGAAGAAGGTCACATGATCATCGATAAGTAGAAGGGCTGGCGAGTCGTTGATGGATAACTATATCTCAGGGGAAGAGACTGAATTTGAGTCGAGATGTTTGTACCAGAAGCACAAAGAAGTGAAAAAAGTGAAAGTGTAGAGCAGGGGCATTTACACGGTGGGATGGGCATCAGGAGGATGCTGTGGCAAGAATCGGAGAGTACCCAGTGGGGTAGGTACTGCAAACAATGGGCCTCATTCATGAAATCTTCGTAGCTTTGAAAAACGAATGGTTACTAAGGTTACGCCATGCCGTTACGAGCTGGTGTTGACATGTTACTCTGGTTACCGTTTCGTTTTTTTCAATTTCAATCAGTGCTAAATCAATACCATGAAGTGCACAGTGTCTTATCAGTGGGCGCATGCTAACTCTTGTGGCTCATCCAACATGGCTACTGTGGCATTAGCATCCCAACAACTGGCTACAGGCTTAGTCCAATATCACTACAGTAGTGTTAGCATGCTGGCTACAGAACTTCTCTCACATCACAACCATGGTGTTAGCACATTGGCTACATGCCTCATCCAACATTGCTACTGCAGCATTAGCATCCCAACAACTGGCTGCAGGCATCGTCCAACATCACTATGACAGTGTTAGCACCCCAACAACCAGACTCTTCCAACATTGTTAGCAACATCCCAAATCTTCCAAAATGTTAGCAACATCCCAACATCCAAGCTTGTCCATCATCACTATCACAGTGTTAGCATGCTGACTACAGAACTTGTTTGACATCACTACCCCAGTGTTAGAATACTGGCTACAGGCCTTGTTTGACATCACTACAGTGGTGTTAGCACGCTAGCACTCAGGCCTGTCCAAAATCACTACTACAGTGTTAGCATGCTGGCTAGAGGCCTTGTCCAACATCACTACTACAGTGTTAGCATGCTGGCTAGAGGCCTTGTCCAACATCACTACCACAGTGTTAGCATGCTAGCTACAGGTCTCATCCAACATCACTACCACAGTGTTAGCACGCTGGCTACAGCCCTCATCCAACATCACTAAAACACAGTGTTAGCATGCTAGCTACAGGTCTCATCCAACATCACTACCACAGTGTTAGCACGCTGGCTACAGCCCTCGTCCAACATCACTAAAACACAGTGTTAGCATGCTGGCTAGAGGCCTTGTCCAACATCACTACCACAGTGTTAGCACACTGGCTACAGACATCATCCAGCATCACTACCACATTGTTAGCATGCTGGCTACAGGCCTCGTTCATCCTCACTACAACAGTTTTAGTATGCTAGATACAGACATTGTCCAACATCACTACCACAGAGTTAGCATACCAACACTCAGATTTGTCCAACCTCACTACCACAGTGTTAGCATGCTGGCTACAGGCATCGTCCAACATCGCTACAACAGTGTTAGCATACCAACACTCAAATTTGTCCAACATGACTACCACAGTGTTAGCATGCTGGCTACAGCCCTCGTCCAACATCACTAAAACACAGTGTTAGAATGCTGGCTACAGGCCTTGTCCAACATCACTACCACAGCATGCTGAATATAGGTCTCATCCAACATTACTTTCACAGTGTTACCATACCAACACTCCAATTTGTCTAACATCACTACAACAGTGTTAGCATACTAGATACAGGCATCATCCAACATCACTACCACAGAGTTAGCATACTGGCTACAAGCCTCATCCAAGATAACTACCACAATGTTAGCACGCTGGCTACAGGCCTCATTCATCATCACTACCACAGTGTTAGCATACTGGCTACAGGCCTTACCCAACATCACTACCACAGTGTTAGCATGCTAATATACAGGCCTCGTCCAACATCACTAAAACACAGTGTTAGCATACTGGCTACAGGCCTTATCCAACATCACTACCACAGTGTTAGCATGCTAATATACAGGCCTCGTCCAACATCACTAAAACACAGTGTTAGCATACTGGCTACATGCCTTATCCAACATCACTACCACAGTGTTAGCATGCTAATATACAGGCCTCGTCCAACATCACTAAAACACAGTGTTAGCATACTGGCTACAGGCCTTATCCAACATCACTACCACAGTGTTTGCATGCTGGCTACAGGCCTTATCCCACATCATTACTACAGTGTTAGCATACTGGCTACAGTATAGGACAGTGTGGGAAAGCCACAGAAAAAAACACTCTATTCACTTTGTGAAATTTGTGAGAGTTTTTATGAAATATTTACATACAAATTTGTTCCGCTTACATTCATGAATGAGGCTTATTGGGCATTATTTTATATATATATATATTTTTTTCATATTTTCGTAGTTACAAACATTTTGGGATTTCAAACACTTTACATTTTACTAAGATTTACGTGCAAATTAATTACGCGTTAATAACGGTTCATGAACGAGACGTATTTGACCTTTTTCATTTTGTCCAATCATGATATTCCTTCATCGAGGTTACTTTTTGAAGACTGATGCTTTTTTTGTTTTCATACTACTGACACTATACAAAATACAAACACTAAAAAAATTACTTACTCTTCCAGAACATGCACTGTTTAACTGCCAGATCATTAGGAAGCCTTATCGTCCATTTCTTTAACTCCATTCTCATTTGCAGAGGACTGTGTTGTTCTTTGGAAAGGACTTTATGATTTCGACTTGTCCTGTATATGATTTAGCCTACATTGATAACCCTGATGATTCTGATGAGCTTAGATCATAATTTGATCATTTGATACTGTGAAATTGATAAGGGATAAGAAAGTAGCCTCAATTATATATATATATATATATATATATATATATATATATATATATATATATATAAACAGCTCTGGAAAAAAATAAGAGACAACTTAAAAATTATGATATTCTTTGATTTTACCAATTTGAAAACCTCTGGAATATAATCAAGAGGAAGATGGATGATCACAAGCCATCAAACCAAACTAAACTGCTTGAATTTTTGCACCAGGAGTAAAGCAGCATAAAGTTATCCAAAAGCAGTGTGTAAGACTGGTGGAGGGGAAAGAACATGATGCCAAGATGCATAAAACAACTGTCATTAAAAACTACGGTTATTCCAACAAATATTGATTTCTGAACTCTTATCTTATCTTTGCATTATTTGAGGTCTGAAAGCTATAAATCTTTTTTTTTTATTTTAGCAAATAAATGCTGTAAATTATTTTTTTTTTGTTTGGAATTTGGGTAATATGTTGTCTGTAGTTTATAGAATAAAACAACAATGTTCATTTTACTCTTTAAACATAAACCTATAAATAGCAAAATCAGAGGAACTGATTTAGAAACTGAAGCTTTGATTTTTTTCCAGAGCTGTATGTATATATACATATTTAGTAATGAAGTTGTAAGTAAGCTAAGTGTGATTTCTGCAGGGAGGCACATCTTACACAAATGCTCTGAACCACCCTGGGCTGCATGACGTTTTGAACAGGTCATTGAAATAATAGAAGAAAAAGTGATGGACAGTCCTGTTTGTAGGTAACTGAACAGTGTTGCTCTGGCTCTATATTGCAGATTTAATGTAAAGATGAGGTTTGAGTACGAAAGAGCAGCTTTATTTTAAGTGTTTTTACAATTATTGCAAGTACAATTAAGAGGAAAGGCTCTTTATATGCATTTATGCCAATTTTAGAGAAACATACCTCCATGAAATCTATACATTTCAATTGCTTTCATGCTACAAAAAAAAAAATAGTTGCACTCAAAAAGAACCAACCAATAGGAAGAGCTTGTATTATAAGGTGCGTTATGCGACACTACTAGTAAGGAACAGGGGTGTCGCCATGTTTCCCTTCTAATTTAGCAGGTCTGTAAAGCTGTAAAGATAAGATAAATAAACAAAACTGCAATTCTTAAAAAAATATATATTTTAAAGTCAAACGAGTGCTGGATGTTAATATACACAGATTTATCTTCTGAAAACTGTTTATTTGTGTGAGTAAAGTGCTTCCTTTTATTTACAGTAAGCTTAGATTTCCAGATTTACACTAAGGCTGGGTGCAGCAGCAGCAGCATTAGCATTAACGGCTAACTGCTGGTGCTATCCACTGTTATCGCTTCTAAATGCTGGCCAACAGCGCTACATTGATAAACCCTGAGTGTTTTCCTGGTAAGCCAGTGCGATATTAGCTAGCAGTAGCTTGTTTTAGTCTGATATACTCACCTTTAAACGACTAAAGAGCTAGCGCTTAGCGCTGTTAGCAGGTAATGCTAATGTTACTCCAGCAGTGCTAGTCAGGGTTAGTAGCAAACTACAGTCTGACAATACTCACCTCTGAATGGCGAAAGAGCTAGCGCTTAGTGCGGTTAGCAGCTAATGCTAATACTGCTTCTGCCTAAGTGCTGGAGAAACTTCACTGAAAACAAAACACGTACTTCTGTAAGTGTAACTAAATAAATATTACTCATGTTAGTCTAAATGTATAATAATTTTTCCAATTAGCATTACAATCCCACGCTTTCTTCTGGGTGCAACTATATACAGGGGTTGGACAATAAAACTGAAGCACCTGGTTTTAGAGCACAATAATTGATTGTGGTGACGGACAGTTCTGGTGGAAACAGGAGAGTTGAGGTGCACATTGAATTCTGCCGTGATTTGATCAGCCGTGGTTTTATGTTTTTTGGATACAATCCGGGTTAGCACCCGAACATCCCTTTCAGACAGCTTCCTCTTACAGCGTCCACAGTTAATCCTGTTGGATGTGGTTGGTCCTTCTTGGTGGTATGCTGACATTACCCTGGATACCGTGGCTCTTGATGCATCACAAAGACTTGCTGTCTTGGTCACAGATGCTCCAGCAAGACGTGCACCAACAATTTGTCCTCTTTTGAACTCTGGTATGTCACACATAATGTTGTGTGCATTGCAATATTTAGAGCAGAACTGTGCTCTTACCCTGCTAATTGAACCTTCAAACTCTGCTCTTACTGGTGCAATATGTAATTAATGAAGATTGAACACCAAGCTGCTCCAATTTAGCCATGAAACCTCCCACACTAAAATGATGACAGGTGTTTCGGTTTCATTGTTCAACCCCTGTATATGACAATATGAGTAAGTTAGTACCTTCAGATGGTGAATATTCTGATAAAAGTCCTTCATCTCCTCTTATTTTAAAGCTTCTTGTCCTCAGTGTCACCTCCAGAATACGAGATGTTTCTCAGACGAGTTTCAGGTCAGATTTCACAGGTGTTTCACCATATTGTGTCTCCAGACATCCGTCGCCCCATCTTTTCTCCACTGTGCCCATAAGACTTTAGTGCCAGAACTCTGCTTTAATCTTTTACTTTTTGAAGGACCCCTCGGCCCGTCCACACTGTTCCACCTTTTGACCCTGTGATGCTTTGAAGTTGGCCTGTTCAGAAAGTTCTGACTTTTTGAACCCTGGAAAGTCCATTGTTGCTTGGCAATATATGGGACTGGTTTCCAGTGTTTGGAGAAACGTTGCCTACTAAGGTTCTATCTGAGCACTTTTTTCCTTATTACTAAATATTTGACTTTATATTAGTTTATTCATTGAGGAAAATGATCCAATATTACATATCTATGAGTAGCAAAGGAGCAAAAAAATAAATAAATAGAATATCATTGAAAAGTTACTTTATTTCAATTATTCAGAGACATGTCATCTGCTGGTGTTGGTCTACTGTGTTATCTTATGGAGATGTGGATTTCATTTTCCAGCAGGATTTGGCACACTGCCCACACTGCTAAAAGTACCAATTGGTCTTATATAATATAATATTCTAATTTTCTGAAACACTGATTTTTTTGGGGGGTTTTAATTGGCTGTAAGCCATAATAATTAATCAACAATAAAATAAATAAAATCAACTTTTACTTTTACTTTTTCCTTTTACTTAAATAAAGCAATTAAAGTTCAATGATATTTTAATTTTATGAGATGCACCAACCATGATACTCCCACCACCATGTTTTACAGATAAGATAAGGTTTTTATGTTAGAATTCAGTTTATTCCTTTCACCAAACTCTAAAACATCGCTTCTCACTTGATCTTGACCAAAATTATCTATTTTGTTCTCGTTTGTCCACTAAACACTGTTCCAGTTGCCATCAGTGCTTGTCACCTAGCCAAATGTCCAAGATTAACATTATCCAGTGAAAGAAATTGGGCCTTTAGTTGCTTAGAAGTTACCTTGGGTTCCATTTGTGTTGAATTTCCACCATTCCTGCACAATCGGACTGACTGTAGATTGTAGATTTTGTAAGTCTGATTTTTTTCTTTTAAGCTCCTCCTCATTATTAATAACTAAATTATTTGCTGGTCTGAATTGTTTACATACTTTCGCCACTTACAGGTATGCGATATTTGGGACATTTTGCTCAATAAATAAATGGCATGCATTTGATTACCAAGTGTAAATGCGTGTGGCTAAAATTTTAGCAGGACTTAATCAAGATACCAGATAAGATACCAGATATAAACAGGGCTGAAGTCAGATTTTGATAAAAATCCAATGTAAACATAGCTTTTATGTTGCAGTAAGAACTACTTAGCCAAATGTCCATTGACTGTTGGTTACATACTGTAGAAAGGGAACTATCTATCTTAAAAATAGAGCTGTGAAGTCTACTCCTTCTTTCTATTTAAAAGGAACGAAAACTGATTTCAGAGCCAAATAACCCTGTTCAGTTACCAACAGACTGTATACGCTAATGAATATGCTAATGATACATTTTTGAATAGCAGAAGCACTGGGGTTTTTTTGCACACGTTATTGAGAATACGTATATCGGAGTGGTGAAATGTGAGAGGCATCTGAGCCAATAAAAGTAAGGGCATTGGTGACGGGCACGAGGACGACCCGTCCTCCTCCGAGAATCACCTGTGGATATTATTTAAAAAAAAACACACAAAAAAAACATAAAACCGAAATGTGAATAGTATTTTTATAGAGCGCCGCGAGGCATTTACAAGGCGGAGTTTGTAAATACCGTGAATCTCTTTCCTCTGGATTTTTACGATTGTTTTTAACGTTTTCACGCTTCCCCTTTGCGCCGTTCCTTTACGCTAAACGTGCGCCGTGTGTAGTAGTGGTCTGGCACAGTGCCAGCTCCTTCGTGTGCTTCTTGATTGTGATTATATGTTGATCATCGCACGGTGCAGTCGCCCGGGGTTACGGTAACGCCTACAAACACTGGCTTGCAGTATTTACACTGGATTAATGCTTATTATAATATTGAACGTAAGCTTACGAAAGACCTTTCAGTATAAACTACAGAAAGAGTAGACTGGTGTAGGGCAGGATGTATTGGATGGATGTCGTACGATCTGCTGTAAATTTTACCGTATTTTTCGCATTATAAGGCCAACTAGATTATAAGGCGCATTATGAGACACTAGTAAGGAACAGGGGTCTCCCCATGTTTACCTTCTAATTCAGCAGAGACCTGTAAAGCTAAGCTAAGAAAACAGAACTGTAATTCTTAAAATAACATTTTCTATTCAAGTTAATCAAGCGCTGGCTGTTAATCTACACAGATTTCTCTCCTGAAAACTGTTCATTTTAGTGAATAAAGAGTAAAGAGCTTCTGTTTATTTACAGGAAGCTTAGATTTCCAGATTTACACTAAGGCTGGGTGCAGCAGCAAGGGTGATGGAGAGCTAAACTGAAACGCCTGTATAGCTCTGTACTTATAGTAAAAAAAATACGGTACATAAAATGTGGACCCAGTTGGAAGCAAAGGTCAAATTCTAGATTATTTTAATATTTTATTATAACAATCCACATCTTTTCCACCCACAAAGATTTAGCCATTAAAATAAAATAGGCATTTTTTTTTTCAAATATATTTTTCAATGATTACAAATTTGCCATATTTATTTATTTATTTCAGATACTGTAAGTGGAATTTATTTGAATTAAAAGTGAAGTGGTCCAGCGGGCTAAGCGCTGCCACTATGATTGTGAGATCACTTGTTCGAATCCTGTTCATGTAGCTTGTCATCAGCTGCCGGAGCCCTGAGAGAGCACAATTGGTCTTGCTCTCTCTGGGTGGGTACAGTAGTAGATGGCGCTCTCTCTTTCCCCTCATCACTCCTAGGGTGATGTGGAACAGCACAAGGCTGCATCTGTGAGCTGATGTATCAGAACCCACTGAGTTGCTGCGCTTTCCTCCGAGCGTTAGCGCTGTGATGCTACTGGCCAATGCTACAGCATTAGCAGCAGTTTAAAAAGAGGCGGAGTCTGACTTTACATGTATCGGAGGAGGCGTGTGCTAATTGGTCTTATAAATTGGGTGGAAAATGGGAGGTTTGCTCTATTTTAAGCTGCTCTACAGGTGTTAATGTAATCCGAGCGACTGCATCGGGAAAATTGAACCCTCTATTCGCTATTCCTTATTCATCCTCCTCTTCATGTATTTGTATTAAGCTTTACTCTGTGGGTTAACCTTTTGTTTTCTCGCTGCTTTGAAGATTTGCTGTGGCCCCTCCCCTTTTTACTCATCCCTTCTCTTTGTTATACGCTGTAAATACGTACAGTATATGTAGACGACCTCCTGCAAGATGCAAGACCTTCTGAACCGCTCCCATGCGTTACCATTTGGATTTTAGTGAATGACGCGTGACGCGAGTGTGTTTCCCCCGCTATTTATTATATAAACCACTTTGTGCTTGTTTATTTCTCCTCTAGACAGAACCTAGCAGAACCGAACCTCCTCATCAGTAGAACCCGGTGTTTGTGGGAACGTCCTGAACGTCCTGAGTTTCAGGCGAACCCGTGTATAATGTGAAACTGTGTGATGTCTATGTTTAAACTACGATTTCTCTCAATTCTTTTTTTTATTCATTTCTCTCATTTCATGACGGTATTGTTTGTTGTCGTCCTCAACAGTGGCCACACCTCCCCCTCCTCCTGAACTTTACAGCATTACCTGAGGCTTTCTATAAATATATATATATATATAAATATATCACTGAAATACTTTTCCTTGCATTTGTTACATGACCCTGTCGAAAAATATATATTTTTAATTTAATACAAATAAAGATCAAGTGAATATTTCAACGCTTGGGTTGCCTTTCATTTCTGTCTGTCATTTTCAACCTTTGGTAATAAATTGTCCAGCTATGGGTGGAAGCTCAAGTAAGGAAAGTGTTTCTAATATAGTGGCCAGCTCAAGGTAGATAGGGTGTTTCTAATAAATTGGCCAGCTATGATTGTAATAGCACAAGTTAGGAAAGTGTTTCTAATAAAGTGGCCAGCACAAGGTAGATGGGGTGTTTCTAATAAATTGGCCAGCTAAGAGTAGAAGCACAAAATATATTGGTGTTTCCAATAAAGTGGCCAGTAATGAATTGAAGAATATTGTAGGAAAGGTGTTTCTAATAAAGTGTCCAACAGTCAGTGGAAGGACAAGAGTTAAGGCTTTTTCTAATATTTTAACATGTCGAAGGTGTTTCTAATAAAGTGGCCAGCACAAGGTGGATAGGGTGTTTCCAATAAAGTGGCCAAGTATGACTGGAATAGTACAAGTTGGGAAGGTGTTTCTAATATACTGGCCAGCACATGGTAGATGGGGTGTTTCTAATAAATTGGCCACCTATGAGTGGAAGCACAGTGTAAGAAGGTGTTTCTAATATAGTGGTCAGCACAAGTTTGATAGGGTGTTTCTAATAAATTGGCCAGCTTTGAGTGTAAACACAAGAGATAGCAAGGTTTCTAATAAACTGGCTAGAACTGAGTATGTAGGGTGTTTCTAATAAACTGGCCAGAACTGAGTATGTAGGGTGTTTCTAATAAAGTGGCCAGAACTGAGTATGTAGGGTGTTTCTAATAAAGTGGCAGTAATAAGTGGAATAGAACAATGCAATAGGTGTTTCTAATAAAGTGGCCAGCTTTGAGTGTAAGCACAAGGGATAACAATGTTTCTAATAAACTGGCCAGAACTGGGTATGTAGGGTGTTTCTAATAAAATGGCCAATGAGTGGAAGCACAAGTTCGAAAGGTGTTTCTAATATATTGGCCAGCTCATGGTAGATGCGGTGTTTCTAATAAATTGACCAGCTATGAGTGGAAGCACAAGACATAATGATGTTTCTAATAAAGTGTCCAGCAGTGAGTGGAAGCACAAGATTGGTAAGTAGGGTGTTTCTAATAAAGTGTCCAGTAATGAGCACATTGCAGGTAGGGTGTTTCTAATATATTGGCCAGCAATGAGTGGGAGCACAAGGTTATAGGTAGGGTGTTTCTAATAAAGTGGCCAGCAGTGAATGGAAGCACAGGATACTTAAGAAGTGTGTTTCTAATAAAGTGGCCAGCTTTGAGTAAAAGCACAAGGAATAACAATGTTTCTAATAAACTGTCCAGAACTGGGTTTGTAGGGTGTTTCTAATAAAGTGGCCAGCAGTAAATAGAAGCACAATATACATAAGTAGTATGTTTCTAATAAAGTGGCCAGCTTTGAGTGTAAGCACAAGAGATAGAATGTTTCTAATAAACTGACCAGAACTAGGTATGTAGGGTGTTTCTAATAAATTGTCCAGTCATGAGTGGAAGCACATTGTTGGTAGGGTGTTTCTAATATAGTGACCAGCACTGAGTGAAAGCACAAGATATGTAAGTAGGGTGTTTCTAATAAAGTGGCCAGAACCAGGTATGTAGGGGGTTTCTAATAAAGTGGCCAGAACCAGGTATGTAGGGTGTTTCTAATAAAGTGGCCAGAACCAGGTATGTAGGGTGTTTCTAATAAAGTGGCCAGAACCAGGTATGTAGGGTGTTTCTAATAAAGTGGCCAGAACCAGGTATGTAGGGGGTTTCTAATAAAGTGGCCAAAACCAGGTATGTAGGGTGTTTCTAATAAAGTGTCCAGTAATGAGTGGAAGCACATTGTTAGTAGGATGTTTCTAATAAAGTGGCCAGAACCAGGTATGTAGGGTGTTTCTAATAAAGTGGCCAGAACCAATTATGTAGGGTGTTTCTAATAAAGTGGCCAGTGAGGGGAAGCACAAGAGATAAGGGGGTTTCTAATAAAGTGGCCAGCAGTGAGTGGAAGCACAAGATTGGTAAGTAGGATATTTTTAATAAACTGTCCAGCAATTAATGGAAGCACAAAGTAATAAATAGGCTGTTTCCAATAAATTGACCAGTGAGTCTCAGTGTCATTGTATTCCAACAGGTGTGAACATGATCAGCGTGGTGTAAACAGGTAAACAGCAGGTACATATTAGTGATTTGTGTCATTCACTATTACAGGAGGGACAGTTTGAGTGTTACAGCTCGCCGCTCAGGTTAAGAGACACCCCGCAGAGCTCAAATTCAATTGCGAGCGCCTGTGTAAACTCGGAATCAGCAGAATCATTTTTTATTCCGCAATCATCTCGCGCCTGTGCTCGCAGACGCTCGCTCGCTCGCGTACTTTCATTTCAATCATAAATAATACAAAAGTGTCCGATGCTTGAATACGATCTCTCTGAAGTTGCCGCTATTAATACTAAGTAGCCAACTGCTTGCTGTGTGTTCTCGGATTGTTTATGCAGTGAAGTGCTGTCATCTTTTATTCAGGGAAAAAAAATAAAATACCCTCCTTGAAGCTTCCATCTTCCCCTACTTCTCCTGCTCTCGGAAATGGAACGAAAAAAAAAAAGTGGGCGGGGGTTTAAGGGAGCGGGGATAAACGCTAAAGAGCACAGGTTTTACAGAGTTGAACCTAAACTTTGTGATAATAGAGGCTCCGATTGTGAAGAAGGACCTCTACCCGTGATCCCCACCACCTCCACCTCCACCACCCACCACCCCCTCCGGATGAAGTCTCATTCCACAAAGACGGGTCGCCGTCGTGCGCTGACAGACGTGCAATTACACCACTTAATTTCCCCGGCACTGCTTTTGATGACAGCATTGTTGGGTGACAATACTTGCGTAATTGAGGTTGCCATTCTGAAGGTGCGTTCCTTTCTCTCTTAAATAGCGTGCAGCTGAAAGCTCGGCACTCCCAGGCTTGTGGAAGTACGGTCGGATGTGTCTGTGATGTCTTAATTATAGGAATCCATGAAGGACCCACCACAATTCATCAATCATACTCTATATTTCGCTTTGTTCAATCCTCTTCCCCGCACCCACCCTCAAAAATGCTAATTGGACAGCAGCTGGGAGGCAGGGATTGGTTTGTGGGGTCATACTAAAGTGACTGGGGTCCTGCTGGGGGGTTTTGTTGTTATTGTTCAGGTCAAATGATCAAACTGTTCCTTTAAAGTGTTTCTTTTTATACACTAAATGGACAGTTTTGTAACACCTGCACTTTATGTACTATCTCTTCCAAATGGTCTGTTGGCATTTGTTGGATTTACTTTCTACAAGGCTTCCTTAAAGATTTTGAAGCAAATTTACTATGAGAATTTGATTGTAGTCAATGAGAAAAGCAACACTAGTAAGGTCAAGTCATCATGGAAATTGGATTCAGCCAACCAGATCTGTAGATCCAACATCTGAAGAATTTGGAGCTCAAGAACCCTCAAGAACCTAACATTTTTATGAGGTTCTTCAAACCTTTCACAACAATGTAACAAGCTTAGTACCCTATTGTTTAGAAGAAACTGTCCAAGATATTTTTTATTTATACCAATAAAGTCTACATTATCTGCGTGACCAGTCATAATGCTTTGGCACAATATGATAATATGCGCATATGCAAAACTAAAAAAAAATCATTATTAGTCACTGTAAGCCTCGCTCTCACTACCCTATAACTCACATAGCCCTGCCATGAGCACGTTGGCCAGTGTTCACCAATGCAGCCATCTAAAAACACCAATGCAACCACCTAGCAACACAAAAGCATATACATTGCAAGCAGTTATCCAACAACACCATACCACCCACTCAGCAATACCATAAATACCATTAACTGTAACTTAGTATTAGCCTTCTAGAAACCCCATAGCGCCAATCTAGTGTACCATATCAACCACCCAACAAATTCAGAAACAGTTTCTTCTCATTAACATTAGTGCAGCATTGCCACTACTCAAAATTAATCAAAAGACAGGTCAGTACAGTGCTCTGTAGTGTCCATGGGACATGGCAAAAGTCATGGGACGCGATACAAGTTCCCATCCCATGACGTTTGGTTTATCAGTGTAGAAAAAAAGGTTCACTAGCAATCATAAACATGGCTGAACATGCATTAATAACAGAGTCTTTCCAGTTTTCCTTCACGCTGAGACACACCCCGGGGCGCCGAGTGTTCAGGATGTTGTTTGGTATTATATTTTACCAATTATTTAGAACTAATTAGCCACTCTGCTTTCATGCTAATGCCCTCTCTCGCTCTCATGTGAGGCTACCATAATTCCTCAGCAGAAAATTCATTTAAAACAATTCGTAAATGAAAGAAAAACATCCTGCTCCTTTCCAGGGATTATTTCCTCACCGCTGAGGAGGAGCTTCTCCACGCATGACTTCCAATTACCTTAAAACGCTCTAAACGCTTACCGACAATCCTTCAGCTAAACCACAGCTAAACACGTTAAACCACCACCTCCTCCTGTTCCTGTTCCTGCTGCTGGGTTTCCTCTTTTAACTGGTTGGTTTCTGGTTCTGGAGATTTTTCAGGAGTTCAGTTCGCTCAGTTGGGCTCTTCTCAGGTTTGTGTGAAACATCTTTTTTTTATACTCGACGTTTTGCAGTCTGTACAAGAGCTCATAAAATAAATATGACCTGTAAAAATAGACCCTGTAGAACTGCTGTTCTGCAATATCTCACCTTTCTCTCTTTTGACTGTCCCACTTTTTTTTCTTTCAGGAAAAAACATGTTTCTCTTTTTCTTTATCGACAAGCAACTCAAACAAAACACTGCCACCATTATATATACACATATATATACCACATCCAACGGGATTAACTGTGGATGCAAGAGGAAGCTGTCTGAAAGGGAATTAATATTTTAGTTTTATTCCATAAAATGCAGACAAAGTTTCTCCTAAATTCCAAATAAAAATATTGTCATGTTAAGAGTTGTTATTATTAAAATAAAAGCTTAGGTAAGTACAGCTCTGTAAAAAAATAAGAGCCCACTTCAGTTTCTGAATCAGTTTCTCTGATTTCGCTATTTACAGGTTTATGTTTGAGTAAAATGAACATTGTTGTTTAATTCTATAAATTACGCACAACATTTCTCCCAAATTAGTTCCCAAAATTTCTTTCAAATAAAAATATTGTCATTTAGAGCATTTATTTGCAGAAAAATGGCTGAAATAACAAAAAAAGATGCAGAACTTTCAGACCTCAAATAATGCAAAAAAAAAAAAAACAAGATCATATTCATTAAGTTTTAAGAGTTCAGAAATAATCAATATTTGGTGGAATAACCCTGGTTTTTAATCACAGTTTTTCATGCATCATGGCATCATGTTCTCTCTCTCCACCAGTCTTACACACTGCTTTTGGATAACTTTATGCTGCTTTACTCCTGGTGCAAAAAATTCAAGCAGTTCAGTTTGGTTTGATGGCTTGTGATCATCCATCTTCCTCTTGATTATATTCCAGAGATTTTCAATTTGGTAAAATCAAAGAAACTCATCATTTTTGAATGTGCTTTTATTTTGTCCAGAGCTGTTGGAGACTGGGAACATCTGGTGACACAGATGACAACACTGATGACAGGGTGGGACTAAGACTCTTATTGGTGTAGCCCATTAATTAGTCAAATTACCCAGACCAGGAATTGAACCCTAGTCTCCCATATAGTAGCTCACTGGCAGACAGTGGTGTTATCCACTACACCACCACACCAACCAGAGAGTTTAGAGGGAGTTAATTCTGGGAGAACTAAGAGAAAAAAGAGCACACACTGTAAACCCATACGTTGTTTAAACTCAAATGATTTAAGTCTGTTTTATATAAAATTGGATATTTCTAAACAATACTCAACTATTTTGAGTTAGTTGAACATTTGTGGGCACATATACTGTACTATTCAAACTGAGATATTTGAGTTGAACCAACTTATAATAACTGAGTTTAGTCTGTTTTACCATTAACAGCTTCTTTTCCATTGGCTTCTGTCACAATTTATTTGCATACTGGGTGTGTCCAACAATTTCTGACTAACACTCACCATCAGTAAGTGTAGTGATTCCCCCTGGGCTACTGTAGAAATAAATCCAGTTCCCATTTAGTTGTAATTAAAAGTTGATGTTTTAACTTATGAGAACTCAAGTTTTCATTACCCATTACATTAAAAAATTAAGTAAACTCAATTTATCTGGTCTTACATTTTAACAACTGCTAACTTAAGTTTTCATTACCCATTACTTAACTTTTTTAAGGCAACCGGTTTCCTTAAATTTAAGTAAATTAAACTTATCTGGGTTATATACATGTTACAAAAGTGTTTGTTTATTTTGAGCATCATTGTGAGAGTCGTGAAGTGCTGCCAGTTGGTGAAACAGAGATTATTTGTGGCTCTGAATTTATGATGGAAATCTGTGCTGGATTCCAAATTCTGCCAAATTCTGTCATCAAAAACTGACGCAATCTGACTCTACTAAACTTTACACAGAGCTCTGTGTCCTCTGAGACTGTACGATCTGATACACTGCTGTAATACAGTCAGACTGGGCGGCAATTAAGAAACACAGCTGTTTGTGAGTGTGTGTGTGTGTGTGTGTGTGTGTGTATAAGTGTGTGTGTGTGTGTGTGTGTGTGTGTGTTTATACTCTCAGTATAAAGCCCTGTTTGGTGAGAAGACTGGCAGTTGATAAAACTCACCGCCCGCTTGGTAGGTCCCTGCTGCTTCAATATCTCTGCGTGAGATCCCATTAACTGTATCAGAGTCCACACACACACACACACATTGAAACACACACACACACACACACACAGCCTCACATATCGTCGTCCCAACCCGGTGGCCCTGAGAGACACTATAACAAGCCATTCTGTGCCTTGTTTACCTGCTCTCTATCACTCGTCTCAGACTGCCCCCAGCTCTCCCACTCTGCTGACAGCCCCAGCAAGCTTCAGCTTAAGCAGTTTGCCAAAAAAGAGAGCTGTCCGTGATGCTGGAGACCTGCTATCAGTGAGAGAGAGGAGCTGAGACCAGCTATTCAGCTGATGTAGAGCTGTCCAAGGTCCTAAATCCATGTATTAGGGCTGTATGTAGCTGTCCAGGGTGCTGAATCTAAGTATTAAGACTGTAGGGAGCTGTGAATCTATGCATTAGGTCTGTATGTAGCTGTACAAAGTCCTGAATCCATGTAGTAAGACTGTATGGGGTTGTCCAGGGTCCTGTATCTATGTATTAACATTGTATGGAGCTGTCTAAAGTCCTGAATCCATGTATTAGGGCTGTATGGTGTTGTCCAGGGTGTTGAATCTAAGTATTAAGACTGTAGGGAGCTGTGAATCCATGTATTAGGGCTGTATGTAGCTGTCCAGGGTGCTACATCTAAGTATTAAGACTGTGGGAAGCTGTGAATCCATGTATTAGGGCTGTATGTAGCTGTCCAGGGTCCTGAATCTATTTATTAAGCTGCAGGGAGCTGTGAATCTATGCATTAGGTCTGTATGTAGCTGTACAAAGTCCTGAATCCATGTATTAGGGCTGTATGGGGTTGTCCAGGGTCCTGGATCTATGTATTAACAACTTATGGAGCTGTCTAAAGTCCTGAATTCATGTATTAAGACTGTATGGGGTTGTCCAGGGTCCTGGATCTATGTATTAACATTGTATGGAGCTGTCTTAAGACCTGAATCCATGATTTAGGGCTGTATGGGGTTGTCCAGGGTCCTGGATCTATGTATTAACAACTTATGGAGCTGTCTAAAGTCCTGAATTCATGTATTAAGACTGTATGGGTTTGTCCAGGGTCCTGGATCTATGTATTCACATTGTATGGAGCTGTCTAAAGTCCTGAATCCATGTATTAGGGCTGTATGGTGTTGTCCAGGGTCCTAGATCTATGTATTCACATTGTATGGAGCTGTCTTAAGTCCTGAATCCATGTATTAAGACTGTATGGGTTTGTCCAGGGTCCTGGATCTATGTATTAACATTGTATGGAGCTGTCTTAAGTCCTGAATCCATGTATTAAGACTGTATGGGGTTGTCCAGGGTCCTGGATCTATGTATTCACATTGTATGGAGCTGTCTTAAGTCCTGAATCCATGTATTAAGACTGTATGGGTTTGTCCAGGGTCCTGGACCTATGTATTAACATTGCATTGAGCTGTCTTAAGACCTGAATCCATGTATTATGGCTGTATGGGGTTGTCCAGGGTCCTGGATCTATGTATTCACATTGTATGGAGCTGTCTAAAGTGCTGAATCCATGTATTAAGACAGTACAGAGCTGTACAGAGGGCTATATGTAGCTGTCCAGAGTGCTGAATCTAAGTAGTAAGGCTGTATGTAGCTGTCCAAGGTTTTGAATGCATGTATTTGGGCTGTATGTAGCTGTCCACAGTCCTGAATCCAAAGTATTAGGGCAGTATGTGGCTGTCCAGGGTGCTGAATCCATGTATTTGGGTTGTATGGACAGGTATCGGGTGTTTGAAGGGTTTTCCTGACTTGGTTACAATGGGAAAAGTTACACTCAAAAAGAAGGGGTAGGAGTAAGTGGTAGGGCCAAGGAGTGGAATTGGGATTGGGCCTAAGACTGTATAGAGCTGTCCAGACTGCTGAATCCATGTATTAAGAATGTATGGAGCTGTGCGTGGTTCTGAATCTAAGGATTAAGATTGGATGGTGCTGTCCACCATCCTGCTTTCTTATTATATAGTTATATATAGTTGATTGGATGCAAAAATTGTGCAAAAATTGATATGACGATATAAATACACCATATTGTACCACCCAACCAGCAACATGTGGTGTGATACCATAGCAACTACTTAGGAACCTCCTTGCAACACCTTAGCAACCACAAAGCAACATTATAGCAACATTATAGGTACCATACCTATCACCTCATTACACTATAAAAAAAAAAACATCTAGAATCCACTTAACAACACCAGAGCGACCATCAGGAAAACCAGCTGGCAATCACTTTTGGCAACACCAGTGCAAATACCATACTACAATACCATATCATTAAATTAGAAAGAGCATAGCATTACCAAGAACAGCACCACTGAAACCACCTGAAATACCATAGCAACCATGTAACCAGTAACCAGTCTGCATTTCTTTCATGAGTAACACTTTAAAATAAGACTACCTTTATAAAGGGTTTATAAATGGTTTACAACTAGTTTATTAATGGTTACTAATTAGGTTGTAAATGCCTTAAAAATCATTAATAATCAGTTGTAACACATATGTAGAAAGGGCAACAATGTTAGCCAATAGTGAACCCACAGCCATCTATATTGTTGCCCTTTTTACGTATGTCTTATAACTGATTATTAATGATTTTTAAGGCATTTACAACCTACTTAGTAACCATTAATAAACTAATTGTAAACCATTTATAAACCCTTTATAATGGTAGTCTTATTTTAAAGTGGTACCCAATTTTTTTAGTTCATATTTTGGCTTCAATATAAAAAAAAACACTTAGGGCCATATTGTAGCGATCTGTAGATGAGCCATAAACTGTGCACCATGCAGCTTGATTTGGGGCGTATCAGTTTGTCTTAGCTGTTTAAACAATGGGAAAAGCAGAACCTTTCACTCCAGCTATCGTGTTAAAGGTCCAGACCAAACAAGGTAGGTGATTTATTCCTTGGTGTGAAAATAGACTGTTGACAGGGTGTAAGATAGCAATGAGCATCCTGAAAAGCGCTCCTTGCATAAGGTGTACAATAGAGCTCAAGGTCTACATTCTTAAAAGTTTATCTCCATAGTCAACCATAAGTGGATTAAACCCACCCAGTATGCAGTGATGGTATAGTTACTTTGAAAAAGTAATCCGATTACTGATTACTGATTACTCCGTTAAAAAGTAACTTAGTTACTTTATGGATTACTTGATTTTAAAAGTAACTAATTTACTTTACAAGTTACTTTATTAGTTACTTTCAGCAGCTGCAGACCCCACCTCCCGCCGCCTTAACATAAACATTATAACCAGTTTTGCCAATACTCCATTAATTGGAAAATGCATTTTTAACAGCAACAATGTATCTCTAGACATTTAAAGTTGAACTATTTCCTGAAAAAATAAGTTTTTTAATAAAAATAAAAGACCATTTCTCTTGAATTAACTTAACATAAATTATTTTTTTTTATAAAAATAAAATATGGTCTTTCTTGATTTCACTTAACATAAATACTTGTTTTTATAAAAAAATATAAAATAAAGAAAGTCTTTCTTGACCTGACATATTTAACACTGTAAAACTGAATATTGAACCTGTTGTTCTCTGCAGGGCAGCAAGGAGTGGTTTTATAAAACAAAACCGTGTATATGGTCGAGGTCAGGGATCACATATATGCGGACGGCGGTCCGGGTCTGGACCCAGACGTTGTCCAATGTGGACCAAAACCCATACTAAAACCCAACTACTGAAAGCATTTAATTCTGACAGTGTTCATTTAAAGCGTCAGAACTTTTCTTGTCTTTACGGTATACGCGCTCTGCGGCACAGAAAACTTACAGACCAATCACGTGCGGAGTAAAATCGTCAAACGCTCTCCTCGGCCAATCAGATCTGTGCAGACCGCTGGCCTGGCTAGTGAATTGGGACGCGGCCGGAAAAAAAACGCCTTTGTAAAGAGATAGGGAGCCCGAGAACTGCCGGAAAAACAAAAACAGGCGGAAACTAAAGACACACCGAGCGCGAGAGAGAGAGAGACAGGGGAGAAATGTAAAGTTAAAGGGGGGATGAGGAAGGGGGCGCGGTGTGTGTGTGTGTGTGTGTGTGTGTGAGTGAGGTGGAGAGAGAGAGAGTAACGCACAGTGACTTGGATAAGTAACTTTAATCTGATTACTGGATTGGAAATAGTAACGCGTTACATTACTTGCTACAAAAAAAAGGCTCAGATTAGAGTAACGCGTTACTAAGTAACGCGTTACTGACATCACTGCCAGTGTGTTTAGACTGTAGGCACTTGTCTTTTACATATGACATAGCTTTGGAGATGTTGGTACTGCTGGTACCCTGTTTGATGAAAGTTTACTGAACGTATAGAGTGCATTCCTGAACCCCACAAACGCTCAGCCCCGGTGTTTAGCCATTTAGCCATTTACCCATTTAGCCATGCACCATGCTGCTGGTGAGCCGCTGTCCGTGGTCCTGAAAGCCCAGCCGCTATGTATGCCACGGCGGCACCGCCGGAGCGTTTAAAATTCAAAGGGGCATAAATTAATGAATTGTTATCTGTGAACCCCCTGGCCCTGGTTTCCAGCCTCCGAGTCCTGTCATGTCTAATAAGGACGGGGTGAGGGGCGCGGGTTGGGGGCTCTCAGCGTCTGTCACTGTGGGTGCCCGGCTCTATCTCTCAGCCGCAGACAGACGGACGGATCGGACGCATCACTATGCAGCTCGGCAGAGCTGTCTGTCTGCACCGGCCGCGACACCGGCGCCGCGACACCGGGGGATTCTAATGAGCTCTCGCGGGACGCCCGTTAGCCACTTAACATCCCGTGCAGCGAGGGGGCCATCCACAATCCGAGGGGCACGTGCACTCACACACACACACACCTCCACTGACCTACACTCTGAGTGGACACACTTATACACACACTCATACACACTCATACACACATACGGACAACTTCCTGCACGTTCACCACGTTCAACACGTCTCCAGCTCAGAGCCGAAACAAGCATTCAGCAATTATTCAGGATGTGATAGATGGTGTGTTTTGCTGTGGTAATGCTGGTTGAGTGCTGGGTTTTAGATACACACAATAAAGCCTGGTTTATGAAAGAAGGGGGGGGGGGTGTTTCTATGGAACGATAATAGCTGAGATACCATAGCAACCACCTGTTAAGCGCCTACAGTCTAAATCAACAATTTGTGGGTAAAATAAACAATATTTTAGCCATTAATGCTTCTTTCTTATTTGTTTTTGGCAAAATCTGTTTGCTTCCTAGATGCAAAATTGTCCACCAAAATTTCTGACACCCACTTGTAGATCATATATTAGGATTAATTGCATGGGTTCAGTGTTGTAGGCTGTAAGAACAAGCATCATTTTTTTTGAGCTGCTACAGTAACTCTGTGTTGGCTATGCAGTTCTCTCTATAGCATTGCCTTTCTCCATGTAATTTGCTATGAGTATTTTCAATTAATATTTTATTTAAAAGAGATCAAAAAGAAGAGAAAATAGAAATAAATAGATGCGACCACCTGGAATACAATGGCAACTACCACATAACTGACTAAAGTTTGTGCATAAAATTGTATATTTCCAAACATTACTCAAATATTTTAAAACAATGAACACGTTTTATTGGCTTTTGGCAAAAATCTGTTCGCGCAAAAAGGTTTTAGGTGCAAAAATGTCGCCAATTTCTGACACCCACTGTCAGTGTATTCATTCCCCACAGGCAACCTTAGGTAAACCTGTAGATCATATATTATGATTAATTGCATGGGTTTTATGTTGTAGGCTGTAAGAGCAAGCATCACTTTTCTGCCACACTTAAAGGAGAACTCTGGTGTAAAATGGACTGTTGGTGTAGTAAAACAAGATAAAAATTACTTACCGTTGATGAATAGCCCATCTCCGCTCTCCTGCAGATTTCTGAGATACAGTAATTTTCTGCTTTGTGCCCCGATAAATCACTTTTTCCACCGTTATCCAGCTCAACGTAGCTCCACCTCCTTGCTAGAGCCCTGACATTTAAAACGAGGCATTAATAACCTAAAAAGGGCACAATAAGCTTATTAAAAACCACTGTTTACTATTATTTACTGGGGTAAAATATGTGTTGGGCAAAAAGCACAAAATAACTGTAACTGTATGAGAGCGGAGGTGGGCTATTCATCAAAGGTAAGTACTTTTTATCATGTTTTACTACATGATTTACTACTAAGTCCATTTTACACCGGAGTTCTCCTTTAATCGGTGTTGGGTGTGTGCTGTACTGTTCTCTCTATAGCTTTCTTTTTCTTCGTTTAATTTTCGATGAATATATTTCATATCTATAGTATTTTTCTTAAATGAGATCAAAAAGAAGACATAATAGAATTAAACAGAAGCAACCACCTGGAATACAACAGTAACTGACAAATAACCCCTCACACTGTAAACCAACAATTTGTGGATTAAAAATAAACATATATTTTGTTTTTGTTATATTTGGCTTCCTGAATTTCTTTGGTTACTGGAATGATGTCTAGCTTTTGAGAATGCTTTGGTCTGCTTGGCTTTATCAGGCTAGCGAAATTAAACTCTGGTGTGATAAACCACAGTTAAGGTTATGTTTTAACTGGGGGCAAACCCTTCAAATTGTCGCTTAGTCGCATATGTACACTGTAAAAATAAAAAAGTTAAGAAAGCTCAAAATATTAACTACATTTTTGAGTTTTGAGACCAACTCAGTCTTTTAAGTTTTGAAAAAAAAAAAAATAATAAAACATGCAGTTGTGCCAACCAGAAATCTTTAGCCAAGATCATATGTATTAAAACTTTAAATATTAAATCTCACCAACTTAAAAATGTAATTTGTGTCTTTTGATGGCCTGATTTAAATTCTACTAAATGTGTATTGCTGTCCAAAAGTTTTGCTGACCATCCTTTAGGACCAACTAAAAAAATAAGTTGCACCAATAAAATGTTTTACATGAATCAAAATAATTTAGTGGATGCAACGCTATACTTTTGTTAATTTAACATAGCAACTGGGTAACTGGAATTTATGACTATCACATATCCACCTTATTGTCAGTTGTGTAAAACTATTGCAATTAATGCAAATGTAACCAGGCTGACTTGGCAACACAGAATATAGTAACCTGCTCTTACAAGCTTCAACACTGAGGCCAGGCAGTTACTATAATATAACAGATATGCAAATTCCAAGAGAAGGCAGTTTGTGGAAAATGCTTACACACTGATGGTGAATGAGAGGTGGAAGGACACGCCCAATATGCAAATAGTGTGATTAACATTGCTCCATAGACCCCAATCAAATAAAGGGTGAAACTGAGCATGTGCAGAGCAGATGGCATGGCCTGGACTAGGGTTAACTACAATATGTAAATTTTGCCAACACAGATTATTTATTTGGACCAACTTTTAACAAGAAACTTAATAAAATAAGTTTGAGAGGTGATTAGTTTGCTATAGTTTAGGGTGCAATTCAATATTTCTCATTTAGCTTACTTACAAATCACATTAAGCAGAACAATCTTAAGTTTTGTTTTTCACAGTGTACAAAACCATTTGGCCTCATTTTTCCTCATGGAAAAAACATATTTTCCATGTTTTCCATCCTGAGTTCCAAACTGTAGAAAAGTCTTCGTCTCAGTCAGTCTGGGAAGACGTCCGGCGTAACCAGCTCTGAGAACAACAAGGCTGATCTGAATTTGTTTATCTTGGATGAGCTAATTAAAACGTCACAATTCATTATCTGAGGCAGCTCTCGGCCTGTCAGAGAGAAAATGGGAATATCAATCATCTCCTCCACCAGACCTCCACCAGCCCCCCATCTCAGAGCCCGAGCTTTCCCTCCCCGGACGGTGGCGGCGGCGCCGGGCTCGGTGACAGGCCCTGTCCGGTACGTGGGTGAGGAATGGGCTGTGGTGTAATATGTAATGGGCGTCAGCGCTGATGGCGGCGTGTCTTTGTAGGAGTGCCACTCCGCTAGCTTGACCTTTTCCTGTCAGCCGGGTTCTCCACACCCCGGACTCGCCGCGGGAAAACGCTGCTGCCCTTGGTTTGACATCCACTCGTCACGCGCCTGTACGTATTGCTGTGACAAGCTAATGGCAGGATTATGGAAGCTGCTGTCCCCGACGGATTTTCAATCAGGGGGTCGGCCGGATCTGAAGACGTCTCTGTGAGGATGGATGATCTGAAGAAGGGAAAGAGAACGTACGTAAGCATTCTCTCATTTCTTTAGCACTAGCAATTATTATTGTTTAGCCTAATATTTAGTCTTTACTAAAACTAGAAAATTTGAGCATATTAGTCCAGTCCATAGACTGTGTATAGCTGGACAGAGCATCGTCTCTCAAAAGTGAAGCCACCACAGGTCGGGCGCCCCCTGCTGTTCGGTTGCAGAAAGCTGCGTAACCCCACCCATCCCCATAGGTTTCAATGGCAAAACAGACAACTTTCAATCACGTTTTTTTTTTATTTATATACTGTAATTCTACTTCCTTTATTTAAATGCAGCAGCTAGTGTAACCTCTGCTTATATTGTTAAATTTTTATATCCCCACAGAATTCGGTTTTTAAAACGTTATTCAGCTCTATTTAAAAAGGTGTTGTTATTGTAAAAGGGCTGGGTTACACCTAGCCTGGGTGGGACCAATGACTGTATGGATGGGACCATAGACTGTGTGAGCTCTGTGGAGGCAGGGTTCTTAGGGGCGGGTTTATTTAAATAAGTAGGCTGTCGCTCCACAGTCTTTCTCCCTCCTCTGGTCTCTACTGCGCAGACTCAGGTTTCAGGATCGCCAACATGGAGGAAGATTTTAGCTTCATTTTCACTGAATGAATGGGAACAGCGACACAGCGTCCATCTTTTTTACAGTCTCTGGTCCAGTCCTGTCAGCACTGCACTGGCCTCCATTCAAATTCCGCATAGACTATGAAATTCTCCTATTAACGTATAAAGCCCTACATGAGCTCATCACCTGAGTATTAGCGAGACCTCATCTCCTATTATGAACCACCGCGATTACTTAGATCTCAGGGTGCTGGTTTCTTAGTAGTTCCCAAAATTCAGAGGAGCTCTGCAGGAGGAAGAGCTTTCTCTTATAAAGCGATTATTCCCCAACTATGGAATAATCGTCTCAAAAGTGTAGACTGAAAACTTACTTGTTTAGTTTAGCTGTTGGTAATTAATGTTTTTTGCTGAATAGTTTGTCTGTTCAAATTTAGTAGTAAACTAAAATTCTACAAAAATGCAGATACTTGTTTTTCATTGGACAGCTACAATATAAAGGCTAATATTCAGGGTGCTGATATCGTCTGGGTGTATTTAGAAGGTTTTCAGCTCCTCCGTCTCCACCGCTCAGCCTGCGGCGTTCTGTTTGTACTCTCACCGAGAGAACCGGGCCGAGCGCGGTCAGGCCCTCGGACGGGTTTGTCGGTAGCGTCCATGGGAAGCCGTGCACGGCGCTGGTGAGTAATTTGATTCCGTGTGTAAATATGTGTTTGGTGTCGGGGGGACGAGACAAAAGGCGAGCTGACAGGTCTGACAGGCAATTACTGTACCCCTGTCTGCGCGGCGCCGTACCGGCACCCGGCGCTACCGCTGAACCGCCAGCGGCTGCGGGGATCGGCCTCCTTCAGACCGGAGAAATCCTCCCTCAAAAGTGTGAATTTCACAGATCGTGTTCTCTGGACATGTTGAATGAAAATACAGTGCTTAGAGCCGTCCCATGAGTTCAGGGGGATTTCAAAGCATGATGTGTGGAGTAAGAACTTTAGCCATTGAGCCACTGGACCTCTTTCAGAAGAGTTTTAAAGAGTTTTTAAGAGGTTTCAAGAGGTTTAAAACTACTTTTATACTGTAAAGTCCTGTAAAGTGGGAGTGTCCTGGGGCCTCATTTATAAAGGGTGCGTACGCATAAAAAAAAAAGTCCTGAAATGTGCGTGCGCAACATCTCACGCAAGAACTGTGATTTATAAAGAAATACGTGGTGTGAAAACGAGAGTACATTTAAGTTAAGGTTTGAGGCGTCTGTATCCCTTTATTAGTGACATCATGTGGTAAAGCACGAAATTGTGCAAAAAAAGTAAATGTGCAAACGAATATTAATATTTCTTTCAAAACGAAAGATTAAAGTAGGTTAGCACTTCCTTGTTTAAATATATTTGTGTTTCTATGTATAAAGTGTCAATGCTTTTGGTATCTTATCTTCTGCTTTATATGTACTGTCTAATAGTATTATTGTTATGCTAACTTCTGTGTTTCAGTTTATTTCAATGTATTTGCATTATCTTAAATTTTAAATTATTTTAAAATACAAAGGTGATACATATACATAAAGATTATCATTATTATTACTTTTTTCTATTATTATTATTATTATTATTTTCTATTATTATTTTCTATTATTATTATTTTTTTTATATCATTATTTTCTATTATTATTATTATTATTTATTTATTTTTTATATCATTATTTATTGTTATTGTTACTATTATTATTATTATTATTATTATTATTTTCTAATTTTATTTTTATTATCATTATTTTCTATTATTATTATTATTTTCTATTATTTTCTATTATTATTATTATTATTATTATTATTATTATTATTATTATTATTATTTTCTATTATTATTGTTATTATTATTATTATTATTATTATTATTTTCTATTATTATTATTATTATTATTGTTGTTGTTGTTGTGGCAACAAATTGTACTCCATAATAAAGAGAGAGGGAAACAGCTGTACCTAATTTAACTACCTAAAAGGCAAAAAAGAGTGATGCACTGTCTGTTATAATGGCATTTTTTATATTAATCGAAGACTTTGCCAAACACAAATCGACAATGTGTTTTCAGAGCTCCTTAAGATCCTGTTTTTGTGCGTGCGTACACTTCCACTCCAAAGCTACACAGAGTTTTATAATTGAGGCCCCTGGATCTAAACGCTGATTGGAACACCTCCTCCTTTACTGAATGTGTTTAGTACTGTTACCATATGCCCTAGAGGTTGTACCTCCACACCTCAGGGGGTCGCTCTCACCCCAGTTTTATTTATTTATTTATTTATTTTTTACCTGATTCTCTTTTAGGTAATTAGCTTGGTATAAATAGATGCTGCACCTGGACTCTTGCGTTTCTAAGCTTTTTTGTTTATCTCTGTTTGCCTGGATTTGTGACTTTTTCTCCTGTTTTTTGCCTCTGAAAAATTCAAGCAGTTCAGTTTGGTTTGATGGCTTGTGATCATCCATCTTCCTCTTGATTATATTCCAGAGTTTTTTTTATTTTATTTTAAGTGGTCTCTTATTTTTTTCCAGAGCTGTATATACATAGACATTCATGCACAGGTGAAAAGAATCACTCTCAGCAGTAACAGGTGCAGGTGATTAGAATTCAGGTGACGAAGAGTATGGGAGCTGTCCATGGTTGGTTGAAGGGGGGCATGTGACTGTGTTGTAAGAGGGAGTGGGATTCTGGGTAATGCAGTCCATAGTAGAAGAAATAGGTCCAGGAAGTGTGACAGTAACACTTCACAATAAGGGTACATTAATTAACAGTACTTACAACAGCAATAAACATTAAATGTTAAGAAATATCTTAATTAATTATTAATTGATAATATTTAAAACATTTTAAACAGTACTAATGATTAACCGAGACCATTTAATAATTCCACGGAGTTGTAGTGGGATCTTGTTCTTGTGACCTTTTGGATGAGTCGTCGCTGCACTTTTGGGGTAATTTTGGTTGGACGGCCACTCCTGGGAAGGTTCACCACTGTTCTATGTTTTCTCATTAGTGAATAATAATGGATCTCACTGTAGTTCTCTGGAGTCCCAAAGCTTTAGAAATGACTTCATAACCTTTTCCAGACTGATAGATCATAATTACGTTCTTCCTCAATTTTTGTTCCTGAATTTCTTTGGATCTCGGAATGATGTCTAGATTTCGAGTACTTTTAGTCTACTTCTCTTTGTCAGGCAGGTCCTATTTAAGTGATTTATTGATTGAGACATTGAACTTAGGTGTGATAAAACACAATTAAGTTTTGTTTTAACTGGGGGATAAACACTTTTTCACACAGGGTCATGTTGCTTTGGATTTTTTTTTCTCCCTTAATAATAAAATCCTTTGCATTTTGTATTTATTTGTGTTGTTTTCGACTAATATTTACATTTATTTGATGATCTGAAACATTTATGAGTGATAAACATGCAAAAACATAAAGGAATATTTTTTCACACCACTGTACCTTATTTTAGAAGGCTAATATTACCACCCACAGTGGACAGAGCAGTGGGTGGGAATGATGGTGACCGGTGGTGTCTGGTTAGAACTGTCCATGTGAACAGACTTTGAAGCACCTCTGTTTAATGCAGGAAACCGCACCCATGACACATGGCAAAAGTCATGGGACAGTACCAATCCTAGTTTGGTGTTTTAGTGTATTACATATTCTTTTTTATTCATTACTTAAAAAAAAAAAAAAATTAACTAAGTCTCTCAAATAAAACTAACTTTGTAATTACTTAAGTAATTATGTCACTACTTCTGAAGGTACAGCCAACCGAGTAAAGTACTTCTTTCAGACTTTTGAGGGTCGAGTTTTGGAGGACCTCCGTCAGCAGGAGCTTCAAACTTCTCAGAGAGGAGCCGTCAAATCAGTGCAAATCTCCAGAACAACTCGTTCCAGGACTAATTACAGACGCGAGTGAGGCGTTTTCGTGAAACACAGTGTATCGTCACGCTCTTCCCACTGATTCACAGCAGGGGGAGCCCAGCCGAGACCCTTCCCTCGCTTCCCGCGCCAAGCAGCCAATCTATTTCCACTCCGAGCCGCCGACAGTCGAGAACAGATCGCACCTCGCGGCCTGCCAACTCTCAGCGCTTATGCTAAGAACCCTCTGATTGCTTTGGAGAACTGAACGCTGCAGGCGCTGGAGAAGATGATGAAGCCCGGGCTCATCAGCAAGTCCAGTTTATGGAAATGACGGCACCTGACCGAGTGTTTAAGCTTTAATGGACCTGAAAGAAAACAATACATTTTATTGAGTTGAATTTTATACATAGCAAACAGTCTTTGATCCTGTTTACACCTGTTCACTTAATCCATATTGAGTATCAGGATTATTGAATAAGGCAAAACCACATAACAATCCATGTCACGTATCATTAAAACCACTTCAAAAGGTGGTCTGAGACACATTTGAAGCAGATACTAATGTAAATCCAATCATTCAAACCAATCATTTCAGGAAGTGGTCTGAGACACATTAAAAACAGATACAAATCCAGATACAAACAGATACAAATCACTCAAACCACTTCAGCAGGTGGTCTGAGACTCATTTGAAATAAAAACAAATCTGGTCACTTAAACCACTTCAGGAGTTGGTCTGAGATACATTAAAGACTGATACAGATCCAGATGCAACAGATACAAATCAATCAAACCTCTATAGAAGGTGCTCGGAGATGCACTGAAAACAGATACAATTCCAATCAGGAGGTGATCTAAAACAAATTTAAAACTGATACGAATCCAGATACAAACAGATACAAATCACTCAATACACTTCAGAAGATGGTCTGAGATGCACTTAAAACAGACACAAATACACTCATATAAACCACTTCAGGGGGTGGTCTAAGACCCACTTAAAAGAGATCCAACACATATCTGTGCCTTAGACCACCTCATGAAGTGGAGAGCACATTTTTACATTTCAATAATTTCTTCTTAATGTTTGACATTAAATCCAAATATGAACTGGTTTTCTACTTCTGTGTTCATACTCATTTATACTCAACATTAATTTTGTCAATATTGTTTACATTCTCAAAAATGTTATAGATGAACGAAGCATTATAAAGACTAAATGAGCACTTCTGTGACGGTAATTACTCAAATTCTTAAGTTTAAAGACGTTGGTAACAATGTACAATAAGGATACATTATTCAACAGAACTTCTGACAAATTGTCTCAACTACTTATTAATTGACATTATTTAATACATTATTACTCATTCAAATATTGTAAACTAATGTCTTAATTAATTATTAACTACAGCATTTTTAAACATAAAAATGAAATAATGTTTAATAGTGTCTTAAATAGTGTCAATTAATAATTATTTGAGACTTTATTTAACCATTAACCAATGTTTATTATTGTCATAAGTACTGTTATTTGATTTTTACTCTTATTGTTAAATGTTAACAGGACTTTGCTGCATTTACTGACTAACTGGATTTGTAGTTTGACTAAATGATTGATTAACTGATTGATTGACGGATTGATTGATTGATTTACTAGATAATATTTTTTTAAAAGCTGTAATCTTGGCGAAAGCTGGAATGTGGTGCGGATTTAAGATTTATACTGTTAGAACTGGTGTTAATTTGTCTAGATGGAATTCTAGCCAACCAAGGAGAGCACCCTGCAAAATACATAACCCCAATTGACAAAATAATTTGGCATTAAAAGCAGTAATCTTGGGGAGAGCTGAAATTTGTCATGAACAGAGGTGGAAAAAGTACTGAAAAATTGTAATTGAGTAAAATTACCTTTACTTTGCTAAAAAATCTACTCAAGTAAAAGTAAAAGTATCCGTCTAAAAATCTACTTGAGTAAAAGTATAAAAAAGTACTCAATTTAAAATGTACTTTGAGTAAAAGTTACATAGTTACTTTTAATTATTTGATGTAAAAAAGTAAAAACAAATCATAAATTAAATTGTTTTTAATGAATTATTATTCCACATAATAATTTGGATCTTTCAGGCAGTATTTGTTCAGACCACCCCATAAAACAAGTGGCATAGGTTTCTATGATCCATTTTTTTCTTTACTATTACAAAAATTAGGGTCATTTAGGTGACTATAAACTGTATTTTTATAGTTTTACAGGTCATTAGTATTTATTTAACTTGCCATTGCTGTACTTTAACTGATATTTACATGTTTTTTTTTTTTAACATTTAAGCAGATTGTTTAATGATAAAAATACTTACACCACATGCTTTCTCAGGTTTGATGTGGAAGTTTTGAAAGCTTACAGCTCTGTCCGGCAGGACACATTTTCAGACAATTCAGACAATTGTTTTTTTTTTCCCAGTATTTTATTTTTTACTCAGTAATTGGGAGTTTTCCAATGTAGCAAAGTAAATTACTTGTGCCAAAATGTAGTTGAGTAAAAGTAAAATTACCTATTTTAAAAACTACTTCAAAAATGACAAATTAAAATCTACTCAATTACAGTAACTTAAGTAAATGTAATTCATTACTTTCCACCTCTGGAAATGAAAAGGTTCTACTGGTGAAATGGGCACTAATCTGTTAACTGGGTAGCTAAGATGTGTTACACTAACCATCTAGATGTGATGAGCCAAATAGAGCACCCTGCAAAAAACACAGCGCCAAAAACACAAGATGACCTGGATTAAAGACTGTAATCATGTTCAAGCTGGAATTTGATACATATATTTCAGCTTTATACTGGTGGAATGGGTGATAATCTGATAGCTGGGTAGTTAAGATATGATAAGATAATGATTTAGCACCCTTAAAAAAACACAGCTCCCAAAACATGAGGAGGTTTAGAATTACAGCTGTAATCTTGGTGAAAGCTAAAGGTTGAAATGAATAAACTGTCTCCTGGTGGAATGGGCACTAATCTGTTAGCTGGGCAGTCATTTAAAGAAGAAGCTGGCCTTGTAAAAATAAAGTTAAAGGGGACGTTTGACTTTACTTGTCTGAGGGAAGTTCAGGGAGAAATGTGCTGACAATAAAGCTCTAAACAGCAGTATAGAGGCAGCAGTAAAGAATGGCCTCATATATTGTTTCTATCGATTCTGTCATCACAGCCTTGTAAAAGACCCCCTTTTCATTATTGAATTCCTGTGTAGCGAAGTGTCGGCGCGAGAGCGAGAGACGGAGCGCCACCTGAAATACGTCTACAGTTTAAGAGGAAAACACGGATTCATGAGGCCGTCTAATGGGGAAATTCATCTCCAGGTTTGTAATATGACGGATGGTGTGCTGTACTGTATGTAGAGAGCAGAAACGTTAAGTATATTTATATTTATTTCATTTTTAGTTATTTTGCAGATACGCCTTATTCAGAGTGACTCGCGAACACAAGCGAGAGGTAGAGACAAAGTGAAACACAGGTGCACTGAAAAACATTATGCGTAAAATTTATTTTAAATAAGATTTTGAAACTTTCTGCATTTGCTTTTTTTAAATACATTTCATTTCAGATAAATTAAAGTAACTTCAACTCGGTTTCAAGACTTAAATGTTACACAGAATAAATAAGTAAATTAAACTTCAGTCAATCCTTTCTTTTATTAAACTTTACTTCATTTATTTTTACTGAATCAATATTTTATTTTAGTAAACTTAAAAAATATATATTAAAAAAAGTACTTTTTCACTATGTGTTTTGGAGCTGTGCAGGATGCGCTCCTTGGTTTTGCTAGAATCCCACCTAGATGGTTAGCTCATTGTAGCTTGGTGACTTAGCTAACTGATTAGTGCCCATTCCACCAGTAGAACTTTTTCATTTCAATCTTCAGCTTTCACAAAGATTACAGTTTTTAATCCCAAATTCCCTTGTGTTTTGGAGCTGCCTGTTTCGCAGGGTGCTCTCCTTGGCTTGGCTAGAATTCCATATAGACGGTTACCTGGGCTGCACAGCTAACTGATTAGTGCCCGTTCCACCAGTAGAACAATAATTCTTTTTTTTATCGTTCAACACAAGATTACAGCTTTTATTCCCAACTTGTTTTGGTTACAATTACATCTAGATGGTTATCTCATTGTAGCTTGGCTACTCAGCTAACAGATTAGTGCCCATTCCACCAGTATAAAACTTAAATCTGTATCCAATTCCATCTTTAACAAGATTACAGTTTCTAACTTCAAGTACTCTCAAGTTTTGGTGCTGAGGATTTTTAGGAAAATTAAAGGATTTTTAAAAATCAGTGACTACTCAGCTAACAGATTAGTGCCCATTCCACCAGTATAAAGTTTATCCATTTCAATGTTGAGCTTTCAGCATGTTTACAGCTTTAAATCCCAAATTCCCGTGTGTGTGTTTTGGAGCTGCCTCTTTTGCAGGGTGTTCTCCTTGGCTTGGCTAGAATCACATTTAGATGGTTAGCTTGGCTACACAGCTAACTGATTAGTGCCCATTCCTCCAGAAGATTAAGTAAGGTTATCCATTTCAACTTTTAGCATTTACCACAACGTTACAGCTTTTAATCCCAAATTGGTTTGGCTAAAATCACATCTAGGTGGTTTGCTCATTGAAGCTTGGCTACTCAGCTAACTGATTAGTGCCCATTCCACCAGTAGAACCTTTTTTATTTGAAGCTGCCTGTTTTGCAGGGTACTCTCCTTGGCCTGGCTAGAATCTTGGCTACACAGCTCTACACAGATTAGTGCCCATTCCACCAGTAGAAAACTTAAATCTGTCTCAAATTCCATCTATAACAAGATTACAGTTTCTAATCCCAAATTCCCTCATGTTTTGGGAACTCTGTTTTGCAGGGAGTTAGCGTGGCTACACAGCTAACAGATTAGTGCCCATTCCACCAGTAGAATCTTATTCATTTCAACTTTCACCATGATTAGAGTTTCTCATCTCAAGACCTCTTTAGTTTAAAGCTACCTGTTTTGTACCTGGGCTACACAGCTAACCGATTGGTGCCCATTCCACCAGTAGATTAAAGTTTATCCTTTACAACTTTGAGCTTTCACCACAAGATAACGGCTTTTAATCCCAAATTGGTTTGGCTAGAATCCCATCTAGAGAATTTGCTTAGCTAACTGATTAGTGCCCATTCCACCAGTAGAACCTTTTCATTTCAGCTTCATTTCGGCTTTCACCAAGATTAGAGATTTTAATCCTAATTTAGGTTAATATTTGTATCCTTAAATCAGATTTTCAAAGGTTTCTTTTCCAACTCTTAACCAACCTCTTCACGTTTCAAACCCCGGACAGGGTGTTCTCAGCTCCCAGATCAGCCCGGCCGGTCGACCCCTCTCCCAGGATCCCCCGTAATCTGTAATTAGACAGCCTGCTGGGGGACTTGGCCAATATCAAAGAGCAAAAGCATAGGCCTATTAACAATCAAGCTAGCGATGAACCCCCAGCGATGACTGGCGTTTAAGCCCCGGGCCTCGGCCACATTCCTCCACAAACGCACTTTCGCTCGGATGACTGATTGCATTGGGAGGTAATGAATGCGAAGTCAGGCCACATGCTGCGGCAAGGATAAAAGGAAGGATGGGGGAGTGGGGTTGAAAGCACAGCACCTCCTCGTTTTTAAATGAGACCTGATAAATACACCTAATTGGCTCCCCTGAGGTTCTCCACTCGATGGCCTTCACCGCACTTTAGCATTCCGCTAGCAGTGCAGCTCGCTGAGATAGCCCTCTTCGGGCCGAGCTGGAGCTTAAAGTTAAAAGTTAATGTGCACTCGTATTTATTACACGACAATACATTTACTGTCCTGATAAATAAACATAACCTGTTTCTAAAGCTATCCCATAATTCTATACCCACTGCCCTAACAAATAAACGAAAAAAAAAACAGCCTTATTTATATCAAACATAATCCAATAATTCTATTCTTTATTCTGCATTTACTGCATTTCACATCAGCTTAACCAAGCTTAGCTACCCATCTAATAGATTAGTGCCCATTCCATCAGTAGAACATTTTTATTTTTTAATCTCTTGTCTCCTCATGTTTTTTAAGCTTGTTTTTTGGCAGAGTGTTCTCCCTTTTTTGCTAGAATCCCATCTAGAAGGTTAGCTTAGCGTACCTTGGCTACACAGCTAACATATTAGTGCCCATTCCATCAGTATAAATCCTAAGTCCATATCGAATTCAAGCTTTCACCAAGATTCCTTCTAAAAAAAATTCCTTCTAGAAAATTACCTTAGTGTATCTTAACAATTTACAAATCCTCTCGTCTTTTGGGGGTTATGTATTTTGCAGGGTGCTCTCCTTGCTTTGCTAGAATCCCATCTAGACAGTTAGCTTAGCATAGCTTGCATGCTCAACAGATTAGCACCCATTCCACCAGTATAAGACTGAAATCTGTATTAAATTCCATATTTAACAAGATTACAGTTTTCCGAGCTGTGATTTTTGAAATGTGATGTATTTTGCTCGCTAGAGTACCATCGAGATGTAAAATCACCCAGCTAACAGATTAGTGCCCATTCCACCAGCAGACAGTTTGTCCATCTCAACTTGAATCTTTCACCAAGATTACTTATTTTAATCCCAAATCCTCTCGTCTTTTGGGGGTTATGTGTTTTGCAGAGTGCTTTTGTTGATTGGTTAGAATCCCTTCTAGACAATTATCTTATCGTAGCTTAACTACCAAGACAACAGATTAGCACCGATTCCACCAGTATAAAACTAAAATATGCATCAAATTCCAGTTTTAACAAGATTACAGTCATCTTGTGTTTTTGGAGCTGTTTTTTTTTTTTGCAGGGTGCTCTAGTTGTCTGGCTAGAATCCCATCTCGATCTTAACAAATTTAGCTACCCAGCTAACAAATTAGTGCCCAATCCACCAATATAAATCTTAAATCCGTATCCAATTCAAGCTTTCCCCAAGATTTCATCTTTTAATCCCAAATACCAATTTAGAATTCCATCTAGAAAATTTGCTAATTAGCTAACTAATTAGGGATTGGTATATCTTAACAATTTAGCTAACAGATTAGTGCCAGTTCCATCAGCTTTCACCATGATTACAGCTTTTAAGTTCCCTCGTGTTTTAGGGGTTGGGTGTTTTGCACGTTACTCTCCTTAATTAGCTGGAATTCTTTCTAGACAATTATCTTAGCGTATCTTTAAAACCCAGCTAACAGATTAGCGCCCATTTCACCAGTTTTAAACTGAAATCTGTATTAAATTCCAGCTTTCACCAAGATTACAACTTTTAATACCAAATCCCAAAAATGCCTTTAAGATGCAGATACTAAACCATGTTATTGCGTTATTGTAGCATGTGCAATACTTCTGTATATATATAGCGTAATAAATATCACCCAGTTCAGTCTAAATATCTAATAATCATTTATTGTTTCTGCTAAATTTTATCTTCCTTTTGAATAGCATTAAAAGCAACACGTCTTTTTAATTAAGTATATATATTCCGTCTTGTACATATACATATATTTCCAGATTTTTCCAAAATTCCTTCTTATCTAGCAATTATCTTATCTATCTTAACTACCCAGTTAACAGATTAGTGCCAGTTCCACCAACTTTCAGCTTCACCAAGTTTACAGCTTTAATCCCAAATTGCTTTTTGTTTTGTGGGATTTGTATTTTGTTTCTCCTTAGTTAGCTGGAATCCCTTCTAGACAATTATCTTAGTTAACAGATTAGCACCCATTTCACCAATATAAAAAACAGAAATCTATATCAAATGCCAGCTTTCACCAAGATTACAGTTTTTAATCCCAAATCCTAAAATGCATAGGATGGATTATTGCTTTATTGCAGCATGCGCAATACTTCTGTATATATATATAGCTTAATAAATATTACCCAGCTCTAAATTAATAATCATTTATTGTTTCTGCTAACTTTTATATTCCTTTTGAATAGCATTAAACCCACACTTTTATTTAAGAGCGTATACGTACCATACTGTATATTTATATAATATATATACATATATCTCCATATCCTGTGCTTCAGAGTCTGTGATCTGAAGGGGTTTGAAGTGACGGGGAACACTGCGGTTCCTCACCTCGTTCTCTGAGCTCCGCCTGTGAATCCAAACAGCCTTGATTCAGGATGAGGAAGCGAGCTGGAGCTAAATGTTTAATGAAAAGCTGTGGCAATGCTAGCATAGCTGCTATGGTCCTGAGAGCGAGACACAAAGCAGGAGTCTGATTGAGACGCCGTCTCTCAGGACGACATGCAGATGGATTGATAGATGGACAGACAGATGGACAAACGAATGGATGGAAAGTACCAATATTGAGCCTGGTATATGAAAAGCTTTCTGACTCTGATGCTCAGAAATGCTGCAAATGGTTTTGGGGCGCTATAAGCAGAAGTGCGCTGGTTTGAATCCCAATTATGCAGCTTACCATCAGCTGCTGAAGTCCTGAGAGAGCACAATTGGTCTTGCTCTCTCTGGGTGGGTACAGTAGATGGCGCTCTTCTTTCCCCTCATCACTCCTAGGGTGATGTGGATCAGCACAAGGCTGCGTCTGTGAGCTGATGTATCGGAACCGAGTCACTGCGCTTTCCTCCGAGCGTTACCACTCTGATGAAAAATGGCAAAAAAAAAAGTTGTTCTTTTCTTTATCTTCGTCCTCGAAGTTCAACACTCCAGCTACTTCAACACTCTTTCCAGCTACTCCAGCTACTTCAACACTTAGCGCTTTCCTCCGAGCATTAGCGCTGTGATGCTACTCGGCAGTTCGAAAAGAGGTGGAGTCTGATTAAAAAAAGGCGAAAAACTGGAACTCTGATGCTCAGGAATGCTCAAAATGGTTTTAGGGTGCTATGATCAGGAGTTTACTAGTTCGAATCCCATTTATGCAGCTTGTCATCAGCTGCTGAAGTCCTGAGAGAGCACAATTGGCCTTGCTCTCTCTCTAGGTTGGTACAGTAGACGGTGCTATTTCCCCTTATCAATCCTAGGGTGTTGACAAGGCTGCATCTGTGAGCTGATGTATCGGAACCGAGTCACTGCGCTTTCCTCCGAGCGTTACCACTCTGAAGAAAAATGACAAAAAAAAAAAAGTTGTTCTTTTCTTTATCTTCGTCCTCGAAGTTCAACACTCCAGCTACTTCAACACTCGCTAGCCGAGCTCCTCCGCCTGAACACCACCTGTCCTTAATTTCTGCTAAAAGCCCTCATGTAAAAGTGCTGTAAGTGGAGAAAAGCAGACGAGGCCGTAATCACTTTACAGACCCAACAAGCTGTTGAAGTGGGAGAGTGCTTTTAAATGTGATTAGCGATAGGCTAGCCGCTCGCCGGCTGCCAGTCGGGTCCTCCTCGCGGTCCTTAGCGCCCTTGGCTATTTTGAGCGGGAAAACAAAGCTGGAGTCCTTGGAGGAGGAGGAGCCGCTGGGCTGCATGCAGTACACATACTCTACTGTTCACTAAAGTGCATATACACTATAGAGTTTATGAAACGAGTTGCACCCTTGCAACCCTTGGAGAATCCACAGAAACCATTCAGCCATTCAGAGATGGATTTGCTCTACGCTTTGGGTCATTGTCCTGCTGCACAACCCAAGTTCATTTCAGTTTGAGGTCACGAACAGACGGCCGGACATTCTCAAGGTAGCATTTATCACTGCGAGTCACAACCTCAGATCATGATGCTACCACCACCATGTTTTACTGTAGGTAAGATGTTCGTTTTCTGAAATACGGTGTTACTTTCACGGCAGATGTAATGGGAAACACACTCTAAAACATTTCTCTTGTTTGTCTCACCAGTCCACAGACTATGTTTTTTTTTTTTTTTTTTTTTAAGTCTTGGGGATCATCGAGATGTTTTCTGGTAAAATTGAGATGATCCTTAATGTTCTTTTTTATCTTTTTTATTCGTCTAGGTCATTTTTACCTTTCTTATGGTGGTGTCATTAACAATGACGTTTATTGAGCAATTGTTTGGATGTCTTTTGTGACCTCTTGGATGAGTCGTTGCTGTGCTCTTGGGGTAATTTTGGTCCATTAGTGAATAATAGCTCTCCCTGGAGTTCACTGGGTTCCCAAAACTTTTGAAATGGCTAAATGGCGCCTGGCTAAATGACTTTATTAATTTTAATACGAATTAAAGTGTAATGTAAGCATATGTAATATAAGACTTGTATTGACTTATCATATCATATGTGAAAAGATGCTAAATTATTTTTGCAATATTTAATATTACCCATAGTGTTGACTTTCGTGTATATAATTTATGGTTGCATTGGTTGTAATAAACACTAAACTTATAGATAGATTTTGAACAAAAACATATCTTACAAATTAATCATTAAAATAAAATAAGTTCACTGCTCTTTAAATTGATTAAATGTTGAATTGCATAGAATTACATTATATCTACTGGATCTAGGGAGAATAAAAAGGTCCTACAATGACAATTATGTCATTTTTCACAAATATTTCTTAGAGAATATATCATCTATAAAACATTATCGTTAAAAAAACTTATTCTAGGAGTTCCTAATGATATGCCAAAAGTCATGGGATAGCAGTATTCAAACTGATTATGAAGTGTCACCTCAGGGGAACGCCTACAAATACTGTATAAAAGTAGAAGTTGTGTAATATATTACATTAAGTCCCATGACTTGTGACATGACAATGTATTTAATATCAGTATATATGCAGTACCAGTCAAAAGTTTGAATACATAGTGTGTTTTCTTACTTTTTCTGTTTTTTAGATAGATAGATAGATAGATAGATAGATAGATAGATAGATAGATAGATAGATAGATAGATAGATAGATAGATAGATAGATAGATAAACCAGTAGATTACTGTGGAGGACTGACACTTTTTTACTGTTTACTACAGAAATCTGTCCCTTAATCGTTTTCATGTCTTTAATATTAATCTGCTAATGTAGAAAATAAATTAGATAAAGAAATAAAGCATAAAAACATTAAATATGAAGGCGTGCCCAAACTTTTGACTGGTACTGTGTATATTTGATAAATATATGTATATAAAAAAAGTCTGAGTCATGTCCTCAGAGAGCAGTGCTGAAGAAAATCTGTCCAACAGCGCCACCTACTGTCTAACCCTGTATTAGACTGCTCTGAGACTAACAGATCTCACACTGATCAGACCTACACACACACACACACACACACACACACACTCCTCACTATGATCACCATCTGAAAACCAACCCTGTTACAGGCTTTATAAACTGGATTATTAAGAAACACAAAAGGAACCGTGTAGGAACTTAAAAAGTGTTGAATAAACCAAAAAATACTCTGTGAAGAAGCATTTAGATGCTCTTATCTGGGGAGCTGTTTGTTAACTTGTGGTTTCTGAGGCTGGAAACTCCGATGAACTTATCCTGTACAACAGAGGAAACTCTCGCTCTTCCTTTACTGCAGCGGTCCTGATGAGTGCCAGTTCCATCATTGTAATGTTTTTGATAGTCTTTGCGGTTCTTGAAATTCTTAAAGTTTTGTAAGTTTTGGATTAAAACATTACTCAAATATTCACTATTCACTGTACACCTGTAACTCTACCTCTTCACTACTTTACTTTAACTGATGCTCTCAAACACTTTATTAAGAGACAAGAAATTCAAGTAATTAACTCTTGATGAGTTCAGCAGCACAGCTGTTATCCCCTTTAGAGTTTGTGAGCCCGTGACAAAGATCACTCGTGTAGTGTGAACAGAACAACAACTGACAACTCAAAAAGTTGTTACTTTAAATTACAGACTGTATATAATGTGAATCAGAGCAGCATTAAAGGCCATAGACATACACAAATATAAATTGCGTCTCTTACAACAACAGGATCACAGTGTGACCTGTTAACATCCACACTTTAAGAATCAGATGATCCACATCAGCCACTGTGAGCTGTGAGCTTATAAACTCCCCCCCCCGTGATGTCGATCACTCGTGTAGTGTGAACAGCACAACGTCTGACAGCTCAAAAAGTTGTGTAGTGTGAACCTGGTATAATAATGCAATTACTCTAAATTACAGACTGTATATAATGTGAATCAGAGCAGCATTAAAGACCATAGACATACACAAATATAAATTGCGATCATATTAGATCACAGTGTGAACCGTTCACATCCACACTTTAAGAATCAGATGATCCACATCAGCTCTAATTGTGAGCTGATTGGTTGGTGAGCAGATCTCAGAGATACAGGTAGAGCATTATGTTTAAAGGGTTTATAATTAAGGTTTAAAACAATAAAAAATGATATCAGCTGTGCTGAAACATTTGATATAGTTGTGTGTTGAGGACATAAGTACACATTTCAGTCTTAAACTGATCAGACATTTATAAACTCTGATTTAACTCAGTTGTTTCATATGAACTCGTTTATATTGAACTCACTTTAAGTGCGTATTCTCCTCTATAGAGATTCTCTGATACGTGGTTAGTTCAGGTGTGTTCTCGTGATGAAACGTTTTTCTTGAAAGCTGTGAGGTGAGTCCTATATTTCCCACAGTGAGAAAATCATGTAATTTGTCACCTTGTGTCACTGATCAGCAGTGATGGTATAGTTACTTTGAAAAAGTAATCCGATTACTGATTACTGATTACTCCTTTAAAAAGTAACTTAGTTACTTTATGGATTACTTGATTTTAAAAGTAACTAAGTTACTTTACAAGTTATTTTATTAGTTACTTTCAGCAGCTGCAGACACATAACATAAACATTATAACCAGTTTTGCCAATACTCCCTTTATTGGAAAATGCATTTTTAACAGCAACAATTTATCTCTATTAAGTTGAACTATTTCCTAAAAAAATACGTTTTTTTTTATAAAAATAAAAAAAATTACTTAACATAAATATTTTTTTAACAAAAAATAAAATATGGTCTTTCTTGATTTTACTAAACATAAATACTTGTTTTTATAAAAAAATATAAAATAAAGAAAGTCTTTCTTGACCTGACATATTTAACACTGTAAAACTGAACATTGAACCTGTTGTTCTCTGCAGGGCAGCAAGGAGTGGTTTTATAAAACAGAACCGTGTATATGGTCGAGGCCAGGGATCACATATTTGCAGACTGCGGTCCGGGTCCGGACCCAGACGTTGTCCAATACGGACCCATACCGGACCCAACTACTGAGAAGGATTTAATTCTGACAGTGTTCATTTAAAGCACCGGAACTTTTCTTGTCTTTACGGTATGTGAGCTCTGCGCCACAGTGAACTTACAATCACGTGTGGTGTAAAATCTTCAAACGCTCTCCTCTGCCAATCAAATTTGTGGCAGACCGCTGCCCTGGCTAGTGAATTGGGACGCGGCCGCAAAAAAAAACGCCTTTATAAAGAGATACGGAGCCCGAGAACTGGCGAAAAACGAAAACGGGCGGAAACTAAAGACACGCCGAGCGCGAGAGAGAGAGACAGGGGAGAAAGCGAGACGCGTGTGATTGGGGAAGAGCGGAGGGGGAATGGGTAAGGGAGCGGTGTGTGTGTGTGTGTGTGTGTGGAGGAGATGAGGTGGAGAGAGAGAGAGTAACGCACAGTGACTTAAATAAGTAACTGTAATCTGATTACTGGATTGGAAATAGTAACGCGTTAGATTACTCGTTACTGAAAAAAGGGTCAGATTAGAGTAACACGTTACTGACATCACTGCTGATCAGTCATGTAGTGTGACCAGAATGCACGTATAAAGGGCATATAATTGGAGTTTAAAACGATAATAAATGATGCCTGCAGTGCTGAAACATTTGATATAGTTTCATATTTCAGTATAAAACTGATCAGACATTTATAAACTCCGATTTTTTGCTCAGTTGCTTCATATGAACTCGTTCATGCTGGACTCACTTTAAGTGCGTATTCTCCTCTATAGAGATTCTCTGGCATGGCATCACTAGTTCTCGTGTGTGTTTAAATCGGGTGTTTTCTTGTGATAAACATGTTTCTGTATTGTGTAATTTGTGAGATCAGTCGTGTAGTGTGAACCTGGCATAATAATGCAATTACTATGAATTACATCCTGTATATAATGTAAACAGAACATTGTGTCTCTTAGAAAAACAGGATCATATTAGATCACAGTGTGAACCGTTCACATTCACACTTTAAGAATCAGATGATCCACATCAGCAGCTTCACCTCTCAGCTCTGAAATCCTCAGAATACACAGGATCCCTCTCGCTCTATTCTGCAGGATTAAAGGGAAAGCCCTGGAGGAAATCCCGCCTCGGTTCCGCTCGGATTATCCGCCGCCGCGCCGCAGGAGCGTGGCCAATGTCACACAGGAGGCAGAGTAATTCTCTCTAATAGCCCGACAACCCCCGGCCTGTCGGGAGTAATGAACACACGGATCACGCCAAGGGCCAGGGAGCGTGCTCGGCCTGAGAACGAGCTGCCGACCCGCCCGCCGTAAATAGACTGGAGCGGCCCGGAGAGCTCCGGCTCTGATCCCATTCTGGCCCCGCCGCTGCATAATGCCGGCAGACACTGGCCCTGTTCTCTTATTACCTCACAACCGCTGTGATCCTGCAGAACGTGAGAACTTTAACACCTTCAAGGCCTTTGAAATATTACTAAAGCACTTTACAGCACTCGAGTGTTTCTGCTGTTATTGGGTCCCATTAAAGTGAAAATCAGTGCAGAACAGGAGTCGTCGCATTTTTCTCTTCAAAGTTCTGCAGAAATTCTTTCAAGGTCTCAATCCATCGGTTTTTCATTCATTTTAAAATGTCTAGTTGTGGTCTCCAGTATGAATCAAGGCCTTGTAAGCCTGTTTCTGAAGAAAGACAGAATTTCGGCTCTTGCTCATGAATATTCATACATGCAAAGCACCTTATCACCTCTAATTGGCTAACAGCACTGCAGCAGAGAATGTGACCTGCCCTCTCTAGTGTATATTTAAGGTCTCTGTAAAACGCGAAATCCACCGGAGATCCGATTTTAACCTATAGTTACTTATACAAGAAAACTAACACTAACTAGCTGGTGTAAACAGAGCTATAAGCTCTTTAGCTGACTGTGTTGGCTCTGCTGCTGCCCATCTTTGCGACTCAAAGGTAAAGGAAGAGCAAGAGTTCTCTCTGTTGCACAGTTGAGCACATAAAACATGAAATATCTTGATTTTTTTTGCATTTTCTTTACTGCGCTGTACTTGTTTTTGGAGTTAACTGCCATAATGCTGTAATACTATAAGCTAACTATATATACAGCTCGGGGAAAAAAAATTAAGAGATCATTTTAGTTTCTGAATCAGTTTCTCTGATTTTGCTATTTATAGGTTTATGTTTGAGTAAAATGAATTTAGATTGATTGTTGTTTTATTCTATAAACTACGGATAACAAATTCCCAAATTCCAAATACAAATGTTGTCAATTAGAGCATTTATTTGCAGAAAATGAGAAATGGCTGAAATAACAAAAAAAAAGATGCAGAACTTTCAGACAACAAGTTCATTGTCATAAAGTTTTAAGAAAATCAATTTTCAGAAATCAATATTTGGTGAAATAACCCTGTTCTCCTCCACCAGTCTTACACACTGCTTTTGGATAACTTCATGCTTCTGCACTCCTGGTGCAAAAATTCAAGCAGTTCAGTTTGGTTTGATGGCTTGTGATCATCCATTGTCCTCTTGATTATATTCCAGAGGATTTCAATTTGGTAAAATCAAAGAAACTCGTCGTTTTTAAGTGCTCTCTCATTTTTTCCAGAGCTGTAGCTTCTATTGTAAAGCTCTGAAACATCATCTTGAGTTGAGTGATGGCTTCCACAATTAGCAATTAGCTTCAGTATAGAGTTAAACGAAGAGCCAAACAAACAAACCTTAAGAAAAAAGAGTCCGGAGACACGGCTCCGCTGGACACCTCCTAAGGAGCATTCAGCACCGGGGCCAATTTCATTTAGCTAAATTGTTTTTTCTCCTTGTCCTGGCCGGCACCTATTAGGAGTAAATGAATAGGACCTGGTGCCGGGCACTCGTGCTGAGGGCGCACGGCTCTTTCCCAGCATGCCGCTGCCTGTTTTGTCGATGCATCCCCTTCGCAAGAAGCCGCGGGATCCCGGCACACGCGCCGGCGGCTGTGCTGCTTCAATTTAGGACAGTGCAGGTATAGCGCCGGTGGAGATGAGCCGGGTTCACACTGTGAGAGTGCTGGAGTGAATCAGTGGAGTCCAGATTTACTTTCATTTACTGTCATGAGAGACTGATGCATTAACACTCAACTGTCTGAACCCTAGTCTTTACTATTTTATATTTAATTTATTAATAAGCATTCATACTAAACACACATAAACAAGAGATATCTATACTGTAATACACCTTCATCACCAATAAGCTCTACAATAGAGTTCGCTGGGTGGGTACAGTACAGTAGATGGCGCTCTTCTCTTTCCCCTCATCACTCCTAGGGTGATGTGGATCAGCACAAGGCTGCGTCTGTGAGCTGATGTATCAGAACCGAGTCGCTGCGCTGCTTTCCTCCGAGCGTTAGCGCTGTGATGATACTTGGCAACGCTGAGATGCATCAGTAGCAGTTCAAAAAGAGGCGGAGTCTCACTTCACATGTATTGGAGGAGGCATGTGCTAGTCTTCACCCTCCTGGTGTTGGGGCATCACTGGTCCCTTGTAAATTGGAGACAAAATGGGATAAAAAAAAGAGTTCTAATATTTTTCAATACTAAATAACATTCTAAGCAAAAAAGGTTTGAACTTGTGCTCATAAAAGTTATCTTAATATTAGTGGAATACGTTTTGTGCTAAGAGGAAACGTGATTTTAAAGGTTCTATACTTATGTACCTGTATATGAATTAATGAATAAATTAATTAATGAAGTTCAACTTATATATCACCTCTCTAGAAACCCAAGGACGCTTTACAATTTGACGTTTTACACACATGCACATTACACATACACCGCGTTTGTAGTCCATATAGTACTGAGGGTTGTAGTCTTTCACGCCAAAATCGCTCCCAGACTCACCGGAAGCGACAGGAGCTGCAGAATGAGCAATGGACATTTTTTTGGTAAAAATTGGCGTTCTTAAAGTTAATCGTTAAAAAGGTCAGATCTTTTTTTTTTTAAGAACTGGACTTTATGAGCTCTAAACCAAAGACAAAAAGGACCATCCAGACTGTTATCAGAAACAGCAAGTCCAGGTCAGGTTGTTTTATGGTATGGGGGTGTATCAGTTCACTTCTGTAATGCAGCATTAATGCAGAAAATACATTGAGAACTTTGAGCATATACTGTCTTCAAGACCACATCTTTTCCAGTGACATCAATGTATTCTTTCAATGTGCTGCACACATTACAACGGCATGGCTGTGGATGAATTCGCTCGATTCTCTCAGTGTTTAATCCAGGTGTGTCAAACTCATGTGCACCGAGGGCCACATCGCCATAATGGTTGTCCTCAGAGGGCCAGATGTAACTTATAAATGTAACCAAATGTAATAGAAAATATATGTAACTGCTCCTTAATGTTAAATAACTCTAAATATACTAATTATTCAATTAAAACATTACAGTTGCAAACACAAGTATTACCAGGAATCACTCTAGATCTTTTTTTAAAAGAACTGGACTTTATGAGCTCAAGATCAAAGACCATCCATAAGTCAGGTTCTGTCACGTTAAGGGGGTGTGTCAGTTTGACACATATGATCTATGCGTCTTTTAAGTGTTGTGAGGGGGAAGGGCAACAATTTGCTGTATTTAGATATAAACCCGACGACTTTTGGGAAACAGTCGTAAATATAGGCATTCTTAAAGTTAATTGCTAAGATCATTCGTTATCAGGAAACACTCCAGATCTTTTTTTTAAAGAACTGGACTTTATGAGCTCAAAACCAAAGACAAAATGGACCATCCAGACTGTTATCAGCAACAAGTTCATAAGTCAGGTTCTGTCACGGTAAGGGGGTGTGTCAGTTTGACACATATGGTCTAAACGTCTTTAAAGTGTTGTGAAAAGGAAGAGCATAATTCTGCTGTATTTAAGTTCTTAAAGTTAATCGCTAAGATCACTCCAAAATCCACTCTTTTTTTAAAGAACTGGACTTTATGAGCTCCAGACCAAAGACAAAAAGGACCATCCAGACTGTTATCAGTAACAAGTCCAAAAGTCATATGGTCTAAAGATCTTTTAAGTGTTGTGAGAAGGAAGAACATCATTCTGCTGCAGATGTATGGGAGAGTAATGCGAAAGAAGCCATTTCTGCCAAAGAAGCCAATTTCTGCATTTATGCAAAAGCACACCTCAGGCGACTCTGTTTGTGGCGTGCTTGCAGAAATGGCTTCTTTCGCATCACTCTCCCATACAGCTTCTCCTTGTGCAAAGTGCGCTGTATTGTTGGCCGATGCACAGTGACACCATCTGCAGCAAGATGATGCTGCAGCTCTTTGGAGGTGGTCTGTGGATTGTCCTTGACTGTTCTCACCATTCTTCTTCTCTGCCTTTCTGATATTTTTCTTGGCCTGCCACTTCTGGGCTTAACAAGAACTGTCCCTGTGGTCTTCCATTTCCTCACTCTGTTCCTCACAGTGGAAACTGACAGGTTAAATCTCTGAGACAACTTTTTGTATCCTTCCCCTGAACAACTATGATGAACAATCTTTGTTTTTAGATCATTTGAGAGTTGTTTTGATGAGCCCATGATGCCACTCTTCAGAGGAGATTCAAATAGGAGAACAACTTGCAATTGAACACCTTAAATACCTTTTCTCATGATTGGATACACCTGGCTATGAAGTTCAAAGCTCAATGGGGTTACCAAACCAATTTTGTGCTTCAGTATGTCAGTAAAAAGTAGTTAGGAGTATTCAAATCAATAAAATGATAAGGGTGCCCATACTTTTGCACCGGTCAAATTTTGGTTGAATGCATATTGCACATTTTCTGTTAGTACAATAAACCTCATTTCAATCCTGAAATATTACTGTGTCCATCAGTTATTAGATATATCAAACTGAAATGGCTGTTGCAAACACCCAAATATTTACAACTAAAAATGATTAAGATTAATAGGGGTGCCCAAACTTTTTCATATGACTGTATATACAATATAAACCCCCGGATCAGGTGCAGTGCACAGCAGTCAGAAATGTAAATGAGGAGCTGGTACAGTGCAGTACGTCTGCTTGTTGGCTCTTTGAGAGTCTCTGAAGGTAAATGATGGAAAGATCGATAGACAGCTTGATTTAAAAGGATTCACCCTGTAGTACAAGCCCTGCGTGAGCCGCTTTTAATGAAGGGCTGAGGTAAATGAGGATGAATTACAGATGAAGTGGTTTGAAATAGTGCCAAGCAGATTCTTGGCATCAGTGGAGTGCCAGGTTCTGGTGAGCAGATCAGTAGTGATGAAGGCCAGTGCTGTAGTTGGGATTGGGACTGGGAGAGGGAGTCTCTGTGGGCTTTGAGAAACCAAAACTTCAGTTTAGGACTAAAGGAACGTTCAGTTTCTTTATTCTAACAAAATGTGTACCATCTGCAAGGTTGCTGTTCCTTAATGGACAGTTCTTTACAAAAGTGCTAAAAGTATGGATTTTAAGTGGTTCAGCAGTCTAAAGCGCTGCCACTACGATCGGGAGATTGCTGATTTGAATCCCGGTTATGCAGCTTGCCATCAGGACTGATGATGTTTTGGACAGATATATAGATCATTCTAAAGGATTTACCACAGTAAAAGCTGAGGGCCGGGTTAGAGCTTCAGAAGGTGGGTGTTGGGTTGGGTAGGTGGGGTAAAGTTGCCTGCAGCTGGGAAATTAAAAACTGCACTGAAATAATTAAAAAACGTGTTTTTTATTTACACTGGGAGCTGCCTGTCCCCCGGAAGCTTCTGGAGAATCAGAGAGCATTTAAAACGCTGCTTCATCTGATTTCACATATCATCTCCCTTCAGCTGTGGAACTGTTAGATTGCAAAAAGAGAGAGTGTGTGTGTGTGTGTGTGTGTTTAGCTTTTTGTGGAGGTTAAACATCCCTAGAATGGTTAAAATTATCATTTATAAATTGTTATAATTAGAAATAAATCAAGAATATATACACTTATTATGTAATTATGTAAAAAAGGTATTGGGACAGCTACTTATTCAAAAAAATCAAGGTTATTAAAAAAAGAGTTAATGCAGCTTTTGTTGGAGTAACTGTCTCTACTGTCCAGCAAAGACTTTCTCATTTGTGGTCTCAGATTGTTTAAGAATTTAACTGTACTCAGTCACAAGAGTTTGTACTTCTGTATACTTGTGTACTTCGTTGGCGTGACCCACTAAAGCTGGCAACTTTGATGAACTTATTCTGTGCAACAGTGAGAACTCTTGCTCTTCCTTTCCTGGGGTGGTCCTGATGAGTAGGGGTGCAGGAAAAAACCCACTCGTGCGTGAATCGCGTTTCTAACGTTGAGCGATTCAGAATCCATTCTCATTTTCAAAAAAGTGATTTTTGGCGGGTGCAGCTACTGTCCTGCGGAGCTTCTTAACTGTCCTGTGAAGCTTTTTAACTGTACCGCGGAGCTCAGCTACTGTCCTGCGGAGCTCAGCTACTGTCTCGCGGAGCTTTTTAACTGTCCTGTGAAGCTTTTTAACTGTCCAGCGGAGCTTTTTAACTGTCCTGTGAAGCTTTTTAACTGTACCGCGGAGCTCAGCTACTGTCGCACGGAGTTCATCTACTGTCGCACTGAGCTTTTTAACTGTCTCGCGGAGCTCAGCTACTGTCTCATGGGGCTTTTTAACTGTCCTGCGGAGCTTTTTAACTGTACTGCAGAGCTCAGCTACTGTCCTGCGGAGCCTTTTAACTGTACCGTGGAGCTCAGCTACTGTCCTGCGGAGCTTTTTAACTGTACCGTGGAGCTCAGCTACTGTCCTGCGGAGCTTTTTAACTGTACCGCTGAGCTCAGCTACTGTCCTGCTGAGCTTTTTATCTGTACTGCGGAGCTCAGCTACTGTCCTGCAGAGCTTTTTATCTGTACTGCGGAGCTCAGCTACTGTCCTGTGGAGCTCTTTAACTGTGCTGCGGAGCTTTGATCTGTACTACGGAGCTCAGCTACTGTCCTGCGGAGCTCTTTAACTCTCTCGCGGAGCTCAGCTACTGTCCTGCGGAGCTCTTTAACTCTCTCGCGGAGCTCAGCTACTGTCACGCAGAGCTCTTTAACTGTCCTGCGGAGCTCTTTAACTGTCCTGCGGAACTCTTTAACTGTCCTGCGGAGCTCAGCTACTGTCCTGCAGAACTCTTTAACTGTCCTGCGGAGCTCAGCTACTGTCCTGCGGAACTCTTTAACTGTCCTGCAGAGCTCAGGTACTGTCAAAGAGCTCCGCAGGACAGGAGATGAACTCCGCATGACAGTTAAAAAGCTCCGCACGACAGTTAACTAGCATTTTTTTGCGGGCGCAGCTACTGTCCTGCGAAGCTCAGCTACTGTTGCATGGAGCTTTTTAACTGTCCTGTAGAGCTTTTTAACTGTACCGCGGAGCTCACCTACTGTCCTGCAGAGCTTTTTAACTGTACCGCGGAGCTCACCTACTGTCCTGCAGAGCTTTTTAACTGTACCGCGGAGCTCACCTACTGTCCTGCAGAGCTTTTTAACTGTACCGCGGAGCTCACCTACTGTCGCGCAGAGCTCTTTAACTGTACCGCAGAGCTCAGATACTGTCCTGCGGAGCTTTTTAACTGTACTGCGGAGCTTAGCTACTGTCCTGCGGAGCTTTATATCTGTACTGCGGAGCTCAGCTACTGTCCTGTGGAGCTCTTTAACTGTCCTGCAGAGCTTTTATCTGTACTGCGGAGCTCAGCTACTGTCCTGCGGCACTCTTTAACTGTACTGCGGAGCTCAGCTACTGTCCTGCGGAGCTCTTTAACTGTCTCGCGGAGCTCAGCTACTGTCACGCAGAGCTCTTTAACTGTCCTGCGGAGCTCAGCTACTGTTCTGCAGAACTCTTTAACTGTCCTGCGGAGCTCAGCTACTGTTCTGCAGAACTCTTTAACTGTCCTGCGGAGCTCAGCTACTGTCCTGCGGAACTCTTTAACTGTCCTGCGGAGCTCAGCTACTGTCCTGCGGAACTCTTTAACTGTCCTGCAGAGCTCTGGTACTGTCAAAGAGCTCCGCAGGACAGGAGATGAACTAAAAAGCTATGCGAGACAGTTAAAAAGCTCAGCGCGACAGCTAAAAAGCTCCCCGAGACAGTTAAAAAGCTCTGCAAGACAGTTAAAAAGCTCTTCAAGACAGTTAAAAAGCTCAGCGAGACAGTTAAAAAGCTCTGCAAGACAGTTAAAAAGCTCCGCGAGACAGTTAAAAAGCTCTGCAAGACAGTTAAAAAGCTCTGCAAGACAGTTAAAAAGCTCTGCAAGACAGTTAAAAAGCTCAGCGAGACAGTTAAAAAGCTCCGCGAGACAGTTAAAAAGCTCCGCGAGACAGTTAAAAAGCTCAGCGAGACAGTTAAAAAGCTCAGCGAGACAGTTAAAAAGCTCTGCAAGACAGTTAAAAAGCTCTGCAAGACAGTTAAAAAGCTCTGCAAGACAGTTAAAAAGCTCCGCGCGACAGTTAAAAAGCTCTGCAAGACAGTTAAAAAGCTCTACAAGACAGTTTAAAAGCTCCGCGAGACAGTTAAAAAGCTCCGCGAGACAGTTAAAAAGCTCCACGAGACAGTTAAAAAGCTCTGCAAAACAGTTAAAAAGCTCTGCAAGACAGTTAAAAAGTTCTGCAAGACAGTTAAAAGCTCTGCAAGACAGTTAAAAAGCTCCACGAGACAGTTAAAAAGCTCCGCGAGACAGTTAAAAAGCTCCACGACACAGTTAAAAAGCTCTGCAAGACAGTTAAAAAGCTCTGCAAGACAGTTAAAATGCTCCGCGCGACAGTTAAAAAGCTCTGCAAGACAGTTAAAAAGCTCTACAAGACAGTTTAAAAGCTCCGCGAGACAGTTAAAAAGCTCCGCGAGACAGTTAAAAAGCTCCACGAGACAGTTAAAAAGCTCTGCAAAACAGTTAAAAAGCTCTGCAAGACAGTTAAAAAGTTCTGCAAGACAGTTAAAAGCTCTGCAAGACAGTTAAAAAGCTCCACGAGACAGTTAAAAAGCTCCGCGAGACAGTTAAAAAGCTCCACGACACAGTTAAAAAGCTCTGCAAGACAGTTAAAAAGCTCTGCAAGACAGTTAAAATGCTCCGCGCGACAGTTAAAAAGCTCAGCGAGACAGTTAAAAAGCTCCACGAGACAGTTAAAAAGCTCTGCAAGACAGTTAAAAAGCTCTGCAAGACAGTTAAAATGCTCCGCGCGACAGTTAAAAAGCTCAGCGAGACAGTTAAAAAGCTCCGCACAACAGTAGCTGAGCTCCGCGAGACAGTTAAAAAGCTCTGCGAGACAGCAGCAACAGGACAGGGAAGGTTTTTGCTCTTACTGCCCCTCTCTATTAGGTTACAGAGAGGCTTGAAGTGTCGCGTTACAGTGTTTGTTGTTGCGCCACTAAAGTATGGAGGATGAAGAAAAAGAAATCCAACCGATTTGAAAGAATCGGAAAAAAATTTAATCGTGACCCCAAGAATCGATTCTGAATCGAATTGTGGGATTCCCAAAGATTGACAGCCCTACTGATGAGTGCCAGTTCCATCATAAAAGCATTTTCTTAGAGGTCTTTGCGGGGACTGCACTTGAGGGTACTTTCAAAGTTCTTGAAATTCTTCTTTTGGATTGACTGACCTGAAATATTGAGCTCTAAACTAAACTAAGAAATAAAACACAATACCATGTATAATACAGTAGATGACCCAAAGTAATACTCCACCTTAATCAATGAGTTTGATTACGTAACATGATCACAAAGAGAGAGATTTACTCTGGACAGGGAGGGACAGCGGTTCTGTAAGGTGGAGGACAGAGGAGCTTTTGGTGGAATGAGGCTCAGACCACATGTAGGCCATGTGACAGTGATGGAGCGTCTGCAGTAACGAGGTATGAAATAGCATTATCACTGCCTAACCCCTGAAATGGGGCCGTCTCCTTTGAGGGATTATGGGTAGATGCGAAGTGACACGCTGTTTTAATTGAAATATAACCTCCCTAACAAAGCATTTACCTCAGCGCAGCATGTGATGGATAATACCCACCAAACAGCCCCAGGTGTCAGCCAAACACTGTCCACCATCTTTAACATCAATCTGCCCACTGTACCCTTCATTACAGACCCCTGAAACCCTGTACATCCACCTGTAGCTCAGCTGTAGACACACAGATAGTGCTGGCTCTCTTTAAGAGCTTCGTTTATGTTCAGCACGCTTAGAATTCTTTAATTTTACAAAAAACGATCAGAGCTCCTTATGTATAAAATTCTATCCGTCAGGTATTAAGGAGCAGTAAAGCCACTCTGCTGAAGTACAGAGTCATACAGGAAAGTTTATTTCAGTAAAGTTTCTCCAGCACTAAGACTGGAGCAGTATTAGCATTAGCCGCTAACCATGCTAAGTGCTAGCTCTTTCTCTGTTCAGCAGTGAGAATATATAAAAGACTGTAGTCCGCATGTTTACCATGTTAAAACAAGCTACGTGGGACGAACTGACGAGCTAATATCACCCTGTCTTACCCAAATACTCAGAATTCCTCAGTGTAGCTCTCTTATGCTAGCAGTTAGCTGCTAATGCTAATGCTGCTGCTGCTGCACCCAGCCTTAGTATAAATCTGGAAATCTAAGCTTACTGTAAATAAACTCATATAAAAAGTGGATATAAAATGTGATATTTAGTCAGAAACCAAACAATTATGAATTAACTTGATACGATGCATTTATTAAGAGATACAGAAATTACTGGTCCTACAACCAGTAATAATAGAGCTATACATCTATCCATTAGATGGAGGTCATTGATTGGAAGAAATCTGATTGGTTCACTCTTGACTTGGTCTTGATCTCTTTTGGGCTCAATCTTGACTTGCTCTGTCTGGGTGGGTATAGTAGATGGCGCTCTTCTCTTTCACCTAATCACTCCTAGGGTGATGTGGATCAGCACCAGGCTGCGTCTGTGAGCTGATGTATCAGAACCGAGCCGCTGCGCTTTCCTCCGAGCGTTAGCGCTGTGATGCTACTCGGCAATGTTCAAAAAGAGGCGGAGTCTGACTAGATAGAGTCAAGAGTTTACTAGTTTGGAGGTATAGACTAGAGCTACTTTGACTTTGATCAAACAAACTCAAACCTTTTGAGTTTGCAGTGCACAAGAAGGATACGCATATGTGAAGAGCTTTTAGTGGATCTACAACCAAAGATTTTCATGAAACTGGAAAGGGTTACAAAATTATTTTAAATACTTTAAGAAATTCATCTACAGTCTATGGTAAGGAAAACAATCCAAAAATAACAATTTGGGACTCTGGCTACTCTACTAAGAAGTAGATTCCCACACTGTTGAAGTTGAATTTGCTTAAAAAAAATGAGGAAACCAGTTGCCTTAAAAAAAAAAGTTAAGTAATGGGGAATGAAAACTTAAGTTAGCATAAATTAAAACATCAAGTTATTCCATTTAAAGGGGAAGTTGATTTATTTCTAAGGTAGCCCATAGAGGGAATCACTACACACTGATGGTGAGTGTTAGTCAGAAACTGTTGGACACACCCAGTATGCAAATAGATTGTGACAGAAGCCAATGAAAAAGAAGCTGTTAATGACAACAGACAACAGGTTCAACTCAAAGATCTCAGTTTGAATGTATAAATGTGCCCACAAATATTCAATTAACTCAATATACTGTACAGGGGTTGAACAATGAAACTGAAACACCTGTCTCATTTTAGTGTGGGAGGTTTCATGGCTAAATTGGAGCAGCCTGGTGTTCAATCTTCATTAATTACACATTATTGCACCAGTAAGAGCAGAGTGTGAAGGTTCAATTAGCAGAGTAAGAGCACAGTTCTGCTCAAAATATTGCAATGCACACAACATTATGGGTGACATTCCAGAGTTCAAAAGAGGACAAATTGTTGGTGAATGTCTTGCTGGAGCATCTGTGACCAAGACAGCAAGTCTTTGTGATGCATCAAGAGCCACGGTATCCAGGGTAATGTCAGCATACCATCAAAAAGGACGAACCACATCCAACAGGATTAACTGTGGACGCTGTAAGAGGAAGCTGTCTGAAAGGGATGTTCAGGTGCTAACCCAGATTGTATCCAAAAAGCATAAAACCACGGTTGAGTATTGTTTAGAAATATCCAATTTTATGTAAAACAGACTTAAATAATTTGAGTTCAAACAACATATGGGTTTACAGTGCAGAATATACCATTTTTATCAAAAAGGTCACTCAAAAGCCAAATTCCTTTGGAGTTCCATACTGGATTCCATAATGGTTCTTGACTTAACAGTTTATTCCTCAATGGAACTCATGATTTCATGATCTCAATCTCTTGGAGACTCTTGGAGGTTTTAATAAAAAAGGTTAGAGTAGACTGTGAGTGGTTGGTATTCAGGTGTGCTATCAGCTGATGATGGAACACAGCTATTGGAGACAGCACAGCTCCATTAGCATGCCAGCCACGGAAGGCCAGCTCGTCTGCCGGGCCCCTTGGAGCCGTCCCAGGGGCCGGCCGATTTCGGGCAAAACACTATTGAGTGTTGGAGCCGCGGCGCGAGGCTGATGCAGATGGGGGGGAGCGAGGAACGCTGGAGGTGAGGCCGTGATCCTAAATCATTTATTAGAGAGTCAGACGTAAGTAAACTCCAGAACAGTTGAATAATTTTGCTCCCCTGCAGCATGAAAGCTCGCAGGGTTACCATGTTCTTTTTTTTTTTTTTAAATCTGATTGTTTTATGCAGAAAAGTTGGGTATGAGAACATCTTCATTACTTTTGGAGGACATGCATCTCCCCAGGCTTAAGTGTGTATATGTATATATATACAGCTCTGGAAATAAAAATAAGATACCGCTTAAAAATAATGACTTTCTTTGATTTTACCAAATTGAAAACCTCTAGAATATAATCAAGAGGAAGATGGATGATCACAAGCCATCAAACCAAGTGGAGTGGCATAAATCTATCCAAAAGCAGTGTGTAAGACTGGTGGAGGAGAACATGATGCCAAGATGCGTGACAACTGTGACTAAAAACCAACCAGGGTTATTCCACCAATTATTGATTTCTGAACTTTTAAAACTTTATGAATATGAACTTGTTTTCTTTGCATTATTTGAGGTCTGAAAACTCCTTTCTGAAAATTTCTCCATTCACCTTGATTTCTATGCAAATAAATGCTCTAAATGACAATATTTTTATTTGGAATTTAGGAGAAATGATGTCTGAGGTTTATAGAATAAAACAACAAAGTTTTATTCATTTTCCTCAAACATATACTAATAAATAGCAAAATCAGAGAAACTGAAGTGATCTCTTATTTTTTTCCCAAGAAATTAAAAATATCAAAGGAAAGTTACTTTATTTCAGTAATTCAGTTGAAAATATGAAATATGAAAACATATTATATAGATGTATTAAAGACAGAGTGATCTATTTTAAGCATTTATTTATTTTATTGTTGATGATTATGATTGGCTTACAGCCAATAAAAACCCTAAAATCTGTGTCTGATTAGAATATAATATTGTATAATACCAATTGGTTCTTCTGGGATCAGTGTGGGCAGTGTGCCAAGTCCTGCTGGAAAATGAAATCTGCATCTCTATAAAATAATCATTTTCAGTCTTTATTTGAGGAACATTGTTTTTAAACATTTCAAATTTCATGCCTTTGTAATAAAGCACTAGTATGAAATCAACATCATTATGTGTATTAGTGATATTAGTTATTTTACCTCAATGCTAGCTCTAATTTTGCCCTCCTTAACTTCGTATTAATAAATGAAATAATGTTGAACAGATAAAACATAAAATCTATTGGGTTTCCTGCAAATTATCCAACTTTTTTCTTATTTCAGGTTGCAGTATGATTGTTATATATATATATATATATATATATATATATATATATATATATATATATATATATAACAATGTTGTATATATATATATATAATGTTGTCATGAATAGAGCAATCAACCACATAAAATCAACCACTTTTTGAAGTAAATGACGCAATGCCATTAAGACAGCCTTCAAGACAGAATAAAAAACAAATGTTTTCCTCGTTTATGTTCATGTAATCAAGAAAAATAAAAATAAAAGTAGCTTTTTTGGCCAAATCTGGATGATGATCATCAGAAAATATGATAAACAAGCTAATGACAGCACTGGGACCACTTCCTTCTCTATGCTTCCCTTGTTTCCCATAAAAAAAAAATCAATATTTTCAGTCTTGCTCAGCCTCCTGCTGGTTCGCTGAGGGGACGGGGCAGCTGGCGTTGATTGGTTGAGATGGGGGGGGGGGGGTTGGGGGGGTAGACGGACGTCCCGCTGTCTCCCTTCATCCGAGCGTCTGCCTCATCAGCGGCTCTGGCGGACGGTCACGGACGACCACGGCTACCACCACCGCCCTGAGCAGCCCGAACCTTCAGGAGTCAGGAGGTCGAGAGGAGGCGGAGTAGCAGAGGCGAGCACTGTCTGACTATCCAATCAAATCTCTTCTGTGTTTAGTTGCATGGGGTCTAATCAGTTGGACAGTGTTGCTGAGGGTCTGATTTGGGTTCCCGTGGGTTCTGTCTGAACCTCAGTGGGATGCAAAGTCCACAATCACCAGACATTCGATTTTCCTGCTGTTTTATTGATGACGGTCCCAAACGCCAATCAAGACATTGATTCAGTTAAGAAATCCACTATGGGCCCTGTTTAAAAATGTTCTAAATCACATTAAATTAGTAAAAAAAAATAGTTGTTACTATGCTTCAGTGGCTCTAGTACTACTGTTTTTCCAGTGCAGTGGGCGGGGCCAAGTTACAGTTTCTTTGGTTGCTCTTAAATAATGTCACGTACCACAAAACACTTAAAAATAAAGAAAATACATGATGTCCATTAGAATGGATGCAGAGTCTGAAAGGGTTAAATCTCTGGGTTGTGAGTCTAAAACAAGAACCGAATTCTAAATAAGTCTTTGGATTCTTAGCCTAATTCAATTATAAATCAATTTTGGTAACACTTCCTATGAACCCTATATTCATAATGCCTTATGAATGCATTTATAATGCATTACATGACATGCATACCACCTTATAATGACTGTAATAAGCCTGTATAATTGCTCGTAAGTACTTACAGCCGCATTCTTAACACATTATAGTCTACAAGTATAAGGGTTTATAAAGAAACGGCGTATAATGCTTTATAATATGTGTTCATGAGAACATTGTACAACGTACTTCACGTTTAAAAGGCATATGAAAACTCACTTCACTTAAAGTCAATAATGACTGAATATAAGGATTTATAATGTGTTACACACTTTTATAAAAGCCTAATTTGAGAAATGATAGCTGCATATTATAATGCATTATACCAAAATATACCAAATCTGTGTTATAGAGCATTAAAACACTACATTGTACAATGTTCATATGAACAGATATTATAAGGCATTATACGCTGTTTCTTTATAAACCCTTATACTTGTAGTTTATAGTGTGTTATGAATGTCGCTGTAAGTACTTATGAGCAATTATACAGGCCATCACAGTCATTATAAGGCATTATGCATGTCATATAATGCATTATGAATGCATTTATACTGCATTATGAATACAGGGTTCATAGGAAGTGTTACCTCAATTTTGAAATTTTAGTCTTATGTACAAAAAATGGGTCAAACATGAAATAAACAACTGACGGATAGGGTAAATGCTTTGTATAGATGGACATAACCAAAGCTAATACTCAGCATTGAGTGAGTAAAGTGCAGGGGGGTATATATAGCAAAGTGAATAGGTGTTCAGGTCAATTTCTGGTGTAATGCTATCTTGGCATCAGAAAACGCAAATGCACCCCAGCCTGTAACACATTTCTACATCAAGAGAAATAAAATGTAATTGCTGCGCTGTTAAAATAGCAATCCGCCAAAGTCAGAGCTCTCCTGGCTCTTAAAGGGAATGATGAGTAAGTGACAGTCTGATTGGTTTATTTCACGTTACGCCCAAAATTAATAATAATTAATTATGAGAATTAGTACATGCCTTTTGCACGATTTGAGCTGTTTAAAGTGTACTTTTCCCAATGTTATGATAGCAAAGACAAACTGACTGTAAGGTCCTGGCCCTGTTTCCTGTCTGTCCTCGTGCCTGTGTTGTCCCATGTGACCCGTGCCCCTGTGTTCTACCTGTGTTTTTCCACTCACCTGTGTTCTTCTGTACTCCGCCCCTTCGTCCCAGGTGTTTCATGTTTCCTGTGTGTGTGCACCTCTATTTAAGGTCCCAGCAGTTGGTTGCGCTCCCAGCAGCTCCGAGGAGGACGGGGGTGACGTGGATGCAGGCTGTGAGGAGTCCTTTCTCTGGGACTACTCCGATCTCCTCACACCTGCGTCCAGCGAGGACGAAGAGGAGTTCTACACCGCACCGGCCAGAACCCCCTTACCGTACCCCACAGGGGCGGTGCTCTACACGGCTCTCGGACGCACAGCTCGAGAGGCCGCCCAGACTCCCGTGTTGCCCGCGGCTGCGTTTCCACGCCATGAGACCCCCGCAACTCATCCGCACTCCAAGAAGCACGCGGCTGAGGCTCCACGCCCCGTGACTCCCGTGGCTCAGCCGCTCCCCGAGACTTCAGCGGCGGCCGCACCGCTCCCCGAGACTACAGCGGCAGCGGCAGCGCCGCTCTCTGAAGCTCCAGCTAAGCTAGCTAGCCTGCTAGCTCCAACACGCTGTCCAGCCCGGCCGGCTTCCAGCTCTCCAGCCCGGCCGGCTTCCAGCTCTCCAGCCCGGCCGGCTTCCAGCTCTCCAGCCCGGCCGGCTTCCAGCTCTACAGTCCGGCCGGCTTCCAGCTCTCCAGCCCGGCCGGATTCCAGTTCTGCGACTCCTGCTCCAGTAACAAGCTCCGGTCCGGTTTCTACAGCCTCGCCCACTGCTGAATCTGCGGTTCCAGTCCGGATCTTGGCGGCGGCCGCACTCTCAGCTCCCGCTGAATCGGCGTCTTCGCCAGCTGTGCCAGCCGCTTCCAAGCCCGCGGTGGCAGTCGCCTCCACCGCAGCAGGACCCACCGCCTCTGGATCAGCGCTGCCCGCGGCTCCCGCCGCCTCTGGATCAGCGCTGCCCGCGGCTCCCGCCGCCTCTGGATCAGCGCTGCCCGCGGCTCCCGCCGCCTCTGGATCAGCGCTGCCCGCGGCTCCCGCCGCCTCTGTACCAGCGCTGCCCGCGGCTCCCGCCGCCTATGTATCAGCGCTGCCTGCGGCTCCGGCCGCCTCTGACTCTGTGCCCGCGGCTCCGGCCGCCTCTGAGTCTGTGCCCGCGGCTCCGGCCGCCTCTGACTCTGTGCCCGCGGCTCCGGCCGCCTCTGACCCTTTGCCCGCGGCTCCGGCCGCCTCTGACTCTGTGCCCGCGGCTCCGGCCGCCTCTGACCTTGTTCCCGCGGCTACGGCCGCCTCTGACTCTGTGCCCGCGGCTCCGGCCGCCTCTGATCCTGTGCCCACTCCTAGAACTTTGTACACCCCCAAGCCAACTCCAAGAACAATGTTTGGCCCTAGGCCCCGTGTCCCTAGGCCAGCTAGACCTCCTGAATTTGCCCCCAGTAATGTGCCCAGGCTAACCCCACAGACTTTTGCTGGTCCTGGGCACCCTCTTGTGTTTTTTGTGCCCCTGTCTCTCCCTGTCATGGTTCCCGTGTCTGTCCATGTTCCAGTTCCTGTTCCCAGTGGTTTTTCTGTTCCTGTCCCTGTTACTGTGTTTGTGTCAGTTCCTGTTAATGTATTTGTTCCAGTTCCCATGTCCAGTTTTGTCCAGCCCCCTGTCCAGTCTCAGCCCCGTGTCCAGCCTCCTGTCCAGCCCTGTGTTCGGTCCCCTGTCCAGTCCCAGTCTCCGTTCCCTGTCTTGTCTCCGTTTACGTCCCCAGCCCAGTCCAATGTCCAATCTCCTTTCAAGTCCCCTGTTCAGCCATGTGTCCTGTCCCCAGTCCAGTCCCAGTCTCCTTTTGTGCCACATGTCCAGTCTCCGTTCCCTGTCCAGTCCCCCGTCCAGTCTCCGTCTCATGTCCAGTCTCCGTCACCTGTCCGGTTCCCCGTCCAGTCTCAGTCTCCTGTCCGGTTCCCCGTCCAGTCTCCGTCTCATGTCCAGTCTCTGTCACCTGTCCAGTCTCCGTCTCCCTTTGTGTCCCCTGTCCAGTCCCTGTTCCAGTGTCCGTCCCTGTCTCCTGTCCAGTCTTCTGTCCAGTTTCCGTTCCCTGCCCAGCCCCACGTCCAGTGTCCGTTCCCGGTCCTGCCCCCGTTTCATGTCCGGTCTCCTGTCCTGTTCCCTGTCCGGTCTCCGTCCTAGTTCTGTCTTGTCTTGTTCTTTGTTTTCCGCCCTCTCCTGACCTGCTCCTGGGGTTTCGTTTTTCGCGCCCCGGGAGTTGCGCGTTAAGGGGGGGGTTATGTAAGGTCCTGGCCCTGTTTCCTGTCTGTCCTCGTGCCTGTGTTGTCCCACGTGACCCGTGCCCCTGTGTTCTACCTGTGTTTTTCCACTCACCTGTGTTCTTCTGTACTCCGCCCCTTCGTCCCAGGTGTTTCATGTTTCCTGTGTGTGTGCACCTCTATTTAAGGTCCGTGTTTCATTTCCCCGTTGTCGATCCTTGTACGTTTTACGTCTGTTAGTGGTCCATGTGTTCCCCAGTTTCCTCAGCCTTGTTTTCATTATATTCCATGTTTATTTTGTATTTTTGTTAATAAATCCCCTGTTGTTTGCAATTTGCGTCCGCCTCCTCGTCTACCCTGCACCCCACCCTGACACTGACACACCCTAAATCAGGCTGCATGGTGCATTATTGTGGGAGCATCTAGAGAATTATTTATTTATTATTATTTATCTAATACAGTCGTAGTTATAGCCGCAATCCAAAAAAAAAAACTTTGTTTAAACTGAAAGCAGATAAAATAGTCATAATTAATCTCAGACAATAAGATTTATCTCTGACCAATTAGATAACTTATTTAAGTTATTTGTTCATGTGAATTATTTTGTTCATTAAAACTCTCAAGTAACTTCACTGTTTTAAAATAAATCATACTACAGCTGTACCAATTGGTCCTTATGCAAAGACCCGAACCGTAATCCTCCCAATGATAACTTAATTATTAATAATTCATGCCCATGTTTTCTAATGTGCCGGTCGTCTCAGCAGGATATCCAGCTATATGTGAGCTATGTATAAAATAGATTAATGCATTTACGATTCTGTTTCATGTTTGTTTTTGTGAAAGAGGATAAGAGCAGTAAACAGGGATGCCAGACCATAATATAAAGCATTAGGCAATTCAATTGCACATGTTTACATGCTTAAAAAGGAATGGTGAAAAGGTCAGAGCAAGTTCACGAGGGGTATTTTGTACACTTTAAGACAATCAAGCAATAATACAGAAGCAATAATATATAATACAGTGAGCATACCTGTCAAGTCTCCCGTTTTGGCCGGGAAACTACCGTATTTTACTCCTCTTTCCCGCCGTCCTCCCGTATTAGTATTTTCCCGTAAATTTCCCGTATTATATTAAGATTAAAAAATATATATTATTGAGGATACAGGGCACTGACCGCTCTGTGTCTCTTAACCAATCCTGGAGCCGGTTCAAGGAGAAAGTCCCGCCTTTCAGGAGAAACAGCCAATCAGCTTGCAAGGAGGGTCAGTGTGGGGAAGCCCCGCCCTCCTCGCTGTGAGTTCAGGCAGCTAGTTGGAGCTGCTGATGTTAAAACATACATGCAGCGATTTTTCTAAAAGAAAGGTAACGGTAGTCTAATCATGGAAACTGTGATGAGATTTTTCTGATAGCTGCTTAAAAATACTCACAAAAAAAAATATATAGAAAAGTGTTTTTAATTTGGCTGTATTAAAAGAATGACATATGTAGGAATGTCCACAACATGTTCAGATTCTGATCATCTATTTGTAGTGTGTAAGTGGTTCACATGTGGTTATTTTAGATTTTTTGTAAACCTGTTTTAAAATGTAAGGGATACTGAACCTTCGTTGGGCTGGTGGGACGGCTCTAAGCGGACAGAGGAAAATATCCCTTATTTTTAAATCTAAAACTTGACAGGTATGACAGTGAGTGAGCGCATTATCAGCTGAAGTTTACCTGTACATTATATAACATAAAGGTGCTATAAAGGTTTTTTTGAGTAATGCCTCTGAGAGCCCCAAATGTGTGAGTCTTAGAATTCTAAAGCGAATATGGGGAGCATATAGGGTGGTATAAGGGAGTATTGGGCAGTATATTGAGGTGTATAGGGACATAAAAGGGAGTATAGGGAAGTATAAAGGACTATAGGGCAGTGTATTGGGGTGTATATGGAAGTATGAGTGATCATAGGGCAGTAAAAGGGAAGTTAGGGTAGTATAAGGAAGTATAGGGTAATATAAGGAAGATAAAGGGAGTATTAATATAAGGCAGTATAATGGAGTATAGGGCAGTAAAAGGGAATTTAGGGTAGTATAAGGAAGTATAGGGTAATATAAGGAAGATAAAGGGAGTATTAATATAAGGCACTATAATGGAGTATAGGGCAGTATTAAAGATGTTTAGGGTAGTATAAGGTTGTTTAGGGCAGTATATAGGAGTATAGGGGATTATAGTGTAGTATACAGGAGTATAATGTAGTATAAGGGAGTATATGGAGCATATTGGGGAAAACAGGGTAGTATAAGGGAACATAGGGCAGTATTTTGGGGTGCATGGGGAAGTATATGGGGAAAATGGGGCAGTATAAGGGAGTATAGGGAAGTATAATGGAATATAGAGTAGTATAAGAGTATAGGGCAGTATAAGGGAGTATAAAGCAGGACACTGGGGTGTATAGGGAGGTATACGAGAATATAGGGCAGTATAATGGAATATATGGGAAGTATACGGGAGTATAGGGCAGTATAAGGGAGTATATGGCAGTATTAAAGATGTTTAGGGTAGTATAAGGTTGTTTAGGGCAGTATATGGGAGTATAGGGGATTATAGTGTAGTATATGGGAGTATAATATAGTATAAGGGAGTATATAAAGCATATTGGGGAAAACAGGGTAGTATGAGGGAGTATAGGGCAGTATCAGGACATATAGGAGGTATAAGGGAGTATACTGCAGTGTAAATACGTATAGGGGAGTAAAGGGTAATAAGGGAGTATAGGGTAGTATAAAGCAGTGTAGGGCAGTATTAGGATGTATAGGGTGCATTAGGGAATATACTACATTGTAAGGGAGTATAGGGCATTATTTTGGGGTGTATAGGGAAGTATATGGGAAAATAGTACAGTATAAGGGAGTATAGGGAAGTATAAGGGAATATAGAGTAGTATAAGAGTATAGGGCAGTGTAAGGGAGTATAGGGCAGTATAAGGGAGTATAGGGCAGGACACTGGGGTGTATAGGGAAGTATATGGGAAAATAGTACAGTATAAGGGAGTATAGGGAAGTATAAGGGACTATAGAGTAGTATAAGAGTATAGGACAGTGTATGGGAGTATAGGGCAGGACACTGGGGTATATAGGGAAGTATAAGAGAATATAGGGCAGTAAAAGGGAATATAGGGAAGTATAAGAGAATTTAGGGCAATATAAGGGAGTAAAGGACAGTATAAGGGAGTATAGGGCAGGACACTGGGGTATATAGGAAAGTATATGAGAATATAAGGCAGTATAAGGAAATATAGGGAAGTATAAGGGAATTTAGGGCAATATAAGGGAGTATAGGACAGTATAAGGGAGTATAGGGCAGTATAATGGGAGTTTAGAGTCGTATATGGAGCATAAAGGAGTATACTGTTGTGTAAATAAGTATAGGAAAGTATAGGGGAATATGGAAAGTAGCAGTATTTATTTAAAACCATGACAATAACTGCAACTGTCCAACTCATCCCATAATAATCATTCATAGCATTCTCCTCTAATGTGATGGATAGGGCTGTATCCTCTCTCAGACAGTGCTCTCCTTCCTGCAGGTCATCTGAAACCATTTAACCATCTTTACACATCAAATCAACTCCAGCAAAGCATTTAAACTCTCCTCACAGGAGGGTAATGGGTGGCTTTCGATTCTCCAGCCGTCCTTATTTTCCCGCTGCAAGCAGATCAATAGCGTCCTCTAAGCGAGCCGTGAGATCTTATTCAAGCTGCCATCCGCTGGACCTAAGTGATCAGGCTCTGCCGAGATCCTATTGGAGCTGCCAGTCGCAGGACCTGAGTGATCAGGCCGGTACGGCACAGCCGGCGCCGCCCGGCATCCATTATTCAAACGCGGCGCTGGAAAACACGGCCCGGCTCCTAATGGGAGTTTAACACAGTGCAAAGTACCTGCAGCCAAAACAAAGGCAGCGGGCATCCCTCACCGGGCACCGCCTCGCCCGCGGCCAAGAGGGTCCTTCAGCCGCACAGCCGGATTTATGGTGCAAACAGTGCCCACTCAAGTGTGCCACACTGTAAATGAAGCGGGGGGACGAGGACGAGTGCAGCAAGTGAATTAGCACTGAGAGAGGAGTGTAAATCAGGGGGACGAGCGCTAGCATAGTGTAGCATAACGTAGCGTGAAATAATGAAATGCTGCATGATGTAGTAGTGAATCTTAAGTAAATAAATAGTATAAACAGCAGTGTTTAATAGTTTAATATTGATGATTGGGGATAATACTTCAAATTTTAAGGTAATTATCAAAATATGTGCCTTCAAAACTAAAAAATAACTAAATATATTTTGTTATTTTGACTATTCATCATATAAACAATTACGATTAGATCACAGAGTGCTGATTTCCCAAAAGAACAGGAATTTAGCAGGTGGAAGAATTTTCTATTGTAAAGCTCAACAAACTCTGGAATAACCTTTCCAAAAAGTTTGAGGTTCAGACACTGTCTCAATCTTTAGCTTAGTTTAGCTTTTGGTCATTAATGTCTTCCCTTAGATAAAGGCTTCAGATCCAAACTGAGAAGCTGGTGTTAATACTGATGTGGTTTGTGGATGGTGGAGTTGGTGGATGCCGGTGTTTCTGGGTGGCTCTATGTGTTATTTATGTTTAAATATGTTACTTATTGTATTGTATTGTTGCTGCTGGATGCCTAAATTTCTTTCAGGATAAATAAAGTATCTATCTATCTATCTATCTATCTATCTATCTATCTATCTATCTATCTATCTATCTATCTATCTATCTATCTATCTATCTACACACAAATCACACTCTGATAATGTTAAAAATTTTCTGTTTTCCATTACTCCAGTAAAAAAAACTAATTCCATCTCTCTGCTTCCTCCGAGTTACTGACAGTCCACCTGTCTGACCCGATACCGATGGATGTTGGACCCTCGGGTTCCTATTTTCCAGCTTGATCACATTTGTTTAATTTCATTTTCTGTCATTTAAGGCATCCACCCTGTTACCGTAACCTGTTATGTTGTTAGAACATTTATCTATAAAGTTTTCTGGATGTGGTCTTCTTGGTTACGCTGATTATTTTGGTCGACTAGCTTGGTTATGTTGGTCATGCTGGCCAACCATTGTGGTCTTCCTGGTTTCGCTGGTCATGTTGGTTGAGTAGTGTGGTCATATTGGTCATGTTGGTTGACCATTGTGGTCTTCTTGGTATTGCTGCTCATGTTGCTTGCGTAGCGTGGTTATGTTGGTCATGCTGGCCAACCATTGTGGTCTTCTTGGTTATGCTGCTCATGCTGGTCGAATAGCTTTGTTTTGTTGGTCATGCTGGCCAACCATTGTAGTCGTTTTGGTTTTGCTGGTCATGTTGGTTGAGTAGCGTGGTTATGTTGGTCATGCTGGTCTGCCATGGTGGTCTTCTTGGTTATGCTGGTTATGTTGGTCAACTAGCTTGGTTTTGTTGGTCATGCTGGTTGACCATTGTGGCCTTCTTGGTTATGTGGGTCAATCATGGTTTGTTGAGCTTTGCTGTGTGACCCTGTTGGTTTTGTTGGTCATCCTGGTGAACTATTGTTTTTTTTTATCTAAAATGTTGGCCAAGCAGCAGAATCATGCTGGTTAATTTATACTGGATGTCTAGCTTGGTTGGGTTGTCAAAGCTTGTAGACCAGCTAAACCATGAAACCAGTAAACCTGCATGGTTAGGTGGGTGATGCTATCAGAGATGGCTAATCAAGAACATGCTAATATGCTAGTAAACTTAGAGCTTTTAGGAGCATTTAAGACATATTGTACTACCGTATAAGAGGCCCTTCTAAACCCCTGCTAGTTTTCGCTCAGTGTTAGCCACCTTATCGTTTTTCCATCACTCTACCGTGAGATACGAGCACAGCGGATGGCTGGTGTTCTCCAGCGCCGGTTCGTCGTGAGCCGTTCTGCTCCAGGGCCGAACAGGACGAGTATAAAACATGACAGTATTGGCAGGTCCCCAGATAGCGCAGCGTCTGGCGTTCACGGGGCTCCAGGATTCATAATAGCCCCTGTGCTTCTATCAAATGTGCGCTGAGTGCTTGTGACACATGAAACCGCCGTGGCACGATGAGAAATAACTGGTGTCTGCTTCCATCTGGGCTTCAAAAGATTTAAGCCCCGGTCCCAAGATCGGGCAGACTGCTCCAGCCACGGGGAGGGAGGGAGGGAGGGAGGAGGCGCGAGCAGGGAGGTCCGATTTGTAATTCAAATCCATTGTTTGATCAATTACGACCCGCCCGAGTCAACATGGCTGCGGCTGCCCGGAATCTATTCATAGAATTGGCACTATAGGAGATACTGTATTCTGTGTTTTTCTGGTCCTTGAACAGATGAATATGATTTTCCAGAAAAAACACTGTTATGGAAGGTGAATAAAACAGTATGACGTGAAAAAACAAAAACAGCAGGTAAGACTAGTTTTCTTCAACTGACAGCCATAGCAGGTGCAATGCTAACACACTGATAGCAATGCTGGACTATGCTAATGTTGTAAACATGATATGGTATGGTGAGTATAGGGTAGCATAGGGAATATATGACGTATAGTCTAGTATAAGTAGGATATTTTAGGGTTTCTGATTGTATATGGTAGTTTGAGGACTATGGGGTAGTATGGGGAGTATAGGAAATATATGGTAGTATTGAGTAGTAGAGGGTAGTATAGGGAGTATAGGGTAGTATAGGGAATATATGGCATAGTATAAGGGTTTTATGTGGGTAGTATAGAACATATAGCATAGTATAGGGTAGTATATTGATTATGGGAAAGTTTAAGGAATATAGGAAATATAGGTTAGTATTGGGTAGTTTAGGGTAGTGTAGGGAGAAGATGGGAGTATATGGCAGTATCAGGCATTTAAGGTAGTATATAAAGTATAGGAGAGTATATAAAGTATAGGATAGTATAGGGTAGTACTGTATATGGACAATGGGAAAGTAAAGGGATTAAAGGAAATATAGGGAAGTATAGGGAGTATAGGAAAAATAGGGTAGTATAGAAATATAGGAAATATAGGGTAGTATAGAGAGTATAGGAAGTATAGGGACATGTAAAGAGTATAGGAAAAAAGGGTAGAATTGGGTAGTAGAGGGTAGTGAAGGAAGTATAGGGTAGTATAGGAAATATATACGATCGTTTTGAGTAGCATTTTAAATATGGGATGCTATAGAGAGTATAGAAAATATAGGGTAGTATAGAGAGTATAGGAAATAAAGCATAGTACAGAGAGTATAGGGAATATAAGGTAGTATAGAAAGTATAGGAAAGTAAAGGGAATGTATGGCATAGTATAATGCATTTATATGGGTAGTATAGGAAGTATAGGACAGTGTAGTGCAGTATATTGAGCAGGGGACAGTATAGGGAATATAGGAAATATAGGTGAGTATTGGGTAGTTTAGGGTAGTGTAGGGAGAAGATGGGAGTATATGGCAGTATCAGGCATTTAAGGTAGTATAGAAAGTATAGGGGAGTATATAAAGTATAGGATAGTATAGGGTAGTACTGTATATGGACAATGGGAAAGTATAGGGTTTAAAGGAAATATAGGGAAGTATAGGGAGTATAGGAAAAATAGGGTAGTATAGAAAGTAAAGGAAATATAGGGTAGTATAGAGAGTATAGGGAATATAAGGTAGTATAGAAAGTATAGGAAATATAAGGTAGTAGAGAAAGTATAGGAAAGTAAAGGGAATGTATGGCATAGTATAATGCATTTATATGGGTAGTATAGGAAGTATAGGACAGTTTAGTGCAGTATATTGAGCAGGGGGCAGTATAGGGAATATAGGATATATATTTTAGTATTGGGTAGTTTAGGGTAGTGTAGGGAGAAGATGGGAGTATATGGCAGTATCAGGCATTTTAGGTAGTATAGGAAGTATAGGGGAGTATATAAAGTATAGGATAGTATAGGGTAGTACTGTATATGGACAATTGGAAAGTATAGGGATTAAAAGAAATATAGGGAAGTATAGGGAGTATAGGAAAAATAGGGTAGTATAGAGACTAAAGGAAATATAGGGTAGTATAGAGAGTATAGGAAGTATAGGGACATGTAAAGAGTATAGGAAAAAAAGGGTAGAATTGGGTAGTAGAGGGTAGTGAAGGAAGTATAGGGTAGTATAGGAAATATATACGATCGTTTTGGGTAGCATTTTAAATATGGGATGCTATAGAGAGTATAGAAAATATAGGGTAGTATAGAGAGTATAGGAAATAAAGCATAGTACAGAGAGTATAGGAAATATAAGGTAGTATAGAAAGTATAGGAAATATAAGGTAGTAGAGAAAGTATAGGAAAGTAAAGGGAATGTATGGCATAGTATAATGGATTTATATGGGTAGTATAGGAAGTATAGGACAGTGTAGTGCAGTATATTGAGCAGGGGACAGTATAGGGAATATAGGAAATATAGGTGAGTATTGGGTAGTTTAGGGTAGTGTAGGGAGAAGATGGGAGTATATGGCAGTATCAGGCATTTTAGGTAGTATAGGAAGTATAGGAGAGTATATAAAGTATAGGATAGTATAGGGTAGTACTGTATATGGACAATGGGAAAGTAAAGGGATTAAAGGAAATATAGGGAAGTATAGGGAGTATAGGAAAAACAGGGTAGTATAGAAATATAGGAAATATAGGGTAGTATAGAGAGTATAGGAAGTATAGGGACATGTAAAGAGTATAGGAAAAAAGGGTAGAATTGGGTAGTAGAGGGTAGTGAAGGAAGTATAGGGTAGTATAGGAAATATATACGATCATTTTGGGTAGCATTTTAAATATGGGATGCTATAGAGAGTATAGAAAATATAGGGTAGTATAGAGAGTATAGGAAATAAAGCATAGTACAGAGAGTATAGGAAATATAAGGTAGTATAGAAAGTATAGGAAAGTAAAGGGAATGTATGGCATAGTATAATGCATTTATATGGGTAGTATAGGAAGTATAGGACAGTGTAGTGCAGTATATTGAGCAGGGGATAGTATAGGGAGTATAGGAAATATAGGGTAGTTTAGGGAGTATAGAAAGTATAGAGTAGTATAGGCTAGTGTATGGAGTAGAGGGGAGTACAGGGAAGTGTATGGAAGTATCGGGGGTTTAAGGTAGTATAGGAAATATAGGGGAGAACAGGAAGTTGGGGTTGTATATGGTATTATAGGGACTATGGGAAAGTATAGGAGGTATAGGAAATATACGGTAGACTAAAGAATATAAGGGGAATTACATTAGAATTTGCACTATATGCTATAATGTATTTTGTATATTTTTAATGATATTTGTGATAATTCAACAGCAGGGATGCTCATTAAGTGAGTGATCTTATAAGAAGACCATATTTACAATACTTAAATAGTAGTACAAATACTTTAGTAATTCTACTGAAGTGTGGAGTTTAGAGATCACTTCAACTTCTACTTTAAGTACTTTTACCAGTACTTTTACTCAAGTCTGGCTCTCTAGTACTTCATGCTTAATGTCTGCATTTAAAAGAATATAACTTTTGATCATTAGCATTAGCAACATTAGCATTTTTAGGAGGATGACGCATTCAGATGGATCTGTAGCATCACGCTAGTTCTCTCCGGCTCAGTTTCCCACTCTGGAGGGAAGAGCTGAGGAGGGCAAAAGGCAATCCTTCACCCTCCATTTCATAACGTCTGTTTTCTAATTAATTCCTGATTAATTTTCATTTCCTTTTATGAGGGCAGTGGGCTGTGTCTGCATTTCCAACAGAAAGAGTCGGCGGCGAGTTCTCCAGCCCTCTCTCTCTCTCTCTGTCTTTCTCTCTCTCTCGCTCGGTCTCGCTCGTCCGCCCTCTCGTTTCTCTCGGCGGGTTGGGATTCAGGTGTACGGTGTGGAACAATGACTGTGGCTTTACCACGATTAGGCGGCGTCCCTGGAGAGCGCCGAGAGCTGCGCCCCGCCTCCCCCAACGCAATTAAATCAAGCTCTATTTTAATGAGGCGCCTGTTTATTAAGTCCATTCGGGGACTTGCCTGCCGAGGATGTTAGCATTTGCTCTCTGATTAGGAAGGCTAAGTAGTATCAGGAAAAGTTAGCATTATCAGATAGTGGAGTATGTTAAGAGTAATTCTAAAACTTGTAAAATACGCTAAACCACTGTATCTCTGATACCAATAACTGTAAATTATAATTATAAGTAATTTACAGGCTATAAGAGATCACTTCAGTTTCTGAAACAGTTTCTCTGATTTTGCTATTTATAGGTTTATGTTTGAGTAAAATTATCATTGTTGTTTTATTCTATAAACTACAGACAACATTTCTCCCAAATTCCAAATAAAAATATTGTCCTTTAGAGCATTTATTTGCAGAAAATGAGAAATTTCAGACCTCAAATAATGCAAAGAAAACAACAAGTTCATATTCATAAAGTTTTAGGAGTTCAGAAATCAATATTTGGTGGAATAACCGTGGTTGGTTTTAAATCAAAGTTTTTTCATGCATCTTGGCATCATGTTCTCCTCCACCAGTCTTACACACTGCTTTTGGATAACTTTATGCTGCTTTACTCCTGGTGCAAAAATTCAAGCAGTTCAGTTTGGTTTGATGGCTTTTCAATTTGGTAAAATCAAATAAACTTTTATTTTTATTTGGTCTCTTATTTTTTTCCAGAGCTGTATGTTTTTAAATGCCAATTCAAAACATTGGGAATCTAATATTACTGTAAAAAAAACAAAAAAAAACAAATCTGTTTTCAATAAAACAAGTGTGTAAATTAATCCAGCTACTCAACATCAGTGTGAATCGTGCATTTTAAGTGGCATTCTGAGCTGAGTGAAAGGCTTGGATAAAAAAGGGGTGAGAAAAAATTTACCAAAACTGGTCGCACTGTGAAGAGCAACTTTTGCTCAAGTCTGCCAACGGATCCTGACAGCGTGGAAAGGCTGGACTGCTGAGTGGTAAAAAGGATAACACAACCTCGACAAAGCACAGAATGCTCTCCCGACACAAAAGCCATAGCTGAAACATAGCATAGGCTAGGCTTCTGGTATCGATGCCTCCACTGCAAAATCTGGACACTGTATCATCTAACTGTAAAAACAGAGCAATTACAAGCAGCAGGTTAGAAATAAAGTAGCTACCTGATTATAATCACAGCAGCCCTGTAACAGATCATGCGGGGAAAATGTTAATTTCCCTCCAAGCTTCTTAAACTGGCAGCCAAAGTAATTAATCTACTTTTCCTTTTTAATATTACGACTTTACTCTTGTAATATTATGACTTAACGTTTTAAACCATGTTTTAAGCCATGTTGCATCACTGTTCATGGTATGTACATTTTTTTGCATTTGTAGCCTGTTTAATTAAAAGTTTCTGTGTAACATATTTCTGTATAAATACATCACATTATACGTATAAAGTACCAAAAATTACGGTACATTAACTGTACACGGTTGATTGATCATGATGTGTGTTAAGGATCTAATTGACTTGTGGGAAGAAGCTGTTCAAGAGTCTGGTAGTGGTAGCGGATACTGGATAGTGATTCCAGGGGACAGTTTGGCAACACACCTGTCCTGTTCACACCCGTGTTAAGTTGCGAGGGGTTATCTTGTGAGTGAGGGGAAACACCTGCCAGTGTGCTCATTGAAAGACAATGGGAATTATAGGAGTTGGAGTGAGGCCTGATGGTGGGTAGTAGATGGATGGCACTGATGGAATACAGTCAATGTAGGAGACTCCACCCACTTGTTCAACAGTTTATTGCGACATGCCTTAGCTTCAGTGGGACATGATACCAGTTCCATGTTTTATAACATTTGGTCATAATACATAAAGGTGCATCAAATGTTTTTTTTTAAATGCAATGACATAGAAGAACCACTTAGCTAAATATGCTAGTCCAGATGGTATGCTACCAAAGCACAGCAGTAAAAACGAAGGCTCAGAACTGGCTGAAAATAGACCATATATAGTCTACACTTGTAGAAAATGCACATCCATTCATCCATAGGGTTTAATTTATCATTAAAAAGTTTAAAACCTTGGTGTGCACCATTTGAAAATGAGTCAAATACACCCTAAGCAATGGGTTTCAGTCCTTCATATTCCTCATTAAACAGAATCCTCAGATCCTGAGAGATGTAAAGAGTTAGCTTGTGGTTTAAGGAGTTAAAAGAGTAAAACATGAGGCTGGTAGAGTGAGATGAAAGGGTTCAGCAGAAAGGAGGAGGAGTCTGGCGCTGGGATCTGAAAGAGGAGTGCAGGTGGTGTGGCAGGGAGAGGTGTGTGGTGGGCTGATACTGCAGGTATGGTCTCAGAATGGGGAAACACTTTGTTGGATGAGGACAATGAGTAGAAAAGCGGTGGGAGACGAGCCAAATTCACCCTCTCAGAGGATCTCACTCACAGGCTGAGGACGGAGGAGATGTTTAGGACCACACTGTCACCTAGAGGGCACCTGTGCATCCAACACCAAGACATGAATCCAGCACTGAGCCAGTTAAACTGGAATCAGATCATACATATACATATATAAAAAGTGGGCGGTGAGCAGAAACAAAAGGTAGGTGTTTCTAATATAATGGCAAAAAAGTATAAACAGTTAGGTGTGTCTGATAAAGTAGCCGGTGAGCAGAAACAAAAGGTAGGTGGTCCTAATATAAAGGCAAAAAAGGGTAGGTGTTTCTAATAAAGTGGCCAGTAAATGGAACACAGTGGAAGGTGGGTTTTCCAAATTTAATGGCAAAAAAAGTATAGAAAGTTAGGTGTTTCTGATATAATGGCCAAAAAAATTATAAAAAGGTAGGTGTTTCTAATATAGTGGCCAAAGAGTGGAAGAACAAGCTGGGTGTTCCTCATATAATGACAAGTACAGAGATGAAATAGGTGTATATAGTGTGTAATAAGTGTTTCTAATAAAGTGGCCAATGAGCAGAAATTGGAGAGAAAATTGAGAGAAAATAAAAGGTAGTTGTTTCTAATAAAGTGGCCAGTGAGTAAAGATACACGTTTAGTAGGTAGGTGTTTCTAATAAAGTGGCCAGTAAATGGAACACAGTGGAAGGTGGGTTTTCCAAATTTAATGGCAAAAAAGTATAAAAAGTTAGGTGTTTCTGATATAATGGCCAAAAGGTATAAAAGGGTAGGTGTTACTGATATAATGGCCAAAAAAATTATAAAAAGGTAGGTGTTTCTAATATAGTGGCCAAAGAGTGGAAGAACAAGCTGGGTGTTCCTCATATAATGACAAGTACAGAGATGAAATAGGTGTATATAGTAATAAGTGTAATAAGTGTTTCTAGTAAGTGGCCAATGAGCAAAAAGAGAAGGTAGGAGTTCCTAACATAATGACAAAGTATAAAAAGGTAGGTGTTTCTAATATAATGGCAATTGATTAAAATAGGTAGATGTTCCAATAAGGTGTAAAACAGGAAGCAGTTCCAGATTTCAGATTTAGGATTTCAGAGAGCAGCTTGTGATTTTGAAGTCATACTGAAGTCACACTCAAGCAGTGAGAACTTCATATTAATTTCACAGTCGAGTGGAGATGCGATGGAGAGAGAGAGAGAGAGAGAGAGAGAGAAAGAGAGAAAAAGAGAGAGAGAGAGAGAGAGAGAGAAAGAGAGAAAAAGAGAGAGAGGGAGAGAAAGAGAGAGATAAAAGCTTGGCTCCAGGCCCTCGAATGTAATTCAGCTTATTACCTGATGAGCAGCTTGCTAAATTCAGGCGCTTTGTTCGTGAGGAACGCACTTGGCCTCCTCACAACAGTTTTTTATATATTTATCTGCGTCTGCGGCTGCTGGATAATACCGGGAATAAAATAGAACCAGAACGGTCCTCCGAGTGGATTATACCCACGCAATTAGCTCCCCGGATCCAGCCATTGTTCCCAGATTCTGCGGCAATTACGCAGACGATTGGTGCCGGAGAAAAGCTTTTGTTCCTGCGGAGAAACCCTGAGCGTTTTAGCGTCGTAGAGAAGAAGCTGAGGAAGGAAAGTAGCTGTAATCGTCTGGTAGACACTCAGGCTTAATGACCACCTACATGTGAGGAGCACTTCTCCATGGGAGGTCTTCGTGAATGAAGCGTGCCTTAATATGCATATAATATAAATATAAATGTCGTACTCTAGAGGTTACTGCCAGTCTCTCACCCACAGTAGGCGTTAAAAACATGAGCATCCAAGCCCAAAGTCCAAAGTTTCCCATTCTGCAGCTACATATATTTCCATACTTATATATATATATATATATATATATATATATATATATATATATATATATATCCTACAGTGGCTTGCAAATGTATTTATAACCCTTACACAGAGGTGGAAAGTAATGAATTACATTTACTCACATTACTGTAATTGATTAGATTTTATGAGAATTTACTTCGCTACATTTAAAAACTCTCCGTTACTGAGCAAATAATTAAATGCTGGGGAAAAAAAAATTATTGTCTGAATTACAAAAAAAATTGAGTTTTGTTCTCCATGGCAGCGCAGCTGAACTTTTCCCAGCAGTGTTTATGATTACGGTTAGCACGAGAGACGCTGTGTATGCTACCCATCGATATGTGCTTCTTTACGGCACTGCGCATATGCTGACCGACAGTTTTTTGTTTTTATGATTTCATGTTTTTAATTATAATTCCTGTAAATAAATGTAAATAGCAGTTAAAGCATATCAATGGCAATTTAAAAAAATAATAAAGAACTGTAAAACTATAAAAATACGGTTTATAGTCACCTATATGACCAAACTTTTTAACCTTTTAACAGTAAAAAACTATGCCACTCGTTCTTGAAAATGTTTTATGGGGTAGTCTGAGCAAATACTCCAAATTATTATGTGGAATAATAGTTCATTTCAAACGATTTAATTTATAATTTGTTGTACTTTTTACACCAAATTATTAAAAGCAAGTCTGTAATTTTTACAAGTACATTTTAAATTGAGTACTTTTTTACTTTTACTCGAGTAGATTTTTAGATGGGTACTTTTACTTTTACTTGAGTAGAATTTTAGTAAAGTAAAGATACTTTTACTCAATTACAATTTTTCAGTACTTTTCCAACCTCTGTCTTGAGGTTACTGCCAGTCTCTGACCCACAGCAGGTGTTAAAAACATGAGCATCCAAGCCCTCTTTCCCATTTTGCAGCTACATATATTTCCATACTTATATATATATATATATATATATATATATATATATATATATATATATCCTACAGTGGCTTGCAAATGTATTTATACCCCTTAAACATCCACAAACTTAATTTGAGACAGATTTTAAGTGACGGACCAATCATGGACCACATAATGGGTGCTATTTGCTTGTTGTAACTCTTCCAAATTAAACTTATTTTTTATTTTATCTTTTTTTTAACTCTGAAACTAATAACACATATATTTAACAATCCAAAAAAACATGTACTGGTCAAACTCAGGCATCTTTATGTCACGAAGTGACCCAGGCAGGGAGACGAGGAGGCGGACACAAATGCAGGTAAGGGAAAAATGAATGATTTAATAAATAAATAACAAGTAACAAATCTAGAAAATAAACACAAAGCAGGGATATATATAAGGAGCTTAGGGAGACGGAAATAAACAGGAAACTAGAAACATAAAACTAGATATAAACACAGAGACTAAGGTGTGAGGAACAGAGGCAATGAAACACAGAGAAACGCTGAGAGACAAAACGACACGGGAAGGTGCAAAGACCGACAGAGGACAAGGTGGCAGAGGAGGGCTATTTATAGTCACAGGAAACACTAAAATTAGAAACACCTGGGGAAGGGGCGGAGCTACAAATGAGACACACATGGAAAAGTACTGAGACAGGAGACACAGGGGAGCACAGGTCACGTGGGGAAGACATAGAGACACGAGACGAGGCCAAGATGTGACACTTTACTTAATTTTTTACAAGGTTTTAAATCTGAAGATGGTTAAAAACCTCATGTGAAACTCATTTAAAAAGCATGTTTAAAGGAAAAAGTCCACTAATTCCTTTGATTTTCTCTCAAGAAAGTCTTTATTTTATAAAGTGCTTGACTGCATGTTCAAACAATTCATGGCAAAAAAAAAATCACTCCTGTTACTGGCACTCATTCCTGTTACTTTCTATATTTTGAATAACAGAAATTAAAGTAACAGCAATTAGTTTTTAGCATGGAATTAACAAAAACATGAAAAATAGCTAAATGGTGGCTTTATGCTAATAGCATGAGGGCACTGAGCACATTCTAGTGATTTTCCAAATATGTGTATTTTAAAAAATAAACCAATAAGATCTAAGAATTTTAATTTAGGTAACAGGACTGAGTCTTGAGATTGAGCTCCTTAGTCATCGTTACAATAAGATCAAATATACAGAAAAACTAATGAGGGAACTTGGGGAAATTTTGTTCTTCACATGATATTCAGAAGAACCAACTGATGATGTCACTTCCTGTTGTAGATGTGACTTCCTGTTGTAGAATGTTCCAGATGTTTCAGATGATCTGGTTAATGTGTTTTTCAGTAACAGGACTGAGTGAAACCCAGTGACACAACTAAAATGTGTATTTTAACTTAAATATCATGGATTTATTAAGAGAAAAATATTTTTAAAGCATAGATGGGATTTGGAGTCACACAACCATGTAATAAAAATACATCTCTGGAGGATTTTAATAAATATATTTTATTGTAAAGTTTATAGTTAGAGAGTGGGGGCAGGTAACAAATGCTTTTTTTGTGTTCTAAGTAGTTTTTATTCATGTTTTAATTACATATCTTACTTTGGCAGTTAAAATTTATTTAAAAATTATTTTTGTGCACATTTATACATGTAATTTAATGGAGACATTTTGATGGCACCCAGAAAAAAACAACTGACAGGAATGAAACTTGGTGGGTAGTTAGTTATGACGTGAAAAAATGCCATCCCTGTGATACAGGAAAGGAGGGACCCAACAAAAGTCCTTCTCTAAACCTTCATATTTAACAGAAAAAGTTATAAAAAATGTTTATCAATGTTTTGAAAAGTTTCCAAGAAGGTTGGCCATTAACTGTTTTTATCATAATAAGAATGAATATTCTTATTATACAGTAATAAGCTGTATAATAACCATTTTCACAGTGAATTATTATGATTTTATAATCCTTTATAGTCTTTTTACAGTGTAACAAACAATAGATTCAGTAATAATAGTCTACAAATCTTTGTGAATAAATCTTCAGGGCTTTATATTTATAATTTTGGGAGGCGCTGGCCACTGCCCTGAATCTCAAGGACAAATCAAAGCCAGGGGATGTGTGACTTCCATTGGAGCATTTCTATATTAACGTGCTAATCAAATTTTCATAACTCAATCTAGAGGGCCTTTCCGGGTGCCTTAAAACAAATAGCGCCCCGGCCTCACTTCACCTTTTTAAGAAAGTTTTAGGAGAGTTTTCCATCATAAGTTCTGCTCACCCTGAACACATCAATATAAAACATCTCTCTGTGTTCGGAAACTGACTATTACTGTTGATTAATGAATCTAATTATGGGCTAAAATGAATATTCTAAGCAGAATTAACTAAATAGTCATGGTATAATCAGTAGTAAGCCAAATAACTATAGGCTAACCTTTGGACAACCAAACAAGACTTGCTACTAAATACTAGAAATTATAAACTTACCAACCATGGACTAACCGATCTTTGGCTAACAAGTCATATGTTAATTGGTTAATCATTTCTAATCTTCAAAGTCTATTAAGATAAATTAAAGACTCGCCAATCATGGGCTAACAAGCAATTGAACAACCAAACTTCAGCTAATCAGCCAATAATGGGATAACCAAAAATATTCTAAACAATTAGGACCTAAATAACTCACACTCACACATTCATCCCCGTCACATTTAACCCCTTCACATTCAATCCTGATTAATTCAACCCCTTCACACTCAACCCGTCACATTTAACCCCTTCACATTCAATCCTGATTAATTCAACCCCTTCACACTCAACCCGTCACATTTAACCCCTTCACATTCAATCCTGATTAATTCAACCCCTTCACACTCAACCTGTCACATTTAACCCCTTCACATTCAATCCTGATTAATTCAACCCCTTCACACTCAACTCCTTAACGTCCACCCCTATCACACTCAACTCTATCACATTCATCCCTGATACATTCAATGCTGATACATTCAACTCCTTAACGTTTAACCCTGTCATACTCAACTCTATCACATTCAACCCTGATACATTCAATCCTGATACATTTAACTGTCACATTCAACCCTGATACATTTAACTCTGTCACACTCAACCCTGATACATTCAACCCTGTTGCATTCAACCTTGAAACATTCAACTTCTTCACATTCAAACCTAATGCATTCAACCCCATCATGTTCAAACCTGATACATTTAACCCCTTCCTACTCAACTCCGTCACATTCAACTCCTTAACATTTAAACCATTAACACTCAAACCTGATACACTCAACACTAACACATTAAACCCCAGGTTTAAACATGACACGGGTATCAAGATTGAACATGAAGAGGTTGAATGAATCAGAGTTTAATGTGATGGGGTCAAATGCGAAGGGGTTGAGTGTGACTGGAGTTGGATGTTTTACACTCAACCCCGTCACACTTCACAGCATCACACTCAACCCTTTCACACTCAATCCTGTCACATTCAAACACATCACATTGGGAAAGCCTAGAGGTGCAAATGTTTTTTGAACTGTATGTATAATTTACAGGACCCTGAGAAAAATATGAAAGTCTAGTAAAATCATAATGTAAATGTATAACAAATGTATAACTGTAAAATGTATAACTAAAATATGAAGGCAAAAACTGAAAAGACATTGGATAATTTATTTTCTTAAAGGCTCAGCTAATCAGCAAGTTTTTTAATTCATAAAAACATGATCAAAAGGTCCCTAATCTTAGAGAATCACTCACATGCTGACTGGACTGTCAGTCTCAAACTCTACGCCAACAAGGTGTTTCTAATAAAGTGGCCAGAGAACATGCAGCAGTAAAGCTGTGAGAGTGGCTGCAGTGGTCCGGCAGCAGGTCTGTGTTTGTGTGGGTCTCCTCTCGCTGGCACTGCCACCCTATTTATAGACGTGTTGCTCGTGCCCTTTGTGATGTCAGTGACTGGGGGCGCTCTGTGACCTCAGTAATTTCCCTCAGAGGAACTCAGACACGTACAGGTGGAGGTCACCTGACCCGGACGACGCCTCGCTGTCAAAACACAGCAAAGACAAATGAAACTGAGCAGAGCAGCTGCTCTGAGTAACTCCAGCTGCGTCCCCCTGCCCAGGCTGCATCACAGAGCCTCCGTATACACCCCCGCAATGCAGCCGACATTCATACTGATTTTATAGACCTCCACATTAATTACACTTACTGCACAATTAAATTAAGTTCACAAGCGTTTCACGATGCTGAACGTGCCTTTTTGATATTCTGAGCTGACACACTTATGTGGTTTTAAAAATTTAAAAACTTTCACCTTCGCTCCTGACCAATCACAGCAGTCGATCGTTTTAGGTTTCTGGAGCTTTTCAAACAAAAAACAAAAAACATGGTTATCTATACTTTACTGGAGTAATTATTTTTTACTCTCTACTCCTTACATTTAAAAAATATTTCATTTCAGCTCGTTTTTATCCCGGCTTCTCATCGTTTAATAAAACCGCTATCCAGATAAATCTCTCCATCCAGATAGAGTGAATCTGATTGTGATTGGATGTAGAGAAGTATAAACATACCATTCCGACACCCTATTGGTTTATACTGTGATCCATCAAACCTGCACACGCCCCCCCCCACCCCACCCCACCCACACACACTCCAGCAAGAACATAGCAGACGTATGTAGTCTAGTATGAAGATGATCCGTGCAGAGACTCAAGAGAACTCCAGATAAACTCCAGTCCAACTAAACTTCTTTAATATATTTACATTCTACTAAAATACATTCATTTATAATGGGGCATATATGCAGCTGAAACACTACTGAACAGCCTAGGGCAAAATCCCAAATTATAATATCAACATTAACATTTTAATAATAGAACGTTATAGTCATTATAGCTTTTAGAAAAAAATTATTTTGGTTTTTGTGTGTGTGTGTGTGGGGGGGGGGTGTAGTGCACTATAGGACTCTGTGGGCGTGGCCTAAGCTTTTGTTCTTAATGGCTTTATTTTTTTCTCCTTACATTACTTTAACTTTAATACTTTAAGTAGTTTTGAATCCAGTACTTAAATCCAGTTTTAAACACTTTTAGTTAAAGAGTAAAAACCTTGAGTTGATACTTCAACACCAGTGACACTGTGTAACTCCAATGATACAGCTTAACGGTTGTGATACATTGTAACATCTTTAACAGAATAAAACATAATTATAGCATAACACCACTGACGCAGCATAACACCAGTGACACAGTAAAACGCAGATAACCAAGTGTAACTTCAAGAACACAGCATTACATATATTACACAAATTAAGCTAAATTCAGCTTGCCATGATACAAACCCTTTAGTAATCAGCAGGACCTTGAGAAGAACCTGGAAGTAGCTCCAGTTGTCTGGAGAGAAATGAGGGAAGGCAAACAAAAAAAAAACAATCAGTGACACCATATAACACCAATGACAAAACACAACAACACAACAAGGACACAGTGACAGTGTCACTCCAATTACAGTGTAACAACACTGCCACTGTGTTACATCCATTAACACCAATGATGCTGTAACATCAAGGACAGCTTAACATATACACAGTATGCATAGTGTATACGCAGTAGACATAGTGTAACATTAATGACATGATAACAAGAATGACCGTTTAATACCAGTAACACAGCACAACACATGTTACACTGCATAAAAACTGACCACACAGTATAACACCAATGAGACAGCATAACATTTATTACAGAACATCACCAATCGCCATTGACATACTGTAACTTTACTGATATAGCATAACACCAGTGACAGTGCGACATCAATGAAAAAACAAAAAAATATCAAAACTCCAAAGACACAGTGTAGTCCCAATGACACAGTGTAACAGAAATTACAGTACAAAGCATAGCATAAACTACACAGTGTAACACCAGTGACAATGTGATGCCATGCCAATGACTCAGCAAAACAACTAATTAGACAGTAATTACTACAACACATGACAGAAGAACACTGATGACATGCTGTAACACCAAGGACAATGTAATACATATGATAGTATAAGACCAATAACAGTGTAACACCAATGAGAGCATAAAACCAGTGGAAGTGTATAGCACTAATGACATGATAACACATTACACAGCATAACACTGATGACAGTGTAATACTAATGACACAGTATCACACCAGTGACAATGTAACACCTGTGACATTGCATAGTATGTGCTTTGTTAATTCGTAATACTGATGACAGAGCAATGACAAAAGCAAGATATTACACAGTATAACACTGATGACAGTGTAATACTAATGACACAGTATAACACCAGTGACAATGTAACACCTGTGACATTGCATAGTATGTGCTTTGTTAATTTGTAATACTGATGATACAGCAATGATAAAGGCAAGACATTACACAGTATAACACTGATGACAGTGTAATACTAATGACACAGTATAACACCAGTGACAATGTAACACCAGTGACATTGCATAGTATGTGTGTTGTTAATTCGTAATACTGATGATACAGCAATGATAAAAGCAAGATATTACACACTATAACACTGATGACAGTGTAATACTAATGACACATTGTAACACCTATGACAGTGTAACACCTGTGACATTGCATAGTATGTGCTTTGTTAATTTGTAATACTGATGATACAGCAATGATAAAGGCAAGATATTACACAGTATAACACTGATGACAGTGTAATACTAATGACACAGCGTAACACCTATGACAGTGTAACACCAGTGACATTGCATAGTATGTGCGTTGTTAATTTGTAATACTGATGATACAGCAATGATAAAGGCAATATTTTACACAGTATAACACTGATGACACAGTGTAACACCAGTGACATTGCATAATATGTGCTTTGTTAATTCATAATACTGATGATACAGCAATGATAAAGGCAAGATATTACACAGTATAACACTGATGACACAGTGTAACACCAGTGACATTGCATAATATGTGCTTTGTTAATTCATAATACTGATGATACAGCAATGATAAAGGCAAGATAGTACACAATATAACACTGATGACACAGTGTAACACCAGTGACATTGCATAATATGTGCTTTGTTAATTCATAATATTGATACAGCAATGATAAAGGCAAGATATTACACAGTATAACACTGATGACACAGTGTAACACCAGTGACATTGCATAATATGTGCTTTGTTAATTCATAATACTGATGATACAGCAATGATAAAGGCAAGATATTACGCAGTATAACACTGATGACAGTGTAATACTAATGACACACACAGTATAACAACTATGACAGTGTAACACCAGTGACAGTGTAACACCAGTGACATTGCATAGTATGTGCGTTGTTAATTCGTAATACTGATGATACAGCAATGATAAAGGCAAGATATTACACAGTATATCACTGATGACAGTTTAATACTAATGACACAGTGTAACACCAGTGACGCAGCATACCGGCTCTTTAATAATGTTAGTGGTGTTAGTGCTATAAGGTCTTAGTGTGGTTAGTGCTGCCCCCTCTGAGCAGGACTTTGAGAAGAACCTGGAAGGAGGTTGAGTTATCTGGAAAGGAATGAGGGCGAGTAAATAAACAGGGTCTGGGCTTTGAAAGCGGTACACAAAAATCTCATTAAAAAAATAAAAGCATCAATAAATAAGCAGCACTTTTAGGAAGACAGCGCTTTGGGAAGCAACACTGTGGTGCTTCATACAAGCGCTGATCAAATTTTAATCCTGTTCCATTACAGCTACGATTAAAGCGCCGCTACCGGAGTCGGTTACAGTGCACGCCTGACTGATCCGTCCGGAGGGGCTCGGTGTGGAGCGCTAACGCTAACGCTAACGCTCATCGGAATGAGAACCGTGTTTACAAGCATGTATATTAGATGCAGGTGCTTACAGCGACACGGCCCCGAGCTCCACGCTGAAATATCGCTGTCATTAATGAGATGCTAATGCCGGCGTATGAATATGCCGCTCTGTAGACTGTGCCGGGATCTGTGGCGGCTGGCACTAACGCAGGGTGGCAGGCCGGGTCGACTGGTGATGCTGATACAGTGTTAAAGATGCATGTGATAACCTGTACCCTCCACCAACGACAACGACGACGACAGCAGACAAGATAGCAGATATGATGGAGAACATGGATCTTCAGTTAAATGGAGCTTCATATGCAGGAAAAGCATCTTCAAAGTTAAATATAGCAGCTGATTCTCAGAACTGTACTTCTTGTAAACATTTACTATAGGAAAAAAAAAACATTTTATCTTGTCATTGGTGTAACAGCAACTCAGTATCGGTAACACCAATGACACACCAGCATAACCATGGACAGTTTTAAATAACTGAAATAGTTTTACACCAAAGACAAAGCATAGACACAAAACACAAGTAGGACACAGTGTACAGTGTAACACCAATGACAGCATAACACTGCTGAAACAGTTGAACAACCTAGGCAGTGTAACACTAAAAACACAGCATGACACCAGTGACACACACCCTAACACAATGCCAATAACAAAGTATAACACCAGTAATACATTCAGACACCAATGACACAGTGTAACACCAGTGATACATTCTGATACCCATGACACAGTGTATGGGTACCCATGACACCAATAATAGTGTAACACCAATGTCACAGTGTATCAGCAGTCGTAGAATAACTCCAATGACACAGTGTGACACTAGTGATAGTGTAATACCAATGACACAGTGTAACACCAGTGATACATTCGGACACCAATGACACAAAGGAACACCAGTGATACATTTAGACACCAATTACACAGTGTAACACCAGTGATATATTCAGACACCAATTACACAGTGTAACATCAGTGATAGTGTAACACTAATGGCACAGTGTAACATCAGTGATAATGTAACACCAATAACACAGTGTAACATCAGTGATACATTCTAACATCACTGGCAGCATAATACCATTTACAGCGTAACACCAGTGACAAGTATAACATCAATGGTAGCGTAGCACTAGTGACACAGTATAACAGCAATGATAGCATAACACCAGTGACACATTATAACATCAATGATAGTAAAACACCAGTGACACAGTATAAAACTCAATGACAGTATAACATCAATTGTAGCAAAAGATCAAGAACACCAGTGACACGGTATAACATCAATGATAGCATAACACCAGTGACACAGTATAACATCAATGATAGCATAACACCAGTGACACAGTATAACATCAGTGATAGCGTAACACCAGTGACACAGTATAGCATCAATGATAGTGTAACACCAGTGGCACAATATAAGACCAATGATAGTGTAACACCAGTGACACAGAATAACATCAAAGATAGCGTAACACCAGTGACACAGTATAACATCAAAGATAGCGTAAGACCAGTGACACAGTATAACATCAATGATAGCGTAACACCAGTGACACAGTATAACATCAATGATAGTGTAACACAGTGACACAGTATAACTTCAATAATAGCATAACACCAACGACACAATATAAGACCAATGATAGTGTAACACAAGTGACACAGTATAAGACTAATAATAGTGTAACACCAAGGACACAGTATAAGACGAATGATAGTGTAACACCAAGGACACAGTATAAGACCAATGATAGCGTAACACCAGTGACACAGTACAAGACTAATGATAGCATAACACCAGTTACACAGTATAACATCAATGAAAGCATAACACCAGTGACACAGTATAACATCAATGGTAGCGTAACACCAGTGACACAGTATAACATCAATGAAAGCGTAACACCAGTGACACAGTATAGCATCAATGGTAGCATAACACAAGTGACACTATAAGACCAATGATAGCATAACATCAGTGACACAATATAACATCAATGGTAGCATAACACCAGTGACACAGTATAACATCGAAGATAGCATAACACCAGTGACACAGTATAACATCAATGATAGCATAACACCAGTGACATAGTATAACATCAACGATAGCATAACACCAGTGACACAGTATAACATCATTGATAGCATAACACCAGTGACACAGTATAACATCAACGATAGCATAACACCAGTGACACAGTATAACATCAAACATAGCATAACACCAGCCAGTGACACAGTATAACATTAATGGTAGCATAACACCAGTGACACAGTATAACATCAACGATAGCATAACACCAGTGACACAGTATAACATCATTGATAGCATAACACCAGTGACACAGTATAACATCAACGATAGCATAACACCAGTGACACAGTATAACATCAAACATAGCATAACACCAGCCAGTGACACAGTATAACATTAATGGTAGCATAACACCAGTGACACAGTATAACATCAACGATAGCATAACACCAGTGACACAGTATAACATCAATGATAGCATAACACCAGTGACACAGTATAACATTAATGGTAGCATAACACCAGTGACACAGTATAACATCAATGATAGCGTAACAACGGTGACACAGTATAAGACCAATGGTAGCGTAACACAAGTGACACAGTATAAGACTAACTATAGTGTAACACCAGTGACACAGTATAAGACTAATGATAGTGTAATACCACTGACAGAGTATAAGACTAATGATAGCGTAACACCAGTGGTACAGTATAACATCAATGATAGTGTAACACAAGTGACACAGTATAAGACTAATGATAGCGTAACACCAGTGACACAGTATAACATCAATGATAGCGTAACAACGGTGACACAGTATAAGACCAATGGTAGCGTAACACAAGTGACACAGTATAAGACTAATTATAGTGTAACACCAGTGACACAGTATAACATCAATGATAGTGTAATGCCAGTGACACAGTATAAGACTAATGATAGCTAACATCAATGATGAAGTATTTTACTAATAATAGACATCAATGACAGCAAAACATGAATAGCATATTAGAACACCAATGACACATCATAACATAATTGGAACGTAACACTGTTGACTTCAATCGTGGCATGATGGTGTACACTCCCAGTGAAAGAGATGAAATCGCTGTGGCGGAGGGAGGCGGAGTGAAAGGTGAAGAAAGTAATAAAGCTGGTGATAATTATGATGCAGTCAGGCCTGTAATAACACACAGTGAAGGTCAGATGAAAGATGAATTACCAGGAGAGGAGAAAGGCCAGCGGGCACTGCCCACTCGTGCCAGTCTCTGGTGCTTTGGTGTTTTTATTTATCCTCGGCCGAATGCGTCAGTGGACCTCAGTCATCGTCCAGATGGAGGAAAGTCCATCTCCATGACAACAATCATTCAGTCCCCTAATAAATAATAACATTCTGAAAAGTGCACGATTCACTCCCTAAAGCTACATATTCCCTATGTAGTGCACTATGCAGCACATTAAAACCATGCAGCCAACTCCCGATGTATCTTGGCTCCCTACTCACTATGCAAAGCATAAAAACAATGTTGTCTACTCCCTATGTAGTGCACTATGTAGGGTATAGTACATGGATCCCTACTATCTAGGGAAAGCATATGTACAGCATAAAATCCCTATGTAGTGCACTATGTAGGGCAGTAATCTTGGCCCCCTACTCCCTATATAGTGCACTATGCAAAACATAAAATCCATGCAGCCTACTCCCTATGTAGTGCACTATATAGAGCCATAATATTGGCTCCAGTTTTTCTATGTATTGCACTATGTAGGGTATAGTACATTGATCCCTACTCTCTAGGGAAAGTATATAGAGCATAAAATCCCTATGTAGTGCACTATGCAGAGCTACAATCTTGGCTCCCTACTCCCTATTAAGTGCACTATGTAGGGCAGGAATCTTGGCTCCTTACTTCCTATGTAGTGCACTTAAGTAGAGCATGAAATCTATGCTCCCTACTTCCCATGAAGTGCACTATGTACAGCAGGAATCTTGGCTCCCTACTCCCTATGTAGTGCACTATGAAGAGCAGGATTCTTGGCTCCTCACTCCCTATGTAGTGCACTATATCGAGCAGTGATCTTCACTCCCTGTAGTGCACTATATATGGTATAGTACATAAATCCCCACTTCCTATGTAGTGCACTATGTAAAGCAGGAACCTTGGCTCCCTACTCCCTATGTAGTGCACTATGCCGAGCATAAAAACCATGTGGCCTACTCCCTATGTAGTGCACTATGTAGGGCAGTAATCTTGGCCCCCTACTCCATATATAGTGCATTATGCATAGCAAGAAAACCATGTGGCCTACTCCCTATGTAGTGCACTATGTAGGGCAGTAATCTTGGCCCCCTACTCCATATATAGTGCATTATGCATAGCAAGAAAACCATGTGGCCTACTCCCTATGTAGTGAACTATGTAGGGCAGTAATCTTGGCCCCCTACTCCCTATAAAGTGCACTATGCAAAACATAAAATTCAAGCAGCCTACTCCCTATGTAGTTCACTATGAAGAGCAGGATTCATGGCTCCTCACTCCCTATGTAGTGCACTATATCGAGCAGGAATCTTGGCTTCCTACTCCATATGTAGTGCCATATGCAGAGCATGAAAACCATATAGAGCCTATATAGAGCATGAAAACTATGCGAACTACTCCCTATGTAGTGCACTATATAAAGCAGTAACCTTGACTCCCAGTTATGCACTATATATGGTACAGTACATGAATGCAACCTCCCTATGTAGTGCACTACATAAAGCAGTAATCTTGACTCCCTGTTATGCACTATATATGGTATAGTACATAAACGCAACCTCCCTATGTAGTGCACTATGTAAAGCAGGGATCTTGTCTCCCTACTTCCTATGTAGTGCACTGTGCAAAGCATGCAAACCTTACTGCATACCCCCTATTTAGTGCACTATATATAGAGCAGGAAATTAAGGCTCTCCACTCCATATACAGTGCACCATATAGAGCATAAAATCAGTACCACAACTCACTGTGTGGTGGACTTAATAAAGCATTATATAAAGACTCTATACTTCCTATTTACTGCACTATATAGGGCATATAATCAAGGTTCCTACTCTTTGTCTATTTGACAAAATATAGCATGAAATAGTAGGTATGTACAACATAAAACATAACTCCCTACTCCCTATAAACTTAATTATGTAAAGCATGAAATCAGGCTTGCTGCTCCCTATACACCACACCATGTAGAGCATAAAATCAATGTTTTTATGTTTTTGCACCCTTTATAGTGCATTATGTGAAGCACAAAATCAATGCTCCCTTCTCCCTGTGTAGTGCACTGTGTAGAGTACACAACATGGATTCTTAATTCCTATCTACTTATGCATCTAAAAAAAAAATAATAATAATAAAAATAAAATAATAATAATAATAATAATAATAATAATAATAATAATACAATTACAGGCAATAAAAAAACAAAAATCAGTGAATAATATATTATATAATATATAATATATATATAATATATTATAATATATTACTGAAAATAACTTCTCAGTGATACTGTAATTTATAGAGATGCCCCAGTATTGGTGAATAAGGTGAGCTGGTGCAGGGCGTGTTCCGGCCGGCGGGGGACAGTAGTGAGTGATCGGCAGTGAGAGGAGAGCGGGCTAGAGAGGAGCAGAAGAAGACTGAATAATAACAGCGCTGCTGGGGTGAGATATGAATTATTATAAACTCTTTATTTATTATCTGATTATCCGCGTGCCCCCCGCCGCGCAGCGCTCAGAGCCGGGCAGAGAGCTGCAGCGGCCCGCGGGAAGCAGCGGCCTAAACCGCGGGTCTCACCAGAAACTGATTTATTACATTTAAGTTATATATATTTATATACATTTATACACATTTATATACAGAACAGCTGCTCCTACAACACCATATACAATCAAACACGGCCATCGCAGCCATTTACAGCTCATTTACATAATCCTACAGCTCTCGCTGCGCTTCTGCATCCATATACAGGCCCACAGTTATATACTGCACTTAATAGGGAGCCTAATATAGCCTGCCTGTTCTCTAGCCTAATTAGTGCACTATATAGGTAGCAGGATATATTAGGCTCCATAGTGCACTATATAGGGAACAACAGTGCTTTATTTAATGCCCTACATAGGATCCCTAGTTAGTGAACTATATAGAGAACATAATGTAGCCGGCCTGTACTATTTAAGGCATTAATTAAAGCACTGTTGTTCCCTATATAGTGCACTAACTAGGGAGATTAATACATCCTACCTGTTCCCTACATAGTGCACTTTGTAGGGCATTAAATAAGGCACTGTTGCTCCATATATAATGCTAGATTAGGGAGTCTAGGGGTAGCAGGCTATATTAGGCTCCATAGTGCACTATATAGGGAACAACAGTGTTTTATTTAATGCCCTACATAGTGCACTATATATGGAACAGACAGGGTATATTAGGCTCCCTAGTTAGTGCACTATATAGAGAACATAATATAGCCGGCCTGTACTATTTAAGGCATTAATTAAAACACTATTGTTCCCTATATAGTGCACTAACAAAGGGCCTCTAATATACCCTGCCTTTTCCCTATATACTGCACTATTTAGAGAATTAAATAAAGCACTGTTATTCCCTATATAGTGCACTAACTAGGGAGTCTAATATACCCTGCCTGTTCCCTATATAGTGCACTTTGTAGGGCATTAAATAAAGCACTGTTGCTTCATATATAATGTACTAACTAGGGAGTCTAATATACCCTGTTTCCTATTTAATGCAATAAATAGGGAGTCTAATATACTCTGTTCCCTATATAATGCACTAAATAGGGAGCCTAATATAGCCTGCCTCTTCCCCAGCCTAATTAGTGCACTACATAGGTAGCAGGCTATATTAGGCTTCATAGTGCAATATATAGAGAACAACAGTGCTTTATTTAATGCCCTAGATAGTGCACTATATATGAAACAGACAGGGTATATTAGGTCACTAGTTAGTGCACTATATAGAGAACATAATGTAGCCAGCCTGTAGTATTTAAGGCATTAATTAAAACACTATTGTTCCCTTTATAGTGCACTTACAAGGGACGCTAATATACCCTGCCTGTTCCCTATATAGTGCACTTTGTAGGGCATTAAATAAAGCACTGTTGCTTCATATATAATGTACTAACTAGGGAGTCTAATATACCCTGTTTCCTATTTAATGCAATAAATAGGGAGTCTAATATACTCTGTTCCCTATATAATGCACTAAATAGGGAGCCTAAGCCTGCCTGTTCCCTAGCGTAATTAGTGCACTATATAGGTAGCAGGCTATATAAGGGTCCATAGTGCAATATATAGAGAACAACAGTGCTTTATTTAATGCCCTACATAGTGCACTATATATGAAACAGACAGGGTATATTAGGCTCCCTAGTTAGTGCACTATATAAAGAACATAATGTAGCCGGCCTGTACTCTTTAAGGCATTAATTAAAGCAGTATTGTTCCCTATATAGTGCACTAACAAAGGGCCTCTAATATACCCTGCCTGTTCCCTACATAGTGCACTATTTAGAGCATTAAATAAAGCACTGTTGCTCCATATATAATGCACTAACTAGGGAGTCTAATATACCCTGTTTCCTATTTAATGCAATAAATAGGGAACCTAATATACCCTGTGCCATTAATAGTGGACTAAATAGGGGGCCTAATATAGCCTGCCTGTTCCCAAGGCTAATTAGTGCACTATATAGGTAGCAGGCTATTTATTTAGAGCATTAAATAAAGCTTTATTGTTCTCTATATATTGCACAATTCGGGGCAATAATTAAAGCAGTTCTGTTCCCTATTTGGTGCACTTTGTAGGTCATTAAATAAAGCACTGCTGTTCCCTACAACAAGGGAGCCTAATATAGTCTGCTTGTTCCCTAAATAGTGCAGTAACCAGGGAGTCTAATATACCATGTTCCCTATATAGTGTACTAAGTATGGAGCCTAATATACACAGCCTTTTCCCTATATATATTTAGAGCATTAAGTAAAGCCTTATTGTTTCCTATATATTGCACAATGTAAGTCAGTAAAGAAAGCACTGCTGTTCCTTATATAGTGCACTATGTAGGGCGTTAGGTAAAGCACTGTTGTTCCCTATATAGTGCACAAACAAGGAAGCCTAATGAAGCCTATATTGCAGTGTACAGGTCACTAAATAAAGCTGTATTATTCTCTATATTGTGTGATATTTAGGGAATGCATAGTGCACTGTACCGGTCATGACATAAAGCCTTATTGTTGCATATTTAATGCACAATTAATGTGACAAAGTAAACCCTCATTATTACCTATGTAGGGCATAAATATTAAAGCTTTATTATTTAATATCTAAATAATGGAATTATAAACTAGGGAAAGCCTTTTCATATTTTTCTTTTAATGCATATAAAACTCTGATCCTCTAATCATTTCTTTGCATGGTGTTTTGTTCAGTGCATGTACTCTCCTATATATTGCACTTACCAGTATGACCTGAAGCCTTATTAATATTTAAAAATAAACCCTGATCAGTAGCCATGTAGTGCTGTATCTAGGGCATGATCATTCCCTATATAATGCACTATTAATAGTATGAAATAAAGACTTTTAATTCCCTATATATTGCACTATCCTAAGCTTGAAATTAAGCTTTATTGTTATGATCTTTATAGAGATATGAAATAAAGCCTGGTTCTGTGCAGTGTAATATGTTTTTGTCTTGTTATTTTCCTGCAGATTTGTGAAAGATGTCGGAGCCGAGAGCGTATAAGAACCCGTATCCGGACTACAGCGGTCCCGAGAGCGTGCAGGGAATATTCGACGCTCATGGCAGAGTAAGTTACACACTCAGGCCCACGTTACCTACATGATACAGTTTACACAGTTTAATGTACAGTGTCCTCCAAATGTATTGGAACAGAGAGACCAATCCCTTTGTTTCTGCTGTAGACTGAAAACATATGAATTTGACATTAAAATATTTATATATGAGACGAAAGATCAGAATTTTTACCATTTATTTTCAGATATTTACACCTGAATCTTATATAAAGTTCAAAACATACTGTAGCACCTTCTGTCTGAACCAGTTTCAGATTTTGCCTTTATCTGTGCAGACTGAGCATTTATAGTTAGAGGAGTGACCAACATCAAAACCAGAGAGCTGAGAGAGTCTATGGGTGAATAACAAGCAACTGTGAAGCTGAGAGAAGATGAAATAATCAATCAGAACCATTAGAGCACTAATATTATTCATATCCAGAACAACTGTATGGAATGTCCTGAAGAAGAAAGTCGTCACTGGTGTACTAAGTATCAGGTGATTAACAGGTAGACCAAGGGAAACCACAGCAGTTGATGAAACAGAAACATTGTGAGTTCTGTAAAGTAAAAAACCCAAAGAACTCCAATGAATCAAAGTACAGAGGCTTCACCAGCAGATGAAGACCACAATTAAGCCTATAGACTGTTTTTGGACAAATGAGACAAAGATCAACCTTTACCAATGTGATGGAAAGACTAGAGTTTGGAGAAAGAAAGGATCGACCTCACTGTTCCAATACTTTTGAAGTGCAGTGTTTAAACTTTGTTACAGCTCTGGAAAAAAATAAGAGAGCACTTAAAAATGATGATTTTCTTTGATTTTACCAAATTGAAAACCTCTGGAATATAATCAAGAGGAAGATGGATGATCCCATGCCATCAAACCAAACTGAACTGCTCTTGAATTTTTGCACCAGGAGTAAAGCAGCATAAAGTTATTCAAAAGCAGTGTGTAAGCCTGGTGGAGAACGAGAACATGATGCCAAGATGCATGAAAAAACTGTGATTAAAAACCAACCAGGGTTATTCCACCAAATACTGATTTTCTGAACTCTTAAAACTTTATGAATATGAATTTGTTTTGTTTTTTTTTTGCATTATTTGAGACCTGAAAGCTATTTTTTGCATCTTTTCTTTTGTTATTTTAGCCATTTCTCATTTAAGCAAATAAATGCTTTTGTATGACAATATTTGTATTTGGAATTTGGGAGAAATGTTGTCTGTAGTTTATAGAATAAAACAACAATACCTATAAATAGCAAAATCAGAGGAACTGATTCAGAAAATGATTCAGTAGTCTCTTAATTTTGTTCCGGATCTGTATGTCAGAAAGTACAGTATGTAAATGTATATTCTGTGGATGTAATTGCAGTTGACGGCCGCGTTTGCTGGGCGTATCAGCAGTAAGATCAGCGAGCTGCTGGCAGTGATGGAGAACGGGCTGAAGAGTGCCGACCCGAGAGACTGCACAGGCTACACAGGCTGGGCAGGTAAAGGAAAGACTTCGTTTTCCTGATAATTCAGAGTTTTTTTTACGTTTACATTGATGTGTATTTGATTGATTTGATTGCAGACAGTATGAACCCAAGATAATTCATGTTTTATCTGCTCATCTTTTAACGGTTTATCGTTTCATTTATTAATGTACATCCATTCCTGCATTTCAGGCCTGAAACACTTTCCAAACAAAGTTGGGACGCCGGCAATTTAGGGCTAGTAAACAGGTAACACGGGCAAGAGATTACTCCATAAACCTTTAAACGAAAGTCCAACAAGTCCAAACGTCAGGTTCTGTTCTGGTATGAGGGGAGGGAGGGAGGGAGGGGAGGGAGGGGGGGGGGCGTGTCAGTCCACTAATGTGATGCAGCAATAGTTAAGGCATTAAGGCTGTATTAGGCTCCCTAGTTAGTGCACTATATAGAGAACAGCCAGGCCATATTAGACTCCCTAACGAGTGCACCATATAGGGAATAAAAAAAGCTTTATTTAACTCTCTAAAAGTAATTTTTTTGGAGCAACATATACAGTTACCGTATTTTTCGCACTATAAGGTCCAATAAAAATCCTTTCATTTTTTTCGTCTTATGTATAAATGTTAACAGTCAGGTTGCAAGGAGCAGTAAAGCTAGAGGTGAGCATTATTGCCCTGTAGCCTGCTTCTAACCCCAGATAGCACTGCTGGAGCAGCATTAGCATTAGCCACTAACCGTTAAAGTTAGCTCTTTTTCTATTCAGAAGTAAAAATTATTGGCCTGTAGTCTGCTCCTGACTGGAATAGCACTGCTGGAGCAGCATTAGCATTAGCTGCTAACTGCGCAAGCCTTTTTGCTATTCAGAAGTGGGTTTTATCGGCCTTTAGCCTGCTCCTAACCCTGGATATCACTGCTGGAGCAGCATTAGCATTAGCTGCTAACCGTTAAAGCTAGCTTTTTATCAACCTGCATATTTACAGTGTTAAAACAAGCTACTTGGTATGAACCACTAGCTAATATTGCCCTGGCAGTGTAGCTCAGTGTCGTGTAAAAAAAGACCAGACAATAGACTTTCATTGATAGTGTACCTTATTTAACAGTGCGCCTTATAGTGCGAAAAATACAGTTAGGCCCATAAATATTTGGATAGTGATAAAGTCTACATAGTTTGGGATCTGCATGCCTCCACACTGGATTTAAAATGAAACAAGACAATGCTAATCCACATGCTGTACAAGTTACAGTGTTAGACTGTGGAAGAGGAAGAGGATACGGGTGCAGGACTGACCTGTTCTCTGTGATCAGCTGTTACAGAAAGAATGAGATAAAATTAAACCTGAAACACTTCAGCACCGGTAGAGCTGGGTATTGAAATTCAATACCAAAAAAAATACTAAATACTAAAAAAAAAAAATACTAAATTTTGATACTTTGCATGAAGAATCGAAGCGCCCTGATGCACGCAAACTCTCTCCCTAACTCTCACTCGCAGTCACTCGCACTGTCTCTCCTTCTCTCGCTCTCTCTCGCACTGTTACTCACCCACGCTGTCCCTCTCACACTGTCTCTCACTCTCTTGTGCTGTGTCTCACTCACTCTTGTGCTCTCTCACGCTGTCTCGTTCTCTCGCGCTGTCTTTCGCTCTCTTGTGCTGTCTCTAACTTACTCACGCTGTCTCTCCCTCTCTTACACTATCGCTCGCTTTCTGACACTGTCTCTTGCTGTCTGTTTCATACTCTCTCGCGCTGTTGCTTGCCATCTCTTGCTGTCTCTCGCTCACTTGCGCTGTCTCTTGCTCACTCGCTCGGTCTCTCGCTCACTTGCACTGTCTCTCACTCTCCATTGTCTCACTCACTTAAGCTGTCTCTCCCTCTGTCGTGCTGTCTCTCGCTGTCTATTTCACATTCTTTCGTGCTGACTCTTGCTCTCTCGCGCTGTCTCTCACTCTCTCACTCACTCGCTCTGTCTGTTTCTCGCTCTGTCCCTTGTCCTCTTGCTCACTAACTCTGTTTCTTGCTTACTTGTGCTGTCTCTCCCTCTCTCTCGCTGTCTGTCTCTCTTTCATGCTGTCTGTCCTTCTCTCTCGCTGTCTGTCCCCTTCGCTGTCTGTCTCTCTCTCACGCTGTCTGTCCTTCACTGACACTGTCTGTCCCTCACTTGTGCTGTCTCACTCACTCAAGCTGTCTCTCCCTCTCTCGTGCTGGCTCTCCCTCACTCACTCTGTCTCCCTCTCTCTCTTGCACTCTCCAATTTTGAAAAAGGTATCAAAAAAAGTATAATTTGGGAATTGGTATCAAATGCAATGTATCGTATCAGTATTAAATATTTTAAAACGATACCCAGCTCTAATCAGGTGGTATCATCATCAGTGCCACAATGTCATGTGTTGTGAGAAGGAATGGCAATGATATAAAGTGGTATCTTGAGTTCATAATGTTTATTTTATTTATTTGAATTTCTATTCTGCCACAACGTTTTGTGATTTGGAAATCTTTAAAAGTAAGAGGTTTATGAGTTTTATCCATCAGAAGATCTCTCCCTCCACAGGTATCGCTCTGCTGTACCTGCACCTCCACACGGTGTACGGAGACCCGGCCTTCCTGCAGAGGGCGTTCGACCACGTCAGCCGCAGCCTGAAGTGTCTGACCGGGAGCCGGGTCACGTTCCTGTGCGGGGACGTCGGGCCCCTCGCCGTGGCTGCTGTGGTGTACCATCGCCTGCAGAGGCCCCAGGAAGCAGAGGAGTGTATCAACAGGTCGGCGGTCATAAATCCTTAAATGTTGTTCTGGGTTCTTTTGTGGATGAGGACCTCCTGGATGAGTTGTTCATGCCCTTTTGGAGTAATTTCGGTAGAACAGCCTGGGTCACTCCTGGGAAGGTTCACCAGTTTCATGTTTTTTTCTCCATTAGTGAATAATAGTAGCTCTCACTGTGGTTCTCTGGAGTCCCAAAGCTTTAGAAATGACTTTGTAACCTTTTCCAGACTGATGGGTGATTTGAACCTTTGTTAAATTTCTTCAGATCCGGGTATAATGTGTTGCTTTTTTCTGTCTATAAACATTTAGACAGACAGTAGATGTATATTTATATGTGTTGCTCCTGTGCTAGAGAGATGGTTAATAACCCCGCAGTGTTTGGTGTTTGTGTTGTCAGGGTGCTGCAGATGCACAGGACCGTGGTGAAGAGCACCGGAAACTTACCCAACGAGCTTCTGTACGGCCGAGTGGGCTACCTCTACTCCCTCATCTTCATCAACCAGCAGCTTCAGCAGGAGGTCATCCCCGCCCAGTACATCCAACAGGTACACCAGCACTCAACTAACACGGCCTCAGGCTCTCTCTCTTTAAATTTCTCCTTATTTCTGTCTCTATCAGACTTCTATATCATTAAAGAGCTGTTTAACTTGGGCAAAAGAGACAAATACTGTATTTTTCGCACTAAAAGGAGTACTTAAAATCCTTTAATTTTCCCCAAAATTATCATTTTATTTCAGGTCTGTGATACGGTCTTGGCATCGGGTCACAATCTGTCTCAGAGGATGAGGATTGTAGAGCAGAGCCCGCTGATGTACGAGTGGTACCAGGAGCAGTACGTGGGTGCTGCCCACGGCCTGACGGGCATCTACTACTACCTCATGCAGGTAAACCTCCTGAACACCTGAATTTAATATATCAGTAATTGTGAGGTAGTGCACCTCCTGATGAGAGACGAGCTGTAATGTAATGTATCAGTAATTGTAAGGTAGTGTACCTCCTGGTGAGAGATGAGCTGTAATGTAATGTATCAGTAATTGTGAGGTAGTGTACCTTCTGGTGAGAGATGGTAATGTGAGGTAGTGAAGCTCCTGGTGAGAGATGGTAATGTGAGGTAGTGTACCTCCTGGGGAGAGACGAGCTGTACTGTAATGTATCAGTAATTGTGAGGTAGTGTACATTCTGGTGAGAGATGATAATTGTGAGGTAGTGTACCTTCTGGTGAGAGATGGTAATTGTAAGGTAGTGTACCTCCTGGTGAGAGATGGTAATGTGAGGTAGTGAAGCTCCTGGTGAGAGATGGTAATGTGAGGTAGTGTACCTCCTGGGGAGAGACGAGCTGTACTGTAATGTATCAGTAATTGTGAGGTAGTGTACCTTCTGGTGAGAGATGGTAATTGTAAGGTAGTGTACCTCCTGGGGAGAGATGGTAATTGTGAGGTAGTGAACCTCCTGGTGAGAGATGGTAATTTGAGGTACTGAACCTCCTGGTGAGAGATGGTAATTTGAGGTACTAAACCTCCTGGTGAGAGAAGTAATTTGAGGTAGTGAACCTCCTGGTGAGAGACGAGCTGTACTATAATGTATTAGTAATTGTGAGGTAGTGAACCTCCTGGTGAGAGATGGTAATTTGAGGTAGTGTACCTCCTGGTGAGAGATGGTAATTTGAGGTAGTGTACCTCCTGGTGAGTGATGGTAATTTGAGGTAGTGAACCTCCTGGTGAGAGATGGTAATTTGAGGTAGTGTACCTCCTGGTGAGTGATGGTAATTTGAGGTAGTGAACCTCCTGGTGAGTGATGGTAATTTGAGGTAGTGAACCTCCTGGTGAGAGATGGTAATTGTGAGGTATTATATGGAGGTGGTCTCTTCTCTCCGCAGCCCGGCTTCATGACGGATGAGGGCAGGTTGTTGGCGCTGGTGAAGCCCAGCGTGGACTTCGTGTGTCGGCTAAAGTTTCCCACGGGGAACTACCCCCCGTGCGTCGGAGACGAGCGTGACCTGCTGGTGCACTGGTGCCACGGCGCTCCTGGAATTATCTACATGCTGCTGCAAGCCTATAAGGTACAATCACCATATATACACAGTACCAGTTAAAAAACACCATAGAAACCACCATCGATAACATAGCAACTACCTAGCAACTGCTTTGTAGCAAAATAGCAACCACGATAGAGACCATAGCAACTCTTTAGCATTTACCTAGCAACCAATTAGTAGTTAAATAGCAACCACAATGAAAACCATAGCAACACATTAGCAAGCAACTGTCTAGCAACAGCTTAGCAACCATTTTAGTAACAGCATAGCAACCCCTATGGATACCATAGCAACTCCTTAGCAACCACCTATCAACAACTTTGTAACACCATGGTAACCACCACGGATATCATATTAACACCTTTCCAACCAATTACCAACACTGTATCAACCACTTAGCAACACCATAGCAACCATGATGGATGCCATAGCAACCAACTAGCAATACTTTAGTAACCACATAGCAACAACCTAGCAACACCGTAGCAACCACCACAAATAGCATAGCAACACCATAGCAACCACCATGGATGCCATAGCAACACCTTAGCAACCATATAGCAACACCATAGCAACCACCGTGGATACCACAGGAAGCATTTAGCAACCATCTAGCAACAACTTTACAATTGCAACAATAGCAACCAACAAGGAACACCATAGAAACCACCATTAATAGCAAAGCAAGACCTTAGCAAACACCTAGGAACACTATAGCAACCACAACAAAAAGCATAGTAACACCTTAGCAACCACCTAGCAAATCATTAGGTAAGCTGCCCAGCCATTCTATATTTCCTTTAAGAAATGCACATTTTTAGTCATTATTGTAAGAAATTGTCCATTATATATAGATGATATACTACCACAATAATATTAATGCTATTTTAAATAGAATTGAAGGTATTTAGGTATGAATACTGTTGAGGCATAGGGATTAAAATACAAACACACTTTTTAATATCTTAAATAAAGTAAAGCTTTAAAAAATTTAATAATAAAATCTGCACGTCCATATATTGTACAATTAACCGATGGCGTAATTATCGTGACAGTCCTTCCCTGTACAGTCTAATCAGAGCTGTTTAATCAGACTGTAACTATTGTAAATGATGGGGTTTTGGAGACACCTAGTGGCAGCCAGCGGTAGTGCAGCACTGCTGAACTGGGGTTCATATAAACTGGGATTTCTCTACAGAAGGACTATTTTTCCTCACAGCTTCCTGCATGTACTCCTCCGCCAGGTATGATTGTATGTTTGTTTTAGGCCGGACCTGAGTTTAAGGTGTCATATATTGTATTTGTATGCATATAATATAGTTTATTTAAGTTTGGAAGCTTCTAGAGCAGGGGTGTCCAAACTTTTTTTTGTTGGGGGCCAGAAGGAGAAATGTATAGGAAGTCACGGGCCACAGACTCTGTAATAAAACAAATAATGAAATATACCACTTTAAATAATACTTTTTTCCTGATTACTTTCATTTACACATCATTTTACCTGACTAACTATCTTTATCTTTGACAGTGTTGTGTAAACTAAGATTTTTCAAATTGATGTTTAATTTCATGATGTCTCTTAATATTAAACTCCTTAATTACGGCAACTTTTAGACACCTTGGCCCGTTTTTCTGCGCTAGAAATGCACACCCTCTCCGCTTTTCGATTTTTTGCCCCGTTTTTCTGCGCAAGAAATGCGCACTCTCTCCGCTATTAGACTCTTTGGCCTATTTTTCTGCGCTAGAAATTAGTGATGGGACGATACATTTTTTTCAGCTCCGATCCGATACCGATATAAAACTGATATAAGATTGCCGATACCGATACAAATACCGATACTTTTAGTTTATTAATAGTACTATGATTAACGTTAAATAATGAGGCTGAAACAGACCACACAGCCCTTTTAAGAGTATCCACAGGTGCATTTGATGTAAATGCATTCAAAAGTCATTTATTTGACACACTTCATATGCAATTACACAATAGTTTCCTTTCAAATAAAATGTTTGAATTTTTATTAAATATAAAAAAAGTAAAATATTAAATACGTTAAATATTAAATTCAGCGCATTTTTTGCAACGGTTGTGCAGGAGACTTTTATTTTGACAGGTAGCATAGAGGATTAGCTGCAATAGCTAACGGCTAACTGGCGATGCTAACTGTATTTCCGAGCTAAATTAATCACTGTTTTTTAATAACAGATTGATTTCTTAGTGCTGGTTAGGGTTGGTAGGATCTGTGGTTTGATATTAGATGTGAATTATGGCTGTAGTTCACTTAAGATAGTTATTTATTACATTCACAATGCCGGAATGATTTTGCTAGCTAGGCTAACAGACTGCAGATCTTAATGGAGATGGCTAACGGCTAAGTGGCAATGCTAACTGTATTTCCGAACTAAATTAATGACTGTTTTTTAATAACAGATGGGTGTGTTTGTGCTGGTTAGTGTTTGTAGATGCTGTGGTTTATAGGATATGTGGATTATGAATATAGTTTACTCCAGTCTGTAGTTATTATACCTTCACAACACCGGAATGCAGCTGCTGTCAGTTCAGTGCTAGCTAGGCTAACAGACTGCTGGTGTTAATCTGTTTACCTCTCAGACGCTGACTTTACGTGTACCGTTCTGCTGTACAGCGTTTCCAAAGTGAAAACTCTCCAGATAATGGACTTTTTTTGTAGATAAACAGCTAAAGTTACTCAGTCAGCCGCAGACTGAAGCTGCTGGGGGTTCAGGGTAAACTGTTTAACTGGAATCCTGATCAGGGATGCGTTTTGTGTTAACGTTATGGCGGGTTTATTGTTCAGCTCAAGCTTTGGACTGGAATATGGATCGGTAAGTGGATCGGCAGCGACCGCCCGATATCCGATTCGTCGGATTACGTCAATATCGGCCCCGATACCGATATTGTATCGGATCGGTCCCATCTCTACTAGAAATGCGCACTCTCTCCACTTTTACACTCTTTGGCCTGTTTTTCTGCCCTAGAAATGCACACCCTCTCCGCTTTTAGACTCTTTGGCCCGTTTTTCTGCACTAGAAATGCGCACTCTCTCTGCTTTTACACTCTTTGGCCTGTTTTTCTGCCCTAGAAATGCACACCCTCTCCGCTTTAAGACTCTTTCCCCGTTTTTCTGCGCTACAAATGCGCACTCTCTCTGCTTTTAGACTCTTTGGCCTGTTTTTCTGCGCTAGAAATGCGCGCTCTCTCTGCTTTTTGGCCTGTTTTTCTGCGCTAGAAATGCGCACCCTCTCCACTTTTACACTCTTTGGCCTGTTTTTCTGCCCTAGAAATGTGCACCCTCTCCACTTTTACACTCTTTGGCCCGTTTTTCTGCCCTAGAAATGTGCACCCTCTCCGCTTTAAGACTCTTTCTCCGTTTTTCTGCTCTAGAAATGTGCACTCTCTCTGCTTTTAGACTCTTTGGCCCGTTTTTCTGCGCTAGAAATGTGCACTCTCTCTGCTTTTAGACTCTTTGGCCTGTTTTTCTGCGCTAGAAATGCGCACCCTCAACGCTTTTACACTCTTTTGCCCGTTTCTGACACCTAGCGTTCAAACTTTGAATCTCATATTATAAAAGCCTGCTTAACAGCGACTAACTTTCATTCTATTTCAAAAATACCTCGCAGTTTAGACACCCCTGTTCTAGAGCTTGTTAAACTCTTGAGATGGTGATCCGGTGTCCTGTCTCTCACCTGTGCAGGTGTTTGGGGTGCAGCAGTATCTGGAGGACGCAGTGCGCTGTGGGGAGGTGGTCTGGCAGAGGGGTCTGCTGAAGAAGGGCTACGGCCTGTGCCACGGAGCCGCGGGCAACGCCTACTGCTTCCTGTCCCTCTACAAACTCACCCAGGACCCCAAGTACCTGTACAGGACCTGCATGGTGAGTGAGATTAAAATAAAAAAAAAGTTGATAATTTTTATGATTTTCCTTTAGAAATCTGTGGTTGTTCAGATCAACAGTTATATATAGTTATATACAGAGGTGGAAAGTTACTAATTACATTTACTCATGTTACTGTAATTGAGTAGATTTTATGAGTAATTTGTCATATTTAAAGTAGCTTTCATAGGTAATTTTACTTATGCTTAAGTTCATTTTGACACAAGTAATTTACTTCACTACTTTGGAAATCTTCCCATTACTGAGTAAAACATGAAATGCTGGAAAAAAAACAAATTGTCTGAATTAAAAAAAAAATTGAGTTTTGTTCTCCATGGCAGCGCAGCTGAACTTTTCCCAGCAGTGTTTATTATTACAGTTAGCGGGAGAGACACTGTGTAAATCAGCTGTGTAGCCTGGGGCCTGTGTGCGCGGCTCGGGGGAACCGGTGTTAAGTTATGGTACCTATCAATATCAGTGCTTCTGTACGGCACTGCGCATGCTCCGACCAACAGTTTTTTTTGGTATGATTTCATGTTTTTAATGATAATTAAATAATGTTTTTATTGGGAACATTAAACAATTTGCTTGAATAAAAAAAACAACATGTAAATAGCGGTTAAAGCATAGAAAAAGTAAAAAAAAAATAATGAACTGTAAAACTATAAAATACGGTTTATAGTCGCCTATATTTACCATAACCTTTTAACAGTAAAGAAAAAAAAATGGATCATAGAAACCTATGCCACTTGTTCATGAAAATGTTTTATGGGGTGGTCTGAACAAATACTGCCTGAAAGGTCCAAATTATTTAATTTAATAATTATTTAATTTATGATATGTACGTTTTACTTTAAATAAATCAAAGTAACAATGTAACTTTTACTCAAAGTACATTTTAAATTGAGTACTGTTTTACTTTTACTCGAGTAGATTTTTAGATGGGTACTTTTACTTTTACTTGAGTAGAATTTTAGCAAAATAAAGGTACTTTACTTAATTACAATTTTTCAGTACTTTTTCCACCTCTGTTTATACTCAGCTCTAGACAAAAATTAGAGAGCACTTAAAAATTATGAGTTTCTCATTTACTAATTTTGGAGTAATGGGACACTATTATACCATTATTATTAAAAATCTATATTCAGTTGCTCATAAAACAGATTTGAGATCAGGCTTGTGTGCTGTCCTCCACATTTCCACATCAGATATTCAGCCTCACTTTAATGTATTTGTTCAAGCACAAAACAGGCTGGATTTCTCTCACTGAACACAAAAAAGAACTGAGGCAGAACAAACATACAAATGCATTTATTGCATTTGAAAAAAAAAAAAATAATTTGTGTAAAGTTGTGTAGTTGATAGTAGGGGTGGGCGATATGGCTCTAAAATAATATCACGATATTTCAGGGTATTTTTGAGATAATGATATACTTGGCGATATAGGAAAACTAAAATAATTTATTAATTTCAGGAATATAGTATAATAGTATAACAGTATAATCATAATGTGGCAAACTTAATAATATAGCATAAAATAATATAATGCAGCAAATAATACTGCAGAATATTTAGTGCATGCATATCGTCGCTGTCCAATGAAAATCTCCAAAACAGAAAAAAAACTTGTAAACTTTCAGTAGAAGTCAATGTAAAAAGAGTTTATTTCAGGTCATTTTGAAGAGTTTCTATTGATCTGTGCATTAAGAAATTTTGGCACAGTGTAAGGGACAGTTTGTCTTCAAATTATGTAATAAACTAAAAAATTAACAAAAATGGAGATAAGTGTTTTTCATAGGACAGCGAAAATATAAACTGCTAACTAAAACAATTATACAATAAATACACTTAAAACTTCACAGTAAATATTAGACTACTTTTAAGACAGAACAGCCCTATTTTAATATCATGATATTTCTGTGTCACGATATATTGTATACGATATAATATTGCCCACCCCTAGCTGATAGTGCTGCTAGTTGTTAAACACTGAACTTTTGTTAAATATTTATATAATTATATGCTGAACATTTTCATTGCATCACTCTGTAATGTTTTATTTACTGTTCTTTGTTAAGTTAAAACTTTAGCTATTTATACGTCACAGGTTGTGACGTTTTAGTAAAAACGATGCAAAATGTTTTTACAGTTTTCTAAACTGAACCATCACGTTTTTTTTTTTATAATTATATAATCCAACACATTTTTACTGTATCATTGTAATGTTTCATATACTGTTTTTTTTTTTTGCGTTTTCTTTATTTTCACGACTATTTACATTGTAGATTCTCACTGAAGCATCAAAACTATAAATGAACACATGTGGAGTTTTATGTACTTAACAAAAAAAGGTGAAATAACTGAAAATATGTTTTATATTCTAGTTTCTTCACAATAGCCCCCCTTTGCTCTGATTACTGCTTTGCACACTCTCTTGGCATCATTCTCTCAATGAGCTTCTTTAAGAGGTGGCCACCTGAAATGAAAAGTTTTCCAACAGTCTTGAATGAAGGAAGGAGTTCCCAGAGGTGTTTATTAGCACTTGTTGCTCCTTTGCCTTCTTCACTCTGTGCTCCAGCTCACCCCAAACCATCTGGATTGGGTTCAGGTCCAGTGACTGTGGAGGTTCAGCTCATTTTTTGTTAAGTACATAAAACTCCACATGTGTTCATTCATAGTTTTGATGCTTCAGTGAGAATCTACAATGTAAATAGTCATGAAAATAAAGAAACTCATTGAAAAAGAGAAGGAGTGTCCAAACTTTTGGCCTGTACTGTAGATGTATTGGGCAGAATTAAGCTAAGTATATTAGTCTGGTCCTCTAAAACCATTGCAATTTCTCATGCTGCCCCTTGAGAAAATCCTGGTTTAGGGTTTAGTAGCTCTTCAGTTAAAATGTAACTGGAAAGATAGACCAAGTTTAAAGCTAATCATCACGTTCCAAGGTCGTTCAGGTCTCAGCTGCTGCTGTTTATTCCAGTCTGATGTTCAGATTAATCATCCGTCTGACTGGAGCTCCGCCCACATTACCTACATTACCCACATCTGTATAGACGTTCGGCTGACGGCTGTATTACGCTTTATTATGTTTGGCATCAGCACTTTTTTGGAACGTCTCCAAATGAGTGTTTTCCTGTGTGTGTCGAGTTTAAGTCTCTAATGGAGCCGTCCATCTCTGTCATCCCATATAAATCATATTAAACGTCATCAGCCGTTTCCTATATTTCGTCTGCTTCTCTTTACTCTTACATGTGAACGCTGCATCGCTTAGTTTTTTTTTGCACTAAAAGTGTGCTATAATTTTGCACTTAAAATCCTTAAATTTTCCCCAAAATCATCAGTTCTCCTTATATATGAATTCTACCAGTCAGGTATTAAGGAGCAGTAAAGCCACTCTGCTGAAGTACAGAGTTATACAGGAGTTTCAGTTTAGTTCTCCAGCATCGAGACTGGAGCAGTATTAGCATTAGCCGCTAACTGCACTAAGCTCTAGCTCTTTTATCGTTCAGAGTTGAGTATATTGGATGTAGTCTGTGTGGTTACTGTGTTAAAAACAAGCTACATAGGAAGAATCGCTAGCTGATAGCACCCTGGCCTACTGGAACACTCAGGATTGCTCAGTGTAGCTCTCTCAGGCGGCTAGTGCTGGTGGTTAGCTGCTAGCTGCTAATGCTAATGCTGCTGCACCCAGCCTTAGTCTAAATCTGTAAATCTAAGCTTACTGTAAATAAACAGAAGTGCTTTACTCACCCAAATAATCAGTTTTTAGGATAGAAATCTGTGTAGATTAACATCCAGCGCTCGAAAGAAAATGTGGTAACACTTTCGATGAATGTCATCTCTATAAGACTCTATAAACATATTTATAACACATTATAATTCATTCATAACATGGCTTATTAACATGGCTATACATATTTAACTCTATAAACTATATAATTCATCATAGCCATGTTTATTATGCATCATGAACTGTGATTATAATGCATTAATAGCTGTGTTTATAACATGTTATACATCAATACCAAGAAACTCAGTCCCAGCTTGTAGGCTTGTATCATGACTAAAACAGCTTCCAACTTATAAACACACCCTCAGTAATCCTATAATTATATATTTTTAACCACTCATGAATTATACTTGTCTTGAATATAATATTAGTTATAGTCAGTTATAATGTATTATAACAGGTCTTTGTGCGCTCTAAGCTCTAAGTAAAGTGACAGACTTTCATTGTGGGACTTGATTAGTAACAATAGGTAGATATACTATTTTAACATGTATATCATAAGCCTAGCTTATAATGTATTATGATCACAAGTCATAATGCTTAATAAACATGGCTATAGTGTGTTATGCATTTTTATAAATATGTATAGCCATGTTTATAATGCCTTATGAATGCTAATAAAGATGACATTCATGAAAGTATTACCGAACATGTTTTTATTGTTTTAAGAATTACAGTTTTGTATACTTAACTTAGTTTACTTAACTTAACTTAGTTTACTTCACTTAACTTAGTTTACTTAACTTAACTAGTTAGCCCCTCTGCTCAATTAGAAGGGAAGCATGGCGACACCCCTGTTCCTTACTAGTGTTGCATAACGCACCTTATAATCCAGTGCATCTAATAGTGTGAAAAATACAGTTGTCTTACAGCCTGAGCTCAGGAATTGAAGGATATCTGGTGCGAGAGGCATGATGGGAAATGGTGTTTTCTGTGGTTAGTTTGCAGACTGGTGCATGAACTATGGGAAACATGGCTGCAGGACTCCGGACACACCTTTCTCTCTCTTTGAAGGTAAGTATTGTTTATTGTACACTGGATTTTTTTAATCACTACTGTTTCATGAGTATGCTAAAATGATGTACACAAAACTGTAATAACTATAATAACTGTAAAATACTTTGGTACCACTTTTCAGCTCAATTTTGCAATTTTAATGTTGTTATATAAACATTAACTGTGTATTAATAGGTTTTAAAGTATTTGCAACCTAATTAATAACCATTAATAAACTCCTTTATAAACCATTCATAAGGTATTCTTCTTTTAAGGTGGTACTGAAACAATTTTTGGTACCACTTTAAAATAAGAGTACCTTTATAAAGGGTTTATAAATGGTTTAGTTTATTAATGGTTACTAATTAGGTTGTAAATGCCTTAAAAATCATTAATAATCAGTTATAAGACATACATAGAAATGTACGTCGACCTGTTGTTTGCCAAATAGTGAACAAATAGTGAACAGCCAAATAACTGATAATTAATGATTTTTAAGGCATTTACAAACTAATTAATAACCATTAATAAACTAATTGTAAACCACTTATTAACCCTTTATAAAGGTAGTCTTATTTTAAGGTGGTACTGAAACAATTGTTTTATTGTTTTTAGTACTGTTTAATTGTTTGTCCTAGGACTAGGCCATACATATAAAAAAATAATAAATAAATAAATAAATATTTCTATAATAATAATAATAATACTTTTGTCTTTAAACAAAAATACAATCTTATATTCAGGATAAAAAAACAAGGCACATCTAGATATCAATAATCAATCAATCAATTAATCAATCAACCTTTATTTTCACTCAGAAAAAAACATTGAGGGTGAGGCTCATTTTCAATAAATCCGAGATTAAAAGAGAAGGTAAACTATTAATTTTAAATCAGCTAAAATCAGTCAAGTAATCAGTAAAGGTAAATGTACAAATTAAAAAATCTTTAAAAAATATCAATCAAGATAAAAGTATAATAAAAGAATGTTATATGATAACCTTGATAATTGAGTATTTAATAAGTAAGAAAATGGTCAAAAATTAAAAGTATAAAATAAATGATACGCAATATACAGATTTAAGTTTAAAATACCTAAATGAATCCAGAAATAGAAATCAATCAACCATCAATCATTGATATCATCATATATTTTTTAATATATCAGAGTACTGATAAGTAGACAGAGATTACAAGACAAAAGTAAATTATTAGTATTAAATCAGCTAAAATCAGTGATCAATCAAGGTAAATGTACAAATTTTTTTAAAAACATCAATCAAGATAAAATAATAATAAAAGAAGGTATGATAAAATTGATTTGATAAAATAGTATTTAATAATTAAGAAAAAGATAAAAAATAATGTGTAAAATAAATCTAAAGCTAAATCACAAGTAAAACCAGTAATAGAGAAAAAAATAGATTTATATAAATATAAACAGAGAAAAGGTAAAATTACAAAATTATATGTTAACTTCACTTAATATTTTTTACATAAAAAGTTTACACACCCAACAAAATAGTAAAAAAGTTCAAAAAAGTGAAATAACATAAGCAAAATGTGAAATGTCTAATAAAAGTAAAAAAAAAAAAATAATAATAATAATAAGAAGAAGAAGTACCAGTCAAAAGTTTGGACATGCTTTCTCATTCATTGTTTTTTTTTCTTTCTTTTTTTTACATTTTGATATTGAAGACTATATTAAAGCTACACAGAAGAAAATCCAGAATTATTTAGACAACAAAAAGTGTTCAACAATAAAATAGATATATTAATAAAATAAATCAATAAAAATATTTATTTATTTAATTAAAATATATATTAAATAAAAAAAGTAAAGATAAACATTGAATAAGAAGAGGTGTGCATGCATTTGACTGGTACTGTATCTGAATAAACTCTTTATTTAACATTAGGTTTTTTAATATTCTGATAGTCCTACTTTAAAAGCTCTTCTTTCTCTCATTTCTTCATCTTAACTCTAGGAATGGCTGGAACGATCTACTTCCTCGCTGATCTGCTGCAGCCGCTGGCTGCCAAGTTCCCAGCGTTTGAGGTGTAAAAAGAGAACAAGGTAAACTTTCATTCATTAAAACCAACGACTGTATAAATCATGGACATTTTGTCATTTTGTTAAATTCAAAATTAAGCAGTTGTCCTGTATTATGCATTTTACACATGATGGATAAAAACAATGTATATAAAGCTATTGCGTAATAAAAACAATACAGCAGAAGTAACAAATCTAACAAAATAAGTAACACATCTCAAACAATTTGAATATCATTGAAAAGGGTTTATTTCTTTTATTGTTGATGATTTTGGATTACAGACAATGAAAACCCAAAAATCAGTGTCTCAGAAAATTAGAACATTATATAAGGTCCACTGTGTTATATCAAGTCTAAAGTCCCAGAAAATGCTTCCCTCTGCTGACAACTTTTATGGAGATGCGGATTTCATTTTCCAGCAGGACTTGGCACACTCCCTACACTGCTAAAAGTACCAATTGGTCCTATATAATATTCTAATTATCTAAAACAATGATTTTTGGGATTTGATTGGCTGTAAGCCATACTCATCATCAATAAAAGAAATACTCTGTGTGTAGTACATCTATATAATATATGAGTTTCACATTTTGAACTGAATTACTGAAATAAAGTAACTTTTAAATGATATTCTCATTTGAGATGCACTAAAAAAAACATTTGAGATCACTTAAAAATGATGAGTTTCTTTGCTTTTACCAAATTAAAAAAAACCTCGAATATAATCAAGAGGAAGATGGATGATCACAAGCCATCAAACCAAACTGAACTGCTTGAATTTTTTTTTTTTTTTTTTTTGCACCAGGAGTGTAAAGCATAAAGTTATCCAAAAGCAGTGTGTAAATCTGGTGGAGGAGAACATGATGCCAAGATGCATTAAAAAAATGAAGCTGTGATTAAAAACCAACCAGGATTATTCCACCAAATATTGATTATTTCTGAACTCTTAAAACTTTATGAATATGAACTATGAAAAATATGTTTTCTTTGCATATTTTTTTTGTTATTTCAGCCATTTCTTATTTTCTGCAAATAAATGCTTTAAATGACAATATTTTTATTTGGAATTTGGGAGAAAATGTTCATTTTACTCAAACATAAACCTATAAATAGCAAAATCAGAGAAACTGATTCAGAAACTGCTTGTTTTCTGCAGTTATTGATCTTCTCTGTTGTATCTCAGGTCCGCCGCCACAGGTCACTGGTACTGTGAAGCACCAGCTGATCAGATGGTATTAAGTAGTGCTTTGCAACAAAAAGCCTGAAGCCTGGATCTGGAGCATCGCTAACTTCAGAACTGTGACACTCTAAACCGCTCTCCATTCTACTTCTTCTGCATGCCTCCAGTTCACGGGAACTTCACGTCTTACTGGAACCGCCAAACCGCTGGGGTTTTAACGGGGTGGTAAGCACTTACTGTTGCACTTAATGTTGGGCGTAGGTCTTTGTAACGGATAGTTTATTGATATATATCAGTTGTTTTCAGTAAAACAGACGAGTGTTATTTTTGTATTAGTGCCATCCCTGCTTCCTCTTTACCGATCCTCTCACAGTAAACGTACTTTTGTGTTGGCGTTAACGTAACTTCGTAACTTTGCTTTGCACTAAGACCGCCGAGGTCTTTATCTGGACCAGGCGTCGCTTGATGATCATAATTGACTTTAGAGGACTCGTAACTCAGCGCAACGCAACGCAGTGCTAGCTGTTTGTCACAATAGTTAAAAGAACTTGTTTCTAATGTTCCTCTACGGGGTTTTTCCTTTTTTCTTTTGCGTTCTTTCTTTCCTTCTACCAATGCTGTTCACTTTCATCTGCTCAGTAATAAACTGTAAAGTGAGAAGAAGTCGTATGATGTTTGTTCTTTATTCTGACTAATTCTTGAATTATTGTGTTCTTGTTTCAAAGGGATTCTATGAACTAAACAGGGCTGTGTATTGGTAAGAAATTGGCAATACGATATGATATATACAGCTCTCAAACATTTAAAGAAAGCACTTACTCTTCAAGTTTCTTTGATTTTACCCAGTTGAAAACCTCTGGAATATAATCAAGAGGAAGATGGATGATCACAAGCCATCAAACCAAACTGAACTGCTTGAATTTTTTGGCATAAAGTTTTCCAAAAGCAGTGTGTAAGACTGGTGGAGGAAGAGAACATGATGCCAAGATGCATGAAAAAAACTGTGATTAAAAACCAACCAGGGTTATTCCACCAAATATTGATTTCTGAACTCTTAAAACTTGTTTTCTTTGAACTCGTTTTCTTTACTTTGGAAAGTAATGGTGGAAAAATGGCTGCAGCCATTTGTTGCCAGCCGTTTAGACATTAATGGCTGTGTGTTGAGTTATTTTAAGGGAAACAGGATATTTACAGTTATACAAGCTGTACACTGACTACTTTACATAATAATAATTGTATTAAAGTGTAATATCTTTATGAAAAGAGCTGAGTTGTCAACATATTATACCAGCTCAATAACGTTAAAAGGATCTTTGGAAATCTTTGGTTCATCACACTGCTGCTGCTGCTGCATTATTGCAGGACTCCATTAGGAACCTTTACAGTTTTATTGCGATTTTCAAAATGTAATCATGATTTTACATACAGAAATTTTATCTTTTTAATCTAAAATATCTGAGAACGCTACTCATTTCTGAAGTGTTTAACCGACATTTTCTAAACATTCTGCCGAGGACTGAGCTCATACCGGAAAAAGTTCCAGTGGAGTAAAGCAAACAATAATACTCTAATTTGAGTTGAGTTGGGTTTGGGGGGCATTTTAATCTAAAAATCTAAAATTATTATTTAAAGCCATGTTTTGTTTACATTCCTCCCCTGTCTCTCTCTCTCTCTTTCTGTTGCGCTCGGCGTGACTTTAGTTTCCTCCCATTCTCGTTTTCCCTTCTCCCTATCTCCTTATAAGGGCGTTTTTTTCCCGGCTATGTCCCAATTCACTAACTGGCGCAGCGGTAGTGTATTGGAGTGCGACCCTGACGACACGGGTTGGATCCCGTGTGAGGAGCAGTGTGTTTATTTATTCATTTATTTTTCCTTTCTTCTTGGGTTTACCTGCTTTGAGATCAACTGTTCTGCAATTGGGTTCAACAACCCTCTGGGCTGGAGAGCTACCAGTCTGTAGCTACACTCCATCCCATTACACTTCATTACACTTCATTACACTTCATTACACTTGCCCAGCTTTCAAATATAATAGAATAAAAATAATAATAATTAAAGGATTTATATGTAATCAGAATGGATAATTCAGCACCGCACACTCACGACTAATCTTCATATTTGATGCAGATGAAGTTGAGAGTCTGGTTCTCAGGCAGGCTGACCCACTTCTGATCTCCTCTAGCCTGCACCGCTCCGGTTCTGACCACAGGCTCACAGTGTTCTCCCTCTGCACCGTTACCTGGAGCCCAGTTCTGATAGCAGACGGAAAACCCACTCGTCCAGAACCAGAATCCCTGAGTGCAGGTGTGACGCAGACCCAGCCACACATGATCAGTGGAGGCTTTCTGAGCCACATCCTTCACCCAGAGCTGGATCTCCTCAGAGTGAACTGAGACCAGGTCCACATGATTCTCTCTGCAGTATCTCAGAGCATCTGCCCAGCTCAGATTCTGCTGAATCAAGACCAGCTTATCTGGAGACAAATTGGGAAAAATAATAGCTAAGCATTTTTATTAGGTACACTACTTTATGTCTTGTTGATTAATATACATCCATTACTGCTGGTTGAGAACTTTGGACAGTACACAGCAGGATTTGTCATTAGACTTCGTCTGAGGGAGGGATCTGTTACTTCTTTATCACCAACAAAGTGCTGCTGCTGGTGCCGGTTCCTGCCTACTCTGCCAAAAGTACCAATTGGTCTTATATAATATTCAAATTTTCTGAGACACTGATTTTTGGGTTTTCATTGGCTGTAAGCCACAATCATCAACAATAAAAGAAATAAACGCTTAAAATAGATCACTCTGTGTGTAATACATCCATGTAATAAATGAGTCTGCAGCAGCTAGTAAAAGAAAATGTTCAGAAAAACGAGTCTATCAGGAAAAGCACCGTGTCTACATCAACCCGTGAATTAGTATTTATGGCCTGTCCACCTCGGCTCGGGACCGCCCACAGACAGAGCTGAAGCCGGGCGGTGATGCCGCCTCATCAGATAGGAGCTAAATAACAGTGCTAGGAACAGCACGCAGTTCATTCCTGTGTTATTTGTGTGAATAACACATCAGTGTTTATATACTTTACCCAGTAATTCAGAGCTAAGAAACAAATGGTTAGAATTAGTCTATGGAGGAACACCACCAGCCAAGTACTATTGAGATAGGTAGGTGTAAAAACAGTTTAGAACAGTTCTGTTTACACTAGTTACTTTATGAACCTGGACTACCCACCCACCTGTGTATAAGTAACTATAGGTTTAAATAGGATCTCGGGTGTATTTGGTGTTTACAGAGACTCTAAGACTCTTTATTACACATGTTGTAAAGTAACATAAGATTGTTAAATATCTGCAAAAAAATAATGTGTGTAAAACTGTTGCCCATCTCGCTGGTGTCGCAGTGCTGTTAGCCAATTAGAAGCAATATGTTTGCATATATGAATATTCATGAGCAAGAGCCAAAATCCTATAATTTCTTTCTCCGCCTACTCCTCCACCGGACTAAAGTATACCGGAGCACCACAACTAGACATTTTATAATGAATGAAAAACCATGGAATGAGACCTTCAAATTAAATGCATAAAAAACATAAAATATCTGGGTTCAATCTTACTGCAGTTTCTTTGCATTTTCCATGCTGCCCATTTTTATAATTTGCCATTATACTTCCTGTAGGTAAGTTACTGTAGAATTTACACATTCTTAGACTAAGTGTAATGTAACTCACCCTCATGGCAGACGAATGGGGAAACGATGCTACAGTTCTGATCACGCCAGAGACCCTGGTCAGTCACTGACACCGTGGTGCAGTTCTCAATCCCACCAGGATTAGACTTCCAGTATCGGAATGAGGAGCTGCTCTGATCCGACCACTCCCAGGTGTCTTTAAACAGCCCAATCCAAGCAGTTCCAAAATTTGTAATTTTGGAGATCTGCTGGTTCTCAGTCTGGTTCCTCACACTGACCAGGTCTGTGTGATGTTCTCTGCAGTAGCTCTGAGCTTCACTCCAGCTCTTCTTCTCATTGATGAGTATGTATCTGTCAGAGCCCGTCATCTTTTCTGAAATACATTCAATTTACGTTATTATTCACATTATTAAAGAGTGTCCTTATAGTTATGCACATAAAAAGTTACATTCTGAATTTATTTAGTTTATATTTTAAACGTTTTTTGTTGCACACAAACATATTTCAAGTAATATTTAATTAACTGCACTTTATAAGAGAAAGTGTTCAATGCTAATAAAGCATTTCAATATTTAAGTTTGACTTATTACTTTTTTGATTACCCCTTCAATAAAAACTCCAGCACAAAATAAAACTACCACTGCTGCCCCGCCCCACAGGTGTCGGGCCTGTGCTGGACATGGCCCAGAGGAGCGGAAGTTGGCTTCCCTTATTTTAAATTCTGAAAGGTGGAAACCCTAGCTATGCTGGTTGCTAGTATTAGGTGATTCTTACCATCATAGCACATAAATTTATATTGAGTCAAGCACATGGCATCAAACCAGCCGTATGCAGCGGATGCAACACAGAACTCAATTCCTCCTCTGTTGTCTGGGTCTCTTCCTTCCCAGATGAAGTACGTTATATTCTGTGTGCTGGGATTGTCCCTCGCCAGAGACCAGCACCACTTCACAGTGCTCCCCCTGCTCAGGCCGATCCAAACCGAGCTCTTAGCTTTACCCTGCAGCAGCTCGTTCAGCTTCTTCATCTCGTCCATGTTGTTGATGGTGGCCAGATCAGTGTAGGTCTGTCTGCAGTAGCTCTGAGCTTCAGTCCAGGTTTTACTCTCATTCACAAAGTGATACCGATGAGGAACGTATGGAGATACACCACACACAGCTGTGAAGAACAGGAGAAATCAGTGTTATAGTTAATGTTTAACCTTTAATTTGCGCTAAGAATGTATACGTCAAAGTATTAAAGTTTTCTGATTCATTAGTAAAATTATTGGTAAAATTAATTGGTACAATAAATTGGAAAAATTATTAATTTGCATTAAGAATATATACATTAAAGTTTATGTTAAGAATAGGGCTGCATGATTTTTTACAAAAAGAAATTACATCACAAATGTTCTTTTTCCAGCATTATATATCGCGATATTTAACAATGACGTCACCAGTTCCACCCCCACCCCCGTGCTGTCTGGTGTCTGGACGGATCAAGAGCTGAGTCAGTGCAGAGCTCTCAAAACCAGAGGAAAACAGCAAAACAACAGTAATCGGCCCTTTAATCAGGCATTTAAATGGCAGCAGCAGCCTGTCACTCACACAGACACAGAGACAGCGCTTCTTGCATCAAGAATCAAAACATTGCAACATGAGGTGTTTAATTTAATTACCTTAAGTGACATGCACATCCTGCAATGTGACTATTGCACGATGAAGATGCTTAAATGATATATCGTGCAGCCCTAGTTAAGAATGTATACATTAAAGTATTAAAGTTTTCTGATTAATTGGTAAAATGATTAATTTGCGTTAAGAATGTATACATTAAAGTATTAAAGTTTTCTGATTAATTGGTAAAATGATTAATTTGCGTTAAGAATGTATACATTAAATTATTAAAGTTTTCTGATTAATTGGTAAAATGATTAATTTGCGTTAAGAATGTATACATTAAAGTATTAAAGTTTTCTGATTAATTGGTAAAACTATTAATTTACGTTAAGAATGTATACATCAAAGTATTCAAGTTTTCTAATTAATTGGTAAAATGATTAATTTGCGTTAAGAATGTATACATCAAAGTATTCAAGTTTTCTAATTAATTGGTAAAATTATTAATTTAATTTAAGAATGTAAACATTAAAGTATTCAAGTTTTCTAATTAATTGGTAAAATGATTAATTTGCATTAAGAATGTATACATTAAAGTATTAAAGTTTTATGATTAATCGGTAAAATTAATTGGTAAAATGATTAATTTGTGTTAAGAATGTATACATTAAAGTACTAAAGTTTTATGATTAATTGGTAAAATTAATTGGTAAAATGATTAATTTGCATTAAGAATGTATACATTAAAGTATTCAAGTTTTCTAATTAATTGGTAAAATTATTAATTTAATTTAAGAATGTAAACATTAAAGTATTCAAGTTTTCTAATTAATTGGTAAAATGATTAATTTGCATTAAGAATGTATACATTAAAGTATTAAAGTTTTATGATTAATCGGTAAAATTAATTGGTAAAATGATTAATTTGTGTTAAGAATGTATACATTAAAGTACTAAAGTTTTATGATTAATCGGTAAAATTAATTGGTAAAATGATTAATTTGTGTTAAGAATGTATACATTAAAGTACTAAAGTTTTCTAATTAATTGGTAACATGATTAATTTGCGTTAAGAATGTATAGATTAAAGTATTAAAGTTTTCTGATTAATTGGTAAAATGATTAATTTGTGTTAAGAATGTATACATTAAAGTATTAAAGTTTTCTGATTAATTGGTAAAATTATTAATTTGCGTTAAGAATGTATACATTAAAGTATTAAAGTTTTCTGATTAATTGGTAAAATTAATTTTTACTAATATCCCATGGTCACATCAATTTTTAACAGATTTTGTTGTTGTAATTGCATTCTCTCAACATCAGGGGGCTACCCTGAGCCCAAGCTCTGGTGATCAGCTTTTAGTAAAATAAGTGGCCAGTGTTACCGGTACAGGTGTTACAAACAGTTTTTTTGCTGCTCACCTGCTGTTTGAGCATTTTAAGTTCTTCTCTTGGGAAAACTGAGTGTTTTAAGCCCATTAAGAACCTTTTTTGTGTGCATTGCTCTGTTTTTCTGGGATTTGAATGGAATATAGACAGTAAAATAAAGGGTCTTGGATTTTATCTCCAATTTTTTTGGACTTTCATGGGTGTTAAGGACGATGATGATCATGGCTCACTCTGCTTGGCTTCGGATTGGACTACTGCTACTAAATCAACCCTTTAATGAACTTTGACTACTCACTCGGTAAGATCAGTCCTTTTTTGTATTTTTTCATTTTGGTTTTTCCTTTTTTTTGGTAGTTTTTTGTTCAAACAGAGGCTCATCTGGTTCATAGACTAAACCTAAAAAACATATCAGCTCTGACTGAGAATTGGTTGAATACTGAGGTGTAAACATTTGTGTGGAAATACATATTTTGTGCAAAAGGCATCATTTGTCATGTTTCATTGATGCAACATAGGCTGATGGTTAGAGTCCCCTCAGAGAATGCGATTAACCTGCTTGTCTAGAAAGAGGTTCGTTACAAATTGGTAAAATTAATTGGTAAAATTTGTGTTAAGAATGTATACATTAAAGTATTAGACGTTCCTAATTTGTGTGTATTTATACACAAACTCTTACAGCGTACAGTGTATAAGAATGATATTATCACTTCATTATCATCTAATTTCTGTTTATTTATTTGTAACTGGTGTAAAATAAGTATTTTTCTTCTGTGGGTGTAAAGCATTACAGACAATAACAATATTTACTTAAAAATATAGTAAGTCAGTATTTTTAGTTATTAGTAATTTCTAATAAATTATTAAATAATGTAATATAAAACACACTGACCTGAGAGAACGAGGACGACTGAAAGCCATTTCTGATCCATTTCTGTAGGAAAAACGGAAGCAGTTTCAGTATTTACTTGTTTATAGGGTTTTATTTCACTTTATATCGATTATATCGTTCTTGCTGCGCTTCTGTCCGTTTCTTCTCCCCGAATGTTCTCGTCTCCTCTCTATCCCTCTATTTATTTATCTCTCTCTCTATCCATATCTCTATTCTAATAAGCATCTCCTTATCATGTGCGTCATCTAAAGGTCAACCCACACACTTTGCATGAATTTCCAACAACAAAAACATGTTTACAGACTGTAGCTATTGTGTGTTAAAGTGGAAATACAGAATAACACTTCTACTAACAATAAAGTACTAAATACTTACAACATGAATATTAACATTAAAGATCGGTTTCAGTTGCCGAAATCAGGCCCGGAGAGGCTAATCGGGAGATTCGGGAGGATTCCCGATTGGCCGGCTCATGTCAATCTCGAGTTTGGGCCGGTTGGACGGGAGAAATAATTTTGACACTTATCTGTCACTTCTCTAATCTTATTCTTGCATTCATTTCCATTCAACTATGTATGCATTCTCTATTCAACTGACAGCACAGCCCCTTCACTTCACAGTAGATTAGATGGGTTCAACCATCTGAGGGAATTCTCCCCTCCCAGATGTTTGAGTTGGTTGCGCCCACGAGTGGTCTTTTCTGGAGCGATAAATTTAAATACAGCAACAGAATAGCACCAAGCCTCAGTCGGCTGTGATGGAGGGTAAAAAAAGAGGCCAGGCGGAGACGAAAAGGCCAGATAAAAAAATAAGAAAGAAGATGGAAGAAGAAGCTGCCAAATGTGCAAAATTAACAAGCTTGTTTTCCAGAGGACAGACTCCAGCTGCAGCCGGCAGACAGAGATATGGAAATAATCTTGAATTATCCTGCTATTGCGCAACGTTTGCAATGTCGACTTAGCGTAGTTTATTTTGTAGAGTGCAATACTCATCATTAACCTCTTAACACGCTCTGGCCCGCCGGCGGGCCAGAAATATGTTATAATTAATATCTTGCTGTGTTTATGTATAATTATAGACACCAAATATGCCATTTTAAAGCTTAGAATCTCTGATGTTCAGTTATCTAGCCTATTTAGCTGTATATCCTTTTAGAAAATAAACATTTAGGGCAAAATATGCCTTGTTTATTAGAATTATGATTCATAATTTTCATATTTGTGTTTTTTTTGTTCGTATCATATTTGACCTAAAGCGGAACAGTAAACCTTTTTACTGTAGGATGTAAACCTTGATACTATAGGATGCGCTTCCTGAATTAGAGCCGAAAGAGTGCTTATACTTTTTTTACCGCAGCTTCAAAAACAGGCTCTTTGATCAGCTGTGGTGACTTCAGGACATGCGCTCACCTCAGACTCCAGCCTCAAACTCCGCTCCACAAACCAGCAGATCCATCAAACCAGTCTCTAGTAATCCTCATTTATCTCCCAACAGTGCTTGAAGAAATTTGAGCCATAATAAATGAATATCTATTTTAATCCGCTGTAACACAACTTCCCTTTAAGCGACCGGTATGGACGGAAAGCTTAAAGTCTCGTCTGATCAAATATGTGTCAGCTGACCCTGTCGGCCAATCAGGTGGCGAGTAAAATATACAAAAACACCTTCTTTAGTGCAAAATAAGTTATGAATAAGTAGTTTTTATTCTTATAAAGTTTCCAGTCCTTTGGAGATAAATTAGTTTTGACCATTACATGTTCAATTAAATAATTTTAAGTGTTTTTCAATTGATTTTGTAAAGGCTTCTAAGTAATATTAATTCATATATTTTTTTTTTATCCTTTATCTGATTTAAATTTGAATGAAACATGTTTAAGTGAAGGATGTTTTGTTAACTTACCAACATATACTTGAACTTATATGCAATAAAAAGGCATCGTAAGAGCTAGCTGCTGTTTCATTTATTCAAATTCATCCTCCATGGAAAAAGTGGGCCGGATTTGGGCATGAAACTCCCGGGCTGAAAAAGGGGCCCTGTGAAAGATGCTTGCCAATCCGTCGCTGACTGATCACCCACCAGTCGCAAACACCCGGCAAATATTCAACATGTTTGATATCTGGCTCAGTCAGTGACTAGGAGTCAGGAGCAGTGGCTATTTACAGTGCTGGCCAAAAGTATTGGCACCCCTTCAATTCTGTCAGATAATGCTCAATTTCTCCCAGAAAATGATTGCAATTACAAATGCTTTGATATTAAAATGTTCATTTAATTTGTCTTCAATGGAAAACCACAAAAAGAATGGTCAAAAAGCCAAATTGAATATAATTCCACACCAAACATAAAAAAGGGGGTGGACAAAAGTATTGGCACCCTTTGAAAAATCATGTTATGCTTCTCTAATTTGTGTAATTAACAGCACCTGTTACTTACCTGTGGCACATAACAGGTGGTGGCAATAACTAAATCACACTTGCAGCCAGTTAAAATGGATTAATGTTGACTCAACCTCTGTCCTGGGTCCTTGTGTGTACCACATTGAGCATGGAGAAAAAAAAGAAGACCAAAGAACTGTCTGAGGACTTGAGAAGCAACATTGTAAGGACGCATGGGCAATCTCAAGGCTACAAGTCCATCTCCAAAGACCTGAATGGTCCTGTGTCTACCGTGCGCAGTGTCATCAAGAAGTTTAAAGCTCGTGGCACTGTGGCTAACCTCCCTAGATGTGGACGTAACAGAAAAATTGACGAGAGATTTCAAGGTAAGATTGTGCAGATGGTGGATAAAGAACCTCAACTAACATCCAATCAAGTTCCAGCTGCCCTGCAGTCCGAGGGTACAACAGTGTCAACCCGTACTATCTGTCGACATCTGAATGAAAAGGGACTCTATGGTAGGATACCCAGGAAGATCCCACTTCTGACCCAGAGACATAAACAGCCAGGCTGGAGTTTGCCAAAACTTACCTGAGAAAGCCAAAAACGTTTTGGAAGAATGTTCTCTGGTCAGATGAGACAAAGGTAGAGCTTTTTGGGAAAAGGCATCAACATAGAGTTTACAAGAAAAAAAAAAAACGAGGCCTTCAAAGAAAAGAACACGGTCCCTACAGTCAAACATGGCGGAGGTTCCCTGATGTTTTGGGGTTGCATTGCTGCCTCTGGCACTGGACTGCTTGACCGTGTGCATGGCATTATGAAGTCTGAAGACTACCAACAAATTTTGCAGCATAATGTAGGGCCCAATGTGAGAAAGCATGGGTCTTCCAGCAGGACAATGACCCAAAACACACTTCAAAAAGCACTAGAAAATGGTTTGAGAGAAAGCACTGGAGACTTCTAAAGTGGCCAGCAATGAGTCCAGACCTGAATCCCATAGAACACCTGTGGAAAGATCTCAAAATGGCAGTTTGGAGAAGGCACCCTTCAAATCTCAGGGACCTGGAGCAGTTTGCCAAAGAAGAATGGTCTAAAATTCCAGCAGAGCATTGGAAGAAACTCATTGATGGTTACCGGAGGCGGTTGTTCGCAGTTATTTTGTCTAAAGGTTGTGCTACCAAGTATTAGGCTGAGGGTGCCAATACTTTTGTCCGGCCCATTTTTGGAGTTTTGTGTAAAATGATAATTGATTTGACTTTGTTTTCATTCTCTTTTTTGTGTTTTTTCATTGCAAGCAAAATGAATTAAGATATTAATACCAAAGCATTTGTGATTTGTGATTGTGAAAGCTGAAGCTCAACACTTCAGCTTTAATTTCCAGTTGTTTTTGTCTGTCATTTTAAAAGAAGGTTAAAACCAAAATGATTTTGAGATCCTTTATCATGCAGGAAGATGACGACCCAAACCCACTGCAGCCTGGTTGCATATCCTTTGAAAAAAAAAAAATTAAATCAGTTCCTACCTGTAACCATCAACAAGCTTCTTAAACCTCTCAAATCAAATTCTGCACCATTCTTCTTCTGCAAACTCCAGCTCCAGATTTCATATATCTGAAGGGTTTCTACTCCCAACAGCAAGATCTCTTTTAAGATCTCTCCACAGGTGTTAAATGGTATTTAGATCCGGACTCATTGCTGGCCACAGAGGTGCAACTACATACTTTTTGAGGTGTATGCAAACATACTATCGGCGTCCCCCCCCTAAAATTTTTTCTAGATGCAGAATATCAATCACGTAATATAAAAAACAATGTTGGCAACCCCTGATCTATAATTTATTAATTTTATGATTCACCATCTACTTACTTACTTGTTATGATCCGTTATATTGTAAATACAGCACCTGTCCTGCAGGTGCATCATGTTTTTTGATGTGTATTATCAGGGGCGTTGCCTGGGTATGGCTCAGCCCAGTTAATTATATTAGTTTATTAGCTGATCAGTTGGATCTGGTGGAAAACATACAATTTTAGGGCAGAGATCAGGGTTAAGAAAAATTATTTAAACTAAGTATAGGACTAAATTCTGGCTATCCACAACATCCAGCTTCTAGCTAACTGGTTAGCTAAATACATTTTCATTAATTATAGCTTACTGTAATCCTGCAATCCTTAATTAATAAAAACAGTTTGAAAATTAAAGATTTTTGGCTGATCAGGTACATTCTCAAACCTTGATCTGTGTGTTTTGATTCAGAGACGAGTCTTTTTAACCAGCTATCAGAAACATCTCATCACAGTTTACATGGTTAATTTAGTTACCTTTCTTTTAGGAAAATCGTCATATATCCAGATATGTTTTAACATCAGTGCTGAAAACCTGGTGCAAGAACTCAAAAACCCTCAAAAATCCTTTACAGCGAGACTGTGGGGGGGCAAGGGCGGGGGCTTCCCTACTAGCCCACCGCGCTCTGCAAAACCAGCGAGCTGATTGGCCTTTTCTCCTGAAAGGCGGAACTTTATCCTTGAACTGGCTCCGTGATTCGCGTCAAGAGATTTTCGATTCACAGCGGACAGCGGCCTGTCACCTCATTAATAATACAGCTGAGCTGAGTGAAACGATTCGGGGGTACTGGAAATTTATTCGGGGCTAAAGCCCCGGAAGCCCAGGCCAGGCGACGCCCCTGTGTATTATTTAAGCAATAGAACACGAATAACATCACGGCTGTGATTTTCTTTAATATGGACTGTGCCTTCCGCCAAAAAGTAGTTCCGCCACAACTGTAACAGAACTGTAACTTAACCACGAAAGTTAGCTTAAAATCAAAATTGGGAATATAAGATGGTTAGGGCCGTAAAATAACGCTAATACTCTCCTCTCCTGCTCCGTGGAGTCGTCTTCAGGTGAAAGCTGCGCATTTTTGAGCATTTCTGCTTGTTTTGCTGGGTGGTGTTGGTTTTAGCTAGCCGGCTGGACTGTGGTTAGGTTAGCGTAGCTTGCTTTAGCTCAGCATTAACTTAGCTTAGCCTAGCCTGGCTGGTTAAGTTACCGTTCTGGCTGTCAGACGGAATTAGCTGAGCGATTTTCTTTCCCTTTTTTCCACAAAAGACGAGTCGGCGCTGCGGGCGAGCGTGCCGTGGTTGAGTGCTAGCCTGTGCTAAGCTAATGCTGCTGCTGGTGCCAGTGGAGGTGATGATTCAGAATTGTCCTGTGTGTGTATACGCCGTTACTCGGCAACGTGTCGGCGGAGTGATACAAGTTAAGTGTGAAAAGGTTGTGATGTTATCACAAATATCAGCAAGGCTAGAACACTTCTCAACCAATCAGATTGTGAGGTCGGAACTAACTGTTGTATAACATACATGAACAAACAGCTCTTACAGAAAATGCCGACTAGAAATAATTTTCCGGAATAAATTTGGCGCCCCCTCTAGTGCAGCGCCACTATGCGTCGCATACGCTGCATACCCCCTTTTTGCGCCACTGGCTGGCCACTTCAGGATCCTCCTACATTGCAACAAAACAACCCCAAAACATCTTTGAAACTTCACCATATTTGAGTTATTTTCTTTGTAGGCCTCATTATATTTCCGGTAAACGGTAGAATGATGTGCTTTTGATTATGTTGCACACTGTGGACAAAGGAACATCAATATCTCTGGAGATGGACTTTTAACCTTGAGATTGTTGATATATTTTTTTACAATTTTGGTTTTCAAGTTCTCAGACAGTTCTTTTCTCCACTCTTCTCTTCTGTTCTTTATGCTTAGTGTGGAACGCCGACACTGTAAACCCATAAGTTGTTTGAACTCAAAAAATTTGAACATTTCTGTTTTACATAAAATTGGATATTTCTAACATTACTCAGTTATTTTGAGTTAGTTGAACATTTGTGGGCACATATACTGTACTATTCAAACTGAGATCTTTGAGTTGAACCAACTTATTATAATAACTGAGTTTAGTCTGTTACCAATAACAGCTTCTTTTCTACTGGCTTCTGTCACAATCAACTTTTAAGTTAAATCAACTTCCCCTTTTGTTGTAATAACTTGATGTTCTAAGTTATGCTAACTCAAGTTTTCATTCCCCATTACTTAACTTTTTTAAGGCAACTGGTTTCCTCAATTTTTTTAAAGTAAATCCAACTTATCCAGGATTACAGTGTATAGTCAACATCTTTCCTTTATATATTGTCCACACCTGTTAATCGCTTGCCACAGGTGGGCATCACATGCTTGAAACAAAAAAAAAAAGTTCCAATAATTTAGTTTGGCCACTAAACTTAAATTAGATGAGTTTTGGCCTTTGTTCTATGCTTTTTTGTATTGTTCCAATACACACAAAATACATTTATCCTTCACTTTTGCTTTCATATGCAAACGAGATGTAAATGTACGCAAGCCATAAATCAAGTTGCTTGTGATGCCCATTCCTGGAACATGGACATAATTTTCATATGTATCAAGATGTAGAGACAAAGAGGTTTCTATGGGTGACGGGCTGAGCGGTTTGCACTGTTACAGATTGTTTCCATATATTTTTTTAAAACAATACTTTCTTACTGATGGGTCAAAAATATCAGCATAACGTATCTTCCATATTGCAGCACAATTTAAATAAAAGTTTTATTGCATACAAACAGTGTGTAACAATACATTTATTAAGATTATTATTATTAGTTCCTTATAATAAGTTACTCACACTGCACATTTACAAATCATTGATTGTTGGGATCAGCAATTTCAGTGAAATATGTCATATAGCAGATGAACACAGTGATATTTGAGAAGTAAAATTATTTTTTCGGATTTACAGAAAGTGTGCAAAAATTCTTTAAACTAAATTAGGCAGATGCATAAAGTTGGGAACCCTTGTCTTTGGAACACACATTTTGTTTGGTAAGCCGTAGGTCAGTGACCCTTGACCTTCAATTACACAGGTGATTTCTATTATGAGAAAGCGTTATAAACTTTGTATAAAAATGTAATTGGTAGTGGAGATAGATAGGAGCTAGTCTGAGGCAGGTGAATCAACTGGACGATGGGCAGCTGTGGGGTAGACTGACTTCCACAGACTTCCATCAGTCTGAGAGATGGAAAGTGAATTCTGTCCCTTTTATCTGGTTTTAGGTGTTATTTTTTGTATATTGCTCACACCTGAGTTTAAACGAGCATCACATGAAATCTGAACCTAAAACAAAGTTATTTGCCCAAAATTTTGAAAAGATGGTGATAATTTTTGGAGTTTTTGTGTGAAATTATGTTCATGTGTGTGTTTTTTTTAGGGCTTTCAATGTTAAAGCGTTAACGCAGTTGATTAATTTAAAATCAGTATCACTTTATTTTTTATTTTAACTACGCCACCAAGTTGGACCCTAAGTTTTGCTGTAATCTGCCCCGTCCCCACCCAACGCACAGATTTTTTTCTGGAGCGGATCCCTTGTGGTGAGAACGTGATCTGGTCTCGATCCAACCCAGCTATCAAATATACTCCTTTTATTTGAGCTAAACTGCTGATAAACGGCTCAGTTTAATCTGATATATTAGCAAGATATATTACTGCTATGAACAAACGCTGTCTGTGTTGCTTCATGCTGTTTACACACTAAGCACGGTATGTGCAGCGTTCACTGCTCACTGCACACAGCCACGCGACTCCAGCACATTTTCAGCGTTCTGTGTCAAAATGTCACAGAAGCCAGACAGCTCTAAACCAATCAGAGGAGACGACGTGCTCACCTGGTTTATTGTGGCGCAACTTTGGTGCGTTTAGGTTTTTATACCTGTGTGAAACCAAATCAAACAGAGGGAGAAACAATACAAATAAACCAAGTAAACTCGAATAAAATAAAATCAACTGATCCGGAAACTTTCACAACTACAGATATGAAAACGCTCTTTTATACTCAGCTAATTAAGTTCTAATACAGAAATCCTTACAACCAAGCTGAAAAGTTTATAGTAAAATAAAATAAAAAGTTCTGTGGTACTCTGGCCCATATTTGTTATGCATTTTTTATTACTGCGCCCCATGTTGGCTTTACCTCCCCTTAAACATACAGGTACATACCAGAATTTTCATTTTAGACACCACTAATATAAATATATAAATAACATTTTACATTTCTTACATTAGTTATGTTATTAGTATTTAAATATCCACTAACAAATTGCGTCTTAAGTAGAACACGTGCAATTAATTGCAGTAAATCACAGAATATTGATCAAATGTTTTAATCAATTGACACCATTTTTTGCACTGTTCCAATTCAAATAAAGGAAAAAATCATGTGTATAACAAAACTTGTAATTGCAATAATTTTTGGTGTAGAAATACTTAATTTTTTTTGCAATATTTTTACTTTTACTGGTGCCAAACATGGCTGTATTTGCTTCATTTAATCCAGGTGGTGACCTTTGTTTTGGCCTGGCACTGTATTTATTTGTCCTTTACTTCTGCTTTCATATGCAAATGAAATTATGATTGTGATGTCACATTATGAACACAATTTTCATATGTATCAAGATGTAGAGACAAAGAGGTTTCTTTGGGCGACGGGCTCAATGGTTTGCACTGTTACAGATTGTTTCCATGTTTTTAAAACAATACTTTCTTACTGATGAGTGAAAAATATCAGTATAATGTGTCTTTTGTGTTGCAGTTCAGTTTAAAGTACTACTATTGCGCTAATCCAAAAACTGTAAGAAAAAAACAAGAATTCCAGGTGAGAGACCGCTAACCCTAACATTTTCTCCCCAATTTACAAGGCCAGTTACCCAACCCACGCTCGGAGGAAAGCGCAGCGACTCGGTTCTTATACATCAGCTCACAGACGCAGCCTTGTGCTGATCCACATCACCCTAGGAGTGATAAGGGGAAAGAGCGCCATCTACTGTACCCACCCAGAAAGAGCAAAGACCACTGTGGTCTCTCAGGGCTCCGGCAGCTGATGGCAAGCTGCATGACTGGGATTCGAACCAGCGATCTCCCAATCGCCCGCCAGAGCCTCAGCATATTATACTGTTCTATGCATTATATGAAATGATTACATTATATTGTCACCATTTTATCAAAAACACAAAAATCTCCAAAACAGCAACTTTACATGAGAGATATAAAATTTTCCTAACTTTCAATAGAAGTCAAAGTAAAATGATTCTGTGTGTAAGCACAAAAACAGTCTCCCAACAGATGGCAGCACTCTCCTTATGATGTATCTGTAAAGAAGGATGGACTTTGTTTCCTTACTTAAGTAGAAATGTAGGTTTTCTATACCTCACTGTAGTAATTATTTTATATTTTCACACAATTATCTGAACTTCTACCTACAGAGTAATAAATGTTGATACTTTTCACACTTTTGGGCTGAACAAAGTGTATACTCGGCAACCAGGGTGTTGGTACAAGCTGCGTGATCCAATTTACGCATCATACCCGTATTATATTTATACTATTATACTTGTAGTTGAACCCTAGTTGAGGCCAAGCCAACTACTCTGCACTACTGCACATGCTCAGTTTAATTCTTCAGTTAAACAGGATCTACTGAGCAATTATGCAGGGGTGTGTCCTCCCACCTCTCACTCACCATCAGTGTGTATTCATTCCCCACAGGCTGCTGCTTCTTCTCTTGGGGTTTATGTTCTGTATGTGTTAAATAATAGTTGTAGGCTGTAAGAGCAAGTTACTGTGTTTTGTGTTGCAGAGTGTATATAGATTGTATGCTGTCTTGGTCCAGCTGGTCATAGAAGCTTGCAACACAAGCTTCTATGAATGACAATAAGACATATATGACATATACGCTATAGTCATTAATTCCTAGTTGCTAATTTTAATTGTCAAAAAAAATATGGTGTGAAACATGTGAATGACAACGTTTTTGACAAAACAAGTTTTTAGTTAATCCTAAACTCCTGATTAAGACTGCAATTTGGCAGAGTGGCTTTACTGTTCTTTAATACCTGACTGGTAGAATTCATACATAAGGAGCACCGGATTATAAGAAACACTGATGATTTTTGGGAAATTGAAGGATTTTAAGTGTTCTTTATAGTGCGAATATACAGTAGTCTAAATGGGAGCCAAGCATTTGGGCCTAAATCAGGCCCAGATTCAAACCAGAGCTGGGCTGATAAAACTCTTTTGCTATCTGGGATATGAGAATTGGGTCTAGTAACAAAGAAGAAAAACTTAAGTAGGAATTTTGGGTATCTATACTTTAGTGGAGACGACTTTTTACTTCTACTCCTTACTCTCTTATGCGGTTATCGGTACTTTTTTACGTCAATTCAAATGTCATAGATTTGATAGCTTCAATATTAATGAGAATTGAATGTGTCCAAACTTTTGACTGGTAATTTATTTTATTGCTATATGCAATATTTGTAAGTTGATTGTGTAAAGTTACAGTCTACAGCTGGTTGGTTAAGCATGTAATAAGGACAGGTACGATGCTGTCTGTGTGAGTCTGTCTGTAAAAGATTTTCATAACATCCCTCTGAATATTTGAAGTACAAATACTTCATTACTTTACTTAGATAGAAACGTTGGTTATCTATACTTTACTGTAGTAATTATTTTTACATTTTCACACAATTATCTCAACTTTCTACTCCTTACATTTTAATAAAAATAGCCGCGTTACTCCTATTTCATTTCAGCTTGTTTTCATTCTGGCTTCTCATCGTTCAATAAAACCTCTATCCAGATAAATCTCTCCTCCATCCAGATAGAGTGACTCTGATTGTGATTGGATGTAGAGAAGTATAAACATATACCATTCAGACCCCCTATTGGTTATTGTTTTTTGTTACATTACTTTTACTTTTATACTCTAAGTAGTTAAGTAAAAAAACTTAAGTAAAAAGTTTAAGTTGATGCTTCAACTTCTACAGAAGTATTTTAAACCCTAGTATCTATACTTGTACCTACACTCTGTAATGAATTTGAGTACTTTTGACACCCTTGGCAACAAATATGGTACAAACCCACTGAGAGCCCTTGTTCCTTCCATGTTCCCCCTACATGAGCCTGCAAGTCTTAGGGTGGAGGTAATCCAGGGCCAGGGTTAAGAACCCGTTATTCTTTATGGGGATTAAAGGAAACACTGCAGTAAGTAGACGGTAGGCTGAAGAACGTTGCTGTATTATTCCATGTGTCAGATCACAATGGCGGAGATCTTATGAGGAATGGGATCTTGGTGAGAAGCTTGGTGACCCGAGGCTCCCTGCCAGATCCTAATAAGGCTCCCGCCTCCTCACGGCTGCTGCTGGACAATGATGGACTCTCACTCCGGCTTTTTTTAAACCCTACTTCAGCGACTGACTGGAGACCAGCCTTGTTTTAGAGCGTCTTGGCTGGCTGGTCTGGAGTCGGTGCTTGGCGTTAGGTGGGTAATCTGAGCTGTTGCTGAGCATCTTTACGATCTGTGGGCTGCTGGGGGGGGGGGGGGGGGGGGATGGTGGGCGGCTGTAAGACGTTTGGACGACTACTGAGTAGCCCGAGTTCCCTCCTCTGAGGACCCTCAGGGGGAACCCGACACCCCCGAACACAGAGACAGGGCCTAAATATAGAGCTCATCTGCCCCGGGGGGCGGAGTCTCGGCACATTCAGAAAGAAGTGAGTGGACACTCGGGGCACGAGGAATAAGCACGACTGCAAAATGCAGTTTTGTTGAGTTTAATGAGAGTGTGTAGTGGGGGGAGCACCAGAGAACGTGACCGTTTCTGGACATCAAACCATCAAGCTCCAATAAGAGAGAACCTAAAAATGATAAGTTTCTTTGATTTTACCAATTTGAAAACCTCTAGAATATAATCAAGAGGAAGATGGATGAACTGAAGTCGAAGTGCTTGAATTTTTGCACCAGGAGTGCAGGCAAAACGTTATCCAAAAGCAGTGTGTAAGACTGGTGGAGGAGAACATGATGCCAAGATGCATGAAAACTGTGATTAAAAACCAGGGTTATTCCACTAAATATTGATTTCTGAACTCTTTAAACTTTATGAATATAAACTTGTTTTCTTTGCATTATTTGAGGTCTGAAAGCTCTGCATTTTGTTTGTTATTTCAGCCATTTCTCATTTTCTGCAAATAAATGCTCTAAATGATGATATTTTTAGAATAAAACAACAATGTTCATTTTACTCAAACAGAAATTGAAATGTTGTTAGCACAATGCTAACCAACAGTATAAAGTTTCTAATACTTGTAATTAGCTATATTAGCTTCATAGCATCAGGATAAAGCCAAAGAAGCCAACTGCACCACGCCAGACCCCAAACATGTGTGTTTATGAGCCCACATTTAGAAAACTGCATACTTCTACATACTTATGTCTATTTGAGAAGAGTACTCAGTGTTGAGAAGTGTGTGTAATAGTGTAGGAATGTGGAATGCAGTTAGCACAATGCTAATTGGTAGAAAAGCATTAAGCTGCTATGACTTTTTGCTGCATTAGCCTTGTAACTCCAGTTAAAACATGGCTGAGGCAACCAAAAATACATTAGCCAACCACTACAGCTTCATCACTGGTTAGATTTAGACCACAGAGCTGCTCTTGGTTACTGCTGGGGATCGTTTTAAAATGTTTAATACCGATACTGATACCCAAACAAGACTTTTTAAAAAAAAACCTTTTTCTAAATTGTAACCAAAAAATACAAAAAGCGATAATTATTCTCACACAATGTATTTATTTAACAGCCTGCTGAAGTAATCTTATTGTCATACTGTCACAATGAAAGACTCCATCTTTCTAGATCCTGTCTGAACGAAAACAATAAGCATGATTGTTTGTGGCGCTTTATTGTTTTTTTTTAACAAAAACAACAGCGTTACTTTAACTGCTTAAACTCTACATTTTTCTGGAAGAATGTCAGATTTTAAGAGTTCTTTTTAAGAAATATCAGCATTAGATAATATAATATTTTTTTTATTGGGGTCAATCACTTTAATCACTTTATTATTATTTTTTTTAAATGCTGGTTCCCTGTATTTTTGGGAGGGAGACAGTAATAATATGGTATAGTGGTTTACGTCTGGTTTACTTCTGGTTTACTTAATTGTATTATAATATTTCAGGGTAGAGTGCAAGAAAGAGAGGGAAATGTGCAAGTGAGTAAGAGACAACGCGAGTGAGAGACAATGCAAAAGAGAGGGAGAGACAGTGCAAGAGCGAGTGAGAAAGAGCGAGAAATAGTGTGCGTGAGCAAGAGAGGGAGAGACAGCGAGAGCGAGTGAGAAAGAGCGAGAAATAGCGTGAGTGAGCAAGAGAGGGAGAGACAGCGAGAGCGAGTGAGAGAGAGCGAGAAATAGGGCGAGTAAGCAAGATACAATGCGAGTAAGTGAAAGACAGCAAGAGAGAGCAAGAGACAGCGCAAGAGAGCGAGAGACAACACAAGAGAGCGAGAGACAACGTGAGAGAGGGCGAGACAATGCAAGAGAGCGAGAGACAACACAAGAGAGGGAGAGACAATGCAAGAGAGGGAGAGACAGCGTGAGAGAGGGCGAGACAATGCAAGAGAGGGAAAGTGAGCGAGAGACAGCAAGAGACATTGCGAGAGATGGAGAAACAGCACGAGAGAGGGAGACAGTGGGAGAGAGGGAAACAGTGCGAGAGAGGTAGAGACACCGCAAGAGAGGGAGAGACAGCACGAGAGAGGGAGAAAGAGCGAGAAAAAGCATGAGTGAGCAAGAGAGGGAGAGACAGCAAGTGTGAGTGAGAGAGAGCGAGAAATAGCGCGAGTGAGCAAGAGACAGTGAGAGTGAGAGAGAGCGAGAAATAGCGAGAGTGAGTGAGAGAGAGAGAGAAATAGCGTGAGTAAGTGCGAGTAAGTGAAAGACAGCGAGAGAGAGCAAGAGACAATGCAAGAGAGCGAGAGACAACACCAGAGAGGGAGAGACAACACAAGAGAGGGAGAGAAAGTGCAAGAGAGGGAGAGACAACACAAGAGAGGGAGAGACAGTGCAAGAGAGGGAGAGACAGTGCAAGAGAGGGAGAGACAACACAAGAGAGGGAGAGACAACACAAGAGAGGGAGAGACAACACAAGAGGGAGAGACAATGCAGAAGAGGGAGAGACAGCGTGAGAGAGGGCGAGACATTGCAAGAGAGGGAAAGTGAGCGAGAGACAGCAAGAGACATTGTGAGAGATGGAGAAACAGCATGAGAGAGAGAGACAGTGCGAGAGAGCAAGTAAAAATCTGCACGCTGAAGTAAAGCATGGCAGCATTCCACATAATCACCTAAGTAATGTTTATATATTTATTTATTTTTATTTATTTTTTGATCACTGGAAATAACTCAGGTCTGAAGGGTTAAGAAAACATACATGTCAAGATGGAATTTTATGTGAAACTTTTATTTGGGACTTGCTAAAGTTATTTGTATCAGATCGTAAATGTTTCAAAGTGTCTAGTTTATCATTATCCAGTAGTATTGTTCTTTCTCAGCTTTTTTATTGGATATTTGTTGAATTGAATGTTAGTTTGTGTTGTAAATCCCGTGCTCTGTAAATAATCTGTGAGTGTGTGTTATTCTACACCAGTGGGGAACAGGGAATGGCCTGCAGGAGAGGACAGATGGAAGTTAGGATCAGGGTTAAAGAGGTGGGTGTGGTGATGGATGCAGATCCTGGAGGTGCTGGAAGATTCTGGAAGGAGGTTATTTACCCTTGTGGCACAGTGAACTTAAACTGTGCTGAAATAGTTTCTCACAAAAGTGAGCACACCCCTCACATTTCAGTCAGTCAACCTTTATTTTCACTGAGGAATACATTAAGAGTGACCCTCTTTTATAATGTTGTTGAGCATTAACAGTATAAATGAAAAAAAAAATAAAAGAAATACTCATTTTAAATCAACATTTAACATAGATTAATAAAATATTTATGTAAAAAGAAAAAAAAAGACAATTCGAAAACACAAAAACTAATTGACACAAAAAGTAAAGCATTTATGAAATGTAAAATAAAGAAAACGTAGAGTAAAATGATAAGAATGATAAGAAATTATAAAATTAATAATAATGAACTAAGACCATAGGAATGAAAATAAAAAAACTGTATAAAAATTAGAAAAATATATAGTAATAAATAAATAAAAATAAACAAAACATTTTAATTTTAAATCAACATTTAATATAGATTAATAAAATATTTATGTAAGAAGCAAGAAATTAGAAATAAGGAACAAAATAGTAAGAAATAATAAATAAAAGAAATACAATATAATTTTTAATTCAACATCCAATATAGATGAATAAAGTATTTATTTAAATCTAAAAATACCTTAAAAACAAATTCACACAAAAAGTAAAGAATTTGTAAAATATAAAATAAAGAAATAATAATAATAATAATAATAATAATAATAATAATAAAAATGATGAAATTAATAATAATTTTTCATGTTTTTGCTAATTCTTTGCTAAAAACACATTTCTGTTACTTTCAGTAACAGGACTGAGTTTTGTTTCCTGGTTTTATTGATTTTTTAATGTGAATATTAGTTAATGATAAACAAATGTATCAATTTGTTTATTATCATTATAATAAATTTTATGATAATACATTTGATCAATTTAAGATTTGGGTCTTCTTGAAAAAATAAGCTTTGTATATTTAATGAAAATACAATGTGCATGCATATACTGTATAGTGATTTTTTGGTCATAAATATCAACAATTTGAACATGCAGTCTATAACCATTTCTTTAAAATAAAGACTTTCTTGAGAGAAAATTAAAGGAATTAGTGAACTTGCTTTTAAACATGCTTTTTAAATGTCACATGGGTTTTGGTGTGAGAAAAATGTAAACATTTTTGGATTAGACAAATAAACAGCTCTGGGAAAAAAAAATAAGAGAGCACTTAAAATTGATGAGTTTCTTTGATTTTACCAAATTGAAAACCTCCAGATTATAATCAAGAGGAAAATGGATGATCATAAGCATAAAGTTATCCAAAAGCAGTGTGTAAGACTGGTGGAGGAGAACATGATGCCAAGATTCATGAAAAAAAACTGAGATTAAAAACCAGGGTTATTCCACCAAATATTGATTATTTCTGAACTCTTAAAACTTTATGAATATGAACTTGTTTTTTTTTTGCATTATTTGAGGTCTGAAAACTCTTTTCGCATCTTTTTTTTTTGTTTGTTTTTTTTGTCATTTCTCATTTTCTACAAATTAATGCTCTAAATTACAATATTTTATTTGGAATTTAGGAGAAATGTTATCTGTAGTTTATAGAATAAAACAACAATGTTCATTTTAAATAAATAGCAAAATCAGACAAACTGATTCTAGAATTTTCCAGAGAATCCCAATTTTGACCTGACTTTCACTTTAGCACGCTGCTCACAGGGCCTAGGCCATATGTGGCTGAGAGTCTCTGGTTATAAATACCACCACTGAAAGTGAGATGCACCCCCAGGTCACCTCCCCAGCATCAATCTGGCAAAACCCGAGTCTTAAACACACGGATTACAGTAGAATCACAGCGTTCACGTTTACAGTGATCTACCTGCTGAACGCTGGTGATCGGGCCTGATGTAATCAGGCTCTGTGGAACCGGTGAATTGCTGACCAGAGCCAAGGAGTCTTAATAGAGGTCTGGGGAGTAGCCTAAATATAGCAGCGCCAACAGGAGGACGCAGCTCCCCTTTCGGCTTGCCCTAAGAAAGTTAAAAAACGTCCAGAGCGTCAGCCGATCCTCCCCGTGACATCAGCGCCCGCACTTAAATAAGAAGGCCCGTGCCCGAGGCTCAGGACCACTCTCCTGGGACTAAGGCTTGTTGACTTCTGCCCCTTCTCCCGTCCACCTAAACTGCATCATGGTGTGTACTTTATACGGAATATTCTCACTTTTCTGCTTCTCTTCGCTTCTCGTGTTTGGTTCTGCTGCGGAAATCTGGCAACCTGGCTTCCGGGCAATTTCAGGATACTTTTTCTATTGATTTTTTTTTGTGTGTGTGTGTGTGTGAATTAGCAGCAAAGGATGGATAAGTCACTTTTTATTCATCCTATATAGCTGACCTTTTTGAGTTATTGAGTTCTTGAGACGTAAATGTTTGAAATTTGAGAATTTTGAGAATGTTCGTCATTGGATCAAAAAACGCCATGCTTGTTTTCAATTGTTTTCCAGCCCTGTTGGAGCTTAGAGCTCTGACATCATTGCAAAACAAATACAAAAAAATTAAAGATACACAGAAGTTTTGATTTTCTTAAATTTCCAATGTAAAATAGTCCAATTTTGTACAGAAACTTTAGGACTATTACCTGCAGGTCTGCGTAGATAAAGTATAGTAGTGTAAAACTGAGACCCTTCAAAGAATTAGCAGGAAGATAAACTAACTAAACCCACTGAACCATCTAATGATGCTGTAATCATTGTGAGTAACTGTATTTATTGTTAGTCGTTTATACTGCTGTACTGACTATACTGTGTTTGTCTTTGCCAGAGTGAGTTCTCTGCTGACCAGATTGAGGGTAAGTAATCAATGTAGCTACAGTAAATCTATATATGGTTTATATGTGTTTCAAAAAAAAATATATATATATAGTATAAAATATATACACTTAGTTTTCTCCTAGGACTTATTTTTACTGAAGATTTTTGTCACTCTATACACAATGTCTATGTCACAAAATACAAAAATAGCAATTTTACAGGAGAAGGAATATATATTTTTATCTTTCTTTGACAGTCAAAGTCATTGTAGAGCATTTCTATTGGTATATCCATATATCATAAAATTAGCATTGTATTGTAAAATGTCAGGTAGCTAAAATGGTATAGAATAACAAACACCAATTTGGCAACAATGTATACATGACTTTTTTTAAATTTGGTTAGTCAAAGTTTGGTTAAAATGATTTAATCACTTAAAAGTACATTTTTTTTTGTCATTTTAAGACAAATAAATTTGCTTCTAAATCACATTCAAAACCTATTTTCTTTTTTAAGTCAATGATTTCAATATTTAAACATTTACCAGAGTGAAAATTTACTCCAGAACTAACGAGAAGTCCTAATCAACCCTGCAACCCTAGCAAACTACCTAGTATTAGCATTAAAACAAAAATGTAGCTAGTGTTAATAGCTTTAATAATATTCTTCAGGTATTTCTATTAAACTCATCGTTTGTCCTCTGAGGTTGGATAATAATCCCTAAAGTAATGCTAAAAACTCATTACCAACATTTAATACGGACACTCTAGACCTAGCAGGAGTTAGCAGAATTAGGATAACATAGAATTATTGATCATATGGATGATATTAGTAATAATTTGAGGGAAAAATGTGATGTAAAGTGTATTTTTGGACAGCAAATATAAGCTTTTCAGTCAGAAATGCCAACAGAAGTTCAAGTACAGGCTTTGTTTAGGGCTAAATGAAATAGTAAGTGGAGCATGTTAGCATGCTAGCTTGCTTGCTTTCATTCAGATCAAAGGGCCTGAGGAGGAGGGGGGTAGCTAAAGGATTATAGAACTTAAGAACTTGCAGCACATAAGATATGAGATTATTATCTTTCATAATTTAAACAAGCAAACTGATAGTAAAATGTTCATTATTAGGATTATTAGCCCAAATAGCAAGTGGAATATATTAGAGTTCATTTAAAACCAATAATTCACTTTTGGGAAGTTCATTTCTACTAAAAAGTAGAGGTCACTAGCTAACGTTCCTCAGCTGCTGAGGGTAAACATGTGCTGGATATTTCTGGAACAGTAAAAAACAAAAATGCAGGCGTCGACTTTACGGAGGCCTTTAGCATTTGGACACAGTGTTGATCCCCAGCTAATGCAGGCTGTTCGGGAGGAATGTCAGCAAGTGATCCTCCTGCTCTACAGGAAAGTCACGCTAGCTTAAATTCAGTTATCTCAGTTATCCCTCTATCCCTCTGTTATCTACGATAATTAGCTGTATTTCCGAAAGATCTGGGAATACTGCTGGTGTATAATCTGGTGTTATAATTAGCGTAATGTAATCCGGTACAGTAGCGCGGCAGCAGCAGTTCGGAGCGTGTCCCGGGGGGGTGGCGGGTTACGCAGTACTCAGCATTCCCCTGTTAAACTTGGTGCAGGCGGCTTGGCCATGTTTGGCGAGGGGAACTTTCTCAAGACGTATCGGCTGACAGGGCAGCGCACTAAATGCCACCCAAAAGAGGCCGGGCAGGAGCAGCTGCTACAGTAGGGAAGGTGCTGGAGGTCATCAATCTGCTGGAGGATCACTTTCCATTCAGCTCCCTGCCGAGCCCATAGACCCATAGACCCATAAACCCATAAAGATATGGCCAAGTTGTTTTAGCAGGGTTTCTAGGTCCTACAAAAATATCCAGTCTTTCTAAAACCTAAATAATAAAGAAGCTTAGGCCAGCCCAACATAAATGTGTTATTAGTAGTATTGCTATTACATTATATTTCCAATACTATTGTAATATTAGTAGTCATAGTTACTTAAGTTATTTTGTTGTTCTGACTTATTAAGTTAAAATAATAAGCCTAACATCAAAAAAATTCTGTCAATTTTTTTTCTTTACATAAAAGTTTGGACCTCTTCTGCCAAATCAGATCCAGTAGCAGAAATGAAGATGTTCTGAAGCTATACTAGTTAAATTCATAAAATTAGGAATGCAATTAGCTGAAACCAAAGGTTTACTTTAATTTTACTGCTTTACTTTTCAAAGAAGACTTTTTTCTGTCAAATCATTTTTTTTTAAACATAACAGTTTGGACCTCTTTGGCCAAATCAAATCCAGCAGCTGAAATAGAGATAGATTCTTGGCAGCTGTTTTGAAGCTATGCTAGCTAAAATCATATAACCATACACCCATTGACTTGTAGACCTATATACCCATATATCGATAGACCCATAGACCTATAGACCCATATACCCTTAGACCCAGAAACCCATAGATCCAAAGACCCATAGACTCATAGACCTGTAGACTCATAGACCTGTAGACTCATAGACCCATAGACTCATAGACCCATCGATTCATAGACCTGTAGACTCATAGACCTGTAGACTCATAGAACCATAGGCCCTTAGACCCAGAAACCCATAGATCCAAAGACCCATAGATCCAAAGACCCAAAGATCCATAGACCCATAGACTCATAGACCTGTAGACTCATAGACCTGTAGACTCATAGACCCACAGACTCATAGACCCATCGACTCATAGACCTGTAGACTCATAGACCTGTAGACTCATAGAACCATAGACTCTTAGACCCAGAAACCCATAGATCCAAAGACCCATAGATCCAAAGACCCATAGATCCATAGACCCATAGACTCATAGTCCTGTAGACTCATAGACCTATAGACTCATATACCAGTAGACCCATAGACCTGTAGACCTATAGACCCAAAGACTCATACACCCATAGACATATAGCCCCATAGACTAATAGACTCATAAACTTATAGACCCATAAACCTATAGACTCATAAACTTATAGACCCATAAACTTATAGACTCATAGACCAATACTCCCATAGAACTATAGACCCATACATACAAAAACCCATAGTCCCATACACCATTATACTCATAGACCCAAAGACCCATAGACTCATAGACTAATAGACCAATAGATTCATATACCCATAGACTCATAGACCCATAAACTTATAGACTCATATATACTCTGTCTTGTTTAGTCTCACTCCTTTTCTTCCTGTGGACACAGCTGTCCCTTAGTTAGCGGTTGGTAATTAGCGGTAGCTGGGCAGAGTGCAGGAGCAGGACCTTCACTTTCTATGACCTTGTAGATTGTATGTAGTCATATTTGTTGAAAAACATATATTTTATTATAGTAATAGTTTCTAACACTATAACTATACACATAATCTATAATTTATAAATGTAATTATAATATAAATGTATAAATATAATTTGTGTAATGGTGAATAGGTGGCATATTTAACTAAAACCTGCAAAAAATGTGATTGGTGTTTAGATGCGTCCCATTGTTTAATTTATTTTAGCCATAAATACAAATTTAGTGCATCACTCGTTTTTTACAATATACTTTTACAATATAAAAAAGTTAATTTTTATGTTTTTTACAATACTAAAATGACTTTCTTTTTTCTTTTTTATGTTTTTAGTTAATTTTGTTTTACTTAAAAGCCCTGGCAGTTTGCTGCACATTTTGGACACTGGATCTTTTACTATTTCTGGTTATTGACTGGACCTGAGGAGCTTAAAAAAAAATAAAGGGAAAAAAAAAACGTTACTATATATGGTAAAAATCATGTAATAAATCCTGTTCTTCCTCTGATCTACAGACTTCAAGGAGGCCTTTGGTCTCTTTGACAGAGTTGGTGACAACAAGGTCGCCTTCAACCAGGTCGCCGACATCATGCGCGCCCTGGGCCAGAACCCCACCAACAAAGACGTCAAGAAGATCCTGGGAGACCCATCTGCTGATGGTACGGCCCAACTTTACATTTCCTTTACTTTACACAAACCAGAACTCTGAAATAATGTTTTAAACCATAGATCTACACACCATACTATACAGTCTCTGTTACATAGGGAAAGTTACACTGTCTAAAATACATAAGTAAACAAAAAGGTTAAATATTGTCAGATTTAACGTAGATAAATACATTTCCTAAAATATCTTATATCATAAAACAGCTTAAATTTATGCTAGAATTAGCTAAAAATACCTGAAACTAAAGAACCACCCTGGCACCAACATTGTCCAAAATCTTTTGGTATGTTGAAGCATTAAGATTTCATTTCAGAAGCCCAGCTCCCATAATCCCCCCTCCACCAAACTTTACAGGAAATTAGTTTAAATGTATCGGTGGGTTTTAGTGTGTAGTGTTTCAGTGGTTAATGTATCAGTGTGTAGTGTATCCGTGTGTATTGTGTCAGTGTGTATTGTGTCAGTGTGTAGTGTGTAAGTGGTTAATGTATCAGTGTGTAGTTTAGCAGTGTGTAGTGTTTCAGTGTGTAGTGTAGCAGTGTGTGGTGTAGCAGTGTGTAGTGTATCCGTGTGTATTGTGTCAGTGGTTAATGTAGCAGTGTGTAGTGTTTCAGTGTGTGGTGTAGCAGTGTGTAGTGTTTCAGTGTGTGGTGTATCAGTGTGTATTGTGTCAGTGTGTATTGTGTCAGTGTGTAGTGTTTCAGTGGTTAATGTATCAGTGTGTGGTGTAGCAGTGTGTAGTGTTTCAGTGTGTGGTGTATCAGTGTGTATTGTGTCAGTGTGTAGTGTTTCAGTGGTTAATGTATCAGTGTGTGGTGTAGCAGTGTGTAGTGTTTCAGTGTGTGGTGTATCAGTGTGTATTGTGTCAGTGTGTAGTGTTTCAGTGGTTAATGTATCAGTGTGTGGTGTAGCAGTGTGTAGTGTTTCAGTGTGTGGTGTATCAGTGTGTATTGTGTCAGTGTGTAGTGTTTCAGTGGTTAATGTATCAGTGTGTGGTGTAGCAGTGTGTAGTGTTTCAGTGGTTAATGTATCAGTGTAGCAGTGTGTAGTGTTTCAGTGGTTAATGTATCAGCATGTAGTGTTTCAGTGGTTAATGTATCAGTGTGTAGTGTAGCAGTGTGTAGTGTTTCAGTGGTTAATGTATCAGTGTAGCAGTGTGTAGTGTTTCAGTGGTTAATGTATCAGCATGTAGTGTTTCAGTGGTTAATGTATCAGTGTGTAGTGTAGCAGTGTGTAGTGTTTCAGTGGTTAATGTAGCAGTGTGTGGTGTAGCAGTGTGTAGTGTTTCAGTGGTTAATGTAGCAGTGTGTAGTGTAGCAGTGTGTAGTGTTTCAGTGGTTAATGTAGCAGTGTGTAGTGTAGCAGTGTGTAGTGTTTCAGTGGTTAATGTATCAGTGTAGCAGTGTGTAGTGTTTCAGTGGTTAATGTATCAGCATGTAGTGTTTCAGTGGTTAATGTATCAGTGTGTGGTGTAGCAGTGTGTAGTGTTTCAGTGGTTAATGTAGCAGTGTGTGGTGTAGCAGCATGTAGTGTTTCAGTGGTTAATGTAGCAGTGTGTGGTGTAGCAGTGTGTAGTGTTTCAGTGGTTAATGTATCAGTGTGTAGTGTAGCAGCATGTAGTGTTTCAGTGGTTAATGTAGCAGTGTGTGGTGTAGCAGTGTGTAGTGTTTCAGTGGTTAATGTAGCAGTGTGTGGTGTAGCAGTGTGTAGTGTAGCAGTGTGTAGTGTTTCAGTGGTTAATGTAGCAGTGTAGCAGTGTGTAGTGTTTCAGTGGTTAATGTATCAGCATGTAGTGTTTCAGTGGTTAATGTAGCAGTGTGTGGTGTAGCAGCATGTAGTGTTTCAGTGGTTAATGTAGCAGTGTGTGGTGTAGCAGTGTGTAGTGTTTCAGTGGTTAATGTAGCAGTGTGTAGTGTAGCAGTGTGATACAGTGTATTGTATCAGTATGATATATTATATGTGCTTGTTGGTTTTCGTGCAGACATGGCCAACAAGAGAATCGACTTCGACACTTTCCTGCCCATGCTGAAGACCGTGGATGCCGCACAGAAGGGTACCTACGATGACTACGTTGAGGGTCTCCGCGTCTTTGACAAGGAGGGCAACGGCACAGTGATGGGTGCTGAGCTGCGTATTGTCCTGTCCACACTGGGTGAGTGGTCAGGGAGGGGATTGTGGGAAATGTAGGCCTTCCCCTGACTGACTTCATATCATGCTATCAGTTTGGTTTAGGAAGCTTTTGGGTCTGAACACCTTCTCGCTTTGTTCTTTGCCACAGGAGAGAAGATGGCCGAGCCCGAGGTCGATGCCTTGATGCAGGGACAGGAGGATGAGAACGGCTCTGTCCACTATGAAGGTTCGTATCTGGACTCATAACACCTTATTACTGTCTAAACTTAAACTTTAAACGAGGGCCAGGGCCTAGGGGTGACTTTTGAGGCTGTACATTTTGGTCTTCAACCAGATTTGAAAAAGAGTTATCTACACACCAGGGTTCTCGTTCTCTAAATGACCCACTCTCAGGTCCAATCCCATTTCACCCCTTGGTTCTACCACTTGCCCCTACCCCTTCTTTTTTTCGAGTGTAACCCTTCCTTTTGGAACAGAGTTAGAAGGGGAAGGGGTGAAATCCTCCACCTAAGTATTGGGACAACACATCATCAGAATAGCTAAAGTTCAGTAACCTAGCTGCTGCTGCTGGATTACAATAATTATTATTGTCTATTCCTTAATTCCTCTATGATGGGGAGCTAAAATTAGCTTTTCTTAGCTTTTATTTTATTTTATTTTTCTGTTCCACCTTAAATGCTGCAGCCCCTGCCATCTGTTGCACCATTTATGTTGGAACGGGAGAGTTAGCTATCTAGCTATATATACATAAATATATACAGTATATATGCGACTGGCAACTGACCTAGTCTCGCATCTCCTTTTCCAGCTTTCGTCAAGCACATCCTGTCTGTGTAAGACTCCCCCAGCCCCAGAGAGTGGTGAGAAAGGCGGTGTATCTACAGACCCCATGGTGTCAGGACATCAACTCTAAGACCAACGAGAAACAACCATCAAAAAAAATGGACTATGAGATGACACACTTGTAAACCTTTCTTTTTTTTTTTTTCGCCCGCCTGCCCCCCACCAAAACCCCCCTTAGCAGTCGAGTCGCGGCTGCGGCGGAGATCGAAGGGAGGAGGCGGCGTCCACTCATAAAGTGGGGGTGCGTTCCCTGTTCCCTCGCCCGCCCGGGTCATTCCACCACCAGCCAGCCGTGCCAAAGGCACCTGCCTCGGCAGCCGCCGACCGCCTGCGCCACACGGTACTCCCCCCTCCAAGCCCGGCCCAGCTCAGCCCAGCCCAGCCCAGCCCTCACACGTTCATTCATTTCACAATAAACTCTTTTTCCAAAAGTGCCTCTTCTTCGTCTTTGCTTTTCTCCATAGGAAGGAGCAGCCCTGCAGCCTCTGGCTAATATTAGCATTAGCATGTTATATCATATTATATTATTATACTTTAGATTCTTCAAAGTTGCTCCTCTTGCCTACATGAGAGCTTTGCACGTCCCTTCTGGATTTTCTTGGTCAGCTTTATGTGGCAGAGTCACCTGGAATTCAGGCTTTCAGTTAACAGCTGTGCTGAACTCATCAAGAGTTAATTACTTGAGTTTCTTGTCTCCTAATAAAGTGTTTGAGGGCATCAGCTGTAAAGTAGTGAAGAGGTAGAGTTACAGGTATACAGTGAATATCTCAATTTGAGTAATGTTCTAATACATATAAGAAGCAAGAACTACTCAACTAAATAAAGAACAAATATATAGGTCATATATAAGGTCAGTCACTCTAAAAAGACCATCAAGAATGTTACAATGATAAAACTGGCACTCATCAGGACCGCCCCAGGAAAGGAAGAGCGAGAGTTTCCTCTGTTGTACAGGATAAGTTCATCCAGTTTCCAGCCTCAGAAACCACAAGTTAACAGCTCTCCAGATAAGAGTACCTAAATGTTTCATAGAGTATTTTGGTTTGTTTAACACTGTTTTTAAGTTACTACATGATTCCTTATGTGTTCCTTCATAGTCTGGATCCCTTCACTATTCATTTACTATGTAGGAGAAAGAAAAACATTAATTTTAAGGTGTGTCCAAACTTTTGCCTGGTACTGTATATTTATTATAATTATACACACAAGCAATAATATTAGGTAGCCAGTGTCTGCATTGGCTTTATAAGGAATGTATAAGGACATTTTAAAGTGTGTATGCGTTGTTATACTGTAATTCATCTTTATATGTGTGAATGTAATGAAGATATATTAGAGTATAAGGAAGAGCTTATTGGGGTACAGGCTAGGCTAAGCTAAGTGATAAACACCACTACTGCAGTGACTCCCCGCTTAACTACAGCCGGGCTAGGCTAAGCTATGCTAAGCTAACTGAAAAACGGGCTGCTGGTAATTCTGTGCAGCTATTGAATTTTTATATCTTAGTGTTAAACACTTCCTGAGATTTTTATACTCAGCAAATAAAAAAAGAAGAGCAAGTTAATATAGAATATTGTTGTGATTAATCTGATTACATTTTTTTAATCGATTGACATCAATACTATTTAAAGCTGGTAGCCTCAGTAATGGACTCCCTTCTAGTCATGTCGGAAATATCGTATTTTAACGGAAAAACTAGGATTTTTAGATAATCCCAGAGGTTCCCAGTGTGGGGCGTGTCAGTAACAAGAGGTCAATAAATTAATTTAATTTATTTAAATTGATAAATAAATGTAATAAATTGATGCAGACAGTTTGTATGGTAAACAGCTTCACACTTAAACACTTGCAGGTTGTTATTAACTAACTAATAAAATCACTAGCAATATGTGAAAAACGTACATGTCTAGTACATAGACTGTGTATAGCTAGACAGAGCATTGTCTCTCAAAAGTGAAGCCACCACAGGTTGGGCGCCCCCTGCTGTTCGGTTGCAGAAAGCTGTGTGACCCCACCCATCCCATAGATTTCAATGGCAAAACATTCAATTCAACTTTCAATCAAGTTTTTTTTTTTCAATATACTGTAATTCTACCTCCATTATTTAAATACAACAGCTAGTGTAACCTCTGCTTATATATATATATATATATATATATATATATATATATATATATATATATATATATATATATATATATATATATATATATATATATTATATCCCCACAGAATTTGGTTTTTAAAACGTTATTTGGCTCTATTTAAAAAAGGTGTGGTAGTAAAAGGGCTGGTTATGGGCGGGACCAATAACAGACCGTCAGCTCTGCTCTGCTCCGCTCAGCAGCCTGTGACCTCCAGGCAGACCTCAGGGGCGGGTTTATTTAAATGAGTAAGTTGTTTCAACACAGTCTTTCTCCCTCCTCTGGTCTCAACTGCGCAGACTCGGGTTTCAGGATCGCCAACATGGAGGAAGATTTTAGCTTCATTTTCATTAAATGAATGGGAACAGCGACACGACGTCCATCTTTTTTACAGTCTCTGGTCTAGTAATTCACAGTTCTAATGGGATAAAAACATCATTTCCGAGGGGGACTTGAAGGCAGCATTAGTGTCCACACAGATCTTTGATCATTTTACTACTGAAAATGTAATCCTTAATGGTGGTTAGCGTAAAGTTTATTAATTTAATTTTCTGGCCGCGTGAGGCTAAATGCAAAATTAGAAAATTGGATGTAAAAAATATATATTTTTTCATTTTTAAATGTTTTTTTTTTCCTCTCTGGCCCTCACAATCGGAAAGTAAGGAAAAATGAAAAAATATTTTTTCTTTATTTTCTGATTTTTCCATTTTTGCAATTTGCAAGTTGGATTATAACATCAGATATATGTTGCAAGACACAAAAAAGGACAAATCTAAAAAAAATCGACAGATTCATCATTTAATTTTTCTTTAAATTATGTTTGCGAAGGACTGAAATGAAAAACTAAGTAATTGAAAATCACTGAATGGAACTGAATGGAAAAAAAAACTAAATTATGAAGTTTTATTCTCAATTTTCTACTTTCGAATTAAGCTTGATACAGTCAGAATAAAACGTTACACTGACTAATGGTTCTTATTTATGATTAATTTTACACATAATTTGGTAGTAAATTGATTTAAGTATCAAAAAAATATGAGGATTCATTGGGAGCTGAAAGAACCGGCTCTTTTTCAGTGAGCCGAACCAAAAGTGCCAGAATTCTTATCAGTAGTTTCAATGCGTTCTAAATGTATCGATTCCTACAGTGACTCGTGAGTCGACTCCTGAGAGTGAATCAGTAGAAACGGGTCTGTGCTGCTCCTACCGGGCCTCCGTCCGTCTTCCGCGTTTCTGCAGCGCTATGGCGAACGAGCAGCAGCAGCAGGAGGGAGTGGAGCAGCACGGAGGAGGTGAAATTACAGCAAATTACCCCCCAGATATTACCCCAAACAGCGGCTCAGACTGCGGGCATATACCCGCCGTACAGCGGCTCAGACTGCGGGCAGAGCCGCGGCAGAGAATCGCCGTACAGCGGAGATAACTACCGCTACTGCAGCGGGGAGCCGCTTAACTACAGCCCGGCTAGGCTAAGATTGGCAAAGCTAATATAGGCTAGGCTAGGTTAGGCTAGGCTAACTGATAAACAGGCTGCTGTTAATTTTGCGCAGCTAAGAAATTCGTATCTTACCGTTAAAATGTACTATCATGTGGTGTAAAATATCACATTTTCTGTTTTTTTATGCTTTAAATATGATATTTCTGACTGTAAGGTTTGGGCTGGTTTAAACTGGAGTTTTATTTTTATTCTTAGTTAGCGTTAGCTTAAATAGTATAACATAACTAACCTACTCAGACCTCTTAGAGCCCATTTATAGCCATTAATAACTATTAAAGTGTTTAAATTGTTATTATACAATTTAAATAAAGCCGATTCAGGCTCATTTAACTAATGTTAAATGGTACGAAATATCTAACATCTAGTAAACTAACACCTGGACACTACAGCCTTGTAAACATACAGTTAGTTAGCTAATTTTACTGCAAATAGTTAACTAGGTTACTCAAGTTTTACAGGTTAACCGAGTAGAATTAACTGTTCTCCAAAGTAGCTATCTTAATAAAGGTAAAATAAGCATTATTTTAAGAAACTCAACGCTAAGTGTATCCTCATTTACAGGTGCATCCAAAAAAAATCAGTTGAAAATATGAAACTCGTATATTATATAGATGCATCACATACAAAGTGATCTATTTTAAGCGTTTATTATTATTTCTTTTATTGTTGATTATTATGGCTTACAGCCAATGAAAACCTAAAAGTCAAGTGTCTCAGAAAATTAGAGTATTGTACAAGACCAATTGTTACTTTTAGTATGCAGTGTGGGCAGTGTGCCAAGTCCTGCTGGAAAATGAAATCCGCATCTCCACAAAAGCTGTCAGCAGAGGGAAGCATGAAGGGCAGTAAGATTTTGAGGGAAAACAAAAATGCACTGACTTCATTCTTGATAATAAAAAACTGTGGATCAACACCAGCAGATAACATGTCTCTCCAAACCGTCACTGATCATCAGTACATTTTACATTGGGTTTTTTATTCTCTGTAAGCCATAATAATAATAACAAAAAAAAAAAGAAATGAACACTTAAAATAGATCACTCTGTATGTAATACATCTATATCATATATATTAGTTTCACATTTTCAACTGAATTACTGAAATAAACTAACTTTTCAGTGATTTCTAATATATATTTCTAGTTTTATGTTGCTCTCCCTGCAGGTATGCTACTTTTAATCACTTTGATAGACTATGCAATGCTACGTTACACTTTATGGCGAGGAAGGTTGTGGCTTGCCACTGATGCTCAAAAGAGACATTAGTGCTGCACTGTGTGATAATGTATGATAATGTATTTTAATGCCTAAGTTATATTAAATGTTGACATTTATTCAACTTTTTTAGAGTTATTAGCCCTATCCCGGCAGGATTTGTTTCTCAGGGGGTTCTGGGGTAATTTTCTCTTTAATGTTTTTTTTTTATCCTCTGTGATAAAATCCTTTTAATAAACTCTATGGTCCTCCTCTAATTTTAGTCCCGTCCAGATCCACGTTTGAGTTTCATCTCCTCGTGTTTAATTAAATAGCTATTTGTCCACTGCCACGCACCGTAATTACACTTTGGTTGTGTGTTTCCATGGAGATTTACGTTAAAAACACAACAGCAATAGGAAATAGAGGAGCTACTGAACGCGATGTCACGTGAACGAGAAAGCCTTAAAAAAAAAAAAAAACTCACTGGTCCTCCTGATTTTCTGTTTTTTTTTTTTTTTTTTTTTTAATTGTGGTCCAGATGCAGGAGTTTTATCACTGAGTAGAAGTGTGTCATTTTTCACAGACGCCCCCCTGAGAAACTAATCCCGTCTGGATAGGGCTATTGACAACTCTTATTTATTAGTCCCAACATGTAGATAAAAGTCCAATGGTTAATATTTAAGCATATTTATTCAGAGTGAGTGTTTAATAAATATTAAGGAATAACAGATATCAAGACCTGGTGACTAGACGATACTGGTAGTTATCAACTGTTAGCTAACATTCTACATAATGTAATATTTATATACTATGAAAAGCAAACAGATCAAGTTTTGAACTTTATTTAACTATATTTAATTGTTGGTTGAGTAATGTTTCTAAACTGTAAACCACAAGAGGATATATGACTTTTCCTGGTTTGTAACAGGATGTTGAGAGATGAAAGTTAGAGTGTTGGTTAGTTCTGTAAGATGATGGTGGTGGTGGTTAATGCAGCAGTAGAAGTTCCTCCATTGTTATGCTCACCAGCAGCACTTCTGAGCAGGTCCTCCTGGCATCCCTCATCTTCCAGGTAACTGTAGCTCTCCTTTGGTCACCATGGCTACAGTCGCTCACCTTGGTAAGTTGTTTCGCCTCCAGCAGGACCAGAGGAGAAGGAAGGCAGTGCGAAAAGTAACACGGTCTCTTCCAGCACCGGCCCCGGGGGAGGCCTGGGGAAGCGCCCGGCCGAAGGCAGCAGTACGGCGGGGGATCAGCGCAGGAAACAGGCCGTGCCCTTCAAAATCTCCAAACCGAGCATCAGTACGACCAGCCCGATTCTGAAGAAGCCTGCCCCCATCTCCATCAAGCTGGGAGCTAGTGTGAGTAGGACATTTTTGCTATTTATAGGTTTATGTTTGAGTAAAATGAACATTATTGTTTTATTCTATAAACTACGGACAACATTTCTCCCAAATTCCAATTGTCATTTAGAGCATTTATTTGCAGAAAATGTAAAATGACTGAAATAACAAAAAAAAAGATGCAGAGCTTTCAGACCTCAAATAATGCAAAGAAAACAACAAGTTCATATTCATAAAGTTTTAAGAGTTCAGAAATCAATATTTGGTGAAAAAACCCTGGTTTTAATCACAGTTTTCATTCATCTTGGCATCATGTTCTCCTCCACCAGTCTTACACACTGCTTTTGGATAACTTTATGCTGCTTTACTCCTGGTGCAAAAATTCAAGCAGTTCAGTTTGGTTTGATGGCTTGTGATCATCCATTTTGCTCTTGATTATATTCCATATTTTATTTGGTAAAATCAAAGAAGCTCATGATTTTTAAGTGGTCTTTCATTTTTTTTTTCCATTTATTTTAATTGGATTTTTTTTTTTTATTCAGTGTTTTGTCATATCGCCAAGAGTATCATTATTGCGAAAATACTATGAAATATCTTGATTATTTTAGGGCCGTATCGCCCTCCTCTAGTGGTATTGGTAACACTTGCTACTGGTATTATCCTAGCCCTGTACAGCTTATTTCTTTCCTAAAAATTAACTTAAACTTGCAGTTTCTTGGCTCTCCTTGCTGGCATTCTTTATATATGCAATGCATTTATGAATATTAACTATAGATATACAGCGATATTTACCAGATTTCACTTCAAGTCAACAACCAAAAATGTCATGATATTAAAAATGTGTTATGTGCATCTAATGTTGGAGTAAAATCAATTATATTTGCAGATAAATTGGATCAAACATGTAGAAAGCAGAAAAGAAATGTGGCATTTATTTACATTACAATCTTGCATTATGTTGCATGTTAGCACATTATTTGGTGCTCTGTCACATCGTTGCTTGCTGCTTGTCACTAAATCGCTGGTACATAATGTGCACTTCTGTAGGAAATGACTGGTCACTTGTCGCTCGATTTTCTGCTAGTGTGAAAACAGGATAAGGCAGATATTGCACCATTTACTATGAGCAGAAATGAGTTCAGCTTTCACTAAATACTCTGTCCTCTCTGTGTGTTTATTCAGAAACCGAAGGAAGCTGCTCCTCCCCCAGCCGTCAAAAAGCCTGCATCCGTATTCAACGAGGACAGTGATGATGTGAGTGTCAGCTGATCAAAGAATCAGGACTGTTAGATCTCGATTTCATGTGTTATTTGAACAGAATATACTACTGTATGTTTCACACTATAAAGTGAACTTAAAACCCCTTAATGTTCTCAGAAATCGCCAGTGTGCTTTATGAATTCTATCAATCAGGTATTAAATAGCAGTAAAGCCACTCCGCTGAAGTACAGCGTTATACAGGAGTTTAAGCTTTTAGCTTAGTTCTCCAGCAGCATTAGCATTAGCTGCTAAACACGCTAAGCGCCAGGTCTTTCAGCTGTCCAGAGGTGAGTATTGTCAGACTGTAGCCTGCTGCTCACCCTGGATAGCACTGCTGGAGCAGCATTAGCATTAGCCGCTAACACTGTTAGCACAAGCTCTTTTGCTGTTCAGAGGTGATAATTATCAGACTGTAGACTGTACATTTACAGGGTTAAAACAAGCTACGTGGGACAAACCGCTAGTTAATATTGACCTGGGTTAGCCGCTAATGCTCCAGCTTTAGTGGAAATCTAAAAATCTAAGCTGTAAATAAACGGAAGCAATAAACAGTTTTCAGAAGAGAAATCTGTGTAGATTAACATCAAGCGCTCGTTTGACTAATCTGAATTTTTTTTTTTTTAATTTAAGAATTACAGTTTTGTGTACTTAAAGTAGCTTAGCTTTACAGGTCTCCCCCACCCAGGGGCAAGACCTTCTGAAATTAGAAGGAAATTAGAAGGAAAACATGGCAACGGCAGGAGTTCCTACGACTATTTACTAGTTACTAGTGATGCATAACATGCGCCTTAGATTGCGATATATACGGTTCATGCTTAGGTTTAATTGAGCTGCATGATTGTAGTATTGTGTAATTGTATTGGATACTGTTGTGATAAAGCTTAACACCGGTTATCTTTTCAACTGTCTCTGTAGAGTGAACCCGAGGAGATGCCTCCAGAAGCCAAGATGAGGATGAAAAATATAGGAAGGTGTGTTGGACCTTTTTATGTTTTTATGACTTTAAAAGGCATTATTAAGGCTGTACAGTAAATCTTATTTTTAAGATTTTTTATGCAGCAACAGATGGAACTTTTCACACTGCAGACTGTGATCATGCAACATAACTAGACTCAAGGTAGAGTGAGGTCTGCACTAGATTTGGTGCAGAAGCATGAATTGGCCTTCAGTCAGAAAAAAACTGAAGTTTAAATTAACTTAGTTAATTGATATAGATTTTAATTCATCGCGTATCACATCAAAATTAGGATAAATGAGCGTGGTATCACACATTCCGTTATCAATATTTGTTTATTTCAACTCCCACAGATGCCATCATGCTCATTTATTACGAACCCTTCTTGGTTTAGTAAACTTGCTGCCAATATTGCTGAGCTAATACAGCCCAGAAATACAGTTTCTGCTCTTTTAGCTGCATTCATGTGATTACATTGTGTAGAAAAGAAAAGTTACTTTAGTTCAGTAATTCAGTTGAAAACGTGAAACTCATATATAGATGTATTACACACAGTGTGATCTATTTTTGGCAGTGTGCCATGTCCTGCTGGAAAATAAAATCTGCATCTCCATAAAGGTTATCAGCAGAGGGAAGCATGAAGTGCTGTAAGATTTTGTGGGAAAACAAAACTGCACTGACTTTAGACTTGATAATAAAACACAGTGGACCAACACCAGCAGATGACAGACATGGGTCTCCAAACCATCACTGATCATCAGTAAATTTTATATTTCATTTGTAAATCAAGGGAGCAGAGTCTGGAAGAAGAGTGGAGAGACACACAGTCCAAACTGCTCGAGGTCTAGTGTGAAGTTTCCACCAATCAGTGATGATTTGGAGAGACATGTCATCTGCTGGTGTTGATCCACTGTGTTATATGTTGTCTAGATGTTGGATCTTCTTGCTGATGTTGGCTAGATTGCAACTCTTCTAGATGTAAACTGTTGCAGCCTATTTCTAAATGTTAACAACTGCACCTATTGATGCTTTTAGCTTCATTTAGCTTCTCTAAATGTTGGCTAGATGTTCACCTCAGCTGATGTTGGCTAAACGAGAACTCTTTTAGCTGATGCTGAGTAAATGTTTGCACTTCTAGCTGATGTTGACAATGTTAACTCTTCTAGCTGATGTTGACTAGATGTTAGCTTCTGTAAGTGTTGGCTGAATATTCACCTCTAGCTGACAACATCTAGCTGACTATTCTATATCATGTTGTCTAAATGTTAACTGCACCAGTTAATGTTGGCTAGATGTTCGCTTTTGCATTGATATTAGCTATATATAAGTTCTGTACTGATGTTAACTATTTAACTGCTCAAGCTGGTGTTGGCTAGATGTTACCTTCTTCAGCTGATGTTGGCTAGATGTTGATCAATAGCTAATGTTTGCAAGATTTTAATTATTCAGGTAAGGTTGGCTAAATATTCACTTGTCTAGCTAATGTTGGCTAGATGATAACTCCTGATGTTGGCTAGATGTTAGCTTCTCTAAATGTTGGCTAGATGTTCAGCTCAGCTGATGTTTGCTAAATTAGGACTCCTATAGTTGATATCATTTAGATGTTATTTCCTCTAGTTGATGTTGGTTAGGCTTAAATTTTTCTAGCTGTGGTTGGCTAGATTTAAGCTTTTTTAAATATTGGCTGCATATTTAACTCTCTTGCTCACTACATCTAGTGGATGTTGGATAGATTGCAACTATTCTATAACATGTCTAAATGTTAACTACACCAGTTAATGTTGGCTAGATGTTTGTGTCTTTATTGATATTAGCTTGATATTAAGTTCTTCACTGATAGTAACTATTTAACTGCTCAAGCTGATGTTGGCTAGATGTTAACTTCTCCAGCTGATGTTGGCTAGATGTTAACTTCTCCAGCTGATGTTACCTAGATGTTCACTACTCCAGCTAATGTTGGCTAGATTTTAATTACCCAATTAATGTTGGCTAAATATTTACTTGTCTAGCTAATGTTGCCTAGATGTTAGCTTCTCTAGATTTGGCTGGATTTTAATCTCTTTAGCTGATGTTGACTGAATGTTAACTCTTCTAGCTGATGTTGACTAGATTTAAGCTTCTGTTTTGGCTACATATTCACCTCTCTAGCTGACGACATCTAGCTGACTATTCTATATCATGTTGTCTAAATGTTAACAGCAGTTAATGTTGGCTAGACTTTCGCATCTTTATTGATATTAGCCTAATATTAAGTTCTGTACTGATGTTAACTATTTAACTTCTCCAGCTGGTTTCGGCTATAGATGTTCTCTACTCCAGCTGATGTTCTCTACTCCAGCTGATGTTCTCTACTCTAGCTGATGTTGGCTAGATTTTAATTACTCAGTTATTGTTGGCTAAATATTCAGTTGTCTAGCTAATGTTGGCTTCTCTAAATGTTGGCTAGATACTCACCTCAGCTTATGTTGGCTAAACGAGGACTCCTATAGTTGATGTTGTATAGATGTTGATTCCTCTATTTGATCTGATGTTGACTAAATATGATCTCTTCTAGCTGATGTTGACTAGATGTTAGCTTCTGTAAGTGTTGGCAACATATTCACCTCTCTAGCTGACTGTTCTTTATCATGTTGTCTAAATGTTAACTGCACCAGTTAATGTTGGCTAGATGTTTGCATCTTTATTGATATTAGCTTGATATTAAGTTCTTTACTGATGTTAACTATTTAACTGCTCAAGCTAATTTGGCTAGATGTTCACTTCTCCAGCTGATGTTGAATAGATGTCTCACCTCTGCCAATCTTTCCAGGGACACACCCACTTCTGCCGGCCCCAATTCCTTTAACAAAGGCAAGCAGGGGTTCTCGGACCATCAGAAGCTCTGGGAGAGGAAGCTGAAAGCCCAGACAGACCAGTAACTCTGGAAAGGTGCAGCTTGTGAAGATCGAGAGGGTTTTCTTTTTTCTTTTCTTTTCTTTTTCTTTGTTTTTGGCTTTGAAATCTTTTGTCATTTTGTCTCTTTGTTTTTTGATGATGTGTGTAAAAATGTACATATGTAATGGGATGTTTCCACTATAAAGCGTCTTTTTAATGTAGGTATGTTTGTGATTTTTACCACCATGCTGTGGTTTAAAGTTAATAATAATAATAATAAATAAAATCCTTCTTTTCAAACGAAATCTCTTTATAGAGATGAAGATTACGATCCAGATTCACATCCAGCTGTCTGTATAGGCCAACATTCAGTGACGTTAAATTAGAATCATTAATGACTGATAGCGTAGGACAGAGATTAGCAGTGAGTGTAAGGAATGGGTGTGAGAAGTTGATTGAATGTGTGCTGTCCACATTGTGACCCATTTTGGTTTTGTTTTGGAAAGAGCATTAAAGCTGATTGAAGAGACAATGGGAGGAAGTGTCTTATTTCACAATGCTTCTGTTGTACATCTTTTTTATTGGGTTGTTTGTGATTTTGATCTTTGTATTTGATTTATTTCAAATGTTGTCCCATTTTCTCACTAATTTGGAAGGTTAATTACCTAGCCCACTTACCAGAGTTCTAGCTTATTACTAGTTATGCTGTCAATACTAGGAGGGTAGCCTATTGTACACTCTCGGACTTCGGCTGCTGAGAAGCAGCACGACATACTCTATTTTCTCTCTCTCTCTCTCTCTCTCGGACTCTGGCTGCTGATGGAGAAGCAGCACGACCTACTGTACTCTCTCTCTCTCTCGGACTCTGGCTGCTGATGGAGAAACAGCATGACCTACTGTACTCTCTCTCTCTCTCGGACTCCAACTCCTGATGGAGAAACAGCATGACCTACTGTACTCCCTCTCTCTCTGACTCCGGCTGCTGATGGAGAAACAGCATGACCTACTGTACTCCCTCTCTCTCTGACTCCGGCTGCTGATGGAGAAACAGCATGACCTACTGTACTCCCTCTCTCTCTGACTCCGGCTTCTGATGGAGAAACAGCATGACCAACTGTATTCTCTCTCTCTGACTCTGGCTGCTGATGGAGAAGCAGCATGACCTACTGTATTCTCTCTCTCAGACTCCAGCTGCTGATGGAGAAGCAGCATGACCTACTGTACTCTCTCAGACTCCGGTTAAAGGCAAGATTACTAAACTCAGTTTTGGATACCAATGGGTTATTTCTTGCATTAATATCCTGCCTGAGTAGACAGCATTTCTCATGTTTTACAAGTTTATTTCCAGTCATGCTCCAGATGCAAATTTACGAGAAGAGGTACAGTTGAACCTCTAAACAATTTAGCAATTTAGTATTTTTGATACGTTTGATGGAGACCACACAATGAAAAAGCACATAGAATGAAACAAATCTATTTAACTGTATTCTAACCGTATACAGTATAATAGTCAGATACAGACAGAACAGATTTATTAATATATTTCAGCAACTGAGGCTTGGTCTAAAGAAAATGTCCAGCAGAATTAAGCACCTTAATAAATCTTGCTGACCTTCATAAAACTGACCTGCAGGGAACTTCTCTGCACTCACTTAAAGAGGCAGCCAAACACCTTCATATAATACTAACACACAAAGTACAGCACAGAAGTAGAGCTGGTGTAATTAGTTGCACTGATTAATGTCTGGCCCACAGTATAAAGGATAATTTAGCAGAATTTTTGGCCAGGTTGCTCTTTCCTACAAACGCAAATGTAGTGTTTTAGTACTCGAGTGCTTGATTTTGGTCTTCAGTGCTTGGTCTTCAAGCAATCGGTAGTCTTGTCCTCTTTTTGACTTTGTTTGAGATTGACTTGGACGTTGTTCTTGAGCCCAGTTCTTCTGTCTGAGGTAACGTTTACTAGAAACTAATCTCAAAAAATTTGAATATTATATAAATCCAATTGGTACTTTTGGCAGTGTGGGCAGTGTTCCCATTACTGCTGGAAAATGAAATCTGCTTCTCCATAAAAGCTGTCAGAAGAGGGAAGCATGAAGTGCTGTAAGATTTTGTGGGAAAACAAAACTGCACTGACATTAGACTTAATAATAAAACACAGTGGATCAACACCAGCAGATGACAGACATGACTCTCCAACCAAACCATCACTGATTGTAGAGACTTCAAACTAGACCTTAAGCAGCTTGGACACTACTGTGTTGTATTATCAAGTCCAAAGTCAGTGCAGTGTTTTCCAGGAAAATCTTACATCACTTCATGCTTCCATCTCCACAAAAATGGCTTTTATGGAGGTGCAGATTTCATTTTCCAGCAGGACTTGCAAAAGTACTAATTAGTCTTATATGATATTCACATTTTCTGAGACACTGATTGCTAGCTATCAGCTAGCTACAGTAGCATATATCTTAAACCCATATTGAAACCTTCCTAATAATTGATCCATTGGTGTAAATGGTCCATGCTTACCCAGTACATTCAATCTGTTGGAACTGTGGCACATTTCAATACACTGATAAAATTTCTTGATTTTTTTTATCTATATACTTTAGAAACTGAATCTAAAACCTCATCTTTGGTTTAGCTACCAGATACCCACCCCAAAACATCTACACTGATGATCACACCTTATAACCTAGTCCTCTGTAAATAATGGAACAACTGAACAAAAGTAAGATAAGGATACATAAAGAAAACCTGCCGGTTGTATATATAGTTATTTAGACTAAAATGAAATTAGTAATTTAATGAATTTCTTCATTTCAGTCTGGACGCGCTAAAACTTGACGAGGTAGCTGTGGGCTTTCATCAGGCGTTTCTGGCGGCTCAGCAGGTTGGCGCGCTTGTTGCCGATGTCGTGGTCCTCTTTGAGCAGGGTCTCGGTGCAGTCCTTGTCCTGTATCAGCTGCAGCATGTCCCTCTGCAGCTGCAGCGCCGCCTCCTGCAGCAGCAGGTACCGGATCATCAGCGGGACCTGGTCCGCCAGGCGCTTACTCGCAATCTAAACACAGGTCGGTCAAGCAGTCAAGAGGCAGTGATGTATACATCATCAAAAGTGTGTTTCTAAATGTGTTTACTATTACAGAGCGTAGTGCTGTGCGATATGAGGATAAATATCATGGGGAAGATAGAAAAGTGTCTATCGTGCTACTTAGCTTCTGTCGTCCCTATCGTTTCTACAGTAATTTCATCAATTATTCATGCAAATATATAAAGTAGGCTACGATGAAATGTATTGGCGTGGTCACTTTGCATTTATATAAGTGATAATAAAGTAATCTTATAATGTGGTTTTGGGTTTAATGTCACTTTGAAATAAAGTTGGAAAAAAGTAAGCAATGATATTATTTTGTCATATTTTTCGAAGAATAACTGAAAACATGCTTGAATGTGGTATATCATGATATATATCGTTATCGTGATATAGAAAATTTCATATCGTGAAATACGATTTTTCCCATATCGCCCAGCACTAACAGAGCAGCTGTTATCAGTTAGATTGTGGCTTATTCTCTTCTGTACTGCAGTTACAGTGGTTGGCATGGTGGCGGTAAATGAGGTGTTAAGGACAATTTATAGTTCTACGTTGAATCTACGATGTAGCTAACACATAGAAGAGGACCCAGTGAGAGATGATTAAACACAGTGTTTAAAAACTCCAGCAGCACTGCTGTATCTGATCCACTGACTGTACCAGATCAACACACACTAACACCCCATACACCACCACCTCCTGTCGGGTGCTGACATTGGCGTAGGAACTGGGGGATCAGACTTAGGTGGGTTTGTCCCCCCAAAATGATACTGCAGAAAAAGCAGAAATTGTTTTCAAATAAACTTTTATTTTGAAAGCACGCCGAAATCTGCACCCCTGCAATGAAGATCACCCACTCTCCGGAGAGCGTTTCTAAGTCAAGTTAGCTAAAGCAATTACCACCGCTTTTATCAACAAGATGGTGCATACGTGCTGCCGAGAGAGGGTGCTTTTCATGGCGGGGGTGCAGATTTAGACACTACTACGGTGCCGAATTCATCAACCCCGCCGGGAAAAGCACCCCCTCTTGGGTGAGGCTGCAGGTGACTTTTCTTTTTCCTTGTTTCTTATAAGTCAGTGTAGCTTAGAACATTATCTTGAGTATTTCCATTTTCTAAGTAAAGTTGAAGCCAAGTAGACGTGTGTGCATGCTCCAGAGAGTGGGTGCTTTTCCTGGCGGGGGTGCTAAATTCGGCACAACACTGGCTTTACACTCGAGATCAGTGATGAGAGATGAATCGCAACAATGATAATATACTGCAATAAAAACAACTTGCTAGGGTAATGTCTTGTTCTGCTAACATTCTGCTAATATTTCTGTGGTGGTAACTATGGTGTTGCTAAGCAGTTGCTAGGTGTTTAATAAGGTGTTGCTAGGTGGTTGCTAAGGTGTTGCTAGGTGGTTGCTAAAGCATTGCTATGGAATCCATGGTGGTTGCTATGGTGTTACTATGGTATCCATGGTGGTTCCTATGATGTTGCTATGCAGTTGCTAGGTGGTTGCTAAGGCGTTGCTATGGTATCCATGGTGGTTGCTATGATGTTGCTAGGTGGTTGCTGAGGAGTTGCTAGGTGGTTGCTAAGGCGTTGCTATGGTATCCATGGTGGTTCCTATGATGTTGCTATGCAGTTGCTAGGTGGTTGCAAAGGTGTTGCTATGGTATCTATGGTGGTTGCTATGGTGTTGCTAAGTTTTCATCTTCGTATCTTGAAAAATGTGACGTACACGGGCTTTCAAATTTCTCCCAATTCATTTTCAATAAGAAAAAATGCTAAAGCAATGAGCAACCATAATTATTGATTATAGAACCACAAATATGCCAAAAAGATCAGTGGAGCTGAAAAGATGGATAATGGGTGAAGAATCACAATAAAGCAGTATGGTAAGTAAATATCAGTTAAAGGAACTCACGCCGTAGTAGGACTTGAGGTGCCGCATCAGTTCCTGCAGGGTGGCGTGGTTGTTCGTGTTGGAGAGCAGACTGGAAAAACCAAAACCAGAGACTACGTAGGAATTTCCTCCTTTCTGTTCTTCACCCTCCTCCTCTTCATGCTTCAGAGAAATCAGGGTGTTGCTGTAGGTGCTGTCCTGAGTGTAGATGATCAGCTCCATCTTAAACTGGGTCCTCAACATCGACTCGGCCTCCGCCTCCTTCTCCTGTTTTATACTGTCGATCCTGGTCTGGAGGAACGAAGAGCAACCAGCATGTTATCAAGCTAACCATCAGAAAACTCAATCCCAGTTACTATATTCACTAATACCACTTACAACTTTACCATTTCCAGAAGCTCCGCCCACTTCTCTACTACAATACAGAGTTACTACTGTACATTCACTAATACCACTTACAACTTTACTACTGTACACAACACAAGCCTTATTATGTTCACCATGACCAGAAGAAGCTCCGCCCACTTCTCTACTACAATACAGAGTTACTATATTCACTAATACCACTTACAACTTTACCATGTCCAGAAGCTCCGCCCACTTCTCTACAATACAGATTTATTATATTCACCGTGAGCAGTGAACGCTGCACATACGGCATACGGTGTGAAAATAGCTTAGCATGGAGCAGCAGCAGTGACAGCGTTTGTGTTTAGCTGTGGTAATTATCAGTTTAATCTAAAGTAAAACCTGAAACACTTCATCACTTGGTATCATGAGTTGTAAAACATCTTATATGTGTTGTGAGAAGGAATGGCCGCATCACACAGTGGGAAATGCATTACTGTCCCAACATACAACTTGGATGTATATTAATAAATGAAATATCTTGGGTTTGTACTGTCTGCAACTAAATCAAAGTCAAAAATATATTTAAGTAAATACTGTCAGTCAAAATAAGAACCTACCTTTGCTGTTCTGAGAAGGTTGGGGAAGCCCACAAAGCTGTTCTGAGCCAACTGGATGAAGCCCTTTCTAATAAGATCTGTGGATACATGGTAAAAAAACATGTTCATAACTACACGTGTATAAAGCATTGGCAAAAGTATCCTGCGCTTGTCTGCATTGGTGTGTTTGGTAACGTGAGGTTTGGATTGAGCTGCTTGGCCATGGAAACTCTCCATTCCATGAGTCTCTCAATGCTCTACTGAAGCTACATGAAGTTTGGAGGTCTGTAGTGATGGACTCTCAGAAAGTTGGGTCTTCTGTACTTAAATGAAACACTTTGTTGTCTACCTGAGATCTCCTTCAGCTTCCTGACAGCAGGTTCCTCCAGCTTCTTGATCTGGTCCTTCACCATCACCTCGAAGGTCTTGTAGTTAATGAATCCTGGAAGTTCCCGGCCCCGGTACTTAACCTCATACTCCTGCACTTCCTTCTCAATTCGCCTGTTAACTGGAACATTCATAAAACAGCTATTTTAGAAAAATGAAGATGTGTTAAACACAGAGTGATCTACTTTAAGCGTTTATTTCTTTTATTGTTGATTATGGCTTACAGACAATGAAAACCCAAAAATCAGTGTCAAGTTCTGCTGGAAAATGAAATCTGCATCTCCAAACCATCACTGACTGGTGGAAACTTCACACTAGACCTCGAGCAGCTTGGACTGTGGGTCTCTCCACTCTTCCTCCAGACTCTGCTCCCTTGATTCACAAATGAAATGTAAAATGTACTGATGATCAGTGATGGTTTGGAGAGTCATGTCTGTCATCTGCTGGTGTTGATCCACTGTGTTTTATTATCAAGTCTAAAGTCAGTGCAGTTTTGTTTTCCCACAAAACCTTACAGCACTTCATGCTTTCCTCTGCTGCTGACAAATTTTATAGAGATGTGGATTTCATTTTCCAGCAGGACTTGGCACACTGCCCACACTGCCAAAAATACCAATTGAATTGAGACACAGATTTTTGGGTTGTCAGACAGTGTATCTCTGATCTGGACAGCAGTAAATGGAACACTCACAGGTCTCTCCTGATTGGTCCAGGTGCTGCTTCCAGCTCTCGAACTTTATCCTTAGGTTGGAGAAGATGTTGAGGTGGGGGGCAGTCCTAAGCTCCTCCCCCATGGTCAGGTTCAGAGCGTCCTGAGTGAACGCCGTCACTTTCTAACACAAAAAAACAGAAAAAAATGGAATAAATCAGATTTACATCACTATAGTGCTGTGTGCATTTTATCTCTCTAGTTGATGTTCGGTAATTGGGCATTAACTGTTACCTTAAGGGACAGCTTGGAAAGGCCCGTAGCTGTGTAAGTTGTGAGGTGCTATCTTGTTAGTGATGCTTAACATTGGCCAGTGTGGTTATGGCAAGATGATAGGAATTATAATTGAGCCAGTGTACCAGAAATACTTGTATGTCAGAGGGCCAATATTACCACCCACAGTAGACAGTGCAGTGCTGTAGGTGGTAATGATGGTGACCTGGCGGTGTCTGGTAAGAATTGTCCGTGTCCGCATTTAATACAGAAGACCCCGCCTACATATCCCACAAGTCAGTGGAGCATTCTTTACCTTCATGGAACATGCAATGGGTGTCCAGTTACTTTAGGTAATTTCTATACTTTCATTTGTATACTTTAATTGTTGATGATTATGAAGCTTACAGTCAATAAAAACTCAAAAATAAGTTTCTCAGAAAATTTTAATATTATATAAGACCAATTGGTACTTTTGGCAGTGTGGGCAGTGTGCCACGTCCTGCTGGAAAATGAAATCCGCATCTCCAAACCATCACTGATTGGTGAAAACTTCACACTAGACCTCGAGCAGTTTGTACTGTGTGTCTCTCCACTCTTCCTCCAGACTCTGCTCCGTTGATTTCCTTTAAATGAAATGTGAAATTTACTGATGATCAGTGATGGTTTGGAGAGACATATCTGTCATCTGCTGGTGTTGATCCACTGTGTTTTATTATCAAGTCTAAAGTCAGTGCAGTTTTGTTTGCTTCCCTCTGCTGATAACAAATTTTATGGAGATGCGGATTTCATTTTCCAGCAGGACTTTGTAATTCCAGTTTGTACTTTCTATATTTTTATTTCTGTTGGTTTGGGTTTGGGTGTGTAGAGATAAACTCACATCAATCAGATAGTAGATGCGCTCGCTGGGCTCCATGGGCGGACCATTGCCGTACTTTTCCAGCTCGTCCTGGGTCTCGGCCAGCTTCGCCTCGATCTGCTCCTCAAGCCTCGGCAGCGATTTCTGCCAAGAAATATACCAACAAAGTAGAAGTGTCAGGATAGTTACATTACCTGTCATGTAGATGTTTGCCCAAATGGTGTAATAAAATATATAACGTACAGTATACTTTTAGATTTAAGTGCAGCATTTGACACAGTGGATCACGACATTCTTATAAACTGCCTGAAAACCTGGGTAGGCCTATCTGGAAATGTTTTGCAGTGGTTTAATTCTTATCTTAAGGGTCGAAAGTACTTTGTTGGCATAGCTGACCACCGCTCCAAGGAGCACGATATACTTTATGGTGTTCCACAGGGTTCTGTGTTAGGCCCACTTCTTTTTTCCTTGTACATGCTTCAGTTAGTGTAACTTTTTTAGAACGTGCTGATAATATATAAATTTAGTTTAGAGACCCCAAACGCGTTAGACTGTCCCTCTGCTCATCCTTCTCCTTCTGATGATGATGATAAGTTTCTGTACCTCGATGTGATGGACCAGCTCCAGCGTCAGTTTCTCAGCGAGTTTGGGGACGGTGGCTTTGCCGTCGTCGTACAGCGCGCTGCAAAAAACGTTCAAAAACAGAATTTTGAAGCACTTTTTATATTTAATTAAATGTAATAAAATGCATTGTGATTGGCTGAGAGGTGTTTTATGAGTGACATTATCAGCTGATAATGCACTGTAACCGAAGCTCTCCATGTATTACTCTGCCACATACAGGTAACCTAGCAACGATGCAGCACTTACAAACCAAATACAAACCAAATGAGATGTCATTATACACCACTGGGGGGCGCTGGATCACATAGAGGCACAGTGCAGAAATGCTAAGCCATGTCTCCAATAGGCGGCACAGGCAAAGACGTGGCCCCAAAAATAAATAAGGCCAATGATTTGAAATATGTACTATTACACACATTATCAGACACCAATATCAGGTTAAGAGTTGTTATTATTAAAATAAAAGCTTAAGTGTATATATTTTCCAGTTAATATGCAGTATTTTAAGCTGAATGTGGAAAGTGAAGGTGGAAACATTTTCTTTTATATAAACGAGTGCTGGACTTTAATCATTTCACAGATTTCTCACCGAAAAAGCGTTTATTTGCGTGAGTAAAGCTAACCTAGCAACAATGCAGTGCTTACAAACCAAACAGCGCAGCTACAAACAGAGCAGCAATGGAACTATTTCAACTGGCGGAGTTTTTATAACAAAACAGATCATATTTTCTCCTCCTTTTTAACTTAAAATCTTTCAATAAACAGTGATAATGGAACTGTGGTATAATCACAATAATACACTCGAGGTTCGTGCTATAACGTGTAATACTCGTCCTGTGGCCTCGTGCTTAAGACCACAGCACAGCAGTGCCAATATTACACATTATAGCACAAACCTCGAGTGTATTATTGCTTAAGTAAAGTTTAATAATGTAATCATTTAACTATTTTTCAATGTTTATTATTGTCATACTCATATATTCTACAGTACTATGGTTGAAACCCCCTAGACTCTAGATATAAGGAGTAGAGGGATTCTCAGGGGGTGCAGAGTGACCATAAATGCAGTATACTGTAAATCTATAGGCATGAGTTGACAGTCTGGTGTACTGTGCCCTCTAGTGGTGATGGCAACAGTGAAGCTATGTAAAGTATTGTATAAATTGTGCCTATTTAGCCATTTTCCCTCACTGGTATCATGTGACTGGTATCATTATAAGGTCTATGTTGTAAATAAGGAGCAGGGCTGTTAATTTTGGCATTTCAAGTACAATTCTCTCATACTGGCCAGTAGATATTCAACAAATCACCTCATGGCAAAGAACTCTCTAAGGATGAGAAAAGCAAAACTATTGCTCTCCACAATGAAGGCCTAGGCTATACGAAGGTTATTAACATCCTAAAACTGAGAAACTGCACAAAACCCACCCAATTGAGCATCTGTGGGGCATCCTCAAGTGGATAACCTTTAACCTTAGCAACCACCTAGCAACACATTAGCACTAACAGTGGAAACACTACAATCAACCCTTAGCAACCATTAAGAAACATCTTAGAAACCAACACCTATAGCATAGAAAATACCATAGCAGCCAACACTTTTACCTTAGAAACCACCTAGCAACACATTAACACTATCAGCGGTAACACTTTACAATAAGTGTATGTTAATTATCAGTACTTATCAGGACTTATGTACCAATATCTCAACTAACTATTAATTGACGCCAGTTAAGACATTAATGATCAGTAGAACATTTTTGACTAATGTCTTAATTAGGTATTAATTAGTGTCAATTAATTACTAGTTGAGACATTACTTAATCATTATTTATCATTGTTTATTACTCTCGTAAGTAATGTTAATTACTTTAAATTAAAATAGTGTTGGCCTAACAGATACATTGTAACAACATCTTAGCAACCACCTAGCAAAGCCCTTAGCAACTGCTTAGCAACAACACCTTAGAAACTGTCTAGTAACACCTCACCAACCATTTCCTTCAAATCGCAACCACCAAACAATACCTCAGGAGCCAACCCCAATACTGTAGCAACACCTTAGCAACCACTCCTTAGCAACAAGCACCTACATCATAGCATCACTGCTAAGCTGCAACTGCACTCTCTGACTGATCACCAGTAAAACTGGAACCCTGAGAAGAACTCATGACCCACCTGAAGTGAGGATGATCCCTGAAGAAGGCCTTCTCCTTCTCCGTGGCTTCAGTCAGAGACACGCGGTCTATTATCTCCTTCTGTCCTCTGCAGCGAACGATCATGTAGCCTTTAGTCAGATTAATGATCTCGTTATTAACGATCTCCACCACCGTCTCCTCCGTCCCCTTATCCACCAGGTCCGGCTTCGTCAGGATGCCTGATGAGCAGTGAACAGAACACGCAACAATGCTCAGTACCCACAGGATAGACCACAAGGTGTTTAAAAACTCCAGCAGCACTGCTGTATCTGATCACCAACACCTCATCCACCACCATGAACAGACCTAGAGTCCTCTCTCCATTCGGATCCTCCACCTGAGCCATCTTCAGAGCTTCAGTGGTGGCGATGTCCACGTTGCACGGCACCACCACCAGGTTAATCGTTTCCTGCTTGGTGATGAACTTCCGGATCAGCCTCTTAATCTGCGAGAGGTTTTTACAGCGTTAAAACACCTGAACCCCTTACTATAAACACCTACCTACATTGTGCTTCCACTTACTGTGGCCACTTTATTAGAAACACCTACTGTACTACTTTGTGCCTCCACTGACTGTGGACACTTTATTAGAAACACCTACTGTAGTACCCTGTGCTTCTACTGACTGTGGACACTTTATTAGAAACACCTACTTTACTACCTTGCGCTTTTAGTGACTGGCCACTTTATTAGAATCATGAATATAACCTTGTGCTTTTAGTGACTGGCCACTTTATTAGAAACGCCTATTGCACTGACATTTGCTTTCACTCACTGGCCACTTTATTAGAAACACATACATAGCTGGAGCTTTTAGTGACTGGCCACTTTATTAGAAACACCTACATACAATGTGCTTTCATACACTGGCCACTTTATTGGAAACACCTACATACAATGCGCTTTTACACACTGGCCAATTTACTGGAAACACATACATAGCTTGAGCTTTTAGTGATTGGCCACTTTATTGGAAACACCTACCTACTATTTTCACTCACTGGCCACTTTATTAGAAACACCTGCATACCTTGTGCTTCACTGACTGTGGCCACTTTATTAGAAACACCTACTGTACTACCTTGTACTGTCACTCACTGGACACATTTTAATTGTTACTCATTGGCCACCTTTTTGGAAACACCTACCTTCAATTTTCACTCATTGGCCACTTTATTGGAAACACCTACCCACTCATTTTGCTAACTGTCTGTACTGTCCCTCATTGGCCAGTTCATTAGGAACAGCAGGTGTGTGCTTGTGAATCAGTGCAGTGATTGGGTACCTGGTCTCCGATGTCTTCTGGTTGGCCCTTGACGGCGACTCGTGCGATCCCCGGCAGGTCGATAAGTGTGAGATCAGGAACGTTGGAAGAAGTTATCTCCAGACTGATGAGGTCATCACTGATCCCCACTCCAACCCCGGCTATTTTATCCTGGGCTAAAAATTAAATTCAAATTAAAATTGACAGTAACTGGATAAAATGGGATAATTATTATGAGAAATCTCGCATAAAATACTTGCATAAATTTTGGATTATTGGTGTTTTATTAATTGGTGTTATTTTAACAGAACTTAACAACCAGTATTTTTCACTGCAGGTTTATTAACCCTATTCATTTGATTATAGCGCCACCACATGGAATAATGAAACATTAACTTTAGTATTTTTAATTAAAGGGCCCATAGAGATTAAAAGCTGTAGTCTTGCTGAAAGCTTCCATTTGATATGGCTTTAACTTTAATACTGATCGAACTGGCACTAATTTGTTAGCTGGGTAACTAATCTATGCCGAAGAGAGCACCCTGCAAACACACATCCCCTGAATCACGAGGAGACTTGGGGTAAAATCTGCATTTGAAAGCTGGAATAAGCTTTCTAATGCTGGAATGGGCACTAATTTGTTAGCTGGTCATCTAGAAGGGATTCTAGCTAACCAATCTTAGCTTGGTTCCATTCAGGACTGTGCACAGGTTGTCTTGTGTTATGTATGAAAACTGCCTGAAAGCTTTTATCTCTCAAAATTACAATAATGCTCATTTTGTTCGCTTCATGTTACAATTGTAGATATCGTACCTTCTCTGATCTTGCTCTCCACCTCGGCTGGATCATCTAACTCCTCTTCGTAGCCGTCGTAGCTGATCTTCCCGTGCCAGCTGTCCTCCTCCCGGCACCTCTTCATCTTCAGCTCCAGAGGACATCGCGTCACGATACCTTTACGTGAATTTTAGAGAGAAAAGAAAGAATGTTTTAATCTCTTACGATTTGATCAGCCGTGGTTTTATGTTTTTTGGATACAATCCGGGTTAGCACCCGAACATCCCTTTCAGACAGCTTCCTCTTACAGCGTCCACAGTTAATCCTGTTGGATGTGGTTGGTCCTTCTTGGTGGTATGCTGACATTACCCTGGATACCGTGGCTCTTGATGCATCACAAAAACTTGCTGTCTTGGTCACAGATGCTCCAGCAAGACGTGCACCAACAATTTGTCCTCTTTTGAACTCTGGTATGTCACCCATAATGTTGTGTGTATTGCAATATTTTGAGCAGAACTGTGCTCTTACCCTGCTAATTGAACCTTCACACTCTGCTCTTACTGGTGCAATGTGCAATTAATGAAGATTGGCCACCAGGCTGCTCCAATTTAGCCATGAAACCTCCCACACTAAAATGATGACAGGTGGTTTAGTTTCATTGTCCAACACCTGTAATTATCAGCATTTTTAACAGTGATATGAAAATACTGTGAAGGATTGTTAGATAAAGGAAACCAGAGGTACCCTTTTTCCAGCAATATCGTAATGTAAAATCCTACGAAAATATAATGTCTTGCATTGTGATTGTGACCTCTGCTGGCTGGTTGCAGTACTGCAGTGTAATGTTCAACAATTCCAATGGGTAGTTTTCCCTTCGCTAATATCATCACATTTTAATTTACCCCAAAAATCAGTTTATAAACCTTATTCTGCTGTATTATCGTAAGAAGGCGGGGCTACACTTATGGATAAAGTGCATATTTTAGTGAGTTTCCTGCTTTAAAACATACAACAGAAGATTTGAATGTGTTGTTTTAGCGGGTTGGGTTTCTCTTTTCTGTTTAAGCTGCATTATAAACCGGTTATACCTGTTCTCCAGGTGTGCTTTAGAGGACTATTTTAACGCTTCTTCCTTGTGAGCTTAATAGACAATGACTGGTGTTAGAATCACTATACAGGCTCTAAATAATTGTGTGATTTTTGAAACAACACCTCAAATACTCAAGTAATACATAATAATCTTAGTGATATTTATACATAACTTTAAGTATGTCTGTTACTGCAGTACAGAATGTATCCGGCAGGTGTCACTATTAAATACATTATTAAATATATCTACTTATGTGTACAGGTGCCGTATTATTCATTTATACTGGTGCTATTTTAATAATTAAAAAAAAGTGGTATTGACAATGTACTTTTTATAAAGCTCTGTATATTGGGCTGGAAAAGAAGACAGTATTTTTTAATTCATACACAATAAATATATATATATATATATATATATATATATATACATATATTCCATTTGGTAAAATGGAATATATGTATATATGTTTTTCCAGAGCTGTTTATAGTAACAGTACAGTAAAAAGCACTTGGTGCTTGGACGAATGAGTGAAAAGACTCAATATGATGATTTTAATTATTTTAAAAAGGTAGATAAAAAAATGGAAAGTTTATGGAACATTTAAGTTGTTTAATTTATTAAATGATGAAACTCTAGACCTGCTGATAGGCGTGTTTGGCTCCTGTAAAAGGATCATAACGTGCTGTAAAGGTTATATATAAAGTTAAAATAGCTGAGTTATGACTGTATATAACTGTATATAAGTAAATATGAGTGTATATAAGTGTATATATGTGTATGTAAGTGTGTATACGTTTATATAAATGTATATGAGTGTATATAAGTGAATATAAGTGTATATAAGTGTTATGAGTGTATATAAGTGAATATACGTGTATATAAGAGTATATAAGGGTATATAAGTGAATATAAGTGTGTATATAAGTGTATATAAGTGAATATAAGTGTGTATATAAGTGAATATAAGTGTGTATATAAGTGTATATAAGTGAATATAAGTGTGTATATAAGTGTATAAGAGTTTATTTAAGTGTATATAAGTGAATATACGTGTATATAAGTGAATTTAAGTGTATATAAGTGTGAGTGTATATAAGTGAATTTAAGTGTATATGAGTGTATATAAGTGAATATAAGTGTATATATAGATGTATAAGAGTTTATATACGTGCATATAAGTGAATATAAGTGTGTATGTAAGTGTATAAGATTTTATATAAGTGTATATAAGTGAATATAAGTGTGTATGTAAGTGTATAAGAGTAAATATAAGTGAATATACATGTATATAAGTGTATATTAGTGTATGTAAGTGTGTATATGAGTGTATATAAGTGTATATGAATATACATAAGTGTATATAATTGAATATAAGAGTATATAAGTGTATATATGGATGACTGACCGCTGCCTCTGGGTAGGGCGACCCCGCTGAGCGCCTCCAGCACGGAGCTCTTGCCGGAGCTCTGGTCTCCTATAACAGCGATGGCGGGCAGCGCCAGGTCCTTCTCCACCCCCTGAGATCTGAGAGAATCTATCAGATCAATACACGGCCTGACCTTCTCCTCATACTGCTCATTCAGCGTGGAACCCATCTCAGATACCTCAGCAACCTACACACTTAAAAACAGAGGTACTATATAAGTACTTTCTTGTACTCATAGGTTCACTTGTTAATTGTTAATTGTACTGTAAAAGATATAATATTGGCCTTTAGAGAGTTTAGATGTGCTTCCGAAGTCTTTCCGAACAGCAGGAAGTACAGATTTGAACCATTTAACAAACCAAAAGTTACATTCAGTATCACTGTACTGATACACTTTATAAAATGTATTTTTTATTTATACATATTTCATTAAAAAATATATTCATTTGATGAAAAGATTTATAATCTTTACAATCTTTACTTTTAACATAAATATGGGTACAAAATGTTATAAAGTATAGTCAGTATAGTATAGTATAGTATAGTATAGTATAGTATAGTATTGTATTGTATATTGATATAGTCAATATAAGGTACAGCCCCAGCGACAAGCTTTGTACTCTTTTAAGTACAAATCTGTTCTTATTTTTCTTAGTGTGTAAGTTATCTTCAGCAGCCACTTACTGTAGCAATTAAAGTAACCTAAGGTATCTTAGCAACCTTCTACAGTAGCAACCTCAGCAACCTAAGGTATCTTATCAACCACTTACTGTAGCAACCTCAGTAACCTAAGGTATCTTAGCAACCTTCTACACTAGCAACCTCAGCAACCTAAGGTATCTTAGCAACCTTCTACAGTAGCAACCTCAGCAACCTAAGGTATCTTAGCAACCTTCTACAGTAGCAACCTAAGGTATCTTATCAACCACTTACTCTAGCAACCTCAGCAACCTAAGGTATCTTATCAACCACTTACTGTAGCAACCTCAGTAACCTAAGGTATCTTAGCAACCTTCTACGGTAGCAACCTCAGTAACCTAAGGTACCTTAGCAGCCACTTACTGTAGCAATTAAAACAACCCAAGGTACCTTAGCAACCTTCTACAGTAGCAACCTCAGCAACCTAAGGTATCTTAGCAACCTTTTACAGTAGCAATTAAAGCAACCTAAGGTATCTTAGCAACCTTCTACAGTAGCAACCTCAGTAACCTAAGGTATCTTAGCAGCCACTTACTGTAGCAATTAAAACAACCTAAGGTACCTTAGCAACCTTCTACAGTAGCAACCTCAGCAACCTAAGGTATCTTATCAACCATTTACTGTAGCAACCACAGCAACCTAAGGTACCTTAGCAACCTTCTACAATAGCAAGCTAAGATTCCATAGCAAGCACTTACTGTAGCAACCACAGCAACCTATGGTATCTTAGCAAGCTTCTATAGTAGCAACCTCAGTAACCAAAGGTATCTTAGCAGCCACTTACTAACCTTACAACACTTACCACTTAACACATACCAACCTCTTACAGTAGCAACCTCACAGACATCTAGTACCTCTGCGACCTCAGATACCTTAGCAACCTGCTACTCTAGCAATCTCACGGACGTCAGGTACCTCGTCGAATTCAGACACCTTAGCAACCTCCCACCTTAGCAACCTCACAGTGTCAGGTACCTTAGCAACCTCCTACTGCAACAATTTCAGATACCTCAGAAACCTCCTACAGTAGCAATCTCACAGGCGTCAGTTACCTTAGCAACATCAAATATCTCAGCAACGTCAGATACCTCAGCAAACTATGGTACCTTAGCCACCTCAGATACCTCAGCAGCCTCCTACTGTAGCAACCTCAGATACCTCAGCTAACTATGGTACCTTAGCAACCTCACAGATGTCAATTACTTAACCCCCCTTAGATACTTTAACAACCTCCCACAGTAGCAACCTCACGGACGTCAGGTAACTCTGCAACCTCAGATACCTTAGTAACCATAAATACCTCAGCAACCACCAATTGTAGCAACTTCAAAAACCTAAGCAACCTCCTACCATAGTAATCTTAAATATCTTAGGAACCTCAGCAACCTCCTACCGTAGCAACCTCGCGGACGTCAGTTAACTCTGCAACCTCAGATACCTTAGTAACATAAATACCTCAGCAACCACCAATTGTAGCAACTTTAACAACGTAAGGTCCCTTAACAACCTCCTACCGTAGCAACCTCGCGGACGTCAGGTGCCTCAGCGCAGCTGCTGTAGTCTGTGGTCTGGAGTTTGGAGGAAGCTGAGCTCAGGTTCTCTTCATCAGAAATCGAAACTCCTCCTCAGCGCCGCTACTTTCATTTTCCAGGAATCTCTGAGTTTCATACAGGAAAAATATATATTAACAAAAGCAGTAACAGCAGATCCTTCACTTACACCACCGATCATCTCTTCATCAGTCTGATTACTCTGACTGTACTGGGATAATTAAGCCCAGTTAGATGTTTTAGAAGAGTTTTTAGAAACTGGAATGATGTATAATTTGGTCCTCCTGTTTCTGGGAGTAGTGATGAAGATGTGAAGGTGTGTAATAACAGGTTATAACCGCAGGATGGCGCCTTTAGCTTAGCTCTGTTTAGAACAAGAAACCACCTGGACCATCAAGGACCAGTTTAGACCACTAGTTACCATCAGAATCTGGATTTAAGATTGTTAATGTTTAGTAGGGTTATAAAGGGTTAAACCACTTTTAGCCAGAGGTGGAAAAAGTACTGAACAACTGTGATTAAGTAAAAGTATCTTTACTTTGCTAAAATTCTACTCAAGTAAAAGTACCCATCAAAAAATCTACTCGAGTAAAAGTAAAAAATTACTCAATTTAAAATGTACTTTGAGTAAAAGTTACATAGTTACTTTTAATGATTTGATGTAAAAAAGCAAATCATAAATTAAATCGTTTTTAATGAGCTAATATTTCATATAATAATTTGGACATTTCAGGCAGTATTTGTTCAGACCACCCCATAAAACATTTTTAAGAAGTGGTATAGGTTTATCCAATTATCCATTTTTTTTCTTTACTGTTAAAAAGTTGGGCAGGGGCACATTTTGTATTGCATGAGGACGTTATTGCCTCGTTATTCCACAATTCAGACAATTTTTTTCCCAGCATTTTATTTTTTTACTCAGTAATTGGGAGTTTTCCAATGTAGCGAAGTAAATTACTTGTGTCAAAATGTACTTGAGTAAAAGTAAAATTACCTATTTTAAAAACTACTTAAAAAATTACAAATTACTCATAAAATCTACTCAATTACAGCAATGTGAGTAAATGTAATTCATTACTTTCCACCTCTGCTTTTAGCTAATATACCTTCAGTGTATATCACCATTTATATCAATAAACCTCAAATCCTAGAATATAATAATAATAATAATAATAATAATAATAATAATAATAATAATAATAATAATAATAATAATCTGTACTGCTATCTCAATTTGTCAAATAAAAAAATCAAAATTTGATTTAAATCAAAAGCTGTTATGTAAAACATGACAATATTATTTTTGTACCATTATCTCATGTTAAATGTTTGTTGAATAATTTTGTCAGGATTTTAGCTGTTATTTTAAGACCACAACAAAAAAAAATTGCCGCTACATTTTGGAATCACTATTATAAAATTTAGAGTCGTGATTTGTGATGTTTGGAATAAATTTAAAAACTGTGAGTTGTGGCTCTAAAGTTTGGAATTATGACAATTAAAATAATCCTATTTTTTTATTCGTTTTGTAAAATTTGTTGGAATATCACCATAAGATTTACACTCTACAGCTCTACAGCTTGTAATCATTGTTAATTTTTTTTAATTTATGACTCTGAAGTTTAAAATAAATTTTCAATATTTTGGTGTTGTGGCTTGTTTGAAATCAATCTTCAAATCAAAGTCCTGGAATTGTGGCAAAGCAAAAAATGTAAAATAATCACAGTAAAGTTTTAATTCTACTCGAGCGTTTGTAGTTTTGGATTTGTGGCTCTAAAGTTTAGAATTGTGACCCAATATAATAAAATTAATCTTCAACAGTTTGGTATTGTGCCATTTGGAGATTGAAATTAATCTGGCTTTAACATTTGGAATCATAACTCTGAAGTTTAAAATAAAGGGACCACTTTAAAATAAGACTACCTATATAAAGGGTTTATAAATGGTTTACAATTAGTTTATTAATGGTTACTAATAAGGTTGTAAATGCCTTAAAAATCATTAATAATCAGTTATAACACATACGTAGAAAGGGCAACAATGACCTGTTGTTTGCCAAATAGTGAACCCACAGTCATCTATATTGTTGCCCTTTCTACGTATGTGTTATAACTGATTATTAATGATTTGTAAGGCATCTACAACCTTATTAGTAACCATTAATAAACTAATTGTAAACCATTTATAAACCCTTTATAAAGGTGGTACCAAAATAAATCCTAACATTTTTAGAATTGTGTCTCTAAAGTTTGGAATCATTATTAAAAGTTTGAAATTCCAGAATTTGAGAATTGTATGATAATATGATAAAATATGATAATATGACTCCACAGTCATAATATCACTTCTAATCACTGCTCAAAGATTTTCCGTCATGAAGTTTGAAATTATTTTTTAATGATTTGAAATTTTAAAGTGGCTTTATAGTTCAGAATTGTGATTAAAGTTTGAGGTCCATCTTTAAAGTTTAAAAAAAGAACTGCTCAAATGTTTAAAATCATCACTGTAAAGTCTGAAATCTACTCAAGGGTTTGGAATATTGGAATTATGGCTCTAAAATTAGGAATCTATGTTGTCCTTTTTAATTCCAAACTTTTAAACAGACCTTGGAACAGATTTTCCAGACCTTTCTCTGCCAGTTAATCTGATTTACATCAGGTTTTTTTTGTCAGAAACAAAAAGAAAAATGGCTAAAACAAAAAGTGTGAAACAGGAAAGGAGCAGTTACAGGAAATTAGACTAAAAGCCTCTGAGGAGGAAAGCGTTTGGGCAGAGTACCAGTGAACTGTGGGAGTAACCACTGTACTACACTTAACCAACAGATATAGAATAACGACATCAGAGTAAAATGATCTAAAATAAAGAATGTAAAATATAAAACACATTCTGGTTTGTTTAACAATTTTGTTTACTAAATATATCCATATGTTTTTCTTCACAGTTTGGATGAGTTTGGAATAAATAAGAACAGTAGTTCTAATTCTAGTTCTAATTCAAAAATCTATTTAAATGTATTTGCATGCCAGTTAAAATCTATTTTTTTTTTCTAAATTTAAATGTAATTTAAATCAACATTGCAATGTATCATTATTTAATCAATTAATAAATAATATTTACATTTATATTTATGTGGCAAGAGATTACAGTATCCAGTAAGTACAGTATATGGTGGCCTCAAGATGGTGCTATTTTTCAAAGATTTTAAAGGAAAAGCTTTTCCAGTTCTTTGATCAGATTTTTACACTCTTACATATCTTTGTTTTTAACAAGTTGGTAGTAGGTGTTTCCAATAAAGTGGCCACATTGAGAGGAAGTGAAGATACAGTAATACGTAGTAGGTGTTTCTATTAAAGTGGCCAAAGTGAGTGGAAGCACATTATTAGTGGCCACTTTATCCCTGAGGCCACTTTATTGGAAACACCTATTACCTACTACTGACCATCCGCTTCCACTCACTGTGGCCACTTTATTGGAAACAACTACAAACAACTAATGACTATGTGCTTCCACTCACTGTGGCCACTTTATTAGAAACACTTGCTACCTTCTACTGACCTTATGCTTCCACTCAATGTGGCCATTTTATTGGAAACACCTACTACCTACTACAGATTATGTGCTTCCTCTTAATGTGGCCACTTTATTGGAAACACCTACTACCTACTACAGATTATGTGCTTCCTCTTAATGTGGCCACTTTACTGGAAACACCTACTACCTTCTACTGACCTTATGCTTCCACTCACTGTGGCCACTATATTGGAAACACCTACAACCTGCTAATGAGTATGTGCTTCCTCTCACTGTGGCCACTTTACTGGAAACACCTACTACCTTCTACTGACTATGTGTTTTCACTCACTATGGCCACTTTATTGGAAACACCTACTAAGTACTCCTGACCTTATGCTTCCACCCAATGTGGCCACTTTATTAGAAACTACTGTAGGTAGGTGTTTGTAATAAACTGTAGTTAGTACTAGATAGGTGTTTCTAATAAATTGGCCACTGGTAGAGTATGCAGTGTTCTAATAAAGCAGTGTATTTTGGAGATGATCTGGAAGATGGTCCAGCCTGCTGTATCTCCAGACTCAGGTTGTGTCTCTGGGCTCTGATTGATGAGTCCGGACGGGATGACAGCGTCCTGAGTGAAACGGGCACATCTTCCAAACTCCCATGATTCCGTGCGGCTCTCCGGCGTGTCAGCTCGGCTCAGGCCGCTGCCGCTGAGTGCAGCCTGTAGCTAAATTCAGGCAGTATTGTCAGTTTGGCTCTTGGTGTTGGTGAATGGTATGATGGCAGGATGAAGCACAGTGAGGGAGGGAGGCTGTACGCTCACCCGGTCTAATATCACTTCACAAAGTTCTCCTAAAGTTCTCTGTTCACACCTGTGGATGCTAAACCGTTGTGACTAGGGCGGTGCGATACTGGGAAAAACGTACATTGTGTTATCTTTTTGTTCTACGTCATTATAGACCACTTAAAAATTATTTTACCAAATTGAAAACCTCTGGAATATAATCAAGAGGAACTTGGATGATCACAAGCCATCAAACCAAAATGAACTGCATGAATTTTTGTACCAGGAGTAAAGCAGCATAAAGTTATCCAAAAGCAGTGTGTAAGACTGGTGGTGGAGAAAGAACATGCCAAAAAATGCTATTAAAACCAGGGTTATTCCACTAAATATTGATTTCTGAACTCTTAAAACTTTATGAATATGAACTTGTTGTTTTCTTTGCATTATTTGAGGTCTGAAAGCTCTGCATCGTTTTTGTCATTTCAGCCATTTCTCTTTTTTTGCAAATAAATGCTCTAAATGCCAATATTTTCTTTGTAGTTTGGGAGAAATGTTGTCTGTAGTTTATAGAATAAAAACAACAGTGTTCATTTTACTCAAACATAAACCTATAAATATCAAAATCGGAAAAACTCATTCAGAAACTAAAGTGGTCTCTTCATTTTTTTCTAGAGCTGTATATTACAATATTTAAGAAATACAGGAATTGTGTATTGATGATTGGAGAAAAATAAATGCTACTACTAGGGAGATAAAATCGATTTATACAGCATGTTCTGTGATGTGACTATTACACATGTGTATATTGCGACATCAATGTTAAAATAATATGAATTGTTCAGCCCTAATTACTGGAAAATTTATTGCTAACTATTATACCTTATATTTCCAATCAGTGACCCCTTTATTAGAAACTGTGGCCTCTTTTCTTTGTATTAATTTAAAGAGTAACCAACACCCCCTGATTTTAGCTGACTCCACCCTCAGCTCTAAATTGAAAAATGCAAAAAAATTGGAGGGGAAGTTTGAAAGTTGCACTGGGTGATGTATGGGTTTAGGGGCGGGTCAGGAGGGAGAGCTGATTGGGCTGAGCAGTGTACCTCTAATGGCAGTGAGACACAGATGATTGGATGTCAGCAGGGGCATGGTGTTATTGATTAACATCATTCTGTTCTATAGCACAGTTGAACCTGAGAGGGCGCTGCAGAGGTGAAAATGACCACAATAAAAAGCATTTAAGATTAGAAAATGTTAGAAAATGATTATAAAATTTTAAGCAGGACTGGTATGTTTCATTACTTTAAAGGAACACATTGCAGCTATTAATGGATGAAAAAAAAATACATATATATAATGTTGCTGTAATTGTGTTGTAGTGGCGTTTTCCCACAATTTAACACTGCTATCACAGCATTAGTATGATTAGCCTCGTCCCACACTTCTACAGTGATATTAGCATAGTGGCTAGAGACTTTATCTCACTTTATCTCATCTCTTTATATCACTACAGGCATGGTCCAACATTGCTACCAGCCTCGTCCAACAACACAAGAGTGGTTTTATTGCACTGGCTTCCAAAATGGCAACGTATGATGCTACCACCCCCATGCTTAACAGATAGCATAGTAGGTAGTGAAGCTATCACTGTTCCAGTGCTTTTGAAGTTGGAAAAAGACATTCTGCTCTAAAAAAAAAGAACAGATCAAAGGTTATGTAGCTATAATCCCAACATGATCATGACCTTTATGTCTATAATGAACCTTTACGAGTTATGGGAACTCCAGGGAACACCCGTACATTAAATTATCAGTGCTACTTTGAACTGACCCCATGTTGGATTATGCCCCACGCTGTCCTACATCTTTAAATCACGCAAACGTAACGCCTCCTTTATTTAGCGTATCCGTATTTAACCAGAGAAGCTGATCCTCCATCAGCTTCCATCTATTGAAGACGTTCAGGAGGTCTCACGCGGCTAATGGTCAGCAGGGGCTATTTTAGTGCATGGGAATGACCTTTTCACCATGATAACGTCCCTTAGAGCATCAGCGCATTATCCCAGCCCTTTTCCTGCCGCCATCCATCAAATATATACACACACACACACATATATACACACTCGCATTCGCAAACAAACACACACTCGCACACACAGTTTTCCCCTCATTCAGCCCGGCTTCCTTCCTCCGGCCGAGAGCTCCAGAGCCGCCCTGCGCTCTGCAGAACGTCGCTGCTGCCCTCAGATTTGAGGAGGCTGATTAACGGGGGCCGCCGCCAGACGCTGGAAACAGTGTGTTGTGTCTGCTGGTGGGGGAGGATGAGGAAAAGGGGGCGGGTCCAATGCCAAACATCTAGCTGTTGTTGTATAATATTTGTACTATAGTTTACTGTACTATAGTATTTTATGAGCGCGGTTATCAGCCAGTAATGCACTGTAACCGAAGCTCTCCATGTATCACTCCACCACATACAGGTAACCTAGCAACGATGCAGCGCTTACAAACCAAATACAAACCATATGCGATGTCATTAAACACCACTGGGAGGCGCTGAATCCCATATAAATCAGCCCAGCGATTCAAAAATATGCATTATTACACACATTACCAGCCACTAATATCAGGTTAAAAGCTGTTATTTTAAAATAAAAGTTTAAGTGTATATATTTTCCAGTTAATATAGGGTATTTTAAGCTGAATGTTAAGGTGGACCCTTGTAATTCCTCAGGTCTTGCTGCTGGGGGGCACCGAAGTAAAAAAACATGAATTCTTAAAACAAAACTTTAATTCTTAAAAAAAAAAGTTCTTTTCAGTCAAACGAGCACTGAAAGCCCGGCTTCCTTCCTCCGGCCGAGAGCTCCAGAGCCGCCCTGCGTTCTGCAGAACGCCGCTGCTGCCCTCAGATTTAAAGGGGCTGATTAACGGGGGCCGCTGCCAGACGCTGGAAACAGTGTGTTGTGTCTGCTTGGGGGGGAGAATGGGGAAAAGGGGGCGGGGCCAATGCCAAACATCAAGAAGTCGCTTAACGGAACCAGACTAAACCATTGGTCACGCCTTATTATCTGCATGTTTTCATAATCATAAACACACCCGGATCTGAAGCTTCAGCCTCAATACTGAACGCCGTTCCTCAAAAAACGTAAACGTAAAAAGTACGGCTGATCCTCAGTACTTAAAATTTTATAATGTAATTTAGTAAAACATGTACAATACTTTTTTTATCCTATGAAGTTTAACACAAAAAAGTGTTAAACAAACCAAAATACTCTGTTTCTAAGCCTAGTAACTCTCGCTCTTCCTTTCCTGGGGCGGTCCTGATGAGTACCAGTTCCATCATTATAATGCTTTTGACGGTCTTTGTGGTGACCGGATACTTTCAAAGTTCTTGAAATGTTTCAGACTGACTTTTTTCTTGACTTAGTTGAGTAGTTCTTGCTTCTCATAATATGGATTAGAACATTACAAATACATTAAAAGGCAAGAAATTCAAGTAATTAACTCTTGATTAGTTCAGCACAGCTGTTAACTGAAAGCCTGAATTCCAGTTGACTCTACCTCACAAAGCTGACTGAGAAAATCCAGCAGAGATGTTCAAAACTGATCATCTAAACAAGAGGTGCTACTTTGGAGAATCTAAAATATAACAAAATATTCTGGTTTGTTTAACACGTTCTTGTTTACTAAATAAATCCAAATGTTTTTCTTCATAGTTTGGATGAGTTCATTATTAATCTACAATGCAGAAAAAATTAAAACACTAATTTTAAGGTGTTCAAATTTATGACTGGTACTGTATTAATTTATTTATTTATTTTTAGCCCTGCAATGATTAGATTTATTTAGAAATCCAGACATTTACATTTAGAATTAGTATTTTTGGGTCAAGTTGCTATAATTCTTTTTACGGATTTGCATCCTAACAAAGTGTCATAACAGAGGTTACTACTAAATAGATCTCCTAACTTGTACAATTTATTGAGTGAAAGTTTATTTCACATTAAAATATGTTAATTTTTTTATAATCATGAAAAATATTTTAATTAATTCAAGTAGTAGATAAAATGTGATTGATAAACTCTCTGAAAAAAAATTATTAGTCAACGCTATAATTTAGTAAATATCTTTACTAAAAGTTTACAATATAATCAATAAAGGTTTATACCAGGATAAAGTATCATTAATTTGAATGCTATAATAAACCTAATATAATCAGCAGTATAATAAGTCAAATTAAGTAAAAAATACTTTATATATCTTAACCATAAATTGGTTATAATTATTGTAATAAAATGTATTACATTTCTAAATTAAACAGTAAAATTGGTCAAAAATAATGTTTTTTTATCCTTAAAGCCAATGTATACTAGAATTAGTACAATTTCAGAAGATATACCGTATAATCAGATTTTATAAATTACACAATGTAATCAGTAAAAATCTCAGAACTTAATCTTGAATAATAAATAAACTTTCACAATTTAAACTCTATAATCAGTAAATTATTATAATATAAAGAGTATAACTAGTAGAAATGCATAACTTAAATTGTATAGTGATTAAACCTTCAGAATTTGAACTGAATATTCAGTAGATTCCCAGAACAAACACTATATTTAGAAATATTTGTACGTACTTTTCATAAAACACAAACTGACTAAAAATGTACCATTTTCATAATTCTGTAGGTAGAATAGAGTATAGATACTTGGGTTAATAAAATATTTCTGTAGAAGTTAAAGTATCAACTCAAGCTTTTTACTCTTTAATTAAAAGTGTTTAAAAAGTGCTGGTTTCAGAACTACTTAAAGTATAAAAGTAAAAGTAATTTAAGGAGAAAAAATAATAAAATAGCCATTAAGAACAAAAGCTTAGGCCACGCCCACAGAGTCCTATATTGCCCTCCCAATGTTAAAATGTTAATGTTGATAATATAGTTCGGGATTTTGCACTAGGCTTCTCCCTAGTGTTTCAGCTGCATATATGCTCATATATTGTAAATGAATGTATTTTATATGTAGAATGTAAATATATTAAAGAAGCTTAGTTGGACTGCATGGAGTTTGTCTCTTGAGTCTCTGCACGGATCATCTTCATACTAGGTGATGGATCACAGTATAAACCAATAGGGAGTCGGAATGGTATATGTTTATACTTCTCTACATCCAATCACAATCAGATTCACTCTATCTGGATGGAGGAGAGATTTATCTGGAGAGGGGTTTTATTGAACGATGAGAAGCCGGAATGAAAACCAGCTGAAATGAAATAGGAGTAATGAGGTTGTTTTTATTAAAATGTAAGGAGTAGAAAGTTCAGATAATTGTGTGAAACTGTAAAAAAATGTAGTATAATTCCTCCAGTAAAGTATAGAAAACCTACATTTCTACTTCAGTAAAGTAATGAAGTATTATGGACACTACAGTCTGTAATTATTGTAGTAGCTGCAGCTGAAACAATGGATAATGGGTGTAGAAACAAGGATGTGGTCATAATGTAAGCATACAAAGATTTGTGTGTGTGTGTGTGTGTGTGTGTGTGTGTGTGTGTGTGTACATTTGCGTGCATCCATCATGTTTATTGTGTTTAAAGTTGGGTGAGGTTGAGGTTAAGGATGTTAAGATATGGGAACAGCAGGATGGAGCTACTACACCACTAAGTTCAACACTAATACAGATAATACTGTGTGTTTATAGTACATATATGTTTTCGTTTGTATTCTTGCCTTCGTGGGGACCCGAGAGATGATAAAACATGGCAGCTCTGACGTTGTGGGGACCTTTGGCAGTAGTATGTAAGGAGACGTTGGTTTGGGTTAAGTGGATCTGAGGAGCTTTTATGTATACTCATACCGACAGCTATGGAAACAGCCCACAACGGCAGGAAAACACAGAGTGTGTGTGTGTGTGTGTGTGTAAGAGAGAGAGCGAGCGTCTGGTCCTCCTCACGTGTCGTTTTTACCTACAGAGTCGGCAGCTTAATCAGGCCTCGGCCTGACATACACCAGGACGACTTCGCTGAGTTCTGCGGTTGTTTTCTCAGTACTGTCGACTCGAAGCGCAATAAAACAGAAGGTTCTGGAAGCTGCGGAGTCCCGCTGGAAAGAATTCCTGCTGACGGTTACTGCAGGACTGATGTGGAACTCGGGATAAACCAAATGCTAATGCCCTTCTGTGTGTCGAGTTAGCAATATGCTATGCTATGCTATGCTATGCTAACTACGAGGAAAGTGTGTTTATGAAGGCTGGACAACATCAGAAGAGTGACTAACTGGTAAAACACTGCTTACTAAGTTTGTTCAAGATTATAACTAGAGGCTCACGTCACAAGCTAGTCAGAAGCTACATTCATTCCATTTGATGTCAAGTTTGTTAACTTCTTTCTCCAGTTAACAAATACATTCAGTTCAGTGTGCATTAAAATTATCCTTCAAGCTACAGTATTAACACATTTAAAAGGGGTGTAGTTGCTGCTCTTGAAGTTTATTTGCACTTCGTTTCGAGTTTTCAGGAGTTCTATCACTTAAGCTGAATTCTGGGCTCATCTAAAGGGGTGAGAGGACCTTTCTCTGAGCTGTGGATTGATTGCGCAGTTCCATTTGTCACTTTTCTGAGTGAATAATTGCTGTTTGCTGTTATTTTTCTATTTTACTCTGATAAAAACACTCATACAGAGTGAGAAGCAGCAGCAGGAGCTCCTCAGATAAAGTACTGTTCTCAGGTCTCTCCAGGTATACTCATACACTATTCATCATTAATAAACCATTAGTATCCAAAAGAAATCAACCAACAGAAATGAACATTGGTGGGTAGTCGTGCCAGACTGTCTATAAGAATGAGTTGAACTTGGATTTCAGTGGAGTCTTTGTTATCGTAACAACAGGAAAAGTACACCTTGCATGACTCGAAAATCTCACAAAAGTCAAGCACTAATTCTCTTAATGAATCATGGGTGCAGTTAATTTTGGGGGCGTAACATGAAATAAAGCAATCGGTGCATCTTTTGCTCAGCTTTCCTTTTTAAAGTCAGGTGAGCTCTGACTTTGGTGGATTGCTATTTTAACGGTGCAGCTACCTGGACGTGTCCAACAAACGCTTCTTAGCAGAGGAAACTGAGCTGCTCGTTCACACTGTGAAGGAGCTCCAGCAGCTCATTTACGGAATTTACAGCAGGAATCCACCAAATTACCTGGGGTGAAGCAGGAGTGAGGGTTTTGGGGGGCTAAAAGGTGGGAATCCACAAAGATGGGCTTTTATTAAATTAGTATTTTATTAGATATGTACTCAATGCAGGCTTGTAACGAGCAGGTGTGTATGCAGGGGATACGCCTGTGCTGACAACTTACTGCCAAGATAGCAATAAACGCATGAGCGTTAACTGTTGTCAGGGTTCAAATCAGTCAGTGGAGCTCCTGTGTTTTCTGTTGCCAAGATAATCAAGCAAAACTCCATAAATTTACCTGAACACGCCTCATTTCCAGACCACCACGCCCATCAGCGTAGATATATTCAGAAGCACTGTTGCTATTTAAAGGATGCAGAAGGAAGGCGTGAAAATAAGCTGTTTACAGGGTCTAAGATAGCAACGATGACTACATGTTTAACTGTTATCCTCCTTCCAAATAGCATTAAAGTCCAGATCTTTACAAGCCATATCCTCTGTGTTATAATTAAAAAAAAATTAAACCATAAAAGAGCCTAATAGTCACTTGTTGTTATAGATATTGATCACACTGTGGCATTAATTATTGGTTATTGTTGCTGAACTGCCCATCAGAGCATCTCGCCCCCCTCCAGGCCGGTTTCCTCCCTTTCAGTGGAGGCTGTAGGCTGTATGAGGGTCTGTAATCTCAGTGTCTCTGCCTTCTTTACTCCGACTGTGAGCGAAGGTCCCTCAGAGGCTCCGGATCACGGAGGCTGGCAGGCTGAAAATGGGAGGCATAACACGGGCCGAGGAGCATGAAACAAGTCTCGCCCACGCTTCGCCCACGGCCCACCGCTACAGCCCCTCAGAGCTTCAACTCACAGCCGCTACGCTACTGTTCAACAGCCTGGCACCACTCGCCACGTACTCTATACTACAGTAAAGTAATCTACACTACACTACACTACAGTACAGTACATATATTATATAATAACAGCATGGCACCACTCGCCACGTACTCTACATTACACTACACTACTCTACAGTACAGCCCCTCAGAGCTTCAGCTCACAGCCGCTATGCTACTGTTCAAGCGCCTAAAACCACTCGCCATGTACACTACACTACAGAACAGTACACTACAGTACAGAACACCCCTAAGAGCTTCAGCTCACAGAGGCTATGCTAACAGCCTCAAACACTCGCCATGTACTCTATACTACACTACAGTACAGTACAGTAAACTACAGTACACTACAGTACACTACAGTACACTACACTACACTACACTACAGAACAGCCCCTCAGAGCTTCAGCTCACAGCGGCTACGCTACTGTTCAAACGGCTAAAACCACTCGCCATGTACTCTATACTACAGTAAAATACACTACACTACAGCACAGTACACTAGAGTATCGTAAAGTGAACTAGAGTACATATAGTATACAACAACAGCCTGCCACTACTTGCCACATACTCTACACTACAGTATAGTACAGTACACCACAGTATATATATTATACAACAACAGCCTGGCACCACTCGCCACATACTCTACACTACACTACACTACAGTATAGTACAGTTCACCACAGTATATATATTATACAACAACAGCCTGCCACTACTTGCCACATACTCTACACTACAGTACACTACAGTACAGTATAGTACAGTACAGTATACATATTATACAACAACAGCCTGCCACCACTTGCCACGTACTCTACACTACACTACAGTACAGTATAGTACAGTACAATACTTATATTATACAACAACAGGCTGCCACCACTTGCCACATACTCTACACTACACTACAGTACAGTACACCACAGTATGTATATTAAACAACAACAGACTGGCACCACTCGCCACATACTCTACACTACACTACACTACAGTATAGTACAGTTCACCACAGTATATATATATTATACAACAACAGCCTGCCACCGCTCGCCACATACTCTAAACTACACTACACTACAGTATAGTACAGTACAATACTTTTATTATACAACAACAGCCTGCCACCGCTCGCCACATACTCTAAACTACACTACACTACAGTATAGTACAGAACAATACTTATATTATACAACAACAGCCTGCCACCACTTGCCACGTACTCTACACTAGAGTATAGTACAGTACACCACAGTATATATATTATACAACAACAGCCTGGCACCACTCGCCATGTTTGCCCACCAGAACTTTACACTATTGGTTTATACTGTGATCCATCACACCTGTACACGCCGCCCGACCCCCCCTCCCACAATCCAGCAAGAACATAGCAGACGTATGTAGCCTAATGTCTTTATTTTTTCGTCTTATATTACTTTTATACTTTTTAAGTAGTTTTGAAACCAGTACTTTTATAAACACTTTTGCTTAAATAGTAAAAAGCTTGAGTTGATACTTCTTCAACTTCTACAGAAGTATTTTTTTAAACCCTAGTATCTACACTATTGTAATGAACACAGATGGATTGATTAGGATGGGATCATATCCTCCCACCAAGCAGCGAGAGACAGAGAGACATTACAGTATCATCCTGATCTGAAACATTCCACACTGGCAGTGAGTAAAGGCTGCAGACTGGATTTCCATCTGGATGAGAACAGCGTTCTGGCAGCGGCCGGACCAGCTGACCAAATATATTTATAACAAGCGAACAGATCTGGACCTATCGGACCATCGTTAAGCTCCGGAGCAGATTCAGACTTTCAGAACATTAGCAGCGTTCCTCGGAGCCAAGCCCATCGCTCACGCGGCTGACGGCGGACCGGTTGGCGTGTGGAAAGGCCTACGCTGAGATCATGCTTCTTGGCTCTGGGATGTTATTGCTGTGTAGATATTTCTGAAGATCTTCCTGCGCTGCTAACCAGGCTGGAGATACGCCTCGCTGTTTGGCGGAGCTGGAAATTCACACGTCGTTTGGGCCACATTTGGCTCGCCCGCCCGCGTCTGCGTTAAAGAATTCTCTGCAGATTAATCATCGCCGCGCTCCGTCGTAAGTCATTTGGCGTAACGACAGCTAGTTTTCTTAGGCTGGAGTCTGAGCCGCAGCTTAAAGCGCTCTCCTGGTCCTCATTTCGGTGACGCCAAACAGATGTTCGCCCCTCGTCCGTTATATTTATAAGCACATATATATATATATATATATATATATATATATATATATATATATATATATATATATATATATATTTCACCTTCGTGCCTCAGCTGTGCTCGTACGGTCTGGAACCTGCTGCGTGTGCAGTCTGGTGTCAGCGCGAGCCGTGAGCCGCCGTGTGTCGGATGGTGGAGATGAAAGCGAATTCGCAGCGAATGTGTCATTTTCTCACTGCTAACAATAGACAGCTTTATGAGATGAAGAGGCAACCCACTCCAAAGCAATCCAGACCTGTTCTCTCTCTTCAATCTCTTCACTCTGCATGCATAGTGCAGCTTAAAACTTCTAGAAAAAAAAAGAAATTTAGATTTCTAAAGAAGTTGGACCTAAAACTTAATTTCCTCACATTTTCACACAAGTGAAAATAAAAGAGTTCAGCAAAAACTTACAAAATAAGTGTTAAGTTCTCAAAACAGAAAAGTTAAACTCATTTTAACAAGTGAACAAGAGGGGCACCAGCGGTCTAAAGTTCTGCCACTATAAGCGGGAGGTCGCAGGTTCGAACCCCCGCTCATGCAGCTTTGCCATCAAGCTGCCGGCGCTTAGAGGGAGCAAAATTGGCCCTCTGGGTGGGTAGATGGTGCTCTCTTCCCACGTCACTCCTAGGGTGATGTCCGCAGCACAGGACGTCTGTGAGCTTATGTATCGGAACCGAGCAAAAAGAAGCGGTGGCTGACTTCACATGTATCGAAGGAATCATGTGTTAGTCTTCACCCTCCTGGTGTGTTGGGGCATCACTAGTGATGGGGGGAGTCCTAATGAATGGGTTGGGTAATTGGCTGTATAAATTGGGGAGAAAATGGGAAAAATTTGAAATAAAATTAATTTAACGAGTGAGCAAAGAAAAAATAGCAATGCTCTCTGTAAAACATAGGGCTGTACTTTAATGATCTATAGGCGAGTCATCAACCGTGCACTGTGCAGCTTAATTTAGAGCGTGTCGGTGTGTCTTTGCTATTGTAATGGCAGGAAAAGGACCCCTTGCGCGGAAAACAATGTATTATTTATCTTAATTAATTATTGCTGTGGTTAATTTTGGGCATAACGTGAAATTAACCAGTCAACGTGTCTCTCTGTCGCTCATCATTCCCTTTAATGTCACAGTCAGGTGAGCTCTGACTGTGAAGGATTGCTATTTTAACAGCACAGCTACCTGGACGTGTCCAACAAACTCTTCTCAAAATAACAGAGCTATTGTATTTAATATTCTGTTTATTGTTGATGTAAAAGTTGGGTTTGTGCTGCTGTGTGTTCATGTGTGCGAGCAGGGGTGTACATGCGGCATGCCTGTGATGCCAAGATAGCAATGAATGCCTGACTTTTGACTGTTTTCAGGGATCTAATCACCTGTGTTTACACCCCTCATTTCCAGACTACCACACCCATCAGCCTAGATATATTCATAAACTTTGTCACTAATTAAAATTGACTGTTGGTGAGGTTTAAGATAGCAATAAGCATCACAAAAAAGGGTTTAGAATTAATTGCAGTTAATTGCAGTTTTCAGTAAGCATGTAAATGTATAGTAAAGAAAATGGTAACTTGCTCCTATAGCCTACAGCACTGTGGCCAGGCAGTCAATTCATTAATAAAACTGAATACACATGAGAAGGTAGCCCTGTGAGGAAAGACTACACACTGATGACGAATAAGGTCTGGGCACACACACTCATTATGCAACTAACTGATGCCAGGAGCCAATAGAAAAGAGTTGATGTGTGATTTGGTGTGTGTAAGGTACTAATAAAACACAGATCTTACTTTATTTTGTAGTTATATGAAAATATGGGTTTTTGCTTTAAATATTTTAATAATTTAGTATTATATAGATTCTATAAAGCTTATTTTTGCTATCTATAATTGCGTAGATTTTAGGAAAGTGGACAGTGGTGCCAACATCTTGCTGTTACCAGCTAAATAAGTAAAACAAGTGGGCGGAGTTTAACTAAATGCTTGTGGAGTTGGGCAACATATTAGAAAGTGTTTCTGATAAACTGGCCACAGTGAGTGAAAGCACAAGGTATAGTAATACGGTAAGTGTTTCTAATAAACTGGCCACAGTGAGTGAAAGCACAAGGTATAGTAATATGGTAAGTGTTTCTAATAAAGTGGCCACAGCACAAGATAAAGTAGATCAGTAGGTGTTTCCAATAAAGTGGTCACAGTGAGTGGAAGCACATGGTCTGTAGTGTTTCTAATAAAGTGGCCACAGTAGGTGGAAGCAAAAGATAAAGTAATAGTAGTGGTTTCTAATAAAGTGCTCACAGTGAGTAGAAACACATGGTCCGTAGTAGGTAGGTGTTTCCGATAAAGTGGCCACAGTCAGTAGAAGTTGATGTTGAGCGTTAAACACTTGAGCAGACTCTCCCAGTCGTCCAATCAGTTAAAGCCCTTAAATCACATGCTAGCGCTAATGGGCCGCTGAGCCGTGTGTGTGGTTTAGTGTGGTTTTAGCCGCACACTGAGGGCCTTTCTTCCCCTGCTGTGAGAGAGCCCTCCTCAGCCCGGCTGGCACCGCGCCCTAACCGTGGCGTGTACCTGGCAGCCGCCGCTGCCTCCCTAGCTGCCTCCCTAGCTGCCTCTCGAGCTGCCTCCACCGCTAAACACAATGCATAATGGCCAGGGACTTCCTCCATTGTGCGACGCTGGGTGGAGAACGGAGGGCGCGCTGTCGCCACAGTGCATCTCCTCTTCCTCCGCCAACACACACACAAACACACACACTTACACACTTCTGACACAGTCCAAAACACACACACACACACGCACTCGCAACCTTATCACTTCCTCGGCAGTGGCCTCAGACCCTGTTTTTACTCATGTTTTGATTCCAGTTTTGAAGAAACGCTGCTCTCAGAACCATCGGGGACTTTTACGAAATATTCAAGATGTTTTCACACTTGTAGTTGTGAAAATTTCTATGATCTAGATCAGTTGATGAGTTTATTTAAGTTTATTTGGAGTGTTTCTCCCTCTGTTTGGTTTGTTTTCACACAGGCATAAACCTAAACACACCAACATGCGCACCAATAAACCACGCGAGCACATCGTCTCCTCTGATTGGTCAGATCTGTGTGAAAGGAGCAAGAAAGTAAAAATAGTGAAAAGATTCTGTGTTCCAGTGTGTATATCTGTGCTGTGTGAATTTTAGGTGCGTGGCTGCGAGCAGTGAATGCAGCACAGCGGTCAGTGTGTAAACAGCATCGAGCAGCAGAGACAGCATTTGTTCATAGCTGTTTTCACACATGCTCAATCGAACCGCACCAACGGTACAAACCAAACGGTTCAAATAGTGCTGGTGTGAAAAGGCCCTAAACCACTTCTGTTACTCTACTGTTCACTACTGTTACTCTTTTGTGACGATAAGACGAAAAAATACAAAAATACGCTGTTAACACCTGAGCAACCACCTTAGACATCACACCAATCACCACAGTCTGGCAATCACTTAGAAAACCCTACAAACCCCAAAGCAACACTATAGAAACATTAACAACATTAATAGCATTAACAACACCATAATAACCACCTGGAACACTAAAATAACATTTAAAGCAATAAGCTAAAACACGCTACCAACTACTAAGCAACATCCAGGCACCCACTCCATTGAAACAATACAATATGTGACGATATGGTATGATACGATATAAGACAGTAGAGTATGATTCAATATGGTACGGTACGATATTTTTTGTTACAATACAGTGTGATACAGTATCGTACTGTATGATATTATATGAGATGATATTGCGTGGTATGATAAAATATAATATTGTTTGATACAATACAGAATATTATAATATGAGACGATATAGTTTGTTTTGATACGTTTTGACGATATAGTACGTTATAGTACGTTTTGATAATTATTTTTTGACATAATACAGTGTGATACAATACTGTATGATATGAGATGATATTGCATGGTATGATACAATATGGCATGGTATGATACGATACAATATAATAATGTTTGATACAATACAGTATGTTATAATAGGAGACGATATAGTACATTTTGATAAAATACGATATGATGTGATATGATATGCGACGATACGGTATGATACAATATGGTACAGTATTATAAGATACGATATGTGCAATACAGTATGATACGATTTGATATGTGATGATACTGTGTGATACGATATGATATTAGACGAAACGATATTATAAAATGATACTGTATGATTCGATACAATACGTGACAATATAATAATGCAATATGAAATGTGACGATACGGTATGATGTAATAAGATACAATACAGTATGATACGATACTGTATGAAACAATACGATACTATGATATGATTCATACTTTCATCGTTCATCTAGGATACAATTATAACCACTTATGAACACCACAGCGACAGTTTTATCCTGGTGGTCTCATAGCAACGGCCTAGCAACGGTCTGGGAATGGAATGCACTTTGTGGCGGTTCTTCGTTTCCTTCAGGAAATGCACTTTCCTCCTTATTACATATAACTCTTATATAATCCATATGGGGCTCGTTATTGGTATACTGCAGGTCCTGCCTGGGTTTCGTGAGTAATTCTGGGTAAAGCGTGACGTGCAGCCGAGAGATCCGCAGCAGCCTGGCAGAGTTTAGTTCCAGTCCTAATCTAGCAGGTCTGATCTGAGCAGTTTAAGTCTTTCAGGGCTCTGGATCTGAGCAGCAGGTGTGTTTTATTAAAGAGGCCGGGTCTGCCGGTGGTTTCCCTCAGAAACTCTTTCCACCGCAGCGTCAACCTGAGCAGATCCAGAGGCCTGTTCAATTCAATTACAGCCTTTTCTGCTATTTTAAACCCCACGCACCGAGAACGCCGTTCTAGCAGTTCTGAGAACCGGAGCTCCTAAAGCTCTTTCCCTCACCGGCGATAAACCAACAAGGAGCAACAGTTAACAGGAATAACAGCAAATAAACGCCTCAGCTGGGTTTAATCTAAAGATGGGGTTATACTACGTGATTTTTGCTGTGATTCTCAGTCTGCGGTTGAAAGACCCTTTCAGACAAAGTATGAAGCAAATGTTCCTTTGAGCTGTATAGAACCCTCACCCATCAAACATAGTTGAAGAAGAAACATTTCCATTTTGTTATGCTGTTATGCCATTTTGTAACCTCTGATAGTACACAACAGGATTAGCCAGCAGACTTCTTCTGAGAGAGGGATCTATACCTACTGCTCGTGGCAAGTCATCGATTCTGTGCTTCTATCGCAGTTAAGCATAAACTAGCTTGTTTGTGTTTTAGCATTCAGCCCAAGCTAACACTAACATGTTGTAAAACAGCAACAGCTTATTTGAATAAAGTGACAGAGCCCTTAAACGGCTCATTTTAAAAGAAACCGAAACTTGAAGGAATAGAGCTGGTGAGATCATGGCTACTTATCTCGTAGACCCGCCCCTTCTTCCAGACCAAGTGTCTCAGTCTCAGACTGCCTTCATTGAGTTTTACAGCACAGTCGAAATGACCAGGAGCAGAGCAGATTTTGGCACTGGATTCCCAGTTTGTGCAGTTTCTGCAGTTGATGTATTTTATTACCAAACCATTTGCTTGTTTATTTGCTTGTTAACCAGCAGCACAACCAACATCACATGACTAATGAGTAGCATGATTAGCTAGTTAGCTAGCTTCCTGACAGCTCGAGTTCCTACAACTCGACTCAGCTACTCCACGTAGTGCAGACGAGCGCTTTGTTCCAGCCATGGCTGTCGATAATTTCTGTCCTGAGTGTAGCTCCGCCTTCTTACTAGAGTTGCACCGAACGAAGCACCGGACGTTCAATGCTTTTTTAATACTATGTAGTCACAAGCAATTCAGTTCTTTAGCTTTTGATGCTTTCAGTGCTGTATATAGCCCAGTTATTAGCTTCAAATGAGTCAGTAATCTGATACAGCAGTTAGAAAGTAGAAAGTATGACAATTTTATTGTTTGTCTTTTTTTGTTCTTTTTCTTGTAAGTGTTGTTTGGTATCGAGAACCATGATACTAAATATCAGTATCAGTATTGAAGTCCAAATTCTGGTATCGTGACACCCCTACTTCTGACAATAAAACAGCAGAATAAAGGTTCTGAACTGAAAAATGTGGTGATATTAAAACAAAGAAAACTATCAATTTGAATCGCTGGACACTGAGAAAAATTTGTTGGAAAATGGGCGGGGCTGTTTTCTCATTGAAACTTATTAGGAATGGGCGGAGCTACACGTCAGCAGAGTTACTTTAGGGCTTTAGTTGTGAGTCTTAGCATCACTCCTGTCATTGTTTATAATGGATGTGTTGTTTGTAATGTTTCTTCCTGTTTTGAAGCTTCTGTATTGTCCTCACATCTATACCTTATTGTTTATTGTATGCTGAGCATGAGACAACACACACACACACACACACACACACACACACACTCTGTATACAATGAATGCACATGGCGGTGATGAATGGATGTTGTAATGCAATAATCCTTTGTAAAAAGGGGTAAGATTGATGGAGTTACTGCTTATACAGGTATAGTTTATATTTATGATATAAAGGACGCTCATGAGCATCCTTAAACCTGCTGTTGAACTTAATGTCTTTTTCCTTCTTCATTTCTTCAAGCTGATTGTGTGTGTAAGAGTGTGGGTTAGTGTGTGTGTAAGAGTGTGTGTGTGTGTGTGTGTTTAGGAGTGTGTGTGTGTGTGTGTAGGGAGGTAATATACTGGGATATATAACTGTCCATATCAGGTGCACATCATATGTATAGAAAGGGCAGTGTGTGTTTGATAAAGATGTGTGTTGGTTTTCATACATTATCAGGACTCAAATATCGTGAATTAAAGAATTATGATGTAATTTATACACAAACACATGTATATTGGTCAAAAGTTTTAGATCATTATTTAATTTGTCTTTATTTCCTTTATTTCTGCCATTTTAGCTCTTTAGGTCCAGTCCATAATTGGAAATGGTACAATATCTAGGTTTGCAGTAAACTGAAAGGGCCTTTATGGAAAATAAATGAACTAAAAACTGTATAAAAAAACACATTTTTGCATTGCATTTTTTTATATTAGTATATTGTAAACATATTTTGTAAAAAAAAAAAATTAAAAAAAGTTTTAAAAATCACATACGGTTTAAAAAAAGGGGGGGGGGGGTGTATTTTTTAGCAAATAGCTGGTAACTATTAATGGAAATAAACTGAGCTTTAGAAATTGATTAAAAAATGTCAATTTCTAAACTCTTAGTCTGTAGTAAATCAGTGCTGGAACAGATGGAGTTACTGCTGGAGTATTCACACTTTCAGCATCATAATACCTAGAAAAAAACACAGAAACACAGAGAACTCTGTAGAAGTATTTCTTTTCTTTAGATTAGAAATTACAGATACAGAAGCCAGAGAGCGGTGAGGACTGTTTCCTACACCTTCAAACTCAGAGTCTTAGAAACTGGAGAAAAAAAACTGCTACAGGAAGAGTCACGTCTTGCTGATCCACATGGAAACAGCAGCTTTAGCCTTTAGCTCTTTAGATTAACATGATTAAGGACTGAGTCTCAGTTTCAGCAAAGGAAGAAGAGAATTAGAATTAGAGTTAATCTGACAGGAGAAGAACTGCTGTAGGCCTAATGAACTGCTGACAACTTTTATGGAGATGCGGATTTCATTTTCCAGCAGGACTTGGCACACTGCCCACACTGCAAAAAGTACCAATTGGTCTTATAAAATATTCTAATTTTGTCTGAGACACTGATTTTTGAGTTTTTATTGGCTGTAACCAATAATCTTTCCCACATGGTCCTGTGTGTTCCTCCCATGTCTCCTGCTTTAGTGTTTTTACCTGTGTTTTCTCTGTAGCTCCGCCCCCTTGTTACCTGACCCCAGGTGTTCCCAGTTTCATTTCCCGCCTTGTGTCTGTATTTATAGCCCTGTGTTTCCTGTTTTCTTAAATGCTTTTACATCTGTTTGGTTGGTGGTTTTCCTTAGTTTCTAGGCTCTGAATTTTTTTGTTTCTATGGTTTGTTTATCTTGTTTTATTTCTGTTTGGTTATTGGTTTTCTGTTTTTTACTTGCATTTCTTGTCTTCTTTCTGCTCCACACCTGACATTCTGTGTGTAATATATTTTTTATAATATATGAGTTTCACATTTTGAACTGAATTACTGAAATAAAGTCACTTTTCAATGATATGTTAATTCTAAAAGATGAACTAATATGTATGAGCACATATTCTGACACTGTATAAAAACAAACCACTGTGTGTGTGTGTTAGAACGGTGGATCATGCTGGTACACTGTTGTAGTACAATGAAGTGGAGGTCTCTAGGGCCCACTTTAGCTGGGGGGCAGAGTGTGTGTGTGTGTGTGTGTGTTGTGGGGGGGTGTCCTGTTGCTGAATATACAGCCCTGCTGCTTTAATGGAATCTGGCTAATGCAATCTTGAAATAATAGAGCGAGCCTCCTCCGGGGACACTCACACACACACACACACACACACACACATTCTATAAGCTACCGTACATAAACACAGGATGCTACCGTGAACCACTGATGAAAGGCAGGCACTGAATTTATATGGGAATAAAAAATACCACATATAGTTAATTTACGTTTGCTAGTAGCTGTATTAATAATATAGAGTCATATAAGCATACAAGCATATAACTTACCAAGACTTCAAAACTTACACTATACATATATAAAATAGTAACAGTGTAGCTATATAACACTTATACTTATACTTAGAAAGGATGGGGGGGCTTGTATATAAAAATGCTTAATAGACAAGACATGACAAAATAAAACAAGACAAGACAAGAAAAAAGCAAGACCAGACGGGAAAAAACTGATGTAGACCAGACAAGACAATCCAAGAAAAGACAAGACAAAGCAAGACAAAAAAAGACTATACAACCCATGACAAGACAAAACAAATTTTGTATAAAATAATAACAGTGTAGCTATATAACAGTTATATACTTAGAAGGGGGAGACTTGTATTTACAAAAATGGTTATTAGACAAGACAAGATAAACCAACATAAGACAGGGCAAGACAAAACAAACCAAGGCAAGAAAAGACAAGACAAAGCAATACAAAAAAAGACTATACACAAGACATGACAAGACAAGACAAGGGCTGGGAGGGCATATAACATATAGACAGTCTAACAAAACAAACAAAAAACAAGACAAAACAAGAGAAGACTAACCAAACCAACAAGACAAGACAAATGAAGACAAACTAACTAAACCAAGACAAGACAAGAAAAAAACAGGATTAAACAAGACAAGGCGAGCCAAGAAAAGAAAAGACAAAGCAAGACAAAAAAGGGGACTAGACAAGACATGACAAGACAAAACAAGAGATAAGGGGGGGGGGGGGGGGGGCATATAACATATAGATAGCCTGACAAGACAAAACAAGAGAAGACAAACCAAGACAAGACAAGACAAGAAAAAAACAAGACTAGACAAGACAGGACAAAAACAAGTAAAAACAAGATAATAAAATAGATAAAAACAAGACAAAGCAAGACCAGACATAACAAGACAAGACAAACTAACATAAGACAAGGCAAGACAAAAAACCCAAGACAAGGCAAGAAAAAACAAGACAAAGCATACCAAAACAAGACAAGATGAGACAAGACAAAAACAACACAAACCAAACCAAGACAAGACAGGACAAAACAAGACAAACTAAACCAAACCAAACTAAGACAAGACAAGCCGAGAAAAGACAATACGAAGCAATACAAAAAAGACTACACAAGACATGACAAGACAAGACAACAGATAAAGGAGGGCATAAAACATATCTGACAAGACAAACAAAAACAAGACAAAACAAGACAAAACAAACCAAGACAAAACAAGACAAACTAAACCAAACCAAGACAAGACAAAACAAGACTTGACAAGACAGGACAAATTAAGACAAGACAATAAAATAGATAAAAAAAACAAGACATAAGTCAAGGCCAGAAAAAACAAAACAAGAGAAGACAAACCAAACCAAGACAAGACAAGACAAGACAAAACAAGAGAAGACAAAACCAAACTAAGACAAGACAAAACAAGAAAAACCAAACCAAGACAAGACAAGAAAAAAACAAGACAAACTAAACCAAACCAAACTAAGACAAGAAAAGACAAGATGAAGCAAGACAAAAAAGACTATACAAGACAAAACAAGACAAGACAACACATACGGAAGAGCGTATAACATATAAACAGTCTGACGAGACAAACAAAAAACTGTTTGTATTGTTGTTTTTTGATGCACAGTTTCAGATGATCTCAGTGCATCAGCTCAGTTCAGTCTCTGCTAGTTTTTCACACCTGAATTCAGTAAAAGCATCATCTGGACGCTCGGTGTTTGTGTTTCCACAGCTGAAGCTGCAGCGCTGCGTCCGGCGCTGTTGTCAGGCGGACGGTTTGAAGGGAAACACCGGGGAGCCGGCGCTGACGCGCAGCCGGGTAATTGATGGCCTTGGAGTCCGGCGCTGACCGGCCGGCCCGAGTGTTTCAGAAAGGCAAAACACAAGCTGTGAAAAGCATTTATTAGCCGCGCTGCTCGAGCCGCCGCGATCCTGACACTGAAATGTTTAGCTAACCCCCTCTCTGTGCGAGCCGAGCGTCTGAAACCCATTTCAGGGGGTTATAATTATGTATTTTCACAGATACACACCGGCCATTTTTCTCTGACATGTTGAGGGTCCCCCCGCCCCGCCCCCCGCTGCAAAATATACACTGCGCTCCATTAAATTGGAACCTTCTGGCCCGGCCGGCCCTCGGCTCACGGAAAGACCTGGAAATTCATTTACGCTGAAGACTCTCTGCACACCGGAGAGCTAATGCAGAACGGTAGTGTAAAGTGTAAAGGTAGCCCACCGATAAATCCCCCCGTAAAGAGAGAATGAATATTAAAGTAATACTTCAGTGCCTGGAATAAAAAAAAAAAACACACTAGAGAAACACTGACTGCAGCTGTTAGCATTACTGACTGTTAGCATTAGCAGCTAGCAGTGAAAAAAACTGTTAGCAACTGTTAGCATTAGCAGCCGGTGGTATAAAAAATAAATATCCAGCACATATCTGGAAACTAATTAATGCTAAAGACTCTCTGCACACCGGAGAGCTAATGCAGAACGGTAGTCAAGTGTAAAGGCAGCCCACCGATAAATCCCCCCGTAAAGAGAGAATGAATATTAAAGTAATACTTCAGTGCCTGGAAAAAAAAAACACACTGAAGGAACACTGACTGCAGCTGTTAGCATTACTGACTGTTAGCATTAGCAGCTAGCAGTGAGGAATTCATGGAAAGGTTAATTATATATTTAAAAAATTATGATATACTATGATTTAGCATTTTAAGATTTTAAGGCTAAAGGCTTAGGCACCGCCCACAAATATCTGAAAGTTAATTTACGCATAATTATAAATGGCTAATTATAATTTAAATACTTATGGCATGCTATGAATTATTATTCCAATTATAAATAGTTATGGATAAAACTATCCAGACATTTTTAAAAACAGTTGAGTTTGTTGAGTTTTGGCTCCCAGCCACACAAGAATCCTGCCATAAAGAATTAATATTAAAATAAAACTTAAGTGGCTAAAAAATGGAAAAACTGACTGTCACTGTTAGCATTACTGACTGTTAGCATTAGCAGCTAGCAGTGAGGAGGAAGTCTTGGCATTTAACAAAAATCACTAAATAAAGGCGAAGTATCTATTAAATAGTTACTGTGTGCTATAGTTGCTATATGGTTATAGTCTAATTATAAATGACCAAAGATTTAGGGTCCGTCCACAAATATCTAGATATTTTTCAAAACAGTTTAAGTTTAAAGGTTAGTTATATATTAAAAAGTTATGAAAAATGTATGATATGGTTTATGGATATTGTCACATTATAAATGGCTAAAGGTTTAGGCACTGTCTACAAATATCCAGCAAGAATTTGAAAATTAATTAATGCTAAAGACCCTCAGCACACCAATGTGTTAATGCAGAACGGTAGTCAAGTGTAAAGGCAGCCCACCGATAAATCCCCCCGTAAAGAGTGAATGAATATTAAAGTAATACTTCAGTGCCTGGAATAAAAAAACACACTGAAGGAACACTGACTGCACCTGTTAGCATTACTGAGTGTTAGCATTAGCAGCTAGCAGTGAGGAATTCGTAGAAAAGGTTAATTATATATAAAATTATGGTATGCTATGATTTAGAATGTTAACCAGCACTGATTATAGCAGTTATAAATGGCTAAAGATTTAGGCACCGTCCACAAATATCTGGAAGTTAATTTATGCCTAATTACAAAAAGCTAATTATACGTTAAATGGTTATGGCATTCTATGGATTATTATTCCAATTATAAATGGCTAAGGATGTAGGCACCATCTACAAATATCCAGACATTTGTTGAGTTTAGGTTGTTAAGTTTTCAAGGCTTCAATCCACAAAAAATCCCCCTTTAAAGCATAAATTAATATTAAAGTAATACTTGAGTGGCTGGAATGGAAGCACTTAAAGGACACTGAATGAAAACACTGGTGAAAAAGTCATTAAGGCATTAAATATATATATCATAATTAAAAGCTAATTATCTGTTAAAAAGTTATGGTATGATATGGTTTATGGATATGGTCACATCATAAATGGCTAAAGGTTTAGGCACCCTCCAGAAATATCCAGATTTTTTTGATGGTTTAAATTTAGCATGCTGACCAGCATTTATGATATTTAATTATAGAAAATAAATCTTTAATAATGTAGTAAATGTTTTCTAGTTGAATAAAATAATAACTAGCATTTATAACATTTACTTAACTGTATTAAATGGCTATGGATTATTTTATTGGTTCTGATAAGCCTGCTAATCAACTGCGATGAGAAGAACATCATACTAAATGTAAAACATGGTGGTGGTAGTGTGATGATCTGGAGCTGCTGGAATAGGAACTTGCTGTAATAGATGGAAGCAGGAATTCTGCTGTTTACCAGAAAATCCTGAAAGAGAATATCCGACTATCCGTTCTATAGTGACCTCAAGCTCAGGTGTACTTGGGTTCTGCAGCAGGACAATGACCCAAAGCACACAAACAGAAAGTCCACATCTGAAAGGATTAAAACAAAAACTAAATGAAGGTTTTGGAGGGTCTAGTTAAAGTCTGATTGAGACGCTGTGGATGATCTTAAACAGGAAGTTTATGCTGGAAAATCCTCCAACTTTTTTTGTTTTTTTCCTTTAATAAATAAAAGTTTCAATTAAAAAAGCATTTTTTTATATATATTTTTAGGTTATCTTTATCTGATATTAAAATTTGTTTGATAACCAGAAAATATAATTATGACAAAAAAGAGAAAACAAAAGAATTTTGTAGAGGGGCAAATACTTGTTCACGCCACTGTGAACAATTATAAATTGTTACAAATGTTTAATTATTAACTACTATCTGCTTTTTCCTGTGTTATACTAGCCTCTTGTTATTTATGTTTAAATGTAGACTGGAAATGAACCCGTGTGTTCTGTATTAACCTTAAGGGTTAGCTATGCCATTTATAACCAAAAAACAACAGCCAATAAATACATGCTGTGGCCACTTTATCAGAAACCCCACCCTTGTGGTGCACAGTTCGAGGCTGCAGATCATATTACACTAGCCTTCCTCTAGACCTTCATCAGCGACCACAGACCACCTGACCACAGAGCTGCTCTGGTAAAGTCATTAGATGGACGGGGGTGTTAGCAGTGTTAGCACTAAAGCATTAGCATCTTTTAATAAGCTAATGTTTATTGACAGTCTGTAGGTTTTGAAGATCTGGGGATTTGGAGACCTCTCTGGTAAGAATGTGTAATTACACAATTAATGTGCATTGTGGTGTGGTATATATATATATATATATATATATATATATATATATATATATATATATATATATAGAGAGAGAGAGAGAGAGAGAGAGAGAGAGAGAGAGAGCGCTCTGGAAATCAAATTCTGAATCAGTTCTCTGATTTTGCTATTTATAGGTTTATGTTTGAGTAAAATGAATATTGTTGCTTTATTCTAAAAAAAAAAATGTAATTTAGAGAATTTATATGCGGAAAATGAGAAATGGCTAAAACAACAAAAAAGATGCAGAGCTTTCAGACCTCAAATAATGCAAAGAAACCCTGGTTTTTAATCACAGTTTTCATGCATCTTGGCTTCATGTTCTCCTCCACCAGTCTTACACACTGCTTTTGGATAACTTTATGCCTTTACTCCTGGTGCAAAAATAAATTCAAGCAGTTCAGTTTGGTTTGATGGCTTGTGATCATCCATCTTCCTCTTGATTATATTACACATCATTTTAAAGTGGTCTTATTTTTTTCCAGAACTAAATATGTAGCTATATTTAAAAAATACCTATTATTCATCAGAATAGACATGTATTAGTCAATCAAACAGTAGCTTAGCCCCACCCACTGCAATAAAAATAAATAAATAAATATATATATATTAAAATGTGTGTGGAATTAAAATATATTTAAAGGTATATTAAATAACAATAAGTGATAAACAAATGATTGCACACAATATACAAATATTATATTTTATTTTTTATTTATTTGTTATTTTGTGTATTTATTTATTTAATGAATCCTGCATAAATCAGGTCTGAAAGGGTTAAAGAGGAGCCCACAGCCGGTGTCTGAGCTCTTTATCTGAGAATACGACTGAAACGGAGATGAAGGTTGACTCGGTCCACCTTCCACCAGAGTGATGATGTCATCCTGGTACCGCCCGTCTTCACCCATCCCCCCATCCACCCCCCCGGCCTGGCAAAACCAGTCACAGGAAATTATCCTTCACTCACAGAAAAGAAGAGAGGATTTCCCCCTCTCTACCACCCCTCCACCCGCTCTCTCTTATTCTCTCTCTCTTTCCCTCCCTTACTTACTCTACCTCTGTGTCTCCCTCACTCACTCTCTACTTCTTTTATTTTCTTCATTACTCTCTGCTTCTAGAGAGAGATAGAGAGATAGAGTAAGAGAGGGGTAAAGTGAAAAAAAGATAAAGAAAAAGAGGGATAGAGTTAGTTACAGAGAGAGGTAGAGAAAGAAGAAAGAGAGAAAGGTAGAGAAAGAAAGGGAATGAGGGAAAAGAAAGAAAGAAAGAAACACGACAGAAAGAAAAGAGGGAATGACAGAGAGAAAGAAAGAGAGGTAAGGAGGGAGAAAGAAGGAAAGAGAGGTAAGGAGGGAGAGAGAAAGAAAGAGAGGGGTACAGTGAGGGGTAGAGTAAGGTACAGAGAGGTAGAAAAAGAGAGGGAATGAGGGAGAAAGAAAGAAAGAAAGGGACACGACGGAAAAGACAGTAAGAAAGAGAGGAAATGACAGAGAGAAAGAAAGAGAGGTAAGGAGGGAGTGAGAAAGAAAGAGAGGGGTACAGTTATGGGTAGAGTAAGGTACAGAGAGAAAGGTAGAGAAAGAAAGGGAATGAGGGAGAAAGAAAGAAAGAAAGAAAGAAAGGAATATGACTGAAAAGACAGAAAGAAAGAGAGGGAATGACAGAGAGAAAGAAAGAGGTAAGGAGGGAGAGAGAAAGAAAGAGAGGGGTACAGTGAGGGTAGAGTAAGGTACAGAGAGAAAGGTAAAAAAGAGAAGGAATGAGAAAGAAAAAAGAAAGAAAGAAAGAAAGAAAGAAGGAAAGAGGAATAAGGAAGAGAGACAGAACGAAGGAGAGGGAATGAGGGAGAGAGAGAGAGAGAGAGAGAGGGAATGAGAAAAAAAATGAAGCTTGGTTGTTAGATGGATGCTGTATTGGTTGCAAGGTATTAGCTTTGTGGTTGCTATTGCGGTTGCTATGGGGTTGATGGGTGGTTGCTCAGGTGGCGACATGTTCACTGTCACACCCCATGTGAGTGAATGGCTGTTACCAGTCTATCTGTATTTTATTGTGATATTGTGAAATGTACTGGATATTTTCCTTTTACAGAAACAAATCTGTAAAAAAAATCTGTTACGAACAGAAACCATACGCCTGATAATAAAGCTGTAAAATAAACCTGAACTGCACCAAATCAGACCCAACCGTCTGGAGCTGGAACAGTGTTCTGTATCTGTAAAACTGTTGGACGAGTGAACGGTATAAAATCAGGCAGGAAAATAAGCTCATATTGCTCTGAAACCATAATTAACACAGTAAAAGTGAGAGAATGCTGAAAGGGAACTGAGCCAGCGTAGCAACAGTAACTATGAAAGAATGCGTTAGTGGGCGAAGCGTGGTCAGATCATCACCCTCATTACTGCACATTTACTGCAGTTTCTGAGGAAAAAACACTGAGCATCAGGATTAACTAAAGACTGAAGACCTGGGTTTAAAGAGTTAATGCAGAAAAGTACATTGAGATCCTACAGCTATATCTGAAGTTCATTTGCAAAAACAGATAACAGTATATTTAAAGAATAACAATTATCTGTTCTTGCAAACTACCCTTTCATAGGCTGCCTTTAAAACAACATAATTTTCAGAACTTTTCATGTTTTTTTTAACAAGATAATGCAAAATCCCATTACCCAACACATTAGAAATGCATGTTTTCGAAAGATGAGGGTATGGGTAGTAAAGCATTGTCTGAAGTCCTGGTTAAACCAGACTTATGTACTAGTCCAGAACACTATTTAATTTAATGCTATGAACTAAATAGTTATCACAAATTACCAATCAAACCAAACCCAACCCAACCTAACCCAAATAAATCCAAACAAAACCAAACCCAACCCAACTCAATCCAGACAAACCAAACCCAACCCAATCTAATCAAATCAGATTAAATCTAACCCAAACCGAACCCAACTAAATCAGACTCAATTAAATTAAAACGGAACCCAACTAAATCAGACCCATTTAAATTATAACGGAACCCAAATAAATCAGACCCAATTAAATAAAAATTGAACCCAACTAAATCAGACCCAATCAAAACAAACCCAACTAAATCAGACCCAAATAAATCAAAACCAAACCAAAGCAAACCAAACCCAACTAAATCCAAACAAAACCAAAACCCAACCCAACTAAATCCAGACAAACCAAACCCAACCCAAACTAATAAAATCAGATTAAATCTAATCCAAATCGAACCCAACTAAATCAGACCCAATTACATCAAAACCGAACCCAACTAAATCAGACCCAATTAAATCAAAACCAAACCCAGCTAAATCGGATCGAACCCAACTAAATCAAACCCAATCAAACCAAACCCAACTAAATCAGACCCAGTCAGATCAAAACCAAACCAAAGCAAACTAAACCAAACCCAATCAATTTAAATCAAACCCAACTAAATCAGACCAAAATAAATCAAAACTAAACCAAAGCAAACTAAACCAAACCCAACCAATTCAAACCAAACCCAACTAAATCAGACCCAATCAAATCAAAACCAAACCACACCAAACAAAATCATATTAAATCAAACTAAACCCAACTAAATAAGACTCAATTAAATCAAAGACAAACCCAACCATACTAAACCCAATCAAATCAAAACCAAACCAAACCCAACCAAACTAAACCAAATCAAGTCAAATCTTATCAAACCCAAACAAACCTAGCTTAACCAAATACAACTATATAAAACCCAATCAAAATCAAATTAAAATTAAAATAAATTAAATTAAACCCAAATTAATTAAACCAAATGCAATTCAACAAAACCCATCCCTCCTACATCTAACCCAATGCTACCTAACCTAAATAAATCCAGACAAAACACAATTAAATCTTAGCCAAACTAAATCTAAATCAAATCAAACTAAAATTAAAGAGGTAAACGTTCTAAGTTTACAAACTCATTAACTGATTCCTACCAGAGCAAACAAAAACTAAAGGTTTGAAAACTCTCTAATTGTTCACTATTGATCAGATCACTATAGACTGAAGTGTTAGCAGGACCTCGCTGTTGATCTTTTATCATGTAAATCAGTCTTTCTCAAACCTGAGAACCAGACCGTCCACATTTCTGCTGTGTTAGGAATTGTCTCAGGGGCAGTGAGGACCCGTTTGAGAACTGCTGATCTAAATATAGCTGTTTTGACCAAAACTGAGTTGCCTGAATTGTTTTGAGGAGTTTTTTTTTTTGTGGACACGTATGTATTTGTGTGCTCTACAGCAAACTGTTTCCCTTTAATAGACTGAATGGAATTACGTCCAAAGTTCTGTTAATCTCGTCCAATCCGGCGGAAGCTCCTACAGAATAGCCTTTCTAAAAGCAGAGATGGTTTGGTGAATAGATGTGTTGGTTCAGGCTCAGGCTCTTGGGGTTTAGAGGGTTTTAGCTCCAGTCTTAAATGTGGATTGTCTGCAGGAGGAGGTGCTAATCTCAAACAACAACTGCTTACACCAATCCCCATTCAGGACTAAGCCCCAATCCCACAGTGACTGAGGCTAAAGCCTGGTGTCTTTCACACTCAGTGGGCTGTGGACTCGTTAGCGCCCTGTCTCCAGCGTCTGATTCATGGAGTTCTCTGAGCCGGGGTGAGCGGCGATGCTGAGTAAGATAACCCACCCTGAGAACATTAATCAGACGGTGTCTGATCTCATGCAGCATGCCTGTGCAGTGCAGTCACACCTTCACGCATCCATCCATTCCTCCATAGCTCTTCTCCCAGTGAGGACCAACGCAGCTCTCAGACTCCAGAGAACTCCTTAAAGAAGCTCCAGAACAAACAAGAACGTTCAGTTAGAAACACAGCTGTGATGACGATCTGATAATCGATGGTGATTTGTTTGGAAGTCTGGTCTGGTGAAGATGTTCCTCAGGGTTCAGCCTCATGTCTTAACCTTCCTGTTATGTTCTGGGTTAAATTGACACCTTTGAAAGTTTGAAGATCTAAGAAGAATAGTTATAGAAAAGTATTTTTTCAGTATAAAACCTCTTGGTTATCCTTCTGTCTCCGCCCCAGCCCTGCCCTAGCCATTAGTGCTGTAACCTCTTGTCTTAGTGTTTGTTTAAGTTTCATCATGGAAAATAAACAAACAAAACACTAGGAATAAACTAAGAAGAATAAAGAAAACAAAAGAACAAAAGACAAAAGAAAACAAACCAGAATACTGTAGACAAAAACACAGCAGGTCAAAGGCTCAATAAACACAGCTAAACAAGATTCAAACAGAGTAACAGGACGAGGTCAAACAAAAAAGCACGACAGGCAACAAAGGGAGCACATGGGGTATATATAGTCAGGCACACATTTGGGACACCTGTGGAAGCCATGAGAGGGCGGGGTTACAAATAAGACAAGGTTACAACACTAATGGCTAGGGCGGGGCTGGGGCGGAGACAGAAGGATAACCAAAACAATGCCATGTGCTCAAAAAGCACATGGCTAGGGACACAAGACAGGATAACAGAGACAGACACAGGCTAAAGTGTGACAAGTGTAATCAACATACTGTATAACCCCCTGCAATAAACAAAAACTAAAACAAGATCCAATGCTATGTTTTAATGTTACGTGTTTTATGCAATATTATGTCTAATATGTTGGCCTTTCTAAAGTAGTAAAGTAGTGAAATATATATATAAAAAAAAAGTTTAAACACTTTTTTTGTGCAAAATGTGTATCAAGTGATTATCCTAATTGAACTATTATCTGTTAGAGGTAAGGAAATATTCAAACTGCTTGTTTGGATTTTTTTTTTTTTTTTTGAACAATTATTATTTTGCATATTAATTGGATAATTAAACATTACACCAGTTCAAATTGACCCGGGAACACCATTGCTGTTCCTGACAAATAAACATAACAGGAGGGTTAAATAACAGAAAGTATGAATTAAGAGTATGGGTTCTGGGGTAATTTTCTCTTATATGATTGATTCCTCTGTGATTTTATTTCCGTCCAGAACAACCATGTATGTGTTTTTCTTAGAAAAATACCTCTATTAAAAAAATTACAGGCTGAATTATCTACTTTTTATCTCTGAACTCTGTGGTCCTCCGGAGTTTCGTCACCTCTCGTTTAATAAAATAGCTTAGTCTGATTTAAGACTGATGTAAATCTGTTCTTAGTCTGATTTCAGTCTGTTCTTAGTATAATCCGAGTCTGAATTTAGTTAATCTTAGTCTGATCTCAGTCTTATCTGAGCCTGGTCCAGTTTGATCCCAGTCTGATCTCAGTCTGATCCCAATCTGATCTCAGTCTGATCCCAGTTTGATCTGAAATCTGATTTGAATCTGAACTGAGTATGGTATGAGTCTTTTCTGAGTCTGATCTCAGTCTAATCTAAATCTGTTCTTAGTCTGATTTCAGTCTGATCTAAATCTGATTTTACTCTGAACTTGTTTAATTTGAGTCTTTTCTCAGTCTGATCTTAGTTTTATTCCAGTCTGATCTAAATCTGTTCTTCGTCTGAACTGAGTGTGACCCCAGTCTTATCTGAGTCTGATCTCAGTCTTACCTGAGTTTGATCCCAGTCTTATCTAAATCTGTTCCTAGTCTAATGCCAGTCTGATCTCAGTCTTATCTGAGTCTGTTCCTAGTCTTATCCCAGTCTGCTCTCAGTCTTATCTAAGTCTGTTCCTAATCTAATCCAAGTCTGATTTTAGTCTTATCTGAGTCTGTTCCTATTCTGATCCCAGTCTGATCTCAGTCTTATGTGAGTCTGATCTCAGTCCGATCCCTGCCTAATCCCAGCCTGATCCCAGACTGATCTGAGTCTGTTCCTATTCTAATCCCAGTCTGATCTCAGTTTTATGTGAGTCTGATCTCAGTCCGATCCCTGCCTAATCCCAGCCTGATCCCAGACTGATCTGAGTCTGGTCCGAGTCTTATCTCAGTCCGATCTCAGTCTTATCTGAGTCTGACCTCAGTCTTATCTGAGTCTGATCCCAGTCTTATCTCAGTCTTATCTGAGTCTGATCTGAGTATGTTCTCAGTCTGATCTCAGTCTTATCTAAATCTGATCTCAGTCAGATCTGTATGTATTGAGAGCATTAGCGGGGTTGTGGTTTACAGCAGTGGGTTAAAGCTCTGTTCTGTAGATCATCACGCCCTGTCGTGTCGTGTCGTGTCTTGTCGTGTGATGTATTAATGTACAGTATGAATTATAGATATAGTTATATGCTGTAAATATATGATGAGCGCGGCTGAGTGAGATATTAAATATGGAGAAATTCTCTGCAGCAGATTTTAAAGCTCTAAATAGCATTACAGATATTAAACCCTAATAGAGCTTTACTGCACTCCATCCCTCCACATCTCACACAGAATAACACATCTGCAGGATTACTGATGCACCAGCAGAGTGTGTGTGTGTGTAATACTGGATTATTTTTTGGAGGCATGTAAAATTTGCACAGATAAAAGGTGAAACATTTATATAAAATAAACAGATCTGATAAAAACATGAATACAATTTTATTAGAATTATGTAATAGAATAGAATAAATGTCAGCATATTCTTATTTTTAAAAAATATACATTATAGGGTATATACAAATGTTTTCTATGCCTTTGCATAAATGAAAAGCATATTTGAGAGTTTTATTTTTTTTGTCACTAATAAATAAATACATTTTATAACGTAAATTTAACACCAAAGCCATAAATTAAATTGTTTTGCAAAATGTATTTATGCCTAAAATGTAGAAATAGTCTTTTTAATTAGTAAATAGTATAAAAAAATAGTATATACATAAAATTACCAATTTTACACACATTTTTACACTTTTTACTATTACTTTTTATGTTTCTCACATTCTGCATTAAAAACACTTTTGAATATATATTAAATTTCTTATATTATATTATATTATGTTTAATATTCTTTTTATACTTTTATATTCATGGTCTGGTCTGTAACATACTTTGAGATGCATTTATGTATGAAAACTGCTGAATAATAAAGATTATTATAATTTTTATTAGTAGTAAATTTTAGTTGAGCGTCTTTGAGGTGTCTATAACGACCATCCAAGTAAACTGACACCTGTTTTTCTTTAAAATGTATCTATTTATTCTCTTTTTCGTATTTATTTGAACTGATAATCCTCTGATAAAGGTAAACGTCAGAGTGAGAGATAATCAGGATCAGTTACGCATGAGTTTGTCTGGGCGTGGTTTACCCATTTACCCAGCACCACCCTGCCCCCCCCATCAGCCGGGCCTGTTACCCTGCAGTATTCATCAGTACTTCTACAGCCCCTCCACACCTTCCACAACCCATCTATACCCTCTACAGCCCCTCTACACCCTCCACAGCCCCACCGTACCCCATCTACAGCATCTCCACACCTTCTACAGCCCCTCCACACCCTCCACAACCCATCTACACCCTCTACATCCCCTCTACACCCTCCACAGCCCCACCATACCCCATCTACACCCTCTACCACCCCTCCATACTCCATCTACAGCCCTTCCACACCCTCCACAACCCATCTACACCCTCTACAGCCCCTCTACACCCTCCACAGCCCCACCGTACCCTATCTACAGCATCTCCGCACCTTCTACAGCCCCTCCACCCCCTTTACAGCCTCTGTACCTCATCTACACCCTCCACCACCCCTCCATACTCCATCTACAGCCCCTCCACAATCCCTCTGCACCCTCCACAGCCCCATCGTACCCCATCTACAGCATCTCCACTCCCTCCACAACCCATCTACAGCATCTCTGCACCTTCTACAGACCCTCTACACCCTCCACAGCCCCACCGTACCCCATCTACACATTGTACAGCCCCACCATACCCCATCTACAGCATCTCCACACCTTCTACAGCCCCTCTACACTCTCTACACCCTCCACAGCCCACCATACCCCATCTACACATTCTACAGCCCCACCATACCCCATCTACAGCATCTCCGCACCTTCTACATCCCCTCTTCACCCTCCACAGCCCCACCGTACCCCATCTACAGCATCTCCGCACCTTCTACAGCCCCTCTACACCCTCCACAGCCCCACCGTACCCTATCTACACCTTCTACAACTCTTCTGGCACCTTCTACAGCCCCTCCACACCCTCCACAGCCCCTCTGTGCCCCATCCACAGCCTCCACAAACCCTCCACACCTTCCGCACACTCCACACCTCTGCAACCCCTTTAAAGCCCCTCCACACCTTTCACACCCTTCATAGCCCAAATACAGTCTACACAACTCCTCCCCACCTTCCGCACACTCCACAACCCATCTACAGCTCATCTACAGCTTTCACAAACCCTCCACACCTTCCACAGCCCACCTATAGCTTATCTACACCCTCCGCAACCCCTTCACAATTTCTCCACACCTTCCGCACACTCCACAACCTACCTACAGCCCAACTACAGCCTCCACAACCCCTCTACACCTTTTGCACCCTGTGCAACCCCTCCACACCTTCCTCAACCTTCACAACCCATCTAAAGCCCTCCGCAAATCCTAAACACCTTCTGCACACTCCACAACCCATCTACACCCTCCACACCCTCCACAACCCCTCCACACCCCCTCCCCACCCTCAGCACCTCATCTACCTCCTCCATAGCCCATCTACACCCTCCTCACCCTCTCCACACTGATGCCGGCCTGCACTGATGGGCCTGATGTCAAGCAAATGTGGAGCGGATGCACTGACGCTTCCTGGAAGCCCTCACACACACGACACACACACACACACATATACCAACACACACACACACACACACCCATACGCGAGCGCCATGCTCCACAGAGGGCCTTCATCAGGCTGCAGTGTGCGGCAGATTGGCTGAACTAATTCAGGATTAATTGCATGCTTGTTGCAACAGGGCGCCCATATGGCCTCAAGCTCACTGGAGTGTCACTTTTGTGGTAGATCTCACACGTCCACCCAAGAAGCCGGGGATGGGCGAAAGTGGTGGAAACGTGTGATTTCCTTCTCAAACGTGACCCGCCTTGAAGCTTTCGCCACGTTCTCCTGATCTAGCGGCTTCTGCTGGAGCTTCAAAAGCTGGAGAACGTGCTGTTTGGTTGTTGTTTGAGGCCTTTTTTTTTGAGATGTTTGGTTTTTAACTAGGAAATAAATGAGGAAAAAGTTGGGATATTTTGTATTTTGTATTAAAAACAAAAACAACTGAAAGAAAATTATGTTTTAAAATGTTTCTCACAATTACTTTGCATTTTATTACAATTATTATTGTTTTATCATGTTTTATCTGGTCGGATTTTTTTTTTTTTTTCATTTTTACTTTAGCAAATTTTCCATTCCTTCTTATATCACGTCTTAGCATGGAGGATATATAGATTTCAGTTTAGATGTTTTTTTTTTTTTTTCAAAACATACACACACAAGTAGATGGAAATAAATACATTAGTAAATATATAAATAAATAAATAAAATAAAATACAACCATAATTCTTGAATTTAAACTCATCTAATACAGACCAAAAAATATATATATATTTAAGCTATAGCTATAGCATTTTGCCTATACTATTTATCTAACTAATATATATTTTTATGTTAGTAACAATCAAAAGCAAATAAAACATCATACTTATTATAGAGTATGATCAATCTATTACATGTTTCAGGTGTTTTTTTGCCCCAATTTTTTCTGCAAACAATTCTCCCCATATTCTTCTTCTATTTCTTTTTCTTCTTCCACAGCCATACTTTTTGAGATGTGCACGCAGCATGTGGTTTAGCATTGTCTTGTTGGAACAAAAAGAATGAACATCCCTAGAAAAGGTGTGTATTTAAAGGTTTTTGGTCTTGTTTTTTGTTGCATTCTTCCTGCAAACAGGTTTCAAAGAACATGCAAAACAGAAACATGCAAAAAAAATGCAATGCAAAAATCCACATATTCTCTATTATCTAGTCAGAACTTGACTTTATTTGAGTGCATACAGTGTAAAAGCAGGATATTTCATGATTTATCTTCTGAACTTCTGAACTACTGGATTTCATATCATTAATATGCATTTATTTATTATCCAATTCAGACCTTAAGAAATGTTGGGAGAGTAAAGCATTTATTAGTTTGTGAGAAGTAAAGTTACCATTAAAGGACAACTCTGGTGTAAAATGGTAAAACTTTTGTTGTATTAAAACATAATAAAAAGTTCTTATCTTTGATGAATAGCACACCTCTGTTCTCCCACAGCGTTCAGAGATCCAGAAATTTTAACAGTTTGTCCAAACACCCTTCAGACTAGGAGATATGGGGCACAATTTACCCTGATAAATCACTTTTTACATCGTTATTCAGCTCAAAGTAGCTCCACACCTCCTTGCTAGAATCCGGAGAGCCCTGACATTTAAAACGAGGCATTAATAACCTAAAAAGTGCACAACAAGCTTATTAAAAAACACTGTTTACATATAATGCTATACTATAATGCTAGCTTCAGCTCCGAATGCCGCCATCACTGTACTGATAATGACATAGACATATATATACTGTACATAGATTCCTGACAGCTTGCTGCTACGCTATGCAGAGTATATGTCTATGTATATATATGTCTAAGACATTATCAGTACAGTGATGGCGGCGCTCGGAGCTGAAGCTAGCATTATTATGGGATGTAAACAGTGTTTTTTTTAAGGTTCTTGCACACTTTTTTTAAGTCATTAATGCCTCGTTTTAAATATCAGGGCTCTCCGGATTTTAGCAAGGAGGTGTGGAGCTACTTTAATACTTTGGATGACGGTAAAAAAAAGTGATTTATCAATGTAAATTATGCCCCGTGTCTCCCAGTCTGAAGGGTGTTTGGAGAAACAGTTGAAATTTCTGGATTGCTAAATGCTGTGGGAGAACGGATGTGTGCTATTCATCAAAGGTAAGAACTTTTTATCATGTTTTACTACAACAAAAGTCCATTTTACACCAGAGTTCTCCTTTAATGGTAACATTACTTCTCACAAACCTGTGAATGCTTTGATATTGCAACATTTTAAGCTCTAAAATGCAGGAATGGATGTATAAATAAGAAATAAATTAATAAATCCAGTTGTTCAGAAGCTCAGAATATCATTTTTCCAAGTCCATTTTACACTGGAGTTCTCCTTTAAAGCAGAAAAGCAACCTTTTGTTCATATGTTTCTATTGTTTTGCTGTAATTCTAGTTTCTCATTCTCATTATTTGAGAATGAGATTTATTAGTTTTAGAATGTGTTGCATGTCTGACATGAAGAAAATGATGTTTGCTAATAAATCAAATGAATTCGAGCAGATAAAACATGAACATAAAATATCTTGGGTTCAAATCAATGTAAATTCTGATTCGGGCTTGTAAAATTTAACGAGAGCAGAAGGACGACAGATAAAAAAGAGGGATAACTTCAGCTTCCCTTAACTTTTTCCGAGAACAGCGAAGCAAAGTCACCGCAGGTCGGCATCGTTAATCAGGCCATTACTAAATCAAGCTCACTGGAGGGCTGATGATGATTGAGGAAAGCATGAGAGAGAGAGAGAGAGAGAGAGAGAGAGAGAGAGAGAGAGAGGGAAGGAGAAGAAGATGAGACGAGTCTGACGGAGAGGAACCCATCCATCTCGCTGTGTTTCGCTCTGACTGTGAGGGACTGTCACGCAGATGTTGGGGATAGGCCGGACGCATTGGAATCAAAGGGTCCCTGTACGCTAGTTAACCCGGGTCCAGCGCTGCGACCTGTCTGCATGTCTGGGAAAAATGTGATTAGGATCTGGAGCTCACCCAGGAGACCACTTTACTCGTTATTGAGCCCGGCGATAATCAGCGATAGCCTACAGCAAGACGCAGAGGGTTAATTTAGCTATCAACCTTCTGGACTCCTGAAGCGTAAGTTAATCCCGCACTAGATCAGATCATGGCATGGGTACGCCTGAGCCCCGGAGTTACAGTTCCGCTCTTTAACTCGTGAAACGTCAACTTAAGTTATAGTACAAGCACAGTAGTGACCTCTGTACACATCTACACTAATCAATCATAACATTACCACCACTTCCTGGTTTCTACACCCATTATATCAGGGATGGGCAACTTCCATGATGGAGAGGGCCACATTTTTTTCAGCATGACCATTGGAGGGCCACATGACCTCGCACTTCAAATAATTGAATATGAAAAACGCTACAAATGATTTTCAATAAGAACAAATTTTATATGAATTTATATCTGTATGTTTACAGCGCCAACATTTATCAACAACTATTTTCTGCATATTAATGCATTTTAATACGGCAAAAGACAAACCGTTTGCTTAAAAAAAGTGCAAAAAGGAAGTCCTTCATATCAAAGAACAAAAAGTTTGCTTAAAAAACTGATTGCAAATACAGTAGTTCCTCTGTGTAAAATAAGTTCATTATAACAAGTCCTTCATAAGCAACAAGGACAAAACATTTGCTTATAAAAATGCAAAAGGCATTTGAACTCATTTATAACAAAGAACAAAAAAGATTTAAAAACTGATTGCAAATAGCTCATTCAATAATAGCAGAAAACTAGACCACAGAGGCCCAACATTTATTGAAGCTAATGAGAGAGCTGTGGTTTGGCCTGCTGGCTCACAATGGACTGGATGTCAATGTCAATTTTCGTGGTTGTTTGGCAGCGCCCTCTAGCGGTCAAAAGTAGAATTACGTTTTTTTTTTGTTTGTTTTTTTATTATGAAATTATGAAATTATTTTTGATCTATTCGCGGGCCGCACTGAGTGAAGACGAGGGCCGTGTGCGGCCCCCGGGCCGCCAGTTGCCCATCCCTGCATTATATACTATATATAGGACACGTTGTAGTTCTGTAATTACAGACTTGTAGTCCTGTATCTGTTTCTACGCATTCATTCGACTGGATCAGATACAGCAGCAGTGCTGCTGGAGTTTTTAAACACTGTGTTTGTTACAGGGAGCTGCCCAAACGTTGCTGCCCACTGGACGCTACCCACAAGACACTTTCTACAGGATGCTGCCCACAGAATGCCTCTCACAGGACACTGCTTAAAGAATGGCACCCAAAGGATGCTGCTTTCAGGTTACTACCCACTGGAGACTTCCTAAAAGATGCTGCCCACAAGACTCTGCTCAAAGGACGCTGCACACGGGACACTACCCACAGGATGTTGCCCACAGAAATCTTCCTACAGGATGCTGCCCATAGGATACTTTCTACAGGATGCTACCCACTGAAAGCAGCTCACAGGATGTTGCCCACAGAATGCTACACACAAGTCACTGCCCACAGGACACTTCCTTCAGAATTCTGCCCACAAGACTCTGCCCACAGGGAACTTCCTACAAGATGCTGCCTACAAAATGCTCACCACAGTGCACTGCCCACAGGATGTTGCCCATAGGATACTTTTTACAGGATGCTACCCACTGAACGCATCTTACAGGATGCTGCCCACAGAATGCTACACACAAGTCACTGCCCACAGGACACTGCCCACAGGACACTGCCCACAGGATGCTGCCCACAGAATGCTACCCACAGGATGCTACCCACAGGGTGTTGCTTACAGCACACTATCTATCGGACACTGCTTAAAAAACTCTGCTCACAAGACACTGCCCACAGGACACCCCTCGCAGGATGCTGCCCACAGAATGCTACTGAGAAGGCACTGCCCACAGGACGCCCCTCACATGATGCTGCTCATAGGATGCTGCCCACAGGACTATGCTTACAGGACACTGCTCACAAGACACTTCCTAAAGAATGCAGTTATTGGAGTGCTGAGAATCCCAGACCCACCACCCAAATAATATATACATTAAATCTGTTCTGTGGTGTTTTTTGAAGAAAGAAAGTTATTAATAAAGTATACAGAGAAACAGATTCCAGAACTACAGATCCTGTATTCTGAATAGTCCATTTATTATAGAACTGCAGTACAAAGTGTCCTGTATGATCAGTGGAGCTGAAAACAATGGGTAATGTTTTTTTTTATAATAATGGATGGATATATGCAAGACTCTATACAGTACAAGAACATACTGAATGTCCTGAACGTCCTGAACGTATAGACCTCTGTTCATCAGTTCCAATGCCGCCTCCAGCAAACGACTCCATTCCCTCCCAACTACCTGTCACAACAGAGCAACGTCAACTCGCCCCGATCCGTATATGAAGTGGCAAAAAAAGAAACACTTCACTGGAGAAAATGGAAAAATCTACAGCGATTATTTGCAACAGATGTCTGCATGGCTGATTCCGGCTCTCCTCCGACACCCTTCACCCAGACTTTAACAACTTGAGGCAGAACCCCGCATTACTCTCCAGCCCCAGCCCTAATTTAATTAACAAGCTCCGGTAAACAAAAGGTCCGCGGCGTTCGGGAGAGTAAATGTTTGAGGTTGTCAGCCTCTCCGCTCGTTCCCACATCACCAATTAGTGCAGCGTTTCTCAGGGTGTGAAACCTGCCGCCGAGAGAGAGAGCGATTTACAGTGCGAGTGACAGCAGACGACCCAGTTGGCTCAGGGGGAGGGAGGGGAGGTGGAGGAGGAAGGGAAGAATGGAGAGCTGTGAGGATGAGGGGGGGGGGGGTGAGCCTCAGGGCTCTCTGCTGGGTCCTCACCTGTTTCACTTCAAAACCCCGAACCACAGTCCCAGACGTCCTGCTCGTACCTTCAACCTTCGTTTCTCGGTTAAAATGATAAAACGTCAAAACATCGAAGCCTGGCTTATCAAAAATGAACATCTGCTTCTTCTTAAGATGTTTTTTTTTATACTTATAGCCTTTTTTCTGGTCTGAATCATCAGTTAATTAACAATTAATAATAAAAAATAAATAGTTAATATAACAAAACATTGTTATATTGCTCACTATATGTAGAATTTGTAAAAAAAAAAAACTATAAGACACTGTAAAAGTCAAAACTATCATTAGTTAGTAATTAAAAGCAAAACTAAAGAGAAATAAATTGTGTCCATCTGATGAATAAATTTTATTTGTATTTAGTTTTGTTTTTGATTGTATCTAACTAAAATGTTGATTTAAGATATTTTTTAGCAGCATTAGTTTATAGATGTAACAATAACGTGGGTAATAAATCAGGTTAAACTGCACCTGAACAGCTTTTTAGGTCAAACGTGAGGAGTATATTTGATAGTTAGGTTGGATCAAGGTCCAATTATGGATGTTTTCACCACAAACTAACTGAGAGTTGGTTTTGGACTAGACGTCCTGCTTGTATCTTCAACCTTTAAAAGGTGTATGATCGACATAAGAAAATGAATCACGATACATAAAAAAAAATATTGTTATATTGCTCACCTCTACTTGTTATATTCTAACCTCTACACTGTAAACCTAAACCTTTTTATAGTTTTCTTTTATACGAGCTGCTTTGCACAATAATTCAAAATCAGAATTTTAAGTTTTTTTTAAGTACCGTATTTTTCGGACTATAAGGCGCACTTAAAAACTTTTAATTTTCACAAAAATTGACAGTGCGTCTTATAATACGGTGCGCCTTTTGTATGGATTTTACTCGTCAGGTTGTAAGGAGCAGTAAACACACACTCCGTGCAGCGTTATAGAGAGTTTCAGTGCTATACAGAGTCCAGAGCCGTGCAGCTCCGAGGCTGGAGCGGCAATAGCATTAGCTAGATGCTAACCGCTAAGCTAGCTAGCTTATTCACTGTTCAGAGATCAGTATTATCTAAATTTTACTCGTCAGGTTGTAAGGAGCAGTAAACACACACTCCGTGCAGCGTTATACAGAGTTTCAGTGCTATACAGAGTCCAGAGCCGTGCAGCTCCGAGGCTGGAGCAGCAAATAGCATTAGCTAGCTTATTCACTGTTCAGAGATCAGTATTATCTAAATTTTACCCGTCAGGTGTAAGGAGCAGTAAACACACACTCCGTGCAGAGCCGTGCCGCTCCGAGGCTGGAGCAGCCATAGCATTAGCTAGATGCTAACCGCTTAGCTAGCTAGCTTTTTCACTGTTCAGAGATCAGTATTTTCTAAATTTAGCACTTTTAATACTGCTGGAGCAGTATTATTAGAGTTAGATGCTAATCGCTAAGCGTTCACCGTTCAGAGGTGAGTTATCGGCCTGTAAGTCTGTGCTGCTTTGCCTGGCTAGCATTAGCTAGATGCTAAGCGCTAACTCTCTCAGAAGTGAGTTTTATCAGCCTGTAATCTGCTTGTTTACCGTGTTAAAACAAGCTACGGGGGACGAATCGCTAGCTAATATCTCACTGTCTTACCAGAACACGCAGGATTACTCAGTGTAACGCTGTCGTTTAAGTTTGGGTTAACTTTACTAGTTTAGGTGACTAGCTAGCGTGCTAGCGGATAGCTATGCTAACGCTGGTGCAGCAAGCCTTAGTGGACATCTGGAAATCTAAGCTTACTGTAAATAAACTGAAGCACGTTACTCACCCAAATAAACAGTTTTCAGGAGAGGAATCTGTGTAGATTAATATCCAGCACTCGTTTGACTTTGAAAGAGCTAACGTTAGATTTGTATACTGAGACGCTCCACCGGCAAGCGACCACCCCCGGTGGGGGAAGGGAAACATGGCGCCACCCCTGTTCACTTTGATATAGGCACCCTTTCTAGTGTCACTTAACGCGCCTTATAATGCGATGCGCCCTATGTATGGAAAAATAGCAGAAAATAGGCGTTCTTTGATAGTGCGTCTTATAATACGGTGCGCCTTATAGTCCGAAAAATACGGTAATCAAAAAGAATACTTAAGAGAAATAATTAGTTTGTCCTTGATTGTATCTAACTAAAATGCAGATTTAATATACATTGAATTTATACTCTGAATTATCAGCATTAGTTCATAGCTGTAACGATCATATTGGTAATAAATCAGATTACACTGCACCTGAACAGCTTTTCAGCTCAAACATGAAGAGTACATTTGATTTGATTATGGATGTTTTTTTTACCAAAAACTACCGTGACTGAGACCCTTTAACCGAACTTAAAAGTACAGGTGTGAAAAATCCCTTAGGCAAACAACAACAAATGCCTCAACAAAACCGAACAAAACGACTCCTTATGTAAATTTAGAGCGTATTAAACGTGAATGAATATGCTATTAAGTACCCTCGCTTTTATACTCGCTTGCCCTTTGCTATTCTCTAGGTCTTTTCTTTTTGTTTTTTTCATCCATGTCCTTTCTCCTTCTGTGGAAATTAATCTCCTTCACTCCGGTCACTCCCGACAGAAAGCAATCAGCTGGTTGCTAATCCCGGTTTTGTTACAGGGCCCTGAAGGTTAGAGGGGTCAGGGTTCAGCCCCATGAAGCTTCGTGGGGCCGAACCCCTAATTGTTTGTCCAGAACGAGGAATAGACCCTCTTAAAAGACTGCTTTCAGACCCTCACGTTTTCAGCTCTTTTTGTGGGACACCAATGCTATGAAGGCTGCACAAAAGATTGAATTACGGAGCTGCAGATACTTTCAGCACGTGAAAAGAGGCTTCCAGACTGAGATGTCACATCATTTCAGCTTAGCAGAAGGGAAAGTCCATAGCCTGGAGCAGAAGGCTTCCCGTGCCAGGCAGACTGCAGACAACAACACATCTGGTGGGTGAAATATGCACACTTTCTAACAAAGAGCGCAGCGTGGGGTGCTGTACGCTTCCTAAAAACGATCCTTCCCTCTGACATATGGAAACATACGGGTTTGGATTTGGTCCAGATCTCAGACCTTCATTGCTTGGTTCAACCCAAAATACCAAGTGTGAAAGATACCAAGAATCATGGTTCCAAACCAAACAACCAAAATTTGGTCCAACCTAAAGAGGTGTTGACCTTTAGATCATTTGCATCCCAACCTTTTGCAACTTGTGACCCATTTAACACACCACAAATTTAATAAACCATTTAAAATCGATCTTTAGATCATTTCATTGGGAAAGATTGTGGGTAAAATATGCTATATAGAAACATATAGAAATATACAGGTCTGGAAAAAAAATAAAATTGGCACTTTGTTATGTCTAGACCTTTAGACTTATTCATTGTTTGGTTCAAATCAAAATAACAAGTGTGAAAGGTGCCAAGAATCATGGTTCCTAAGCAAACAAGCAAACTTTGGTCCAACCTAAAGAGGTGTTGATCTTTACGTCATTGGTTCCCAACCTTTTGCACCCCGTGACCCACTTAACCCTCTACAAACTTAATCATCTATTTAAAATCAATCTTTAATTTTTTTTTTTATTGGGAAATACTTTAGGTAGTATATGCTATATAGAAACATATAGAAACATACAGGCCTGGGAAAACCTTAAAAGTTGTGACCCACTTAACCCACCACAAATATAATCAACCTTTTAAAATCAATCTTTAGATCTTTCTGTTGAGAAAGACTCTTATTGAAATATGCTCAAATTCCTTTATAATGTCAAAATGGTTCTTCTCATCAACATATAGGAACATACTGGTCTGTGAAAACCTTGAAAGTGGTACTTTGTTTGGTCCGGACCTTCAGACCTCTTCATTGTTTGGTTCAACCCAAAATAACAAGTGTGAAAGGTGAAAAGAATCATGGTTTCTGAACAAAAGCACCAACAGTTGGTTCAACCTAAAGAGATGTTGATCTTTAAATCACTGGTTCCCAACCTTTTGTAACTCATAACCCACTTAACCCGCCACAAATTTAATCAACCATTTTAAATAAAAATTCTTTTATCATTGCATTGGAAAATATTCTGGGTGATTTTGCTCACTTTCCTTTATGATTACTAAAATAGTTCTTCTCTTTAACATATAGAAACATACAGGTCTGTGAAAACCTTAAAAGTGGTTCTTTGTTAGGTCCAGACCTTCACAGTTTTTCATTGCTTGGTTCAACTCAATATAACAAGTGTGAAAGATGCCAAGAATCATGGTTCCAAACCAAACAACCAAAATTTGGTCCAACCTAAAAAGATGGTCTCTGTATGTTTGAACTTTAGATAATTGGTTCTCAACCTAAGGTTACTTGTTCCCCCTTTAACCCACCACAAATGTAATCTACCATTTAAAATGTATCTTTTGATCTTTCCATTGGGAAAGACTCCAGACGTTTAGACCTTTTCCGTTCGGTTTAAACCAGAACAGCAAGTTTTAAAGGTGCCACAATTGTCGTTCTGAACCAAAGGACCAACATTTGGTCCAAACAAAAGAGGTGGTCTTAGTTAAGATTACCTGAAGTATAGATCTTCCCTTCAACATATGGAAACATATGGGTCTGGGAAAACCTTGAAAGTGGTGCCTTCTTTGGTCCAGAACTCGTGCATCAACTGACCAATGGTCCAGTTTGTTTGTAGTGTGGAAACAATTTAAATTAGTTAGTTCCTAACCTTTTGCAACTCATGACCCACTTAACCCACCTTACGTTTAATCAACCATTTCAAATCGATCTTTTAAACTTTTAATTGTGACAGACTCTTGGAGAAATATGCCCCTACATGGTTCTTCTCTTCAACATATGGAAACGTGCAATGTAAAACCAGTCAAAACTAATTGAATCAAATGTATACAGTGTAACAAACATAAAACATTTTTACAAAAATGTGTCCCCCAGAACCCACCATTGGATCTTCAGGTTCTTCCCGGTTCTTCAGAAGCAGAAACTCTTATTGTAGTCTCTATGTATGTGTGAGTGTAAGAGTGTGTGTAGTGAGAGGAAACGAGCTGCATGGCACTCCTGACAGCATCAGGAAGTTCTGCTGTTTGGACTCTGCTTTCCACTCTGGCTATGGAGCTCCGCTGACTCTGAAAGCCAACACTAAAAGCATAGCAACACCACAGCAACCACCTAGCCAATGACTGACAACCAACAAGCAACCACTGAGCAACACTCCAGCAATCACTTTGCCTACAGTAAACAACACTGTAGTATTCACCTAACAACCACTTAAGATCACCTTAGACACCACAGCAACCATCTAGCCAACACTGTGCAACCACCCTGCAAAACCATAGAAATCACTTACCAACACCATAGCAACACCTAACCACTACCTAGCAACCAACTAGCAAACAGCATTGCAACCAACAAGCAACCACCTAGCAAAACCATAGCATCCTCCAGGAGACCATAGGAAGTAATCACCCACCAACACCAATCAACCTCTTAGCCACAATTTAGCAACACTACAACAACCACCTAGCAAAACCACAGCATCCACCTGGGATACCATAGCAATCACTTAGCAACACCATAAAAAAACAAATAGCCTCCATCAAGCAACCACATTGTCAACACTTAGCAACCAACGTGCAAACAGCACTGCATCCACCTAACCCTCACTTAGCAACACCTTAGCAACCACATAACAATCACTTAGCAACATCATAACAAATATCTTGCCAACATTTTGCAACCACCTAGTAACATCAAAGTATCCACCTGGTATACCATAGCAACTAGCACTGCAACTACCTTACCAACACTTAGCAACACCACAGAAAACACTTTACCACCATTTAGCAACACCATAGCAACCATCTAGTCAACATTTTCCAACCACCTACAAACACCATAGTATCCACCTGGTAACACCATAGCTACTCACAACCCCTTAGCGACAGCATATGAACCATCTAGCCTCTAACAATCTAACACTCTGGAACCAACAAGCCACCACCTAGCAACATCACAGCATTCGCCTTGGATAGCATATAGCAATCTGTTAGCAACATCATAGCAACCACCAAAAGGAACCACCTGAAGACTACAGGCACCACTATGCAACAACTTAACAACATAGCAACCAGTTAGAAACAAAAACGAGTCCATTTGGAAAACTACTGTATATCAGCCTCGAATCAACAGCTGAGCAAATTCTAGTTACTTTCCTGGAAGTTTAGCTTTATTTTTTTTGTGTCCAAAACCCACAAAACACAAAAGTCTTTAACAACCCTTACTAAACTTCAGTGAGAAACTGGACCCAAATGTAAATAATGTAACATGTAACACATGAACCTTGATTTAGACTTTTCTCGACTATTGGATCTTATGGTTCTTCTTGGTTCCTCCGGAGCAGAAACTCTTTTTGTAATCTCTGTAACCACCTAGTGACACCATAATATCCGCTTGGTATACCATAGCAACACCATAGCAACCACCAAGCTACTTTAGCTTTGACATTTTTGTGGCCAACACCCACAAAACACAAAAAGACTTTAACAACCTTTTATTAGCCCCTTACTAAACTACAGTGTGAAACTGGACCAAATGTACACAATGCAACATGCAACACATGAACCTTGTTTTAGACTTTGGTCTAAACCTTCCACCATTGGATCTTCTGGTTGTTCTCGGTTTCTCCGGAGCAGAAACTCTTATTGTAGTCTCTCTGTATGTGTGAGTGTGAGAGTGTGGGTGGTGTGAGGAAACGAGCGGCATGGCACTCCTGACAGCATCAGGAAGTTCTGCTGTTTGGACTCTGCTTTCCTGAAGCCTCCGGCTCTGGAGCTCCGCCGGCTCTGAAAGCCGACACTATAAGCGAGCGGCGCTGCACCCATACGTCTGGAGGTGCGGCGCATAAATATGACAGCGGGGATTTAATGGAGCTTTTAACCCTGGGGCTGTGTGAGTTCACCGCGGCTGAGATCTTCTGTTTTAGATGAAGAAGCCAGAGCCATATCACTCGTGGTGTTCCCCGACACGGAGCGCTGCGCCAAGAAATAAGCCAGGCTCGTAACGACAGCGGTTCAGACGCGGAGAAAAAAGTACACAGTAAAATCTATAGTGTTAAAATCACAGTGTAAATATTTTTTTCCCTGCATACTAAGTATACTTAGTATATTCACTTGTCTGTACCTGACTTCACAGACTGCTTTGTTGTGCTGTTCACATTCTCCTCCATCCAGTTATAAAAATCATATTTATTTAGCTGCCATTCGTGATCTAATGTAGGCTGCTTTTACAAAGAACTGACTAGCTAACCTAATGCTAGCTAAGTTAGCTTAGCTTTAAGGCTTTCCATGCTCTCTGTACAATATATAGTAGGCCTGGGTGAAAGTAGCCACAGTGTTTGGTGTGTGTGTGTGTGTATTTGTGTGTGTGTGCCCAAAAGCTTTTTCTGTGCACATCTAATAAGAGCTAGCTGGCTATCGTTAGCTAAAACATTCCCCACTGAAATAAAGTAGTTAACATTAGCTAACCTAACTAACGTTAGCTAAAACATTCCCCACTGAAATAAAGTAGTTAACATTAGCTAACCTAGCTAACATTAGCTAAAACATTCCCCACTGAAATAAAGTAGTTAACGTTAGCTAACCTAGCTAACGTTAGCTAAAACATTCCCCACTGAAATAAAGTAGTTAACATTAGCTAACCTAGCTAACGTTAGCTAAAAGATTCCACACTGAAATACAGTAGTTAACATTAGCTAACGTAGCTAAAGTTAGCTAAAACATTTCACACTGAAATAAAGTAATTAACATTAGCTAACCTAGCTAACGTTAGCTAAAACATTCCCCACTGAAATAAAGTAGTTAACATTAGCTAACCTACCTAATGTTAGCTAAAACATTTCACATTGAAATAAAATAGTTAACATTACGTAACCTAGGTAACGTTAGCTAAAACATTTCACACTGAAATATAGATAACATTAGCTAACCTAGTTAGTTAATCACAACATTATGCCATTTTAAACTATAGCTTGCTAGCTATCATTATCTAGTGCTTACCACTTAGTAAGTGGTGCTCACCACTTACTATCTGGTGCTCACCACTTAGTAAGTAGTGCTCACCACTTAGTAAGTATTTCTACTCCTCCCAGTGTGTTCTGTCTCACAAGCCCCGCCTCCAAATTTTGCTACACTCAAAGTTCGTCAGCTGCCATTTTCTTCATGATTCAGCAATAGCAGCAGGTTTGTCTTTTTTCCCCTCCAACTCTCGAATTTGATAAGTAGTGACGTTAAATATTTTGTGTATTGTTTGCCGTGTATTAAGTGTGTGTTTTTTTTTATTATGAATATTGTTTAAATGCTTTTTCATTAATCCTGTGGAATTCTTTTTGGGCTCCTTTAGTTAGTTAGTTAGCTAGCTAGCTAACTCAACTAATGCTAGCTTAGGTGAAACTGGAAATTAATCACAATAAACTGGCTAGCCGAGCTAGCTGAGGAGAAGAATTCACCTACGTCCTCTTAAACAACTAAACTTGCTCAGCTAGCTGATGTGAAATAGGTGCTTCTTAAAAGAAACAGCTAACTTAAACTAGCTGGTTAGCTAGCTGACGTGAGGCGGAAGACTTCTCACAAGTTAAACCAAAAGTGTAGCATCAGCTAGCTTTAACTTAACCTCTTGCCGGAAAAGGCTAGGTTAGCTAACCTAGCTAGCTAGCTAGCCTTAGCTCATGTGAAACGGGTAACTTATTGCAAGAAACAACCTAAAGTTAACTAGCTAACTAGCTAGCTAGCTAGTTTGCTAGCTGAGGTGAAATTGAAAAGTTCTTTCAAGAAACCAACGCTAGCTATCTAGCTAAATGGCACAGTCATTAAATTCTGCCGTTTAAAGTCCCAGCATGTAGGCTAGATAGATAACTTTTGTAGCTTCCATTTAAAGTGGATTTTTTAAACTACACAATAGGTAAGTTTTGTGCTGTGTTTGAAATTACTCCTGTTGTACCCTACTGCAACTTAATTCATATCTATAAATGTGTTTAAATGTGATGCATTTTAAATAATAATACCAAGAACCTGAACAATAAAAAAGGATATGTTTTCGTTTTTATTTTATTTCATTTTCACTATTCAATTTCATCAATACTAAGTTTAACACTTTAATACTGTAATATTTACTTTTTGTTGTGTGGGGCCATATATTCTCCAAACGGTGTAAAAATGAACTCTTAAGATCAGTGGTGCCAAATGTTTTTTGTTGGTGGACAGAAGGAGAAATATATGCACAGTCACGGGCCACGGACTAATAAATAAAACTAATAATGAAATATACCATTTATAATAATACATTTTCTTGATCATTTACACACCATTTACTTGAGTTACTATTTTTATCTCTCTTTGACAGTATTGTGTAAACTAAGATTTTTCAAATTAATTTTCGTTTCATAATGTCTCTTAATATTATTATACTCCTTCATTACAGCAACTGATTTCTGACAAATTAAACATACACACTTCCCTCTGAACTCAGTTAAAAAATAGTCATTTTTCCAACAAGCCTGAAATTTTCTGCATTTGCTGTACATTTTTTGTTTCTTTGGAGTTGTTAGACACTTTAGCCTGTTTTCTGCACTACAACTGCGCACTCTTGCCGCTGTTAGGCTCTTTAGTCTGTTTACTGCGTTATAATTGAGCAATCCCGCTGCTTTTAGACTCTTTGGCCCATTTTTCTGCGCTACAACTGAACATTCTTGCCGTTTTAAACTCTTTAGCCTGTTTACTGCATTATAATTGAGCACTCTTGCTGCTTTTAGGCTCTTTGGCCCATTTTTCTGCGCTACAACTGAACATTCTTGCCGTTTTAAACTCTTTAGCCTGTTTACTGCGTTATAATTGAGCAATCCCGCTGCTTTTAGACTCTTTGGCCCATTTTTCTGCGCTACAACTGAACATTCTCGCCGATTTTAGACTCTTTTGCCTATTTTGTGTGCTACAACTGACAACTCTCGCCGCTTTTAGACTCTTTGGCCCGTTTACTGCGTTATAATTGAACACTCTCACCGCTTTTAGACTCTTTGGCCCATTTTTGGCACTACAACTAAACATTCTCTACGATTTTAGACTCTTTGACCCATTTTCTGTGCTACAACTGAACACTCTCGCCGCATATAGACTCTTTGGCCGGTTTTCTGACACCTAGTGTTCAAACTTTGAATCTAACATTATAAAAACCAGCTTAATAGCAGGCCCACTTTCATTCTATTTCTAAAATACCTCGCGCGACCGTAGTTTGGACTCCCCTGCTTTAGGTGTTGCTATAACACTAATGAAGAACACTAGCATGAGTAAAACGGTGCACTGCACAGTGTCATATTAACACTGAACATTTAACACTGCTGTCAGTGTAATTTTTACACTCTATATGATATATGATCCATAGTATAATATAAAATTACCACTTTAGGTGTTGATCCAGCACTGCTAATTTTACTGTGTAGGGACGGTGGAAGGTGAAGACGCTGCTCCGAGGGCCATAAGTCATTTGCGTGGGAGCAGTTTGTGGGGGGAGAACTTGGAAGTCGGGGGAGTCGCTGGAGATGGAGGGTGGTGGTGGTGGTGGAGGTTGAGGTGGGGGTGGTGGAGATGGAGGAGGTGGGGTGGTGGAGATGGAGGTGGCCGGGGGGCGTTCCCCCCTTTTCCTCTTCCATTACTTTAATTGTTTCCAAACCGTTTGGCCTTGATGGTGCCGGAGCCCATACTCCACACACATGCTTAAACCACACTTAACATTCCTGGGTGCGCAAGCCCTTAATCTTTCCTCCACTTTCGCTGTCACTTCAGCGTGATCAGGGTGATATACAGCGCTGAGAGACATGCCGAACACAGCGAGACAGAAAAGAAGAGAAGAAAAAAAGAAAAGAAACGAAGGGGGGGAAGGAAGGAGGTAACTTTGAAGATCTCAGCCAAAGTCGGCTTGTGTGAACGAGTCGGAGTCGGAGAGCGTTTTTGTCTTTTGTCTTTTTTAGTTTTTTTTTTTTTCCCCGTGCAAGTCATTACAGCGTCCCGTAATAAGTTCAGGATATTGCGTCTCGCGCCGCACTGTGTATATCAAACTCTCAAATATTGGATATGCCATGACGTAACCACCGAAAAAAAAAAAACTCTTGTAAAAGTGTGTTTATCTAGGCGATGACAGTCTTTTTTATACAGGACTCGGTTATTTAAATATAAGTAGGAAAGAACTATGTCATAGGCTTTTTTAACTTACAGGCTTACAGGAACTGTACCAACAACATTTTGACCAACCTGACCCAGTGCAACCAAGCTTGTTGAGCAGCATGACCGGCAAACACCTAGCCAACTACTAACCACTCGGCAACTAAAAAGCAACCAACTAACTAGCGAACAGCACTGCAACCAACAGGCAACCACCATAGCAAAGCCATAGCATCCCCCAGGATACCATAGGAAGTAATCACTAATCAACCACTTGGCAACAATTTAGCAAAACTACTTCTGTATTCATACTCGATTGGCCAAATAGGTATTTCTTATTTATCCCAAGACAACTGTTAATACATGTTGGTCTGGGACCAACTTTCCTTTGAGACTAAAACGACAACCATAATCCAACATGGAATCCAACTTTACTTCCAAACCAGATTTGTCTAATATTTTTGTAGAATCCTACTAACCTTTAACAAAGCATCAGAACATTAATTTAATTTTAAAATTTAATTGGGAATTAAAGCATGGAAGAGACATGTAACATGTATCACACTGTATTTTTAGATGGTAATATGACATATGTGTAGTTCTACCAAAACTTACAGTTTTAGAACATTTAAAAAAACTTCTGTAGGACTTTTTATATAATTATAATTCCTTATTTATCTAAACAAAACAGCTAATGAATCTTGCTCTTGGAACAACTTACCTTTGAGACCAAAACAACCACCATAATCCAACACGGAAACTGTGTCTAACTTTTCAGTATGTTAGAAATACTTCCTAGATTTTTGTAGAGACCTAATAACTTTTAACAAAGTGATATTTTATGTTGGTATTTTAGATATTTATATGAAGTATGTGTAATTCTACCAAATTTCACAGGTTTAGAACATTTTGAAACACTTCTGTAGGACTTTTTGTGTCATATTAGATTGGTAAATAGCATCACATCAGTTAATGAATGTTGGTCTGGGACCAGCTTTCCTTTGAAACTAAAACAACCAACTTTATTTGGTTTGTATTAGCTTTTTGTAGAAGCCTACTAACTTTTAAATTGGGAATAAATGTTTGAAAGTGATTTGTAAAAGGTTTTACTCTTTTTTAGAAGACTATCGGTTTAGAACATTTTAAACCCCTTCTGTAGGACTTTTTTTTTATCATACTCAATTGGCCAAATAGGTATTTCTTATTTATCCCAAGACAACAGCTAATGGATGTTGGTCTGGGACCAACTTTCCTTTGAGACTAAAATGGCCACCATAATCCAACATGGAATCCGAGTCCAGGTTTTCCTCTGTAGGAGATTTGTCTAAGCTGTTTTTTGGAGGCCCCGTTTAGAAATGCTTGTAAAAGCTAATCCTCTGGGCTGGTCAGGAGGCAGCGCTGATCTTGGTCTTCCTCAGGTTGAGTTATGGTGGGCCTTTAAAGGAATCCTCGGCTTGGTCCTCTAGTATATTTTAACAGAGTCGTCTGTGACAGGTCTGAGATGATGTATGGCTCTCCCTCAGAATAAAAACACTTTCCAATCTCTTCCTCCCTCTGCTTTCTCCACCCTGGTTTGATAGATGGCCGAGCCCTTCCCCCCGCTGCCCCGAGAACCACCCCCCCCTCCCGTTTTCTCCCCCGATGGTCCTTTATATCAGTCCGCGAGCCAGAGCTGAGAGGAAACGTGCCTGCCACATGACGGTGATGTCTTGATTTTCACAAACGTTTCCCATTTCCTGTGAGCTCTGACTCACTCCGGCCTACAGAAGGTCCTGCTAAAGCGGCGGGTCCGGTATTAGGTTCCCCCCGCGCCGGACCCTGATTCATAACCTATAGTAAATCTGTAAGCAAGAGCCGTCTCCAGCGTAAAAGAGAAAAATGCTCCCTTGATACAATTTTCCACCCCGGTTCCTCGCATTTTACGGCTCATAAATGCATCTTTATGGCCGTGTATGTAATTGTCAGCTCTTCAGACTCAGTTTGAGTTTACAGCTCTAGAAAAACAGCAGGCCCTGATCCTCTAGGTGCCCCCGAAGATGTTTAGGCTAAGTTTACGCGGCGCTAGCAGCTAGCGGCCAGCCGTACCTGACAGTGATAAATTCAAAAATGATCAGAATTGCATGTAAACACATTTGTTTGTGTTTCTAGCTGGGCTCTCGCTTTATTTAGACAGGACACTTCAGCCCACCCGTAGATTATCTACAGATGTTCACATTGTTACCCAACCATCTGGTCAAACATCTGGAGGGTATAGAGAGGTGTAGGTGTTGAGTGGACGTTAAGGTTCGGGTAAAGTTAGAAGTTTTGAGTTAAAGGAAATTAAAAGTGAATCTAACAGATGTGCAGTTTGATGCAAAAGCCAAAATAGAAAATGTATATAAACTGTATTCATTCATTTTAATGCAATTGGGGATGTATCAGTACAAATATATGATGTATGTAATGCAGCTTTAATTCATAAAAACAGTACATTGGGATCTGAGAGCAACATACAGTGCTGCGTTCAAGTTTGAGTTGAGACCAATTAAAGTAGAAAAGGCAGATGGAACTTTTTGAGTTTTTACTTTTTTTTTATTGGATCCCAGATGGCATAAACCCAAGACATTTCATGTTTTATCTACTGAACCTTATTTTATGTATTAATATACATCCATTCCTGCATTACAAGCAAAGTTGGGCTGTTGCCATTAATGCAGAAAAGTACATTGAGGTCTGAGAGAAACATTAATTTTCCAACAAGACAATGCAAATCCACAGGCTGCACAAACTGCAAATGCTAAAAGTAGCTGTTTAGATGTTGAATAGATAATTTAAGGTTAGGGTAAATGTAAGAGCTGAAGGAAAATAAAGAGAGTTTAACAGATGAGTAATTCAGCGTATAACCCAAAATCCAACATGTTTGTAGGGACATCTGTGCATTATTGAACAAGACAATCCAAATCCACATGCTGCACACACTGTAAAGGCTAAAAGTATCTTGTTTAATGATGTAGAGGGACTAATTAGCAAATTCCTTCCGCTCTTTGTTTGAGGAACATTGTATTTAAACATTTTAATAATTTTCTCACACCTTAATACCTAATATTTATTTCTAATTACTATCACACTTTCTCCCCAATTTACAAGGCCAATTACAAAACCCACTCATTAGGACTCCACCTATCACTAGTGATGCCCCAACACCAGGAGGGTAAAGAAGACTAGCACACGCCTCCTCTGATACATGTGAAGTCAGACTCAGTCAACTTTTTTTTGAGCTGCTGCTCAAGCTGTAGCATTGCCGAGTAGCATCACAGCGGTAACGCTTGGAAGAAAGCGCAGCGACTCGGTTCTGATACATCAGCTCACAAATGCAGCCTTGTGCTGATCCACATCACCATCTACTGTACCCACACAGAGAGAGCAAGGACAACTGTGCTCTCTCAGGGCTCCGGCAGCTGATGGCAAGCTTCCATGACCGGGATTTGAACTGTTTTATAAAAGTTTAATCAAGTTTTAAGCAGATATGTAAAAGTTACGTAAAAGTTTCAACGTGTAAAATGTCTTTAAAACCCTCTGATGACCAGATGGTTCCTGAATAATTAAACCCCATTCTGAGGTCTTTGCGTTTGACCCGTTGGAACGAGCCGAACATGCCCAGTTTGAGAGGTCTCGCTAGCCGGTTTTCTCTTGGGTACTAGCCCACTTTCCCAGTCCAGCGAAAAAAAAATATCCCCCTCATCTCAGTGACAGCTTCCCTTCCATGAGCAATGAGGCCGACTTCAATGCGGACTCTATCAAAGGCCGTGGAAAACACAGAGGCAGTTCTGAGGGGTCTTTCAGAGTCGGACCCCGTAATCAGGACGATATCGTGAACGCTGGTGAGAAGCAGCTCGTACGGGATGTAACCTGATTCGCTGGGGCTCTGAGGGAGTTAATTCATTCCATTGTGGGGCTTCAGTGACGGGGCTGTTCCTCCGCACCATCCAGAATCAACACGACCGAGCTTCGGCCCATTCCAACCACATTCCAGCTCAGGATCAGACTGGAGGAGATGGAGAGAGGCACGGACTGCAGAATAAAGAATAAACACCAGCTGGAATTTTAACCCTTTAGACCCTTTAAACTCTCTAAACTCTTCAAACTTGTAGGGTTAGGGTTTGTTTCTTGGACAGCGCTGACTTTTAACAAACCAATTAATTAATAGAAATAGAACATTAAAATTAATTTGGTAATTATTGTATGAAAGCAGTGATTTAAAAGGTCACACTGGGTTTTTTAGATAATCATGTGGGATATGTGTAATTCTACCAAATTTCACAGTTTTAGAACAATCTGTACAAATTCTGTAGGACTTTTTGTATCACATAATTGTGGTAAATTGGAATGTATTATATTCTATTTATTACAACACTTTCCTTTGAGACTAAAATGAGGGAAACTGTGTCCAACTGTTCATTTAATAGAAGATTTGTCTTTGCTTTTTGTAGAGGCCTAATCACTTTTTAAGAATTTATAGAACATAAAAATTCATTTGGGAATTACTGTATGAAAGCAGTGATGTAAATAGTCCCACAGGGTATTTTCAGATGGCCATATGAAATATGTGTAATTGTACCAAATTACACAGTTTTATAACAATCTGAACAAATTCTGTAGGACTTTTTATATCATATTATTTTGTTAAATTGGAGTTTTCTATTCATCCCAACACTTGCCTTTGAGAATAAATCTGTGGAAACTGTGTCCAACTTTTCATTTTGTAGGAGATTGTAGGAGAAATGTCTTTGCCTTTTGTAGAGGCCTACTATCTATTCAAGCATTGATAGAACATAAAATTAAATAGAGAATATATGTATAAAACTAATGAGTAAAAAGTACCACAGTGTATTTTCAGATGGTCATATGAAATTGTAGCAAATTTCACAGATAATGGATGTTGGTGTGGGACCAACTTGCCTTTGAGACCACCATAATCCAACATGGAATCTGTGTCCAACCTTTAATTTTGTAGAAGATACGTCTGTTCTTTTACTGTCTTCAGTAAAATTTAACTGGGAATAATTGTATAAAAAGTAATGAGTAAAAGTATCACAATGTATTTTTTAATGTTTAAATACTGTATGTGTAATTCTACCAAATGTCATAGTTTTACAACAATCTGACTAAATTCTGTAGGACATTTTATATCATGTTATTTTGGTAAATTGGAATTTTCAAATTATCAAAACAAAACAGATATTAATGTTTGTCTGGGACCAATTTTCCTTTGAAACTAAAATGATGGAAACTGTGTCCAACAGTTTGTAGGTAATATATACCTACTAACTTTTGAAGCATTGATAGAACATTGAAATTAAATTGGGAATTAATGTATGAAAGCAACATATAAAAAGTACCACAGAGTACTTTTAGATTATCATATCAAATATGTGTAATTCTACCAAATTTCAGAGTTTTAGAACAATCTAAACAAATTCTGTGGAGCTTTTTGTGTCATATGCAGCGAATTTCCAGTAATTCCTATTACTGATAGAGTGTAATGAACAATGATGGCTATGTTTTGTCATTTTTGACTGTATCTAATATTCCCAACACATCAGACAATGAATGTTGGTCTGAGACCAACTTCTCTTGAACTAAGTCCAACTTTTCTTCTGCAGGAGATTTTGGTGCTTTTTAGCTGTTTTTTGGAGGCCCAGTTTAGAAATGCTTGTAAAAGTGAACCCCCTGGGATGGTCTAGAAGCAGGGCTGAATTATGGTTGACATTTAAAGGAATGTTTATTTCTATGATAAATTGGTCAAATCTACTTACTACTGGCTTTAACAAAGCAATATAACATATACAATGCAAGAAAGTGACATTTAAATTACCATCTGGGGTACACATACATTTACAGAATTTAGTAGTTTAGTATCTAAAACAAGCTCTCTAGGTCTTTCTGTGTTGTAAGAAATGGGATAACTAGGAATTTCCATTACTGATACAATACAGCTCTAAAAAAATGAAGAGAGCACTTCAGTTTCTGAATCAGTTTCTCTGATTTTGATATTTATAGGTTTATGTTTGAGTAAAATGAACATTGTTGTTTTATTCTATAAACTACAGACATCATTTCTCCCAAATTCCAAATAGAAATATTATAATTTAGAGCATTTATTTGCAGAAAATGAGAAATGGCTGAAGTAACAAAAAAGATACAGGAGCTTTTAGACCTCAAATAATGCAAAGAAAACAACTCCTCCACCAGTCTTACACTCTGCTTTTGGATAACTTTATGCCTTTACTCCTGGTGCAAACAATCAAGCAGTTCAGCTTGGTTTGATGGCTTGTGATTATCCATCTTCCTCTTGATTATATTTTAGTTTTATTTAGTATATATTTAAGTTTTTATTACGTTTTTCAATTTGGTAAAAATCAAAGAAACTCTTTATTTGTAAGTGCTCTCTTTTTTTCCAGAGCTGTATAAAGGACAGTAAATGTTTAATTTCAAGTTCTAGTGTGTTAATAAGTACATTTACACTTCCATAATTCAATTACAGTAGTTATCTGATTATTTATGTTGTCATGTGAATGGCATACTCCCAATTTCGTAGATTTTTAGAGTAAAATGTAAAAATCTGCATTTGATTGGATTACTGCCATCACATTAACACTAATTTTAAAATGAATGTTGAATATTTTCTTTTGTTCTCATCCTTTGTAAAGGTGGTAAAAAAAGGATCTCTATTCATTCCTCTGTAGGTAGAATAGAGTATAGGAAAAAGTATCAATTCAAGCTTTTTACTCTTTAAGTAAAAGTGTTTAAAAAAAAGTACTGGTTTTAAAACTATTTAAAGTATAAAAGTAAAAGTAATGTAAGGAGAAAAAAATAAAGCCATTAAGAACAAAAGAAAAGCTTAGGCCACGCCCACAAAGTCCTATAGTGCACTACACCCCCACCCCTCCCAAAACACATTTTTTTAAAAGCCATAATGACTCTATAATGTTAAAATATTAAAATGTTAATGTTGATAATATAATTTGGGATTTTGCACTAGGCTCCTCCCTAGTGTTTCAGCTGCATATATGCTTATTAAAAATAAATGTATTTTACATACAAAACTATATAAATAAATATATAAATATATAGTAAATATATTAAAGAAGTTTAGTTGGACTGGAGTTTGTCTGGAGTTCTCTTGAGTCTCTGCACGGATCATCTTCATACTAGACTATATATTTCTGCTATGTTCTTGCTGGAGTGGGTGGGGGGGGGGGCGTGTGCAGGTGTGATGGATGACAGTATAAACCAATAGGGTGTCGGAATGGTATATGTTTATACTTCTCTACATCCAATCACAATCAGAGTCACTCTATCTGGATGGAGAGATTTATCTGGATAGCGGTTTTATTGAACGATGAGAAGCCGGAATGAAAACCAGCTGAAATTAAATAGGAGTAACGAGGCTGTTTTTAAAATGTAAGGAGTAAAAAATGGAATAGATAGATAATCTACATTTCTACTTAAGTAAGTAGTTTTGTTCTTGGTTAATATGTTTTTAACTATTGGCATGCAGCATAGGAAGTGGAAAATGACGTCAGGTAAGGACACATATTAAGAAATCACTCTTCCTAGCCTATGCATTAACCCAGTTCAGACCCACCACGTACGTCACGGCAGTTTCAGCGGAGTGATCACTCTTAAGATGAATATCTCAATAATAGTGGCGGAGTGCAGGGGTTAAGGTAAACACTGGACAGGACATTGCTGGTGGTGCGGTGTCCACGGGCTCTGCAGGGACAGAAATGTTTCTCTTGGCTGCTGGGGACGGGCAGCTGGCTGGGTCTGAACATTTACCACTCCATTGTTCTGCCCTCCGTAACATAAACACTGCCTTTCCTGTCCGGAGCTGCCCACGCTCACCGCTGGCCAAGGAGCCACATTCCCCAACAGCACCACCGCTCTACACTGACCAGCACTCCGCACGCGCTCACAAACTGTTTCCAATAATGTGGCCATATACGGTAGGTGTTTCTAATCATGTGGCCAATCAGTGAAAGTACTGTAGGGTAAGTATTTTTAATAAAGTGGCCACAATAAGTAGAAATACAGGGTCAGTGTATTGTGAATTATCTATGTAAATGTTTATAATCGTGGCGAATGACTGTACATATTTTGGAGGTGTTTCTAATAAAGTGGCCACAGTGAGTAAAATCACATTATAGTGTTTTAATTAAGTGGCCAGTAGAAGTACTTGGTAGGTGTTTCTAATAAAGTGGCCAGTGAGTGTAAGTAGAAGGAAGGGGGTCCTAATGAATTGGCCAATGAGTATAAAATTTGGTGTTTCTAATAAAGTGGCCAGTAGATGTACTTGGTAGGTGTTTCTAATAAAGTGGCCAGTGAGTGTAAGTAGAAGGAAGCGGTCCTAATGAATTGGCCAATGAGTATAAATTGTGGTGTTTCTAATAAAGTGGCCAGTAGAAGTACTTGGTAGGTGTTTCTAATAAAGTGGCCAGTGAGTGTAAGTAGAATGAAGGGGGTCCTAATGAATTGGCCAATGAGTATAAAATTTGATGTTTCTAATAAAGTGACCAGTGAGTGTAAGTAGAAGGAAGCGGCCCTAATGAATTGGCCAATGAGTATAAATTGTGGTGTTTCTAATAAAGTGGCCAGTAGAAGTACTTGGTAGGTGTTTCTAATAAAGTGGCCAGTGAGTGTAAGTAGAAGGAAGGCGGTCCTAATAAATTGGCCAATGAGCATAAAATTTGGTGTTTCTAATAAAGTGGCCAGTAGAAATACATGGAAGGTGTGGCCAGTAAAGGTCATGGTAGGTGTTTCTAATAAAGTGGCTAGTTAATGTAAGTCCAAGATAGGTGTTTCTAATAAAGTGGCCACAGTGAGTTGATGCGCATGATAGGTAGATGTTACATAAATGCTATTTCTAATAAAGTGGCCAGTAAAAAGTACATGAAAGGTGTTTCTATTGGCCAGTAGCAGTAATTGGCAGGTGTTTCTAATAAGTGGCCAGCAAATGTAAGTTCAAAGTAAGTAGGTGTTTGTTATAAAGTGGCCAGTAGTAGTAATTGGCAGGTGTTTCTAATATAGTGGCCACTGAGTGGAAGAATTAGGTAAGTAGGTGTTTCTAATAAAGTGGCAAATTACATATTTGGGAGATGTTTCTAATAAAGTGGCCACTGAGAGTAAGTAGAAGAAAGGGGGTCCTAATGAATTGGAAAATAAGAATAAAATTAGGTGTTTAATAAAGTGGCCAGCAGGCGTACAAGATAAGTAGGTGTTTCTAATAAAGCGGCCAGTAGAAGTACATGGAAGGTGTTTCTAATAAAGTGTCCAGTAAATATAAGTCCAGGGTAAGTAGGTGTTTATAATAAAATGGCCGCAGTGGGTAGAAGTGTATGATAGGTAGGTGTTTCTAATAAAGTGGCCGCAGTGTGTAGAAGTGCATGATAGGTAGGTGTTTCTAATAAAGTGGCCAGTAAATGTAAGTCCAAAGCAAGTAAGTGTTTCTAATTAAGTGGCTAACAAATAGAAGCAAAATGTAATTGGGTGTTTCTAATAAAGTGGCCAGTAAAGGAACATGGTAGGTGTTTCTAATAAAGTTGCCAGGGTGGGTAGAAGTGCATGATATGTAGGTGTTTCTAATAAAGTGGCCACAGTGGGTAGAAGTGCATGATAGGTAGGTGTTTCTAATAAAGTGGCCACAGTGGGAAGAAGTGCATGATAGGTAGGTGTTTCTAATAAAGTGGCCACAGTGGGTAGAAGTGCATGATAGGTAGGTGTTTCTAATAAAGTGGCCACAGTGGGTAGAAGTGCATGATAGGTAGGTGTTTCTAATAAAGTGGCCACAGTGGGTAGAAGTGCATGATAGGTAGGTGTTTCTAATAAAGTGGCCACAGTGGGTAGAAGTGCATGATAGGTAGGTGTTTCTAATAAAGTGGCCACAGTGGGAAGAAGTGCATGATAGGTAGGTGTTTCTAATAAAGTGGCCACAGTGGGTAGAAGTGCATGATAGGTAGGGTTGTTTCTAATAAAGTGGCCACAGTGGGAAGAAGTGCATGATAGGTAGGTGTTTCTAATAAAGTGGCCACAGTGGGTAGAAGGGCATGATAGGTAGGTGTTTCTAATAAAGTGGCCAGAGTGTGTAGAAGTGCATGATAGGTAGGGTTGTTTCTAATGAAGTGGCCACAGTGGGTAGAAGTGCATGATAGGTAGATGTTTCTAATAAAGTGGCCACTATGAGTTCAAGCACACGATAGGTAGGTGTTTCTAATAAAGTGACCAGTAAATGAAAGTCCAAGGCAAGTGAGTGTTTATAATTAAGTGGCCAACAAATAGAAGCAAAATGTAATTGGGTGTTTCTAATAAAGTGGCCAGTAAAGGAACATGGTAGGTGTTTCTTATAAAGTTGCCAGGGTGGGTAGAAGTGCATGATAGGTGGATGTTTCTAATAAAGTGGCCGCAGTGAACAGAAGCACAGTGTGGCATGTAAATCTGTACATTATTAACACACCAGATGAACCTTTTCCAGCCTAGTCTTTAATAATTTACCCGAACCATAAACCAACCGTAACTTCAGGCTGTGGAGGCTAATGGAGGCTAACTGTGTGTGTGTATTAATGTGTGTGTGTGAGCAGCGGTGCCGGGTCAGCGTTATCTGAACAGTGAGGACAGCGGTGAGTGTGTGGTGTATCTGTGTGTGTAAGTGTGTGTGGTGTATCAGTTGGTGAGTGTGAGGGACGGTGGAGCGTGGTGGAGGTCAGGAGGTGTGAGGGCTTTGTTCACGACACCTTGTTTTCCTGCTCTCACCCACTGCAGGACGAGGTGTTTGTAGGTCAAGACTGGAATTCCTCATCACACGTCTCGCCGTCACCTTCACCAAATGCGGCTCTGAACCGCCAGACCAAATGGTGCCGCCTGAGATTAGTGCAAACTCTGCAATTCACTATTTATTCTAATGTTTACTGATCAACTGTTGATATAATCTACTGTATATAGTGTACACAGCACAGATTCAAGGGCTAAATTAATCCCATAGACCACTGAAGTCGTGTCATCATTTCGTAGTCGGCGCCATGTTGTTTATGTTGTCCCTGGTTAGTATTGTCCCTGGTTAGCACTGTCCCTGGTTAGTATTGTATCTGGTTAGCATTGTCCCTGATTAGCACTTTCCATGATTAGCTTATGTTTTGCGCTGTCCCTGGTTAGCACTGTCCTTGGATAGTATTGTCCCAGGTTAGCATTATCCTTTGTTAGCACTGTCCCTGGTTAGCACTGTCCCTGGTTAGCACTGTCTCTGGTTAGCATTGTCCCTGATTAGCACTTTCCATATTTAGGTTTATGTCAGGTTAGCATTGTCTTTGGTTTTGCTCTGTCCCTGGTTAGCACTATCCTTAGATAGTATTGTCCCAGGTTGGCACTGTCCTTTGTAAGCACTGTCTCTGGTTAGCACTGTCCTTAGATAGTATTGTCCCAGGCTAGCACTGTCCTTTGTTAGCACTGTCTCTGGTTAGCACTGTCCCTGGTTAGTATTGTATCTGGTTATCTTTGTCCCTGATTAGCACTTTCCATGATTAGCTTTGTCCCAGGTTAGCATTGTCTTTGGTTAGCACTGTCTCTGGTTAATACTGCCCCTAATTAGCATTGTCCTAAGTTAGCACTGTCCCTGTTTAGCACTGTCAATAATCCATAAAATGAGTCTTTTCTAGAATAGTTTTTTAGACGTATAGGCTAGGCAGTAACACAAAATCACAGCTTTAATTATTATTGTTTTCAGAAAAAAAGTATGTAGTGAGTATGTGGTGATTTGGAAAAGACTTCTTAAGATAATTATGCAGAATTTGTTTTGATAAACGATATATATTTCTGATATTAAAGCTCTGTTTATCGTACAGTGGCTCGTGCAGTGTAGGTTTAGTGTTGAGGATCTGAGAGAAGCTACAGAGCAGAACAGAGCCGAGTGAATTTCCTGAAGGGCAGAAGGGTAAGAATGAGAAGCAGAACCAGTAGAACCTGCAGCCAAATGAAACCCAGCCAGCAGCCCACGGTGCCGAGTGCAGCAACCAGGCCAGAAACCCTCTACACTCCTACACTACAGTCTGAACTATTATATTTTACAGACTATAAGACGCAAAGGTTTTTTAATGTGCATTTTAAGCGACAATAGTAAGGAACATGGGTGTCACCATGTTTCCCTTCTAATTCAGCAACAAAAAAAACTGTTTGTTTTATTTTTATTATAAAACTGGGTGTAATGTGTGGAGGTGTGATAGACTGGTTCACCCCTTGGCCCTAACATTTATGCTTTTGAAAATAAACTTAAAAAAAATCATAATTTATTGTATAATTTATTATAATTTTAATTTAGCATATATAACATTTTCTGACAAATAATTTTTTTTAAAACCTATACCTAATAACTAGAAACTTTTACATTATTAAATAATAATTAAAAAAAATCGTTCCATGCTTCTCTATAGTGAATTTTGTGCAAAAAGTTTTACACAAAAAAAATCAATCAAAATGTTAAGAATCAAAAGCAAAAATTGTGTGTTGCAAATTCAAAAGAAAAATAATATAAAATAATAGCAAATATATATTTTTGAATATACTTAGTTAATTTATTATCCTTTGCAGTTATTTGAAAATGATTTCATTTGATTTTGATTTTGCCAGTCTTTGCTTTTTGATTTTTGTGTTTTTGTGAATTTTCTTTTATTTTTTGGGATTTGGCACAGTTTTCACGGGTGGGTGGGGCTTAGAAGAAGGCGTTCCCCTCCACAGAAAATTCACAAAAACACTGGCAAAATCCAAATTAAAATAATTTTCAAACAACTGCAAAGGATAATAAATTAACCAAGTATATTTAAAAACATATGTTTTCTATTTATTTTTTCTCTTTTGAATTTGCAACATACAATTTTTGCTTCTGATTCTTAACATTTTGATTGCGGTTTTAATTTTTTAAACTATATTTATGGGTATTTGAGTTTATTTAATAACCACAGAGTATCTAGTTTTTTTATAATTTACTGTTCCATAATTCACTATACATAGTGTGAAACTACTAAAAGAACTCATTTGTTTTAGGGTCTAGGCCTTCATCAAAAGCACCAAATAAGATTGTTTTATATTTTACCTCTAGATCAACATTTACCCCTACCCCCAGTTCTTGTTAGGCTGGAGGGGTAGATTAGGAAAATGGATAGTATGAAAATATGGTAAGTAAAAGTATGAAAATCATTGGTAAGATGGCACTGGTGGCACAAGTAACCAAAGAAACCCACGAATGTAAAAAAAGTATTTTCCTTGTTAAATGTGACGATTAGCACTATATTAACTATATTACCTTATTTTAATGTGTAGTTTTAATGTTTTATGTCCAAACTCATAACAAGCATAAAAAAGATCGCTAGTAGTTTCTAGTCTCAGTAGCTAGCTAGCTTATCTAACTTTCCAGTTCCACCTTAAATGGTGCAAACATACGGCAGGGGCTGCAGAATTCAAGGCGGAATAGAAAAATAAAATAAAATAAAAGCTAATTCAAGGTTTTTAACATTTCCGCTCCCTATCACAGAGGAATTAATTAATGGACAATAATTATTGATTTCTGCAATTTAAATAATCTCCCTCCTTTCTAAAGACATATGATAAAATACACCCTAAAATTAACTATTTAACCAGCTGCAGCAGCTAGATTACTGAAATGTTTTGCTCCTGATGACGTATCGGGTGTTTTTGAAGGGTTTCCCAATTCTTAGGGGGAGGATTTCACCCCTTACACTCAAAAAGAAGGGGTAGGGGTAAGTGGTAAAGTATTTTCTACATTGTTACTTGACACCTCTGAAGCAAATAAAAACATGAGACGCAGAGAAAACCTGCGTAAAACTTTATAAAACTGTATAAATGTAATGAAGATGAGTCAGACTCGAGTCAATCTGAATTATAAGTGTTATTATTTCAGTATAATTTCGTATTGATATGAGAGATCAAGCCGTCTAGTAAAAATCACACAGGCCGATGCTGATTTAGTTGTAAACCAATATGCCGCCAGCTTTATTCAAACCGTACAAAACCTTACAAACGTCTGCATTTACCAAACAACACTCTCTAACGCGCAGCGCGAGCTGCCATTACGAGCCCATTCAGCCCCGAACAATCATAATCCATTCAGCGCCCACCAGCTGGAACAGCACATTCTCTGGGTGTACAATCAAACGAATCAACACTTGGACAGATCAGGCTGAGATTTGTTATTTGTTCAATCGCTGCTGCTGCTCGCGGCGTACGTGAGTAATACAAATCCGCGGCATTAGCGTCTTTTTTAGCGTTTTTTCTTTTTTTTTAATCCTCCTTTCTGGCTTGGTTCGTCTTCATCTCCAGACTTCTTGTTAACACGAGAGTATTCCAAAATGAATCCATACAAAACATAACTTAAGACATAATTTAGAAAAAAAAAACGTAAAAATACAAACAAAGAAGTTTTAGGTAGTATTTACAGAAGTAAACAAAAAAAAAGGGGTGGGCGGGAGTGTTGGGGAAGGATAGGGTTTGTGTCGAGCCTGGCTTTTCTTTCACGACGAAGCGTTTGACAAGCCGCCAAAGCGAGCGCGAGAACCGCATGCGGCCTAAAGAAGCTGCAAAATCTCGCACCCCGACGCGGGAGCGGCATATGGAGGAGAATCAGCGGGAGTTTGGTATGTGTTGTGCATCCTTTAGACCAGCTTGGAGATGCAGGAACAGTCTTTACGTCCTTTTGTAACCTTTGTGACGCTTTGTGACACTTCCTGGCGCTTTGTAACACTTCGTAACACTTTGTGACACTTCCTGAAGCTTTGTGACACTTCGTAACACTTTGTGACACTTTGTACGGTACATACATACAAAGGTCTAGAAGCGTCCAGCTCTGAGATGCATCGAAAGTGTATTGAATATCCCAAATATGACATGAAAGTCCTAAAGTCTGAAGGTTCTAGTTGTGGAAATAGATGCTTGATTTTGAGTTTGAATCTCAGGTCATTCACTGCAACTCTTCGGCATCAGCAGCCAGAGCAAGAGAAAGCAAGCGCAGTTGGCGCCATTCTCTCTCCGGGTTAAAAGCATCCATCTCAGATTTGCTTCTGAGAAAAGAAATGTTTAACCAAACTGATTGAGTCTGAGATTGAGATGCGTCAAACTGAATCGCAACTAGTCGCAAGTTTAAGGGTCATCATGCTCATTTGGCATCAGCAGCCAGAGCTCGAGAGAGTAATCAGGATTGGCGCCATGCTCTCTCTCAATGGATGGTTAGGTTCTGCTCTCTCTCTCTCTCTCTCTCTCTCTCTTTCTCTCATTTTCCTCAAGAGTCCCAGGCATCCATTGGCTGGAGTATCAGAGCTGGGGATCTGGCACTTTCTCCAAAGGGTTCAATGGCTCAGCTAAATTGGGTAGAAAAATTAAATAAAAAGATTCTACACAGTCTGTGAAAAACCTGGGCGATTGTCTCCCCCCCCCCCCCAGCATTGTGGTCTCACACAATCTTCGCCCTGATTAGATCTTCTTAAGTCTTTCTCATACCTAGAGAATATTGCAATGTTCTCCCCTGAGCACAAAAAAAACAAGTTAGCACCTCAGCCTGCCTTCTAAAGGGCAGTTCTAAAGCACTGATTTGATTTGAGAAGAGATACGTGCACCTCCACCTCCACAACGCTCTCGGTAAGTTCCCAGAGTGGAAACCTTGAAAGACCAGGTTCGCAAGACCAGGTAAAAACGTTCCTTTGAACCAGGACTCTGGAGAACCAAGCAACTGGTGCAGAAGAACAGGCTTCTCCCTCCAACAGCATCCGTTACAACGAGATGTCCATGATTTCAGGAGGCAAGTGTTTGAACCCTACAGTTCCTGAGACAACTGGTTCCTGTCAAACTTTGTAGTAGATGTTGGCAGGACTCTGTGGCGGCATCTCCTGGACGATGTAGACGGGATGTCCGTAGTCCCCGCTGACCTTCTCGTAGTGCGGGCAGTACATGCTGTCGGAGGAGCGCAGGGGGAAGATGATGTCGCTGGGCTCTGAGCCGTTGTTGTTGGCGCCGCCGCTGCCTCGTTTGGGAAGGGTATGAAGGGGAAGTGGGCCGGAGCACTGGGCGGCGTGTTTACGGTGTCGCCGCTGCCGAATCAGAACCACCAGTCCGACCACGAGCAGGAGGACGAGCACCACGACTCCAGAGGCCACGCCGGCGAACAGAACCATCTCTGAGCTGGATGGACCCGTGGACTCGCCGCTCTTTCCATCGGCGCCGCTCTCTGGAACTGGGTCTGTTTAAAAACGAAGAAAACAAGAAGGTATAAATGAAAAAGGATCAAGCTGCTTAAAGCAAATGGCGATGTTTATTGCTATCTTACACCCTGTGAACAGCCTATTTTCATGCTTTCAACCTGTCTCGTTTAAATAGCAACAGTGTTTCTGAATATGTCTACTCTAATGGGCGTGGTGGTCTGGAAATGAAGAATGAATGTGTTCAGGTAAACAAACAAAAAAACACAGGTGCACCACTGACTGAATACAACCTAGACAGACCTAGTCAACAGTCAGACGTTCATTGCTATCTTAGTAACACAGAACACAGGTATGATCGAGCTGCTCAGTTTTCAAGCGTTGGACGCGTCCAGGTACCTGTGCCGTTTAAGTGTTTTGAGCTGTGCAATATGTACTTTCCCTGTCGTTACGAGAGCAAAGACACACTGACACACGCCCCCTAAATCAAGCTGCACAGTGCACATGGTTGATGGCTTGCCTATATATAGTTATTATAGTATATTATATGTACTAATTAATATTATTATACATACCAGCTTTACTGATGACTTCATCCTCCTTGCTGAAGGTGCTCTGGTTGTCGGTATCCGAGTGTTTGGGGGAATGATCTTTCGTAGGAACTGATTCAGGGCCTGCAGAAAAACACATAAAAACACATTAAAAACACGTATGTTACAAACAGCTATGAGACACTTAAAAACTGCAGCAGAAATGCGATGATATAAATTAAAGCAACAGTTTGTGAGTTTTAAGATTTGGGGTTTGGGAGACCTCTCTGGTGAGGATGTGTAACTGCACAATTTTAAAGTATGTGAAAGAGTACTTTTAATGTATGTTAATGTACATAATGTACATGAACATTCTGTGTTTTTGAGTATGTTGTTTATTTTTTTTATTTTGAAACACTGTCCAAGTTCAGTAAGCAATTATCATACAATCCAACAAACCTACCAGAGCACTCTGCTCATGTTTTTTTTTTTTTTTTTAGAATAAATATATTAGACTTTACAGGGATGGATGTACCAGGACAATGACACTTGATACTAAACTGATAATTTCAATATTTTATATATCAACTCAGAAATACTAATGATTTCAACACAACACAAAACAAAAAATGTAGGCACTGCTACTTTATTGTCAAATAAAGTACAAATAAAGTTTTATGCATTTTTAACACTGTTTTGTATATTTGTAGTTTATGCGCTACATTTGTCAGTATGTTTAATAAGTAATAATAGTCTATAAAAGTCTATACGCGTCCAGCTCTGAGATGTATCAGATGTATATCGGACAATTCAAATATGATCTGAAAGTCATAATAAAGGTTGTAGTTAGGGATCTAGACACTTGGCCTGAAGGCTGCAAGTTTGAGTGTTAGTTCAATCCTAAGCCATGCTCCTTTGGCATCAGCAGCCGGAGCCCGAGAGAGAGCGAGCACAATTGGTGCCATTCTCTCTCTGGATGGTGTGAATCAAAGGTATAAAAGAGATGATTGATGACAAATATGACGTAAAACTTGGATAAATAGTTTAGATAACAGGTTTTAGTTAGAGGAGACTTGACTCTAGCCCGAAAATTGCAACTTCTACTGACTCAGGGATATTAATGCTTTCAATATAACAAAAAACTAAGAATTTAAGGACTGCTGTTTAATGTCAAATAAATATTTTTTTTAACACATTTTTGTATTGAGTAATTTCTATGCTAAATTTGTCTGCATGAAAAATTTTAAATTTAATAGAACATCAAAGGTCTAAAAGTGTCCAGCTCTGAGATGCATCAGAAGGGTATCGGACAAGCCAAGGTTCTCCTTCAGCATCAGCAGCCGGAGCCCGAGACAGAGTAAGCACAATTGGTGCCATTCTCTCTCCTGATGATCAAAGCTTTGAAAAGCATTTAGCTCTGATTTGCTTCTGACAAATATGACATGAAGCTTGAATAAATAGTCTTGATAACAGGTTTTAGTTTAGGAAGCTAGACTCTAGACGCTAATGCTTTTGCCTGAGGATCTTCTAGGAAGTTCTAATGCTTTCAATATAACAGAAAAAAACATAGGGACTGTTGCTTTAATGTCAAATAAATGTATTATATTAAGGAATCTCTACACTAAATAATGCTAATAATACGTTTAGTACGTCCAGTCTGTAACAAATAACTAACATATGGAAAAGCGTATATATATCTTGTGTTCCTGGAAGCCCGGAGCTAAAGTGGGACCACCTCGTGGAGCTTCCTGCCTCGCGTTTATTCTGCTCCAGGATTAGCGAGAGAAATTAATGAATTGGCGTAAAGTAGGCATTCTCTGGGCGGCGGGGGAAGAGGGGGACAGCTGGCGGAGCCGTGGGAGGCGACTGCACATGACATTTCAATTACACGCTGAGACGCCGCTAACGCGCCGCCGCTCGCCGTACAGAAGGAGACGGGCTGGAGAAGGAGTCGCTAATGACCGGGCGTGGCCCGCTAGCGCACTGATGCAGCGCTCTGTAACGACGTGGGGACGTGACTTAATTCTGGACTTTTAACTTTGACTTTTAACAGTGAACGAAGCTCCAGTGTTCACTATTGACACTTTACCTGAGGCTGATATTTGTTACACCAATGCTAATGCTAACTACAAAGCGCTAGGCTGGCTAAATTACAGTTAACATACAGTTAAACCATCACTGCATTTGATAAATATCCTTTAAAAGTAATTAAACTAAATATTAATCTAAAAATCAAAGCAGCTGTAGTATTAATAATACTTTTTTTGATACAAAAAGTCCTTCCCACTTTCTATAATGCTGCCGACTATAATATTTCCGATATTGGAAATATTATGTTTATGAGATCAATGTTTGTATTGAGTAAGCTCTACACTACATTTTTCAATGCTTAAACTTTTAATAACTTTAAAAACTTAAGCTCTAAGATGCATTAGAAATGTATCGATTTCGAGAAGTTCGGGTTTGGGATTGAATCCCAGATCATGCTCCTGCGGCATCAGCAGCCAGAGCCTGAGGTAGAGCGAGCGCAATTGATGCCATTCTCTCTCCAGATGATGTACATCAGAGGTTTGAAATGGCAGCATTACAGGGTATCAAGAGAAAGATTTGGTGGGAAACATTTTTTATGACATTGTAGCTCATAAATATGCAGTAAAAATAAAGAATGAGCAATATATTAATGTAGTGTTTTGACATGTGACTTATCCTGTACAACAGAGTAAACTCTCACTCTTCCTTTCTTTCCAGGGGCGGTCCTGATGAGTGCCAGTTTCATCATCATAATGTTTTTTGATGGTCTTTTTTGCGACTGCATTTAAGGATACTTTCAAAGCTCTTCTTTTCAGATTCTGATTTTTTTAAATATTAAAGAAATAAAGAAAAACAAACTCCAGACTAAACACACACTGTCAGAGAGAGTGACTAACTGACGTCTGGGGAAATGAATGAGAAATAATGTAAATTATTTAAATATAGTTTAACAGTTGGAACAGATAAGCAGATAAAAATAAACAGACGATGCAAATCAGCAGAAGAGCATCCGCTCAGACAGACGCCTACAGAAACACAATAACTCACTCTGTCCGACCCGCAGCACCATCTTCATAGACTTGGTCCTGCAGACTCCGCCCTCGTGGTTGTCCAGGCCTTCAAAAGTGCTGTTTGACGTAGCTGAAGAGAAAACATAAAAGAAAAAATTGTTTTAGTTCAGTTTTGCAGTTTTGTTTCTTTTCATGAGTCTCACCCATAAAAGATTCACCCATAATCCTCCAGTATTACACCAGAACCAGAGTTCTAATCCCAAACCCAAACCCATTACCGGCCGCAGCCTCCAGAGTCCATAAAAGAAGCTTTACTGCGCTTATTATAATTAACTGAACTGAGGTCTGGGTTATAATGACTTACAACTTCATTATAAATACAGACACAATTATTATACTGTAATCAAAGCCGTATCAGAACATAACTGCTGAATTTATTAGGGTAGGTGGCAAATCTTTGTTCCACAGTTCCACACTGATATATAAAAATTGTGAGCAAAATCTAATATACAATAAACAAAATGTGATACTGATTCTAAAAAAAAATAAAATAAAAATTAATTGTATATCAGCTAGAAATATTGGAAAGATCTAAAGATTTAGTAATTGCTGGTGTTTTTTTTATTTATTCTCATTTTGCTTTAAACCTGCTTTAAAAAAGTCAAAGCCTATATCCGTAATTTTATAAAATTTAATTATTTGAAATTTGTCATTAGCAGATATAGAAAATGTATATATAAATATATATATTGAGAGAGAGAAAATACTGGATATCAGCCGTTATATTATCAGCCATTATTACAGAGTTTGTTTCTGTCTCTTTTTATAAAATATCACTGGAATTAGCAAATATTACAAATTGAACATAGAAGTGATAGAAGTGAACTGACGCCAATGGGAAAAATCATAAATATACATTTTCAAAGATATTATTAATTATTACATTTTATACATAATTTTAATGGAATCACCCTAGTATTTTTTAACTGATTTTTTCACATTTTTATATTAAATTGGATATTTTTTAAAGATCAGGAAAATCTTGAATGAACCCTACACTAATGATGGTTTAAAGCCTGTAATTTCTATCCTGAGTTTTGGAATAAATAAATATAAATAAAAATATTTTATTGGAAATTATTATTTCCAGTATTTTCCATGTGTATCATTTTATAAAATTTAGGTTACATGTTAGGACTACAATTTTTTAAATGGAAATTAAGACTGAAATTGTAGTGCTATATTTAATTGGTATCGGCATTTAAAAATAGATTATATTTATTCTATTTGTGTTTTTTAAATGCTACTCGACGTGGAAATGTGGAAATTTTCTTAAAACTGACATTTTTAGTCGTTTTTAGGGCAACTTTTGAGGGGGAAAAGGGATTTCCAAGAATTTGCGCAAATATTCGTAAATTTCAAGAAATTTCCGCAAATGTCTGGAAATTGTGTGATACTGACGGTACTGTACTTGTAATAGATCCGTTATAAGGACTTTGATAATAAATAAAAGTGTATTGTATTGTAGTCTAAAATATTAGTATATATATATTTTTATTTACTCCAGCTCTGGTTCTGTAGAGGCTGGGCTGGCCGAGCTCCAGCTTTAGGGATGAATGTTGAATGGTTGGCGAACCTTTTCAGCCCAGGCGCTCTAATGGAACACGACACGATGACGCTAATGGAATATGAGCGCTAATGGACGCGGAGGCTATAAGCTAATCCCAGGCGAGCGGTTTGTTCTGCCGCAGTGGCGTCCCAGTGGGCATCGCTTTCAGCTCCACTTCCACTCAGAGTTCAGTTCTGACCCGAGCGCCGCTGACGGACCCCGGTCTCACCAGTAAACCAGTACAGCTCCAGTCCATCCCAATAAAACCTCATAAAAACTCACAGTCCCACTAAAAACTTAAAAATGGTCCAATACAAAATTATACAGAATTACACTGCAATATTAGCAAAAAAATGGATGTCTGGATGGCCAGTATTAATCTACAATGGAAAATATTGGAATTTGATACAAAATTTGCTGTACAATTCTGATTTCATACAGTATCAGTCGTATCAATATTGCAATCAGATTAGATTTGATCATTTCTGAATTTCTGAGCAAGTGCCTTCAGTCCCTTTAAAAATTAAAACAGTATTACAAGATTCTAAAAGCTTCTTAAAAGCCAATATTTTTTTTTTTTTTTTTTTGGGTTATGTGCTTGTAAACTGCCATGTAAAATCTAAGAGTTTTTTTACTGACCTTATACTGGAATTTTACTAGTATTCGCAGAAAACTCCTTTAAAAAATGACTATAAAAACATTGGACTGATTCTTTTTTGTTTAACTGAACCCAATGTTTGTTGGGTTATGGGCTTGTAAAGTGCCTTCTAAAGTCTATGAGGGTCTTTACTAACTTGTACAGTTTATAAAAGTACTTTTTTAATGAATGCTGGCAGATACGTAAATTAAAAACACTGGAATTTGTAAAAAAAAAAAAAAAAAGAAATACAAAAAAATAAAACAGAAAAAAACAGTATTACAAGGCTCTAAAACTTTTTAAAAGGCCAATGTTCATTGGGTTTCTTTGCTTATAAAATTCTTTGTAAATCTAAAATGTTATTTATTGACCTGTAAAAGTATATATATATATTTTCTTTCTATCGATATTGGCAGATATATAAAGGAAAATATTGAAGTTTGATTGTTGAAATAATAAAACAGAAAATAAAACAGTATGGCAAGCCTTTAAAAGCCTATTAAAGCCAAAGTTTGTTGCTTGCAAGGTGCCATGTAAAGTCTATGAGGTTCTTTACTAACCTGTAAAGTTTATAAAATGACTATTTTGTATTGTATTTGCAGATTAACATGGAAATTTGATTAACAAAATAAAACAGAAGATAAAACAGTATTGCAAGACTCTATTAGATTATTTAAAGCCAATGTTGGGTTGTGTGTTTGTAAAGTTCCTTGTAAAGTCTAAGAGGTTCTTTAATGACCTGTAAAGTTTATAGTATTTGTTTTTTTTATATCAGTATTGTCAGATATGTAGATGGAATATATTGAAATTCGATTAAAAAAAACTGCATGACAAGGCTGTAAAAGCTTCTTAAAAAACAATGTTTGTTGGGTTTTTTTGCTTGTAAAGTTCCTTGTAAAGTTTAAGATGTTCTTTCCTGACCTGTAAAGTTTATAAAATTATTTATTTCTATCAATTATCGGCAGATATGTAGATGGAAAAACAAAATAAAACACTAAAAGGCTCTAAAAGCTTCTTAAAAGCCAATATTTGTTAAATTTGTTGTGTTTGTTTGCTTATTAAACCCCATAAAAACCAATGTATTGTATTAGTATATGGACGTAGCACCGCTAAATGCTAAAGCGCTAAAAGTCTGCTCCGGTCAAAAACCTCCAGAACCGCTGTAACCCCTATCCTCCTAATGAAAGCTGCCGTTTTTTTAGGTTCCGCTTGTCAGGGCTCAGGCCAAGCGTAGCGGCTTAGAGCACATTTTTCCAGGCTATTGTGCCGGAGCATTCATCCCGCCGCGGCGCTGCTAACCCCGCGCCCAAACATCCACTGGGAGTAATCTGCCGTCCGAGGCCGGGATTTAGCAGCAAATCAGCCGGCCCACCACAGAGAGAGAGAGAGAGAGAGAGAGACGTGGAGAGAGAGATGATGTGAGAGAGGGAGGGAGAGAGAGAGAGAGAGATGAAAACAACAAAGAGAGAGAGAGAGAGAGAGAGAGAGAGACGCTAAGCAGGAGACTAGCGGTAGGCTGGTTAGCTTAGCGGTTTGGGGATAAACTGCCTTATAAACCTCAGAGGAAATTATACTGTTTTTTAAATGATTATAATTCCAGTGGGAACTCTGAGAAAAAATAATTGCATTTGATTAACTTTAAATTTTAACTTAAAATAAGGGTAAAAGGGTAAATACTGTCTCACAAAATACTATAGAAATTAGCTTGTTTGTTTGCTAGCTAATTTGCAAACTTGAGGAAAGCCAGAGTTTATTATCAATACTACCTATTAGTGTCCAATTAAATCTATCTATCTATCTATCTATCTATCTATCTATCTATCTATCTATCTATCTATCTATCTATCTATCTATCGGTCTGTCTGTCTGTCTGTCTGTCTGGCTAGCTGGCTGGCTGCAATAATATTAATAATGCCATCCCACAGAGACAGAGAAGAAGCGACAGATAGAGAGAGATAGAGAGACAGAGAGATACGCGGCTAAAGAAAGAGAGATAGACAGAATGTGAGAGAGAGAAATAGAGATAGAGAGATAGACAGAAAGAGAGAGATAGACAGACATAGACAGATAGCTAGAGAGATATATAAAGATAGTAAGATAAAGATAGACAGAGAGAGAGACAGATAGATAGAGAGAAATATACAGATAGAGAGACAGATAGAAAGAGAGAGAGAGACAGATAGAAAAGAAGCGTTTTTACCCAACATGCCCCATTTCGCTACAAGCCATCTCACATTTGTGAGCATGTGAGCTCACCCTTCAGCCTGAGTGAAGGCACTCACTCTCCACAACACACACACACACTATACACTCGCACACACACTATATACACACAGAACCTCAGGCTACGCAGCCGGCCACACACACATTTACACAAACACTGCACACACACTCACACACATATACACTCATACACACATATACGCACTATACTCACACTCAGTGCTGTATGCAGAAGCCGGGCCATGTTTAATTACATATACATTTATATATAAGATCTATTTTATGTCAGATCGTATATAAATATATATAAATGTTGAGGTTTTTTTTAGTTAACAACACAATAACATCCTTTTGGGGACAATGTATCATTCAAACAAAAACATTCCAATAAATATTATTATAATAAATTACAGTATCATTATAATAAATACTCTATATGTACTGTACTTTAACAGTTGCTATTGGCTATACTGTTAATACATATTATCTATACATATTATATATATATATATATATATATATATATATATATATATATATAAACTTGTCAAATGTTTGGACACATCTTATTCAATGTTTTACTTTATTTCTTTATTTAATTTACTTTCTAAAAACACAAAAATTAAAGCAACTATTTTTCAGCACCTCCAGGAACTCAAGGAACTTCACAATGCTGAGAAAACTATTCCTGAGATTAAAATTTATCTGTCCTCAAAGAGAAATCTGATACTTAGAAGAATCTAAACTATAAAACATATTCTGGTTTATTATTTACAAAAAATATTCTGCATGTGTTCCTATATAGCTTTAATACAGTCTTTAATATTACATTTACAATGTAAAAAACATACAAAGAAAGAAACACATTAAATGAGTAGAGGAGTTTTCAAACTTTTGACTGGTACAGTATTTTTATGCTTCATATATTCTGAATAAAAAGCCACAGGGGTATCAAATAAAGCCTCTCGCCATGGGATAATATGTTTGATATGTGTCTGTTTTGTATTTTATCATGCTTGTATTTTATCATTCTCTCACATGTAAAAACACGTAAACTCGGTACAGAAGGTTCTGGCTGGAGGCTGCATGCGCCGTCGCAAAACATGTAATTAGCCGCACACGTTCCTGCGGAGAAGCGCATTTAGACTAAACATATGCGCCCATAATTGCAGCCGCAAAACTGCAGCGCAAGAATTGCAGCGGCGGCAGCCGACTTCCTTTATACTGCGCAAACAAGCCGGGGAACACAATACGCTCCCAGACTGGCCCTCCCCCTCCCCCATAATACTACTGCTCCTACTACAGGACCCACCGACCTCGTCCCATTCACCACCACCATGACCATACACACACACATACACCTATATAACACACACACACACACTAAAATGCATTAGAAATAACAAAAAAAAATAATTTAAAAAAATCTTTTCCTAGTAAAAGCTAAAATTTGGCGTAAAATTAGGGCTGGACGATATGATCCATAACTTTACAATATCACAATATATTTCTTATTTTTTCTTATTTTGGCATTGTCCCATTTACCACAACCCCTCTTGTACATACAGAGCAATATAACATACACACACAGTATTCTATAGGCTATATAAAGCATTATAAATACAGAATTCATAGTAAGTGTTACCAAAAAATATATAGTATCATTAATGATAGGAATAAAAGAAGGGTTAAAAAGGGCTGGAGGACATGGACCAATTTATTCTAGCAATATACACAATATATTTTTTATTTTCTGAATTGAATATGATGAAATTGCAAAATTAATGTACAATAAAAGAACAAAGTAACAGCAAAATTTACAAACATCTAAAAAAATTAATAATAATAATTCTCCAATTAATTCCCCCTACTCTATCAACCGGCCGCGTCCCGTTTACCACCGTCCCTATTGTACACACATACAAACCCAAATAACACACACACACACACACACACATTAACACACACAACCGGCCTTGTCCCATTCACCACCACCCCGTCGTACACAAACAGGGTATTATATAGGCCGTATAGTGCATTATAAATATAAAGAAAAAATTATAACAATATATTTCTTATTTTCAAAATTAAATAAGAGAGAATACTGAAAGATTATACAATTTTAAAAAACAGAAAACATTTTTTTTTTTTTTTTTCAAAATTTCAAAATAGTTTTTCTGTTTCTATTTTGAAATTCTGGCTTGAAATTAGTGCTGGACCATAACTGGCCCACAACTTTGATCACAATATATTTCTTAATTTAAATACAAGAAAATTACAAAATTAATATACAAAAAGGCCCTTCCCCTCCCTCGAACTACACCATCCGGCCTTGTCCCATTTGCCAAAAATACCAAAAATTCTGAAAAAAAGTTAAAAAGTATAAAATTCTAGAATGAAATTTAGACTGGTCGATACGATTTTTTTAAAATCACAATATATTTCTCATTTCCTAAATTAAATATGTCAGAATACCAAAGAAAGGTACACAATTTTAAAAATGCCACAGAAAACATTAATATTCCAATTAATGTAATACGTAATACGTAATACCCCCCCTTCCCCCTACCCCTACTCATTTACCACCATCCGCCTCTCACATACACACAAAGCCAAATTACACACTGTCAAATAACTCAACAACCCGTGTGTGTTGACATCGTTTCTGGACAAACTTCCTTTCAGCGTGCCCACTCACACTCACACACACACACACACACACACTCACACACACACTCACACACACACACTGGCCCACACACACCCCTCTTCGGGACCATTTAGGTCAGATATCTCCAGCCCCGCGGCTCCGGGCCAAGCTGCCTAACAGAATCCCGTCAGAGCGATCTGTCTCACGCTGGCGACGCAGCAGCAGCAGTGCAGGGATTTGGAGCGTGCAAATCTTAAACTCACTCGCTCGACCCGCTCAGGAATGTGCCAGCTGAGAAAAGGCCAGGGTGCACACGCACGAGCCCCCGAACGCCCGCTACCCACGACCCACATCAGATCACCATCACTGACCTCACCCGGATTACCACTGCTGCACTCAACCCACTGAGTTCAGAACCAAAACTAACATTTACACACATTCAGAGTTGGGATTGGCGTAAACGCTCCATTCTACACACTTCTAGGTGCTTTCTGGGCATGTGGCAAAAGTCACGGGACATGATACTAGATCCTGGAATCAGTTTATTAACCATCAGGCCTGTCACAGTTACTGTTTTTGTCTGGACAACATACAGCTCTGAAAAAAATAAGAGAGCACCTAAAAATGATGAGTTTCTTTGATTTTACCAAATTAAAAACCTCTGAAAGCTGAACTGCTTGAATTTTGCACCAGGAGTGCAGGCATAAAGTTATAAAGTTATCTAAAAGCAGTGTGTAAGACTGGTGGAGGAGAACATGATGCCAAGATGCATGAAAAAAACAGTGATTCGATGCTGTGCTACACCAATAAAAGTTGCTCTGGATAAGAGCATCAGATTAATGCCATGAAACATTCATATATGAAGTCACCTTGCCATGAGCACACTGGCCAGTGCTCGACCTCACTCACACTAGATATCACCTTGCAACTTATACAGGTGTGGCCATTCCTACATGCAAGCTGGTAACAAATTACATAAATAACGTCCCATGCTGTCCCCTGAACATTTTGCATGTAAGTTTATCTTAAGTAAGAGTATCTTAATGCTAATAATGCTAACCCCACTAACGGTCTTTCTGGCCTTATAAAAGCAGCAGTTGGATAATAAAGTGGATTAATCTGGACTGTTCTGGTTGTCAGATCTGAAGCAGAACTGATTTAAAGTTAGCGTGCACTTCAGAGAGTGTTCTCCTGCAGGCCAAGCCCTTCCTGATTGCTCTGCAGAGCCAGAAACTTAAGGTGAAGTCGTCCTCAGAGAACTTCTGAAGACCCTGGCCTGGAACCAGGTTTTTATTTTGGCTCAGAGAGACTAGCGCAAAGGGCTAGGCCGGAGAACGCTAATCCCAAATTAGCGTGGGAGGGGAGGTGTGTTTGGCTCGGAAAAACTGCAGATGATGTGATTGTGTTTTCCTTTGAGGAACTCAAGGCCTCACAGTTTGAGGGGAAGCACTGGATATCTTAGGTGTTTCCAATAAAAAAGCGTCCAGTGATTACTAGGTGGTTACTACGGTATGTAGCTGCAAATATGTAGCTCTTCCAAAAACTTTTAACAACATTGCATAGCAACAACCATCTGGGATATCATAGCAACCACAAAGCATATTTTTTTGGTGTTACTAATGAAGCGGCCAGTAATTGATTCGGTTACTGTAGTAATAGGTGGTTGCTGTGGTGTCCCAGGTGCTCTTTATGGTGTGGCTTGGCTTTTAGATACACTATTTTAGGCGGTTAATATGGCATCGCAGCTGCAATACTCTACCAACCATTTAGCAACCACATAGCAACCACCTGGGATATCATAGCAACCACCTGTAATATATGAGCAACCACTAAGCATCTTTATTAGGTGTTACTTACAAAGTGGCCAGTAATTGCTGAGGTTGCTGTAGTACTAGGTGGTTGTTGTGGTATCCCAGGTGGGATATCCCACTTGGGATATCATAGCAACCACCAAGCATCATTATTTGGTGTTACTAATAAAGTGGGCACTGAGTGGAAGCAGGGGGCAGCTAGGAGTTTCCAAAAAAGTGGCCAGTAATTGCTGAGGTTGCTGTACTATTAGGTGGTTTCGGTGGTATCCCAGTTGCGTCTTATGGTGTGATTTGGCTTTTAGATACACTATTTTATCACGATTTTTCACTATTAATCTCATAGCAACCACTTGGGATTTAATAGCAACCACTAAGCATCATTATTTGGTGTTACTAATAAAGTGGGCAGTGAGTGGAAGCACAGGGTTCGAGAGGAGTTTCCAACAAAGTGACCAGTAATTGCTGAGGTTGCTGTATTAGGTAGAATTAGGTGGTTGTTGTGGTATTCCATGTGCTTTTCATGGCGGTTAATTAGAGATGGCATTACAGATGCAATTCTCTACCAACCACATGATATAATATAGCAACCACCTGGGATATCATACCAATTTTTTAGGTGTTTCCACAAGGCTGATAGGTGTTTCCAACGAAGTTGGCAGTTATTTGCTGCTGTTACAATGGTATTAGGTGGTTGCTGTGGTATCCCAGGTGGATTTATGGTGTCGCTGCAATACTCTACCAACTGCCTTGAATATTACAGAAACCATTTAGTCACACAATAGCGACCACTTTGCAACCACATATTGACACCATGGCAAACTCCTTGGATACAAGAACAACCATATTCCAACACCATAGCAACTATACACAGGTGTTTCTAATACAGTGGCCAGTGAGAGGAAGTACAGGGGGTACTTACAGATAATGTGGTAGTCCTTTCCCTTGAGGAACTCCAGACCCCACAGGTTGGGACTAAACTCCTGGAACTTGAAGGTGAACTTGACGTCCTGGTCGGGTTTGTCGCAGTTCAGCAGCGCCATGTTGTCCTTCTCCACGCGGCACGTCTCCAGCTGCTCCTTGGTGACCAGGTAGACGCGGAAGTACTCGATGTTGGTGCGCTCGCTGGACCCCGGCCTCAGGCGAGGACACACGATGTCCATCTTGTCTCCGATCTGAGGGTACAGGACCAGGCCTCGCCCGGGTACGAACCTACGGGAGGACAATACAGAAGGTCAGAGTCTGTCAGAGCAAAGTTACGGAATGGTTTCTGACGTTCAGCTCTCCGACGCCTCGAGTGCTGGAGCAGAGCAGCATCTGTTCGGGGAATCTGCTGCTCTAACAGACCTGATTCAGCTCAGAACTCACATCAAAACCATGTTCTAAATAAAACAGATGCTGCTAAAGTGGGACACAAAGTATAACGGCCTGAAATCTGGACAGAAACAGGTTCTGGAGTAGGTGAGGTCGGTCATGTTCTTGGGGCAGTGTTGGGACAGAAGTCTCCCCAGGCTAAACCCATTGTTTGATTGTTTTTGTACCATAAAGGTATCTAAGGATGTGTCCCAATTGTTAAGTAGTTTGAGTATGTAGTATATCACAATATTATGTTCTGCAATACTGTATCGACTCTCAAAAACACAGTATTAATAATTAATAATTAGCCTACAATTTGGTTTAAAAAATCAAGTATCACAATATATCATAGTGTACTTAATCGGAACTATGTATTTTATTATGTATTGTGATGCTAACATTATGCTAACACTGTAGTAATGATGTAGGACAAAGCCCATAGTCAGTGTGCTAAAACTGTAGTAGTGATGTGGGATGAGGCTCATAGCCAGCATGCTAACACTGTAGTAGTGATGTGGGATGAGGCTCATAGCCAGCATGCTAAAACTGTAGTAGTGATGTGGGATGAGGCTCATAGCCAGCATGCTAACACTGTAGTAGTGATGTGGGATGAGGCTCATAGCCAGCATGCTAACACTGTAGTAGTGATGTGGGATGAGGCTCATAGCCAACATGCTAAAACTGTAGTAGTGATGTGGGATGAGGCTCATAGCCAGCATGCTAACACTGTAGTAGTGATGTGGGATGAGGCTCATAGCCAGCATGCTAACACTGTAGTAGTGATGTGGGATGAGGCTCATAGCCAGAATGCTAACACTGTAGTAGTGATGTGGGATGAGGCTCATAGCCAGCATGCTAACACTGTAGTAGTGATGTGGGATGAGGCTCATAGCCAGCATGCTAACACTGTAGTAGTGATGTGGGATGAGACCCATAACCAGCATTGTAATACTATGGTATTTACGTGGGACAAGGCCCATAGCCAGCTTGTTAACACTATGGTAGTGATGTTAAACGAGGCCCATAGCCAGCATGCTAACACTGTAGTAGTGATGTGGGATGAGGTCTATAGCCAGAATGCTAACACTGTAGCAGTGAAGCCTGTAGTCAGTGTGCTTACACTGCAGTAGTGATGTAGGATGTGTCTTATAGCGAGAATGCTAACATTGTAGTAGTGATGTGGGATGAGGCCAATAGCCAGCATGCTAACACTGTAGTAGGCAAGTTTGTTTGGCAGGTTAGCATGATAAATTACTAACTCTGTGAATCAGGGTCGGAATGTGAGATCAGACACATTCAACCACAGCAACTGATGCACAAATTATATTAATTCAGAATAATGCTTTAAATTAATCCAGTTTAAAGTGTCCTAAACTCTCTATAACCTCATTTTCATTCAGAAATGTCACTTTTTGGACATTTTATAGACCTATAAGATTAGATTAGAAACTGTACTAATACATCATGATTCACAAAGCAGTAAGTAGTAAGTAGTTCTGTAGAAACGAGGTTTTGTTAATGAGGGTAATCAGCAGCAACAGCAGCATTTCTAAAGCAACACTGAAGTTCACAAACAACCAGCATCAATCAGCAGCTCACTCCAGGAGGTCAAGAGTCAGATTACCTCCGGCAGAGGAATGCGGCCTCCCATGAGCTGGAGTCTTAAACGGACCAAATCAGAACATACACACACTAAAACACTAAAACTAGAACTTTAAAATAGAGAATAAAGCACTTCAGAGTGTTTGCTGAGCAATACCTTACATAAGCAATTGTGTAAAGTACTTTTTTTCTATTAAATTTATATGCATTTTGTTCTCACTGGAACTTATATACTTTATTTTTGCCATTTAAAGTCTTCAGATCCAGTCAATAAGTTAAAGAACATACAATATACGGTATATATTCAACATTATTGTATATACATATAGTTAAAAGTTTAGACGCACCTTAAATTCAGTGTTTTTCCATTATTAAAAAAGAGCTGTATGAGCTCATTAATTTTTAACATTTTTTATTAATTTAAAGAAGAATTAATTTTAGCAGAAACCAAAAATAAATTCATAGATTTTTAGATTTTAGATTTAGATTTTATTCTTAAACAATAGCTCACCAAAAACCTGATTTTGTATAAATAATACTGTAACTAAATATAAAACAAAACAAAATAAAGTAATACATTAATGAGCATAGTGTATACAAACAATATACATTTCCGGTTCGAAAATTTTAGAACACCCCCCATTTTTTCCCTTATATTTTTTCCATTTAAGCTTTTCAGGTTTAGACAATGTTAATATAATCCTAATCCTAAACTTTTGGAAACCGGAGAAAACTGCTATAGTACGAGTCACGTCTGGCTGACCCACATGGAAACAACAGCTTTAGCCTTTAGCCTTTAGACTAACATGATTGGATACAAGTCTCAGTTTCAGCAAAGAAAAGAAGAATTCTAAATTAACCTCCATTTATAGTTAATAATGCGTTAATAAACAGTGTAAATAGCGTAAATTCTTCAGTGTTGTCTTTTCACGCCCCGTTAATACACACAATTAACAGTTAGCATTCCAGGCTATACAGCAGAGGTCAAGCAGCAGCAGCCTGTAGACTGCAGAGCTTCACTGAGGTCCTGCTTCTTTTCCCAATCAGATCAATTAATCAGGAATGTAAACAGGCAGAAGTTAGGAGAGCTTCCTAAGCAGGAGGCCCCTGCAGGCTCCGGGCTCCTCCGGGCTCCTCGGGCTCCGCACTGATTAAAATACTTGACCTATAGCCTTTCTGAGGCGCTGACCCTCGAGTCCGCTACAAGCTAACGGTTTTAAACAATGCCCAGAGCTTTTGTTTTACGTCGGAGGGGAAGCCCAGCGGACCCCTCCTCCGGGCCGGACCCCTCCTCACGCTGTAAACCAGACCCAGCAATTTCCCTCCGCCAACTCCCAGCCCTTTGTCTCGGTCCAAATTAGAAAGTGACCATATAACAATTACACTGGATCCTTTACAAAACCCTCCATCTGCACTGCTGTTAGCTGCTGTTAGCTCCTGTTAGCTGCTGTTAGCTCTTCATTTCACCCTTTCTTTGTAATACTGCATATACTCTCAAAAACACAGCATTAATAATTAATAATTAGTCTACAATTTGGTTTTAAAAATCAAGTATCACAATATATCATAGTGCACTGGATAGCAACTCTGAATTGTGTTTTGTGTGTTGTGTATTGTGATGCTAACACTATGGTTATGATGTGGGATGAGGTATAAGCCAGCATGCTAACACTGTAGTAGTAATGGGGGGTGAGGTCTGTAGCCAGAATGCTAACACTGTAGTAGTGATGTGGGATGAGTGACATAGCCAGCATGCTAACACTTTGGTAGCGATGTGGGATGAGGCCCATTGACAGAAGGCTAACACTGTCGTAGGCAAGTTTGTTAGTATACTCCCTTTCATATGTTAGCATGCTAACAGCAACTGTTGTTTTTAATTATTAGAATTAGAAAGTGGCCATGTAACAATTACACTGGATCTATTACAAAACCCTCATCTGCACTGCTGCTGTTAGCTGCTTTTAGCTCCTGTTAGCTGCTGTTAGCTCCTGTTAGCCGCTGTTAGCTGCTGTTAGCTCCTGTTAGCTGCTGTTAGCTCCTGTTAGCTTCTGTTAGCTCCTGTTAGCTGCTGTTAGCTCCTGTTAGCCGCTGTTAGCTGCTGTTAGCTCCTGTTAGCTGCTGTTAGCTCCTGTTAGCTTCTGTTAGCTCCTATTAGCTCCTGTTAGCTGCTGTTAGCCCTTTATTTCCCCCCTTTCTTACCCCCTCAAGTCATTTTATGAAAAAATATACAAACCATTAACATTCCTCTGCTGCTGGATTAGTGTTTTATATGCCATCCATCACACCGACCCGCTCCACGTGTGTGTATTACAGCAAGCACTCTGAGAGCGGGTCGTAAATTCTATTTTTATGTAAAAAAAAAGGTTTACTTGCAATATTATGCTTTTATCATCAACATCAGTGCAATAACAAAGCATTAAGACTTTAAATTAAACCAACTATATTACTTCCTCACTATATATATATATATATATATATATATATATATATATATATATATACAGTATATGTGATAGTAAGGGTGTGCCATATCGTATTATATGCAAAAAAAAAACATTTAGATTATACCCGTCCAGTATCATTTATTTTACTTTAATCCTGGATATATGGAGATATTTGGAGTGCATTATTAGTATTATTAGTATCATGACATTCTGGATCATTGACTTCTGTTACAAATCTGATAAAACTGTAAAATTCTTGTATGCCATATCATATCATATCATATCATATCATATCATATCATATCGTATGCAATAGCAAAATTTAATTTTCATTTTTTTGCAGTAGTGTATTCTTGAAATGTTTTTTTTTGTGTGTGTGTGTTTTTGCCCACGCCTATAATATATAATAATATAGATACTGTACCATTTAAAAGTTTGGATGCACCTTTAATTCAGTGTTTGTTTGTTTTTGTTTTTTTTATAAAAATCTACATTTTCTGTATTGTCGATAAGGGGTGAGTGGTTTGGCCCTAAAATAATGATACAATATTGCAGGGCTGTTTTGCAATAATAACGTTGCATTTTTACAATTAATTTCAAATAAAAGTAATTTTACCAAAAACAAAACAATTTAAATCAATAAATTTGTTTGTCTATTTTTTAAAACAATCACAGCAACAATTGTATTTGATTTTTTATAAATTAATAGCGTAACTAAATAGAAAATAAAACACAAAATAAATAAATGTAACAAAAAATCTACTTTAAGAAAAAAAAATTACTTTAGGATAAAATACAGGTCAGAATTGAGTAATGATAAAACTGGCACTCATCAGGACTGCACCAGGAAAGGAGGAACAGGAGTTCCCTCTGTTGCAGAGGATAAGTTAATCAGTTATAAAGAGTTCCCAGCCTCAGAAACCGCAAGTTAACATTATTGTATATTTTGGTTTGTTTAACACTTTTTTTAAGTTACTACAGGATATCTTATATGTTCCTTCATAGTCTGATCGCTTAGATCACTTCACTATTCATTTATAATGCAGGTAAAAATAATAAAACTCTTGTCTTTTTTGCTGAAATCTAAATCTGCCAGTTGTTCTTTATGTTGAGTAGAAATCTCATGATGAATGGGCCAATAGAAATGCGTTTTATGAAAAAGTATGCAACCCATTAACATTCCTCTGCTGCTGGATTGGTGTTTTACGCCCCATCCATCACTCCTCTCTCTCTGCAGGTGTGTATTACAGCGAGTCCCGGGCGGGCTGGGTGGTAGGTTCTGAAGTGGGGTATTGATACAGCGGGCTGGAGTTCAGATCTGTGTTTTTGATAGCTCTATTATAAACACTGGTAATGGTTCAGGCTGCGTCCAGCGCTGGAACTAAGCCTCCCGTGAGCCGACAGCATTATCAGCATTATCCCGACTCTTTAAACAAGCCTCCTAAACGCTTCTCGGGTTTAGAACCTGTACAGAAGCTACAGAGACATAAAGCAGCTCGATAAAGACTGTAGATATTCTTATAAATGCACTTTTCACTCAATACCTTCCATTAACTCAACATATAGCCGTTTATTTCTAAACCGCTATGAACAAAAGAACAAAAGGAACATAGAGTTCAATAGAGCTTCACAGTTTTCCACTAAAATCCTCTTTTACTCCTCCAAGACCTTCTGTTTGAGGATGCCCCACAGATGCTCAAATAATAGATACTGTATTATTTATTTTTTTATATTATATAGATGTATTACACACAGAGTTTTCTATTTTTAAGTACAGCCAATGAAAAGCCAAAATCAGTATCTCAGAAAATCAGAAAATTAGAATATTACATAAGATCAATTGGTACTTTTGGCAGTGTGACCAGTGTGCCGAGTCCTGCTGAAAAATGAAATCTCCATCACCATAAAAGTTGCCTTCCACTCCTCCAGAACCCTCTGTTTGAGAATACCCAAATACCCAGACGCTCAAATAGACAAGATACTGTGTAATCCATCAATGCATAAAATCAATGGTGCCTCACTTATATGAAATACATGTAAACAATGTTAAATAGGCACCAATTATTGATGTAAAAGAATTTAAAACATTTAAAATACCCATAATATCAGGTAAAATAGCCAGTTGCAGAATGTACAATTCAATAAATAAATACAACAGTTTAAAAAGGTGATATTTGCTCCCAATGCGTACATTATTGTACGCAACTTAAATAAAACTGCTAAAAAAAAATGGAAAATCAAAAGACAAGTCCGATATAAAAAAATTAAAAATACCACATCCTCCTGAGGCCATTTATCATAAATTAACCATTGAAAAAAACTGCAAATTCATTTAAAATAACTGTATTACAGAAGATAAAAAACTGTCCAACTTTGTTCAAGTAAAATAGCCTGTATTGTGACGATAAAGAAGTGTCTAAATGTATTTGAAATAGAACTAATTTTAGCAGAAACAAAAAAAACTTCCTAAAAAGTTTTAAATCTATTTTAAGTGTTTATTTTATTGTGGATGATTAAGGCTTACAGCACTTCCTGCTTCTCTCTGAGAATAAATATTTTCTGAGACCCTGATTTTTGGGGTTTTCATTGGCTAATAAAAGTTATAAACACTTATAAAATAGATCACTCTGTGTGTAATACATCTATATAATATATTAGTTTCACATTTTGAACTGAATTATTAAAATAAAGTTACTTTTCAATGATATTCTAATTTTTTTTTTGAGATGCACCTGTATGTTTCATTATCAGCTAATCATACAATACAAATAAATATATGGCCTCAATCATGTTTGCTGACCTCAGTACTGACAGAATGAATGCATAAATTAATGCAGTCTTATGTTTTATAACTACTTTTATTAGCGCTTTTATTAGGGCTTTTGTTTATTGTTTAGACGATCCAATAAACTAATAAATAAACGATTTCTTTGGACTCCTGTTGGGCCTCATAAACTCATCAGGACCAGAGTTAAGGGGGGGTATATTACTCAGAGCAGGGTTTTCCTGGGGGTCTATGAGAAGACAGGAAGCGTTTCCACCCCTCCGCTGCCCCCCTGGAGCTCCCGGACCAGCTCGAACCATGCTAACTAAAGGGGGGCGGGGCGAATGGGGGGTGGAGTGGCAGAGTGGGGGGGTAGAGGGATTGATCTCTCAACCTGCCGAGCCTTTTGTGTTTAATCCCCGTGACAAAGATTACCCACGGAGTTACTGGAGCTCATGAAAACTGAATACAGGCCTGCAGAGGGGGGGTCTGGAAGGGTTAGGGGTGGTTTAGAGGGGTTTAGGGGGGTTCGGGGGTGGTTGACGGGGAGTTGTAATAACACAAACTTTAGCCCTGTCCAGTCTGAGCCCCTCTCTTATAAACTTATAGGTTTTATTTGACAGACTAATCACCAATAACCCCCACGCCACCATTGTGAATGAGTCTCTGAGTGATTCAGTGAGTCAGTAAATGATTCAGTGAGTCAGTGAGTGATTCAGTGAATCAGTAAATGAAGTGTGAATAATATAAGTGTGAGTTAGGCCTGTCACAATAATTACATTATCGACTTATTGTAAATAACTGAACATAACCTCAATCATTTTAATAATCGTCCATTAAGTTTCCACTTACAAAAGGCACTTACATATACTGTGACATATATTGTGGAAAAATGGGAAAATCAACACCCAAAACAAACTTAAAGAAACATAGTCACTTAACTTAAGTGTCTCTTAGCTTAGTGTTGCCTTTATGCTGGTCCAACGTGGGCCAGCTGGGACAGACCGGGGTTGCACGTCATGGTGTGGGACGGACCCACGGTTCCCCTGCCTCCGCACTTATATTATATGTTATATATGTATATATTATTTATGACTATAACCTACTTTGGTTCAAGCTGGGATTTTTTCAGGTTCCAAAATTAAGTCCATGGACAGAAATGGAAAAAGTTTATTGTCTTTAAAAGAGTGCAATTCCTTTGTTATGATATTATGCCCTGTCCTGCTGGAAAATGAAATCCGCAAAAGTTGAACAGTTTAGATTTTGTATGAAATAATAACAGTGTAACAAAATAAAAGTCAAATAAAACAAAACTAATGTACTGTTACAACAGATATTTAACACAAACTAAAGTGCAAACTAAATTACGACACACCCCTAGATTGCTAAGCACTTAATTACATTGTGCTTTGGGCAATGACTGTCTATCTATCTAAATAATATATTTTTTCTTTAATATCACATTATATATCGTAGAACAATAAACCATGATTAGTTCTTAGACCATGTTAGGTTTTTCCAATAAGTTATTATTTTTTTAAATGTTGGCTTTAGTTTAGTCTAGATTTGATACTTTTTTAAAGATATTGTTTTTTTTTATGATATTCCTTCTTAGATTTTTTTGAGATGCATCTGTATGTTTCATTATCAGCTAATCATACAATGTAGGTATATGGCCTCAATATTGTCAATGTTTGCTGACCTCAGTACTGGCAGAATGAATGCATAAATGAATGCAGTCTTATTATTTATGACTATAACCTTCTTTGATTCCAGTTGGGATTTTTTTGGGTTCCAAAATTAGACTCGTGGACAAGTTTATTGTCTTTAAAAGGGTGCAATTCCTCTGTTATGATATTATGTTATCATTATATTAGTGCTTTAATGGTCTTAAAATGCCAAAAATATAGTTTATTGCAAAAATTTCTGAGAAAACATATCGTTTGCAAAAAAATTTTATGGTGACAGGCCTAATGTAAGTGTGTATAAGCACTAGCATTGTCTTGGTGATCAGGAACGCTTGGTGTTACAGATTTAACCCAGTAAACTGCTCACTATAATCCCCGAACATTCATTTTCACTGACGTCTGAATACGGCGTGGCTTTAGCCGACCAAATGGCACGGGCCCACCGCCGCCTCCATTAGGAGGTATTTACAGTCGGGACGAGTGCTGCCAACAGGACGGGAAGGAAAGTGGGGGCGGGGGGGCGAGGGGGTAAACGAGGCGGCCCACTGAAGCCTTTATTTGGGCTCATAATGAGCCTCGTAAAACTCACACTGCTCACGGTTTGTGTTCCTGCCTGCACTTTTACTCCAGTCCAGTAAAGCAGCAGATGTTCAGCTCTCACCCGATACTTCCTAAAAACATACGGCCTAAAAACAACCCTTAAAACGCTCCTTTTACACCAGAATAAAGTGTTTTGCGTTTGGCCGCCTTCCTACAAACTAGTATAATGTACTAAAACCTCTTTAGGATCCTTTAAAACTGTAGATTAGAGCTGCATGATATTGGAAAAGCCAACCACTGCATGATTTGTTATTCGGCGATATGTATTGCGATATATATATTTTTTTAAATACAGTCATTTTTGCAAGATTAGACTAGAAGCCAACATGTTGTAACGTTAATAGTGAACTCTGTGTATAAATAAATAAAAAGACAGACAGACAGATAGATAGATATCTATCACTCTGTTATTATTTTCACACAAAATCTTGGTAAGGGACTTTTCACGACTAAATACATGTTTATGTTCATACTGCATGTGTAAAACATATATTTGTAATAAATAATTATTTTTATTTGTTTTGTTTCTTTTTTTCTTTCTTTACTCTCGTCTCTCTCTGTCTTGTTTTACCTCTTATCCTTGTCTGTTTTTGGTGTACCCTTCTCTCAGTTAGTTCTGCTATTGCCAGGCTGTTATTGTAAGTAATAATTTGTTCTTAATGACTTGCCTGGTTAAATTAAAGGTTAAATAAAAAAAAAACCTCGTAAAAAGTTCTTTTTAACATTCTTTTTAACGATCTTCAAATCACAGAGAATTTTTAGTATTGCAAAAATATTCTGAAATATTGGAATATTATTTTAGGGTCATATTGCCCATCCATACAGGTATCTTAATGGTGTTCTGACATTATAATAGACAGAAATAAAAATATATAGAAACTATAGAATAAAGATATATAGAATATGTATAGGAGCTTTATGAAATACAAATAGAAATAAAAAATGCTAACCTAAAATATAGTACTGATGTATTGCACATAATATAGTAGTAGTTTTAGAATTACTGTAATAAATAGATAACATATAGATAAATATTAATGTATATACATATCATGTACATTATATAGCAGCCATTATTATTAAACAGATACAGGGCTGCTAATGTTACTAAATCACTTATGGAAAGTTCATACTTAACCATTTTTGAGAAAATATGAACTACATACAATTACGTTTCTCCAGAGGTTCTTTAGTAAAATCACTGGTTATATACTATAACCATAACACCATAACAACTGTAGTTAATGAGAAAAAGAACCCTCACAGTTTAGTGTGCGATGCAACTATGAGAATATGGTGCATATGGTTCTTTATATCACTGAGAAATGGGTGGGTCTCAATATACCACTTGTTTTATTGTGTTTTATTTGCTTCAGAAATCATTTTTCTGCATTACATATGCTACCATATAGTACTGTAGTTAAGGGTTCCACCACTGGTAGTTACAATGGTTCTGCAGTAGCTGTAACAATCAATATTATATACGATTCTATACAGCTAGTACTGATCAATTCTGACATTTTTTAGTACCAGTGTAAAAGGATGGCTCTCCAATGGTTCTGCAAAAAAATTATTTATAGTGTACATAGCCATAACAATCAATATTATAATGTATACGGTTCTATATATATATATATATATATAGTACTAATATAAGTGTGCAACTACTAGTCTAGACTAGAAAAGTCATAGAACCAAAATTAATGTAAAAAGAGGGTTCTCCAAAGGTTCTTGAGTAAAGGCACTAGTTGTACAAGAACTGTAAACATTGTTTTATGTACTAAGCAGAAAGTATATAGCACTGTAATAAGGGTTCTAATAGGGACTGCTACAAGACTGAGAACATTTGTGCACGCTTTTTTAGTACTACACCTTTGTCTGAAACAGTTCTACCATAGAGTAAATGATTTTACAATTTGTTTTAACCAAAATGTAGGTACTATATAGTGCACTTTTGAGCACTTTTTACCATTTTTATCACTACATAAACCCTTTAAAAAGGTATAAGATTTGTAAAAGTAGGGGTTTTTAACATAACAAGAAAATGTATGTACAATGTGGAACATATATAGCACTAATTAGGCTTCCAGTACTGATAATTGTGCCAATATCCAAGATTTAACAATCAATATTTTATACGGTTCTATATAGATAGTACTAATAAGTGTGCAACTACTAGTCAAGACTAGAAAAGTCATAGAAAGATTGTGCCACTTTTTAGGACATTACCCTTTTCCAAAGTTTAGGTAAAAAGAGGGTTCTCCAAAGGTTCTTGAGTAAAGGCACTAGTTATACAAAGTTTTATGTATCAATCAGAAAGTATATAACACTAGTACGGGTTCTAGTAGTGATTCTAGTAATTAGAAACAGTTCTGCTATAAAGGTACTGGTTTTACAATTAGTTTTAACAAAAATGTAGGTAATACACAGTGCACTTGTGAGTCTGAGAACGTTTTTGGGCACTTTTTACCATTTTTATCACTACATGCACGATTGAAAATGGAATAGGATTGGGAAAAGTAGGGTTTTTCAAAGGTTTTTCAGTGAAGTCCTACAAAATGTTGTGTACTATTGGTACCAAAGGGTACTTATCCACAGAACCTACAACCAGCCTGACTGAAACTAATATGCAACAGCTTGAGCAGCTGGGTGGTCTGGTCCTCCAGCCCTGAGGAACTCTTGAGTAGGTAGTAAGTAGGTGGTTTGGTTGGTGGGGTGGTGGTAGTGGTGGGGTGGTTGGTAGGTGGTGGGGGTTCAAACTTACTTTGTGTTGGATGTATTCCAGTATATGGAGTCTAGGATGGTAGATCTGGAGAGCTTCAGACGACATCCAATGACCAGAAGTCCAAGCAAACATCTCCACAGTGGATCCATGGCACGGTGGAGAAACCCAACCTACACGTAGAGGTGACGGCTGGCCGGACGTGTAGCCGCGAGCTCTACAAGTGGAGCGGATGGACGGGGAGATACGAGGCCGGGTAGAGGAGACCCTCTCTTGGTCTGGAGGTTCTCGCTTGGTCTGGAGAACCTTGGAGAACCTTCAGAGACTCGTACGTGTAGAGCGACGTGTGGCGCACAGCTGGCCTCGCCCTGTAAATGCGCTAAAACCGTGTAAACCGCCGAGTAAATCCGGACTACACGGTAATCCTCCTGCAGAATAAGCGATAATCCAGTTCAACCAGAACCGCGGAACCGTCTCGCAACCCCTCCGGACCAGAACCGGTACCGCGCGTGACGGGAAGCCTTTTAAGTTGCCGACAACTTCTAAGCAACGTCTTCTTCACGCGAACGTCTTTTCGCCTTCTCGCGGATTGCGCTGGAGATGCGCTGGGAACCTACAGTGTTCACACAAGCCCCGCCCACCGTCTTCGCCTAATCCCGCCCACCACATTCATTCTCGCGTACTGGCGCGTGGAAGCCGCGCCCACATACTAGCGCAAACCCCGCCCCCCGCGTTCCTTCAGGCGCTTCTCTCTCTCTGTTCATTGTGCTCGCTTTCAAACAAACCACGCCCATTTTCCCGCACAAGCCCCGCCCACTCCTTCTTCAAACTAGATGAAGAGTCATTCAGTTCAAAAACACAAAGTGTCCAAATGTTTTTAGACACTTCAGTTTCTGAATCAGTTTCTCTGATTTTGCTTTTTATAGGTTTATGTTTTGCGTAAAATGAACATTGTTGTTTTATTCTATAAATTACGGACAACATTTTGCCCATATTCCAAATAAAAATATTGTCATTTAGTGCATTTATTTGAAGAAATTACAAAAAAGATTAGAAAAAAAAGTGTTCAGAAATCAATATTTGGTGGAATCACCTGGTTTTTAAATCACAGTTTTTTAATGCATCTTGGCATCATGTTCTCCTCCACCAGTCTTACACACTGCTTTTGGATAACTTTATGCTGCTTTACTCCTGGTGCAAAAAATCAAGCAGGTCAGTTTGGTTTAATGGCTTGTGATCATCCATCTTCCTCTTGATTTTATTCCAGAGGTTTCTAATTTGGAAGAATTGAAAATAACTATTTATGAATATGAACTTGTTTTCTTTGCATTTTTTGAGGTCTGAAAGCTTTGCATCCTTTTTTCCATTTCAGCCATTTCTCATTTTCTGCAAATAAATCCTCTAAATCACAATATTTTTATTTGTAATTTGGGAGAAATGTTGTCTGTAGTTTATAGAATAAAACAACAATGTTAATTTTGCTCAAACATAAACTTATAAATAGCAAAATCAGAGAAACTGATTCAAAAACTGAAGTGATCTATTATTTTTTCCCAGAGCTGTATAGTCATTATTATCAGCTACAAATATAATTTAGGACACTTTGTTGAGACACTTTGAGAAGAACCAAACTGGTATGTTCCAGAACATCAGGCAGGTCAGGTTGGGTGTTCCTGGTATACAGTGGTCAACAGGTGAACCAGCAACAGGGTGATGGGTGCCCAAGGCTTATTGACACTCATGGAGGTCCTACCACACCTCACAACAACTACAAGATCTGGTTTGAGCTGTTTTTCAAAGGTCAAGGTGGTTGAAATGCTGCTCATCCAGGCAAAAACATACAAAAAATACCCTACACTGATTAACTGGCTTTTAACCAACATAGTGTATGGGTCATTATTAAAATAATATGCCTTTAACCCTCTCAGAACTTCACAGAAATCATATTTTTACAGCTTAATCACATTATATTTTCACTTTTATATTTCCTGTCATGCGTGCATGCATCCACCCTGTTAGATAGATAGATAGATAGATAGATAGATAGATAGATAGATAGATAGATAGATAGATAGATAGATAGATAGATAGATAGATAGATAGATAGATAGATAGATTGCGATATTCCTAGCGTAGCCTATTTTGTATTTGTTTGTTTTTTTGCTGCTTATATGCATGTATTAAACATGCTGCACTTTAGTTTTTTGGTTAATTTTAGTTGTTGCGCTATTTTTGTTACACTTTGTTACTTTTATTGTGTAATTATTTTATACAAAATCTTGGTAAGAGTCTCTTTAGGACTTTATTAATCCCAGGGGGAAAGTCTTTACAGGCATTATTAGCAGCACACTTACAATAAGAGCAAGGAATAATAATCAAAAAGCAAAAAAAACTAAAGAGACATAGACTATATAACAGTATAATGATATAAGATAAATAATAAACATAAAAAATAATAGCATTTTTTTTTAGTTTTTGATTTTTTTTATTATTATTATTTAAATTAACACAACAGGGTGTACCACAACTTAAGCTGCACTTTTACCTCTTGATGCCTTGAGATGCCAATGATGATCCAATTGTTACTTTCTTAAAGGGGCGGGGTTATCTTAACCAAGGATACAGGCTGGATATGTTTAAATAGCTTGATAAAATGTTTTTTACCCAATAAAAATAATTGTTAACTTATAAACAGGGTGCGCTGTGGATATACAGGCAGAAAACTCACAACTACATTAAAGAAAACTGTATTAAAACTCAGAATAAATCTATTGAAACACACATTATATTGAGATTAACCCATAAAGGTGGTCTTAATGTTTTGGCTAATCGCCTTTTCCTCTTCCTGAAGAAACACAAATCCACATTTCTGAGACAGACCTCTCACACCACACCACCAAATGTTCTGTAGGGGTTTGTTGGTGGCGGTGCTGTTGGGCAGCTGTTTGTATACTGTGTTTATTGGGTGTATTTGGTGTATTGGGGGTGTTGATGGTGTTGACGATGGATGCTGTGGTCTTCAAAGCGACACTCTGACAGGTAAGAGATAATTGGAAGACAAGCAGCGCAGAGGTGAGAGCATCTTCACACCTCCATCCAGCCTCGACCTTCAGAGCAACACCTATACCCCCCAACACACACACACCCGGCATCAATCAACACCCCCGACCGTCACCTGCGCGTGTGTATTTAGCGGAGGCGCGTGTCTGATCGCACCGCGCTGTAAAGCAAATGATTCATTAGGAGCAGAAAAGGAAGCTCTTCATTATCTCCCAGACCTTCAAAGCCCCCACAGACCCACCAGACCCAAACGCTCCCCAAACCCAATTCCAACAGACACACCAGATCTTCCAAATTCAGAACTCAGACCCTCCAAACCCTTAAAACCCCTCAAATTCAGAATCTAGACCATCCAAACCCTTAAAACCCCCCAAATTCAGAATCCACACCTTCCAAACTCCCCAAATGTAGAACCCAGAACCTCCATACCTCCCAAATTTAGAACCCAGATCATCCAAGCCAACCAAACAATCCAAATTCAGAACCCAGACCTTTCAAACTCCACAAATTCAGAACCCAAACCCTCCATACTCACCAAATTTAGAACCCAGACCCTCCAAACCTCCCAAAACCTCCAAATTCAAAATCCAAACCCTCCAAATTTAGAAACCAGATCATCTAAAACCCCAAAATGTAGAACCCAGACCCTTCAAACGCCACAAATTTACAACTCAGACCCCCCAAACCCAGTGTATTCCACAGGGGTGGTCCTGGGTGGACAATACTCTGAGCTGCTAAACGATGAATTTACCGATGAATGCTGCCCACTGCAGGACACACGAGGTACACTACAACCTGCTTAAAACAATCCAGCTCTAAATTTAAAATTCTGCTGGTAAATGATTTTAGATGGCAGTAAAAACTGTTTTATTGCTTTTAGCAGCACTGTCTCAATTTATGGCCAGCATAAGGGTAAATATAATTTGTAAACATTAAACTGGCTCTTGCACTGTAACTCATACTGTAACTTCACCTTCTAGAAACTTAAACCAAAAACATACAGTAAAGGTTGGGACACATTTGTACATTTATTGTTAGAAATTTCTTAGTTGTAAGTAATTTTAGACCGCCTAGCTCTCTAGACCACATGGATGAACCAAAACCCACAACAGTGTGACTAGTCCAGTTTAATTAGACAAATTGCTGTATATTTAAAATAGAAATCAATATACTGAGTATGGAAGAGTATTGTAACAGTGAGGCCAGTCTATTTATTTCTGCTGTAGACTGAACATATTTAAACTTGACATTAAAAGATAGATAGAAAGTGTTGGTAACATGTAACATGTGACTCTCAGATCTGTTTTGTTGGCACAATGTGCCCTGGTAGATTAATTAATCAAATAATAAATACATTACCAATGAATATCTACATTCAGATTTAGAATTAGGTTTTGCCTGTACAGAGTCAGACTGAGCATTTAGTCATAAGAGAGAAGATAGAAAATCAATCAGAGCCATTGCTCAAGCATTAGCCATAAGCATGGAACTGTATGGAACGTTCTAAAGAAGAAAGTCATCACTGGTGTAATAAGTAACAGATGTTGAACAGCTAGACCGTGAAAACATATTTCATATTCTGATATTTTGCCGGCTGCAGAAATGACAAACCTGGCTGTCTGGCTACTTTCAGTAACTAGTGTGAGGCGCCCCCTTGAGGGGAATTCTGATAACACTGTTTTATCTTCCTTCATTGATATCCAAATAATTTAAAGGGAAGCTCACCCAGTTTGTTGTTGCATTAATTTCATTACTGGTTGTCGTCTGGGGGGTCTCAGGTCAGCTTTGTTGCAGCAGGCCTGCTTTTTGTATTAAAACATTTCATGACCTTTACTTTACCTAAGCTTTAGGGACTATAGGAGAATTAACAGGCAAAGTAAGTAAAGAATAAATCTATTGTGTAAAATGTGACCTGGTGATGTCAAACCAACACAAGGTCACATTTTGCAAAGATGCAGGAGTGCTGCGGGATTCTGACTTCTTCTCGGTCGAGTATAGTCATATAAATGTGAAATATAGCAAAATCCTGTTCTGTACAGCACTTCATAAGGAATATTTTAATAAAATGAACAAAACAATATGCTCAAAACACAGATTTTCACATGTAAATTTATTTACATTGACCTGCATTAGAAAATAAAAACATTTCACCCTTAATAAAAAAATCACTGATTCATTGATGTGTGTTTTTTCTGTAGACAGTGTTATCTGCACTTAAATAGTAAAATAAAACCTAAACAAAGTTCTTATACTGACAAAAACAAACCACAGTATCTCTATAAATCTCCTCCATCTGCTGAAGAACTTTCCTTCACCAGGTTCTGACTGATCCCATCAGATTCATCCATCCATCCATCTTCTTTATGTTCTGGGTCGGGGAGCTGATTCACCGTGCCACCTTAAACAGATTCATCCAATCTAAAGGGTGTGGAAGCCCATTTACACCACTTAGAAAAAGTAACAGTCCTCCAGTAAGTCATAATTATAAGATAGCAAATCATTACTGAGGTACTAACTCATTATTATGAGATAAGTCAATTATGAGATACTTGGCCAGTCACAATTAAGAGACAGCAAGTCATAATTATGAGATACTAAGTCATTAATATGACATCAAGTCATTAAGATAGCAAATCATTATATGATATATTAAATCACAATTATACATCATTTAGCCATTGTGAGAAACTAAGTCAAAATTAGGAGATACCAAGTCATAATTATGAAATAATAAGTCATCAGTATGAGATACTAACATATAAGTATGTCATTATAATGAGATAATTGGCCATTATTGTGAGATACCAGGTCAAAATTGTGTGATTTTAAGCCATTGAGATAGTAAGTGATTATGAGAGTAAATCATAATTATAAGAGAGATCAAAATTATGATAGTTATTGAGATACCAAGACATAATTATGAAATACATTAGTCATTAGTTTGTGATACTATATATACTATAAGTTATAAGTCATAATTATTAATTGAGCCAAATGAGACATAATAAGGACATACTAAGTCTTTATTATGAGATACAAAATCATAATTTTGAGATTCATTATTATGAGATCTTAAGTCATTAAGATATCAGGTCATCATCTGATATATGAATATATAAGTCATTATGAGATAGTAAGCCGTTATTATGAGATACAAAATCATAATTATGAGTCATTATTGAGAGAGTCAATATTATGAAATAGCAAGTCATAATTGTGAAATACTAAGTCATTAGTATGAGATGTCATAATTATGATACACCAAGTCTTTCTTCAAAATTGTGAGAGTCATTATTATGTGCTACTAAGTCACAATTATGAGATATTAAGCCATTATTATGAGATACAAAATCATAATTATGAGACAGTCATCTTTATGCGATAGTAAGTCATAACTTAGTATCGCATTATTACTGGAGGACCCTTATTTTATTTTTTGCTGGTGGAAGTGAGCTTTCATAGAAAGGGGACTGATCCACAATGCACATTTTAAAAGTACTCTTCTGCATGCTCTGTGCAATTACACATTCCCACTAGAGAGGCAAGTATATACCAAAATCCTCTGCTTTAATTTAAATATCGCTTTAAAAGAGGCACACATGCGTTATGGTATGCTGTGCTGCAAAAAAAAAAAAAAAAAAAAAAAAAAAAAAAAAAGACATTTATTCACAGATTTACCCAAAAAAAAAAAAAGTGGGTTTTTTACCCAGCTGGAGCACAGTATTGCCACTGCTCCCTGATAGCTTTTGTGATGTATGGGCATAAATGAAACAAAAAATAGCATTCAGCATCACTTAGCACACTTAATATCAGTTTACTACTGCCTCTACCTCTTCATAAACTAGGTTAGCTATGATGCTAAAACTGACAGCAGCCAAGCTCCGCAGGTTTTGAGGAGCACAGCTGGAAGATACGAGCTGTACAGGACTAGGATAGTAATATTAGCAGAGATATCTTTTTCTCTGTGTATATTCCATTCGCTTCTGTGATTTACTGTGGCTTTGTGTCTTTATATACAGCTCTGGAAAAAAAATAAGAGAGCACGTAAAAATGATGAGTTTCTTTGATTTTACCAAATTGAAAACTTCTGGAATATAATCAAGAGGAAGATGGATGATCACAAGCCATCAAACCAAACTGAACTGCTTGAATTTTTGCACCAGGAGTAAAGCAGCATAAAGGTATCCAAAATCAGTGTGTAAGACTGGTGGAGGAGAACATGATGCCAAGATGCATGAACTCTTAAAACTTCATGAATATGAACTTGTTTTTTTTTTTGCATTATTTGAGGTCTGAAAGCTCTGAATCTTTTTTGTTATTTCAGCCGTTTCTCATTGTCTGCAAATAAATGCTCTAAATGACAATATTTTTATTTGGGATTTGGGAGAAATGTTGTCTGTAGTTTATAGAATAAAACAACAATGTTTATTTTACTCAAACATAAACCTATAAATAGCAAAATCAGAGAAATTGATGTCTTATTTTTTTCCAGAGCTGTATATTAAACATTAATTTAATGCAATTTCTAAGACTTTTCATAAAATTTTAAAGCAGAATACACAGTACAGGCCAAAAGTTTGGACACACCTTCTCTTTTTCAATGCGTTTTCTTTATTTTCATGACTGTTTACATTGTAGATGCTCACTGAAGCATCAAAACTATAAATGAACACATGTGGAGTTTTATATACCATACACTTAACAAAAAATGATCTGTCCTCCACAGTCACCGGACCTGAACCCAATCCAGATGGTTGGGGGTGAGCTGGACCACAGAGTGAAGAAGATAAAGAGCCAACAAGTGCTAATTAAGACCTCTGGGAACTCCTTCCTTCAAGACTGTTGAAATAAAACCATTTCAGGTGGCCACCTCTTGAAGCTCATTGAGAGAATGATGCCAAGAGTGTGCAAAGCAGTAATCAGAGCAAAGGGTGGCTATTTGGAAGAAACTAGAATATAAAACATGTTTTCAGTTATTTCAACTTTATTTGTTAAGTACATAAAACTCCACATGTGTTCATTCATAGTTTTGATGCTTCAGTGAGAATCTACAATGTAAATAGTCGTGAAAATAAAGAAAACGCATTGAAAAAGAGAAGGTGTGTCCAAACTTTTGGCCTGTACTGTACATAATAAAAACTTGGGTAAAATTAACCACAACTTCACTCCAAACCCCGACTCTGAATGGCTCTCTACATCCCAATCGCTGAATTAAGCAGAAATTAAAAACGTGACTTTAAAACCACACAGTATTTTGAGATCTAAAACGCATTAATAAAATCCTGGATGTCACTGTATTTCTTCTCACTGGAGTGTAGAACTGGTGGAGGATCATCCTGAAGAACCCGAGAGCTGAAGGTCAAGCACCGAACTCGTCCTGGTTTGTTTAATCCATGAATAAATTACAAAATAAAACAATTAAACAACAAAACAATAAAATAACACGCCGCTATCATTCGCCCCACAGTAGCTTGGAGCTCCCAGTTCAGCGCCGCTCTCTTCTTCTCCTCCATATTGTTCATATTTTATTATCCCGTGCGTTTGAGTTTCTCTCCCCACACCTCTGAGACAGTGAGACAGGGAGACGTGAGACAGGGAGACGAGAGACAGGGAGACGAGAGGGAGGTAGGCGACAGATTCCTACGCAACAGTCAGTAATACAAAAACCGAGGCTGTAAAACAGGGAGGAGCTTCAACTCCACTCGCTAAAAACAAGAGATACAACCATAAAAACGTTTTATACGCGTCTCACGCTGGATCTGTGCTGAATGGCTGGTGCCTGTGGAGAGAGAGAGCCCAGGAGAGAGGGAATAAAAGAGAGAGAGAAAAAGAGAGATAAAGGGAGAGAGAGAAAGAGAGATGGACGGGCTCCAGAGTCCGTAGAGGCGGTAGACTGCCCCCTGTTGGTCATTCCGTAGCTTTCAATGAGAAGGACAGTTTGGGTCGGGACTTGCCCTTCCCCAGGATGATCCTCTGCTCCTCCTTCTGCTGCCTCTGTCTCTCCTGCTCCAGCTTCATCCTCTCCTCGTGGATCTTACGCTGCTCCTCCACGATCCGGAGCTGCTCCTCCGCCTGAGAAACACACAACACAAAACAAACAGCATCGTCAATACAAGCTAAAGGGTTAGCAGGGGTGCGAAAGGGGTGCGAAAATCTCAGTGTCTGGCAATTTAATTCGATTCAGAAAGGATTTTCGATTCTGGAAAAATATTTTGAATCGAATAGTCTATAAATTTTGTTTAAAGGGCACACTAGGTAGGATTTCCTTGATTTTTGATCTTTTTAAAGAAGTGAAATTACAGCTTCAAACTCCCTCCAGCGCTGCATTGAGGTGTAATAGGAGGAATAGCGGTGCTCTCGTGTCTGTGCCGGAGCTCCTCTGAACTCAAACCAGACTCTGTAAGTTTTCCTAAGCGGCCGCGACCAACGCTCGCGAGAACTGTGACCTGCTTTCCAGCACTAAGACCTGCTTTCAGACCTGTATGTAGTTTTAACAGTTCTACAAGGACTAAAAAACCTGCTATTTGGAGTTGGTTAATTCTTTACAGAAGCTAACTAGTAGTGATGGGCACAGCAGCACTTTTAGATGAAATTAATCATTAGAATCCGTTCACTAAAAAGATTCGTTCAAAAGATTCGTTCATTCGAACCAATCTATTGTGTTGTTCGTCTGTGCTGTATTATTGTGAGCAGAAGCTCCGGTGAGTTCAGAAAGTACCAGATAAAGACAGATTATAAGTAAATCAGTGGGTATTTCTGTTTTGTAAGGAGCTTAAAATGTTAATAAGAGAGTTAAAAGGTTATTAAAAGAACCAGAGTGTAAATATGTGAGGTATAAGTTGAGATAAAGTGTTTGTTTTAACTGCTAAAGCTGTAGGCTAGCAGACGGAAGCTAGCAGCGATTAGCATTCGCGATTAGCATTAGCGATCGGGTTAAATGTGTAAATATATCATGTTAAGTGTAACATATGGCTGTTTGTAAGCTTAGCTTGCAGTAAATTGCCCCAAACTGAAATATACATTTTAGTCTGGGCTTGTAAAAGCTGATTTTACCGTTACTGTGTTTTAGTTTTAATATTATTTCATGCTGATCTTGTTTGGTGGTGAGGGCTAACAGTGCTACTCTGTAAACACGCTGTTTTATCAGTTCTAGACACAGAAGAAATGTCTTGTTTCAGTCGTGATTACAATAAAGTAAACATTTCCTGCTAAAAGAGACAAATTGATGATGGTTGTAATTATTTTAATGTGCTTTTTACTTTCTGATGGAAAAAGCAGCTTACATATGCAGGTGGATTTTCCACTATTTATGTAGTACATAACAGTCTACTGTATATATGTAAAACATATAATCCACAATGTTATGTTGGTATTGTAGATTAAAAAGTGCCAGGAGACGGAGGGAAGGGTTACCACAGTGCTGTATACATTTATTACACTCTGTAACTGTAGGGGGAGCCCACGAGCACAAAATCTCAATCCTACCTAGTGGAGCTTTAAATTATGTGATGAGGAAGAATAGAACATTTATTTAAAACAATAATTTTAGGTTCCTTACCGTATCCTCAAATCTTTTTTTTCATGTATTGTACATCTTTAAAAAGTATCCTTAAATTAGGGGTGGGCAATATCCATATCGTGATAATAGAGATGTTCTGTCTTAAAAGTAGTCTATTATTTACTGTGAAGCTTTAAGTGTATTTATTGTATAATTGTTTTAGTTTGCAGTTTATATGCATGCACTAAATATTCTGAAATATTTTTTGCTGAATTATATTATTTTATGTGATATTATTTATTTTGCCACATTATGATTATTCTGTTATACTATTATACTATATTCCTGAAATTAAATATTTTTTTTTTGTTTTCCTATATCGCCAAGTATATTGATATCGCAAAAATACCCTGAAATATCGTGATATTATTTTAGAGCCATATCGCCCATCCCTAACTTAAATATTAAACATACAGAACCTTAAATAGTCCAGTGTCCAGCGTATTAACCATAAACATAAACTTTGCTTGTCTGCTGCTGCTTTTGGCCGCTTTTCAGCTTCTTTTAGCTGAGGGTGATCAGGGTCGGGTAATCACTGAGGTGCTGAGAATATCCACCCACCACCCAGATAATAATAATAATAATAATAATAATAATAATAATAATAATAATAATAATAATAATAATAATAGCTGTTCTGTGGTGGTTTACTATCCTGTGGGTTCTGAGTACTGAAGAACAGGGTAAATCAGATAGATCTGGGATAAAAGGAAACAGTGTAAATTAAAGTTTAATATATAAAGATAAAGGCTAAATAACAAGATAAAACCTGTATCTAAAGACACATCTATGAAAAGCTATATGAGCTCATTGATTTTATTTTATATCTTTTCAGCAGAAACGGCTTATAAAATAACCAGTTATTGCAGGTTAGTGACCCGTCATGAACCCCCATCTTCTGGTTTATTAAAAGGTCTTATCAGATGCACATTAAAGGGATGGTCATCTTTTTGTTTTCTATTGGTGCCAGACAGCAGGATCACGGTTACATAGGTATAGATATTTAAATACAGCTTATGAAATAAGTGCAGATATATAAAATCAAAAATGTTATAAGATCTATTATAAGTCGTATTTATAAGTGTTTCCTCTTATGTTAGGATTTTTTAAAGGGAAAGCTGAAATACTGCAAGTTTTTATTTATTTATTTCTATTTCATTCCTATTTTATTCCTGCAGTGACTTGGTTCTGATACATCAGCTCACAGATGCAGCCTTGTGCTGATCCACATCACCCTGTACCCACCCAGAGAGAGCAAGACCAACTGTGCTCTCTCAGGACTCCGGCAGCTGATGACAAGCTGCATGATTGGGATTCGAACTAGCAATCTTCTACTCACAGTGGCAGCACCATTATGTGCACCACTCAGAGCCCATAAAAACTGCATGTTTAAGTACATTTTTACATTTTCCTCTGATAGTAAATTATATAAGGCATTCAGCATCACACTCTCGATATCATGATCAAGATATTGACTACCTCTTTAAAAATTGTTTGTTTTTCAGGTGAAAGAAACAAACGACATAGGGTTAGGATAGAAACAATAGCAAAGAAGTAAAATAAATATTTTAGTACTTGTTTTTGGTTTGTTAACCAAAAGACTTTCTTTGTGTAATTTTCACTCAAATATGATTTATATAGCACTACTGAGATACATTTATGACTAAAATTGCACTGCTGAGACCTGCAAATGCACACATACAGCTTGTCTAGTTCCTGTAGAAGAGAAGTACTGCCAATAGAACACACAATCAAATCCTCACAGCAATGCTTCAAAACCAGGAAGAAGTAAAGAATGAGCATACCGTACAATCCTATTCAATACATGCAACCCCCTCAGACTGCTCAAAATGCCTTAAAAAAACCCAAACACAGCCAGAGAAAATAACTTATTAAAAGCCAAACAAGCCAGCATGACTAATAAAAACACTAATTTAACCAATTATTGAGTTTCTGGCTGATTAAATTTAAAATTGCTGTTGTTTTGCTGAATGTAAAACAGTGGCTTTAATATTTATCATCATGCCATTAAGGCTACACTGACATTAGCAGCATAATTGCTTAAAATCACAAACCTGGTACGAGGAATACGTCAGGATTTTAATTTAATGCCATTATAAAAGCAGCATTCATTTAAATTCCAGATAAACAGTTTTGACCTGCTGAGAGAACGTAACTTTGACTTTGTGTGTTTTTTTAGAATTATCACCTTAATTATCCAAATTGCTTAATGCTTAAAGTGTTCCAACTTCTGGTCCTGTGTTTTACTGTTTTTCCTGCTCCCTGCGCATGTTAAAATATACAGATTCATCTGGAGGGGAAATTAAAACTTTTTTTTTTTTTTACCAAAAAAGCAGATACAGCTCGCTAAACATAACAAGCCCCATACATTGGATTAAAAGTAGCTCAGCTCTGTGGAGCCAAAAATCGCTCATCTTACTCTGTCCTGCCTGAAGAAACATGAGAACAGCATTTTATCTGAGGAGCTCCTGCTGCTGTTCCTCACTGTAGAAGCGTTTTTATCCAGGTAAAATAGAAAACACCAGCAAACAGCCATTCTTCACTCGAAAGAAGAGACAAATGGAAAAGGTTCCTCCTGTCTCTAAATGCAAAATCATTTGGACAAATGATAAAACTCTCTTAAACTCTGGATTCAAGGTGCACAAAAACTGCAAGGGCAGAAATTATAGCCCTGTTTAAATATATTACAGTTTTTCTCCATTGGTTTGGCTCATTTCTTGAAACTGAGATGACATTCTCAAAATAACATGGACAAATTCCCAAACTAACTTGCAGTTTCTCATAACAGAATGGCATTTCTCATTGCTTTCATCACATTTCAAATACTTTGTACATGTCTCAAGCACTTAGTACATCTTTGCAAATGGTTTTGTACAAGTAGCCTACACTTAACACAATCATCCTACATTTAGTACATTTTCCAAAAGAATGCATCTTGTTGATCTATCTTAATTGGTTAGTTCTCAGTGTAATGGTTGTTCTCTTCAAAACATGTCAGCACAATTTCATCATATAAGTCATCATCTGCAGAATAGTCTGCTCAATTCTCAAAATGGATTAAGAAATTGTAATACAATACAGAACACATATTTTGGAACATTTCATAAATTCATTACAATCAGGTGAGTAGGTAACAGGTGAAAGCAGGTTTTGACGAAAATGAGTCTCCCACATTACTGGTGACCAATCCATCAGTTTGTTGTCTATTATTTTGAATGCTGGCATTGCTGTATATACAGTGGATATAAAAAGTCTACACACCCCTGTTCAAATGCCAGGTTTTTGTGTTGTAAAAAAATTAAAGCAAGACAAATAATTTCATAACTTTTTTCACATTTAATGTGACCTATAACCTGTACAATGCAATTGAAAAACAAACATAAATATTTACAGCGAAAAAATATAAAACAAAAAACTTAAAATCACCTGGTTAAATACACATAACTAATACTTTGTTGCAACATCTTTTGCATTTATTACAGCACTCAGTCTTTTTGGGTAGGAACCGTGACACAGTGACACGTGATCAGTGTGACACATCTTGATGTGGCAAAATTTGCCCACTCTTCTTTGCATAACTGCTCAAAATCTGACAAAATCTGAGGGCATCTCCTGTGCCCAGCCCTCTTCAGATTACCCCACAGATGTTCAATGGGATTCAGGTCTGGATTCAGGTTGGGCCATTCCAAAGCCTTAATCTTATACCGCTGAAGCCATTCTTTTGTTGATTTAGATGTGTCCTTTGTGTCATTGTTGTGCTGAAAGATGAAGTTCCTTTTCATCTTCAGTTTTCTACCAGAGGCCGAAGGTTTTTGCCAATACTGACTGGTATTTGGAACTGTTCAAAATTCCGTCCACCCTGAATAAAGCCCCAGTTCCAGCTGAAGAAAAACAGCCCCAAAGTATGATGCTGCCACCACCATGCTTCACTGTAGGTATGCTGTTCTTTTGGTGACGAGCAGTGTTGCTTTTGCGCCTAATATACCTTTTGGAATTATGTCCAAAACGTTTAACCTTGGTTTCATTAAACCATAACACATTTTCCCACATGCGTTTGGTAGATATCAGATGAATTTTTGGAAAATTAAGTAGAGCTTAGATGTTTTCTGGATGTTTGTTTTGCACAGACATATGAAGAAATCGGCAGATTGTTGTCACATGTACTACACAGCCAGTACTTGCCAGAAATTCTTGCAGCTCCTTCAGTGCTGCTGTCGGCCTCTTGGCAGCCTCCTTGACCAATTTTCTTCTTGTCTTATCATCAATTTTTGTCAAATGTCTTGTTCTTGGTAATGTCTTGTTGTGCCATGTTTTCTCCACTTGATGATGACAGTCTTCAAAGTGTTCCATGGTATATTTAATGACTTTTGTAGCCTTCACTTGACTGATATCTATGAATAATGAGATACCTCTGATGCTCTGGCATCTCTTTGTGGACCATGGCTTGTGCTGAAAGATGTGGCTACAAAAATATCAGGACAAGCCTACTAGAACAGTTAAACTTTATTTGGAGTTGATCAGAGGCACTTTAATTGTTGACAGGTGTGTGCTGACTCCAATTTAAGTTTTTTAAGAGTTTGAAGGTTATTGGTTAAATTTGAACACAGCAACACCCTAGTTATAAAAGGGTGTGCACACTTATGCAACCTCAATATCTCAGTTGTTTATTTTTACTTCACCTCCCTGAAAGATTTCTGTTTGTTTTTCAATTGCATTGTACAGGTTATAGGTCACATTATAGGTAGAAATTATTTGTCTTATTGTAATTTTTTTTACATCACAAAAACCTACCATTTGAACAGGGGTGTGTAGACTTTTTCTATCCACTGTATACATCTTGGCCTGGTGCTAGTTCTTTGATGCTAGTCCTGTGATTATATAACGATGATATAGTCCTGTGATTATATAATGATTATATAGTCCTGTGGCGATCATTGTAGAGTATGGCTCAGGCATTCTTCCCACAGTGCATTGCTAAAGAACATATCAGATGCAATGTTGATGAGAATTTATGGCCAAACAGACTGCAGCGGATGGATGGCCAGGAAGGTGATGGAGAGAGGGGAGTGACACAGAGTAGTCAGAATGTTACTGTATTGCATTTGTGATGCTTGACTATTTTTTTACCTACTGTAATGTATTTTGTTTTGTTTTTGCAGGTTTTTGTAATTTGTATACATAGTATATTTGATACATTTTCCTTAGTATTTTCTTTTCTTTCTACCTACAGTAATGTGTAAAAATGTACTTGTAAATAAAAATTGTTACAATTTCCTCAGCAGAAAGAGTGCAGTGTGTGTGGTGTGAACATTGTATTCCTTTAGCTAGACCTCTGCCATAAAGACAAAACATCTAAGCATTTTGACTTGCAGTACTTACACAATGCCAAAGGGACAATGCATTTTGGGGGAACTGATGATTTGTGTGAGAAAGGAAATCAGTTTTGACACGTGGGTAAACTGTTTTTGGAGCGATATGAGCAGTGATGAGGATCCATGTAGTTTTGCTGCACCGTCCAGTTTATTTTGACAGATGGACAAAATTAATGAAAATGTGCCAAAGCAATTGAGAAGGATCTATGCCATTTTTAAGGTACTGACTATTTATATGGGAGAGGGACTTCATTTTGAAGCAAGAATGAACGTTTTGGGAGACATATGACATTTTGCTGGTTATCTGAAGTGTTGTGAAGAACTGTAAGTCTGTTTGGCCAATTTACCTTTTAGTTATAGGAATGTCATCTCAGTTTCAAGAAATGAGCCAAACCAATTGAGAAAAACTGTAATACTGTAGCTTGAAGTATCATTTTAATGCACACTGAACTGAATTTATTTTTTAACTGTAGAAAGGAGGTAATAGTTGTAAATTTTAATACTGTAATGGCTTCAATAATAACAGCTTTAATATTAACATATTGTAACATATTATTGTAATATGTTTAGAAACTTTAGATTTCTAAATCTGCTTTACTAAAGCCTGTTTAACTAAGATTGCTTTATGTTTTGTTAACAAAGACTGCTCCACTAAGCATGTTTTACTAAACCTTTAAATCTGCTTTATTTTAACCAGCTTTGGAAAGCCTGCTTTAAAAAGCCTGATTTGAAAAAAGTCTGCTTTATTAATCCAGCTTTAGAAACCATGAATCACTAAGTCTGTTTTTCTAAGCCTGCTTTAGAAACCCCACTTTACCAAGTCTGTTTGAGAAAGTCTGCTTCAATTAACCTGATTCAAAATCTGCTTCATTAAGCCAGCTTTAAAAACCTTTAATCACTAAGGTGTGCTTTAGGAACACCTTATTACGTTCATTACGTTTTTTTTACAAAGCTTGCTTTACTAAGCGTGTTTTAAAAAAATTGCTTTACAAAGTCTGTTTAGGAATTTATGCTTTGTTAATGCAGCTTTAAAAAGCCTAAATCATTAACTCTGATTCACTAAATCTGCTTCAGAATGTGCTTTACAAAGTGCTTTTTGTGCCCTTGTGTTTTAAATCAAGCTGCGTGATGCACAATTCACTGACGTGCTACAGATTGCTAAAACAGAGCCCTGTTTGAAGGAGCCTTCATCACTAAAGCTGATTGTCTGGTTGAGGAAGTTTTTTTCACTAAGCTTTATTCAGAAAGTCTGTATCACCAAGCCTGCATTACTTAAACTGCTTCACAAAGTCCAAACAAGCCTGTTTCAGAAAAGTAAAGACTTGTGTAAAGACAAGAAAACGCACCAGTTTAGCCTGAGCGTCTGCGATCTTGCGGTTGTTCTCCACCAGAATCTTCTCCAGCTCCTCCCGCTTCGATTTCTCCTCCTCCTGCGAAAGACGATGGTTTCAGTTAAAGCACAAAAACAGACATTTAACAGACAACTTCAGGGATATTTCAGTCAGATTGTGGGTTCATATAAGAATCCTTCAGCAAAATTTTACTTTTACCTCATTTTATTCCATTTTCTTCTCAATTTTTTAAAAAAAGTTTTAACCCCACCCACACTTTACAACTCCTCATCACTACCCACGTCCTCAACTCTGATACATGTGAAGTCAGACAGGAAATATGGCCCCTCCTTGTCGTGGTGGGGTTTGTAAACTTTTGCCCATTCCCTGACCCACATTTGTGGAAAAAGGTGTCTGTATATGTGCAGTGCAGTTTTTATCCTGGTAACTCCAATAAATGTATACATAACTTTACATACTATACATATCTAACTTTGTCTTTCTTTCCTGAGGTGGTCCTGATGTGTTCCATCATCACAAAGTTTTGAATGGTCTTTGCAGTGACTGCACTTAAGGATACTTTCAAAGTTCTTAAATTTCTTCTTTTTTTTCGGATTGACTGACCTTCATCTTTTCTTTAAGTCATTTTTTTATTCTGTATTTAGTTAAGTAGTTGTTGCTTCTCATAATCTGGATTATAACGTTACTCAAATATTCACTATTCACTGTATACCTGTAACTCTACCTCTTCACTACTTTACTTTAACTGATGCTCTCAAACTTTAACATTAAGAGACAAGAAATTCAAGTAATTAACTCTTGATGAGTTCAGCACAGCTGTTAACTGAAAGCCTGAATTCCAGGTGACTCTACCTCATAAAACTGACTGAAAAAAAATCCAGCAGAGATGTTCAAAACTGATCATCTAAACAAGAGGAGCTACTTTGAAGAACAAAAAACATAAATCATATTCTGGTTTGTTTAACACTTTTTTAATGTTTGTTTTTCTTAATTTGTTTGGATGACTTTAGTACTAATCTTCAATGCAGAACATTTTTAATATAAAATCGTTTAATTGGTACTGTATGTATGTGCACGGTTTACCTCGCGGGCTTTCTGGGTCTCCAGCTCGGCCTGTCTCTGCCTTTCGAGCTCCTCCAGAAGCTGCTTCTCCATGATGCGCTTGGCCTCCTCCACCCGCCTCAACACCTCCCGCTCGATCTCATCCTTCCTCTTCTCCAGCTCCTCCTCCACCCGCTTAGCCACCAGCTCCTCCACCCGCCGCGCCGTCTCCTCCTCAATCAGACGCTCCTCGATTTCCTGCTGCCGGCTGACAAGACAAAAACGAGAAGATCAAAAACACATTCTTTTACTAATACTGAGTCTGCTTCACAAAACATGCTTCATAGACCCTCATTCCCTGTCCTAACACTTCTGGTGCTGTAACTCCTAATCCCTGTCCTAACACTTCTAGTGATGGACCCCCAATCCCTCATTCCCTGTCCTAACACTTCTGGTGCTGGACCCCACCTCCCCCATAGCCTATCCTAACACTTCTGGTGCTGGACCCACATTTCCTGACCTAATACTTTTGGTGCTGGACCCCCGTTCCATGCCCTAACACTTCTGATGCTGGATCCTCATTCCCTGTCCTAACACTTCTAGTGCTGGACACCCATTCCTTGTCCTAACACTTCTGGTGCTGGATCCTCATTCCCTGTCCTAACACTTCTGTTGCTGGAACCCCCTTGCCTCCGTTCTCTGTCCTAACACTTCTGGCTCTGGACCCCCATTCCTTGTCCTAACACTTCTTGTGCTGGAGCCTCATTCCCTGTCCTAACACTTCTGGTGCTGGACTCTAATTCTATGTCCTAACACTTCTAGTGCTGGACCACCATTCCTTGTCCTAACACTTCTGATGCTGGCCCCCCATGCCTCCGTTCCCTGTCCTAATACTTCTCGTGGTGGGCCCTCATGGCCTGTCCTAACACTTCTGGCGCTGGACACCAATTCCCTGTCCTAACACTTCTGGCGCTGGACACCAATTCCCTGTCCTAACACTTCTGGTACTAGACCCCCATGCCCTGTCCTAACACTTCTGGCGCTGGACACCAATTCCCTGTCCTAACACTTCTGGTACTAGACCCCCATGCCCTGTCCTAACACTTCTGGCGCTGGACTCACATGCTCCTCTGCCGCTCCAGCTCGGCCCGCTTCTCCTCCTCCTCCTTCTTCTGCTTCTCGTCCACGGCGCTCCTCTTGCTCAGGGTCCGCCCGAAGATGTCGATCCTGTCCGGGGGCGAGGCGGCCCTCTCCCGCTCCCTCTCCCGGCGGGATGGCGCGGTCTCTGAGCGAGATCGGGAGCGCGACTCCCGGCGGCGGTTCCTCTTGGACTCGCGGCTCTTGGAGCGGCGCTTCTTCTCTCTGGAGCGGGAGCGGCTGCGCTTCTTGCCGTGCTTCCCCCCGCCGCTCTTAGAGCGCTTAGAGTGGGAGGAGCTGCGGCTCCGGGACCGGCCCATCGCGGCTGCTGCGGCGGCGGGTCCGCGCCGTTAGCCCCGCTAGCTACTTCCCCTGCTAGCCGCGCTGTTTCGCAGCAGCACCGCTGCACGGACCGGGTGCTGGCCGGGCTGCCCGCGCTGCTACTCGGCTCCGAGCAGACCCGCGTCCCGCTGGAGCGATAAATCCGTCGCGGCTCGCTGGAGCTCCGGGAAGCGGTAAATACGCCGCGGCTCGCCGGGTTTAGAGACTTTAGTTCGGGGCTGAATTCACAATCACCACCGACCCGCTGCCCTGATCACCGACTACTCCACTGCGCATGTGCACAGGGGTACGTCACGCTTTCTTTACAAAATAAAAGTTTCTGCCTGTAACTTTTATTTTATTTTCTAATTTTATGTACTATTTTATTTATTTTATGGTTTAATTTATCGTATTATTATTTTTTTTACTTTCTGCTTGTCTACGATGTATGTCATTTAATTTACATAATGATTTAAAGGGAGTTTTCAAAAATATTTTGTGTTTTTTAGTACAAATGATAATATAATACTAACTACAAAAAATAATAATAATTACAACAACAATAACAATGTTTATTGTGTAATAATAATAATAATAATAATTATTATTATTATTATTATTATTGTTGTTGTTGTTGTTGTTGTTGTTGTTTGTTGTGAAGACTATTACTACTACTACTACTACTACTACTACAACTACTACAACTACTACCAATAATAATTATATAATAATATAATACTTATATTTAGTACAGCTATTTTAGTGTAATTACATTTTATTTTTCTTTTAAAAAAGATAACCATAAAATTACATTATTAAAATACTATTTTCATTTTTTTACATCATACTATGTCTCGTATATATCTCGTATCTCTAAAGTAAGTATTGAAAAATTAACTATAAACATATTATACTATTGTTATATATTGCATTATTAATAAATATATTTATAAATTAATACATTTTTACGTTTTATCTAAATATTTTATTAACTTTTACAGTAAATGTTCTCTGATACAAGCAAAATCAACTAGACGATCAGAGAAAGTTTCTCCTGCATTGTTGTAAATGTCCAGTAGAGGTCAGACACACACCGTGAAAGTGTGTGTGTGCGCGTGTGTTTAGTCCTTTACATCCGGGTCTTCATTAAACATCAAAGCACTTCTGATACATTCATCACTCTCTTCTTACACTGTAGTTTATACACATTCAAAACCACACACTCCTTACCTATTACTGTGTACTGGTATACAGTGTTGGTTGCTAAAGTGTTTCTGGGTGGTTGCTGAGGTGTTGCTATGATGTTGGTATATTGATTCGATATATTGAAGACTGTAGGGAGAGGGCAGTTCTATTTAAACAGGTGAATTAAAGCAGTAAATAATATGATTTAAGAACAACAATGCAAATGTAGGTAAAAGCAGATTTATTTTTAGTAATTTGAGCAAAAAACATTCAAATACTTTTGTTTACAAAGTCATCAGTGTCAGTCATACACTGAATTAAATTAAATAAACGAATGAAGGCCTGATCTGAGATCAAATTTGTACATTGCTTTCTTTACACCATGAATATGGAGTGTTTAACCCTTTAGCTTCAATGGAACGACTGGGTTTTAATAAATATTTATAAAACATTATTTAAAAAAAATAATAAAAAAAGCTCATAATTAGCTGAGATCTTTAAGACAGGTTCATATTACACAATTTTAGAACTTTTTGTTTTTTACTTTTGTCTTTCAAATCGCAGACAAACTCCATTTTAGGTCAGTTCTCTCTCATATGTATTTGTGATAAAACGTGTGTCCCTCCTGGCGAAAGACCCACTGTCTACAGCTCACACCCAGGTGGCGGTAGAGAGGCAGGCGGCGGTCATCGTGGTCCACAGTGTGGCTGTTATGGTGAACGCGGCGCTGGTAAAGGTCTTGTCGTGGACGGTGGTGATGATGGACAGCGCCCCCTGGTACGCCTCCTCACAGGTGGGCTGGATCTGATCTTCAGGCAGTTTGAAGCCGAACTCGCCCTTGTCTCTGAGCTCGAAGGTGAAGGAGAACGGGATCCCGATCAGACGAGCGAAATCCCGCGAAGAACCCGAATTCGCATCTAGAAAAAAAGTTCAGAATAATATTGAGCTATAAAGATAAAAAAAAAGCTATAAATATAGTAACAATAGAATTATTAAAAATGTACAACTATATATAATGTACAACGATATACACAATTTTTATACATCAACAGTTAAAAACACAAGCAGCATATACAGTATTTTACTTATTTATTTAATCTATTTGTACTCACACAGCACGTCAGGCGAGGTCCCCACTACGTATTCCTTCCCATGAACGGCTTTAATGGCCTTCGCTGCAGCCAGACCCACCTCCATCTACCAACATCCAAGAAACATAAACAATGTTAATACATTTTTTTTGCATATTTTTATCTTCTTATTTGCATTTTAAACTGACATTGAATTTTGATGTAAATTTGAATAATATTTAAAAGTAGGCTTTAAATGTTGAATTCGCATCTTTGGGTCGATACATTTGTATTTAACTCTTTGAATTTTGAATTTGAAACACAACTGAAATTGAATTTTATTTTGAACTAAACTTGACATTTTTTTAACTGAAATGTACTTTTTTACATAAAAAATTAAATAACAATCTGAAAGTGATTTTATTCTGAAATTGATTTCTGAACTAAAACTAATTTTGATCTGAAACTGTGGTTGAACTTCATACTGAAAGTAAATTTTAGACCGAAAGAGACTTTTGAACTGAAATAGAATTTTGAACTGAAACTGTGGTTGAACTTCATACTGAAAGTAAATTTTAGACCGAAAGAGACTTTTGAACTGAAATAGAATTTTGAACTGAAATAGAATTTTCGATCGAAATTTAATTTAACACTGAAATAGAATTTTGAACGAAAATAGAATTTTGAACTGAAATAAAATTTTGTACTGGAATTAAATTTTGAACTGAAATTCAATTTTTGAACTGAAATTCAATTTTGGACTATTAATAGAATTTTGAACTACAAAATAAATATTTTTAGGTACAGCTGAAATTTCTAAAGATTGGCTTTTAAAACAGTATGTAGGTAAAAGCAAAAGCCCTCTAAAACATTTTGTATATTTTATATAGTTTATTTATGTAATGTACACCCAGTTATAACAGATAAACTGTTTGTATACTTCAGATCTGGAATCGTTAGTTATTTTCTATTAACAGTAGACTAATTGTGTTAGTGCTAATAATATATTAAGTGCTTTTAAAGCGATTTGGAATCTACACATGCTGCCAAAGAAAAAAATCCTTTTTCCTATACAAATTATAAAAATTAAAATTCAGCTAAAATGTTATTTTATTTGGTAAGGATACAAACTCACAGTTATATTTTGCAGTGTGGCAGTTGATATTCCCTTTAAGAACCAGGTAATCTCTGACTTTGGCACGTTGGTATCTTAACAGAGCAACACTTTTGTGCGTCTAAGTAGAGGGTGTGTATTGTGTGTATTAAGGTTGTGTATTGTGTTTATTGAGGTCTCACCAGTTCGCTGTAGTTGGGCGCTGAGATGTTGGGGTGTCCATAGGGGACGAGGATCAGCTGACCGTAGGAGTGGATGGTGAGGAAACAGAGCAGCTGGTCTCGGTTGGAGCTCAGGAAGTCGGTGACGGCTCTGGCCTCAGACTCGGAGAGAGCGGACTGACCGTTATACACCTCCGAACAGCAGTTACGAGAAATTCCCACCACTGAGAGCACAGAGCAGCAGCAATAGGGTTAATATTTAGCTAATATATAATTCTGTAATTCATCTAAACCTGTCAGTGGTTCTTTACATTGTGCCAGAATTTCATGATGAATGGACTAAAATAAATTAACTTTCAGTGGAGGTCAATGTAAAGAGTTTTATTCCACTGATTCATTCACCATGAAATTCTGATGAATTGGCCATACTGATAAATTTTGTATCAGAATTTCTCAATGAATGGACCAATAGAAAGCCTGTCAGAGGCTTTTATTCCAAGCCATTTTGGAGCATTTATATGGGTCAGTTCATTGGGAAAATCTAAATTCAACCAATAGAAATTCTGTCAGAATTTCATGTTGAATGGACCAATAGAAACTTTCTAAAATGATGTTAAACGAGCCAATGGACCAACAGAAATGGATCAAGCCACAATATGATCGTCCATCTGCTAGAAGATGAAGATTATTTAAATCCTTCAGTCCTCACGTGGGTGCTGTCCCAGCTATAAATATTAATTATTAAAAAATAATTAATGTGAATAAAATAAAATAATAAAATAATATAATGTACCGGGAACATTCAGAAAACTGAGATATAGTAATAGTTTTGCATCACAAAATATTAGACCGTTTCTCACATAACATTCCCAGCTAGATGAATATTAACATTATGGAAATGTTAAAAGTAACATTCCCAAAAAGTAACAATTTTAAACGATTAAAACATTACATATAAACTTTCTTAGAACATCCAAAAAACTTGACAGATTCAACGTTCTAAGATTGTTAACTGAACATTCAGAAAACATTGAACGCAGCTCATCAATCCAGGCGCACTGGATTATAAGGTGCTCTATCAATAAAAGTGCCAGCACTTAGCATGTTTAGTAGTAATGCTAATGCAGCTCCAGCAGTGCTAGCCAGGGTTAGCAGCAGGCTACAGGCCGATAACACTCACCTCCATCTACCAGCACACAGATACATTAAAACTTAAACTAAAGGATTTTTAACTCAAACTTGTCTGCATATTTTTTATCTTCCTATTTGTATTTTAAACTGAAACTGAATTTTGATGTCAAATTTTGATGTGAATAATATTAGATAGTAGGATTTTAATGTTGAATTTGTATCTTTGGGTCTATACATTTGTATCTAACTATTTGAATTTCAAAATGGACCCAAAAGTGAATTTTAAAAATGAACTGAAATTGAATTATTTCAAAATTAAATTGAATTATTTTAAAATAAAATTGAATTTTAAGCTTAAATTGAACTTTGAACTAAACTTGAAATATTTTAAACTGAAATTGAATTTTGAACTGAAATTGAAATATTATGAACTGAAACTGAATTTTGAACTAAAATTAAATTTTAATCTGAAATTAAATTTTGAACTGAAATTAAATAACAACCTGAAAGTGAATTTTGATTCTGAACTAAGTTTCAGTTTTGAGCTGAAACTCTTTTTTTTTTTTAACTAAAATAGAATTTTGGACTGAAATTGAATTTTAATCTAAAATTTGATTTTAAACGTAATTAAATTTGAATGTGCAATGATGCATAAGATGTATTTAGGTCATTTAGCCACTGGCCAATCAGAAGCTTCTATTAAAAATTGGTTTTGAGTTAATATTAACAGTAAAATAAGGACTTACTTCCCCAGTTAGCGTAGAAGTTCCGGTTCAGATCAGTGCCGTAGCAGCTGCAGCCGTCAGAACCCGGAGACCGGGACTTCCTCCACAGACGAGTCTACGGGTTTACAACACACACATCCATCACTGATCATCCTGTAACCATAGCAACTTGTACCTGTAGCCCAATCCCAGGTTCTCACCGTGTTGTCCACCCAGGAGTAGATGTATCCGTCCATGTTGAGAACAGGAGTGATGTAGAAGTCCAGGTTCTTAAACATTTCATTCATCTTCGTGTCTGTTTTGTAGGAGGCCAGGATCTGATTCAGCAGAGAAGAGCTTTATTTACAGAGTGTGCTGCTTTTAATGCAAATTCACACTGGGAGGATAAAGGCTAGCAGGGAGTAAGTTAGTAAGTAAGTAAGTAAGCTTTATTTATAAAGCACTCTTTACACAGCTTCCACTGCCCAAAGTGCTGTACACAAAATGTCTAATAACTACACATACATACAACCAAAAATTAGGTAAAAGAAATCACTTAAATAACATATTAAAATAAGAAACCCAACATAAAACAGAAATAAAATAAACAAAATAAAAATGCTAAAAATACACATAGACTAAAATGCACAACAACAATATATAAAGGATAAATCGACCTCTCAATTACCACAGTAACTCACTAATCAAAAGCAAGTTTGTATAAGTAAGTCTTTAAACCTGATTTAAAAACCGAGACAGAAGTAGCTTGGCGAATAGTTAGTGGCAGACTGTTCCAAAGTCTTGGGGCATACACTGAAAATGCACGATCACCTTTGAGTTTCAAACGAACCCTAGGAATGACCAACAAATTCTGTGCTGATGATCTCAGAGAGCGCTGTGAGACTGAGGAGGTAAGCAAATCTGCAATATAAGAGGGTGCCAGACCATTTAATGCTTTATGTTAATTTGATGTAGTCTGAATAAAATGTGTTGATTTGAGTAAGACCTGTTATTTTAAATAAAATCTGCTATTTTAAATTAGTCTTAATAAAAGCTGTTAGTTTAATTTAGTCTGAATGTAATTTGAGTTAGTCTGAATTAAAACTGTTTTTTTAGTAAAACCTTTTAGTTTTTTAATAAAACCTGTTATTTAAATTAGTCTGAATAAAACCTGTTAATTTGAGTTAATCTGAATATAACCTGTTAATTAGAGTAAGTCTAAATATAGCCTAACCTGTTCATTTGTAAAACCTGTTATTTTTTTTTAATAAAACCCATTATTTTAATAAAATGCGTTGATTTGAGTAAAATCTGTTATTTTGAATAACATTTGCTATTTTAAATTAGTCTTAACAAAACCTGTTAGTTTAAATTAGTCAGAATATAACCTGTTTATTTAAGTCAGTCTAAATTTAACATGTTAATTTGGGTTAGTCTAAATAAAACCATTTTTTAAGAAAGTAGAATAAAACCTGTTATGTTAAAGTAGTTAGAGTTATGCTATGTTATCCTGAGTTAAAGATGTTAGCGTTAGAAGTTAGTTAGTATCAATAGGTGGTTTATTAGCATTAGCGCTCACCTCCTTTACGAAATACTGGCAGAAAGCTGGAGCAATCCATTCTCTGGCGTGGATCCCACAGTCCATCCATATCGCCTTCTTTGGACTGGTGCTGTTCAGACCGATCTAAAACACACCGTTTTAAAAACACTGGGATTAATTGGGATTAACTGTTAACAGTGACTGGATGATAATAAACTCCCACATAATAATATAAACTATCAGTAAAATGTTTGGGATCACTTGCATATTTCCCTCTTTTCCAACGAAAAAAACATTTTAATGCACTTCATAAACATGTTTGTCCATGACACAGTTCATTTAAATGTACCAGATAATTGTTAAAGCCCAACATTTTCGGTTGGTTAAGTTTCTGAAGCATCAGCATCAACTTTCTTCCGATATCTATTGCTATTGCTATCTTGTCTATTGCTGTGTTAATCAAAAGGAAGGCTACTCAATGCAAGATCTTGCAAAGAAACTTAAAAAATCTTACTATGCTGTTAACTACACTCTACAGACTACAGAGAAGAGCACAAACTGACTCTAACAAGGACAGAAAAAGGAGTGGGAGGCCCTGATGCACAACTGTGCAGGAGGATAAATATTTTAGAGTGTGCTGACAGTTGCACTAATTGGAATTCATCAACTTTGAAAAAACAACTTCGTCCATATTTTACACAGGCCAACAAGAAAAGACATTGGACACTAGATGATTGAAAGGAGAAGAACATTTCTGAGGTGCAGGAACAGTGAAAAAGATGCAAGACCAATGGTAAATGCCATATGTGAAGCATGGTGGAGGCAGAATGATGGTCTGGAGAACATTTGACAGTGATCCCAAACTTTTAATTGTTAATGTATATAGTAATATTTTAAAATATCTGAATACCTTCAGCAGGCTGATGCTCCTGTTCTCGTATGTTGTTCCATATATCATACTGGACACCACCTCAGGGTGATCCGTCTCCATCTGCACCATCCAGGCTGAGATCTGCAGGAGGAGATAATCAGAGGAGTGAAGAAGATTATAGAAAACAGAGGAGGTTAAAAGATTAATTCAGATCAAACACCTGCTTTGGACTAAATTAAATTAAATAACCGTATTAATATTGTTGCTAGAGTTTGGTTGCTATGGTGTTGTTATGTGATTTCTAAGGTATCTGTTTTGGTTGTCATGGTGTTCCTAAGAGGTTGCTAGATGTGCGATGTAGTGTTGCAATGTGGTTTTATTATTGTATGATAAGTGATTACAATGGTGTTGCAAGGTGGTTGCTGTGGTGTTGCAATCCCTGTTTTGGTTATGCTGTTTCCAAGTAATTAGTAGATTGGTGTTGTAGTGTCTCTATTTGATTGTTATGGTTTTTCAGGTGGTTTCTATGGTATCTCAGGTGCTGACAAAAGTTCAGAACCATGTGTGTTTGTTTATTCCAAAGTGATTAGCAAATGTAGATGGTGTTGCAGTGTGGGTACAGTGGTGTTGAGCATGGTTGTCATGGTGTCGCTAGATGCTATCTCTTTAGATTATGGTGTTGTCCATTGGGTGGTACATGGAGATGATGTTAATGTTTCTAGGTGGTTGTTATTGTATCCTAGGTGGTTACTTTGGTATTGCTAGGTGGCTTCTGTGGTATCCTTTTTGGGGTTTGGTCTTTTCCAGTGGTTACTAGATTGGTGTTGCTAGAGCGGTTTCAGTGATGTTTCTAGGTGGCTGCTATGGCATTGCTAGGTGATTTCTAAGGTATCACTTTTGCTTCTTGGTGGTTGCTGTGGTGTTGCTAGTTAATGTTTATATTATGGTGTTCCCAAATGGTTAGTGGATGTAGATCCTGTTATGGTAGTGGTTGTTATGGTGGTTACAGTGGTGTTGCGAAGTGGTTGCCATGGTATTGCCAGATTATTTCTGCGGTTTTCCTTGTGGTGCTGTAGTGTTTGGTGTTGTAGTGTTGCTAGGTGGATGTCATTTCTAAGGTATCCCTTTTGGTTGCTATGGCGTTCCTAAGATGGTGTTGCAAGGTTATTCCGATTTCTGTTGTACCCATTTTGGTTATGGTGTCCCCAGGTGCTTAGTAAATGAAGACGGTGAAAAAGTGTCCCTAAGTGGTTGTTATGGTATTCTAGGTGGTTACAGTGATGTTGCTGGGTGGTTGCTATGTTATCCCTTTTGATTATGCTGTTTTCAAGAGGCTAAAAAATTGGTGCTGTAATGTTGCTAGGTGCTTACATCCAGTTAATATGGTATCCCAGATGGTTACTATGGTGTTACAGATGGTAAATGGTTGGAACCCCATAGATATTTTGAAGTTTGGGTACCCTTTATGACCAGTACTTGGTAACAACCCCTCTATTTTAGTATACTAATGCACTAAAAATACACTAAAAATACATATATTGAAAATCTAAGAAACATCAATCAGTAAATAACCTCGTCCATGGTGTGGTACTTGGTGTAGTCATAAGCTCGTAGATCCAGGCCTTCCACTGCCCTGTAATAAAGAACATTCAGTATTTAATTCATGATAACTGAATTACTGTAAAACAGAAGGATCATAAAGAACATCAGAGGAACCTGCGGTTTAATATTAACTAATACAATAACGTTTGTATACTTTGCAAAATTTGACACTTGAATTTTAAATTGAAAATTTTGAAAGTTTAAAATTTTTTAAATCTGACAGTTTGAATTCTTTGAAGTTTAAAATGTTTGAAGTTTGAAATGTGGTCAGTCAGGGTACAATTTAAAATAGTATAATGTATTGATATAATTCTAAACTGTAATACATGCTATTTTAAAAAACTTTTTGATGTTTTTGTAGCAGTACTTTTAAAACTGTTTCTATCCATGAATTTACAGTTTACATTCAATTGCATCATTATTGCATTTACACGATTTAACTTATTACATTTTGGCAATACCAATATGATATATTTTTTAAGTCAAAAAACTCAAGAATAAAGTTAAAACAATTTGAGTTGCATTGATTTCAGTTGACTTTAGATCAATTTGATTCTTGCATTAGTTCAAATAGTCAATTTTTGATATATTATCATTTTATTAGTTAATTTGAGTTAAAATGTACCTGTTGTGGGTTTGCAGGATCCGTAGCAGCAGTATTATTTGAGTTGTGTTAGTTAATTTTAGTTAATTTTAGTTAATTTGAGTTAAATGAGTTAATTAACAGGAATGTTGTAGAGTAAGTGGTTCCTGTTGTGGTTTTGCAGGGTAAGTAGCAGCAGTACTATTTGAGTTGTGTTAGTTAATTTGAGTTAAATTGAGTTAAATGAGTTAATTAGCAGAAATATTGTAGTGTAAATGGTACCTGTTGTGGGTTTGCAGGGTCAGTAGCAGCAGTATTATTTGAGTTGGGTTACTTAAATTGAGTTAAATTGAGTTAAATGAGTTAATTAGCAGAAATATTGTAGTGTAAATGGTACCTGTTGTGGGTTTGCAGGGTCAGTAGCAGCAGTATTATTTGAGTTGGGTTACTTAAATTGAGTTAAATTGAGTTAAATGAGTTAATTAGCAGAAATGTTGTAGTGTAAATGTTACCTGTTGTGGGTTTGCAGGGTCAGTAGCAGCAGTATTATTTGAGTTGGGTTACTTAAATTGAGTTAAATTGAGTTAAATGAGTTAATTAACAGAAATATTGTAGTGTAAATGGTACCTGCTGTGGGTTTGCAGGGTCAGTAGCAGCAGTATTATTTGAGTTAGGTTACTTAAATTGAGTTAAACTGAGTTAAATAAGTTAATTAGCAGAAATATTGTAGTGTAAATGGTACCTGTTATGCGTTTGCAGGGTCAGTAGCAGCAGTATTATTTGAGTAAGGTTACTTAAATTGAGTTAAACTTAGTTAAATGAGTTAAATGAGTTAATTAGCAGGAATGCTCTAGTGTATACGGTACCTGATGTGGTTTTGCAGGGTCAGTAGCAGAAGTATTATTTGAGTTGCGTTAGTTAAATTGAGTTAAATTAAGTTAAATGAGTTAGTTAGCACAAATTATGCAGTGTAAATGGTACCTGTTGTGGGTTTGCAGGGTCAGTAGTGGCAGTATTATTTGAGTTGCGTTAGTTAATTTGAGTTAAATTAAGTTAAATGAGTTAAATGAGTTAAATGAGTTAGTTAGCACAAATATTGCAGTGTAAATGGTACCTGTTGTGGGTTTGCAGGGTCAGTAGTGGCAGTATTATTTGAGTTGCGTTAGTTAATTTGAGTTAAATTAAGTTAAATGAGTTAAATGAGTTAGTTAGCACAAATATTGCAGTGTAAATGGTACCTGTTGTGGGTTTGCAGGGTCAGTAGTGGCAGTATTATTTGAGTTGCGTTAGTTAATTTGAGTTAAGTTGAGTTAAACTGAGTTAAATGAGTTAAATGAGTTAGTTAGCAGGAATATTGCAGTGTATACGGTACCTGTTGTGGGTTTGCAGGGTCAGTAGCAGCAGTGCGGGTAAGACTGATCTCAGCATGGTCGGTGGTTTAGATGTTCCTGTTCTGAGAGAAGCTCCTGAGAGAAGTTCCTGAGTGTCGGCTTTTATAATCAGGGTTTTTACTGCAGCCGCTGAATGATCCTCACACTGCAGGTTAATGACTGATCCTGAAGGCCATAACGCACCAAACCCACTGATTACGAAACACTGCATACATTATAATCATCAATAAAACACAATCACAAATCACCCAATCAGCTTTCAGAGGTTTAGCCCCACCCACACAGCCACCGCCCAATCCCCGGGGCTGAGATAAGTACTATATATAAATAGAACGTATTACTATTTTTATAAATTGGCGTTTCAGTAACCTTTCAGTATAATGTAATGGCATTTTACTGTAATTGAATACAATTTAAGTGTTACTAAATGTCATTACAACATAATTTAATACCAATTCAATGTACTTTAATGACATCTTAATGTAATGTAATGTAATGTAATGTAATGTAAGTGTTGCATGTCAGTATAATGTAATAATGTTTTGCTGTAATTTAATACACTTTCATTGTAATTGAAAGCCACCATAGTGTTACTAAATGTCATTACAGTATAATGTAATACAAATTTCATGTATGTTAATGATCCATTTTGTATAGAATGTAATTTAACTGTGTTTCATTATAACAATATGGGATTAGTAATGACATTTAAGTAGAAATTGATACAATTTCAGTTTAATGTGTAACAATTTCAGAGCATTTTATTAGCATTTTAGCGTATTTTTTTCCATTTTAATATATATCATTGATATTTTGGTGTCATTTAATGGCACTGCATCATAATGCATGGCATTTAATTTTAAAGTAATGGCATTACAGTATAATGTAATTGAATTCTACTGTAATTGAATAGTATTTTAGTGTAATGTGATAACATGTCAGTATAATGAAATATCTATTTATTGTAATGTAATAGATTTTCAGTAGAACATAATAGCATTTTAGTATAGGTATAAAATACCATCTGTATGTATTTTAATGATTTTTTTTCAGGATTGCATTGTCATACAATACCATAGCGTGTGATGTATTGGCATTTCACTGTAATTTAATTGCATTTATAAGTAGTTTTTATTCATTATGCAATTTAGTTGTTTTTCATTGTAATTAAAGTGATTAATTTTCAGTAAATTTAATGGCATTTTAGCATAATGTAATACAATTTAAATGGAATTTAATGGCATTTTGGTATAATTTATGCTAAATAACAAAGTAATTGTACTTTAATGTAATTTAATGACATTTCTATGTAATGAAATGGTACTTAATATTATGTAAAACTAAAACCAATGTAATATATGTGTCATTTCAGTGTAATTGTAGTTGTAGTGTAATGTTATGGCATTTCTATGTAACCTATGGGGGCAACACTCATTTTCAGTGTAGCTGAGCATTTATAAAAACAGGGATTGACATGAAAAGAAAATAATAACTACATTTTATCATTTTAAAATAACAGTCAATAATTAACAAAAATAGCTGAAAAAAATAGGATTGTATACAAACAATAATAAGTATTATCCTAAAATTTGGTTTAATTGATAAAAAAAAGTGATCAAAAGAGATAAGAGGAGATAAAATTAATACAACAAAAAAAAACAGTTAAAATTAAGCTAAAACTAACTTTTACATAATACAATAAAAATACAAATGAATAAATCAATTAAAACAAAATAAATAAAATTTAACTAAAAAAATAAACATAATAATAATAAGAAGAAAAATAATTAATAATAATAGTAATAATAAAAGGAAATCGAAATAAGTAAAAAAGCAATAGTACAAAACTATATTAAATAAATAAAAATAAAATAAAATAAGGAAATAAAGAACTAAGAGAAGTTAAGAATAAATAAGATTAAGTAAAACAGGTAGAGGCTGTCTGAAGGTGGTTAGATATGGTAGACATTAAAAGTTTAAAATTATTTAGTGACAGCAGTGAGTTTTAGAGTGCCCTGTATTGAATTCCATGCAAATTAATGAGAATTTAGTGTATTAAATTAGCATTTCAGTCTATTTTCAGTATAATACAATGCCATTAAACTGCAATATATATGACAATTTTTTGTAATTTAATGACGTTTAGTATAACTTTAGCTTATTTGTGTGTAATTGTTCTTCAGAGAATGTAACCGGGGTGGAGTTTCAGTGAGAGGAGGATAAAGGATAAAGGGTGCGGATGGTAAATATATTTAGTTTATGATGCGTCGTCACTGGTTATGATGATAAGCGCAGTGCTGTTATGCTGTTATCAGACTGTCTGATTCAGTTCAGCTTCAGGAGTGAACTCTGCACATTTATCAGGGCTGGTTATTAATATTAATATCTGCTCATTATTTTCCTCACACGGCTGTTCCTGAGGATTTATGGGTGTGAGCTGATGATAACGTACGTCCTGTTCACACTGCTCACTTTCCATGATGAGTTTTTATTAATCACCCGTCTGATAATAAAGGTCAGGGCGGGCCTTTCATCATCAACACTGAGTTTTTGTTCCAGCAGTTTATTATTATAATCAACAGAAAATCAAGAATTAAATTGTTTTAAACTGAAGTTTAACTAATTTTAGCTTTATGTTTCAAGTTATTAAAGCCTAGAATGAAGTTAAAGCATAGTAAATTTCAGTTGAGTTGTGTTGAATGGAATCCCCTTCCCTTTTATTTATTATTAATAAGTAAACAGTTATCTTATTATTTTGAGAAAGTAAGTCATCGTTTTGAGATACTTAGCCTGGTGAAGAAAATATATACTTAATTATACTTAAAACATAAATATTCTGTAAAAAATAACAGCATATTTAATAAAAAATATAAAACAGATTTATATATTAAAAGTACATTAATATTATACTTTCATCAAATGTTTGAAAGTAAACTTTGATCATACTTTTTAAAATGTACAATATTGTGTATTATAAAAAACAATCACCACTTTTAGTTTAATGTTATTCAATATACTTCTAAAATACATTTTCCCAAATATACTTCTGTACATTTTTAGCATTTTAGTGTGTTAAAAACAACTCTTACAGTAGTTCACTTAAAGTGCAATGTATTGTGCAACTTTTAGAAAGTAAATTAAAATTACTACGTGTATAAAATTGAAAGTAAAATTGAAATTAAATAAATTTGCTAAAAAATTGTAGTACAGTATATTAAAATATATGTGTATGTCCATCTAAGTTATATTAGAAGCTTGCTACCTACAAAAGACGGGAACAAGAAGCATATCTTTACTCTAATGTAAATATAGATCACATATATTAAACATCAATTCTTAGTACATTTCTAATATATATTTATAACTGGTGTATAATATAATAGTGATACAGTTGTAAAACTTAAATTAAATATATTATAATTTAAATACTGTAAGCATATTTACACAAATAGGTGGTTACATACATGAAGTAGTATGTTTAAATGTTGCTTAAGTATTTTTAAAATAGTTCCATTTTAGTACAGTTAAGTACACTTAGCACAATTGAATTGTACTATTTTTATACTGTAATTAAAGTATAATAAGTACAAAAAAAAGTTGTTTCATTTTAGCACTCTTTAAATATACTGATTAATAATGTGGCTACAAGAACACTTTAGTGCACTATAGCATAATAATGATTAGTATACTTTAATTTCTTTTTTTCGCTAGGGATCAGTCTTAATATCTCACAATAATGACTTAGTATCTCAAGATAATGACTTAGGGTCTCTTAGTGTGTAAACAGCATGAAGCAGCAGAGAGAGTGTTTGTTTATATACATTATCTGGCTAATATATCATATTAAACTGCGACTTATCAGCAATTTAGCTCAATTAAAAAAAATCCCGGGGTGGATTTTTACTTTTAACTAGTGTACTATTAACAATTGTACTTGGCTGGTGGTGTTTTTCCTCCATAGACTAATTCTAACCATTTGTTCCTTAGCTCTGAATTACTGGGTAAAGTATATAAACACTGATGTGTTATTCGCACAAATAACACAGGAATGAACTGCATGCAGTTCCTAGTGCTGTTATTTAGCTCCTATCTGACGAGACGGCGTCACCGCCCGGCTTCAGCTCTGCCTGTGGGCGGTCCCGAGCTGAGGTGGGCGGGCCATGAATACTAATTCACAGGTTGATGTAGACACAGTGTTTTTCCTGATCGACTCGTTTTTTTTCTGAATATTTTCTTTTACCAGCTGCTGCAGACAATGAGGACAATGAGGTTGAGGAAGAGTTTCATCATGTGCAGCATCATAAACAACTCCTTCAGAGAGACCTACTGTATTTCACAAAAAAAACAAGAAAAAGAGGATTTTAACGGAAGGAGACCTTTAATGAGGTCCTGTAACCACTGGATTGACCTTATTCAGCAGGACAGTGCTCATCTACATACTGCTGCTATCTTGAGAGTGTTCCTTATTGTAGATTTGTCAACAAAAATGTTAGCATGTGCCAGAGATTTCTGTAAGTCTTCAGCTGACACTCTAGGATTCTTCCTCACCTCATTGATCATTCTGCATGTGCTGTGCTCTTGCAGTCATCTTTACAGGACTTTACCACACCTAGAGAGAGTAGCAACAGTGCTGAACTTTCTCCATTTGTAGAGCGCCTGTCTTACCGTGGTCACATGAACATCAGGGCTTTTAGAGATACTTCTGTAACCCTTTCCAGCTTCATGCAAGTCAACAATTCTTGAACGTAGGTCTCCTGAGAGCTTGATCTTTTGTTCGAGGCACAAATTCAGATTCACATCAAGCAGCAATGCTTCTTTAGAACAGCACACTCAAAACTGGTGTGTGTTTGTTTTTGCAGTGCAGAGCAGCTTTAACCAACACATCCAATCACATCTCATCACATCCTGCCTCCTCCAATTAGCTCTTAGAAAAGTCATTAGTTTAGCAATTCACGTACTTTTCCCCCTCGCTGTGAATGTTAACATGTTAACATGTGTTCAATAAAATATAGCAAACACATATTTTTGGTGTGGTATTAGTTTAAGCAGACTGTATTTGTCTATTGTTGTGACTTAAATGAAGTGCAGAACATATTTAATGACCAATTTATGCAGAAATCCAAGTATAATCCCAAAGGATTCACATACTTTTTCTTGCAACTGTATCCCTGATTATCAGTGTTGGGAGTAACGGCGTTAAAACTAAGTAACGAGTAATCTAACTAATTACTCTGACTGTAACTATAACGCCGTTACCATTTCCCACACCCCGTTACTGCACGTTACTTTAGCAGCTCTATGAACTTTTTTTTGTTGTAACTTTGGTTTGCCCTGGTTAACCCCTCTTCTTTCCGGTGAACTTGAGCTTCTGGCCGCTGTGCCTGTGGTTTGGCGTGGTGAAGTGAGGCACAATTGTGACGATTTGCTGCTCTAATCAATTCAGTGATTGCCGTGGACAACCCAAGTTCCGAATTAAGGACGTTAAGCTCTTTTTAGCTGCTCTGGTTTTTGTGGTGCTGCTGCTGCTTTCTCTTTTAGAGCTTAGATTCTCTGCCCGAACCCGACCTTACCCGAGGACCGACCCGAAATCGGGCTCCTATTTTAATTTTATATAAAGCTCTGGTGTGATAATCACAATGTTGCTAAGTAACCAATTATTATTGTTCACTAAAGCGAACGAAATAGCGAAAACTGAAAGTGAAAAAACATTTGTGTTAACTGAATCTAATAAAAACGGTAATTAAAAGGAAAAAACATAACTATCTCGAACTGTATTTTGTGTTTATAAAACTAAAACAAACTAAAATTACTGAATTTTCGTGTTTAATTTATTTATAAGAGCTGTTGTACAGCGGGCGGTGTAGCCGCAAAATACGACAGAAAACACTGAAAAACTGCAGAACTATATATGGGATTACAATATGAGCGCAAGGCAGATGAAAGAGAAACAGGAGATTCAGTGTGTGAGAACATTTACCTGTGAGTAGCTCATTCCAGAACAAGCAAATCTCTCTCTCTCTCTCTCTCTCTCTCTCACGTTTATTAGATTGATCTCTCTGATGAGATGTGTGAAAACTAATAAAAACTAGCAAGCCCACCCTAAAAACAAATTAAAACTTACTGAATCAAACTATAATAAAATGAAAAATGTAATCATGTAGTTCTGGGCGCACGTGAACGCCTCCGCGTTTGACTTGCAGCACTGTGTGTAGCTGTTCTTAAAAATCATTTAAATTAAATAATAGTTTTATGCTATGTTTCAGTGTTAATTAACATAATTCTGATTATATTTCACTCATTCAATCAGCCCGATAACAGACAGTTTATGGTTCGGGTTGGCTCGGGCTCGGGCTCATAATGACAGTTCATGGTTCGGGTTGGTTCGGGCTTGGGCAGAACGTGCACGGGCTCCGGCTGGGTCGGGTCGGATTTTTTGGGCCCAATCTAAGCTCTATTCTCTTTTGGTGAAACTGTTATATTAATACAATTTTAACGGTTATTAGATTGTTGTTTTTGTCCATTATTTTGTTTTATATATACATATTTCTTTTGAGTGTTGCTTGGTTTGTTTAACTCCATCCCCACACGCGTTTTTCCGTTTTTTCTGTTTTTTTTTCAGTATTATATGTTTTAGTAATTTTCTTTGGTTCTGTGAAGAATTTCGTTTTTATTTTTTGTAATTCGTTAGATTATATTTTTATCAACATTTTGGGTTTATTATCGTTTGGTATTTTTCTAATAATAGTAAATACATAATTAATTTCCTTTTTTTTGACGGGCGAATAATAAAAGTAACGCGATAGTTACTTTTACTGGTAACTAGTTACTTTTATAGTGGAGTAACTCCGTTAGTAACTCAGTTACTTTTTTGGAGAAGTAATGAGTAACTATAACAAATTACTTTTTCAAAGTAACGTGCCCAACACTGCTGATTATAGAAAATGTGTGGGATGCTATTGGATGCTCTTACTTAATAAAGCATTAGAATCCCAAACTTCATTTCATTAAAAACTAGAATTAAAACCACGAAATTATATATAATATCACAATATACATGAATAGAAAAATGAATAGGGAAGTTCTGACCGTATGTTCCTTATAGCCCCGGCTGATGATGATGATGATAATGATGTTAGCAGTATATGAGCAAAATGTCCTCAGTTGGCATTAAAGCTTCAGTTACTGAACAATGTGGGTCTGTAATTCCCCCACTTTATAAATGAAGCTCAACATCCTGAATCCATCACTACAGGAAACTACCACAGGAACAGAGCCGCCGAGGAAACCTGATGGAAATCCTCAATCCTCAAAATGTAAAGAATGTCCAGATAAAACCAGCAACATGTAAAAAACACCCTAAAGATGCCCTACTTAAAAAAGTAAATAAATGTATACTAAGCATTATTATGCTATATTTCACTAAAGTGTTCTTGTAGCCACTTTATTATTAATCAGTATATTTAACTTTTTTAACTTTAATTGTATAAAAATAATACAAAAGTCTTACTTAAATTGTGCTAAGTGTACTTTACTTTACTAAAATGAAACTATTTTAAATAAACTTAAGTAACATTTAAACATTTCAACTACTTCATGTATGTAATACCATATTTTAAATATGTTTACAGTAAAATTATAATACATGATGTAAAACTTTCATTAGCCTGCTGAATCCTAAATTCAGTGCCTAAATTGATTGCTGTGAATACACTTGGCAATTGCTTATCAACAACTATAAACAGCCAATTAAAATCCTTGGACAGTTCACAGCAGGATTAGCCAGCAGACTTTGTCTGAGGGAGGAATCTGTATGTTTTGTTCTTCTCAGTTAACTAGCTTAGAACTAGCTTAGTTAGCAAGTTTGTGTTTTGCCATTTAGCACAAGTTAACTAAAATTAAAATTAGCATGTGATAAACACTCAGCAGAAACAGGGGGTGTGGCCAGCAACAGCTTATTTGCATAAAAAAAGAATACTGTAGAGCTGGCGAGATCTCTTTATCTTTATGTGAGAGTGATTTTGTAATGTAATGTAATGTAAAATAAAATAATAATTGTATGTATGTAAATGTATGTAAATGATCACAATGGCATTTTATTTGTATTCAAAAAATATATTAGTTCAATTGTATCTTTCTGAGCTACGTTTTAAATACCGATTGAACTTCCAAAAATCAAACAATATTAATGCAAAATATGAAAAATTAAACACATTATTCTACATAAGAGTCAGATAGTTGGATGTTATTGTCTCTGTATTAATTGATTCAGCCGAAGGGGAGAGTGGCGTAAGACATAGTGAGAGTTAGTTGTGAGATTTAATCCATATTTTAATATAAATTAAAAGTAATCTACCTTCTGAAATTATTAGGAAGAGATCAAGTTAGCCTGCTCAAAAATGCAACAGAACGTGGGCAATTGCTTATTAACTACATTAGCTATTTAAAAGCCCTGTACAGTGCACAGCAGGATTAGCCAGTAGACTTTGTTTGAGGGAAGAATCTGTATGTTTTGTGCTTCTCACTTAAGCATGAACTAGCTTAGTTAGACATCAATTTAGCCTGCTAAAAAACGCTAAAACATGCTACAACAATCACACCAGGATCTGTAACAAGACTTAATAATTTGGGGCTAACCATAAAATTCAAGCAAAATTATTTATTTTATTAACAGAAAAAAAAGAAAGCAAAGGAACACTGTAAATTTACAGCGCAACAGTCATTTCCCATGCAATTACACCCAGGTGGCGGTAGAGAGGCAGGCGGCGGTCAGCGTGGTCCACAGTGTGGCTGTTATGGTGAACGCGGCGCTGGTGAAGGTCTTGTCGTGGACGGTGGTGATGATGGACAGCGCCCCCTGGTACGCCTCCTCACAGGTGGGCTGGATCTGATCTTCAGGCAGTTTGAAGCCGAACTCGCCCTTGTCTCTGAGCTCGAAGGTGAAGACGAACGGGATCCCGATCAGACGAGCGAAATCCCGCGAAGAACCCGACGTCTGATCTGGAGAAGGAGAAGATGGTGGATTCCAGTGAAACAGTCAGAATTTCACCAGACATAAAAATGCATAATAATCTCAATATATATAAATAAAAGCACTCACACATCACATCCGACGCTGCGCCCACAGTGTAGTCCATTCCGTGAACGGATTTGATGGCCTTTGCTGCAGCCTGACCCACCTCCATCTACCAACAACACAATCAGATCTATCAGAACCATCAGAAACGATCTGCAAAAACTGCGTTCTACAGATCATTAAACTAAACCCATTCCTCAATCTACCATTGAAATGTTGGCAAAGCAATTTTAAAATGGTGCAAAGCATGATCCCTCCACCCCCATGCTTAACAGTTTCCTCCAGAAACGTATTACTCGTATTACTTAATTGCCGGAGGTGGCAAATAACAAAGCAAAATCTGGTGTTATTGTACTAATGCAGGCTTTAAAGTGTCCTTTAAAGCCCCTCCTCTTTAAAGCCCCTTACTCATGAGACAGAACCAATCAGTTTGGACAAATCTGTATATCATTCGTTCATTTGATATTCAATTGAGAAAAAAAATCTGAAATTTAATAAAACAATAAATATTGTTGTTTTTCAATATAATACCAAAAAAAAACAAATAAAGGCTAGTATTTTCAGTTTTTTTATTTCATAATCCAAACAAAAATGGGAACTTGAATTTCTATATCACTCTAAATGCTTACTTCAGTAATAAACAGACAGTCATCCCTCATCAGTAAAAGGTTAACTTCCTTTATTCATGACTGGAATTGACTGTATTTATGTTCTTTTGATCACAAAAAAAAACAAACAAACTAATATGCAGCGGAAACTGACAGTGATCATAGCACCCCTGTAACAGATTTGTGCTGGTGCACCTAGGAAAAAAGTTAGGAGCGCCAGTGCAACCAGTGGAAAAAGTTAGTTAGAGCCCTGTTGTTAAGCGTTTTTAAGCATTTTATTTTGGTTTGAGGCTAAAGCAGCGCCCTCATTTGGCTGTGTATTGTACTTTTGACAAAATATTGGATTCAACTTTGCCATATGTGAACATAAACATATTTGAATTTGGGCCACTTTTATCTGCTGTTTGAACGTAGCGTTAGATTTGATTTGGATCTAAAACCACTCACCAGTTCTTCATAGTTGGGGACTGAAACACTGGAGTGTCCGTAGGGAAGTAGAATCAGCTGACCGAAAGAGTGGACGGTCAGAAATAACAGAATTCTGTTCCGATTAGACTCCAGAAATTCAGTGACGGCTCTGGACTCCAGCTCTGAGAGGACGGACGGACCGCAATACATCCCGATGCAGCACAGTTTAGACACTCCCACGGCTGTATAAACAGAATAGAGTTAGAGTGCTCAATATAAACACACTAAATCGATAAGGCTTTATAATACAGTCTGAGTTTTAGAGGGTAGGTTTCCTTTACTTATGGTGTAACTTCTCTGGATGAAGCAGTACATTCAAAATACTTACCTACAGTCCTACAGGTACTTTAACTGTAGGCATAAATAAAGTACAACCAGGAACAAGAGCGTAACAACTAGGTAACTTTCAAAAACTTACCCTGTACTAAGGTTGAGCGATATGGACCTAAAATAATATCACGATATTTCATTGTATTTTTGCGATAATGATACTCTTGACGATATGACAAAACATTGATTTCTTTTTTTAAAGATGGATGGATGGATAGATAGATAGATAGATAGATAGATAGATAGATAGATAGATAGATAGATAGATAGATAGATAGATAGATAGATAGATAGATATGTAGATAGGTAGATAGATAGATGATGGATGGATGGATGGATGGATGGATGGATAGATGGATAGATAGATGATGGATGGATGGATGGATGGATGGATGGATAGATGATGGATGGATGGATAGATAGATAGATATGTAGATAGATAGATAGATGATAGATAGATGGATGGATGGATGGATAGATGGATAGATAGATGATGGATAGATAGATTTCTTTTGCTAAAAACAGCAAAAAACTCGTACCCTGATGTGATAATTAGAGGTGAGTAACATTGCACGATATATCGGGGTTTAATATAGTTCACGATATTTAAAAATGTTGGCGATATTATCGGGTACCCAACATTTATGGTGTATCTGTTCTCTATAAATCAGAAAATACAAAATACTTATGGGGTCCTACTCATACTGAAATGTAGGTACAAATAAAGCACAGGAGATCCTGCAATTTCCCTAAACCTGTGGTGCAATTTTCATATAAAATAATAAAATAGAATAGAATAGAATTGAATTTTTCCTTTTGTTCATGGCAGTTATGACTGCTTCATTCCAGTCACACTCCAGGGAATTATTTTATTATTCTAATAATTTAATGAGTTTAAAAAGTAGATGAAAATTTGATTTATGCTTTTAAAAGTGTCGAGGGTGGAGCAGCTATAAACAGTCAGGGTGGAGTAGAGTAGAAAGAAAGCATAGTTGGTAATGTCAAGACTAAAATACAGTAATATTTATCTGTTTATAATAACAGATTTTAGAGAAAATTGATTCATTAATACACAGAAACCACAAGGTTTTATATAAATGGTTAATAAACCCACACCTCCCTGATTTTTACTGTTCTTACTCTATGAGTACACAGTATTTACTCAGTAATTACTCAGAAATGTGACGCGAGCCGAGTTAAAAGTACAAACAGGTTTATTAGCAGGAAGGCTAACAGATACTGCTAACAGAATAACCAGGCAAACAAAGATCTCACCGATAACAGAAGACGTAGTCAAAAATACAGTCCGAGTTCGAAACCGAGAAACAGTCCAACCATACATCAAATCCAGAAAGGGCAAAACAAAAGACATAAACCGATAATCCGAAAACAGGGTCGTAACGTAAAGCAAAAACAGTACACAGGAAAACGCTTAGTAAGTAACATGAGTCGACAATACCTCACGGTGTTTGTTTACAAACTGCCGCCTTAAATACAGGAAGCTAGAGGGGAATGAACCGGAACCAACTCAGAACACAAGCGAGTCAGAGCGTCGGAGCGTAACGTGATTGGGTGAAGGTGAGCGGGTGTTGTTGATGTCATTGTTCACGGGATTTTGGGAAATGGAATCCGGTAGTGTGGAAGGAGAACACGGCGGCATGACAAGAAACAACAGGAAGTGTCAGGCTGTATTATGTAGTATAAAGTATTTTACTGTTCTTACTCTATAAGTACACAGTACTTACCCTTTAAAACGCGGGCTGTATTATAAAGCGTTACCACCAAATACACTATTATCTGATTTAGGAGTAAATTTTTAAGTCGTACGTTCTCACACTTACTTCCCCAGTTGACGTTAAAGTTGCGGTTGATGTCGGTGCCGTAGCATGTGCAGTTGCCGGTACCTGGGGACCTGTTCTTCCTCCACTGACGAGTCTAAAATAAGGAGAATTATTAGCTTTAGTGACATGGTCTAGCTCCTCTGCTGGCTGGTTGCAGTATGACATGTAACACACCTTCTTTTGTAACATTATTTACATTTTTGTATCCCATTTTTTCCCAAATGTACAAGAGCAATTGCCCAAACCACTCATTAGGACTCCCCCTATCACTAGTGATGCCCCAACACCAGGAGGGTGAAGCTGATGTAGCATTGCCAAGTAGCATCACAGCGCTAACACTCAGCGACTCGGTTCTGATACATCAGCTCACAGATGCAGCCTTTTGCTGATCCACATCACCCTAAGAGTGATGATGGGAAAGAGAGAGCGCCATCTACTCTACTGTTCCCACCCAGAGAGAGCAAGGCCTATAACTGTGCTCTCTCAGGGCTTTGGCAGCTGATGCTAAGCTGCATGATCGGAATTTGAACCAGCAATCTCCCAATCATAGTGGTAACATTTCTGATGTAGGATTAAACTCACCGTGTTATCTTTCCAGGAGTATGTGTACCCGTCCCTGTTCAAAACTGGAGTGATGTAGAAATCCAGGTTCTTAAATATCTCACCCATTTTTGGGTCAGTTTTGTAAGAGCTCAGGATCTGTAGGTTCAATTTTAGATATACAATAGATAGTAATGAATGAAAATGTGTGTAAAACAAATTCAGTGCTTTTTTTTCATCATTTTAAATGTTCTGCACTGTAGATTAATATTAAAGTCATCTAAACTATAAGGAAAACACACAATTATATGGTAAATAAAAAACAAGAATATGTTTTATATTTTAGATTCTCTGCTGGATTTTCTCAGTCAGTTTTATGAGGTAGAGTCTCCTGGAATTCAGGCTTTCAGTTAACAGCTCTGCTGAACTCATCAAGAGTTAATTACTTGAATTTCTTTTATCTTAATGAAGTGTTTGAGAGAATCAGTCAATTTCAACATAACTTTAAAAGTATCCTTAAGGGCAGTCACTGCAAGGATCGTCAAAAATGTTATAATGATGAAACTGGCACTCATCAGTACCATTATTTCTGTTGCACAGGAAGTTCCTGTTACAGGCCTTAGAAATTTCAAGCTAACCAGTTAGCAAGCCCACCAGATAAAAGCACCTAAATGCTTCACAGAGTATTTTAGTTTGTTTAACACTTTTAAATTTAAAGCATTGCATTTAAAGGTGTTTCCAAACTTTTAAATGGTCCTTTTTAGTATGGGAACATATGTTTAAAATGATGCAGTTATATCTTTACCAATGAAACTTGACTATAACGTGTGTAATATGTTTTTAGTAGTATACAGTATTTATATACAGCTCTGGAAATAAAAATAAGAGAGCACTTAAAAATGATGAGTTTCTTTGATTTTACCAAATTGAAAACCTCTGGAATGTAAACAAGAGGAAGATAATTGATCACAAGCCATCAAACCAAACTGAACTGCTTGAATTTTTTTTTGCACCAGGAGTAAAGCAGCATAAAGTTATCCAAAAGCAGTGTGTAAGACTGGTGGAGGAGAACATGATGCCAAGATGCATGAAAAAACTGTGATTAAAAACCAGGGTTATTCCACCAAATATTGATCTCTGAACTATTAAAACTTGAAAATGAATATGAACTTGTTTTCTTTGCATTAATTGAGGTATATATATATGTATATATATATATATATATATATATATATATATATATATATATATATATATATATATATATACACACATATAGTATGGGTTAAATCAGTAGTAAGGATTAGACTGACCTGTTTTATGAAATACTGACAGAAAGCAGGAGAAATCCATTCATTACCATGAATCCCACAATCCATCCAGATCCCCTTCTTCAGCTCTGTGCTGTTTAACCCGATCTGCAGCTCAGAACCACAAACATTATACACCAACTAGAAAAGGTAAAGTTCGTGAACGAACTTTAAGTTGGCTTGGAAAAGAACGCTAATAACGTTAAAAAGTTAAAATGGTCGCTAAGCTTTTTCCGTCTGAAGAGTGTGAAGAGTCATTGATTTGCTGTTAACGCTAAATGCTAAAAACGCTGAAATCTAAAAACATTTGGTTAAACGCTGAAATCTAAAAATGTTTGATTAAACGCTGAAATCTAAAAACGTTTGGTTAAACGCTGAAATCTAAAAACATTTGGTTAAACGCTGAAATCTAAAAATGTTTGATTAAACGCTGAAATCTAAAAACGTTTGGTTAAACGCTGAAATCTAAAAACATTTGGTTAAACGCTGAAATCTAAAAACGTTTGATTAAACGCTGAAATCTAAAAACGTTTGGTTAAACGCTGAAATCTAAAAACGCTTGTTTAAATGCTGAAATCGTAAAACTTTTGGTTAAACTTTTGATTGCTAATGTGTTGCTAGGCGGTTGCTATTATTTCTGAAAAGGTTGCTAAGCTGTTGCTAGGCAATTGCTAATGTTTTCCAGGTGGTTGCTAAGCTGTTGCTAACTGGTTGCTAGGCAATTGCTAACATATAACAGGTGGTTGCTAGGCAGTTGCTAAGTGGTTGCTAGGCAGTTGCTAACGTTTTCCAAGTGGTTGCTAGGCAGTTGCTTAGTGGTTGCTAGGCAGTTGCTAACGTTTTCCAGGTGGTTGCTAAGTGGTTGCTAGGCAGTTGCTAACATATTCCAGGTGGTTGCTAGGCAGTTGCTAAGTGGTTGCTAGGCAGTTGCTAACGTTTTCCAGGTGGTTGCTAAGTGGTTGCTAGGCAGTTGCTAACGTATTCCAGGTGGTTGCTAGGCAGTTGCTAAGTGGTTGCTAGGCAGTTGCTAACGTATTCCAGGTGGTTGCTAAGTGGTTGGTAGGCAGTTGCTAACGTTTTCCAGGTGGTTGCTAAGTGGTTGCTAGGCAGTTGCTAACGTATTCCAGGTGGTTGCTAGGCAGTTGCTAAGTGGTTGCTAGGCAGTTGCTAACGTTTTCCAAGTGGTTGCTAGGCAGTTGCTAAGTGGTTGCTAGGCAGTTGCTAACGTTTTCCAAGTGGTTGCTAGGCAGTTGCTAAGTGGTTGCTAGGCAGTTGCTAACGTTTTCCAGGTGGTTGCTAAGTGGTTGCTAGGCAGTTGCTAACGTTTTCCAGGTGGTTGCTAGGCAGTTGCTAAGTGGTTGCTAGGCAGTTGCTAACGTTTTCCAGGTGGTTGCTAGGCAGTTGCTAAGTGGTTGCTAGGCAGTTGCTAACGTTTTCCTAATGGTTGCTAAGGTGTTGGTAAGTGGTTGCTAGGCAGTTGCTATCATTTATAAAGTGGTTGCTAAGTGGTTGCTAGGCAGTTGCTAACGTTTTCCAGGTGGTTGCTAAGGTGTTGCTAAGTGGTTGCTAGGCAGTTGCTAACGTTTTCCAGGTGGTTGCTAAGGTGTTGCTAAGTGGTTGCTAGGCAGTTGCTATCGTTTCTAAAGTGGTTGCTAGGCAGTTGCTAACGTTTTCCATGTGGTTGCTAAGTGGTTGCTAGGCAGTTGCTATCATTTCTAAAGTGGTTGCTAAGTGGTTGCTAGGCAGTTGCTAACGTTTTCCTAGTGGTTGTTAAGGTGTTGCTAAGTGGTTGCTAGGCAGTTGCTATCATTTCTAAAGTGGTTGCTAGGCAGTTGCTAACGTTTTCCAAGTGGTTGCTAAGTGGTTGCTAGGCAGTTGCTATCATTTCTAAAGTGGTTGCTAAGTGGTTGCTAGGCAGTTGCTAACGTTTTCCAAGTGGTTGCTAGGCAGTTGCTAAGTGGTTGCTAGGCAGTTGCTAACATTTTCCAGGTGGTTGCTAAGTGGTTGCTAGGTAGTTGCTAACATATTCCAGGTGGTTGCTAGGCAGCTGCTAAGTGGTTGCTAGGCAGTTGCTAATGTTTTCCAGGTGGTTGCTAAGTGGTTGCTAGGCAGTTGCTAACGTTTTCCAGGTGGTTGCTAGGCAGTTGCTAAGTGGTTGCTAGGCAGTTGCTAACGTTTTCCAAGTGGTTGCTAGGCAGTTGCTAAGTGGTTGCTAGGCAGTTGCTAACGTTTTCCAGGTGGTTGCTAAGTGGTTGCTAGGCAGTTGCTAACGTTTTCCAGGTGGTTGCTAGGCAGTTGCTAAGTGGTTGCTAGGCAGTTGCTAACGTTTTCCAGGTGGTTGCTCAGTGGTTGCTAGGCAGTTGCTAACGTTTTCCAGGTGGTTGCTAAGTGGTTGCTAGGCAGTTGCTAACGTATTCCAGGTGGTTGCTAGGCAGTTGCTAAGTGGTTGCTAGGCAGTTGCTAAGTGGTTGCTAGGCAGTTGCTAACGTTTTCCAGGTGGTTGCTAAGTGGTTGCTAGGCAGTTGCTAACGTTTTCCAGGTGGTTGCTAGGCAGTTGCTAAGTGGTTGCTAGGCAGTTGCTAACGTTTTCCAAGTGGTTGCTAGGCAGTTGCTAAGTGGTTGCTAGGCAGTTGCTAACGTTTTCCAGGTGGTTGCTAAGGTGTTGCTAAGTGGTTGCTAGGCAGTTGCTAATGTTTTCCAGGTGGTTGCTAGGCAGTTGCTTTCATTTCTAAAGTGGTTGCTAAGTGGTTGCGAGGCAGTTGCTTTCATTTCTAAAGTGGTTGCTAAGCTGTAGCTAGGCAGTTTCTAACATTTTCCTGGTGGTTGCTAAGGTGTTGCTAACTGGTTGCTAAGCAGTTGCTATAATTTCTAAAGTGGTTGCTAAGTGGTTGCTAGGCAGTTGCTAACGTTTTCCAGGTGGTTGCTAAGGTGGTTGCTAAGCAGTTAATAGGTGGTTGCTAAGCCCTGGCTGGGGTGCCGGGGTGTCCAAACTTTTGACTGATAGCTGCTCCATACAGCAGCTCCTCCATACACTCACAGTACTGGAGGAGCAGGGGAGAGAAGGGGTTCCGTGCGCAGAGCTGCTCGTGTGCGAGATGGAACTCTGGGCCCCCATTCATTTCTATGGGAAAACTTCGTACGACAATTGTACGAAAACCGTACGTCGCATCATTTCGTAAAGCATATTTTCGGAAAGAACGCGGTAAGTTTTATAGACCAGCCGAATTACGTCTTCGTATCTCAAAAATTGTGACGCTCACGGCCGTTCAAAATTCTCCCCCATTCATTCCTATGGGAAAAAAAGGCGTACGTTTACGAAGTTTTTACGAAAACCGTACGATATATCGCTTCAAAAAGCACAAGCAACCTAATCGGGTATAGGTCCGACGATCCTGTAAAGTTTCGAGTTTCTACGTTAAAAGCCCTAGGAGGAGATAGTGATTAAATTTTGCGAAGAGAATAATAATAATAAAATGGAATAAGAAGATTACGAAGAACAATAAGTTGGCTTTTCCAAGCCAACTTAATTACACACAACCCAACCAATCACAACCACATCCTTTAATCTGTCATGTTTTCTTAATGTTTCTCAGAATGTTTCTAAAAAGTTCTGGTAATGTCGCTGAAACGTCACTTTGTGTCAATATTTTAATATTATGTTTTGGGAATGTTACCTTTAATATTCCTGTAACATTAGTATTTGTCCAGCTGGGTAAACTATGTGAGAAATCCCGAAATTATATTTTATTATTTCTTTAATGTTACTAAAAATGTTACAAAAAATATTTGTTGGCTTTGTAAAAACATCAATTGTTAAGTTTTTTTAAACTAAACTAAGTCGAAGCTAAATAATGACTTAGTAAATTTGAATAGGTTGAATAACAAGTTTTTTTATTTAAGTGCAACACCTATGAAAAGTAAAAAAAAAAAAATCCTTTTATTTTTATTACTTAAGCTCTTCAGGTCCAGTCAAAAAAATCGGAAATCCAGTCTGTAAAATTTTGCAGTAAACTGCCTGAACTTCCTTGTGAAGATAAATTACAATCCCACTCTTTATTTGCTGATGTTGTGTAAATGTGGGGTAACTGCTGCACCTTCAGCAGGGTGATGTTCCTCTTCTCGTACGTGGTTCCGTATATCACACTAGATACAACCTCAGGATAATCTTTCTCCATCTGCTGCATCCAGCCTGAGATCTGCAGCAGGAGATAATCAGAGGAGTGAAGGAGACTGGAGACAGATCAGATATTAAATAATTATAATAATAATATAAATAACCTCGTCCATGGTGTGGTACTTGGTGTAGTCATAAGCTCGTAGATCCAGGCCTTCCACTGCCCTGTAATAAAGAACATTCAGTATTTAATTCCAAAAAATATCATACTTAATGATTTTTCTGCTCATACGGTAAAGAAATATATTAAAAATGAATTTATAAATACATTATATATAAAATCATAAGTATCTATGTATCTATCTATCTTTCTGTCTGTCTGTCTGTCTGTCTGTCTATTTATCTGTTTGTCTGTCTGTCTGTCCATCTAGATGCCATCTAGCAGTATAAAGCACAAAATCAAAAAAGCAAATTTTAGGTAGTTGATTGACTTTATTTAAAAGGGGGGTAAAAAGTGTAAATTAAATTGATAAAAAAATTAGTCAGGTATTCCAATCTTTTGGGTTTTTTTTTTTTACTTTTATTCAAAAATACCCCAAAACATTACTATTGGAATAAACTAAAATTTAAACAAATGTAATATATATACACTATATATATATATATATATATATATATATATATATATATATATATATATATATATATATATATATTAATGTAAAAAAGTAAATAATTTTATTATTCTGCTAGAAAAGAATAACAGTCATAATAGGCCTTATATGCTTTGAGTTTACACTGTAAAAAACAAAAAACAAAAAAATAAATCAAAAATATATAATAATAATAAAAATACAAACAAAAATTTCAAGATGGTTTTAAAAATAGTTGTTAAAATGTATTTTGCTACGTCATCTAAAAGGCTGACATATTGTAAAGGAAAACTGTGTTTTCCAAATGAACAAATAAAATGATAGTTTTGTTTTGGCTTTGTTCCAAGAGCAGCACTACACTATACACACACACTCTGTAATCTAAAGTGTCTACAGACTTTGGAGTGTGTATGTTGTTCTCCAGTGAGGCTGTTACGTAATTATTAGGTAAACCAGGTATGTTTCACACTATTAGAAATATATTACACCAAAAATAATATTGCAATGTCAAAAATGACAGATATTGAACTTTCAGCCAATACAGAAAAGAAATATAAAGGTGTGCATATCTTTATTCGTGACATACATTTCAAATATATTGTTTCTTATTTCGAAATGTATTTTGAATGTATTTTGCTGTGAATTAGAAATTGTCTTTTTTTGGCCAATTTCATACCTTTTTTTAAATATATATTTCATAAACACATTTTACATATATTTCTTTTGTTCTGTATTTAAGTGATTGAGTTGAGTTTGGTGGTTTGTCACCAATTTGTCAAGAGATTAACCAGAAATTTGTAAGAAATAAACTACTATAATCTACTGTAGAATTGAATGATTTTAAGATTTTATAATTGCAAATATTATATGTTATATGGTTTCCCATGTATAAATGTATAAAACATTACAAAAATTTCAATTGCTTAAAAGATCATTTGAGTAATGTATTTTAGCTGCTTTTCTCATATTTATTATGTATTTAATGTATACACACTAAAACATACACATATATTATTAACATTACATTTATGCACAAGTTATAATACTCAAAAAGAGCCAAAAGTAACATAATATACTGTGTAGATACTGGCAAAAACAAACAACAATGATATAGGCTTATCTAAATTCAGATACATGTGAATGTCTATACATTAAATACATAATAAACATAAAAAACAGCTAAAATACATTACTCAAATGATCTTTTAAGCAATTGATTTTTTTTGTAATGTTTTATAGATTTATAAACATTGCAATGTTTTAATGTAAAACATACACATATATTATTAACATTATATTTTTGCACAATTTATAATACTCAAAAAGAGCCAAAAGTAACATAATATACTGTGTCGATACTGGCAAAAACAAACAACAATGATATAGGCTTATCTATAGGCCTCTATATTAATATTATAACTTTATAATTTCTTAATATTCTAAAAACAAAACTATATAAGAAAAATTAATTTATTTATGGGAAAATCATATATCATACAATATTTGCAATTATAAGATCATAAGATCATTAAATTTAACAGTAGATTATAGTAGTTTATTTATTACAAATTTCTGTTTAATCTCTTGACAAAATTGGTGACAAATCACCAAACTCAACTCAATCACTCAAATACAGAAAAGAAATAAATATATGTAAAATGTGTTTATAAAATATATTTTAAAAAAAGTATGAAATTGGCCAAAAATTTTTTTTTTCTCTTTTCTCTCACTGCAGTTGCCTAAAATACATTTAGAAATATTAAACAATGTATTTAAAATGTATCTAACGAATTTAATGTATTCACATTCACATGTATTCATATGCTTTATATGGTGTATTGAAGTTGTTTACTGACTTTTTTATGAATTTATGTTTCCTATATAGTTTTGTTTTTAGAATATTAACAACTATAAAGTTATAATATTAATATAGAGGCTTATATAGGCCTATATCATTGTTGTTCGTTTTTGCCAGTATCTGCACTGTATTATATGTTACGTTTGGCTCTTTTTGAGTATTATAAATTGTGCAAAAATATAATAATAATATATAAAAGTGATATATCTCTCTTACCTGATCTGAGGTTGCAGGCTCAGAAGTATTAATAAAGCCAATACTGAGCTAAACATCATTCTGTCTTTAATCTTCTCCTCTCAGAGCAAAAGCTCAGAAGTACTGGAGTTCAGGAGTTCTGAAGATCTCCACTGTGTCTCAGTGCTCTGTTGGTCTGCTGTAACCCTGACGCTACAGAGAGATGATAAAAAAGAGATAAAGATTAATATTTATGGTGTTTCAGGAGTAAACCTGCTGATCGAGGGTCAGTTTAAGGACTGATTTTAGATCCTCGCTGTTGATTGTTGCTCTTGGGCCCTCAAATCTTTGTTTCTGTATCTGAGAACTTTTACAGAGAAACTTGTGATTAAGACAATAGTTGTCTTCATCACCAGTGTAGATACTTACCTGTATTACTTACTTTTTATACCTATTGATACTTACCTGTATTACTTACCTGCTATACCTATTTGTAACACCTGTTATACTTACCTTTTTATACCTTTTTTTGTCTCTGGGGCAAGCTGAAGGGCCCTCGGCTACCTCAGGGAGGGGTAAGGGGTAGAGTAATTCCTTAAAGGTTATATATCAAAAAGTAATGTTAGCCTTGGTATATGTTTACGTCGACATTTGTAAGATCGTTCTTTTTAAGGCCTTATGTAAATAGTTATAATTTCATGTCTGTTATGTTTGGAACCTCTGAAGCCTAGCCATTTGCCCCTGTATATCTAGAAATGGTGTGATCCATTAAATTAGGGGCGGGGCTAATTGATTAAGAGGGACTGGGTAAGCTTTGGTTGGAGAGGCTGGCTCAGTTATGACTGACCTGATGCTGAGAGGGGGCACAGGTGCGGGTCGAGCTGGGTATCGAGTTTTGAACCTATGGCCTTGCGGCCTTGGTTTATTTACCTGTACTGAAACTAGCGTTTATTTTCCGTTTTTGCACAGTTTTTGTTTTCTCACACTCACTGTAAATAAAAGCTCCCCATTTGAACTACTGGATTCACTGCATTTTTTCCCCTTGGTCACTACCTACCCGCTGACTTCGTGTCCCTGAGCTCGGGGTTCGGTGAGGCAGCGTCACAAAACTAAAATTTTTATTCATTCTTTCGATCAGTCTTTACATGAACAATGAACCCAACACAACAACAATGCCTTAAATTCTGTGTTTTTAATTTAATTTAAAAATGTTCTGCATTGTAGACGTGATGGGCAGTGCTCTATATAGACCTCAGTCAAACCAGGCCTCTCTGTCGCACCTTTGTAGAGGGGTGACCGGTAACAGTGGGTATAAGAAAAGAAAAGTAAAGAAAAGGTCTCAAAAGAAAGCAAGAAAAGAGAAAACTAAGCTGTGCTCAGCCTGCTTTGAGTTTGGCTGTGTTTTAGTTTGGTTTATTTGAAGCTGGGGACTGTCTTTTGTTGGTACATGCCATTTTGTGGCATTTCCTTTCCTTTTTTTTCCCCCAGTTTCTTTCATGGAGAAACAGTTGCTAAACACATTTCTTACTACACAATTATTTCAAAACTATTAATATAACTGGCTAATAAATAATACCTATATCCATATAAGTAAATAATTTATTTAAATAATATATAAACATACAGCTCTGGAAAAAAATAAGAGCCACATAAGACGACTTAAAAATTATGAGGTTTTTTTTATTTTACCAAATGTAAAACCTCTGGAATATAATCAAGAGGAAGATGCATGATCACAATCCATTAAACCAAACTGTACTGCTTGAATTTTTGTACCAGGAGTAAAGCAGCATAAAGTTATCCAAAAGCAGTGTGTAAGACTGGTGGAGGAGAACATGATGCCAAGAAAAAACAGGGTTATTCCACCAAATATTGATTTCTGAACTTTAAAAAATTATGAATATGAATTTGTTTTCTTTGCAATATTTGAGGTCTGAAAGCTCTGCATCTTTTTTGTTAATTCAGCCAGAGAAGGAAGAGCGAGAGTTTCCTCTGTTGTAAAGGATAAGTTCAGCAGAGTTGCCAGCCTTAGAAACTGCAAGTTAACAAAAAGCTCCCCAGATAAGAGCACCTAAATGCTTCTTCAAAGAGTATTTTTGGTTTGTTTAACACTTTTAAGTTACTACATGATCCCTTATGTGTTCCTTCATAGTCTGATAGATCACTTCAGCGCATATGTCCAGACTTGTCCAGACCAAAACTGTAGATCAGTTGAACTGGAAACAAAAATAGAAAATAGGTGTAGAAACAAGGAGGTGGTCATAATGTATTGATTGATTGGTGTAGATTCATGTTATTTGCGGTTGTGAATCTTCCATTGGGCAGCAGGTGGAGCCATCTACCATGTAGAGGAGTGACCTGAGGACCTGAGGAGAATCAAAGGCTGGAGAATAGAAAATATTGGACTATTTATAAATATTGGATCTTTTGCAGCATTCGAGTGGACACCTGGTCATAAACTGGGTTTAGAACTATTAAAAACATAAAACAAAAGTTTAATAATTAGTTATATGTCTTCTAGACAAACACTGCCCTGTAAACACAAACTGAGGTTTACTTATGGTCTACTACACTAAATCCTCACAGCAATGCTCCAATATCTAGTTTAAAGTCTTTCCTTAACAGTAAGAGGTAGTTACAACAACAAAAGCAGGATAACCTATTTTAATATATTGTGTTAATCAGCTGGTTGCTAGGGTATTGATAGCTGTTGCTAAGGTGTTGCTGGTAGGTTCCTAAAGGCTGGCTAGGTGGTTGCCACAGTGTTTCTATAGTAATAATTGCTATGGCAAAGCTAGGAGGTTGCTAAGCTGTTGCCATACTGTAGCTGTTGGTTACTCAGCTATTGCAAAATGGTTAATAAAATGTTGGTTGATATGGTGTTGCTAGGAAACTGCTAAGGTACTGCTAAAATTTACTGTCCTGTTTTACTGTTTCAACGGTTTGTTTCACCTGTGCTTTCTCGTACTATGCTAGTCAGTTACTATGGTATAGTTGTTGGTTGCTAACAAGGTACTAGGTGGTTGCTAAGGTGTTACCAGCTGGTTGCTAAAATGTTGCTGTGATATTGGTGTTGGTTGCTAAGGTATTGCTAGAAGGTTCCTAAAGTCTAGCTATGTGTTTGCCACTTTGTTTCTATAGTATTGGTTTTGGTTGCTAAGGTGTTGCCAGCTGGTTGCTAAAATGTTACTATGAGATTGGTGTTGGTTGCTAAGGTGTTGCCAGGTAGTTGTGAAAATTTTTGCTATGATACTGGTGTTGGTTGCTAATGTTTTACTAGGTTGCTCCTAAAGACTAGCTAGGTGAATGCCAGGGTGTTTCTATAGTATTAGTTTTAGTTAGTGTTAATATTAATTGCTAAGGTGCTGCAAGGTGGCTGCTAAGGTGTTGCTTTACTTTAGCTGTTGGTTGCCCAGGTCTTGCAAAGTTAATAGGATGATGCTATAGTATTGATATTGGTTGCTATGGTGTGGCTAGGTGGTTTCTAAGATGTTTCTATACTGTAGTTGTTGGTTGTTTAGGTATTGCAAAGTCTAGCTGTTGGTGCTGTAACTGTTGATTAATACGATGTTGCAGTAGCTGCTGCTGGCTGCGATGGTATTGCTGCTATGATATTGGTGTTTGTTGCTAAGGTGTTGCCAGGTGGTTGGTAATTGTTGCTATGTTGCTTTAACTCTGGCTTCAGTGAGAGTGAAAGTATCAGATCTTCTTCTCTTATATTAATAAAGTCTTCTGTCTTTCTTTTCTTTCTGAAGCTGAAAGGTGATAAATAAAGCGTATTATTGCAGCCTGTTCTTTACGCTCTGTTTATCTTTATTTCCTAGAAAGACTGAGGAGCAGATGTGAGGTTTTTTTTTTTTTTGAGAGACTGAGTTTTTCCACTGTGTGGAGAACACAGCAGATACACTGCACTGGTTTATGAAGTGAGAGAGTCTGAGAGAGAGGAGTACAGTAGGTCATGCTGTTTCTCCATCAGCAGCCGGAGTCCGAGAGAGAGAGAGAAAGAGAGAGAGAGAAAGAATACAGTAGGTCATGCTGTTTCTCCATCAGCAGCCGGAGTCTGTGAGAGAGAGAGAGAGAGAGAGAGAGAGAGAGAGAGTACAGTAGGTCATGCTGTTTCTCCATCAGCAGCCGGAGTCTGAGAGAGAGTACAGTAGGTCATGCTCTATCCTCTCATCAATCCCATTGTGATGTTGGCCAGCACAGGCGTCTGTTAGCTGATGTATCAGAGCTGGGGATCCAACGCTTTCCTCAGAGAACCTTGTAATGCTGCCTATTAATGCTGTATTGATTAGTGGAAGTTAGAAAAGAGGCGGAGTCTATCTTCACATGTATCGGAGGAGGCATGCACTTGGAAGCATTGTAAGTGATACTAGTGTATTAAGTCTAAGTCTTATTGAGTGAGTTTGTTAGAAAAGATCTTCATCTGAGAGACGTTTCTTAGCTTGCTGGTAATTTGGTTAAAAGCGATGCTATAAAGGCATGCCGACACAAGCCGACAAAAACAGCCGATCTCTGCGTGATAAAAGCTTTACGATGCCGCTCACGTTCTGCTCCACGTGCTGAGAGATAATTCAGCTCTGAGTCAGCAGTGTTTACAGCGTTCCTTCATAATCACTACTGTGAGTGTGAACCAGCTTCACACTGTGTTACTAATAATCAGATTTACCACAGCGAGAAACTCATTAATCCTATTTATAAAAATATACACTATTAATTCAATTTTGCGCTTCTCATTTCCGATGATACTGCATTTACTATGACAATGTGTGAAACCTCACACTGATTGTGTTTATTTAAAGGAACAATACAATGAGTAATAAAATAACAGCAAGCCTGTAAATGTTTGATCTGGCAACATATAATTACATTTACACAGCTCTGGAAAAAATGAAGAGAGCACTTCAGTTTCTGAATCAGTTTCTCTGATTTTGAGTAAAATGAACATTGTTGTTTTATTCTATAAACTACAATTTAAACTACATTTCTCCCAAATTTCAAATAAAAATAATGTATTTAGAGCATTTATTTGCGAAAAATGAAAAAAGTTCATAGTTAAGTTTTAAGAGTTCAGAAATCAATATTTGGTGGAATAAATCTGTTTTTTAATCACAGTTTTTTTCATGCATCTTGGCATCATGTTCTCCTCCACCAGTCTTACACACTGCTTTTGGATAACTTTTTGCTGCTTTACTTCTGGTGCAAATACCTATGTAAGCAGTTCAGTTTGGTTTGATGGCTTGTGATCATCCATCTTCCTCTTGAATATATTCCAGAGGTTTTTAATTTGGTAAAATCAAAGAAACTCATCATTTTTAAGTGGTTTCTCTACAAAGTATTTGGCTCTGATGCTCTCGTTTTTTGCCCCTTGTAGAAATAAATACAGGAGATGGAAAGACAGTTTTTACAAGCTGTTCTGTCAGTTAAATATATATATATATATATATATATATATATATATATATATATATATATATATATATATATACGGAAAATGGGCGGAGCTACACATCAAACAGCATGTATTATATCTGATCTCAATTCCCCTGCTTCCGTTAATACTGTACCCACTGCACACAGGCTGCACGGCTTCAAATAGCAGCATTGTGCGCTCTGTACTGAGTCTGAGATTTTATCAGCCTATAAATGAATAGAAACGGCTCTACAAACTACAAACAAGCAGTATAAACAGAATTCCAGCAGAGTAAACAATGGTTCCTGAACAGGTCAGGGTGAAGTGACCTTACAAAAATGCTGCTGGATCAACAGAAGGGCTTTAATTCTTTAATTCTGCTTTAATAAAGCTTAGACTGTACAAACCATCTGAGAGGATCATCTGGAGTGAAGCCAGTGACATTCCAGCTGGAAATGAATGTAATACACATACAGTTGCAAGAAAAAGTATGTGAACTCTTTGGGATTATACTTGGATTTCTGCAAAAATTAGTCATTAAATGTGTTCTGATCTTTATCTACGTCACAACAATAGACAAACACAGTCTGCTTAAACTAATACCACACAAAAAATGTTTGGATGGTTTTACTAAACACAACATGTTAACATTCACAGTGAGGGTGGAAAAAGTATGTGAAGCTTTGGATTTAATAACGGGTTGATCTTCCTTTGGCAGCAAAAACCTCAACCAATCGTTGGAGATCCAACCAATCAACAATCAACCAATGTAGTTGCAGATCAGAACTGCAGAACAGTCAGGAGGAATTTTGGATCTTTCCTTTTTACTAAACTGTTTCAGTTCAGCTATAATATTCTTGGGATATCTGGTGTGAATTGATCGCTCTCTTGAGGTCATGATGCCACAACAGCATCTCAATTGGGTTCAGGAGGTCAGGACTCTCCAAAAGGCCCAGTATTTTCTTCAGTTGAAGCCGTTCGGTTGTTGATTTACTTCTATGTTTTGGGTCGTTGTCCTGTTGCATCATCATCCTCTGTTGAGCTTCAGTTGGCGGACAGATGGTCTTAAGTTTCATGCAAAATGTCTTGGTAAACTTGGTAATTCATGTCTAGCAGTAAACGATCTCTCACCAAGGTCTTTTCATAGGGCAGCAGGTTCATAGGGCAGCACTATTTTATACCCTCTTGTAAGTTCAGTGCCAAACTAATTGAAAAGAGTCAAACATGAAGAAAGATATACGAAAGTTTAAGGAAGTTGCAAAAACACGTGACGATCAGCAGTGGAAGAACCATCTTTAACTCATCTGTCAGCGGTATGGGTGGTACCGCCGCAGGGCACGGGTCTGGCACCAGTTCCCCCGGGTTTGGCAGAACCGCAGAGAAGAGTCTGAGGTTTGGTGTGGTTGAAGGCTATTATAGAGATAAGAAGTTACATATGAGCAAAGACATATGAGAGAGAGAGAGAAATAGAGGTAGAGAGGGGGAGGGATAGAGGTAGAAAGAGAGAAAAAGAGAGAGACAGAAGTAGAAAAAGGGAGTAAGACAGAGAGAGAAACAGAAGTAGAAAAGGGAGGGATAGATAAAGGTAGAAAGAAAGATAGACAGAGAGAGAGGGTAGACAGATAAAGAGAGAGACAGAGAGAGAGTTAGAAGTAGAGAGGGGGAGGTAAAAAGAGTTTGAGGTAAAAAGATGGAGAGATAGAGGTAGAGAGAGGTAGAGACAGAGAGAGGGGGATTGAGATAGAGGGGGAGAGAGATAAAGGTAGAGATAGGGGTAGAGAGAGAAAAAGTTAGAGAGGGAGAGACATACAGATAGAGGTAAAGAGAAAAAGGTAAAAAGAGAGAGAGAGCTAAAGGTAGAGAGAAACAGGTAGAGGGAGAAAGAGAGGGAGATAAAGGTAGAGAGAAAGAGAGGTAGAGAGAGAAATAGATAGATAGAGGCAGAGAGACAGATAGAAGTAGAAAAGTAGAAAGAAAGAGAGGGGGGAGATAGAGGTAGACAGAAACAGAGGGAGAGAGACATAGAGAGAGAGATAGAGGTAGAGAAAGGAGGGATTGAGGTAGAGAGAAAGAAAGAGAAGAATAGAGAGATAGATGGAGAGAAAAAGACAGCGGTAGAAAGAGAGTTAGAAGTAGAGAGAAAAAGAAGAGAGAGAGATAAAGGTAGATAAAAAGAAGTAGAGAGAGACAGATAGAAGTAGAGAGGTAGAAAGAAAGAAAGAAAGAAAGAAAGAAAGAGTGAGAGTCAGAGGTAGAGAGAGAGAGAGAGGGAGAGAATGTAAGGACAGAACATGAGGTCTTCAGTAACCCGAGGCTGTTTGGGTGAAGTACTCTCTTTGGGATTTAATTCCGAAACGTCCGGAAACCTATTATCAGCAAACAGCAGGGAATTCTGGGTAATGTGGATACACTTAGCTCAGCTGGGATCTTCCACAAACAACCTGATTTGCACTTCCGTCACTTACTTTAGTTATTCTTCTTATATAACAAGCGTTTACAAGCCCTGGAAAACAGATCCTGCAGTTTTACACAGTGAGAGACATCAGATTTTACTGGATTCATCAACTGCTAAATGTTCTAAAAGACACCCAGGTTGTAATCAAAGGTTATAATGATGTTGGGGGACCATCTGTTTAACGAATATAACTAGCACAACCATCCTGGATGACTAGCATGATTAAGCTTCAAAAATAGCATTACCAGTATTGCTTATTTTGGTTGATTGGCTGTATTACTAACCTAGCATTAACAGCAGGGCTAAGCTAGTTGACTAGCATGATCAGCATCACAAGAAGTTGACTAGCATACATACATTATTGATGATCTGAGATAGTCAAGGTGACATCATCCTCTATTCTCATAAGCCAATAGGCCAGTAAGGTCAAGCTGGTTATGCTAGTTGAGTAGCTTGGTAATGCTACAGGCTGGCATAATAATGGGCATGCTAATCATTACAGTCTACCAACTACAAAAAGCCATGCTCTTGCTATGCTAGCTATGCTAGTCAACCATCTTGGTGATAATGATCATAATATACATTACAGTGAAGCTTAGCCATGGTGGTCACGCTAGTGATTAAACATGACCAAACTGCTCATGCTGGTCATGCTAGTCAACCAACTTAGCCATGCTAATCATACAGTCAATCAACTTAGCCTTGCCAGTCATGTTTTTGTCATACTGATCATGCTATACCTCCAACTAGGTCATGCTATTCATTTTAGTCAACCTGCTTGGTTATGTTGGCCATACTAGTCATGAAACTTAAATATCTTGGTCATGTTGGTCATGCTACTCAACCATCTTAATAATGTTAGTCATGGTATTGAACCAGCTTTTGTAATTTTGGTTATTGTAGTCCACCAGCTTGGTTATGTTATCCATGCTAGCCATTATAGTTGACCAGCTTTGCTATGTTTGTCAAGCTAGTCATGCTAGATGGTCATTTTAGTCATGTTGGTCATGGTTGTTGACCAGCTTAGCCATTACCAAGCTGTAGCCTAGCATAACTAGCATGTCCAGCTACACCAAAATGGTAGATTACCATCACTAACATAGCCAATCTGCTCTACTATAAAAACTAGCCCGACCAAAAAGACCAAGTTGGATGACTAGCATATTCAAGTTTCTTGACAATTTAGCCTGATCATTTTAATTTGGCTTATTGAACAGATTATCCAGTTGGCCACCACAGATATTTTATCCATGACCCTTCCAGACCAACCATGATGTCCACCCACCCTCCAACAACCCTTAAACCAGGACTTAAACCATTTGGTCATTTTGGCCAATTGTCCAAGTGTCTACCAGCTAAACCCCATGCCTTGATCCCAGACAGGCTAATTAACATATTTGTCTGGACGGCTGTGTTTAAACATTAATGGCAGATATTTGGAAAGAGGTATTTGCTGAGGAATGTAGGCGTAGCGTCTGGAACTGGACACTTCCATTACCACTCAGCGAGACTATGTGGGTGTGAGGAACTCTCTGACGCTTTCCGGACGATAATTCTACTCTTCTTCGTTAAAGAAGTTGTAGGTGGTACGAGAAAAATGCGTAAGAAACAGCGTTTGCTTAAAACAACCCTGCCAAGAAGTGTTTCTCCAGCAGGCAGCTGAGAACTTCACGGATTGTTCTCTGGATTAGAACGGTACAGTTTATCTCTTTGGGGTCAATTACGCAAAACTGCACATCTGTACCATCTCTAACAGATGTGTTCACTCTGATGTGATCAGGCCAGGGCTTTATCTTGTCTTAGTCTCGAGTGGTCTTTCAATTTCTTGGTTACAGGCACTTAAAGATGATGTAAAATCAACATACTGTAATTTACTGTGTAATGTAGGGTAATTAAAGGAGAACTCCGGTGTAAAATGAACTTTTGTTGTAGTAAAACATGATAAAAATTACTTACCTTTGATGAATAGCCACCTCCACTCTCCTACAGCTTTCTGAGATTCAGTAATTTTGTGATTTTTGCCTAGCACTCTGTACACTGAAAAAAGGCTGAGTAAAATGTACTTAAAAAAAGTTTCGCAACTTTCTGCATTTGCTTTTTTAAGTAAATTTAATTTCAGATACATTTAAGTAACTTCAACTCGGTTTCAAGACTTAAATGTTACACAGAGTAAATTAGTGAACTGAACTTCAGTCAATCCTTTCTTTTAATAAACTTTACTTCATTTACTTTTACTGAATCAATCCCAAAAGCACACCTCAGTGCAAAAGCACACCTCAGGCGACTCTGTTTGTGGCTTGCTTGCAGAAATGGCTTCTTTCGCATCACTCTCCCATACAGCTTCTCCTTGTGTAAAGTGCGCTGTATTGTTGACCGATGCACAGTGACACCATCTGCAGCAAGATGATGCTGCAGCTCTTTGGAGGTGGTCTGTGGATTGTCCTTGACTGTTCTCACCATTCTTCTTCTCTGCCTTTCTGATATTTTTCTTGGCCTGCCACTTCTGGGCTTAACAAGAACTGTCCCTGTGATTCTTCCATTTCCTTACTATGTTCCTCACAGTGGAAACTGACAGGTTAAATCTCTGAGACAACTTTTTGTATCCTTCCCCTGAACAACTATGTTGAACAATCTTTGTTTTTAGATCATTTGAGAGTTGTTTTGATGAGCCCATGATGCCACTCTTCCAAATAGGAGAACAACTTGCAATTGAACACCTTAAATACCTTTTTTTGTGCTTCAGTATGTCAGTAAAAAGTAGTTAGGAGTATTCAAATCAATAAAATGATAAGGGTGCCCATACTTTTGCACCGGTCAAATTTTGGTTTAATGCATATTGCACATTTTGCAAACCTCATTTTAATCCTGAAATATTACTGTGTCCATCAGTTATTAGATATATCAAACTGAAATGGCTGTTGCAAACACCCAAATATTTACAACTAAAAATGATTAAGATTAATAGGGGTGCCCAAACTTTTTCATATGACTGTATGTAAAAAAAATAATTTCAGGAATTATAATATATTATGTTTTATAAATAATTTAAGTAATATTGTAAAAATTAGAAGTATCCTCAAGTGCGGAAACATAATGATTATGAAACATCTACAGTAAGTACTGTTGCTCACAGCTTTTATACAGATTTAGCAGGGTTTGTGAGAAATCTCCTTGTATAATTATCAGTCTGGATCAGTTAGAGTATGGCGTGGGAGTATCTTTATTCAGTATACTGTACGTTTACAGTCTATAAACAGTCTATTCTTCTTCATCTCCTCAGAACACCAAAACAAAAACAGTCTGTCTCTGAAAGCAGACGCAGCCTGGAGCTGATCTGAGGTGATGAATGAAGCAGCCGCCAGACGCTCGTCTGCACTGATCTCGTTCCAGACGCTGACCTGATGTCAGAGACCACATCAGATACGGTACGAACAAGCATAACATTATGACCATCTCATAACATTACGACCATCTTCACAGCAGTACTGCTGAAATTCTAAACACCTAAGTGTCACTGCTGCACTGAGAATAGTCCTGTAGGCAGTGTCCTGTGCAGCATACTTTAAGCAGCATATTGTGGGCAGTGTTCTGTGGGCAGCCTCCTGTGGGTGGCATCCTGTGGGCAGTGTCCTGCAGAACAGTATCCTGTGGGTTGCATTCCATGGGCGGCATCCTGTGGGCAATTCCTCTCTTCTTGAGAGTGGCAACCTGTGGGCAGCAGTGTCCTGTTGGCAGCAGTGACCTGTGAACAGCATCCTGTGGAAAGTGTCCTGCAGACCAGCATCCTGTGGGATATGTCCTGCAGACAGGCGTCCTGTGGGCAATGTCCTGCAGAGCAGTGTTCTGCAGTGGAGCGTCCTGTGGGTAGCATCCAGTGGGCAGTGCCCTGTGGGCAATGTCCTGCACAGAGGTGTCCTGCTGGTGGAAACTTGTGTGAAGCCTTTTGTGGGCAGTGACCTGCAGCTCAGGGTCCTGTGGGCAGCCTCCTGTGGGTGGAATCCTGTGGGCAATGTCCAGCAGAGAAGTGTCCTGCAGAGCAGCGTCCTGCGGGTTGTTTCCTGTGGGCAGTGTCCTGCAGAGTGGGCAGCATCCCATGGGCAGCGTCCTGTGGGCAGCATCCAGTGGGCAGGGTCCTGTGGGCAGCAGTGTCCGGTGGGCAATGTCCTGCACAGTGGTGTCCTGGAGGGCAGCGTCTTGCGGATGGCATCTTGTTGGTAGCATTCTGTGGGAAGTGTTCCGCGGGCAACGATGTGTGGACAACAGTGTCTTGTGTGCGGCATCCTGTCGGCAATGTTCTGTGGGCAGCAGTGTCCTGCAGAAAAGTATCCTGTGGGCAGATACATTTCTGGCGTATTGCTATCTTGGCAGTGGAAAACACAGGTGCTTCAGCAATCTGCCAAAGTCCGAGCGCACCTGGCTCTTGAAGGGAATAGTAATGTGATACGGTAAATGGTCTCCATGATTAATTATGAGAATTCGTTTTGAGTGTTTAGAGCCGTGTACTTTTCCCGTCGTTATGATAGCAAAGACACACAACGTCACTGTTTCTGGAAACGTACTGAAGGTTCTGGCCTGTGGGTTTTGGGCCTACAGCCGGACGGGGAGGCGACCCACGCTGCTGCCTGTTCCCACAGTAACACAGTGGGCGTGGCCTTCTGCTCCAGGCCTGACAGCTTACAGCTAATATTATTACAGCCTGAGGCCTGACCCCAGCACACACACACACACCATACACACACACACACACTATACACACAGAATACACACACACGCACTACTGCCAAGATACAGGACGGTGAACATACGGAAAGAATTCATTAGGGCTGGACCCGAATATTCGGGTATTCGGATATTCGTTCGTTGAGTAGGTATTCGGTTTTTAATTTTGGTATTCGGATATTCGTTTTTTTTTTTCTCCTTTCCAGAGTTCCACCTCACTCTAACCACTTCTGTTTTCGCGGGTCCCGTCAGAATATCTTGCGCGCGGGACAGAACTGAACTGTTATTGGCTGGAGCGGGAGTTTAATCCAGACGATGCGGGAGCAAATTAATAAATAGTTAAGAAAACTGTAATAATTGTAAAAAAAAAAAAACCTAAAGAAAACTCTCAACGCGCAGGATGGACCGACACACACATGCACACACTGATGGTGTTTGGACTGGGGTAAGGAACGGGACCGCACTATGTGGCGGGCGGGCGCGGGATTAAAAGAAGCAATTTTTTTGCGGAGCGGTAACGAGACAGAAACGCGGGAGCGTGGAAGAGTGGGTTTAAAAATCAGTCTCGCGCAGACCTCTATTATACATGATAAAAAAAAATGCAGGCTCTTCGAAACTGATTTATATAATAAAACGTAAGGGGTAATGTGGCAACAGGAGGGGCTAAATCGGTTACAAAAGCCTGGCCTACAAAAATGATGTCTGAACGAATTTCCTCTTATCTAATATAATTTAAAATGGTTTAAAAATATAAAATAATTTCTAAGCAAACGAAATATTTAATATTGAGCTTATAGCCCAAGTGCAAAAATACAAAATCAGTAATACGGCTATGCCCTGCACAATGCTTAAACCGAAATAGACCAAATACAATAACGTCATTAACAATGACTTTCCTCTACTCTAATATAATTTAACATGGTTTAAAAATATAAAATAATTTCTAAACAAACGAAATATTTAATATTGAGCTTATAGCCCAAGTGCAAAAATACAAAATCAGTAATATGCCCTGCACAATCCTTTAACCGAAATAGACCAAGTACAGTTTACAATGACTGTCCTCTAATATAATTAACAATGTTTAAGAATATAAAATACTTCCTGAACAAACGTTTTTTTTGTTTGTTTTTTTAAGCAAATAGCCTAAGTGTGAAAACACAAACAGCAATTTACTGGGCTGGCTTGCGCAGCGGAGAAACCGTGCAGCAGCCTCCTAGCCTGCTTACGCAGCGGATAAGCCGCGTGTGGGGCAGCAGAAATTCCGGGATGAAAACACAAAGAAATCTGAGCTAAAAACACAGAAAAAATATGGGGGATAAAAACACCAAAAATCCGGGGTGAATATGTCTCGTCGGTCAGAGCAAATTGAACATTTTTCAGTGGATTAAAGGGGCCGTGATTTGCTTTTTTTTATTTATTTTTTTACCTCTTTTTTTAAAAACGAATATTCGAATATTCGCTTCGAATCAGTGCCGAATATCCGGAGCTCAAAAAACGCTATTCGGGCCAGCCCTAGAATTCATACTGGTGGGGCTGAAGCTCCACATCCAGAGGGCGTGTCTGAACCCAGTCCATTCATTACCTTACATAAGAGAAAACAGCAGAATTAAACACTCAAACCCAAACAGCACTTTTATTACTTACAAAGTGATTTTATAGTATTAAACATGTTATAATGCATACTGGATCATTTACTATGGTTAATAAACGGTTCATAGTAGATACAGAATCACTCATAGTAGTTAGATAGTATACAGATACTGCATTATTTATTGCATTTCCTGCACTGCAGTGATATAAATAGATAATGAAAAATTCATAGCATATACTAAGTAATTCATAGTGGATACTAAATCATTAGTGTTACAGACTGCATTATTGTTGATAATAGATATAGATTATAATTAACTCATAGTGGATACTTCATACTAAACATTAAATCATTAATAGAACATACTGCATTGTTGATGCTAGATTATAAGTAATTCATAGTGGATAGTGAATCCTAAGTAGTATCTACTGCCCAATTAATGGTAGATAATGAATAATTCATAATGGATACTGAATAATATATGTGACAAGCATTACTGTGGTAGATAATGACTAATTCATAACACATACTGATTAATTCATAGTGCATACTGGATCAGTTATAGTGGATAGTGCATTATTGGTTTACACATTATATAATTCATAGCGCACACTAGATGCTTTACACTAAATACTGATTCATTCATAGTTCATATACTATACTATCATTCATAATATGTGAAGAATAGAAGAGGGGGTTCTGATGAAGTGGCCACAATTAGTGAAAGCACAAGGTACATTAGGTGTTTCTAATAAAGTGGCCAAATGAGTGGAAGTACAATTTTGGCCACATTATAGTAGGTGTTTCTAATAAAGTGGCCCAAATTTGTGAAAACACATGATACAGTAGGTATTTCTAATAAAGTGGTCAAAATTAGTGAAAACACAAAGTGCAAATAGGGTGTTTCTAATAAAGTGGCCAAATTATTGGAAGCACAAGGTACAGTAGGGTGTTTCTAATAATGTGGCCAACATTATTGAAAACACAAGATACTCTAGGGATGTTTCTAAAAAAGTGTGCAAATTGAATTAAAGGTAGGTGTTTCTAATAAAGTGGGCAAATTGAATTAAAACAAAATATACAGTGGGTGTTTCTAATAAAGTGGCCAAAATTAGTGAAAACACATGATAACCTAGGTGTCTCTAATAAAGTGGCCAAAATAGGTTAAGTACAAGTCAAAATAGAAGGTGTTTCTGATAAAGTGGCTACAATGAGTGAAAATACATGATACAGTACGGTGTTTCTAATAAAGTGGTCAAAATTAGTGAAAACACAGTGAAAACAGTGAAAAGTGCAATTAGTGTGTTTCTAAGAAAGTGGCCAAATGAGTGGAAGCACAAGGTACAGTAGGGTGTTTCTAATAAAGTGGCCAAAAATGAGTGGAAGTCATTTTAGAAGGTGTTTCTGATAAAGTGGCAAAAATTAATGAAAATACATGATACATTAGGTGTTTCTAATAAAGTGGCAAAAATAAGTGAAAACAGAGTAAAATAGGGTGTTTCTAATAAATTGGCAACAATTAGTCAGGACAGAAGGTATTTCTGATAAAGTGGCCAAAATCAGTTGTATTCAGTACAGTGCAGTGTTTCTAATAAAGTGGCCAGAATAAGTAAAAGCAAATTGTATGTTAGAGTGTTTCTAAGTAATTGTACTTCCACTCATTTTGGCCACTTTATAGTAGGTGTTTCTAATAAATTGGACACAAATGAATAAAAGCACAAGGCACAGTAGGGTGTTTCTGATAAAGTGGCCAGCAGAAAGGCGCTGCAGGCTCAGTGCTTGTAAAGTTACAGCAGCTGGAAGGAATGGTGTAATTAGTGCAGACTGGTGGACAGACTGTGAGTCATGCTGAAGATGCTACTGAAGATTCCTCTCCAGCTCCTCGGGCTCCACCTCGCCCTGTTCTGCTGCTTCTGGAGATCCTGTGTCACTGCTGACTGGATCTGTTATCCAGCTGTGAAGCTGATGTTGGGAAAGATGGTCTGAGATTCAGCGAGTTCAGGAGTTTCTGTTCCTCAAAAGACGACAGATACTTTACGCAAGCATGCGTTCCTAAACATCATTATTCTAAAATTAATCATATTCTTCATCATTCTGTAGTTTCACGTTTATGACAAAATTGTCAAGTCAGTGTGTTTTCAGTGTGTGATGGTTCATTATCCCAGATTCCTCCAGGTCCATTCTTTCATTTAAAAAAATTATGCGTAAAATTTACTTTAAAAAGGTTTTGCATCTTTCTGCATTTTTTTAATGTAATTTAATTTAATGTAAATTAAAGTAACTTCAACTCGGTTTCAAGACTTAAATGTTTCACAGAGTAAATAAGTGAACTGAACTTCAGTCAATCCTTTCTTTTATTAAACTTTACTTCATTTATTTTTACTGAATCAATCCTTTCTTTTAGTAAACTTTACTTCATTTATTTTTACTGAATCAATCTTTTCTTTTAGTAAACTTTACTTAATTTCTGCATACAATATTACCTAATTACAATTACTTAATTTATACAATATTATTGTTTATATTTTTAGTTAAAACACACATATTTACATAATCTCAAAGATGTTTTTTGTAAACAGACCAAGTCCCACTGTCTCAATACATGTATGGCATGTAATACATTCCTTTTAGTATACTTTTTAGTCTTGAAACTGAGTTGAAGTTACCTTTAAATTTATCTGAAATGCAGAAAGTTGCAAAACTTTTTAAAAGTAAATTTTACTCATCATTTTTTTCAGTGTACAACAGCTCTGAATCTCAGCCAGGTTAGATGAAGAGCATCTCTTAGGTCAGGACTTTGAATAACACATGAATGTCCTCTGATCTAAACCATTCCTCTGTAGCTCTGGCTGTATGTTTAGGGTCATCGTCTTGTCGGAAGGTCTCAAGTCTTTTGCAGACTCCAAAAGATTTTTTTTTCCCAGGATTGTTCTGTATGTATCTCCATCCATCTTCCCACCATCAACTCTGGCCAGCATCATTGTCCAAGATGCATGATGCTGCCACCACCATGTTTCACAGCGGGGATGGTGTGTATCTCTACAGCGTAATGAGCGGTGTTACTTTTCTTCCACACATAGATCTTTGCATTTAGGCTTAAAAGCTGCAATTTGGTTTGATCTGAGCACAGAAACTTCTTCCACATGTTTGCTGTGTTCTAACATGACAAGCCAGGTTCTGTCATGGTATCTTTGGTTCATCATGTCTGCAATCAAATAAAAGTAAAGGACATTTCCACGACCCAAGACCTTTTTAAAGTTAGCACCGGCCAGTAAGGAGGATTATGCTAACTGGTGCCCACAAGTATGGACAAACTCTGAGCCACATTAGCCACGGTTCTGAGTGAAGCTTTCCTTTACGTTTTCCCATATTTCCGTGGTCAGCTCTGTGGGAAAATCTGTCATCTTAATGGAGCATTTAGTAGCTGAGCATTTTGCCCCTAGCACCAGAGCGGGACACCCTGCCAGAAGGGAGCCATGCAGGCGGGACATGGGCTAGCTCGCCCCACTCGCTCTGGCTTTGATACAGAGTGTGGTATTTCTCAGGGAAAAGAGTGTCGGGTCTTTAAGGAACCTGAGAAATACTGAGAGACAGACTCATTTCCTCTTATTGAAGGCTGGCGCTGCGGGAGAGAAAGAGAGGGAGAAAAAGAAAGAGAGTAAACTGAAGTAAAAAAGGGGGATATAAAAAGAAAGAGAATGAGATCAAAAGAGTATAATCTAGTCTAATATATCTAAAATCACATAAAACAAAGGAAGGAAGCATAATAAAGGCTAGCATTGATGCTACATTCCTTTAAAATCTACAAAAAACGATAGAATATTACAAGCTAGTTTTGCTCTAGCTTGTATATTTGTGCTATGACTCAAGATTCATGAGTTCAGATACCTCATCATGCTACCTCGCCATCAGCAGCCGGAGTCTGAGAGAGCACAATTGGCCATGCTCTCTCTTTGGGTGGGTATCAGGCCGTTGCAACAAGGTAAGCAAACCAATTGATTGCCATAGGGCCCCAAGCTGGCCTATCCTACTAGTAGTTGCTGACAGCAACGAGTAAGAAGAGCTAAAGAGAGAGAGAGAGAGAGTAAAGAAAGGAGTTGGTGCTACATTCCTTTAAAATCTACTAAAAACATCACATTAGAGATTATCATTTATTTTGGCTGACATTTCTGCGCTATGATTCAAGATTCCCAAGCTCAAATCCTGCATCCAGCTACCTCGCCATCAGCAGCCGGAGTCTGAGAGAGCACGATTGGCCATGCTCTCTCTGGGTGGAAACCAGGCCTGTTGCAACAAGGCAGGCAAACCAATTATTTGCCTGTAGGGCCCCAAACTGGCCTGGGCCCCCTAGATAACGACCGAATTAAATTAAGAATTGAATCCCATTGGTCATCTTTGAGCGCCCAATGCAAATACATGCAATGACACTGTTATTGGAAACCCCTATAGGATATCCCTTCCTTCTATTTGCTGACAGTAACTACTAGGAAGGGATAAAGAGAGAGAGAGAGAGAGAGAGAGAGAGAGAGAGAGTAAAGAAAGGAGTTTTAAAAAGAAAAAGAAAGTGATCGGCCAACCAATTAATTGCCTTTAGGGCCCCCAGATAGCTTATGAATTGGTTATGAATTGAATCCAATGCCCCCCAAATGCCTTAAAATGGCCCTGGTGGGTACAGTAGGTGGCGCTCTCTCCTTACATCATTGTTAGGCATAGTCTCAACTTATATTCGCAGGTGATATTTAGACAGATACTTGGTCTCCCAGAAGTCTTGGAAGTCTACCACATATCAATAAAGGGAGAGAAAGACACTCCCTTCGTGAGCATTTAGAGAGGGTTCTGATTGGCCTGTTCTCTGCAAGGAGTCTGTGAGTCAATCAGTGAGCCAATCAGTTTTTAGTGTGGACGGGCAGTGTTTTTTTCCCCTACTGGACGGATGCATTCAGGAGCATCATGGCTCCCATTAAAACTCATTTCACCTCAAACTACTCTAAAGTATATCCATGTCTGGTAAAAGTAAAAAACAAGTTCTGCCTAGATAGCATGTTGATATGGGGTTTGTATGGGTGGTCAGTGATGAAACTATAAGAAATTAAACATAAGCATGTTAGCTTAGTTGCTACTGTGCTTAAAACACTACGCTACGCTATAATGCTATATAATGCTATAATGTCCGGTGAAAGTAAAAAAAAATCCAAGACTAGGCTTAACATTGTCTGGAAACCTGCCCTAAAGAGCCCTTGTTACCTTTCCTTATTTAACCTCCCTTTTCCCTTCTGTTCATCAGGAGATTATCATGGATTTAGAGCAGAACTAAGTACAGAAAAGAGCTGCGTTTCCTATAGAGAATAACATTTTCGTCATTAGCATCATTTCCAGGAGAAGCTTCATCAGCTGTTTGCTCTGTGTGCAGTCTGTCTGGCCTGAGGGGATCCGGTGTCCTAGCCGTGCTGGAATGTGAGTCCGGCAGCACCTTGTATGGTACTCAAGCTCAAAAATATGTAAGATATCTCCAGATGTGGTTAAGTCTGATCGTAATACGTTCCCTCATAATCCGAGCTTCCCTTTGCTCTGTGGTATAGAGGAACATGTTCGTCATGGTTGGTGAAATTTGGGGTCAGGTATTGTCTACTCGAGGTTTGAGATTTGTTCGGTGAAGCAGGATGGCCTGGTCTGGTCTACATATCTTCAGATAAAAAAAAAAAAATCTTCTCCAGGGAGGCTAAGCTGTTCGTTAGCAGTGGAGTTGGCCAAAGACAAATAAATTATCTGGGTCTGGATGATTTATTGTAAGGCTAATTTGTTATATATACTGTATATATTACGTTTAATTTTCTTAATCAACCATGAAAAGGTTTATATATAAGGCTCACTTCCAAAGAATGTCTAGTTTTTGTTTATTTTCTGGTCTTCATACATAAGGCAGATTATGAGGTGCATTTTAAGCAACAATAGTAAGGAACAGGGATGTCGCCATGTTTTAATTTTAATTCAGCAGGTCGCTGAACTATGCCGCTGAGTGGTGGGGGGGAGTTGTGTAGGGGGAGGAGCACTTAGATAAACAAAACTGTAATTTTTAATATAAAATCTATAAAATTTTCTTTTAAACAAGTGCTGGATGTTCATTTACACACATTTTTCTCCTGAAAACTGTATATTTGGGTCAGTAAAGCACCGTTTATTTACAGTAAGCTTAGATCTCCAGATTTCCAATAAGGCTGGGTGCAGCAGCATTAGTATCTTGTAACCCGACAGCCTCTCTCTCTCCCTCTCTCTTCACCTCTGAACGGCAAAAGAGCTAGCAATTAGCATGGTTAGCAGCAAATGCTAATGCTGCTCCAGCAGTGCTAGCCAGGGCTAGCAGCAGGTTACAAGCTGATAATACTCACCTCTGAACGGCGAAAGAGCTAATGCTTAGTGCAGTTAGCCGCTAATGTTAATGCTGCTCCAGGAATGCTAGCCAGGGTTAGCAGTAGAGTTTAGGCCAATACAACTCTCCTCTGAACAGCAAAAGAGCTAGCGCTTAGTGCGGTTAGAGCCTCTATATGCACTAAGCGCTAGCTCTTTATCTGTTCAGAGGAAAGTATTATCAGCTTGTAGTCTACTGCTAGTCCTTAGAGGCTAATGCTTATGCTAATACCGCTCCATTCTTAGTGCTGGAGAACTAAACTTGAAACTCCTGTATAACTCTGTACTTTAGTGGAGTGGATTTACCGCTCCTTAATACCTGACTGGTAGAATTTGTACGTAAGGAGCACAGGATAATTAGGCGTATTGACGATTTTTAAAAAAAATTAAGGATTTTAAGTGCACCTTATAGTGCGAAAAATATGTTAATTGCATTGTTTTCCCTAGATAGCATGTTGATATGGGGACTGTATGGGTGGTCAGTGAAGAGCTCAGAAGTTTTTAAATATAAAAGCCCTACATAGGCATATTAGCCCAGTTGCTACTGTGCTAAAAACGCTATATACCGCTATAATGCTATGCTATACTACGTGGCTCTTTGAGCCATCCCCTGTGACATAATCCAATAAACAAATTAAAGCAGGGCTAATTTATTCCTTTAATTTATTTAAGTCCTATTTAAGTGGAAAATGAACGTGTTTCGTTCTGAACTACAAAAACAGGAGGATAAATTGGGTTGTAAAACCATGTCTGAGCACTTTTCACCTCGACCAAAGTCGTTTTCGTACTATTTATACGTTAAACAAGAACTTTAATACTCAATAAACACATTTTATAGCTCCTTTAAAGTGACAACAGCTACTGTAGCCACCCCTGTTCCCCTGACTCTGACCACGTTCCAGAGAGACGTTCCTCCAGAGGACAGCGTGTTCATTAACTGTCCTGCGGTCAGAGATGATGAGGCAGGACGTTTCAGTCGCTGGATCATTCAGACATGTCTGGTTTTGACTCACAGCCCCAGCTTTGTCTCCTGACGCTGAGCTGCTGGCGTGGTGTGGTGGTACCTGTGGTCTTGCTTACGGACGGGGCTCTTGGCTCTCCGTCAGCAGCGTTTGAGTTCCTGAGCAGCTATGTGAGCTAAGTCAACTCTGACTGGGCACGCTGACCTGGCCAGGCCTAGCATCAGTGATGGTGAAGCAGCCAAACAGAGGAGGACCAGAGCTGTCTGAATGAAGGACAAGAGAAAATCGAGTTAACATGGGTACAATTTTGGCAGGTTTGACCTGTTAGAGGTCACTAAGAGGTCCTGGTTAAGATTCCTGTCTCATTAAAGTAAATAATATGAATGAATGAATGAATGAAGTTCAACTTATATAGTACCTTTCTAGAAACCCAAGGACGCTTTACAATTTACACACTTTTACGTACAACCATTTATAATGAGCACTCATCCACACACCGGTAAGAAGCGGCAGCCAATAGCGCACAGCGTAGTCTCAACTGGAAACAACCATCCACCTGGAGGACTGCATCCAGCACTACAGCATTTACCCAGGACAGAGTGCCAATCCATATCTGGGCGCAGTCATACATGCATTCAGCAGCTCAGACACGTCCAGGTAACTGCGCCGTTAAAATAGCAATCTGCCTATAAAAAGTCAGAGCCCACCTGACTCTTAAAGGGAATAATGAGCAAGTGACACTCTGATTGGTTTATTTCACGTAACGCCCAAAATTAACCACACCAATGATGAATTACAAGAATTAGTACATGACTTTTTTGAGTTACGCAAGGTGTACTTTTTATCACAAAGGCCAGTTTATTAACAAAGGAGACAAGTATATAAGGAGAGTCTAGGGCAGGCAGGGTCAGTAGCAATAAGGCAGCTATAACAAACAACAAACCAGGAAGTGGAGGAGTAAGCAGGGTCAGTACACGGGAAATCCAGCAGAGGGGAATAGGCAAAAGAATGGTAAAATTTACAAGCAAGGTTGGTAGCTAGAAAACAAGCAGTAAACTGGGCAAGGCAAAAAGGATAAACACAAATACAGAAACAGGCGAAACACAAAAAAACAATAAACAAAGAGAAACGCTTAGTGGAAGAGCTTGGGAATCTAGATTCAATACTCAGCAACAATGAGAGCAAACTGAGGGGTATTTATACTAATAGTCCAGGAGCTAACAATCAAAAGCTAGGCAAAATGGAATGCTTAGTTGTTGTAGCCCTGAGTGAGGGAATGCTGGGAAATGGAGTCTTTGAGACCTTCAGAGTTCAGAGCAGGCATATTGACAGTGCCAGGACTGATACTTTTCCCGACATTACAATAGCAAAGACACTCTGAGACAGCCTAAATCAAGCTGCACAGAGCACACTTGATGACTTTCCTATAGAGCCCTGGGTCTTGTCCAAATTTTAGTTTTTTTCTAGCTTTCGATAATTAATGTTTCCAGTTATATAAAGACAGCAGATCCAATGGTTATGTAATTGTGGAGATATGTAATTGTAGTGAACTGAGATGCTGAACTGAGAACACTGGAGTATCTATGTTACCTTCTGGCTCTTTATCTTTAATTAAGCTGTTATTATCAGATCTTCTGAAGTCCTTAGATAATCTCACTCTGATAATCTAATGATCACATTCTTTTTAACTTGAACTGCATAACAGTTTCAGTTTACTCTAACTATTAATCTTTTTTAAGCCCTGCTACTATTATTATTTTATTACTTTCATTTTTACTACCATTACTGCTATGGTTATAGCAGTACACGTCTGAAAAAAACTGTTTTATGTAGTAGTAGTTGTACAGATCTTATTTTCACAATAGTTTAACAAAATTACATTTAAGCGTCACCTTAGTGCCAGTGGGATCATCTAAAGAACTTCCACAGAATTTAAAGTATATATATAATTTATAACTGTTTTTTAATTTTTAATAGTTCAGATAGTTCTCAAAGGTATGAGCCGCCTCAAAATACCACAAAATACCATAGAAAATAACATAAAAATAACAAAAAATCCCCAGACACCAGAGCAAACACAGAAACAAGCGACCTCAGGAGATGACTGAGGACTGAGTGTGTGTGTGTGTGTGCGTGTAAAGTTTCCAGACACTGTTTAGACTTTCCTTTTCAGATGTGGAGGAGGAGGAGGAAACCCTGCAAACCCTCTAAAGAGACTAATTCTTTATTAAACTGTTTTCAGTCATTTCCAGTACCTGACACCATACTACTTCCTGTCCCATGACTTTTGGCATGTCCAATTGACCTGTGGGAAATGTGGGCGGGGTCTCATTTATCTGCTCACATGGACAGTTCTAGCCAGAAGCCGACGGTCACCATCATTAACCTCTCAGACACACACCCTTTCCATAGTAACACCTTAACTGCCACCTTAATACACCTTAGCACCCAACAACCAACAACTCTACCATTGCGACACCTTAGCGAAATCCCTGCATACCATAGCAGCCACATTGCATACCAAAGCAAACACCCAGCAAGACTTCCAAGCAACCATTTAGTAAAGCATAGCAACCACTGTTAATTCCATAGCAACCGGCTAGCAACTAGAATTCTGCAGCAACCAGCAAGCAACACCTTAGCAACCCCCTAGTAACCATATAGTACACCTTAGCAACCACCTAGCAACACCTAACAATGCCTTAGCAAATATCTGGAAACACCAGAGCAAAACACCTAAACAACTTGTGACCAGTAACCACTAAGCAATCACTTTGGATTCCACAGCAACCAACTAGCAACATCTTAGCAACCATTTAGTAACACCATAGCAACCACCTGGGATACCAAAGCAACCAACTAGCAACACCTTAGCAAGCACTGAAAGTTTGTTCCAGCAACACCATAGCAACCACATAGGAACACCCTAGCAACATAGAACCTCCACAACATGTAATGTATATATACTGCATTTTTTGCAGGTGCACTTAAAATCCTTTCATTTTCCCAAAAATCTGTACTGTGCCTTATAATCCGGTGCTACATCATAGCAACAACAAAGAAAGACCCTAGCAACATCATAGCAACCACGTGGGATACTAAAGCGACCTTAGGATCCACTTTAGCTGCGCAACCATCCTTGTTTCCAGTAAAAACACTTTTTTTTATTTTCAGTTTTATTATATTGCATCATAAAATGCATTGGGAAAATAAAGATTTAATAATTTAATTGTCCATCACTGAAGGTTTGTTCCAGGTTTTAGATCCAGACCCTCTTACTGGAACTCACGCCCCACCTGAGGAACAGCAGACCTGCAGACCCCCGGCCCACCGTCTAGACAGGAACGCTGAGTAATACTTCCATTCAGACTGGAACCTGCAGAAACTCTCCATTCATACACATCCATTCAGATTGTGGTTTCAGAAACCCAGATAAACTAGTTCATACAGGAAAAATAAGGACTTTAATTAGTACCTTTACCCACAGAACAGCAGCTCTGGATCACATCTACTGAATGTGGGATAATTAGAGCTGTGAGACGTTTCATTTTTACATTTTTCTCGTTTGTTATTTTGGGATATGCTATGGAAATGCACCAGACCTCCTAAACAACAAAACAGTGCAGGTACAGCATGGTGCTGCGCAGTATACTGCTTCATATAATGTACTTTTCTGTGCAACAGAGGAAACTCTTGATCTTCCTTTCTTGGGGTGTTCCTGATGAGTACCAATTTTATCATTATACCATTTTTGATGGTCTTTTCAGTGACTGCACTTGAGGTTCCTTTAAAATTCTTGAAATTCTTCTTTTTGGATTGATTGACCTTCATTTCTTCTTAATATCAATTTTAGTTGAGTAGTTGTTGCTTCTCATAATCTGGATTAGAACATTACTCAAATATTCACTATTCACTGTATACCTGTAACTCTACCTCTTCACTACTTTACTTTAACTGATGCTCTCAAACACTTTATTAAGAGACAAGAAGTTCAAGTAATTAACTCTTGATGAGTTCAGCACAGCTGTTAACTGAAAGCCTGAATTCCAGGTGAATCTACCTCATAAAACTGACTGAAAAAAAATCCATCAGAGACGTGTAAAACTGATCATCTATGCAAGTGGAGCTACTTTAAGAATCTAAAATATAAAACATATTCTGGTTTGTTTATCACTTTTTTACTCTTTACCTAATAATTTCATATATTTTTCTTCATATTTTGGATGACTTTAGTATTAATCTACAAAAGCAGAACATTTAAAAATAATGAAAACTACTAAATGTAAGAGGTGTCCAAATTTTTGACTGGTAATGCATGTGTGTAAAGTTTGTAAAGTAGAAACATTACCAACATGCCAACATTAGCTACTATGTAGTTAGCATTGCTACTGAACTGTTAGCATCACTGTCCTGCTAATAAAACAACTTTCCCTGTGGCCCCGCCCCTAGAACCGACAGTTAAGGTGAGCTTTTCAGTTGGAGTTGAACAGATTGATCCTAATGAAATATAAACTCTGGTGAGTGTGTTTAACCACCAGATATAAAGGAGGATATTAATCCATCACTACTATAAACTCGAGATTGCACTGAAACAATTTTGCAGAGTAAAATGAACATTGTTGTTTTATTCTATAAACTACAGACAACATTTCTCCCAAATTCCAAACAAAAATATTGTCATTTAGAGCATTTATTTGCAGAAAATGAGAAATGGCTGAAATAACAAAATAAGATGCAGAGCTTTCAGACCTCAAATAATGCAAAGAAAACAAGCTTATATTTATAAAGTTTTAAGACTTAAGAAATCAATATTTGGTGGAATAACCCTGGTTGGTTTTTAATCACAATTTTCTTTTATGTATCTTGGCATCATGTTCTCCTCCACCAGTCTTACACACTGCTTTTGGATAACTTTTTGCTGCTTTACTCCTGGTGCAAAAATTCAAGCAGTTCAGTTTGGTTTGATGCCTTGTGATCATCTATCTTCCTCTTGATTATATTTCAGAGGTTTTCAATTTGGTAAAATCAAAGAAACTTATAATTTTTAAGTGATCTCTTAAAATGAGTATTATTCCTGTAACAGTCTCTTTATTCATTTTACTGCAAATCTCTTTGCCCTGGGAAACACGTCCCTGGGCACGTCCTTAACACCATTCAGTGATTAAAATACACGTCACAATTTTACCTTCTCTTCCCAAACACACACACACATGCTCACACACACTCAGACACTTAGCAAACACACGGTTTCCTCCAGCTCACTGTTTTCACTCCTGACTCATCACTCTCAGCCGATGCTAACAGCAGCGCGGCTAAACGTTTAGCTGGAGGTCGGTGCTGACCCGGCCCGGTTCAGTAGAACATCGCCTCAGTGTGAAATACAGCACTTCATCAGCACCGCTGTACCGCGAGCTGCAGAACCTGCAGGATTATGCAGAGAGACTCTGTTCTACAGGATTAGCAACACTTACTGAAAATACTGTGAGGAAACGTCAAAACTAACACGCTAACAAAGCAGCTAACAACAACACAGCGGCGGCTAACCTTTATTCTGCAGCTTCCCCTCTGTAACAGCACTCTTACATATACAATATGTCTCTTAATAAAACAGTAATAAATAGATCTAGTGTTAGTTTATTGTTTGAGTCCATGATATCCAGCTAATTTAAGCTAAGCTAATAGATTAGCGCTTGTTCCTAGTTGATCGAGTAAAACCCCAAACACTACAACTTTCTTTCCAAAAGAAAATGTTAACCCATTTTTATCCAACTTGTTTTCATTACGGCTTCTCATTGTCACGTCCTTGCCCTTTTTCCTCGTTTCCCATTTGTTCTCGCGTTTCTCTGTGTTTTGTTCACCTTAAGCTTCTTTAATATATTTGCATTCTACTAAAATACATTCATTTACACTGGGCATATATGCAGCTGAAACAGGAAACAGCCTTTAACTATATTTATCAACATTTTAATATTTTAGCATTACAGTCATTATGGCTTTTAGAAAAATTTGCATCTTTTTCTACTTACATTACTTTTACTTTTATACTTTAAATGGAATTTTGAAACCAGTACTTTTACACTTTTACTTTGGCTGTGTGTAATGCTGCAACGAGCCAGATATCTCAGCATGGAGTTGTGGAGGTTCCTAATGTTCCTCCTCTTAAAATCCATCCCATACCAGAGGAAAATTTTATTGCTTAAATGTTGCTCTATGATGTCTCAGGAGACATATTTGTGATTCTCCCTTGTCTGATTTAGATATCAACTTTGTCACAGATGTTTCTCCTAAAATTGCCTAGGAGAAATAAATTTAGACAAAAATGAGACATGAGATTTTGTGAAATCAGATTTTTTATGCTAAATTGTGTATTTCATGTTCTGAGTTGTTTAGGTATAGTCTCTTCATTTCGGAAGCTTCTTTTTTTTCATGGTCTACTTTTATTTAAACTTTTCTGTATTTAGTAAACTATTACTGTTATTGTTTTTATGAAATCTGAGCACAATGTAAGACTGTATTGAGATCTGTAGTAAAACTCAGGAGGAGATGCATGTGAGATTATGGAAGTCTTTGTCGCAGGAGAAACATCTGAGCCGCAGGAGATTTAAAGTAAAATCTCTCTTGGGTTTCCTTCTAATCTCATATCTGTCTAGGAGAAACAACAGAGACATTAAGGAAATCTCCTTTTTAATTTTTCTTTCCTATGGGATAATATCTCCATTATTCTGTATACACAGTTCCTGCAGATTGTGCAGTAGCGGTGGAGTAGTAGTATGATGCCTCTCAGGGCAGGGCTTCAAACTGATGTTATCATTATTAGTATTTTTATTCTAATTCTATTTTTATTTGATCTATTTTTATCTTATATTTACTGTTCTTTTAACACGATTAAATGTATTTATTATTTTCTTTGTCATGTCAATCCCTGTATCTGTAAATAAATTGACTTTCAGCAGGAATACATTTTCGGAAGCGCCAAGTGGTCCAGTGGTTTAAAGTACTGCCACTATTATCAGGAGGTTGCTGGTTTGAATCCCGGTCATGCAGCATGCCTTCAGCTGCCGGAGCCCCGACAGAGCACAATAGTCCTTGCTCTCTCTGGGAGGGTACAGTAGATGGCGCTCTTTCCCCTAATCACTCCTAGGGTGATGTGGAACAGCACAAGGCTGCGTCTGTGAGCTGATGTATTAGAACCGATTCACTGCGCTTTCCTCGTTAGTGCTGTGATTCAAAAAGAGGCGGAGTCTGACTTCTCATGTATTGGAGGAGGTGTGTGCTAGTCTTCATCCTTGAGGCATGGTGTTGAGGCATCCCTAGTGATAGAGGGATATACAGCTGAGTAGCAGCCGAATGTGTGGGATAATACTATATTCTCAGGTAGTTTTGATTTATCGCCCGATTATAGTAACAGCTATATTCTCACCCGGCTGCTCTGGCTCAGGAGCTGTAGAGTTGGCGTGGTGTCAGGTGGGCAGTGAAAATCACTCACTACCTTTGGGTTCACACCTCTCTGACTGTGCCGTTACTCATGTTTGTTCACTGCTGCTCTCCAGACGCTGTGTTACCGCTGCCCGGGTCGACCCCGGGCCCAGGCTCTGTTGACCCAGCTGACTCTCTGCTCGGCTGAATGGGGGGAGTTGGCGCTCGGTCAGGTGTTAAGAGGGCAAGCAAACGTAGACTTTCTGAGACCAGACCAAAGAGCTGTCAGACTGTGTAAAAATAACGTACCAAAAATAATGACCACTTAAAAAATAATGAGTTTCTTTGATTTTACCAAATTGAAAACCTCTGGAATATAATCAAGAGGAAGATGGATGATCACAAGCCATCAAATCAAGCTGAACTACTTGAATTTTTGCACCAGGAGTAAAGCAGCATAAAGTTATCCAAAAGCAGTGTGTAAGACTGGAGGAGGAGAACATGATGAAGCCAAGATACATGAAAAAAAAACTGATATATTTATCTTTTTTTTGCAAATAAATGCTCTTAATGGCAATATTTTTATTTGGAATTTGGGAGAAAGGTTGTCTGTAGTTCATAGAATAAAACAACAATGTTCATTTTACTTAAACATAAACCTATAAATAGCAAAATCAGAGAAACTGATTCAGAAACTTCATTTTTTATAGAGCTGTATTTTCTGTTTTTTATGTTGGTCGCCCAGTACTTGCTTCTAAAACATAGGACCGTCAGCGTTAACGCATTACAGTATTAACAGTAATGTGTTAATATTTTTTTAGGCAAATATATTATGCCACCAAGTTTGACCCCAACTTCCGCTGTAATCTGCTGAGAATTTTTTTCTGGAGCGGTTTGCTTGTGGTGAGAACGTGATTCAGTCTCGATCCGAACCAGCTATCAAATATAGGGCTGTGACGATAATTTTATTACCGCAATACCGCGGTTATGGGACGTCACCGCGGTGATGAGCTCATTACCGTCATTACCGCATTTTTTTATGGCTGTCAAATCTGATTGACTGCGTTTTGAGCGGTAGTAAAATGCTCCATATAAGCACAACTGTGGTGAATTCAGTATTAATATGTCAAGTGTAAGTCCTACACTATAGGGCTGTGCAATATATCAAATATATTTTGATCGCGATAGATATTGGTGTCAAACGATCTCAAAATTCATAATATCGAATATAAATTTTTTTGTCATTTATCTGTGCTGCCGCTGCACTGGCGCGGCAGCGAATGGGTTAAGCAAAACGCGGTGCGTGGTACTCATTGAGGTCAGAACAGCTCTGGAGTCTCCTGCTCACTTCGTCTCCATTGAGGCTGCTGAAGAGAGTGAAGATTAGCAGCACTAATATTGGCTCGGAAATGGAAGCTACAGGGCAGGCTCAGTAAGTTGAGAAAAAAGGAAGAAAAAGACTCAGAACAGAAGAGAATCATCTGCAAGATTTGCCGGAAAGTGGTGTCTGCACCTCTCACCAACACATCAAACTAATTCACCCACCTCAAGGTAAACCATAGAGCCATGTAAGGTGTTCCGTGGTCACATTTTGAGAAAGTAAAATATATTAATTCATTGTCTGGCTGCTGGCTGTTCTGCGTGAGCACCGCGGAGAACGCGCAGCATTGCGCCTCAGTCTTGGGAAAAATAGTAAGGTTGGTTGAAGTGTAGTTCAAACAGCAAAGCAATGATATAAAACTATAACCACCATCTTTACTGAAATGTTGTTATCTGACCAAGTCTGAGGTAAAATGCGCTGCGCCTTGTCTCTTTCACAGCACGCGGAACTGAGTTCAGAACCGCTACAAATATAACCATATAAAACTCAGTTCAGATAAATAAACTTCAGATGAGTAAGGACACGTAAAGTGAAACAAAAATTGTCAAACATAAAGGACAGGTTTCTATTATTTTAAAATGGGACTAATGTCTTTTTTTTGGTCGGTTGTCTCTTGCGAGCCGATTTCTTAACGTCACGACATTTTAATCAACATATTATATGACGCGGGTCCCGTCAGGATATCTTGTGGCACAGACAGAACTGAATTGTTATTGGCGGGAACAGGAGTTTAATCAATCCAGAGGATGTGGGAGCACATAATAAATAGTTAAGAAAATTGTAATAATCACGCAGTGATTCTCATGCACGCAACAAAAAAACCCTAAGCACAAAAAAGGAGCGGAGAATGGACCGACACGCGCACACACACACCGATTTTGTGGTAAGAAACGTGACCGCACTATTCAGCGCGGTTTTAATAAATATTTTTTTTAATTTTAAGCACTAAATGTAATTTATTAAATTTATTTAGGACCGCGGGGCAGGTGCGGCAAATGTGGCGGGCTGATGCGGGATTAAAAGAAGGATTTTTTTTGCGGAACGGTAACGGGACAAAAAAGAAATGATGTCTGAATTAATTTCCTCCAATCGAATATAATTTAACAGGGTTTAAGAATATAAAATAATTTATAAACAAACGAAATATTTAATATTGAGCTAATAGCCCAAGTGCAAAAATACAAAATCTGTAATACTCTGCACTGCACAATTCAAACGAAATAGCCGTAACGCAGCTGCGCTCCTGCCCTGCGATGCAGCCGAAGCCTGGTGTGAGGCAGCAGAAATTCTGGGGTGAAAACTACATAACTACACAACATAAGGAGACATAATGCACTCCAAATATTCAGGAGGGAAGTGAAATAAATGATACTGTACAGATATAATCTGTATCTAGTAGATATTTAATGAGAAATAAGAACAGTGTGAATAAAAAAAAAAACAGACGCCTATCACAGACTTCTTGAGCCTTGAGCCCGAACGGCCCGAGGAAAGGGGTGAGAAATTTATTTTTTTCGGGTCCGGGGTCAGTGGAAAATTTTGCTGTGGATTAATTCGTCTTTTTTTTTTTAACGAATATTAGAATATTCGCTACCAATTACTGCCGAATATCCTGAGCTCAAAACCGCTATTCGGGCCAACCCTAAAATAGATCTATGGATGGAGAAGGGGGAGGCGGACAAGCTCCTCCTTCAAAAAGTCTGCTCGGAAAAAGACAGGTTAGCTGTACAATGACGAATTATACAGGCAGCATATGTTCACTTGTTATGCTGTATTTATGGTTTATGTATAGGTTGTATGTAGGCTGTATGGTTTGAAGAATAAAGATTTGTTACCAATAAATTTGTTTGTTGTTTTGGGGTCTCGCGGTTAACCGCAATATCGCGGTGATGCGTTAGTTTTTTACCGCGGTTATAAAAAATCAATACTGCCCCAGCCTTAATCAAATATACTTTTTTTTTAATTGAGCTAAACTGCTAAAAAGGTGCAGTTTAGTCTGATATATATATTTGCCATATAATATACTGCTATTAACAAACACTGTCTCTGCTGCTCCATGATTTTTATTTACACTAAGAGTGCAGTATGAGCAGAGTTCACTGCTTGTCCCATTAAAAACGCTTAACAATGTCAACAATCTGTCAAAGTTTTCTGGACGATCTTATTTAAGACATTTTGATTTAATGTCGTTAAATGTTCTTGTAACATCGTTGTACCATGTGTGAGTGTTTTAATTTTTAGTTTTGGGAATGTTACTTTTAATGTTGGTATTAGTCTAGCCTAGTTGGAAAAAAAACATTTTTACAGGACATTCCTGGAACAATTCCTGTTTCTGTAAGGTTACAGGTTACCCTTCTTGGAACCAAGTCTGGTGGAGGAGAACATGATGCCAAGATGCATTAAAACTGTGATTAAAAACAGGGTTATTCCACCAAATATTGATTTCTGAACTTAAAACTTGATGAATTTGAACTTGTTTTCTTTGCATTATTTGAGGTCTGAAAGGGAAATGCCTTATGTATAAAAATAGACCAGAAAATAGACATTCATTGCTAATGCTCCTTATAATACGATGCACTTTATACTGTGGAAAATACGGTACATATCTGCCTTGATACATAACTGAATACCAAGTTTCGCAGCAGGCCCTTGTGGTATGATGGGATGTCATTGTCACATCTACACCAACACTGTACACCCTGTACTTTGTATTGTATGTGATTCAGAGTGAAAAAATTGCCCTTTTTGCAGTTTTTCCACTGTTCAGACAGTTCTAGATCAGACCCGCCCACTGTACATATTGCCTCATGCTGGTTTGTGGTCCCAACATCTGCATGTTAAGGGAACTGGACCAGTATGACTCAACAATTGGAGTGTTTTTCTCAGTTCACCATGCCAACATGTTCATGCACAAGTGTCAACTTGATGTTGGGTGGAGATAAGAGAGAAAGTTCTGGAAACTTGAACCATAACTGAGGTCATCAACTCTGGCCTGAGGTAAAACACCAAATGGAGGTTCCTATAGAACCCACCATAGAGCTAAAAAAGATCCCACCAGTCTATTACTAGAAAAACAGGGTTTCTCAGTGCAAGAAGACCATTAAAACCCATAAAAATACAACATCAGGGGCTCTATTTTAGTGCAGCTTGATTTAGGGTGTGTCATTGTGTCTTTGCTATCATAACAACGGGAAAAGTACACATTGCATGGCTCAAAATGCACAAAGGGCATGTACTTATTCTCTTAATTAATCATGGGTGTGTTTAATTTTGGGTGTAACCTGAAATAAACCAATCAGCATGTCCCTTGCTCATCATCCATTTAAGAGCTAGGTGCGCTCTGACTTTGGTGGATTGCTATTTTAAAGGCGCAGCTACCTGGACCTGTCCAACAACCCTTCTCAGCAGAGGAAACTGACCTGCTTGTTCACGCAAGTTGGGTTTGTGCACTGATGGCAAGATAGCAATTAATGTCTGACTGTTGACTGTTGTCAGGGTTTTAATCAGTCAGTGGAGCTCCTGTGTTTTTTGTTATCAAGATAAACAAGCAAAACTCCAGAAATGTACCTAAACACACCTCATTTCCATCAGTGTAGATATATTCAGAAACTCTGTTGCTATTTATATGAGACAGGCAGAATGTGTGAAGACTGTAGACTGTAGACTGTTTGGCGGGGTGTAAGATAGCAAAGAACATCAGAACGTACAGTACAGGCCAAAAGTTTGGACACACCTTCTCTTTTTCAATGCGTTTTCTTTATTTTCATGACTATTTACATTGTAGATTCTCACTGAAGCATCAAAACTATGAATGAACACATGTGGAGTTTTATGTACTTAATAAAAAATGAGCTGAACCTCCACAGTCACCGGACCTGAACCCAATCCAGATGGTTTGGGGTGAGCTGGAGCACAGAGTGAAGAAGGCAAAGGAGCAACAAGTGCTAATAAACACCTCTGAGAACTCCTTCCTTCAAGACTGTTGGAAAACTTTTCATTTCAGGTGGCCACCTCTTGAAGCTCATTAAAAGAGAATGATGCCAAGAGTGTGCAAAGCAGTAATCAGAGCAAAGGGGGGCTATTTTGAAGAAACTTGAATATAAAACATGCTTTTAAGTTATTTCACCTTTTTTTGTTAAGTACATAAAACTCCACATGTGTTCATTTATAGTTTTGATGCCTTCAGTGAGAATCTACAATGTAAATAGTCATGAAAATAAAGAAAATAAATTAAAAATCAGAAAGTGTGTCCAAACTTTTTGGCCTGTACTGTACCTTGCGCAGAATGTAAGACCCAATGGCGCCAATCAGTTAAATCTAAAACCTGTCCAGACCCAACACATATTTGAGAAAAGAGGACTGGACCCAGCAGGAAGAAATAAGTTAATCTTGTACTTTAAATGATAAAAAAAAAACGTCTTGACCATTTTTAATCCCACACACTGCATTCTTTTCCTCCCAGGTGGATCTCTGAAACCTCTGGCCCATGACGTCCAACCACACGTCCAAACCTCTCCAGATGAGAATACCACCGCATGCTGCAGGCGCTGGAGTGGGCGTTGGACATTACTCCACATTACTCCACATTACTCCAGAGAATGCAGCTTCCTACTGTGCAGTCCAGCTGGCTGTCAAACAGAAGGCGGACTGGGGAACTGAGAAACTGAGGAACCGGGAACAGCGTTCCAACACTCCAGTCTCTACTTAACGCTTCGCCACCCAGGCTGAGTTCTTTTCTTTACCTGGAAACGTGTGTTGAAGTAGAGAAACGAGGGATGAAAAGAAATATAATCACTAGTCCTGTTGTGATCTGTTGTTCACTGTAAAAAAGAAAACTTTAAATTGTTCTGCTTAATGTGATTTTTAAGTCAGCTGAATGAGAAATATTGAGCTGCCACTATGAGCAGGAGGTCGCAAGTTTGAACCCCCGCTCATGCAGCTTTACCATCAAGCTGCCGGCGCTCAGAGGGAGCAAAATTGGCCCTGCTCCCTCTAGGTGGGTAGATGGCGCTCTCTCCCCACATCACTCCTAGGGTGATGTCTGCAGCACAGGGCGTCTGTGAGCTGATGTATCAAAACCGAGTTGCTGCGCTTTCCTCCGAGCGCGCTGGTTGCTCGGTAATGCTGCATCAGCAGCAGCTCGAAAAGAAGCGGTGGCTGACTTCACATGTATCGGAGGAAGCATGTGTTAGTCTTCACCCTCCTGGTGTGTTGGGGCATCACTAGTGATAGGGGGAGTCCTAATGAGTGGGTTGAATTGGCTGTGTAAACTGGGGAGAAAATGGGACAAATAAGAAAAAACTAAAACAAACAAAAAAAACATTTCATTGGTGCAACTTATTTTTTTAGTTGGTTCTAAAGGATAGTCAGCAATACACTTTTGTAGAACTTAAATCAGGCCAACTAAAGGCACAAATTACATTTTTTTTAAGTTGGTGAGATTTAATATTTGAAATTTTAATACATATAAAAAAAAATAATTATCTGGGCTATCTGGGTCCTTAACTCTAGCTAGAATTAAATTGTAAACTTTATTGGAGTTTCTGGACAGAATTCGAGGATTCACACCTGTGGTGATTCAAGCCATGATGAATTGGTATTTACAGGTCAGATATCTGACATAGACCCTGAAGAATGGGTTGAAATGTCATGTTTTATTTAAATAAATTAGTCTACTTTTTCTGCAGAATAATTGCATTTCAGACCAGCTCGAATTATAGTTTGGAATCAGACTTCATGTGGTTATTGGCGGTTCAGACTATGAGTAATCAGTCTGGATACAATCTGGACACGATTTATTATTCTTTGTTTGTATTGTCTTGTATTGTCTGTCTGCACTTTTGTACTGTTGCACTATTGTTCTGTCTACACTGTGTTTATGTGCACCATGGTCCCTGGAGGAACGTTGTTTCGTTTCACTGTGTACTCTGTATATAGCTGAAATGACAATAAAAAACACTTTGACTTTGACTTTGATAAAATTATTATGGATACAATGTAGACATGCCAAAAATTAGAAGACATGTTGTTTCTGTCTAGTCTCGATACATGTAGACAGGGAAAAAATAGAATTCATGTGGATTCTGGCTGTTCAGATTATCACATGTCAATATGTATATAATCTAGACATGCCAAATACTAGATTACATGTGATTTCAGGCTGTCAGGACTATGCAAACATCAATCTGGTCAAACTAGATATGCTAAAAAACAGATTTAATGTGGTCTCTGTCTGTGTAAAAAACAAAAAACAGTCTGGATACAGTCTAGACATGGCAAAATTTGGATTTTATGTGTTTTTGGGATGTTCAGACTATCAAATCAGTCTGAAAACAATCTAGACATTCCAAATATTGGATTTCATGTGGTTTATGTCTGTTTAAACTATCAATAATCAGTCTGGATACAATCTAGACATACCAGACATCAGTTTTTATTTGCTTTCTGGCTGTTCAGACTATCAAATGTCAATCTGGATATTATCTAGACATGCCAAATATTGGATGTTATGTGGTTTCTGTCTGTTTAAACTATTCAAAACCCGTCTGGGTACAATGTAGACATGCCAAAAATTAGATTTCTTGTTGTTTTTGTCTGTGTAAACTATTTAAAACCAGTCTGGGTACAATGTAGACATGGCAAAAGTTGATTTTATGTGCTTTCCAGCTGTTCAGGTAATCAAATATCAATCTGTATATAATCTAGACATGCCAAATATTGGATTTAAGGCTTTCAAGACTATGCAAAAATCAATCGGCTCAATCTTGAGATGCTAAAAACAGATTTCATGTTCCTGGCTGTCAAGACTATGCAAAAATCAATCTGAATACAATCTAGACATGATAAAATCAATATGGATACTATGTAGACATGCCAAAAATCAGATGTCATGTGGTTTATGTCTGTTTAAAACTACAATAAATCAAACACAAACTAGTCTGTATTTGTGTAGACGTGCCAAAATAATAATTTTATGTGATTTTGGGCTGTTCAGACTATAAATAATCAGTCTGGATACAATCTAGAGATTCCAAATATTTGATTTCATGGGATTTCAGGCTTTTACGACTAAGCAAAAATCAATGTGGTCAATTTAGAGATGCAAAAACAGATTTCATGTGGTTTATGGCTGTGCAAAGTGTCAACATACTCATACAAAATAGACATTCCAAAAATTAGATTTCATGTAATTTTAGGCTGTCAAGGCTATCAATAATCACTCTGGATACAGTCTAGACATGGCAAACATTAGATTATATGGTGCCTGTCTGTTTAAACTATCAAAAAACAAATATGGATATAGTCTAGACATGCCAAAAATTAGATTTTATGTAGTTTTGGGCTGTTCAGACTATTAATAATCACTCTGTATACAGTCTAGACATGCAAAATTTGGATTTCATGTGGTTTCTGGCTGTCCAGATTATAAATAATCAGTCTGAATACAGTCTAGACACAGTAAAAATCAGATTTGGGATGGCAGTAACCGAAACTAATGTACATGCTTCTCTATTTAGTGTTTTCTTTACTTAGCTTCACTTTTAGTTCAGTGTGTATATACATTTTTTATACCTATTCTTATGTTTCTTTATTTTTGTATTGTTTTTTAAGACAGTAATTGTAGGAACTGCAAAGTAAGAATTTGATTGTATATTGTACAGTGTAACTGGTTGTTTCTGCTGTGCATATGACAAAGAAAACTCTTGAATTCTGACTCTTTTACACATACTGCACACCAAGGGCGGATGCTGGTCTTTCAAGGAGGGGGAAGCTCAATTTCGGCCTACATCTTAACATATGTAGTTTTATTTATACGTAAATTCTACTCTCCCTGAGATTTTTTTTTGTAAACGAAAAGGCAATATTTTCAAGTTTTCACTACACAACAAAAAGTTACCCATTCTTTATATTGAACAATTACATAAAAAGACGCTATGAGATGAATAAACATAAAATGATCAGTAAAAAAAAAATATTACGCAAAATCTTTAAAGTTGGTAAAGGAAAAAATGCAGGTAAATTTATTTCCTTTTTGGACAGTTTAAATTTCCTTAAATAATCCCTTTATTAATTTTAATTATTTTTAATGATAACACAATACTTACTACTGGCCCCTGTTCATTTATGTCCTGAGATGGTTTCATCAAGAGGAATGGCCATCAGTACATTTTATTTGTTACAGCACTTCCAGTCAGCCAGCTCACTTTATCAAACCAGAACAGCTGAAAAGACCTGTTACTTTTCCCCACCTTTTAAACTAAATTAATCTGAGCAGTTGATCTGCCCTGCTGTTTAACTCGAAGTTTTTCTTCGTAAGGAAGACTATCAAATGGATTTTTACACTAAAAGATCGCTGATTTGCTCATTTCGCTGTCAATCAAAAAGGGACTCCGCCTCAGACAGATCATCCAATCATCATGCAGAAGCTGAGCGTCCGGGCTGGCCGAGGCCAGCCCACTGCTCCATAGACCCCCAGAGACGCTGAGCGTCCGATGGGCGGGACAAAGTCCAGCATTTATCCAATGACTCGTCTCGTTTCGCCGCGCGCTTTGCTCCGCTATTGAAGTCTGTGGACGCTCAGCGTCTGCACTGTTTAAAGCAGCGCTGTGAAGCTGCGGGAATGAGTAAGAGGAAAGCCGCGGCGTTACCAGTGATAAAAAGCTGATTCTGGACTAAGTTCAGCGCGTTGTAGCGCATATTTAATCAGTGACATGTACACACAAAAGTATATATTTAATCACTTTTTTTTACATTTTAGGGGAAGCTGAGCTTCCCTTGCAGTCTTAGGGTGTACTCACACTAGGCAATCCGAACCGTGCCCGGACACGGTTACCTCCCAAAGCACGGTTCGTTTGGCTAGTGTGATCGCTCCGAACCGTGCCCGGGCACGGTATGCTGAACCGTGCCCGGGCCCGCTTGGAGAGGTGGGCCCGAGCACGGTTCGCTCGGGCACGGATCAAGATGATGTCAGTGATGCGATGCTACTGTAAACGGAGGACGTTTTATACACAATTCTGCATATAATATTTTTGAAAAGGGTTCTAAAGAGCACCATAATGGTTAGTGTTACCCATAATAAATTAGGACTACTATCTACAAGTCCTAAACAACAAACACATTTTATTATTACTTGAGTTTTATGTTTCGCTCCTTTGGTCACTATTTATGTATATAGCAAATACGTCTCTTACCTTACTGATGAACGTGAATTGTAGTCCGCAAGTAAAGCTGCAAATTTCTCCCTGGACGTCTGCTGCTTGTGTAAAAACCTTCTTACACGTGCAGCACGATTAGCAGTAAATCGCTGTGTTGCACAATCAATGAATCTCTGGTTCAGTTGCGTATTTGCACGCCCAAAACGACTCCAGAGAAACAAAAACAACAGTACAATCCTGAACTCCATTGTTTTGCGCGCGCATACTGTTCTTCAAAACAAAAGTCACTTGTTGATGACGAAAGCGTGCTCGGGCACGGATCGTTTAGCGCAGTGTGAGTGCAGGCATGCGGGGGAGTGGGGAGGGGGCCGAACCGTGCTCCAGCACGATTCAACCAAACCGGGCCTAGTGTGAGTACACCCTTAGAGCAATCGCCACTGCTGCACACGTTACCGTGTAAAAGGGACCAAGCATTTCTGTTAAATACACTTCAGCTCAGGTTTGTTGTTGGTTATTGGTTCAGAACAGATGCAGCTTTGGGGATCAGTATCTCAGAGTGCTTCTGGTCTCAACACCGTATAGAGTGTATTACTGCTGGAAACATGGACTCTGTTGGCAGCCATGTTTGTTTTTTCTATCTTGGCTGTTTGCTGAATGGGTGAATCACTGAAGGGAAACAGTTTTTGACTCTGTAAAGTTTGAGGACTGTGAGGATCTGATCCAGTTCTGTTACTGGAACTGATGGAGAGACTGGAACTGAAGGCTGGACTTATGAGTCACTGAAGCTGCTGAGATCCAGCGACAGCGTTATCAGACTCGCCCTACTGTCAACAGTCTGCTGCATGTCTCGTCACGCTCTTACCTTCTGTCCAAAACATTACAACCACCAGACTCACAGCTGGAGTTCCTTCATTTATACACAGTGTTGGGCACGTTACTTTGAAAAAGTAGTTAGTTATAGTTACTAGTTACTTCTCCAAAAAAGTAACTGCAATACTCCACTATAAAAGTAACTAGTTACCAGTAAAAGTAACTATTGCGTTACTTTTGTGTTACTCGCCCCCACCCCCCCTCCCCCGTTACTTGCGTCTTTGTCTGTATGCGCTAAGTTAAAGAAAAAGTTTATTGAGCGGCTAAAGTAACGTGCAGTAACGGGGTGTGGGAAATGGTAACGGCGTTATAGTTACAGTCAGAGTAATTAGTTAGATTACTCCTTACTGAAAAAAAAGTAACGGCGTTAGTAACACTGTTTATTTCAACGGCATTATTCCCATCACTGTTTATACAGTGAACAGACTAAATCTTTAACAGAGGCTACTTTATTAGAAACACCTACCATTTTATTGTACTTCATCTACCTTACGTTTCGCACTATAAGATGCATTGGTAACACAATAATAACTTTTTTATTAATATACCATTGAGTAATTAATAGCTGTTATTTTATTACATTTTAAGAAACTAAAAAGTTGTTAATATATTTGTAAACACTAACAAACACATTGACAACATGAACTGCAATTGATAAACATTTGTCAGATTTAATTTTTTTATAAACTAGTGATTTATTAATGTTCAAATTTTGATGAGCTAAAGATTTATGAACATTTCTACGTAAGAATATCCTGATATTCATATGCTGATAAATTAGTGTCACGTATGAGCAATTGGTAATATAAAAAAAATTCTGAAAAACTAATGCTTTGCTCACATCTACTGATCATTAGTTAAAATATATTAATATAAGTTATTATAAGTGTTAAAGATGCATTTAAAATCCTTTACTTTTCCAAAAAATCATCAGAGCTCCTTCTGTATGAATTCTACCAGTCTGGTATTAAGGAGCAGTAAAGCCACTTTGCTGAAGTACAGAGTTATACAGGAGTTTCAGTTTAGTTTTTCAGCACTGAGACTCGAGTAGTATTAGCATTAGCTGCTAACTGCGCTAAGTGCTAGCTCTTTCGCCGTTCAGAGATGAGTATCAGACTGTAGTCTGTGTGTTTACCATGTTAAAACATCGGTAATAAACATCGGTAATATCACCCTGGCTTACCCAAACACACAGTGTAGTCACTGAGACTCGAGCCTGGAGCAGTATTAGCATTAGCTGCTAACTGCGCTAAGCGCTAGTTCAGAGGTGAGTGTTATCGACCTGTAGCCTGCTGCTATCTCCAGCTAGCACTGCTGGACCAGCATTAGCATTACCTATTAACTGTGCTAAGCGCTAGCTCTTTCGCTGTTCAGGGGTGAGTATATTGAAGACTATGTTTACCATGTTAAAACAAGCTAAGTAGGACAAACTGATGTCACTTTGGCTAAGGGTTCCTCAGTATAGCGCTGTCGGTGGCATTAGCCGCTAACTGTGGCTAGCTTTAGTGGAAATCTGATAATCTAAGCTTACTGCAGATAAATAGAAGTGCTTTACTCACCCGAATAAACAGTTTTAATGAAAGAAATCTGTGTTGATTAACATCCAGTGCTAGTTTGACTTAAAATATGTTTTTTTTAAACAACTAAGGTTTTATTTACTTAACTTAGCTTAACTTCAGCTTTAGCGTAACCCAGTGGCGAGACCTGCTGAATTAGAAGGGAAACATTTTGACACCCTTGTTCCTTACTAGTGTAGAATAATGCGCCTTATAGTGCGAAAAATCCTTCCTCTCCTTATGGCCAATTCATCAGGAACACCTACTGAACTTGTACTCCCACTCACTAGTGGCCACTTTATTAGAAACACCCACTAGCTGACAGCTACAGCAGAGTGTAAGGTACGGGTGCAGGGTTCAGGTTCAGGGCTGGATAGTGTTTTCTATGGATCAGACGTGATCACATACTGCAGGTAAACAGGAAGCTGGTTCTGCTCGGTGGGGAAATCAGGGCCTCAGTGAATCACAGGTAAACACACACAGTGAGTAAGAGCCGCAGACAGGTGAACTCATCCAGGTGGAAAAGGAATAATGTTCTAAGATGAATGAGTCTCTTTGGGATCACAGGAATCGTTTAAATTATTTACCAAATGGGAAAAATAAGCCACTCAAAACTCAGTTTACATAACAACAATCAACCAATCTGTTTTTTATAGGAGTAAGTAAAAATAATCTCAAATGAAAACAGATGAGGTAGATGCAGTAGCTATTTTTTTTTTCAAAATTATACAGGTACTTAAATTGAGTTATCAAAATAAACTCAACTAAACTTTTTTAAAGTATCCGTCAAATAACGTAAAGCAGCGTTGTGTCGCAAAACCCCATTATGAAGCTTTTTTTGCGAAGATTACTTTATTATCACTTATATAAACCCAGTTTATGCAAAGTGACCACGCCTATACATTTCATTGTAGCCTACTTTATATATTTGCATGAATGATTGATGAAATTACTGTAGAAACGATAGGGATATTTATCGTCATATCGCACAGCACTACTCTCAGGGTAAAAAACAACTCTTAAAATTGTTAACAAACTTTTTTAATTCGTTTGTATTTTTTTTGTTTGTATATTTTCTGAACATTATAAAATGTTATACAAAAGCAGTGTGTAAGACTGGTGGAGAAGAATATGATGCCAAGATGCATGAAAAAAAAACAGTGGTTAAAAACAAAAAACAGGGTTATTATGCACCTAATACTGTTTTTTTCTGAACTCTTAAAACTTGATAAAATGAATATGAACTTGTCTTCTTTTAATTATTTGAGATCTTTTTTGTTATGTCAGCCATTTCTTTCATTTTCTGCCAATAAAAATCTAAAAAGCTCTAAATGACAATATGTTTATTTGGAATTTGGGAGACATTTTGTCTGTAGTTTATAGAATAAAAAAAAACTATGTTAATTTTACTCAAACATAAACCTATAAATAGCAAAATCAGAGAAACTGTTTTGCACGAATTAGCTTACTGCTAGCTACATTAGCCTCATAACTCCAGTGTAAATCTTACAGTAAGGCGTAGGTTTGGAGCTCTGAGCTGACGGTGCTGCTGATGATGGACTGCATCTGGGTTAAGAGTACAGTGGTATAAAGTGGACGTTTTTGCTGAGCTGTCTCTCTCTAATAGTCTCTGTATATTCTGTGGAGATCTGGCGCCGTTTTCGCCTCATAACAGGCTGGTGATGTATGTTCTGAGGACTGAGCTGAGAGGGGCTGGAACCAAACAAACCGTCGCTTTGAGGGCTTCGCTCTGGACCCGGGCTGATGTAACAGCGCTGAATTTGTTTATGGGTTAATATAAAGTCGGCGTGATGGGCCCGGTCTCCTCCCTCGAGCCGGTTTCTCCCGGGAACGCTGAACTTTTGTCCTCGGGCCTGACGAGAAGCAGCGGTGCTTTGACAGCCGGGCTACAGCTAATCCTCTCTGAGGGGTCAGCGTTCTGCGAGAAGGTCGAGTAGGTCTGGAGAGAGAGGGCGTGTATAAGCAGCGCTAATGCAGTCGGTTGTGCAATCTGGAAATGTTAGATATTTTAAAAAGAGAACCTGTTGGTTCCAGGTCTTCAGTTCCAGAAACACCAAGGTTTTTAAACATCATGATTAATAGATTTGTAGGTTACTCTTTTTAGGATGTTTTCACACCTGTAGTTTGTTTCTCTGGTTCAGAGCTGGTCGAACCACATGACTACCTAAAAAATCAGGCTCGTAAAAAATCATGATACTAATAAAAATAATAATAACGTCATATGCAAAACCATAAAAACATCATATGTAATATAAAAATGTGTAAAGCATATTATTAGACATAAAAAAATACAAAATTTATATATTTTCTGGAGAAAAAAGACGTGTAAAAGTTGGAGTGCATTATGGTAGTTTGCGTGCACAGCGGGGCTGGGGGAGAAAGCTGCGCTCACTTCTCCTGCAGAAACTGAACATAAAGTTTTAGACTCAATAAACATCCTTTAACCAGCTATAATCAACACATGTCCACCAGAAACATTCTGAAAATGCAGACCTTTCTTTTACTAAAAGTAAAATATAACTGTTTCATGTTAAATCAATTATATTTTAAACATTACGTTACATACAGGCCACAATTTAAAGTCTTATTTATTAAGTAAATCTAAGTTCTATCTGGATTTGGAGTAATGGGATCTCAACTTGGTTTTATATTCTGCAGAGTTTGGAGTCCTATTTTTTAGGAAAATCTAAATGTTTGTATACCACGCCAGTAAATTCGTAAAGATCTCATTCTCATGTATTTAAGATATATGTTTCAAGTGATGCTACTGTAGAATTTAGGAAAAGTGTCTATTTGATTGTGCATACACCCGATTTTTTTTTTCTACACTATTAATATGGTATTAGCATTGAATGAGTTTACCATAGCATGTTGGAGTATTCGGAGGTAAAACGTAAGAAAAAAAGGCCCATTTGGTTTTGCATTTGGTGGGCCCTACAAAGCATTTGTGCTTAGGGAACCCAAATGGCTAGCGCCGGCCCAGTGTGCTGGTCATGTTGGGCGACCAGCATGGTCAACCTTAGTCATACTGGTTGTCTAGCTTGGTCACCACAAAATTTAAAAACAAAAAGGATACCCTGTACTGGTTAAAATCTAATCTGGTCACCCTCCTTGACCAGATTAACCACCTTAAACATCTGTGAATGTGTAGACATTAGGACTAGTTCACTTGTAGTGAAACGTCTTCTGGTCTCGATCCGACCCAGCTATCAAATATACTCCTTTTTAACTGAGCTAAACTGCTGATATCTTGCAGTTTAATCTGATATACTGTATATATTAGCCAGATAATATACTGCTATGAACAAACGCTGTCTCTGCTGCTCCATGCTGTTTACACACTAAAAGCGCGGTCAGTGCAGTGTTCACTGCTTACAGCCATGCGACTCTGCACCGCACATCCCGTTAAAAACACTGTGTTTAAAAGCACAGCTGCAAATTTTTTAGCGTTCAGTGTTAAAACAGCTTCACAATGCACAGATATATGCACTGGAACATATGATGAGAAAAACAGTTTTAATACTTTTATCAAATTACCTTAGACATCTTTTGTAACGTTTTAAAGATGAATAATTGTAAAAAAAAAAAATCACCTCACTGCTTTGTTTCTCTATAGCTTATTAAAAATTGACTGTACAGGAGAGACTGATGAGTTTAAAAAAATGATGGATCTCTGCATTACTAATAAAGTACTTTACAAGCTGCTCAGAGATATTTCCATCATTTGAATAAATAAGAAACACATAAAAGCACATATTTGACATATACTAATATTTTACGTTTCTACAATAGGAAAAAATCATTTTTTTTTATTAAGACTTGTAGAAAAAGAAAAAGTACTTCCCTAAAACTATATTACAGTATGAGTATATTACCAGTTGTCCTGGTCATGCTGTAATTTTACAGGGTTTTTAAGTTTATGGTTTGGAGGGGGTCCATGTACAGTAGTGGTGGGCGTGTCCTGCTGTATTAGCCCCTCCCCCGGACTGTGTGAGGGTATATAAGCAGTGTAGAGCTGTAGTTGGGTCCATAGCAGCAGCTCCGCGGCGGGGTGTGTGAGTGTGTGTTATTTATTACTGGAGCTCCGGATGATCAGCGGGATGCTGCGGGGGTCTGTAGCCGGGCTGCTGCTGCTCTGCGCGGGCAGCGCGGTGCTCGGGGGGCCGCAGGCGGGCAGAGGCGAGGAGCAGCAGCAGCAGGTCGCCCTGGACACGGCGTTCCTGGAGGCGACCCAGTACTCCGGCCTGCAGGGTACGACCAGTTCATTAATATACTTTAATATTCCCATTAATCTGCTTTAATATAGATTATTATCTGCAGTATTAGAATGCAAATGTGAGAAATTTAATTTTAGACATATTTCTTAGTTTCTCTGTTATTTTAATATGCAATATTTAAAGTTTTGAAGTTTTTCTTGGCTACTTTTCTGAGTATTTTATGGGGATAAACAGTGTTGGAGCAGTTAATTTCCAATAATCTACTTTAATATATATTATTAGCTACATAATTAGGATGGAAATGTGAAAAAAATAAGTTTAGACATATTTCTTCTATTTTTTTCTTTTTAATGTAATAAATATTGCATTTTAAAAGTATTTCTTAGAAACTTTTTTCGAGTATTTTATGGGGATAAACAGTGAAGGACTAGTTTATTTCCCATTAATCTCCTTAAAATTAGTTTATTACCATCATGATTAAGATGGAAATGTGTAAAATTTAAGTTTAGACATATTTCTTCTGATTTTTTTCTTTTTATTGTACTAAATATTACGTTTTTAAATATTTCTTGGCTACTTTTCTGATTATTTTATGGTGATAATCAGTGTTGGAGCAGTTTATCTTCATTAATCTACTTTAATATATATTATTAGCTGCATAATCAGCTTGTGCAGATGTTCCTGTATCAGCTGATGTTTAATCGGTTACTGTGTTGGTGGTTATAGAGGGCTGTACTGAGAACAGTCGGTTCTACCGGGCGAATGAACAGTGGGAAAGACCGTATATGGGCAGTACTTTACTCTGTACCTGTCGAGGATCAGCCGGAGTCACCTGCGAATCCAAACCAGCAAGTAAGCAACTGATATATAACATTAAATAACACATACTGCATTTCATACCATAGTAAAGATACTAAAATGGATTTTCAGGTGATAGCATTAAAGAACTACTATGTAAACCCAAACAAATGTATGTATTAGACATCAGTATGGGTGTGAAGAACCTTTAGGGGTCATTTGATGTAACGATTCTTTAATATAGATTATTAGCAGCATGATTTTTTCAGATTTTTCCCTTTAAATGTGTTAAATATTAAGTTTTTAAGTATTTCTTGGCTACCTATTATTTTATTATTACGTATTTATTGGGATAAAGTTTAGAACCAGTTTATCTCACATATCTTACCTTTAATATATATATATAAATATATTTTTATGTAATAAATACTGTAGTTACCTCTTTATTCCCTCCATCACTATTGTATATAGTGTCTCTTGTCTCACGTCACACTTGCTTTAACTTTGGGAAGGAGAGGGTCTCTGAGTGGTCTAGCGGTCTAAAGTGCTGCCACTATGATCTAGAGCTCGCTGGTTTGAATCCTGGTCATGCAGCTTGCCATCAGCTTTCCCCTTATCACTCCTAGGGTGATGTGGATCAGCACAAGGCTGCGCCTGTGAGCTAATGTATCAGAAAAAATATATATAAACAGTATATTTGTCTGTTTATATTCGTACTAGGGGTGGGAGTTTTTACGTTGGCCCTAAAATAATATTACGATATTTCATGGTATTTTTTCACGATAACGATACTCTTGGGGATATGACAAAACACTGAATTAGAAAAATTATTTCAAGAATACACTACTAACATAATTTCAGTCCACTGTATGTCCTGCACAGATGCAGTATTGACAATAAAACTACTTGACTTGACTTAAAAAATCTTTTTTAAAAAGATTATAATATATAATAATAATAAGTTTGTGCTTTCACCATTTTTGAAGATCGTTTTTTTTCCCTGACAGCAACAATATAACTTGAATTTGTAAACCTGTGTTGTTTTTGTTGTGTTAGTGGAGGAGACCTGCTACGATAAAGTGAACATGAGGTCGTATCGCGTTGGCGAGACGTACGAGAGACCTAAAGACGGTATGATCTGGGACTGTACCTGTATCGGCTCTGGCAAGGGCAAAATCAGCTGCACCATCGCCAGTGAGTTCAGTACTACACTGCACCGCACTGCACTGTTACATCACATTCTGATACGACTATAAATCAGCTTTAAATCTCTACATACTCACAGCCTACACTTTTTTGAGTAAATTTAAAATTTGAGTTGAAAGTAACTTCAACTCGGTTTCAAAACTTAAATGTTACACAGAGTAAATAAGTGAACTGAACTTCAGTCAATCCTTTCTTTTAGTAAACTTTACTTCATTTATTTTTACTGAATCAATCCTTTCTTTTAGTAAACTTTACTTCATTTATTTTTACTGAATCAACCCTGAATCACTTACAGACATTTCTCCCAAATTCCAAATAAAAATATTGTCATTTAGAGCATTTATTTGCAGAAAATGAGAAATGACTGAAATAACAAAAAAATTCTTTCAGCTTTCAGACCTCAAATAATGTAAAGAAAAGTTCAAGTTCATATTCATAAAGTTTTAAGAGTTCAAAAATCAATATTTGGTGGAATAACCCTGGTTGGTTTTATGCTGCTTTACTCCTGGTGCAAAAATGCAAGCAGTTCAGTTTGGTTTGATGGCTTGTGATCATCTTCCTCTTGATTATATTCCAGAGGTTTTCAATTTGGTCAAATCAAAGAAACTCATTTTTTTTAAATCGTCTCACTGAATCCCACTGAAGTTATAAACAGTGTTTCCTTCAGCCTGGACTCAATACTCTAAATGTTGTTCTGATTGTACAGTGAACCCAGTGAATTGCATTTTTAAGTTAAATTTGTTGTTATTAATGAATAACTCTTTATTATCTGATGCCAGATCGCTGCCACGAGGGCGGGCGCTCCTACAGGATTGGTGAGAAGTGGACCCGCCCCCACGACACCGGCGACTACATGCTGGAGTGCGTCTGTTTGGGCAACGGCAAAGGGGAGTGGACCTGCAAACCCGTGGGTAGGTGCATACGCTGAATTAGGGGGCAGTGAGGGCAGCGTGGAGGTGGTGGTGGTGTTGGCGGCGTGGGCTGGAGAACAGATCAGCAGCAGCAGGAATTCTGGGAAGTCAGAGTCCAATGGTTAAACTCATCACTCTTCAAATATTTAATAACAGGACACGGATCAATACCTAAAATCTGTGTCAGACATGAGCTTTCCTCACTACTTACAGGATTCTCAATTTGGTTTTTCACTCATTTTAATGGTCTGTATTGCAGATTAAAGGAGAACTCTGGTATGAAATTGACTTTGGGTGTATTTATTAAAATGTGATAAAGTTCTTACTTTTGTTGACTATCCTGTAGGAATGTAGAAAAGGAAAATTGCACCCAGATAGGGACTTGAACCCAGGACCCCAGGACCCCAGTCCCACTGTGCCACCATGCCCAGCTTTCCTTTTTCAGCTACCTTGACCTGCAAAGACCAAAATAAACCATCTCAAACCAGTTACCAGCAAAAACGGGTATAGAGATGAATTGTTTAGCAAGGTTTAGCAAAATGTTTCTGTCAGAATGGAGAAAGCTCAGTTCTTAAATAAAACGATGCTTCTTTCAGCGGAGCGATGCTACGATTCCTCGGTGGGCTCCTCGTATGTGGTGGGTCAGACGTGGGAGAAGCCGTATCAGGGCTGGATGATTGTGGACTGCACGTGTTTGGGAGAAGGAAACGGACGCATCACCTGCACCTCCAGAAGTGAGTAATAAACCCCAGATTTAATGCTCTTTACCTTTAAACCAAATCAAATGTTCAGATTTCAGACTAATCCTATATGAACTCAAGCAGCCGTGACCTACACACTGTCTGAAGGTCACTTCTGTGGTCTATTGGATTGTAAAGTGATCAATAATTGACGTGTTTATGTCGTTTCTGACCCTGTTTGACACACTGTTATCTATAAGCACGGACTAATGCTGCGTTTATTTACCTTAGAACTCCATCAGAATATCAGAATAGGCCCTAAAATAATATCACAATATTTCATGGTATAACGATACTGAATTTGCTGAATCAAAAAAAAAAATTCAAGAATACATTAATGCAACAAAATAAAAATTAAATTTTACTATTGCATTTGATATGATATTGAACACCTCTAATAACTCAGATATTAAAAAATACAAGAATACAATTTTATCAGATTTGTAACAGAAGTCAATAATCCAGGATGTCATGATACTAATAATAATAATGCACTCCAAATATCTCCAAATATCCAGAATTAAAATAAAATAAATGATACTGGACAGATACAGATATAATCTGTATCTAGTAGATACAGCTCTAGAAAAAAGATAAAGAGAGCACTTCATATTCTGAATCAGTTTCTCTGATTTTGCTATTTATAGGTTTATGTTTGAGCAAAATGAACATTGTTGTTTTTTTCTATAAACTACAGACAACATTTCTCCCAAATTCCAAATAACAATATTGTCATTTAGAGAATTTATTTGCAGAAAATAAGAAATGGCTGAAATAACAAAAAAAAAGATGCAGAGCTTTCAGATCTCAAATAATGCAAAGAAAACAACAAGTTCATATTCATAAAGTTTCAGAAATCAATATTTAATGGAATAACCCTGTTTTTTAATCACAGTTTTCATGCATCCTGGCATCATTTTCTCCTCCACCAGTCTTACACACTGCTTTTTACACTCCTGATTCAGAAATTCAAGCAGTTCAGTTTGGTTTGATGGCTTGTGATCATCCATCTTCCTCTTGATTATATTCCAGAGGTTCTTAATTTGGTAAAATCAAAGAAACTCATCATTTTAAGTGTAAAATTATTGGAATAATACCATCAACTCTGGCCTGACATCTTTTCCAGATCTGATGTACTTGTTAGGTAAATGGAACGCAGCATTAATCTTTGCTTGTATAATAAATTTGTAATTAATAAATGAATAAGTATAATATTATTTTTCTCAGTTGTTAAACTGGGTTCGCTTTATGTACGTTTAGGACTTGAAAAGGTGTGAAATTATGTTTTAGGTCATATTTATGCAGAAATATAGACCATTCTAAATGGTTTACAAACTTAAATTATAAACAATAACTACCGGTGTATATATAGCATAAACGGAAACATACTATAGATTTTTTACAATAAATGAAATGAAGTGAAACGTATGTAATGTAATGTATAATGTAAATCTAAGCTTAATTTAATTAAACAGAAGCACCTAAAACCACCCATATAAACAGTTTTCAGAGGATAATACCATGTAGATTAACATCTAGCGCTCATTTAACTTGTCTGACATAGCTTTACAGGTGAATTAGAAGGAAACGTTGGCGACACTCCTGTTCCTAATACTACTTGTACTAGTTTTGAATAAAATGAGATAGAGATAGATAGATAGTAGGGGTGGGAATCGATTACTATCTCACGATTCGATTCGATTCCGATTTTGGGGGCCACGATTCGATTCAAAATCGATTTTTGATTCAAAACGATTTGAATTATAAAAATTTCTGCTTCTGGCTTATGAATCTTATTGAAAAAAAACCCTCCATAATATACACTGGTCCTGGAGCAGGTAATGTGTTACAAAAACAATAAAATGTGCAGGAATGTGGGTCTTCAGTGACAGAGGAATCACTGGGATATCACAATGACGTTAATGAACAATAAATAAATAATAAATAACACTGCTTTATTACCAGGCTACTAGCGGTGGTGTGTAGGTGACGCTGCTGGGCTGATGTGATGATAGCAGTGGAGCGCTAAAGTTCAGGAGCAGCTGCTGATTAACTAGTTAATTTAAGGTCGTTGTATTTCTTCAGAAAGGGGGCAGGAGGTGGAGAAATTAATTCATATTGTCCATTCCTTAATTCCTCTGTGATGAGGAGCTGAAATTAGCTCTGATTAGCTTATTTTATTTTTCCGTTCCGCCTTAAATGCTGCAGCCTGCTGCCACCTGTAGCGTTATTTAAGGTGGAACTGGAAAGTTAGCTTGTTAGCTAGCTAACAGTTACTGAAACTAACTACTAGCGATCTTTTTTATGCTTGTTATGAAGCATTCTGCCATAAAACATTAAAACTACACGTTAATCTAAGGTAATATAGTGCTTGTTCTGCCATCTTACCGGTGATTCTCAAACACCTACTACGCTCTGTGTGGGTCTGGAAGACCTCGGTTTGAAGGGACAAGCGGGTTGCCAGGTCCAACAAAAATACCCAGCCCAAAATCAGTCCAAAACCCGCCCCTCAGAATCGATTTTGGGACATTTTAAATCGATTCTGAATCGTAGTAAATGAGAATCAAGATTCTTATGTGAATCGATTTTTTGGCACACCTCTAATAGATAGATACTTTATTGATCCCCGGGGGGAAATTCTTGGCATCCAGCAGCAGGTTACACAATACACAAAGTTAAAAAAGATAAAATATAAAATATAAAGATACATATAAATACAATCAAATAAGAAATAGAATATACAGTGTAAATGTACAGTCTTCGTGTGTGTGTGTGTGTAATGGAGATGGAGAATGGAGGTAGTGCAGTTGAACACAATAGACAGTGAACACCAGTTGATGTGCATAATGTGAGGATAACTGATGTCAGCCAAACAGAAAGTGCAAATACACAGTTATATAATAATTTAAATTAAATTAAGCAGTGCAAAAGATACGTTAACAGTGCAAAAGATACGTAAACAGTAGGTGAATTAACTAGTGAATGAACTACTAGTGCAAAATATGGTAGAACTATAAAAAGTGTTCTAGGCATCAGCAAGTCTGAGAGTGTGTCCATAGCTGGGGGTGTGTCCATGGTGTGGCCAGAGTGGCCGGAATGAAAAAGTTTCACAGAGTCTTTAGTTTGCTGTGCTGAGAGGAGTTGAACAGTCTTATGGCCTGAGGAACAAAAGACTTTCGGAGTCTGTCTGTGGAGCAGGACTGGGACAGCAGTCTGCCGCTGAATGAGCTCCTCTGCCTGGTGATGGTGCTGTGCCTTATAATCCAGTGCATCTAATCAAATGTATGAAAATCATAGTATCACAATAGGTCCAGAAACAGCTACAGAAATCGAGTAACATCAAATAATGAATTTGTTTAAAAGCCTCTATTATAAGGATTCACTGTAAGAGCCTGAGGTTTGGGTTTTGGAGAGCTGGGAGGAAGTCATTGACAGGTTTTACAGCTTTAGGCCAGTTTTTACTGCTTTTACAGTTATAGACCAGTGGAACATCTGAGCTCATGTGTGAGATTGGAGGTACTGGACTGTAAACTGGATGTTTGGATGTGATTGGTGGATTTTTACTGCTGACTGCTGTTTTTTTTAACTCTGTCTTTAAAATCCTGGTGTCAGCACAACTAGGGTCATTCCACCAAATGGGTACCCTTTGCTTGTTTTAACTCTTCCAAATTATACTTTATTTTTCATCTTTTTTTTTAAACTCTGAGGCTAATGACACACATACATTTAACTATTCACATATATTTAACTAACTAACTAGCATGTACTGGTCAAATTCAAACAGCTTTACTTAATTTAAATAAAGATTTCTAATCCAAAGATGTTTTAAAACTCATGTAAAATTTAAAAAGCATGTTTAAAAGCAAGTCCACTAATTTCTTTTGATTTTCTCTTAAAAAAGTCTCTATTTTAAAGAAATGATAGACTGCATGTTCAAATAATTGATATTTATGACCAAAGAAAATCCTGTTACTGGAACTCACTCCTGTTACTAGATTTTTTTTATGTTATGAGTAACAGGACTAAAAGTGAAAGGAATGAGTTTTTAGCTTAGAATTAGCAAAAGCATAAAAACGTAGCTATATGGCGGCTATGCTAATAGCATGAGGACACTGATCAGACACATTCCAGTGATCTTCCCAAAATTTGTATTTTTAAAACATAAACAAACAAAAAAAAAAAGAATTAATTTAGGTAACAGGACTGAGTGTTGAGATCGATCTTCTCCTCAGTCATTACAGTTACAATAAGATCAACTATACAGAAAAAAAAACTAATGAGGGAACCTAGTTTTGGTCTTCCCATGATCTTCAGAACCAGAACCAGCTGATGATGTCACTTCCTGTTGTAGATGTGACTTCCTGTTGTAGAGTGTTCCAGATGTTTCAGATGATCAGGGTAATGTGTTTTATGGTAACAAGACTGAGTGAAAACCGAGGTAAACAACTAAAATGTGTATTTTTTAACTTAAATATTATGTTTTTATTATGAAAAATATATTTTTAAAGCATAGATGGGATTTTAATAATTTTTTTTCATTTTAAAGTTTATAGTTAGAGAGTGGGGTAACAGGTAACAAATGCTTTTTTTAGTGTTTTAAGTAGTTTTTATTAATATTTTTAATTACATATCTTAATTTTGCAAATAGGTCAGTGTACAAGACACTGTGCTTAGTAATAAAATGTATTTTAAAGTTATTTTGTGTGCACATTTATACATAATTTCCTGGGAACAGAAATGGCACCCATTGGGTGGAATATGTCACTAGAGTTTCAGTTTAATGCTTTAGAAATTTAGTTTTTTAATGATTGTATTAGATTTGTTTGATTTTATTTCACTTTTCAGCTTCAGATTCTGCAGCCAGATTCTTTATATTAGCGCGTCACTACTCAGGTGATCAGACCCTGCTTACAGCAGTACTGCCGAGGCTCCAGCGGCAGGAATAAAGACAGCAGGCTGCCTAACATTAGCATTGTTAAGTGACATCAGGGAGGAAGTGAGTTTGAACAAACACCATTAGAGACGCTGTAAACTTCCTACACCTCTCCAGCCAGCTCTGTCTGGAATGTGTCGGAGCCAATAACACGAAAACGCTCGATAAAAAAAGAGCTGGATACTGGAGGGAAAAGCAAACCGGTCGCCAAAAAACTGTGAAGAAACAATAGAGAAGAACATGGTGTTTTGGAAAGCTACTTCCTTTGTGGAGTGATTTACTTTTACTAACGATCTGAAGGAAAAGAAAAGGAGTTAGATTAGATTGAATGGAGTTTAGAGTTATGGAGACCCAGCCCAAGTCTAAGAAGTTATAGAATAGAATGGATCTGGATCTCCAGATTCGGTTTCTGAATCAATTTCTCTGATTTTGCTATTTATAGGTTTATGTTTGAGTAAAATGAACATTGTTGTTTTATTCTATAAACTACAGACAACATTTCTCCAAAATTCCAAATAAAAATATTGTCATTTAGAGCATTTATTTACAGAAAATGAGAAATGGATGAAATAACAAAAAAGATTCATAGCTTTCAGACCTCAAATAATGCAAAGAAAACTTTTTTTTTTCATGAATCTTGGCATCATGTTCTCCTCCTCCACCAGTCTTACACACTCCTTTTGGATAACTTTATGCTGCTTTACTCCTGGTGCAAAAATTCAAGCAGTTCAGTTTGGTTGCTCTTGATTATATTCCAGAGGTTTTCAAATTGGTGGAAACTATTTTTTTTTGTCCTATATATATATACACATAGGTTTTCAGCCTTTCCTCTTATAAATCTGTTCTGAGAGGACAGGTTACACTCGAAAACAAGGGGTAGTGTACAAAACAGAAATGGGACTGGGCCTAAAAATCCAATTACAAGTATTTCCATGCATTTTTCAACAAGACAAAGCTTAAGCTCATACTGCACATTATATTATAAAGGCATGGCTGTAAAAGAATGATGTGTGGATGGTTTTGGAACTGCTGTGTTGCTGCTGATCTATAATTCTCTTTATTCTTTGCTTCTTCAGATCGCTGTAATGATCAGGACACCAGGAAGTCGTACCGTATCGGCGAGACCTGGAGTAAAGTGGACACTAATGGGCACAGACTGCAGTGCCTGTGTACGGGTAACGGCCGGGGGGAGTGGAAGTGTGAGAGACACTCGTCTACACACACTGCGCTGGGTGAGTCTTCACTTCTACAGCCGTACACTGGAATTAATCGATAGGCGCTAATTAGAGCTGAAAATGTATCCAAAGACAATGACACTTTATTTAGCTTAAAATAATGTAACTAGGGGGTGGCGAGTGTTCCAGCTGTCTAAAGCCACTATGATGCCACTATGATCGGGAGATCGCTGGTTCGAATCCCGGTCGTGCAGCTTGCCATCAGCTGCCGGAGCCCTGAGAGAGCACACACAGTTGGTCTTGCTCTCTCCGGGTGGGTACAGTAGATGGCGCTCTCTCTTTCCCCTCATCACTCCTAGGATGATGTCGATCAGCACAAGGCTGCATCTGTGAGCTGATGTATCAGAACCGAGTCGCTGTGCTTTCCTCCGAGCGCACTGTGATGCTACTCGGATGTTTATATATATTCGAAAAGGGGCGGGGTCTGACTTCACATGTGTCGGAGGTGGCGTGTGCTAGTCTTCACCCTCCTTGTGTTGGGCCATCACTAGTGATGGGGAATAAAACAAGTATGGAACAATTGGCCTCACAAATAAGGGAGAAAAAATAGGAGAAAATTACAAATAAAAAAAAAAATAATACTACATTTTATTTTATCTAAACAAAACAAAACCAAACAAAAATAAAACAGAAAAAGTCAAAAGCTTCACACTTTCAGTGGAAGTAAATGTAAAAAGCAGTAATTTTGGAGCGTTTTTGTTGATTCACTTTGTATTAAATGATGCTAAATGTAAAAAATGTTGGTGTGTAACAGTCTTTTCCTGTTGGTAACAGGTCCTGGAACAGGTACGGAGCTGGTGGCTCGGGTCAGACCCGTCACTCATCAGGTGGACGTGGTGAATCAGCTGGTGGAGGAGGAGGGATCGTGCCGGGTGGCCTCCGAGGTGATCTACTCTAACGGCATGAGCTGGGTCCAGACTCAGGGCAGCCAGCAGAGGATCTGCACCTGCGTTAACGGAGGAATCGGCTGCGAGGATTGGGGTACGTTGTTCCCACCAATCAGGAAAGAGCTTTTGGACCTTAAGTGTAATGGGATGGAGTGTAGCTACAGACTAGTAGCTCTCAAGCCCAGAGGGTTGTTGAACCCAATTGCAGAACAGTTGATATTAAAGCGGATGTCGTCAGGGTTGTGGTCCAATAGACTACCGCTGCCCTGGCTAGTGAATTGGGACACGGCTGGGGAAAAAAAACGCCCTTATAAGGAGATAGGGAGCCTGAGAAAACGAGAAAAACAATAACGGGAGAAAACTAAAGTCACGCCGAGCCGACAGAGAGAGAGAAACAGGGGAGGAATATAAACAAAAGCTCTCCAGAGAAGCATTTTATTATTATTTTTTTTTCATTATCGTTATTATTAGACTTTAAACAGAAAAAGATCATACGCGTTCAGTGTGGCATTTTTTCGATAAGCTTCTGCTACGTCACAAAATTTATTTCAATCCAGTGTTGCATTAAATATTAATTTTCACCAAGATTTTGCAGCAGCATTGATGATGGTAGAGTCTAACAGCTGCACAAAGCAGCTCTTCTCCATCCAGCACATCCCAAAGATTCTCAATGAGGTTAAGGTCTGGACTCTGTGGTAAACTCTCTCAATCCATGTGTAAAAATGATGATCTCATGCTCCCTGAACCTTCATGCACTTTTTCACAATTCCTGCACCATGAATCCTGATATTGTTATCTTGGATGGAATATGAAGAAAAAATAAATCCATTGATGTATATGATGGAATAACCTGGTTTCTATTCAGTATATTCAGGTAGTCAGCTGACCTCATTCTTTCAGCACATACTGTTGCTGAACCTAAACCTGCAGACCAACTGCAGCATCAACCCCACATCATTTAGGACAGGTAGTGTGTGTCTGAAGGTTATGAGTACTGATACCCGTGGTCTTTCTCTATGTGTGTGTGTTTGTGTGTGTTTGTGCAGATGGTCAGTCTTCTCAGGTATATGGTGGGAACTCTAATGGTCAGCCGTGTGTGTTCCCCTTCGTGTTTGAGGGAAAGACTCATTATTCCTGCATCTCTGAAGGACGAACCGACGGGCAGCTCTGGTGCAGCACCACCTCCGACTACGACTCAGACGGACAGTACTCCTTCTGTACCCAGAGGAACTGTGAGTACAGATCTGATTTACCCTAAACAGAAATATCGGATTTAAAACCATTCTGATTCATAAATGTTCAGGAAACACTTTTGAGTAAAGCTCACAATTACCGTATTTTTCGCACTGTAAGGTGCACTTAAAATTCTCAATTAATTTTCCTAAAAATCATCAGTGCTCCTTATGTATGAATTTTACCAGTCAGGTATTAAGGAGTAAAGCCACTCTACTGAAGTACAGAGTTATACAGAAGTTTCAGTTTAGTTCTCCAGCACTGGGACTGGAGAAGTATGAGCATTAGCTGCTAACCGCTTATGCTATACTCACTCAGATAAGTATTATTTACATTTACATTTACGGTATTTAGCAGACGCCCTTATCCAGAGCGACTTTCAACAGTGCTTCGTTGTTTACATCAAAATATCCAAAGCTATTTTTTTTTATTGGATATTATTAGCCTTTAGTCTTCTCCTGTCTACTCTGGCTTGCACTGCTGGAGCATTATTAGCATTAGCCGCTAACAAGCCACTAGCTAAGCGCTAGATCTTTTACCGTTTAGAGGGGAGTATATCAGACTGTAGTCTGCACCTTTACCATGTTAAAACAAGCTACTTGGGAAAAAATGCTAGCTAGTATTGCCCTGGCTTACAAAAAACACTCAGGGTTCCTTAATGTAGCACTGTCGGGCGGCATTAGGCGCTAACCACTAGCAGTTAGCGGCTAATGCTAATAAATTCAGGAATCTAAGCTTACTCTAAATAAACGGAAGTGCTTTATTCACCCAAATAAACAGGAGAGTTTTCAGGAGAGAAATCTATGTAGATTAACATCTAGTGCTCATTTAACTTATAAGAACATCTTTTTCATTAAAGTTTTGTTTAGTTAGCTTAGCTTTACTTAACTTAGTTGCCTACCCCCTGTTACCACCACCCAGCGGTGGGACCTGTTGAATTAGAAGTTCCTTATAGTGTCTCTTAAACTGCACCTTATGTTCAGTCCATAAAATATGGTAAATAAAACATTGATACTTATTCTTCATTTTTTTGTCATATCACCAAGATTGTGGCATTAAAACTCCTAAACATTGCGTAAATATTGCATTAATATTGCATTATTTAAAAACCCAACTCACGCAAGTTTAAAACACAAAAAAGCAGTGTTAATTCTAATGTATGAATTACACCATTTCAAATTAAATTTAAATTTAAAATCCATTGAAATATGCAGATTACAGATTAATTTACCTTTGCCAGTTTTTGAGCTCTCTATATATAAAGCCCCCTGTTTCAGGCCAGGCTTCAGCTCTGGCTGATCATAACGTTTCTCCTCGGTTATAATGAGGCAGTGGGTTTAGTCTGGTCTGGAGGTGGAGGAAGATGGATGAGGTGTGGATTTGCTCCTCAGAGCTGCAGTTTATATTTATTAAATCTCTCTCAGTGATGGTGACGACCCGCGGAGGGAACTCCAATGGCGCCATGTGCAAATTCCCCTTCATCTACAACGGACGCAACTACACCGACTGCACCGCCGACGGACGCCGCGACGGCATGAAGTGGTGCGGCACCACCACCAACTACGACGACGAGCAGCGCTTCGGCTTCTGCCCCATGGCTGGTGGGTAAAAACACACAGTAAAATCCACAGTGTTAAAATCCACAGTATATATATACAAGGGTTGAACAATGAAACTGAAACACCTGTGATTTTAGTGTGGGAGATTTCATGGCTAAATTGGAGCAGCCTGGTGTTCAATCTTCATTAATTACACATTGCACCAGTAAGAGCAGAGTGTGAAGGTTCAATTAGCAGGGTAAGAGCACAGTTCTGCTCTAAATATTGCAATGCACACAACATTATGGGTGACATACCAGAGTTCAAAAGAGGACAAATTGTTGGTATACGTCTTGCTGGAGCATCTGTGACCAAGACAGCAAGTCTTTGTGATGCATCAAAAGCCACGTTATCCAGGGTAACGTCAGCATACCACCAAGAAGAACCAACCACATCCAACAGGATTAACTGTGGATGCTGTAAGAGGAAGCTGTCTGAAAGGGATGTTTGGGTGCTAACCCGGATTGTATCCAAAAAACATAAAACCACGGCTGATCAAATCACCGCAGAGTTCAGTGTGCACCTCAACTCTCCTGTTTCCACCCGAACTGTCCGTCACCACAATAAATTATTGTGCTCTAAAACCAGGTGTTTCAGTTTCACTGACCAAACTATTATATCTCTACATATTTGTGGACACTCCTTTTAATAAATGCATTTAGCGACTTTAAGTTACACACATTGCTGATATTGTAGACAGGAATGTGTTGGAACACACAGGTGCTCCTTTGCAAATTTCAAACAAAAATGTTAGCATGTGCCAGAGATTTCTGTAAGTCTACAGCTGACGCTCTAGGATTCTTCCTCACCTCATTGATCATTCTGTATGTGCTGTGCTCTTACAGTCATCCTTACAGGACTTTACTACGCCTAGGGAGAGTAGCAGCAACAGTGCTGAACTTTCTCCATTTGTAGAGTGTCTGTCTTATCGTGTGGACACATGAACATCAAGGCTTTTAGAGATACTTTTATAATCCTTTCCAGCTTCATGCAAGTCAACAATTCTTGAACGAAGGTCTTGAACGAAGAGCTTGACCTTTTGTGCTCTTTTGAGGCATGATTCACATCAAGCAGAAATGCTTCTTAAGAACAGCAAACTCAAAACTGGTGTGTGTTTTTTTATAGGGCAGGGCAGCTTTTTTTAACCAACACATCTCAAAACAATCTCATCACATTCTGCCTCCTCCATTTAGCTCTTAGAAAAGTCATTAGCCTCGGGGTTCACATACTTTTCCCTCCTCACTGTGAATGTTAATATGTTGTGTTCAATAAAAACATGCAAACATATATATGTTTTGTGTGTTTTTAATTTAAACAGACTGTGTTTGTCTATTGTTGTGACTCAGATGAAGATCAGGAGACATTTATTGACCAATTTATGCAGAAATCCAAGTAAAACCAAAGAATATTTTTTCTTGCAACTGTATATACAGTAATCAGTAAATGTATTAAATATTTATTCCACTGTGTAAATCTCTCTTTATATCTTTATATATGTGTCTCTCTCTTTCTCTCTCTTTCTCTGTAGCTCATGAAGAAATCTGCACAGCTAATGATGTGATGTATCGTCTGGGTGACCAATGGGACAAGCGCCACGACACCATGGGTCACTTGATGCGCTGCACGTGTTTGGGAAATGGGCGTGGCGAGTGGAGTTGCATTGCCTACTCTCAACTACGAGGTATACCAGTATAATATGCAAAAACCCCGGTTGCCAAGTATGTGAATTGGCTTAAGGCGCTTGGGCCAAAACCTCATTGCTTATTCTGCATGATGATAAAGAGGGCGGAACTTGCAGCAATGGTATGCTGTAGATTACAGAGAAACCAATTGGTTCTGACGTTTCTGTGAAGGTATCTCCTCCGACAGCCTCACCACACCCAATATGTCCATTTCATCGGAGCTTCAGAACAGAGTTTACCTCCACAGAGTAGAGAGTAGGCGTATGGAGTCTTTTGTAAATGCTAATTTAGCACCTTCAACCACAGACACATCTCCTTTTCTTGAAAAGATGTGGATGCAATATAGATATCTTGCTATGTGGTGTCCCCAAATCTGCTGTAAATATCTGTGATAAAGGTTAAATAGCCTTTTGGAATGTTGGGTTAGCATTTTTGTGCTATTTTGTATTTCCACTTGGGTCTCGACTGCCCCTTTAATAACTATAAGTACTCCAAACACCCCAAAAAAAAAACCTGCATAGAAGAACCACCCTGGCGCCACCCATCACCAGAGCCCCACAGAATAGCCACAGTAGAACACAGTAGGAATAGCCAGCAGACTTCTTCTTAGGGAGGGATCTGTACCTACTGTCAGTGGAAAGTCAGCAATGAGGGAGATGTTAGAACTTAGGTATGTTTCTGTATAGCCCATAGATATATTCTAAATTGTGCAAAAAGTTAGAATGTTAAAATGAACGTGAAAATGAAATTCTAGCACAAATGCAGAAGAAACAATCATTTGGAAGTGGTCCTTTTGAAGTTGAAGGTGGTGGTTCCATCTCGTAAATACGATTTTTCTGACACGACTTGAAGGCAGCATGAGTGTTGTACGTGCCAACACCCCGGTTGCCAAGTATAGTACAACTAACTGCTCGGTTCTGCATGGAGGATATCGAATTTTTAATGCTATATGTGCAATAGAATTGAAGATAAAATATCTTTATGGCTCAAAACTGCTTGAGAATTTTATTCTGGGTGGAAAAAAGAAGTTGCAACACTGCTCAATCTTGTAAATTTCTAAGAATTCCAAGGAATTGAGTGCGATTTCTTCATTTTTGGACCTGTAATAACCATATAATCTGTTTTTTTTTTTTTTACCTCCAGATCAGTGCATCGTAGACGGCCACACGTACGAGGTGAACCAGAACTTCGACAAGCGCCACACTGAGGGCTACATGATGAACTGCACCTGCTTCGGTCAGGGCCGAGGACGCTGGAAATGCGACGCCATCGGTGAGCCAGCAGCAGATTCGCTTTCTTTTAATATCCGCAGTCCTCATCTCTGGAGACTTGCTCACTGATCTGCAGAAGTTTAATAGTAATTTCGGCTGTTCTGCAGTAACTTTCTCCAGTTTCCTGTGATTCAGCCGAGTGACCTGAGTGAACAATAGCTTTAGTATTTTATTATATCAGAGCTGTAGAGGTCAGGAGAGCGAGACAGGCGGCAGGTCTATGGTAAATGTCGCACTTTCCAAACCTCTTAAAGCCCTTCAGAAGGAAAAGCCGCTGCCGCTCTGAAGAGCAGATGTTTCCTCTGCAGCTGCTGGAGAGCCAGAGGACGCTTTGCACTTCTCTTATGTAAATATTTCTCTCGCCTCAGATCAGTGCCAGGAACCCGAGTCCAAGGCGTTCTACCAGATTGGAGAAACGTGGGATAAGGTGATCCAAGGAATCCGGTACCGATGCTACTGCCACGGGAACGGCATCGGAGAACAGGCCTGCGAACCCCTGCTGTCCTCCGGTACGCTGTTTTTGCTATTTATAGGTTTATGTTTGAGTAAAATGAACATTGTTGTTTTATTCTATAAACTACAAACAACATTTCTCCCAAATTCCAAATAAAAATATTGTCATTTAGAGCATTTATTTGCAGAAATTGAGAAAAAAGATGCAGAGCTTTCAGACCTCAAATAATGCAAAAAAAAAAAAAACAAGTTTATATTCATAAAGTTTTAAGAGTTCAGAAATCAATATTTGGTGGAATAACCTGGTTGGTTTTTAATCACAGTTTTTTTTATGCATCTTGGCATCATGTTCTCCTCCACCAGTCTTACACTCTGCTTTTGGATAACTTTATGTTTTACACTTCTGGTGCAAAAATTCAAGCAGTTCAGCTTGGCTTGATGGCTTGCGATTATATATTTTCGTTTCGATTATAGGCATAGTTTTTAATTTGGTAAAATCAAAGAAAATCATAATTTTTAATTTCTCTTTTATTTTTTTCCAGAGCTGTATTTTTTAAAAGTATATTAAACATGGAAAAGTATATACTTTTAACATTAAAATTAGTATGTACTTAAATACATACGAAATGTAATATTTTGGAACAACTTAAATTGTAATTAAGCTATTTAAATACAAAATAAGTGCATTAAATTGTGCTTTGGAGTGCAAAATTGAGTAGATTTAAGTATGTGTTTTAAAACCATTATTTTTAATGCAATTAGAGTATATCATAAATATACTACTTTATATATTGATGCACACATTTTGTACACCTTAATGCTACTAGAAAATATGTTCGTCTTGGCATTAAATACTGCATAAAGTGCACTTTAGCGTAGTTTTTTTTTTTTTTTTACATCAACACAACGTTTAATTTAAAGCATATTGCTTAAAAAGACATTTTATGGAGATACAGAAAAAGTATATTTAAAGTTTTTTTAAGTAATTCAATTGAAAATGTACTTTTAGTATTCTTTACCTAATTTTAACATACTTTTAAAGCTCTTAAGTGCACGTCCTTATTTCACAAGGGCATCTAAAATCAAGATGCTACAAAGGGTTCTTTGAATCAGTACGATAGAAACAAACAAAAAAATTGTTTGCACAAAGAAGAATTACAGTATTAAAATCAGCCTTCTTTCTCCAGTTAACAAATAAATAAAATTTATTTCAGTGTGCAATAATTGTATCCTTTAAGATACAGTATTTGTATATTTAAACAGGGCTATAGTTTCTGCTCTTGGAGCTTTTTGCATCTTGTATCCAGGGTTTTAAAGAGTTTTATCACTTCTTCTGAATAAATGATTCTGTACCCAGGACTGATTCTGGGTTTGTCCACAAAATAACACTTAAAACCATTGAATTGCTTGGTATTCTCAGTGTCTAAACATCTTTAAAGTGTAGTAAGAAGTAATGGCGACCTTAGAAAGTGGTAAAAACTTTACTGCACAACTTTTTTTTGGAATGTATTCAAGGTTTGAAATGCAGGAGTGGATATAGATTGATAAAGTAAAAGAAGTTGAGCAGATAAATCATGAAATATTGTGGGTTAATTTCGTCTGAAAGTCTGAAAAAGTACCAGAAGCACTTGAAAGCACTTGGAATTTGGACCTTAGCTAATGCTGGTGCTGCACTATTGATACTATTGATCTGATTAGTCCCACAGTTCTGCTCCTCTCTAATCATTAATCAGTGTTTGTGTTCTTCAGATCCACAGTGCTAACACTAACACAGCATCTGCTTTCATTGGTCTGTTATTTAGCAGTTTGGCTGCTTGTTTTGGTGGTGTTGGGGGGTTGGTGTTGGGGGGTTGGTGTTGGGTGTTGGTGTTGGGAGGCAGATGGACGTGGGTGTGAACCTCTACACTCTTCCTCTGGGATTTGTGATGGAGGTGTGATCGCTGTTGTTGTAGCAAAAGGCTTAAACCCATCCACTCTCCCTGATCCCACGTGATCGTTAAAAAATACTCCACACAATACCGTGTTCATTTCTGATGAATAGTTTAAATTGTAGATTAATATTGAAGTCATTAGAGCTATAAACAAACACATATGGAGTTACCTATAAATCAAGTGTTAGAAAACAAAGTGTTAAACAAACCAGAAAATGTTTTCAATCTCAGTTTCTTTAAAGTAGCAATAATAACTAATCCCAAACTCACTCAAAACCCTCAAAAAACTCATTCCAACTCACTCAAAATCTATTTGAATCTCATTTGCAAACTCACCCCAACTCACACCAAATCCATCCCAACTCAACCCAAAGCTCACTCAAAACCCACCCCAAACTTGTTCCAAACTCATCCCTGATCCATCCCAAACTCACTCAAAACCCATCCTAAACTTGTTCCAAACTCATCCCAAACTCATCCCTGATCTATCCCAAACTCATCGCTAATCCCAAACTCACTCAAAACCCATCCCAAACTCATCCCTGATCTATCCCAAACTCATCGCTAATCCCAAACTCACTCAAACCCCATCCCAAACTCATCCTTGATCCATCCCAAACTCATCCCTGATCCATCCCAAACTCATCGCTAATCCCAAACTCACTCAAACTCATCCCTGCTCCATCCCAAACTCATCCCTGATCCATCCCAAACTCATCCCAAACTCATCTCTGACCCATCCCAAACTCACTTAATCCCCATCCCAAACTCATCCCAAACTCACTACAAACTCAATCAAAACCCATTCCAAACTAATTCCAAACTCATCCCAAGCTAATCCTAAACTCATTAAAAACCTTCCTAAACTCGTTCTAAACTCATCCCAAACTCACTAGAAACCAACTCAGTTGAGTTTAGGATGGGTGATTTTGGAAGACTGTTTATTACATAACTCCACATGAAAGCCTCAGTAGTTCACGTGAGTGAAATACAAACAAAGATAGCGGGTCAGAGTTTTTGGTGAACAAACAAATGCTAATGCTAAGTTAGCTCAACTAGCAATACTACTCCTGAAAAGGAATGCAGCATATTAAACAGACAGTTTGTGAAGAGGTAGTTATTGAGTACTGAGTTAATGTATTGCTTGTGAGTAGAGTGTAAAAATGAACTTAAACCTGCCGTATGGCGGCTCTCTGTTACAGCTCTCTCACACATTTCCTGCCTCCCTAATTATTTCCCCTGAAAAAAAAATTGAATGAGAATCTGTCCATAAACTTCATAATATTCTGTAGTGATTATAAGAGAGCCACACCTGCAGAGGGGGAGGGGCTACAGGTGATGATGTAAGTGATTCTCAACAGACATCACATGACCTCAGTCAGTCCGGAGCCTCTCTTACTGACTGTAATGCTGATCAGTGGAAACTGCTGCCTTTAACATTTGCCCTCTTTCATATTGAGACAGCGGTTAATGTGTTAGGGAGCGTCAACAAACGGACCGTTCTGTTCCAAAACATGAATTATCCGTCTGCTAACCATTATCGGAGAACAGGGACACTCTGAACATGTGATATTACTCTGAATTACATCTGCAGGAACATAAAATACACACATAGCGCCCATGTGTTGCAGTCTGGACTGTGGAGGTTTGATGGACGAGTGATTTTTGAGGACTTTTGAGATTAACCCTAGTTCAGACTGACAGCACAAATCTGATTTTTGGCATATTTTCATTTGATCCAGATAGATTTTTGATTGTCTGGACAATCAGAAACCACACCAAATCAGATTTTAGCTTATGAACTTCAATTCTTAGCATCTCCACATTTTATCCAGATTAGATATATGTGTATATGTGTATAATTTAAATAGCCACAAAAAAAAAATATTTTGTTATATCTATATTATATCCAGATTGATGTTAGATCATCTAGACTGCCAGCAACCACATTAAATCTGCTTGATCAGACTGAATTTTTATTTGATAGTCTGGGCAGCAAGAGACTGTGTAAAATCTGTTTTTCGTATATCATGTTTAGATTGCATCCAGAAACGTAAAAATGCTATTGTCAGCAGTTTTAGATTGAATCCAGGTTGATTGCTGATGGTGTGGACAGCCAGAAATGACAGAAAATCCTATTTTAATATTTATATTGATTTTTAGATTAGTATTTAACTTGTATACAGATTGATATTTAATCTGATAGGGATTTCTGATTGTTGAGCAGCTAGAAATCACATAAAATTAGATTTTCGGCATTTCTATATTGTATACTGATTTATTTCTAATTGTTGAGCAGCTAGAAATCACATGAAATCAGATTTACTGGCTTTTTCAGATTGTATCCTGATTTGAGTTTCTAGTTGTTGGAAACTACTTGAAATCTGATTTTTGGCATTTCTAGATTGTATCCTGATTGATTTTTGATCGTTGGACACCTGAAAATCATGTAAAATCAGATTTTCTGAATTTCTATATTGTATACTGTTTGATTTCTAATTGTTGGACAGTTAGAAATCACATGGAACCATTTTTAGCGTTTTTAGATTGTATCCTGATGTAATTTCTGATTGTTGAAAAGCTAGAAATGACCCATAGATTTTTGGCATTTCTAGATTGTATCCTGATTGATTTTCTGAATGTTGGGCAGCTAGAAACCATAGGAAATAAAATTTTTGCTAATTGGATCTAAACCACATTCTGAGGTTTTAGGATTGTGATGTCCAGACAGGCAAATCTGATGTGATCTCTTATAAATAAAAGTATAAAAATGCAAATAATCAACCCAAACCCAGATCTGATTTTAGAAACAAATCCAGTTTATCTTCAGTCACATCCAGAACATCAACTTAAGCATCCTGTGAGCTGCAGTCGCATTTTTACGGCCTGTGAAAAAAAAGTTATTTGGGTTGACGTAATCTGTTGACGTAATATTTATCGCATTCCTGTGGAAGTGATGTATGATGTGCACATATGGAAGTGATTACCGTAACTGCACTGAAAGTCCCGTCATTATTTCAGTGTTACATGATCTCCAGGGCCGAGCCTCCGGGTCACCCCAGGCCAGAGTAGAGCGATGCAGTGGATTTATCCTCCACAAAAATTAGATTTGACTAATTTCTCGTTATTACGAATCGTATTCTGCAGCAGCTGCAGGCTGTTCGATGTTATTTTTGCTTTTGTTGCTTTCTTCTCTCCAGAGACGTTAATCCAGTCCACCTGTGCTGGTCGTTACACAAGTCTCAGTGGAAGCCTGAGCTAAGACGTATTTTTCACTGAAAGGCGAAAAACCAGAACCAGAAAATCCCGCCGCAGTTCCATTCCAGATGAAATGGGTGCTAATCTTATTATTTATCTCCTCCCCCTTCAGTTCCAGTCCGGGTGATCATCACTGAGACAGGAAACAAGCCCAATTCTCATCCCATCCAGTGGAATCCACCTTCATCAGCCCACATCACCGAGTACATCCTCAAATGGAGAGTGGTATGTATAGCTGTTTCTAGCACTTTTATACTGTGGAGTTCCTCAGGGCGCTACCTTTGGGCCAATGTAGTTTTGTGTTATTGTAAAGTTTAAGGGCCTCCAGTGGCTGGAGGACAAATGTGTGAAAAGTATCTCCATTCATTACCTTGTAGGTAGAATAGAGTATAGATATTAGGGTTTAATAGAATACTTCTGTAGAAGTTGAAAAATTATCAACTCAAGCTTTTTACTTATTAAGTAAAAGTGTTGTAAAAAAAAGTACTGGTTTAAAACTACTTAAAGGGGAACAAATGGCATTACCGTAATTTCCAGACTATAAAGCACATTAAGTGACACTAGTAAGGGTGCCTACATCGAAGTGAGCAAGGGTTTCGCCATGTTTCCCTTCTAATAAGGAAGCTGGGGGAGGAGCCTAAGTAAACAAAAATAGAATTCTTACAAAAAAAAACATTTTCTTTCAAAGTTAAACGAGTGCTGGATGTTAATCTACACAGATTTCTCTCCTGAAAACTGTAAAACTGTTTATTTTGGTGAGCAAAGTGCTTCCTTTTATTTACAGTAAGGTTAGATTTCCAGTATTTTGTTTTATTGTGACCGATAGCTGTAGTTAGCAGCGTTAGCCAGTCCCAATTAGCAAGTTAGCAGTGCTACTCAACTCCAGTTAGCAGCATAGCCAGCCCAGATTAGCACTGCCAGCCAGCCCCAGTTAGCAGTGCTAGCCAGCTGCGGTTAGCAGCATAGCCAGCCCAGGCTAGCAGTGCTAGCCAGTCCCGGTTAGCACTGCTAGCCAGCCCCAGTTAGCAATGCTAGCCAGCTGTCTTTAGCAGCATAGCCAGCCCTGGTTAGCAGTTCTACTCAACTCCTAAGATTTAACAGTTAGCAGCATTGACAGCCCTGGTTAGCAGTGTTATCCAGCCCCGATTAGCAGCGCTAGCCAGTCTCAGTTAGCAGTGCTAGCCAGTCCCAGTTAGCAGTGCTGGTCAGTCTCGGTTAGAGATGGGCCAGCATAGCCAGTTGTGGTTAGCAGTGCTAGCCAGCCCAGGTTAGCAGCATTAGCCAGTCTCTGTTAGCAGCGCTATCCAGCTGCGGTTGGCAGCGCTAGCTAGTCCTGGTTAGCAGCCTTTGCCAACTGTACTTAGCAGTGCTATCCAGCCCAAGTTAGCAGTGCTAGCCAGCCCCGGTAAGCAGTGCAAGCCAGTCCCGGTTAAAGGTAGAGGTCCAGGTAAAATGTTAATGTTGATAATATAATTAGGGATGCACTGGGCTGTTCCCTGTTTTTTTTATTGAGATCTTAATCTGTAGTTCAGCTTCCCATTTACGCTTAATATGCAGGGAGTTATTTGGCTCCATTGATTTAAGAGTTTGGTATAAATTATAAAAAAAATATCTTACATGGTATGTCACCTAATTTGTAGTAACCTGAAAAAATCAGTTTTAGAAAGTTCAAATTCTTGTCTAAGTTGAGTAAAGGACTTTTCCGAAATGTTTGATTCAAAGAAATTATGTACATATGCAAGACCCTTTTTCAAAGGGTTTTTAAAGCCTGAATCCAACTGTATTGGGGGAAATGTATTCATGTATTTAATTGGCGTTAGAGCAGAGAGAGTGGTTGGGCGACTATATGTTTTCAGTATTTTCCTCCAGACCAAGACTTTTGTCCAGATGATCCTCATAGATGTCAGGGGTATGTCGAGGTTCTTTGAACAAGATCAGAATAAGCAATGTTTCCTTAAACAGGACAGTAAACAGTTAGCGTTAGCCGCTGTTTGCGTAAATATAGAAGTACAGGACGTAATTTCTCTAGTTCAAACAAACTGCCGTCCCCCTGTGCCCCCCGTCCCCCCCGTCCTTGAACTTCAGGCTTGTTTGCGAGGCGTTGCAGGTTCTGGTGGAACACAGTCAGCGTGTTGTTGAAGTTCACAGTCTGGATTTAATGAGAGACGCTGTTTATTCAGCAGAGAAGGAAGTGTCTGATGTTTACAGACGTCCAGAACTTTACTTCTACCCACCCAAATCCTCAGATCAGGTGTTGATTCCCGGCACCAGGACACGGGCGCACAGGGAAGCCGGGACACGGGGACAGACAGCTGGACAGCCCTGAATAAATCTTTAATAATCTGAGTTGTGCAACAGACGCGAGGACAGTTACTCTGTGACTATTGACCTGTACAGTATCCTCACCGTCCTGGACTGAACTCACTGGACTCTTGTCTTGTCTCAACCCTTTTCTTGTTTTGTCTTCTTGTGTCTTCTTGTATTTTCTCTTATCTGTTTCTTTCATTTTGTCTCTTCCCTTCTCTTCTCAACATGTCTCATATTAACTTGTCTCACCTCACCTTGTCTCTTCTCTTCTCTACTACTCTCCTATCATCTCGTCACATCTCCTCTCCTCTGGTCTCGACCCAACTCTTCTCGTGTTTCCTCTGTTGTCTCTTCTTGTCTCTTCTCTTTTCTTCTTGTCTCATATCATCTAATCTCGTCTTCTTCTCTCTCCTCTTGTCTCATTTCAACTCTTCTCGGGTTTCCTCTAATGTCTCTTCTTGTCTGTTCTCTTTTCTTCTTGTCTCATATCTTCTCCTTTCGTATTATTTTTACTCCTCTTGTCTTTTCTTAACTCTTCATGTGTTTTCTCTATTGTCTCTTCTTGTCTCTTCTCTTTTCTTCTTTTCTCATAATGTCTCCTCTTGTATATTTTTACTCCTCTTGTCTTTTCTTAACTCTTCACGTGTTTTCTCTATTGTCTCTTCTTGTCTCTTCTTTTTTCTTCTTTTCTCATAATGTCTCCTCTCCTATTATTTTTATTCCTCTTGTCTCGTCTCAACTCTTCTCGTGTTTTCTCTATTGTCTCTTTTTGTCACTTCTCTTTTCTTCTTGTCTCGTATAATCTCATCAAATCTCATCTGTGCTTATCACTTCTTGTTTCTTCTCTTCTTGTCTTTTCTTTAATAGTGTCATATAATCTTTTCTCCTCACATCACTGTTTTTTTTTTACCTTTTCTTCTTGTCGCTTCTCTTCTGTACCATTTTCCTATCTTCTTATCTTGTTCTCTTTCATCTCCTTTTGTCTTGTCTCAACTCTTCTCGTGTTTTCTCCTCTTGTGTCTTGTATTTTCTTCTACCTTTTTTCGTATTGTCTTGTCTCTCACCTCATCTCTGCTGTTAATTTCTTGTGTCTTCTCTTCTTGTATCTCCTTTTCATGTCACTTCTCTTCTCTACATGTCTTATCTCATCTCACCTTGTGTGGTCTAATCTCTCCTCATCTTGTCTCTTCACCTTCTGTACTAGTAACATATCATGTAATCTTGTCCCATCTCATCTTATCTTCTCTCCTCTCCTCCCCCTTTTCTTGTCTCAACTCTTCTCGTGTTTCTCTTCTTGTTCTATTTCTATTCTTCTTTTTTCTATGTTTTGTTTTATTTTGTTTCATTTCTTCTTTTCCCTTCTCTTTTCTTCTTGTCCTCTTGTACATTTTTTCTTCTGCCCCATTTCCTCTCTTGTCTCTTTTCTTTTCTCTTTTTGCCTTGTGTCGTTATGTCTCACCTTATGTCACCTTAACATTTCTATCCTCTCATCTTTTATTGTCTCTTCTTGTCTTGTCTTGTCTTGTCTCTTATAATTTTTTCTCATGTCTTCTTCTCGTGTCATATTGAACACGTCTGTTCTGTCCTTTGTCTTCTTTTTTGTCTCTTATCGCCTTGTCTCACCTGGTTTCTCTTCTTCTTGTCTCATCTTTACTTCTTTTCTCTTCTCTTTTTGTCTCTTCTCAGCCCTGAACAAATCTTTAGTAGGTTAGAATGATGAAGTAGACATATAAACAGTAATTCAGATAAATATAATCTGTAGTATTTTTTACTGTTCTGCGGGGGGACAGGGGTGGGACAATTCTGGAGCAGAAGCTGTTGGGTTTGATTGAATTTGCTGTTCTACTCTAACTGCTTCCTGTTTTTTTTTTTTTTCAGAAAAACACCAGAACCCCGTGGAAGCAGGCGGTTATTCCAGGCCACATCAACTTCTACACCATCTCAGGCCTGAAGTCCGGTCTGACCTACGAAGGTCAGCTCGTCTCCATCCTCCACTCTGGACGCCGCGAGACAACCAGATTCGACTTCACCACCTCCCACGGCTCCTGTATGAAAACTTACACCTTGATTGCTCCTTGATGTTCTCATATTCTCTCATCTACTTTTTCTCATCTCTTATTGCCTCTTATTGTTTATTTTTTGTCTCTTCTCATCTCATTTTGTCTCTTTTTGTCTAGTATCACCTTGCCTCACCTCGTCTCATTTTTCTTGTCTTTTTGTCTCTTTTGGTCTTTTCTCTTTTTGTTTCAAATTTTTGTCTCATCTCCTCTGTGCTTGTCTCACATTGCCTTATCTCTTATTGTTATTTTTTGACACTTTTTGTCTTTTCTCTTCCCTTTTTGTCTCATATTGTTTCACCTCATATTGTTTCAACTCATCTCTTCTTGCCTCATCTCATCTCCTTCCTTCTTTGCTCTTTGCTCATTTAATTTCTTCTTGTCTCCTCTCTTCTTGTCTTGGATGTTGTGTCTCACCTCATCTCATCCCTTCTTATCCTTTTCTCTCTTGTCTCAAAACTCTTCCTTTTTGTTCTTCCCTTTTTTGTCTTTTCACTTCTCCTTTTGTCTCATATGGTTTCACCTAACTCGTCTTTTCTTGCCTTGTCTCAGCTTTTCTCTTCTTTTCTCTTTGGTCATTTAGTCTCTTCTTGTCTCCTCTCTTCTTGGATTCCTTATCTCACCTCACGACTCTTCTTATACTTTTCTTTTTTTTTCTTTTCTCTTTTTTGTCTCATAACTCTTCCGTTTTCTTCTTCCCTTTTTTGTCTTTTCTCTCCTTCTTATGTCACATATTGTCTTAACTTTTCTCTTCTTTCTGCTCTTTGATCATTTATTCTCTTCTTGGTTTGGACCTTCTTGTCTCACCTCATCTCTTCATACTCTTTTGTCTCTTTTTTCTTTTCTCTTTTTTGTCTTATAACTATTCCTTTTTTGTCTTCTCTTTTTTCATTTATATTTTCTCTTCTCTGTTTCTTATCTCTTGTTCTCTTTTCTTCTTGTCTCTTTTTTTTCTCATTTTTCTTCTCTGCTTTTGTTGTCTCTTGGCCTTTCTTGAACAGTACATTTTCACTATTCTCACCATCACTCTTGTCTCCTGTAGTGATTCCCACTGAGGGCATCACGACTCCGCCTCCCCCGGTGTTGGACACGTCGGAGTCAGTGACGGAGATCACCTCCAGCAGCTTCGTTATCTCCTGGGTTTCTGCGTCCGACACCATCTCCGGCTTCAGGGTGGAGTACGAGCTCTCAGAGGAGGGAGCCCAACCCAGTGTGATTGGTTAGCGCTGCTTATGAACAGCTTACGAACAGCTTACGAACTTTACGTCTTTTCTACGCGTTACTCTGCCAGATTTTACCAGTAATTAACAGTGATCTAATCTCCTGTATCTGATGCAGACCTCCCCCGCACTGCCACCTCCGTCAACATCGAGAACCTCCTGCCCGGACGCAGATACAACGTACAGGTGTTCGAAGTTCAGCCAGGGGGCGACACTAACATCATCCTGCACACCACGCAGACCACTGGTGAGCACCAGCACACTTATACTTACGCTTTTAGTAAATAAATAAATGATATTGCTAAGTTAGCTTAGCTAACATTACTAACCTAGTCCTGTACAGCTCGTATCTTTCAATTATCATATCAGTTCATACTGTAAAACCAGAAAACTCAGTAAACTGATACCAGACATCACAAATATTGTTAAATGCTTTTATTTTATTTCATTATTTTATGTGTAGAGTGTAAACATGAACTTAAACAGGCCGTTTTCTAAGTGTCTCATATTCTTATAGTATACGCACTCTGATAATCAATGCCTCTGATGCTGCCGCTGCTATTAAAAAAAAAAACCTAATGCAATATGACTTGAATTAACTAAAAACATTAAAAGAAGAAACGTTTTACTTTTTATTTGTAATGTGAGTAAAGCCAGTAAAGTGCTTAGGGTTATAGTTTAGCCTGTTCAGAGGTGAGTATTATCGGCCTGTAGCCTACTGCTTTCCCTGGCTAGCACTGCTGGAGCAGCATTAGCATTACCTGCTAAGCGCTAACTCTTTCGCTGTTCAGAGGCGAATATAATGGACTGTAGTCTGTGTTTACCATGTTTAAAAAAAGTTACGTGGGACAGACGAACCGCAAGCTAATATCACCCTGGCTTACCTGAACACTTAGGGATCCTCAGTGTAGTGCTTTTGCGTGGCAGTTAGGTGGCATTAGCAGTTAGCCGCTAATGCTAATGCTTCAGGTTTGCTTTGCTGATTTAGAAGGGAAACATGGCGACACCCCCGTTCCTAACAAGTTATGTATGAAAATAGACCAGAAAATAGACGTTTATTGATAGTGCACCTTATAGTGAGAAAAATATGGTGGCTGTTGGTTTAAGTAAAGTGCCGTTTGTTTGGAGAAATTTTAGTCAAAAAAAAATGTTTTTCTTACTCACCAAACTTACTCTCCTGCAGCTCCTGACGCTCCTACAGACCACAGGGTTACAGGTGTTGAAGAGACGTCCATCGTGATCTCCTGGACCCGACCACAAGCTCCCATCACAGGTAGGACCAGAACTCCACCGCGCTGGATTCACACCATACCAAACAATCTGGATCCCTGTACTGATGGTACTGACGGTGTGTGATGTGTGTGTGTGATGTTGTGTGTAGGGTACCGGGTGGTCTACACCCCGTCTGAGGAGGGCAGCAGCACCGAGCTCATCCTGCCCGAGTCCGTCACCACCGTCACCCTGGTGGACCTCCAGCCCGGATCCCAGTACAACGTCAGCATCTACGCCGTGGAGGACAACCAGGAGAGCGTACCGGTGGTGCTGCAGGTCAACACTGCTGGAGAACCACAGCCTGGTAACATCTTCACTACATACCATCAGGCTAAAATGTCTAGTTGTGTCTCTAGCATAAATAAACGCAATGTGAGCTATTTTTTGTGGAAAAAAAAAAATAGTGCTCCGGAGATCCAGTATAACACTGCTTTAGTCCGGTGGAGGCGTGGGCGGGGGGAACCAATAGGATTTCAGCTCTTGCTCATGAATATTCATACATGCAAACAAATATCGCCACTGATTGGCTAACAGCGAGACGAACAACAGTAGAAGCATTTTAAAATAAAGACATTTTTACACTTATAACAGTCTTTGCGATGTCATATGTTACTTTACAACATGTGAAATAATGATGAACCTGCTGAGTCTCTGTAAAAAAATGCCAAATCCACCGGAGATCCTATTTAAACCTATAGTTACTTACACACACAGAGGTCCAGAAATAATAAAGTTCTAATAAATTAACGTATAGACTTTTATTTTTATCATAGAAGTTTATTTTTGAGAACCCACTAATACGGCTCATTGTATTAGATAAAGATAAAATAAGAATAATGAAGTTAATAATTAAATAAATAAGGAAATTAATGTGTGATAAACAAAACAGAGGGTTAAATCAGCTTTTAAGACACATATTTTAGTGTTTAATGTAATTTAAAAAAAATTATATTGTCATTATTAGTATTATTATTGCAGTAATATAATTATTACGGTATGTATTAAATCAGCAGGGCTTAATCTGACAGTTTTTAGAGAGAGTGTTTTTTGTGTGATTTGGAGCAGAACACTGGCGGTTGCTGTGGCGGTGTGTGTGTGTGTGTGTGTGTGCCCTGCGTGCTCTCTCACATGTTGAGGCGTGTGCCAGTTCTCTGCCGCGCTCAGGCGGCGTCTGATTTACACACTGTCTCTCGCCAGAACACACACACACACACACACACTGGAAGTTTACTGTTCTCTTTATTTTCCTTCCAGATTCATCCAGCTGGCACACACACACACTTAAACACACACACACACACACACTTAAACACACACACACACGCACACTTAAACACACACACAGACTTCTTCCTGCTGTTTTCTTTTTGCTTTCTGCGCTTCTGCACTTTTTTTGGACAATATACCAGTGAACCATTTACTCAGAATGAGTTTTTATATGTGTGAATTTCATAATTATATCAATACTGAGTTTACTGATAAAACTGATTAAACAAAACACTTAGCAACACCATAGCAACCACCTAGCAGTACCATTTTCCAGCCACTACCTGACTAACTTCAAAGCAATCATTTGGCAACACCATAGTAACCACCTTACAATTCTATAACATCTATCTACCAATCGCTTATCAACACCATAGCAACCACTTTCCCACCACCAGGGATACCAAAGCAACTGCCAGCAAAACTGTCATTTAGCAACTGTAGCATTTGTTTGCCAACCATTTAGCAGCACTACAGCAACCACCTGGGATACCAAAGTAACACTTAGCAACACCATCTTAAGCACCTGGGATACCAGGGCAACACCATAGTAACCACCTGGGATTCCATAGCAACTGGCAGCAACACCCTAACAACCACATTGCAGCTCGATAGCAACCATCAAGAAACACCATGGCCACCACCGGGGATACCAAAGTAACACTTAGCAACACCACGGTAGCCACCTGGAATACCAAAGCAACTGGTAGCAACACCCTAACAACCGCTATGCAATTTGATAGCAATCTTGCAAAACCTTATCAACAACTTAGCAATGGTATAACATATTTACCAACACCATAGCAACCACTTTGGTACAGATTGTAAAAGATTTTGGACATGTTGTCTTGAGGTTCTAGTCCATTAACATTATTTTTACTGCTATCATTACTATCATTATTACTTTTATAGTTACTTCTATTATTACTGTTTTTATTTTATGGAGAAATTTAACGACTCGTGTTCTTAACTTCCTGTCCACAGAAGAGACCCCCGCCCCGACGGACCTGCAGTTCTACGAGGTGACCGACACCAAGATCACCATCACCTGGAACGGCCCCCCGAGCGAGGTGTCCGGCTACAGAGTGACCTTTGAACCCGTAACCCCCGACGACAGACCCCAGAAGGCACTCCAGCTTCCCGTCACTCCCAACGCCTACGCCGAGATCACCCACCTGCAGCCGGGAACGCTGTACCGCTTCCACATCTACGCCGTACACGGAGGAAGCGAGAGCCAGCCGCTGGTGGGGGACAGGAGAACCAGTGAGTGTACCTATAAATACCAACCACACACTTTCAGATACCATAACAACCACCTGAAATATCACAACCACCACCTATCAGCACCTTAGCAACCGCCCTGCCAAGGGAGCCATCTAGTTACACCTTAGCAACCATTAGAACAACAGCCAATAACACCCTAACAGCCACTTAGTAATTCCCTAACAACCACCTTGCACATCAAACTAACTGTCAGCAAAACCCTAACAGACATAAAGCAACCTCCTAGCAACCGCCTAGCAGTGCCAAATCTAGCAATGGTTGGGATGCAATAGCAATAACCAAGCAAGTTCAAAGCAACCTGCATCCAGCAACACCCATCTAGCAACTGCTTAGTAACACCGTAGCAACCATATAGGGACTCCAAAGCAATATTGCAACACCATAACGAACCCCTGTGATACCAGAGCAACCACTTACTTACAGCATCCTAATAATTACTTAACAACACTCTTATATTCCTCTTAAAAACCATAGCACCAATCTATTTATGCCAAAGCAACCACTTACTCTGGGATACCAGAGTAATTGTGAGCAACACCCTAGCAACCACCTAGCAGTGCCAAGGTATTAGCAACTACCTGGGATGCCATAGCAGCGCAACACCAAGCAACACCAAATCAACAACCAGTAACACTATAGGACCTATTACTCACTTAGTGTCACCATAGCAACCATCTAGTCATACCAAAGCAAAGCTAGCAACACCATCACAGCCATCTAGGACTCCAGACTAACTACCAGCAACCACCTAGCAACACTTCAGCACCCATCTAAGGACACCATAGCACCACCTAGCAACCACTAAGAAACACCAGAGAAACCACTTGGGATACCAGGTCATCTGCCTACCAACCAGCTAGCAACATCATGGCAACCATCTGGAATAGCAGAGTAACTGCCAGCAACACACTAAGGAACTTCTTAGCAACCACCTACAAAAGCCATAGCAATGACCAAGCAACACCACAGCAACAACCATTATACCATTATATTCACTAAGAAACACTATAGGAACCATCTAGTGACACCAAAGCAATGCTAACGACATAATTATAACCATCTGGAACCTAGCAATCACTGAACAACACCAGAGCAACCATCTAGTGACACCATAGCAACAACCTAGCAACCACTGAGCAACACCCAGAGAAACCACCTGGGATTCCAGAGCATCTGTCTCGCAACCAGCTAGCAACACCCCTAAATTGACTTAACAACACCATCGTGACCACCAAGCAAGATCATAGCAACCACCTGGTGTGGCGGATGCTTATGTCTGTGTAATGTAATCCCTATTTGTGTAGCCTTTATGTGTATAGAAGTGTTGGCCAAATTCTGTATGTGTGTTTTTGATGGATTTACAATATTTCCTTCAAAACGCTAAAAAACGATTTTTAAATGAATGTCTATTAAATGGAATACATAGAAATAGACAGTTAAAACTTATATTTTATTTTATGTTTCCACAGAACCCGACTCTCCGTCAGAGCTACGCTTCTCCGACATCACGGAGAACAGCGCCCTGGTCATGTGGTCTGCTCCACAAGCTCAGGTCACAGGCTACAGTCTGTTCATCACCACAGAAGGCTCCGCCCACAAACACTTGAGGATCCCCTCCCACGAGACCCAGTACACCGTCAGCAACCTGCAGCCGGACACCGACTACATCGTGGTCCTGCACTCGGAACAGGGCAGCACCCTCAGCGAGGGCATCCGGGGCACTTTCACCACCAGTGAGTCACTGATATTACATGAAGACAATGCTAATGCTAATGCTAACACTGCTAGTGGCCACTTTTAGGAACTATTCGAAACCTATTGCTTGTAGTTCTAGCTTATGTAGCCAAAGTTTTACTAAATTCAGGTGTTCTGATCGTTTCCTTGACCACAGGTGTATAAAAACAGTCATCTTCTGTAGAATCAATTACGACAGACCTCCAAACTTTAGATTAGCTTCAGATTAGCTTCATGCAGTGGATCAAAACATGCCGCCATTGGACTCTAGAAGAATGGAGATGTGTTTTCTGGAGTAAAGAATCACGCTTCTCCTTCTGGCGATCCAATAGATTAGTCTAGATTTGGCAGTTTTCACGAGAATGGTACTTATGTAAAGTTTGGTAGAGGGGGGATCATTAGTATTATGGTTTTAGGTTGTTTTTCAGAAATTGTGCTCAACCCCTTAGTTCCAGTAAAAGAAATTATTAAAGCTTCATCAGACCAAGATATTTTAGACAATTTTATTTTATTTTATTTTATTTTTCTTTTATTATTTGCGCAAATGGAATGTAACATCACGTAAACAAATGAACAAACAAACAAACAAAAAACTGTGCAGGCAGTAAAAAAAAGCCTAAAAGAGATTTGTACTTTCAAGAAAACTATAAGAGAAACACAGAGAAAAGAAGACCAAGAAAAAGAAAAATAATTGTAATAATAATATACGTTTACTCAATGTACATAATCATAAATACATATTTAGTGTTTGGATAGGTTACAGTGAGAGTAGATATGTTTTAAGCTGTTTTTTTTTTTAACTAATGATGCTAGTGCAGATTTCTAGTTGCAGATTGAGTTGGTAGGCAGAGAAAAAAAATGAGTAAGTGTAAACTGTCCAATTGATGTTCTAAACAAAAGGTTATTAGAAGATCTTGTGGAGTAGTGATAAACATAAACACTCTCCTAAACCTTGTAGAAAGCCTTCCCAGAAGGGCTAATGCGGTTATAGCTATAAAGTTTGAGCTAACATTATATTAAATCCTATGGATTCATAAATACAGCAGGAAAAAAATTAAAAAGCACTTAAAAATGATGAGTTTCTTTGATTTTCCCAAATTAAAAACCTCTGGAATATAATCAAGAGGAAGATGGATGATCACAAGCCATCAAACCAAACTGAACTGCTTGAATTTTTGCACCAGGAGTAAAGCAGCATAAAGTTATCTAAAAGCAGTGTGTAAGACTGGTGGAGGAGAGCATTATGAGGTCTAAAAGCTCTGAATCTTTTTTGTTATTTCAGCCATTTCTCATTTTCTGCACATAAATGCTCTAAATGACTAATTTTATTTGGAATTCGGGAGAAATGTTGTCTGTAGTTTATAGAATAAACCAACAATGTTCATTTTACTCAAACATATAGCGAAGGAAGACAACGAAAACTTGTAGCACTATAGCGTATGTCTGTAGAGAAGTTAACTCTATATATTTTCCCATTTTTCTCTCTCTTTTTCCACACAGCTCCTCTACTGGGCAGAGCTCCACCCTTCTCCACGGACGTCACCGACACCTCCATCATCATTTCCTGGTCTCCAGTTCCTCGCATTAGTTATAAAGTAAATAGCCTGGACCTGTTTTGCACACTGGCGCAATTTCCCGCCTACGCCATTCTGTACTTCATTGCTAAACGTGTGTGTGTGTGTGTGTGTTTCTCACAGTTGTCTGTAAGGCCCAGTCAGGGAGGTGAGGCACCCAGAGAAGTGACCTCCGGCTCTGGCAGCATCTACATCTCCGGTCTCACACCAGGAGTGGAATACACCTACAGCGTCCAGCCAATCATCAACGGCCGCAAGCAGGACAACCCCATCACTCGAACCGCCGTCACGCGTAAGCACACGTTACATCTGACAATCCCATATTAACCACCCTAAAATACCACAGTAACCATCTACCACCTAAAATAGTATAGCAACCATCTGACAACCCCATACTAACCACCCTAAAATACCACAATAACTATCTACCACCTTAAATAACACAGTAACCATCTTTAAACACCCTACCTTCCACCTAAAATACTATAGTAAACATATGACAGTGCTGTAGAAAAGGCCTACAGTACCCCATTAACCATCCACCAACACCCCATCTACCACATAAAGTTCTATAGTAACCATGTGACAATGCTGTAAAAAAAAACAAAAATACCACATTAACCATCTACCAACACCCTAGCTACAACGTTAAATTCTTGAGTAACCTTCTAAAAATACTGTAAAAAAGGCCTAAAATACCATAGTAACCATCTGCTGACACCCTAACTACCACCTAAATTACTATAGTAACCATTTGACAATGCTGTAGAAAAGGCCTAAAATACCACATTAACCATCCAACAACACCCCAGCAACCACTTAAAATTCTGTAGTAACCATCTGACAATGTGGTAGAAAAGGCCTAAAATACCACATTAACCATCTAACAACACTCTAGTCAACCTCTTACATATCACAGTAACTACAGTATCTAGCAACACCCTAACTACCACCCTAAATACTACAATAACTATCTAGCAATGCTTTAGAAAAAGCCTAAAGTACCACATTAATCATTTGCCAACACACTACTCAGCACCTTAAATACCACAGTCTCCCCCTTACCTTAGATACCACCTAAAATACCACAGCAACCATTTACCAACCCCCTAGCTACCACCTAAAATACCACATTAACCATTTACCAAAACCCTAGATACCACCTAAAATACTAGAGTAACCATCAGACAAGTAACTGTAGACAAGGCATACAATACCACAGTAACCATCTACAAACACCCTAGCTACCAGTACTACGGTAACTATCTACCAACACCCTAGCTACCACCTAAAATACCACAGTAATAACAGTTTTCCAGCATCATAGAAAACACCTAAAACAGCTGCCAACATCCTAGCAAACCATAGTAACCATCTTCTGCCAATGCGCTTGCAACCATCTCTAGAGTACCATAGCAACCGCCTGCCTGCACAGCAGAAAACACCTAAAATACCACAGTAACCATCTGCCAACACTGTGACAAATCTTAAAACACCACAGTAACCATCTTCTGCCAATACACTTGCAACCATCTAAAACCATCCTTCCAGCACAGCAGAAAACACTTAAAATACCACAGTAACCATATGCCAAGCCCTAGCAACCACCATAATCTGTACAATAGTCTTAGTCTTAGTAATTTGAATAGTTAAATAGTTTTACAGTGTAGTTCCTGCTCCCTCCTGATGTTCTGAAGGTTCTGCTGTTCCTCATTGTTCTCCTGGTTTGTTTTCTATTGGCTGCAGCTCTGTCTCCTCCCACTGACCTGAACGTGGCCTCCAACCCCGACACCGGCGAGCTCAACGTCAGGTGGCGCGACGCTCAAATTCCCGGTAAATATATAGAGTCTCTCAGGCTCTCACACTGATGTGTGTGTGTATGTTGTTGGCTGTGAGAATGTAAATGTGTGTTTTTAATGTTTTCCTCAGATATCAGCGGGTACAGAGTGACGTGTGCGCCCACTAATGGTCAGCGGGGGAACTCTCTGGAGGAGTTCATCAGGGCGGGGCAGACGTCCTGCACTCTGGAGAACCTGAGTCCCGGAGTGGAGTACAACGTCAGCGTCTACACCGTCAAAAACCACATCGAGAGCGAGCCCATCTCCACCACCGTCACACAGGGTAAGACCTGACAGGACGTACACACCCGTATTATACATTGTGAGGTTGATGTGCTCATGGCAAGGCATCATAAAGGGGAGTTGGAACGATGTCGGACAGTGGGTACAGGTACGAAACTGAAACTTGAATGAAGGAAACATTCGTCTGAAGGCAAAATACCAAAAATCGAACACGGTTTATCACAGTTTATTAATTTTGCCACTTTTTGACCAATATTTAATGCAAAACTACACATAAAGAGTTACTTATCGGCTACAACTTGGGTAGATGGCAATTAAGTTTGGTCGCAGAACAGATATTTTCCAAGCTGTTACGTGGCGGACCACAAAAAAAATTCTGTTTTGGGAAATTAAGTGTAATGGGATGGACTGTTACAGACTAGTAGCTCTCCAGCCCAGAGGGTTGTTGAACCCAATTGCAGAACAGTTGATCTCAAAGCAGGTAAACCCAAGAAAAAAGATAAAAATAAATAAATAAACACATTGCTTCTCACGCGGGATCCAACCCGTGTCATCAGGGTCACGGTCCAATACACTACTACCGCTGCCCCGGCTAGTGAATTGGGACACAGCCGGGAAAAAACGGCCTTATAGGGAGCCTGAGAACGAGCGGAAAAACGCGCCAGAGAGAGACAGAGGAGGAATATAAACAAAAGATCTCAAGAGCACCATTTTATATTTTTATTTGTTCATTATTGTTCATTATAGTTCAAACAACCTCACATGCCAGATGTTTCATGCCCACCTCTTCACCTGCTGTGCTCCACTGTTTCTGAATGGGCTCTGAATGGTCTAATTGTCTTTAATAAGAACACTAAAAGTAAAACACTAAAACTAAAAATAGAGTCATATTTGTATATTAAATATGTAAAACCCCAAATCAGTAAAGCTGGGACTGCATGCAAAATTAAAATAAATGTCTTTGACAGTATGTACCCAAAACCTAAAGGAGGAGGAAAAATGTAGACAGGTCTTGAAGGCAGCATACAGCTCTGAAAAAAACAAGAGAGCACATAAAAATGATGAGTTTCTTTGATTTTACCAAATTGTAAACCTCTGGAATATAATCAAGAGGAAGATGGATGATCACAAGCCATCAAACTAAACTGAACTGCTTGAATTTTTACACCAGGAGTAAAGCAGCATAAAGTTATCCAAAAGCAGTGTGTAAGACTGGTGGAGGAGAACATGATGCCAAGATGCATGAAAAAAACTGTGATTAAAAACCAACCAGGGTTATTCCACCGAATATTCATTTCTGAACTCTTAAAACTTATTTTCTTGTCTCTTCTCTTAATTAAAAAAATCTTCTCTTATTTTTTTCTAGAGCTGTATGCTTCTCTAACCTCTCAATGTATTTGTTTCATTACTGTCCCAACAATTTTCTTTAAGAAAATACTGTAGATTTGGGGTTTATTTATAGTTATAATCTGACATTAATAAGCTTTTAGTGTTCTTAAAAAGTAATTACAGACTGAAAAAGAGCCTGAAAATATGCATGGCTTTTCCATATTTCACCATGTTTTTCCCAATCAATGCTCATCAAAATCACTTATATAATGCATCTGATTTGTTTTGTTACAGTATGCCTTTGGTTAAATTATTTAATTGATTAATTGAAAGAATTTCAATTTGTTTAATTTATTTGTAATCTTAAAGTAGCACTGCTGTATTTATTAATAGCAATTTTGTTTGCTATTTATTTATATATTTTATAAAATGACGATGTGTTGATTTTAGCAGAAATTATAAGGAATGTGAACATTTTTGTATGATTGTTTCATATTGATGCATCTCTAACCATTGCATGTTTCACGCTAAGCATTTTTTAAATTGCACCATTTTGATTGGCTCATGTTTTGCACTGCTTCTTTGTCTCGTCCTGCTTGTTTATTTGTTAAACTTTTATAAACATGCTGCGTTTATAAAATACGGTCACGCTCTAGACATACCAAAGGTGCGATACCTCGGCCTCGCCAACGTGAGCGACACCACCATCGGGATCCGCTGGACCGGGCCGAACCACGCGGCCGTTACTGGGTACCGCGTCACGGTGGCGGCGGCCGGCGAGAGTTTACCTATCCTGGAGGACTCGGTGGACTCGGCCGCCAGATATTATACGGTGCGCGGGCTGGAGCCGGGCATCGATTACCACATCAGCGTCACCGCGGTAACCGAGGAAACCGAGAGTGAACCCACCACCATCACCCAGCAGACCCAGACCGGTGAATTATTCTCTGAGTGCTGATTGGTGGAGGGATAAGGCCTTAAACTCCGAGCTTATTAAAGCCGTTAAGCTTATATGTCATTATTCCGCATTATAAGCTTAATACTGCTGCTTTAATGAACCGGTGAAGAAACTGCCGCTGATTTACTCTGGATAAATAGTGAAAACAGACAACGAGAAATCAGTGTAACACTGGGGAGGGGCAGTTTGATCACACGGCCACGTGGACTGTATACATGTGCATCAGTGGCTCTACTCTTACCTGTAGTCTAAGCCTTTTAACCCTTTAGACCCTTCAGACCCTTAAGCCATGCTACTGAATAATATATAGTAGATATTGAATCATTTATAGAAACTTCTGAATACTTTATAGTAGATTTTGAATAATTTATTGTAGGTACTGGATCATTTATTGTAAATACTGAATTAGTTATATAGCAGCTATTGAATCAGTTATAGTAGATACTGAATCAGTTATAATAGTTATTGAATCAGTTATAGCAGATTCTGAATCAGTTATAGTACATACTGAATCATCTAGAATAGATATTGTATAATGTATAGTAGATAGTGAATCAGTTATATCAGCTGCTGAATCATTTATAGTAGATACTGAATCAGTTATATCAGCTGCTGAATCATTTATAGTAGATACTGAATCGTTTATTGTAGTTATTGAATCAGTTATAGTAGACACTGAATCAGTTATAGGAGCTGCTGAATAATTTATAGTAGATATTGAATCAGCTATAATAGATACCGAATCATTTATAGTAGATACTGAATCAACTATAGTAGAAACTTAATCTGTTATATTAGTGATTAAATCAGTTATAGGAGATACTGAATCAGTTAAAGTAGATACTGAATCCGTTATAGTAGATATTAAATCAGCTTTAGTAGATACTGAATCATTTATAATAGATACTGAATCAATTAGAGTAGATACTGAATCAATTAGAGTAGATACTGAATCATTTATAATAGATACTGAATCATTTTTAGTAGATACTGAATCATTTATAGTAGATACTGAATCATTTATAGTAGATACTGAATCTGCTATGATATATATATATATTTTAAAATATAACTATTTGCAGTAGTTATTTATTAATTTCAGGTAGTGAAAACAAAACATTTTGTGTTAATACAGTATTAACTTCTACAGGCCACTTTATTAGAAACACCTATCTTGAACATCCGTCCATGTCGGCCCCTCGGGACTCCATATTATGCGATGTCTCGCTGGTAATTTTTTTATTAACCAATTCTACCCTCTGGTTTAATTCCAGCCATCCCGTCTCCCACCAACCTGAACTTCGGAGAAGTGGGACCCGACTCCATGAGGGTGTCCTGGACACGCCCCTCAGTCCAGCCAACCGAGATCAGCCGATTCGTGATCCGCTACCACCCATCCAATAACGACGACGACAGTCACGAGGTCAACGTGGGCGGAGCCACCAGCACCTTCCTGTTGCAAAGTGAGGCCATTTCACTTTTTATTACATTTTTATTTTTTCACAGCTGAATAAATGCCTAAATATATTTTGTTTTGCTTTTATAAAAGAAGATATTTCAAAACTACACTTTAAAAATGTTTATGGATCGTTTAACCCTTTTAACATCACAGCAGAAAAGAAAAAAAGCACAATAATGCTTATAAATAATGTTTAATGAAAAACACTTATCTCCAAAACAGCAACTTTACAGGAGAGAGAAAAAAGCTTCTAAACTTTCAATGGAAGTCAGTGTAAAAATAATTTATTTCAGTTCATTTTGAAGTATTTCTATTGGTCCATTCATCAAGAAATTTTGGCACAGTGTAAGAGACAGTTTGCCTGTTCAGATGATGTAGTAAACTAAAAACCAACAAAAATGTAGATACTTGTTTTTCATTGGACAGCGACGATTTACAGTGCATCTTAGCGATGCTAGATAGCTAGCTACTATTCAATTAATTTTTATTTTTCAATTTACTTCAACAATGCTACACTAGTCACATGTCTATTTGTACAGCAGTGCAGTTTTAGTTGTATATTTATCTCAGCGGTCCTGTTTTGGTGCTAACACAAACAAATTCTAATGCTGTTTAAAGTTATCTAGCTACCTCAACCTATGTTCAATCGATCAATCACTCAACCTTTATTTTCACTCTGGAAAACATTGACCCTTAATAATAAATTAGAAATAATAATGAATAAAATAGTAACAAATAATAAATAAAAGAATTACTCATTTTAAATGAACATTTCACATATATAAATAATATATATATATATATATATATATATATATATATATATATATATATATATATATATAAAACAGAAAATAATAAAATACCATAAAAACAAATTGACACATAAAAAGTAAAAAACAATTATAAAATATAAAATAAGTAAAAAGATAATAGTAAAAGTAAAGTAAAATGTTAAGAATAATAAGAAATGATTAAATTAATAATAGAACTAAGAACAATAATGAAAATATAAAACATTAGAATAAAAAAAGTTAATAAATAAATAAAATTAAATTAAATAAATTAAAAAAAAATTAAATAAGAAAAAGATAAACGAAAAAAATGAATTCAAAACAATCACAGGGTAGTAACCAGGATGTTACTATCCTGGTCCTGTACAGCTCGTATATATTCATCTGTAAAAAAGCCTGTTTGTGACGTGGTAGTTTGTAAACTGAGACAGAGCATGATAAAAGAGATGCGGAGTGCTTTAATCAATTTCATTAGTTTGTAAGTAGTTTGCTAAAACATTAGAGGAACTAATGCTATTTAACTTTTTGGGAAAAAAAGTGTTTGACTTCAGATATATTAGTTGTTGGGTCATTTTTGTGCAAAAATATTTGTTTATTTAATGCTTCTATCATAAAACAGTTATTTATCCTGTGTTATTTTCAGGTATTTTGTATTTAACGGTTCTGTTCTCTCGTGTTGTTGAATGTAGATCTCCTGCCGGTGACGGAGTACCTGGTGAGCGTGGTTTCCGTGTACGGCGAGAGAGAGAGCTCACCAATCTCCGGCAGACAGACAACAAGTATGTTTATTATTTTATAACTGAAAATATAAAATATACAAAATATGATGTTTAAATTTTAGACAGCTCATAAATAAACTAGTTTATGCATACCCGCTAATGTTGCTGCCTATGTATAGAAATATTAATTAGCCTTTCATTGATTTTTGGTGGTTAGCATGATTAGCATGACTGACCAAACCATTCTACAGCTCTGGAAAAAAATAAGAAAGCACTTAAAAATGATGAGTTTGTTTGATTTTACCAAATTAACAACCTCTGGAATATAATCAAGTCACCAAACCAAACTGAACTGCTTGAATTTTTGCACCAGGAGTAAAGCAGCATAAAGTTATCCAAAAGCAGTGTGTAAGACTGGTGGAGGAGAACATGATGCCAAGATGCATGAAAACTGTGATTAAAAAACAGGGTTGTTCCACCAAATTTTGATTTCTGATATTATACTCTGACATATGGTGCCATATCACTCACCCCTAGTTATCACATCAGGGTTCTACTTTTTTACTGTTCTTTGCAAAAAGAAAAATTCACACTGTTCTCATTTCCCATTATATATCTACTAGAGACAATCAGATTATATATCTATATATATATGTCCAATATCCTTTATTTTACTTTAATCCTGGATATATGGAGATATTTGGAGTGCATTATTTTTATTAGTATCATCATATTCTGGATCATTGACTTTATCTGTTACAAATCTGATAAAATTATTGTATATTTTAGTATCTCAGTTATTAGGGGTGTGCCATATCATATGGTATGCAGTAATACAATTAAAATTTCATTTTGTTGCAGTAGTGTATTCTTGAAATAATATATTTGTTTATTCAGTGTTTTGTAATATCGCCAAAAGTATCGTTATATAAAGATATATCATAAAATATTGTGATGTTTTTTTAGGACCATATCGCCCACCCCTATAATTTAGATGGTAAACTCTTAGGTACTACTGTTTTGAAGTATGTTAAATTTACCGTCTCCTGCAGCTCTGGACTCTCCCACCGGTCTGGACTTCTCTGAAGTTTTCACCAACTCCTTCACCGTGCACTGGATCGCCCCGCGCGCCATCATCACCGGCTACCGCCTGCGCTACCAGCCCACCACCGGGGGGCGCTATAAGGACGAGCGACTGCCCCCCACCCGTACCTACTACACCCTGACCAGCCTGACCCCCGAGACCGAGTACAGCGTCCAGATCTACGCCCTCAGCGGCAGCAAGGAGAGCCAGCCGCTCACCGGCACTCAGGCCACCAGTGAGTATTAACTCATATATTCATCCATTTATCTGTTATTAGAAATATTATTACCTAACTTTTTATAGGATCTCTTTTAAAGTTTTATTTAGTTTAAAAGCTGTTTTAATACATCATACCTACATATAAAGTGTTTATTCACAAAAAAAGAGAATGTCTGAAATAACAAAAAACTCCAATTTAAAACAACCCAGCAGATATACCATCAAAAGTGTGGAGCTTTAAAGCTGTGTTCCAGCAGTCTAAAGCGCTGCCACTATGATCAGGATGTTGCTGGTTTGAATCCCGGTAATGCAGCTTGCCATCAGCTGCCGGAGACCTGAGAGAACACAGTTGGTCTTGCTCTCTCTGGGTGGATACAGTAGAGTAGAGTAGAGTAGAGTAGTAGAGTAGTGCTCTTCTCTTTCCTCTCATCACTCCTAGGGTGATGTGGATCAGCACAAGGCTACGTCTGTGAGCTGATGTATCAGAACCGAGTCGCTGCGCTTTCCTCCGAGTGTTAGCTCTGTGATGCTACTCGGCAATGCTGCATCAGCAGCAGTTCAAAAAGAGGCGGAGTCTGACTTCACATGTATCAGAGGAGGCGTGTGCTAGTCTTCTTCACCTTCCTGGTGTTGGAGCATCACTAGTGATAGGGGAGTCCTAATGAGTGGGTTGGGTAATTGGTCTTGTAAATTGGGGATAAAAAGTTTTTGGCTGCAAACTATAATCTGCATCTCTAATATTAATGCAACATGTGTTCTTCCCATTTTTAGTCTCAGACGCTCCTACCGACCTGGAAGTGACATCATCAACCCCGAACAGCATCACTATTTCCTGGGAAGCACCTTCTATCCCTGTCCGTTATTACAGGATCACACACGGAGAAACAGGTCAGCTCTGATACTGCAATTATCTGCTGGAAAACAGATTAATAAATCAGGATTTCTATAGAATATTATGAATTTGATGAGCCTATGGAACCTATAGAGCAAAACTGTAACACTGAGATCAGCTATAGTAATTAATTTAACATAATGTAATTTAAAATTTAACATGGAGGAAATATTTGCATATTTTTGCATTTAAAAAAAACAGTATAGCTACAGTATAATGCACCAGTCACCATCAATTTAAACTATTAATATTTAACAAGTATTATTAGTACCTGTACCTGTTTTACTTCATCTTATTTATTCTTTAATTTTATTTCTAATTCTAGTTCTTCTCTTAGTAATTTATTTCCTTTTAATTTTTTCATTATATATTCATTTATTGTTAAACAGTTTTGATTTATTGCTTGTTTATTAATTTCACTATTTTACTATTGTTGTTATTATTATGAATTTATTTTATTTATCTATTATTTTTTATTGTATTATGTAAAAGTTAGTTTTAGCTTAATTTCAACAGTTTTTTTGTTGTATTAAGCTTATCTTCTTTTGACCTTAATTTCTTATCAATTAAACCAATCAATTATTTTTATCTCTTTTTATCCTTTATTTACTGTAATTTTAAATTTATTAAATGTAGTTATTATTTTCTTGGTCATGTTAAACCCCTGTATTTGTAATTGCTCGGCTACATTGAAAATGAGGGTTGCCCTCAATGTACTTATGAGTCAAAATAAAGGTTAATTGATTCATTTATTCATTTATTTATTCATTTATTGATTGATTAATGTGTAAATAACTAGTTTTCTGATGCTCTTATCACTGCAGGAGAGAGCGGCCCACCCAAAGAGTTCACCGTGCGAGGCACCGAGTCCACGGCCACCATCCCCGGCCTCCGCCCAGGAACCGACTACACCATCACCGTGTACGCCGTCACCGGACGAGGAGATAGCCCCGCCTCCAGCACCCCCACCATCATCACACACCGCACCGGCACCGACAGTCAGTACACCCACATATATACAAATATATACACGTATACCACACATTATATATAGTTACAGAATATTAAAAATAGTGTATCAATTATGATACTTTGTTTTGCAAAGACATGTATGACAGTAGAGATTGGTGTCAGAAGATAGCAATAGTATATATGTAGTAAATTGTGCCGATATATGAGAAACACATGAATTGAGTTTTATTTGTTGTAGTTATGGGAAACTATTTTGCACTTTCTACAGTGAACAAAAATTATTATTAATTATTAAATTATAATTAATATTTTAAAAAAATTAAATATCAAAACTATTTGAAAAAATATGTATTTTTTTACATTTGTCATATTTCAACTATTTAGTTATCTGAATTATATTATTTATATATTTATTTTAAATATTAATTATATTTTCATGCTAAAATCACACCGCATATTTTGTCAAGATTGTCGGATTCTGTGATTTATTCGCTTTTGTGCAACTTCTAGATTAGTAACATCCTAGCAACTCATAGCAACTCCCTAGCAACCAGTAAAACACCTTAATAGCTACCTGGAATACAACTTGAATCACCTGGCAGCACTGTAACAACTGTCTAGTAACACCATAGCAACCACCCAGCAACACCATAGCAACCACCCAGCAACCACTTAGCAACCACCTAGCAACACCATAGCAACCACCCAACAACCACTTAGCAACACCATAGCAACCATGTAGCAACCACCCAGCAACACCATGGCAAACACCCAGCAACACCAAAGCAACCACCCAAAAACAACTTAGCAACACCATAGCAACCACCCAACAACCACTTAGCAACACCATAGCAACCACCCAACAACCACTTAGCAACACCATAGCAACCACCCATTAACACCATAGCAACCACCCTACGACCACTTAACAACACCATTGTAACCTTTTAAAATACTACTCCTCCTACTACTACTAATAATAATAATCTTTATATTGATTTGTTTGCATTTATTTATATTGCACTCTGTTGTATTCACATTTTTTTAATCTATTCTACATGTTTTCTTTCTTCTCTTTCTTTCTTTGTCAGGAGCTCCATCCCCCTCAGATCTGGATGTGACGAATATCGAGGATAACTCCATGACGGTGCGCTGGAGTCCTGCTAAAGGCCCCATAACCGGATACAGGGTCACAGGAGCCCCCAAAGAGGGAGTGGGACCCACCTTCACCAAGGTGGTCGGCCCAGGTAAGAGTTTACCTGTACATACCTGTAACCTTAAAGAGAAATATTACAGATAAACTGATAGTCACAAATTTTACTGTAGAATAAGATCAAATCATTTTGATGTATCTTTTTGCAATATTTTTGTTGTATTTTTTTTTTGTAGGTCCAGTGAAAAGTATTATTGTTTTATTAGATTATCTGCGTTATACATTTTTATATCAAAATATTTGACATTAGAATGGAATTTGTATTATTATTTAAGAAACTAGGGGAGAAATTTTCCTAAATTCAAAATTTTATCTATAGAAATGGTCCATGTTGAATTATTATTATTATTTATTTTTTTTTTATTTTTTTTTTGATAAATGATCGGTTTTATAATTTTTAAGGAATAGTTAAGGAAAATGTTTAGCTCACTATATTTTCATATTGAAATGGTAGAAATAACAAAAGATTGTATTTTAATAGGATGCATTATTTTTGTATTTTTTATATTAATAATATTTAATATAAACCTGTAAAAAAAAAAAAAAATATATATATATATATATATATATATAGTATTAAAAGCCCTGGTCTCAGGATGTAAGTATGAATAATTTTGTGTATTATTTGCTGCTGTTCTCAGATCAGACGCAGTTGAAGGTGACAGGTCTGCAGCCGACTGTAGAGTACGTGCTGAGCGTTTACGCTATCGGACCAGACGGAGAGAGCCCCCTGGGGGTGGAGAGAGGAACTACGAGTGAGGTGCAGATTCCCACGGCCGTGGACCGTCCCACCGACCTGAGCTTCAGAGACGTGGACAGCACCTCCCTGAGGGTGACCTGGACCCCCCCGCGGGGTCCCGTCACCTCCTACCGCGTCCTGTACTCCAGCCCGGAGGAGGGCGAGCGGGAGTGGCGTCCCGCGCCTCGCGGTCAGGACGACAGCGTGCTGCTCCGCGGCCTCCGCCCTGGAACCCAGTACACCGTCAAAGTCCTGCCCATTAACGGAGCCACGCCCGGAACCATGCTGAGAGGAGCCCAGGCCACCAGTAAGACGCAAACTTAAACATACAGCTCTGATCACTTCAGTTACTGAATCAGTTTCTCTGATTTTGCTATTTACAGGTTTATGTTTGAGTAAAATAAACATTGTTGTTTTATTCTATAAACTACAGACAACATTTCTCCCAAATTCCAAATAAAAATATTTAAGTTATTAAAATGTGCAAAGTTCAAGGGGTATGAATACTTTTGCAAACCTAGACTGTACCTAAATTAGCTCTGCTATTATTGCTGTACTCTAATTTTGACTCATCTGCTTTCTCTAGCTGTCCCTGCCCCCACCAACATCCAGTTTGGTGAAGTTGGCCCCTCCTCCTTCATCGTGTTGTGGACTCCGCCCAGTGCCAGGCTTAGCGGGTACCGTGTGCTGATCACCCCCAAGAACAACATTGCCGCGCCCAAACAGATGAACGTGGCCCCGGACTCCACGCAAGTGACCGTACCCGGACTCCTGGTAAAGATTTTATTACGTCTTTTTTATTACTTTAAGTCATATGAACATTACATTGAGCTTCATTTAAACATTATTGAGAGATTTAGCTTAAATGACTAAACACAAATTTTTTTTAAAAAAGTTGTAAAATTTCAAGTGCCATTGACTGCAAGGAATTTTTCCCACTCCTCCATGCAGAATTCTTTCAGCTGTGAGAAGAGAACTTAGAACCAGCTGCTATGATCATCTCAAAAATGCAGATTATCATTCCAAGGTCGAAAAGTTTTAAAAAAATGAAGTGAACACATATGTTTGTGTAAAATGAACATTGTTGTTTTTATTTTATAAACTACAGACAACATTTCTCCCAAATTCCAAATAAAAATATTGTCCTTTAGAGCATTTATTTTCAGAAAATGAGAAATGGCTGAAATAACAAAAAAGATGCAGAGCTTTTAGCTTTCAGACAAGTTTATATTCATAAAGAGTTAATTTTAAGAATTCAGAAATCAATATTTGGTGGAATAACCCTGGTTTTTAATCACAGTTTTTATGCCTTGTGGTATCATGTTCTTTCTCCTCCACCAGTCTTACACACTGCTTTTGGAAAACTTTAAGCCTTTACTCCTGGTGCATAAATTCAATCATCATTTTTAAGTGGTCTCTCATTTTTTTTTTCAGAGCTATAGATAAAAAAAGATATTCTCATGCTCTTGCTAATATGTATATATATATATATATATATATATATATATATATATATATATATATATATATATATATATATACACACACACACACACACACACATATATATATATATATATATATATATATATATTATTGTATTGAAAATAAGTATAACAATATATGTATAAATGAAATTCAGTTTTTTTATCAGCTTTAAGATTTCAATTTGAGGTAAATGTAAAGAAATAGTCATTTTCCAGCAGCAGAGATATCAGCTACCAGGTAGGGTGGGGTGATTCTAATAAAGTGGCCTGAACTTGCATGAATTTGCATGAAATAAATAGTACCTAATACCCGTGCTGGTTCTGTTTCCAGGTGTCAACCCTGTACGAGGTTCACGTCTACGCCCTGAAGGATTCCCTCAGCAGCCGACCCCTGATCGGAGAGGTCACCACGGCTGAAGGTGGGTCAACTTTATAAATTATCCATCAATCAATCGATCAAACTTTATTTTCACTCAGGAATACATTAGGGGGGCCCTCATGTGCAATGCAGCCGAACATTTACAGTATAAAAGGGACTGAAAACATTGAATTAGTTTTGAAAGTGGAAATAGTAAGGTAGTAATGGTGAAAATAAAAATAATAAATAAAAGAAATACAAATTTTAATTCAATGTCTAATGTAAATGAATAAAATACGTATGTAAAAAAGGATATAAAATAGGAAATTTTAAATGGACACATAGAAAGTAAAGAATTAGGGCCACTACAGTAATCACTCTGTTTATCGCTGAGACAAACTAAAGCTACTACGCTCCAGTTTAACTCCCGAGCCGTTGCCAAAAGCATCAACATGCATCAGTTATCATTAAATAAAGATAAATAATGTTTTAAATACATTTTTGGACTCGGAACAGACCAGAACATGCTGTAAATGTGTCCATATCATGTAAAAGTACACTAACTTTTTTAGCTGACTGGATAACAACCACTTAAAATACATTGTAAAGCTATTTATTGCTAATATTAATAAGACTTTCTAAAAGACAAAAAAAAGTATAAAGAACTTTGTAAAGAGTGTAAAAGTACAAATTAACTTTTAATGTAATCAAAAGTACAATAACACTACATGATCAATGATAGTATATTAGCAGTATTAACTAGCTAATTACTCGTGTAATGTAATCACTTAATTCTCAATTAAAGCCCCGCCTTTTTACTATAATAAAGCAGAATAAAATCATAAAAACTGATTTCTAATCTAATAAAAATGTGTTAATGTTAGCCCTAAATTCTGTTGAAACTTTTAGGACACTGGTTTGGGAGGAGCTGTTTTATCATTGAAATATATTAGGGTGGGCGGAGCTATATGTCAATTGCATTCTAAAAATATATATTTTTTTTTTTTCACGTTATATATATTAAAAATGATTTATTTCACATTTCTATCCCAATTTACATGGCCAATTACCCAACCCACTCATTAGAACTCCTAATCCCCTATCACTAGTAATGCTCCAACACCAGAAGGGTTGAGAAGACTAACACACGCCTCCTCCGATACATGTAAAGTCAGACTCCGCCTCTTTTTGAACTGCAGCTGATGCAGCATTACCGAGTAGCATCACAGCGCTAACACTCGGAGGAAAGCGCAGCGACTCGGTTCTGATACATCAGCTCACAGACGCAGCCTTGTGCTGATCCACATCACCCTAGGAGTGATGAAGGGAAAGAAGAGCGCCATCTACTGTACCCACCCAGAGAGAGCAAGGCCGATTGGGCAATGGCTCCAGCTGATGGCAAGCTGCATGACCGGGATTTGAACCAGTGATCTCCTGTTCATAGTGACATAGTCACCTTAGTCCGCTGGATCACTCTGAGCCCCAATATATATATATATATATATATATATATATACATATATATATATAAATGATTATATATGTATATCATACTTCAGTGTTGTGTTGGAGCTTTATGGTTTCCTGTTATATAATAAAAGTCTCCTCTGATTCGCTGTGCAGATATTAGCCCTCCGCGCCGCGTCCGCATCTCAGACGTTAAGGACACCAGCATCACGCTCGTCTGGCGAACCAAGATGGGCGAACCAATGACAGGATTCCTCATTGAGGCCACGCCAACCTCTGGCAGTTATCCAACTGTAAGGAAGGTGATTCCAGAAGACGCCCGCGCCATTACCATCACAGGTAAAATCCAGCTTTTAGATGGCTTTTATAGTGATTTTCTGTTAGAGATGCACAGAAATTAGCATTTTTGATTAAAACCAAACAAAACTGAGCAAAAAGAAACATTTGGCTGGAATTGGCCAAATTTAGAATTCCAGACATATTTTTTTTTACATATCTTAAATATATTGGGTGTCGTTTTTTTCTTTTTTTCTTTATGAAAAGCAATTGAACACATCAACAAAGCACAGTCTTTTTTTTTTTACTTTTCATTCAGCCGTACTTTAAACTTTTTTTTTTTTAGATTTTTTGCCAAATATTCCTAAAAGCAAAAACCCGACTTTTACATCAAAAATAAACATAATAACAGTGTAAACAAGAAGGTCAGTATCTTCCTCTGAGGCACCTAAAACCTTTAAAACCAACCTTTAACAACTTTTGAATTAACAATTTTAATTTTAACCACCAACAGCCTCTGACATTGACTGAAATCGACTGGGAAGTTCTTTCCCACTCCTCCATGCAGAATTCTTTCAGCTGCGAGATGTTTGAGGAGCTTATTGCTACACAGCCACTTTCAAATCATTGTGTCTTTATTGACTTACCGTATTTTTCGGACTATAAGGCGCACCGTATTATAAGACGCACTATCAAAGAACGCCTATTTTCTGGTATTTTTCCATACATAGGGCGCATCGCATTATAAGGCGCGTTAAGTGACACTAGAAAGGGTGCCTATATCAAAGTGAACAGGGGTGGCGCCATGTTTCCCTTCCCCCACGGGGGGTGTCTTGCCGGTGGAGCGTCTCAGTATACAAATCTAGCTATTTCAAAGTCAAACGAGTGCTGGATATTAATCTACACAGATTCCTCTCCTGAAAACTGTTTATTTGGGTGAGTAACGTGCTTCAGTTTATTTACAGTAAGCTTAGATTTCCAGATGTCCACTAAGGCTTGCTGCACCAGCGTTAGCATAGCTATCCGCTAGCACGCTAGCTAGTCCCCTAAACTAGTAAAGTTAACCCAAACTTAAACGACAGCGTTACACTGAGTAATCCTGCGTGTTCTGGTAAGACAGTGAGATATTAGCTAGCGATTCGTCCCCCGTAGCTTGTTTTAACACGGTAAACAAGCAGATTACAGGCTGATAAAACTCACCTCTGAGAGAGTTAGCGCTTAGCATCTAGCTAATGCTAGCCAGGCAAAGCAGCACAGACTTACAGGCTGATAACTCACCTCTGAACGGTGAACGCTTAGCGATTAGCATCTAACTCTAATAATACTGCTCCAGCAGTATTAAAAGTACTAAATTTAGATAATACTGATCTCTGAACAGTGAAAAAGCTAGCTAGCTTAGCGGTTAGCATCTAGCTAATGCTATTGCTGCTCCAGCCACGGAGCTGCACGGCTCTGCACGAGTGTGTGTTTACTTTAGATAATACTGATCTCTGAACAGTGAATAAGCTAGCTAATGCTATTGCTGCTCCAGCCTCGGAGCTGCACGGCTCTGGACTCTGTATAGCACTGAAACTCTCTATAACGCTGCACCGAGTGTGTGTTTACTGCTCCTTACAACCTGACGGGTAAAATCCATACAAAAGGCGCACCGTATTATAAGACGCACTGTCAATTTTTGTGAAAATTAAAAGTTTTTAAGTGCGCCTTATAGTCCGAAAAATACGGTAATTTAAGCACTATAGAGAAATTCATCGTAAATAACTAAACACATAAAACTGAACACGTTACTTTTAAACGTAAATAAAATGTAACAAACAAAACTGTGAGATGTTTTGTTTTGTGAGAGGGGTTTCTTTGATGTGGCCATTCCAGAACTTTCCATTTCTTTATTATAGAGCTGTTCCTCTATGGATATACTGAAATACTTTGGGTCGTTGTCATGTTGCATGGTCCATCTTTGGTTCAGCTTCAGTTTTCGGATAGATGGTCTCAAATAGGTATTACACTTGTCCTGGTCCTGGTCCTGGTCCTGGTCTTGGTGTTCTCTGACAAACCTCAGTCTTGTCCTGATGGGGTTTTTTTTACAGCAATTTTTTCTTTGCTGTATGTTTGAAGCTCAAGTGTCTATATGTGTGAATTTGTACATAGCTTAAATATTTTGGGTCTTTTTTTTTTTTAAGAAAAAGAAACTGAACACTATTACAAAATATGTATTGGACAGTGAACATTTTTACGCATTAAAAAAGCACAGTATGATGTACAATAATACATTAATAAACTAATAACCTGTTGTTCAGTATGTTTTAGTCTTTTCACTTTTCACTCATTTAGCCGTACATTAAAACTGATTTAAATGTTTTATTTTTTTGCTAAATTTTTGTAAAAGATTTGTGACTGAGCAGATCAGTTTCCTCTGCTGAGACAGACGCGCCAAAGCGCTGCACTGTTAAGATACGAATGCGCCAAAGTCAGAGCTCATCTGCTTCTTAAAGGGAATAACAACTGGCACACTGATTGGTTTATTCCACGTTGCACCCAAAATTAACCACACCTGTGATTATTTAAGAGAACTAGTTCATGACATTTTTACGTTTTAACCCACGCAAGGTGTATTTTTGGGGCCCTCATGACGCAATCAACCGATGGGCTATAGATCGCTAAAATAGGGCCCCTAGAAACAGAGTTTCTGTTTTATAGATTTATTTTGTATTTACTGATAAGTTAAGCTAATTTTCATGATGTTTGCGGTTGTGTTTCAGGTCTCCAGCCTGGTGTTTCCTACTTGATCAGCCTCTATACCCTGAATGGAGACAGCCGCAGTTCACCATTCACCCTCACCGTCACCACAGGTACACCATTAAACGTGCTACAGACTGCCACCAACCTCACGAAATGCCTCCAGAGTGTCTGTTTCTTTCTGATGTTGCTACTTAACTAGTACATAAAACTACAGTTAAATCTTAAAAAATGAGAATATCATTGAAAAGTTACTTTATTTCAATAAATCAGTTCAAAATGTGAAACTCATATATTATAAACATGTATTTATTACACACATTAATGCACACTGCTCACACCGCCAAATGTGCCAATTGGTCTTATGTAATGTATTCTAATTTTCTGAGACACTGATTTTTGGGTTTTCGTTCCTAAATAAGCAAATACCAGGAATTATAGATTTGTTGTCTTCTTCAATTTCAAATTCTTCATTGCAGGTTTACCATATTCATTTGATTATAGCGCCACCATGTGGAGTAATGAAGCAGTAACTTTACTAAGTCTAATTGGGTGGCGAGTCTTAAGGAGTTAAGAATGTCTATGTTTCACTAATAGAATATGTATAGAAAAATATTGATATTTAAAGCCATTTATCTATATAAAACAATTTATCAGCATATCAATATATTGTCCCACCCTGATCACCGAATGAGCATTTATTAAAAATAACGTAATTAATAACTAAAATATAGCAAACAGGGGCAAACACGAGTTAAATAATGAAGGGTCCGGAACTGAGCCTTGTGGAACACCATATGATGCTTAATAAAACCTGAATGAGTAATTAAAACATGCAAATTAGATATGACAACTTTAGTACAGAAGATCCAGTCTAATCTGCTCATTCTATTCCAGAGATGCAGTGCTAGTATTTGAATATCTTCATAATAAAGAACAGTTAAAAAAATATATTTTTAATATTAATTCTGTGTGTTTATTCAGCTCGTGCCGCCGTCCAGTCACCCACAAACCTGCAGTTCACCTCTCTGACCCCCAACTCCATCTCCTTCACCTGGCAGCCCCCCACCACACAGGTTACAGGATATTTCGTCACCTACGAGGAGGCGGGCGGAGCCCCAAAGGACCTCACGCCACGCCCACATGCTGGAGCAAACTACGCCACCATCACGGGTACGACTGTCTATTATATATTATATTATATCTATATTATATTAATAAATTACAGATAAAAAACTTACCTAGAGTTCCCACTCGCTGGCCACTTTATTAGAAACGCCTACTTACTTAGAGTTTCACTTATTGCTGGCCACTTTATCAGAAGCACCTATGTACCTAGAGTTCCACTTATTGCTGGCCACTTTATCAGAAACACCTACGTACCTGGAGTTCCTCTTATTGCTGGCCACTTTATTAGAAACACCTACTTACCTAGAGTTCCACTTATTGCTGGCCACTTTATCAGAAACACCTACTTACCTAGAGTTTCACTTATTGCTGGCCACTTTATTAAAAACACCTACGTACCTAGAGTTCCACTTATTGCTGGCCACTTTATCAGAAACACCTACTTACCTAGAGTTCCACTTATTGCTGGCCACTTTATCAGAAACACCTACGTACCTAGAGTTCCACTTATTGCTGGCCACTTTATTAGAAACACCTACGTACCTAGAGTTCCACTTATTGCTGGCCACTTTATTAGAAACACCTACGTACCTAGAGTTCCTCTTATTGCTGGCCACTTTATCAGAAACACCTACTTACCTAGATTTCCACTTATTGCTGGCCACTTTATCAGAAACACCTACGTACCTGGAGTTCCTCTTATTGCTGGCCACTTTATTAGAAACACCTACTTACCTAGAGTTCCACTTATTACTGGCCAGTTTATCAGAAACACCTACTTACCTTAATTTCCACTTATTGCTGGCCACTTTATCAGAAACACCTACGTACCAAGAGTTCCCACTCGCTGGCCACTTTATAAGAAACACCTGTAAACTTTGTGTTTTTTAATTTCAGGTTTGAGACCGTCCACTGAGTACATCATTAAGATCGTAGCTCTGCAGAACGCCCAGAGGAGCCCCCCGCTGGTGGGCAAGGCCAGAACCCGTAAGTACACGCCCACTTTTACACATAAACACATTTACATATTAAATATTGTGTTAGAAACGTGGGTAAAAGGTGAAAGGTGTACTCCTTCAAAACCCTGCTTTTGTCTCGGAGTGGTAAACGCTGACAAAAGAGGTTTTGAGACGCTAGCTTGACTCCGCCTAGCTCTGGCTTTGAGTTGTGCTTTCTGAGCAGCATTAGCATTTATACTGGGGCATCGTTAAAGGAACAATATGTACTAAATTATATATTAAATTATTTACTAAATTATATATAAATGGTTGCAACACTTGAAGCATAACCATGGCTTCAAGAGCCGTGTCTCTTCTTCTCCTCTTTTGTGATGATACTGATAGCAGTTCATGTTAGCATTTTGTAGCCTGTAACATTAGCTAGCACTATTCTGGATGACTTAACCTATCTTAAATACTCACTGCCTGGATTTACCTATTCACTTTCGAATGAGGAAGTGATTTAAAATTCCTATCCCTGCTAGCCGTGTTAATTTCGTTAACAAAAACCATTACGAAAAATCTTCGTTGATGACCTATTTTTCATGATGAAAATGAGACGAAAACTAAATAAAATGTAATACTTAAAAAAACGAAAGAAAATGAAAACTATGACCAAATGTATAACACCAGAATTCCCACAGGTCCTTAAAAAGTCTTAAAATGTCCTAAATTAAAATCTTGATGATTAAGGTCTGAAATTTTCTTAAATTTACTGTAAATTTGCTGTAGGTATTAAATTTTTAGATTGTGCGCTTAATGCCGGTGGAAAAAACACACACTAACATTAGCAGAGAGTTACTGGGGAGAGAACTAAGGTTAGCGGAGAGCTAGCTAACATTAGCAGCGAGCTAGATAACATTACTGGGGAGAGAATTAAGGTTAGCGGAGAGCTAGAGCTTTGTTGTGACTAATAGTGGTTCACTTTAACTTTAGTGAGCACTATTCTGGATGACTTAACCTCTCTCAATCTCAAATACTCAATACCTGGATTACCTAGTCACTCTTAAATGTTATACTAAAATTATTTAAAATTCCTATTACTACTAGTGGTTGTGATAAATTACTTAAGTAACGAAGCTCAGTGCTTAGCCACTCTGTTTTGAAAAGAAAATTAGCAGGTACAGCACTCTTGTCTTGTAGTCCTTCTAGGATCGAAGCTCCAGTCTCCCTCTATCTCTTCTCATTAGGCTTTTTAAAAAGATGCAGAAGCTCCAGCACAATGTGTTTACCTGCTATTGTGTTCTATACCTGGCAACCTGGGGTGTGGAAATGGGACTGGGGAATGGGCATTGGGAAAATATTATACATACTGTTCCTTTAATGCATTAAACCAGGCAGCTAAAGGCTACAGTCTACAGTGCCTGATGATGCTTTACTGATCACAGAAGGAGAAGCTTCTGGTTCTTAACTCAGATAATCAGCTGATTCTGATTTAGATTAATGTTTAAAGAACATTCCAGAAGATTGCTGCTTTTTTTATGCTCCCACTGGTGTTTTTATCATTTTGTTATTTTTATCTGGTTTCCAAAAAGCTTAAGATTAGCATTTTAGATGGTGTAAAAGTTGGGCTTTGATGGATAGGAGTAAATTTTTTTTTTATATAAACCTGTTGGTCTATCAATATGACAAACTAAGAGAATCCATTAAAAGTTTGGACATATGTTGTTTGCTTTTCATTAAATATTTCTTTATAGATATTTCGACAAAAGACATTAGAATAGATATTTGCCTACATTGCCCTGTAAAAGTCTTTATTGCTCCAAGTCAAACTTAAATAAAAAAAACTCAAATGTAATGCTAATGCTAATGCTAGCACATGCAGAGGGCAAGTTTCACAACTTTTTTTTGTAGTTAGACATCTCGATCTAACTTTAGCTTTGTAAAACGTATGTGCTTTTTCATGTCTTTACCGACATTACAGAAACTAATAGAAGGATACATCAGCTGCGTCCTTAAAATCACTCTTTTAGTGCTTAGAAATTTCTGCAATTCTTGGAGCAAACTAATACAAAGGGTGCTCTAGCAGTTAAAGCCACTCTGCTGAAGTACAGTGTTATAAGGGTAAGTTTTCAGTGCAGTTTTAGCAGTATTAGCATTAGCCGCTAACTGCCCTAAGTGCCTTTCGCCATTTAGAGATGAGTATTTCTGATTATAGTCTGCATGTTTACTTTGTTAAAACAAGCTACATGGATTGAATTGCTAGCTGATAGCGCCCTGGGTTACAGGAACAGCATTTACTAGCACTAAGTGCTGCTAACTGTGGCTAGCGCTGCTGCTGTCTGTGGAAATCTAAGCTTACTGTAAATAAACAGAAGCGCTTTACTCACCCGAATAAACAGTTTTCAGAAGAGAAATAAAAAATATAGAAGGGAAACATGGCAACACACTTGTTCCATATTAGTGTTGCAAAAATAAAATGTGCCTTATGTATGAAAATAGACCTAAAAATAGACATTCATTGATACTGCGCCTTATAATACAGTGCGCTTTATATTCCGTAAAATAGGGTAATCCCTGTCTTGGAATTTGCCCATAATGCTTAGATATGTCCAAACTTTTGATGGGTACTCTACTTCAGATACTACTTCTCTTATATGTTTATATACTAGCTGATTTCTGAAGACTAAAAGAAAGAATCCAGTACTTTATGGTACTGGTTTATGGTTAAGCACCACCACCTCTCTCCTTGGTTGGCTGTACCTTTACTATACTGCCCCCTCTGGCCAGTAGGCGCTACTGCAGCTCCTGCAGCCTTTCCCTCCCCATTACCGCTTTGCTGCTAACCCCTCTCTCCCGCTCAGAGGATTCCTCGTTGCTTCTGCCAACCCCCCCACGCCGCGGCCCTGGCCACGACCGCCTGGACGTCCCCGAGGTGGACATCGACGACAACACTGTGCACATGCCGGGTCCCACCGCCTGGCCGGGGCAGCCTGAGCGCGGGCAGCATGTGGAGTACACAGAGTATAATAACCAGCCCGGCACCCCAACCCACGGGGGCTACCAGCCCGTCCGGCCCCGCCCCAGCCTGGTGTACGTCCCCCAGGCGGGGCCGGACGGGGCGAGGGTCCCCGTGGTGGTGCAGGTGAGTGAGAGGCCCGGCCACGGTCTGCCTTTCCATTTTCCAGGAAACAAGTCCGGCATTCCGCAGGAAGCCCAGACCCAGACCACCGTCACCTGGCAACCCTACCAGCAAAGCTCCGCCTACCTGGTGTCCTGCCACCCAATCACGCACCGGGACGAGAAAATGTTCCAGGTTGGTGAATGATTCTTGAGCTTGTTTCTTAATTCTATGTTTTATTTGGTTGATGTTGATAATGGTAAAATTGTGGCAGACCTAGAAAGTGTGGGACTGATATATTTTCTGATAATTTTTTTGATAAGAATTCAGAAGAATTTCACATTAAACTACACTAAATCTCTAAATGTGGACAACATCTCAACCATTTTGCAGAAAAGCTTTAAAAATAATAATTTTATGGATTTTACTAGTAATATTGTAGAACTAGATGTGAAATAGATTATTATTATTGGTTGTTAATGTTTTTTTTTTTTATTTGTTCATTCATCATTGGTCATCTAGTTTGGTTAATGTATGAAACACACAGTATCGACTCCCCACCAATTAGCAAAAAGTTAGCAACAAGTTGGCAAGGTCCAAACCACTTTTAGGCCAAATCATTTCAATGTAAGTTAACAGCGCAGAACAGAAACTCAAATTTTAAATAATAATGCATCCATATGCACCACGGACAACATTTCTCCAAAATACCTTATACAAATATTTTCATTTAAAGCATTTATTTGCAGAAAATGAGAAATGGCTAAAATAATGCAAAAAAAGAAAGTTTTAAGAGTTCAGAAATCAATATTTGGTGGAATAACCCTGGTTGGCTTTTAATCACAGTTTTCATGCATCTTGACTTATGTTCTCCTCCACCAGTCTTACACACTGCTTTTGGATAACTCTATGCTGCTTTACTCCTGGTGCAAAAATTCAAGCAGTTTGGTTTGGTTTGATGACTTGTGATCATCCATCTTCCTCTTGATTATATTCCAGAGGTTTTCAATTTGATAAAATCAAAGAAACTCATCATATTTAAGTAGTGTCATTTTTTTCCAAAGCTGTATATTTATTTTAGAAGTTGTATTGTACAGCTTAGTTGTGATCACATGTTCAGCCCAGACTGTGTGGAGGTGTGTATTAGTGTATCTCTAGTGTATTTGATTATGTGGTTTCTGATGCAGTTTGACTCACTGTTATCTACAAAACTTGTATAATTATGTCTGGTGAATGTAGTAAAGAAGATAATGATTTATTGGGGGACACACTTTACACATGCATTTCTGGACAAGCATGTATTACTGTGGCAATTTAGTAATTTAGAAGATTTTACATTAGTATAAGAGTGTTGTGCAGTTTGGCCGAGCATTGACTGCATCACCAGAGTTACATAGTGCCGTTTCTGTCATAATGAGCCTGGAATTGCAATAACAGAAACGTCTCTCTGACAGGGATTAAACCCAGCTTGAATGGTTACCCACAAAACTGTGAAAAAACACAGTGAAGAAGATAATTATAACCCTGTTGTTATCTTACCACAGATGCGTCTTCCCTCAACCTCCACCAGCGCCACACTGATCGGCCTCACCTCTGGAGCGTCGTACAACGTTATCGTAGAAGCCCTGAAGGGGGCGCTGAAGCACAAAATCCTGGAGGAGATCATCACTGCAGGAAACACAGGTTTGAAGATTAAATATAAAGATAAAATATCATTGTTTTATATAATAAGAAAATGAACTAAAAGCACTTTACACCAGTGGTTCTTGGACCTGTTCCTTGGAACCCCTAGTTCAGGGGTGTCCAAACTACGACCCGCGGGCCATTTGTGGCCCGTTTCCTTTTTTGGAGCGGCCCGCGAAGTATTTTAAAAATAGAATGAAAGTTGGCCCGCTGTTAAGCAGGTTTTTATAATGTGAGATTCAAAGTTTGAACGCTAGGGGTCAGAAACGGGCCAAAGAGTCTAAAAGCGGAGAGAGTGCGCATTTCTAGCGTAAAAAACGGGGCAAAAGAGTCTAAAAGCAAAGAGAGTACGCATTTCTAGCGCAGAAAAACGGGCCAAAGAGTGTAAAAGCGGAGAGGGTGCGCATTTCTAGCGCAAAAAAACGGGGCAAAGAGTCTAAAAGCGGAGAGGGTGCGCAACAAAAAAAGTTTGGACACCCCTGCCCTAGTTGATCATCATCACTGGCTTATACAGTATAATAAATTGACAGAATTAATTTTAATGAATTAGCTGATGTTTAAATTCTGTGTTTTCTACTCTCTCTTTTTCCTCAATACCCATCAGTCCAAGAGGGAAGCTCCCCCAGCAGCGACGCCTGCTACGACACTTTCACGGCTACCTACCACAACGTTGGAGAAGAGTGGGAGCGAATGTCCGAGACTGGGTTCAAGCTCTGGTGCAGATGCCTCGGCCTGGGAAGCGGCCACTTCCGATGCGACTCGTCCAGTACGTATTATTTTATTATCTTGTGTCTGAACTGAAAGCAGAAGCATTTCTGAGTGGAGAAGAATATGGATAAAATGTTGTGTTTGATGGTACCAGTTGGCTAAAACACCATCCATTCAGTTCCCACATAATAACTAAAACAAGTATTACCAGATATAATTAAACCTCTATTTACGAGAGAAAACTCATCGCATAGTGTAATGTCTTATTATAGATCTATTTCAAACCTATCCTTAATTTCTAAGATTTTAGGAAAAAGCTATGACCCAACAACCAGATCTATTTAAATTTCCAATCTGGGTTTGGGCCTCATCATAGCACTGAGACCGCTCTAGTTAAGATAACAAATGATGAAATATTGTCATTTTGAGCATGTATTTGCAGAAAATGAGAAATGGCTGAAATAACAAAAAAGAGATGCAAAGCCTTCAGACCTCAAATAATGCAAAGAAAACAACAAGTTCATATTCATAAAGTTCAGAAATAAATATTTGGTAGAATAACCCTGTTTTTAATTACAGTTTTTTTCATGCATATTGGCATCATGTTCTCCTCCACCAGTCTTACACACTGCTTTTGGATAACATTATACCTGCACTCCTGGTGCAAAAATTCAAGCAGTTCAGTTTGGTTTGATGGCTTGGGATCATCCATCTTCCTCTTGATTATATTCCGGAGGTTTTCAATTTGGTAAAATCAAAGAAACTCATCATTTTGAGTCAAATGAACATTGTTGTTTTATTCTATGAAATACTGCCAACATTTGTCCCAAATTACAAATAAACATATTGTGATTTAGAGCATTTATTTGCAGAAAATGAGTCTTGCAATCATGCTCTCCTCCACCAGTCTTACACACTGCTTTTGGGTGAACTTATGCCACTTATCTCTATTGTCTTGTCGACAGAATGGTGCCACGACAGCGGCAACAACTACCGCATCGGTGAGAAGTGGGACCGGCAGGCGGAAAACGGTCACATGATGAGCTGCACCTGCCTCGGCAACGGCAAGGGAGAGTTCAAATGCGAGCCACGTAAGTCCCGCCCCTCCTCACTCCCCATTGGCTGGTGATCGAAACAAAATAAACATCTTCTTATCTTATTAACTCAATGTTTTTGTGTATTTTTTAGATGCGTCCACGTGTTACGATGATGGAAAGATGTACCAGGTTGGGAACCAGTGGCAGAAGGAGTACCTGGGGGCCATCTGTACCTGTACCTGCTACGGAGGACAACAGGTACATATTAGCGTAAAAGAAAATCCTCCGAAATACGAGTTGATCGAAAGACATTAGGGTCACAACGTCAACCAGTGAGTTCATGGCATCGTCCACCTTGGCTCAGGACCGCCTACAGGGTGTTTACAGAGCTAGTTAACGTTAGCGATCTTGTGTAAGAAATTGTAGGTTTAAATCGGATCTCCGGTTGATTCTGTATTTTACAGAAACTGCGATCTTGTGTTAGTTATTGTAGGTTTAAATTGGATCCCATAGAGATTTTTGGATTTGGATCATCCCTGATAATATACATACGACATATACTGTCATCTAAATTAAATTGCTTAGAAGTTTATGTATAATATGTGTTATACTGATGTTAGTGGGAATTTTGGATACATTTGAATGGTCTACAGTGGTGCTTAATAGTTTGTGAGTTTGTGAACCCTTTAAAATGTTATGTATTTTTGCATTAATGTGCAAAAAAAAGTCCTAAAAGTCTATAACGAGAAATATTATCCTTCTAAAACATTAAAGGAGAACTTAAAATGTGTAAAACAGACTTTTGTTGTAGTAAAACATGATAAAAAGTTCTTATCTTTGATGAACAGCACACCTCTGTTCTCCCACAGTGTTCAGAGATCCAGAAATTTTAACAGTTTGTCCAACAAACACCCTTCAGACTGGGTGATACGGGGCATAATTTACCCTGATAAATCACTTTTTACATCGTTATTCAGCTCAAAGTAGCTCCACACCTCCTTACTGGAATCCGGAGAGCCCTGACATTTAAAACGAGGCATTAATAACTTAAGAAGTGCTTATTAAAACACACTGTTTACATCCTATAACACTAGCTTCCACTCCGAACGCCACCATTACTGTACTCTATAGAGTCTATGTAAATATAAGTCTATGTTATTTTTAGTTCAGTAATGGCGGCGCTCAGAGTTAGAGTCACCTGGGATAGTTTTCTCAGCCTGTTGAAGGAGTGTATAATAAGTAGAGTGTGTGTTTTGGTGTATCAGGGTTGGCGCTGTGAGAACTGCAGGAGGCCGGGAGCTGAGATTGATGCTGGTTTGCTGAAGCCGGTCAGTTCAGACGTCTACAACCGCTATCGTGAGGGCACCCTGCGGAAAGTGGTGAGTCTACAGCACCCATCCAGCAGAAACTGCACAGAAATTTTTTTTTTTTTTTTTGGAAAAAAAAAAACATATTTTCTCTTGATTTTTTTTTTATTTTTTTGCAAAAGATTACAAGATACAAACATGGAAAAATCTGAGAAAATGGAAACATTTATATGAATAATAAATAATTCTTGAAGGGTTTTCCTATTTTATAGACGTCATATATATTTACCAATTTCACTTATATCTCTGTTGCAAGCAGAAGTTTGACACTTGAAAATAAGGGGTAGGGTATAAGTGAGAAATCTAGTGATTCTGATCAGGTTTCAGATCAATGTGTCTTAAAATCGTCCTCTGAGCTTTTGACTAAGACAAGATTTTTCAAATCCAAACTCATATTTCGCCACAAAAATTAGAAATGAGATTGATTTGGTGGAATAACCCTGGTTTTTGATCACAGTTTTTTTCATGCATCTTGGCATTGTGTTCTCCTTCACCAGTCTTACACACTGCTTTTGGATAACTTTATGCTGCTTTGCTCCTGGTGCAAAATTTCCAGCAGTTCAGTTTGGTTTGACGGCTTAAAATATACATATTTCTCTTGATTTTAAGATTTGTTCATTTTTGCATCTTATAACAAAAAAAAGCTGCAAAAAAAAAATCTAATAAAAAAAAATGGAAACATGGATAAAAACCCATTAAAAACAATAAAATCTTAAATTCATATTTCTAATATTTCTATTTACCAATTTTCCTTGTAACCTTTTCAAGAATTTATTGTTTTTATATATTTTTTAGTTTTAGTAATTGGTTATTATTTTTTACTGCTTTATGTTCTTAGTTTTAAATTTTCATCTGTAACTATATTATTATAATTTTTTTATTACCTTTGATTTTCTTACCAATGATTTTGGGATTCCTACTAAATTCTTACTTTTATCTTATTTTTTTTTTTATATCTTATTTTATAAAATGCTGAGTAATTTTATTTATTTTTTCTTTGACAGCACCATGTCTATGTATTGGCATAGCTACATCATCAATGTACTCCGAGATCAAATAAAGTTGATTGACATTGTTTGACATATTTTCTTTTTTTTTTTTTACTTTCAGAACATCCAGTGTCCAATCGAGTGCCTCCGACCAGATCTCCTCGCCGACGCCGTGGCCAATCCCAACACCAGGGAGTGATCGCCCACCCAGTGCCCTTCTACTGCAACCAACCCTCATTATAAACCCCGCCCACCTCCGTTAAACCCCGCCCACCTAAGGGTGGGTCTACCTGAGAGTGTACTAACCCCCATCCCCACCCCCCCTATAGTGCCTTAAAGCCTTCCTACTGTTTACCATATTCACCAGCGCCGTCCTACTGCTGCTTCTCAGCCAATCAGTGAGCTGATATTTAAGCCCCTCCCATATATAATAACAGTTCAAATTGAGTGGCATCATCGAAGCGAACGATTGGCTGTCAAAATATAGTATTATTCCTGTTTTTTTTCTTTAAAAACAACAGAAACAACCTAGGCCTGTCAGGATAACTATTAACTATTAATTATTAACTATTATATTGGTGTTTGGACGATATATTGTCATAGAAATAATATTGCGATAATCGATATTATTGTCATTTTAGAAGAAGGATATAATGATAATATAATATCATATAACGTATAGCTATTTTTCTCACTACCAAAAAAATATATAGGACAGTGTATAAATAAATACATTTTACGATAAGTCGTAACTAACGTAGTTATCGTAACAGGCCTACGACAATGTGTACGATTTTTTTTTACTTTTATGGGAGGAGCGTACAAAACGTTTTAAACATCAGACCCACCTTTCCAGTACTACCATTTTTTTTCTTCGTAAATTAGTGGCTATATCTATTTTTGTAATCACGTACGAGAAAAAAATTACGTACGAGACGAATAGAATGATATTAATGATTAATAAAAATCAAGCACTGTCGTTTTTTTTTTCTTTGAGAATGTTGGAGATCCAGGTGGAGCTCCAGTTTATTTGAGGTTCATTTCTCCAGGTTTCAGTTCGTCCTTTAGTTTAATTGTGTTTAATTTTCTCTCTCTTTTTTTCTTCTACGGCTCAAGTTTGAGGCCAGCACTGTTTTAAAGATTATGACACTTGATTTTGATAATTTAATGTAATTTGATGTGTTCTTTAGACGCTTCTCTGTTTTTATCCCCTCATTCCTCCGTTGTCGAGTGCTTTTGTTTTGTACTGTAGGTTCCAAAGTCTTCACTACTGTCAAGATTCCCATTTTTTGATAAAGTTTTACAAAAGAACCTCAAACTGCTGAAGTGTGTTTGTGCTTCTTTCTTTGCATTTAGCTACTTTAAGTTTCATTCATTGCTGACACTGATGTGCAAATGCATAAAAACACACATATACAGAATAGCAGAAGAGAAAGATCCGCAAACGGCAGGTTTAAGTTCATTTTTATGCTCTACTTAGTTACTAAGTTTACTACGATTATTTTTCTTCGCAAACTGGCTGTTTTACAGCTGAAAGAATACAAGCTGTACAGGACTAGAATAGTAATTTTTAGCTGAGCAAACGGATGTTTACTTTTATTTATGAATTTCTTTCACACTTAACATTACAATGGGTATTTTCTTTTCTTTGTAAAACTAGTTTAATCTACATTTTTCTCTTCCTCATTGCACTTCTTGACAATCATTTTATTGACTATATATGGGCTATTCCACTGAATAGGTGCCATTTGCTTATTGTAACTCTTCCAAATAAACTTTTTAATATATTTTTTAAACTCTGAATCTAATAACACATATATTTAAATATTCAAAACATGTACTGGTCAAACTCAGGCAGCTTTATTTTTTTTACAAGCTTTCTAATCTGAAAATGGTTCAAAAACTCATGTGACAATTAAAAAGCATGTTTAAAAAAGCAAGTCCACCAATTCCTTTGATTTTCTCTCAGAAAGGTTTTATAGAAATGTTTGCCTGCATATTCAAATAATTGATATTTATGACAAAAAAAAAATTTCTTTTACTGGAACTCACTCCTGTTACTCTATGTTTTGAGTAACAGGAATGAGTATATTTTCATAGAATTAACAAAAACATGAAAAATAGATAAATGGTGGCTATGCTAATAGCATGAAGACACTGAACACATTCTAGTGACATTTCTCTAAATATGTATTTTAAAAATAAACCAATAAGATGTGAAAATTCATTTAGGTAACAGGACTGAGTGTTGAGATTGAGCTCCTCAGTCATCGTTACAATAAGATCAAATGTACAGAAAAACTAATGAGGGAACTTGGGGAAATTTTGTTCTTCAAATGATCTTCAGACGAACCAGCTGATGATGTCACTTCCTGTTGTAGATGTGACTTCCTGTTTTAGAATGTTCCAGAACTGAGTAAAACCACAACACAGGGACACAACTAAAATGTGTATTTTAACTTAAACATTAAAAAAAAAAAAAAAAAAGTAAAAAAAGTATTTTTAAAACATAGGTGGGATTTGGACTCAACCATAATTCATGTTTTTAATTACTTTTGCAATTAGGTCGATGTACAAGACACTATGCTTAATAACTATTTACATTATACATTATACATGTAATTTCCTGGGGACAGAAATGGCACCTATTCAGTGGAATATGCCAAATACATAACCAATTAAAAAGCCAAGTACATGTAATAAAATCACTGGAAAATGGTACCAGGTGCCAGGCGTGGGCTATAGAGGGTTATAACTAGTAAGAATCTGGTATAAAAGCAACAAGCACACAGTGAAAACATCTAAAAGTCAGGTTTTGTCATGGTAAGGGGCGTCAGTACATTTCTGTGATGCAGCATTAATACAGAAATGTACATTATTGAGATCTTTGAGAAACATAAGCTGCTTTCATCACCACATCTTTTCCAGGAATGTCCATCATTTTATTTTTTTGAAAAGACAATGCTAAACCACACTCTGCACACATTATTACAAAAAGCATAACTGCTTACTTTTGTGAGAATAATGAAAAATAAAGAGTTTGGAAAGAAACAAACCAGTCATGAAACACAAATCTTTGAGAAACTGTTTATTCTGTATCTTCAGCTACAGTGAGGAGAGCTCCCAGCCACTAGAGGCAGCAGAGTGCAATCTGAATCAGTGGAATGTATCGTATCGTTGAGTAAAAACATCACCTCTACTGTTCACTACTGAACTTTTACAGCATCAACTACTGAACTACTGAAGAACATGGTCAGAAACATCAAGTTAGAAGAAAGTGCAGTAGAGAAACGGAATGATCTGGAAGAAAAAGACGAAACTATGTGAAATAATAGACGACGTTAGTGCAAGAAAAGCTCATTAGGAAATAGCAGGAACTGGTAACAATTAGCCTTTCTGTGCTAATAGATGACATGGTGTTAATGCTCACAGATAGTCTGGATTACAGTGAGGGAAACGTTAGCGTTGAGCTGTAGGTCGATTAGCCTCTAATGTAAGAAAAATGTGCGCCTAATGCAGGTCATGTACCAAACATAAGAGATCCCAATGCTAGTCTTGAAGGTCTTATTTACTTAATAAAGTAAATTACTGGGATGAATTTTCTCCAAGGAGCAGGTTAGGATCCACTCTTAAAGTTTACTGATGGAAAGGGCACAAATTAGTTCAGAGAGTTAATGGATGAGGGTAGGATGATGCTAACTAAGAGGTGGAGAATAGGCAGTAGGTAAACATGCAACCCTAATCCAGTTTTTAATGGTGGAACAGGCGCTTGTTGGTGTGCGCCAGGGTGATGCCCAGCTCGTTACAGGCGTTAATCACCACCTCATCAGCAGTGGAGCCGGCGGGGGCAGCGATGTACTCAACACCACTCTGAGAAAAAACACGGAAAACACCAGATAAACACATTAAATTGGGCTGTCAATCAATAACAAAAAATATGTATTAATTAATAGCAATAATAATAATAATTGCAACTAAATCACATTTTACTTCTTAGCACTGAAACTTTGAATGAAATTTTAAATGTAAGATAAAATAATCAATGTAAGATCACCACAATTGGATTTTATTTATTAACCCTTCCTTATACACAGAAATAAATCTGAGGGGAATCTGTTACGCTCATTCTCTCGAATAAAGACCCAGAGAGAGACAGACTACTTTTACTTACTTCCTTTATTGATCACTCAATCTTTTCAATAGTACTATTTTTCTCCAATCTGTATGTTTATTTTTATTTATTTATTTTATTACTGTTATTATTTTCTATTATCTGTTTACTTATTATTAAATGCTTTGGCAATAGTGTATATAATTACATTCATACCAATAAAACACCACTGAACTGAGCTGAGAGAGAGAGAGAGAGAGAGAGAGAGAGACAGACAGAAGAGAGAGACGAGGGAAAGACAGAAAGAATGAGATAGAAAAAAGAGCCAAACAGAGAGACAGAGAAAGAAAGACAGAGAGAGAGACAGACAGACAGACACAGACAGATACAGACAGGAAAAGACAGACAGAAAGATACAGAGACAGATAGACACAGAGGAAGACAAGAGAGATAGAAAGACAGAGACAGATAGAGAGCGACAGAAAGAAGGAAATAGACAGAAAAAACGATACAGACAGGGAAAGACAAAGAGAGACGGAGAGGAAGACAGAGAGACAGAAAGCCAGACAAAGACAAAGAAAAAAGAAAGACGGACAGACTGATACAGACAGGAAAAGACAAAGACAGAGAGAGACAGACAAAGAAAGAGATAGACAGAGAAAAAGATAGAAAGAATAAAGACAGACAGAAAAAGAAAGACAGATAGAAAGACAAAAGAGAAAGAAAAAAAAAGGCAAAGAGAGACAGAAAGAAAGACAGAAAGAGATAGACGAGGGTAAGAAATAGCCAGAAAGAGAGAGACAGGTAGAGACAGACAGTAGTGATCAGTGGGTGGTGGTAAGGTGGTGTTACCCGTTTGGCGCGGTCCACGTTGTCTCTGAAGGGGAAGAAAGCGTCGGAGCTCAGAGCCACAGCCTGTAGAGAACTCAGCCAGTTTCTCCTCTCCGTCTCAGAGAGAAACTCAGGAACCTCCTCATACAGAGCCTTCCACACCGCCAGGTCCTCACCCTGACATATAAACACACACAGACACAACATATATAAACTACTGATAATACTCTCAATTACATCATTAATTATTACCCTCTTATAACTCAAATACTGACTCCCGAAACACTCATCTACACTAACTTTACAATGCTAACTGTATCTATATTCTATTAATTTATATGCTACATAAGATTTGCTTCTTTGCTGGTTAAATATATTTGGAGAAAAAAGGGAGGAAATTGGGTTTTTGACTAAATCAAGGCTTTAAGAGAAATTACACCAAATTAGGGCTGCAACTAATGATTAATCAATCGATAATTTTTTCTGATTAATCGATTACTAAATCAGATAAAATGCAAAACATTTCATAAATTAAACTGTCTTTGTACAAAAGCAAAAGTTGTTGTGATGCCATGTGCTGACAATAAGGCAATTATTCTGCAATTAATGCAATTAATTTGTATTAAATATATTTGAGGAACACATGCATTAACTTATTAAAAATAGTGTTTACATGAACTAACCTGAGATTTACATTAAATTGTATTATTCTCATCATTTAATAGCAGCAGCAGTGTATGCACTGTAAATATACATTTGGCTGTCATTCACAAACGATTTTACACAACGTCTGTCAGGAAACACCTTAAAAAAGGCAGTAAATATATTTTAAAAATGTTTAGATTGATTTTCTTTTACTCTGAATAGAACTGACGCCACATTTAAGGTAAGTTCTTGGTAATAACAGCTGTGAATAAAATATGACCTACAGTAATTTATTTATAATACAGAAGTTACAGGAGAACTGTTTTAAAAAGGTCATAATTAGAGGAGGAGACGGTGGTATGAAGTGTGTTATCTACTCTGTACCTCTCCGACGGTGCCGCTGACATACTGGTCGATGGCGTTGGCCATCTCTGCTCGTTTGACGCCGGAGCGAAACTTCATACCCAGAACTGTGGGATGATGCCTCAACCACCAGTTATCAGCCTTATCTCCAGCCAGACGAGTGCAGTGGATCCGAGACTGCTGCCCAGCTCCAATACCGATCACCTGATCACACACACAAAAAAAAAAACATACCAACATTAGAGCTCTTGAAAAAATATATAGAGCACTGAAATATGATGAGTTTCTTTAATTTTACCAAATTGAAAACCTCTGGAATATAACTAAGAGGAAGATGGATGATCACAAGCCATCAAACCAAACTGAACTACTTGAATTTTTGCACCAGGAGTAGGGCTGGGCGATATGGAAAAAAATCTTATTACGATATAGTTTTTCATATCAGCCGATATCGATATGTATCACGATATAAATCAAATCACTTTCTGTTACACTTAAAGGTTTCTATTTTTACTCAGAAGTGACAGAATAAGGGAGTTATGGACAAAATCACTAGCAGGCTCAGAGCCTTGTGGACAGACACTAGGATGTTAACATCTTGCCAGGTGGGTACAGCTTTTAAATTAATTTTAAAAAGGGGACAAATATATAAACTAAAAAATATGTAAGACCCTTTACATTATATGTCTGTTTAATTTAAATTGCAATAACACTTTATTTATTTTTATAAAATTATATTTAATCAAAAGATCATTCCCCTCCCTGAATGCAGGCAACTACATAAAGCAAAATACAAGAGTATATCACAGTGTTCATTTTGACAGGTGATTTTGATACAGTCTTAGTCTTTTCACTAAAATGTATAATAGTTTTAGTTACATTTTAGTCTATCGGATATTATTAGTTTTAGTCAGATTTCAGTCTAGTTTAATTTTGGTCATATAAAAAGTATGTATTACATATGTTTTACTGTTTTTCTATTTTCTATTTGTTGTAATTTTAGATAATATACTGCTTATGTTTTTTTTTAAATAAGAGCCTTTAGTTTTTTTTTCATTTAAATTAAGCTAACATTTAAATATTTTTAAAAAAAAGTGGCCTATAATGGAGGTGGGAGGAATAAAGTCAAGTTTCTGAAATGATCCACTTCTACTGCAGTACAGATTTATACTAACATTACTGGCTTTCAGTAGACTAGACTTACATTACTTAAGTGTATTTAAAACTCCAGTTCAGTAACAGCAATGTTTAGCTCAGTTCAAATACAGCTAGACAGATTATATAATCTTCTGTATTTAGTAAAATATCCAGCATAACAGACTCTCTATCTGTTAAAAACTATAAAACACAAAGACAGAGGAGAATGCTGCCCTCAGGGTTTTCTAACAGAAACAGTGAGAGTTAGGAAAAAAGATGGAAAGTGCTTCCTTTCTGTGTGTTTATATACTAACCCCTCACTCGTGCTGAAGTTAACCTTAATTTACACGAAACGTGGATTAACACGGCTAACGTGCGTTACCCATTAGTTTATTAGAATGTAAAAAGCAGTGAAAGCATCTTAGCTAATGATGACAGATTGCACAGATCCCTTTTACACCTAAACATCGCTAACTTTAAACTGGAGACAAGCTAATCTAACTAGCAGCAAACAGAGCAGCGTTTACCTGCCTTCAGAAATCTGAACAAGCTCACCTCTCTAAATATCTTGGAGACGCATGCCTCATATTTAAAAGGTGAGTTTTCCAGTGTAGCGCCGCTGAATAGTATAAATGAAGTTTATCCAGTAAATGGGAGAGAAGGAGCCGCTATGTGAGGAGTTCAGAGTGGAGGGGCTCGGGGGGTGGGGCGGAGGGGGATGGTGGAGAGGGGAGGGGAGGGGTTGTACTGGGCTGAGCAGCAGTTCAGCGTGCTGCCTGATCTCGTGCTGCGCCTTTTCACAACGCTACTTAAACGGGAAATAGAAAATTTAGTTTATCGAATTTCTCGCCCCGACTTATCGCGATATATAGTTTCCTCGATAACTATCGATATCGTTTTATCGCCCAGCACTAACCAGGAGTAAAGTAGCATAAATTTATCCAAAAGCAGTGTGTAAGACTGGTGGAGGAGAACAGGATGCCAAGATGCATGAAAAAACTGACCACCAAATATTGATTTCTGAACTCTTAAAACTTGATGAATATGAACTTGTTTTCTTTACATTATTCTTAGCATCTTTTTTTATTTCAGCCATTTCTCATTTTCTACAAATAAATGCTCTAAAAGTGGCCTGTAGTTTATAGAATAAAACAACAATGTTCATTTTACTCAAACATAAACCTATAAATAGCAAAATCAGAGAAACTGATTCAGAAACTGAAGCGCTCTCAATTTTTTACATAGCTGTACGTTAAGAAAAAAATTAATTTGTTTAGGTTAATTAGTTTATGCTGAGTGTTTACTTACCACACGTTAGTGTTAGCTTGTGCTAAATAGCAAAACACAAATAAACAAGCTAGTTCCTGGTTAACTGTGATGGTTTTTACATCTCCCTCAACTACTGACTTGTTACTCTAAGACAATGTATAGATCCCTCCCTCAGACAAAGTCTGCTTGCTAATCCTGCTGTCTACTGTTTGAGTTTCTAAACCAAAATAACGGAAAGTGTGTTTATGCTAGTAATGGCATAGTATATGATTGTGATTATAGTATATGAGTATGAGTATGTTATTAGTATATAATATATGAGTGCTGTTATTAATTTGGTTTAGAAACTAAAAAAAAAAAAATTACATTTTTGTCCCAAATGCATACTGGTTTTATGTGAATGTTAGCGTGTGTGCTCACCTGTCCGTCTTTAGCGTAGCACACGGAGTTGGACTGGGTGAACTTCACAGCGATGGTGGCCACGATCAGATCCTGCAGAGCTTTCTCAGACAGCTAATCAATATTAAAAACATCAAACAGTTTAAACCACAATCAATCATTTAATCAATCACCAATAAATAAACAGGAAGTGTGTAATGTGTCTCACCGTTCCTTTAGAGACGATGTTGCTGAAAAGCTCTTTATCGATGACAGCGTTGTTCCTCTTTTGTTTGAGATGAAGTCCGAAAAGAACCCGAACCTCCTGCTCATCCGGCTCATACTCCGGATCCATCTGATACACAACACGGACACTTTATTAGAAACACCTACAAACCTCAGCTTTTCATTTACAGCTGGCCACTTTATTTGAAACACCGACTGCGCAAAGATATTTATATGAGAAATTGATAACGAACTGTGGAATGACTGTGCAGGGGGTTGCTAGGCTGTTGCTATGTAGTCTCAGGTAGTTGCCATGGCATTTCAGGTAGGCGGTTGCTACCTACAGTGTCTCACTGTATTGGCTTAGTGGTTGGTGTGAAATTTCAGGAGGTTGCTGTGGTGCTGGTAGGCGGTTGCTGTGCTGATTCTACACTGTCACACTGTATTGGCTTAGTGGTTCCTGTGACATCTCAGGTGGTTGCCATGGCAATGCAGGTAGTTGCTGTGATGCTGGTAGGCAGTTGCTATGCTGATGCTATGTTGTCTCAATGTATTTGCTTAGTGGTTGCTGTGATATTTCAAAAGGTTGCCATGGCATTTTAGGTAGTTGCTGTGGTGCTGGCAGGCGGTTGCTATGTCTCACTGTACTTGCTTATTGGTTTCAGTAATATTTCAGGAGGTTGCCATGGCATTTCAGGTAGTTCCTGTGGTGTTGGTAGGCGGTTACAATACTGTTCCAATGCTGTCATACTGTTTTTCGCTTAGTGGTTGCTGTGATATTTCAGGTGGTTGCCATGGCATTGCAGGTAAATGCTGTAGTGTTGGTAGATTGTTGCTATGCTGTCTCTGTGTATTTGCTCAGCAGTTGTCATGATCCATATACCAATACCATATTAACCACCTAAACACCACATAGACCAAGTGAGAGCAGGCATTACCTGGAGGACACAGTAGTTGCCGTTCTTCTTTTTGGAGAGAATCCGAAGAGCCTCCTCATCATACGCCGGGGCGATTATACCATCCGACACCTGCAGGAGATTTGGGGGAGGAGTTATTCAAGAACCAATAGATTTTAGAGTCATTTAAATTAATTTAAACAGGAAGTTTGGTTGGTAGGTCCTGGTACACACCTCTCTGGAGATTATCTTAGCGGTCGGAACATCACAGGGGTCAGAGAGAGCGATGAAATCTCCGAAAGACGACATCCTGTCTGCACCTGAAAACATCAGACACAGTGAATGAATGGATCGGGTATTATCAGCCATTTAATCTTAATCCAGTTCTGAGTGTTTGCTTTAATCCTGGCATCCAGATCTCGGAGGAGAGTTCTCAGAAGATAAGAGTAACTTTTTAACGGTGCACACTAGGGCTGCACAATATTTCGTTTAAGCATCATAATCCCGATGTGCTTATGTACAATAGTCACATGTCAGGACGTGCGATGTCATTTAAGGCAATTAAATCAAACATGTCAAGTTGCAACGTTTTGATTGACACAAGAAGTAGATACACAGCGCTGTCTCTGTGTCTGTGTGAGTGACAGGCTGCTGCTGCCTGAGAAGCGCGAGGGGGAGGGGGAGCGCCATCCACATGGTTGGGCACGTGCTTGTAAACGTGAGCATGTGTGGAAAGCTGTGCACCTCAGTCCAGCACAGTTTAGCAGTGCAGATATTTCTAGTTACAGCTGAATTCAAGCTTTTAATCCCTGAAAAACAAACGCTCTTATTCACCTTTTAAAAAGCCATTTAAATGCCTGATTAAAGGGCCGAATACTGTTGTTTTACTGTTTTCCTCGGGTTTTGAGAGGTCAGCTCTGACTCAGCTCTTGATCGGTCCGCGTGCAAGACAGCTGAGGGGGGTGGGGGCGGGGCTAGTGACGTCATCGGCCCTGCACTGTTTAATATCGCCATATATATTGTTGAAAAAAAAGTATTATTTTTTTATTCAATGTCGTAAAGCCCTACTGCACACTCAGAACAAAGTACACACTAACGCTAATGCTAATACACTACAAAAAAAAAAAAAAAAACAGTTATTACACATACAACAACAACAACAACAGAAGCGTGTGTGTGAGTGTGAGTGTGTGTGTGTGTGTGTGTTACCTCTGGCCCTGGCGTAGGCGGTGGCGAGTGGTGTGAGGTCCTTCAGCATGTCGTGCACCATACACACCTTAGCTTCCTCCTCACTTAGAGCTACACCAACCGCAGCACCTGCAACACAACACCATGAGATTTCAGAAGGTTGCTAGGCTCTATACTATATTGCTATATACTAGGAGGTCATACTATTTTGATGGTTGATCGAGGGATGCTACAGCAGTTGCTGTATAAATTAGAACCATAGGAAAAACAAGTAAAAAACTTATGGTGTTGAGTGGTTGAGAGTTTCTATAGTATTTCAGGTGGTTGTTATGATGTAGCTGTGGCATCCAATCTGCATTACATGGTTCTGGTAAGTGGTTATTCTATTGTTCTATTGTGGTGGAAGATAAATGCTGCCCCCTAGTGGAGAACGTCATTTACGCAATATAAGCTCACCTGCAGGACTGACGTGTTTGAAGGACGTGGCTGCAGGTAAACCCAGAGCGCTCTTCAGCTCTCGCACCAACTGCCAGGCATTCAGAGCATCACACAGATTAATAAACCCCGGAGAACCGTTCAGCACTGAGAGAGAGAGAGAGAGAGAGAGAGAGAGAGAGAGAGAGAGAGAGAGAGAGAGAGAGAGAGAGAGAGAGAGAGAGAGAGAGAGAGAGAGAGAGAGAGAGAGAGAGAGACATTTAATTTTTTCTTGATCTAGAGCATAACATTTATTGTAAAAAGAGGAAAACAAGCAAGCACTTCATTTGTTTCCACAAGAAAGGAAGACAATAGGGCACTTTGTCTCTATTTTACAGCCCCTAGATAAAGCTATATACACTTAGTACCTCTAGAGTGGACAAAAAGGGACAAAGTGCCCTCTAGAGTGGCAAAAAAAAAAAAGAAAAAGAAAAGAAGAGCCCTCTACGAGCGGTCAAAAAGGGACAAAGCTCCTTCTAGAGTGGCCAAAGAGACAAAATGTCCTCTAGATGTGGCAAAAAGGGGACAAAGTGCCTTCTACAGTACTAAAAAAAGATACAAAGTGCCCTCTAGAGTGGCCAAAAAGGGAAAAAGTGCCCTCTGGAGTGGCAAAAAAAAAAAAAGAGACAAAGCGCCCTCTAGAGTGGCAAAAAAGGGACAAAGCGCCCTCTAGAGTGGCCAAAATGTAACAAAGCGCCCTCTAGAGTGGCCGAAAAAGGGGCAAAGCGACCTCTAGAGTGGCCAAAAAGAGGAAAAAAAAAGCACCCTCTAGATTGGCCAAAACCATGGGCCACTGGGGAAGGGACAGTTCCAAGACCGTTCACTCAGTTACTCATGCACCGTTCTTTAGTTTACAATGCGAGATGCTAGACTAAAATGCTAAGCATCCCATATATCACCCCAACAAAGCTTTTAAAATATACCCAGATATATCCAGATGCTTATGAAAAATTAAAATTAATTCTTGATTTTTGTGGTGTCAGTTAGTGGTTATTATAGTCATATAAGCTATAATTAGAATGCTTTTTTCGAAGCACTGCTTCTCCCTCCAGCCTATACTTATACTTACATCCAAGCAGTTTTAATATATAATTGGTTCTTGGGGGGGAAGAAAATAGCTTTGTAATTTTTATTTTGCTTTTCCACAAAAATAAATAAATAAATAAATAAATTAATTAATTAATAAAAAATGTTTTAGTGAATACTAGCACAGGTGTTGGCGCTGAACCTCTGCGTACCTGTGAGCGGCAGGGCGGGGCGTAAGGTGTAAATCTGGGCGGGAGCTTGGTGAGGGTTCATGCCGTAGCGGAGCTGAAGCTGAGAGACTCCGCCGCTGTACTCACGCCGGAAATAATCAGCGATCGCCTCGTCGTACTGAGCCGTGTGAGTGAACGCCTGAGAGAACAAAATCACACACAAATATATTCAAAAATTAAACACCAAGAGCTCAGTGATATGTACAGAACATCCTGCAGACACATGTTGCTTTATCTTATGCAGAACTTCCAACTTACAGCAGAGTTCAGCAGGGTAATGCTCACCCACACACCACAAAGAACGTTTGTTTCCCAGCAATGTCTCCACCAGATTGCAGCACTTCTTTGTCTTACCTGGTCCCTAAACTGATTAATAATCCAAAATTTATTATGTAGCAGCTAGGACAACCTATAAGTGTAGAGCTACAGGATCTACAGGCCCAGCTGTAGCAACATCTGTGGGTAAATGTGCTGCAGGATCCATATAGAACCTGTAGAACCTTCATAACCCAACCCTCTCAAGCTCATCTTATATCCAGGATGGAGGAACCAACAGTGTTCTATAGAGTCTCATTACAATTGTATTTCAACCATTCTAAGCAATAAACTTATAACTTAAGTTTCATTCTAATATTGTAGTGTTGAAGTCTACAATCAGCTTAACTGTGTCAAAGGTTAAACGAGGACACGATGAGTAAACAGTGAGCAGGAATCTGGACCATGACCCAGTATGACCAGCACTGCAGCCACCAGGCCAAGTTCCCAGTACATTCCCAGTTCAGCTCCAGTTCAGCTCTGTTGACTGACTGATTAAATAATGGGGGTCAGTGGTGATTTAATCAGTGTGGAGATAAGCAGTGATGTGTGTTTACTTAGAAACTATGAGGTTTCTGCCTCTGTAGTTTAAGATTGGAGTCAGAGTGTGTGTGTGTGTGTGTGTGTGTGTGTGTGTGTGTGTGTGTGTGTGTGTGTGTGCGTGTGCGTGTGCGTGTGCGTGTGTGTATGGAGAGTGTGTTATTAGTGGGGGTTGGGGGTTATTGCGCAGTATGAACTCAACTGCAGGTCTGAACAGGTCTGAAGGGAAGGAACAGAAGAGGAGTTGAGAAAAACCTGAAGATCATCATGTCATTTTCAAAGGATCGAAATCGAGTGGAAAACTACGGATCACTGATGTATTAAATAATTATGAGTGGGTGAATCGTTCAGGCAGTGCGAGTGACAGTGATCTGAGCTGTGAGCTAGTGGCTGGTAGGCTGGGAAAGCATTGTGCAATTTACAGGGGTTGGACAATGAAACTGAAGCACCTGGTTGTAGAGCACAATAATTTATTGTGGTGACGGACAGTTCTGGTGGAAACAGGAGAGTTGAGGTGTACATTGAATTCTGCATGATTTGATCAGCCGTGGTTTTAATGATTCTTGGATACAATCCGGGTTAGCACCCGAACATCCCTTTCAGACAGCTTCCTCTTACAGCATCCACAGTTAATCCTGTTGGATGTGGTTGGTCCTTCTTGGTGGTATTGGTGCTGACATTACCATGGATTCCGTGGCTCTTGATACATCACAAAGACTTGCTGTCTTGGTCACAGATGCACCAGCAAGACGTGCACCAACAATTTGTTCTCTTTTGAACTTGTTGTGTGCACTGCAATATTTTGAGTAAAACTGTGCTCTTACCCTGCTAATTGAACCTTCACACTCTAATGACAGGCTGCTCCAATTTAGCCAAGAAACCTCCCACACTAAAATGACAGGTGTTTCAGTTTTATTGTCCAAAGTATATATATAAAAAAATAAAATTACCTTAAGAGCCAGAGTCTTGCGGGTGTCCAGGCTGGTGTCATGGTTACCGGATGACTCCATCTCCTTGGCAATCAGGTCGTAATCAGACGGATCGCAGACGATGGTCACTCGGGCGTGGTTTTTGGCCGCCGCTCGGAGGAGAGTGACGCCACCTGAAGACAAGATTTCAGTATGCATTAAAATTATCCTTTAAGCTACAGTATTAATATACTTAAAGGACTGTACTTTCTGCTCTTGAAGATTTTTTACACCTTGTATCCTATTGCATAATTCCATTCCTCTCTTTTCTAAGTGAATATTTGCTGTTTGCTGTTGTTTTTCTATTTTACAATGATATAAATACACTCGTACAGTGAGAAACAGCAGCAGGAGCTTCTCAGATAAAGTGCTCAGTTTTCATTTCTCTTTAAACAGGAGGGAGCAAGACAAGCGCTGGACTTCACAAAGCTGAGCTACTGTCATTGCGGTGCATTAGCTTGTTATGATATCCTACACAGCGCTCCACAGCGCCTCTAGTGGCATGGCGGTATGTGAAAAATACATATTGTTTCACCAGACGAACCAGTATACCACCCAGCACAAGTATGTATCCATCCATCACATAATCTGAATGATGTTAAACTCACTCACCAATGTCGATTTGCTCCACAGCATCTGCCACGGTTACGTTCGGAGACGCCACCGTCTTCACAAACGGATACAGGTTACACACCACCACCCTGAAACACACACACACACACACACACACACACAAACACAATATATATATAATATTACCAGACCTTCACTTTAATCCACAGTCTACACACTGACCATATAACCCCAAATATAAAGGTCATATAAATGTCCTCAAATTACCCTTTACTACAGCCAATCAGAGCACAGAGCCTCCAGCCATCCACATCCGCAGCTCTTAAATTAACCGTTTATCAAATTAAACTCAATCTCTCTAACTCTACACTACACACACCACAGCTGAGCTTCAGCCAATTAGTTAACAGATTTGATTGGGTCACATGTTCATCACATGACCTTCACACGAGACCTGCAGGAGTTTCTAATCAGGTCCATCACTAACCTACAGATTCACACACAGATGATCTAGAGAAAAGCCTGTCTGTCCGAATGTCTAACAAACGCTAAATAAAACAACTTTACTGGAAATAATAATAAAAATACAGAATAATTTGTACCAAACAATTTACTAATCAACTTGAATTGATCAACAAAAACATAACTACATTCATTTTAAGAAAATACACATGCATGCTTTAATTTAGCAGCTCCTCCATAATATAACCATCACAGAATAATCTGTCAGCTTCAGCAATAATAAATACCAAATAATAAAAACAGAGCAGCTACTGCAAAGCTATTGCTTTTGTAAAAGATACGTTATCCTAAAATATACTGCTTATTGGGTATTTGTAGCATAGTATTATTTAGAAGTGCATTAGTGCATATCTGTTATGTATATTTGAATCTAGATATATGTATGCAGGTATGTATGTATGTACAAGTGCTCATAAGTAAATAAATATGTAGGTGTATGTATGTATGTACGTATAATACAAATTAATTGCACATAACCTAAAAATTACTGGAATACACGTAAAAAACTGCTAATATACAATTTGGAAAAGTGTGTTTTGAAAAATATAAAAATATAAAACTACATTTAAACTATGTATAGTTTAAAATATGAGGTGATGCATATTCCTTGTGAATCTGTTAAAATGATACATTAATAGATTTATATTACAACTGATATGATCAGATCAAGGACATCCCTAAATGTATACAGTATATTCCAATTCTGTGCATTCATTTTGCCATTTTTATAGGTGAAATTAAGTTTTTTTGCAGGTGATTTCCACAGAATATGTTGGGATCCAATTCTTTCGGTAAGAGCTAGTAAACACTCTAAACCCCTGATTCTGAATGATTGATTATATCCTCTGTTCTCCTTTACCTCACTAAACTGAAGCCCAGTTTCTCCATGTCTGCCTGATCGGACGGCGAGTGTCTGGCCAGGATGCCGCCATGAACAGCAGGGTGGAGGGTCTTAACTCGGCCCCCCAGCATCTCCGGGAACCCGGTGAGCTCAGACACATCTCTGTAACAACAAGCAATCGAGCAATCTGTCAATTATTAGTGAAACAAATTGACCTCATTCTGCTTGCATTAAAATATTAAGAACTAAAACATACATGCTTAGAACTCTTGTTGTTTTCTTCTGTCTAAACTCTAATTCTGAGATTGATAAAACACAGTGGATCAACACCTGCAGATGACATGTCTTGTCTCCCCATAAAACCATCACTGATTGTGGGATTAAAACTTCACACTAGACCTCAAGCAGTTTGGTCTGTGTGTCTCTCCACTCTTCCTCCAGACTCTGCTCCCTTGATTTACAAATGAAATGTAAAATTTACTGATGATCAGTGATGGTTTGGAGAGTCATGTCTGTCATCTGCTGGTGTTGATCCACTGTGTTTTATTATCAAGTCTAAAGTCAGTGCAGTTTTGTTTTCCCACAAAATCTTACAGCACTTCATGCTTCCCTCTGCTACTGACAACTTTTATGGAGATGAGGATTTCATTGTCCAGCAGGACTTGGCACACTGCCCACACTGCCAATTGGTCTTACATAACATGAAACATTTTCTGAGACGCTGATTTTTTGGGGGTTTTCATTGGCTGTAAGCTTTATAATCATCAACAATAAGAGAAATAAACGATTAAAACAGATCACTCTGAGTTTAATACATCTGTATAATATTTCACATTTAAAATCAACTGAATTACTTCATGCTACTCCACAGCATCTGTACTGAAAAAGGATAAAACACTGGTAAAAATAATCAAATAGCAGGATTTACAGATTTATTGCTTTATTGTTTCCCAACCAATATTCTTCCCCACATGTTTATTAACCCTACTTATTTCATTATAGCGCCACCATGTGGAGAAATTAAGTAATGAAGCAGGAACTTCAGTAGTAAATAGCAGTAAAAAAAAGTGCAACATCAATATTTGATGCTACATATGGAGAAGGTTTCGCAAAATTAAACACCCCCAATGAAAAAAGTGGTTACCTGACGGTAAGGCCGGCATCCCTCAGGGTTTTGGCTGTTCCTCCAGAAGCCACCAGATTCAGCCCCACCGCCACCAGCCGCTTAGCGAAATCCAGCAGCCCAGTCTTATCAGACACACTGAGAACGGCTGGAGACAAAAACAGCAGCTGTAATTTCATATTTAATATATTATACATTATATTGTAAAGGGTGATCCGTATTAAAATGGAGCGATGCACAATGGTACCCAACAGTGCAAAATTTTTTACATACATTTATGGCATTCACAAGCTTATTTCTATTACAGACTTGGGCCAAAGTAATGTTTAAGAGACACACCTACTGGAAATACATGAACCAAAATATATATAAAAAAATCTCTTTAACAACAAGGTAGGGAAACAGGTAACATTAGTAAAGTCAATATTGATTATAAAATCAATGTCATAATCAGGAAATTGATCATATCGATTACTTTGATTCCTATTTAATCTTAAGTCACCAAAAATATAGCAATAATACACAGTAACAGTAGTAAGAGTTTGGATAGAATTCGAAATGATATACATTCTTGGAAATGGAAATAAATAACTTATGTTGTGTTGGGAGAGCATGTGCTGCTGCACAGAGATTTCCACTGCCTTTTAGTTCAGTTTTTGCAACCAAAATGAACATAACTACAGTGAATTCCAGTTATAAATAAAGGAAATAAACCTTTAAGTGGTGCAGGATGACTTCATTCTCATAATATTATGAATGTACTTTCGTAATAATACGACTTCATTCTCGTAACATTACAACTTTAATCTCAAAGTAAACTGCTTTTATTTTTTGGCCCTAAAAGTGGCCCTAAAATGCTAATGACATAGGAAATACAAAAACTGAAATGTAATTTTAAAAGAAGCAGAGAATTATCATTAACATTAGTAAAGTCAATATAATATTAATATAATGAAATTATTGATTTTATAATTAAGGAATTGATAGATATTGATAATATAATTACTGTAATTATTATTCCTAAGACAAATTACCTATTAAAAAAGGATTTTAAGTGATGAACCTACTGAAAATACATGAAGTAAAAGGTAATTAAAAACAGAAAAATAACAAAAAAGCAAGAGAAGAGATAAAACTAGGTCAATATTGACGATGACATCATTGATTTTATGATCAAGGAATTGATCATACTGATTATATTGATTATTTAACTAGGCAAAAGCAGCAAAAACAAAGCAAAACTAACGTTACACAGTAATAGTACTAATAGACTTTGGACAAAAACTATGATGCAGTGCATTCCTGATCTATAGTTAAGAAATGGAAATAAATGAGTTAATAAATAATATAATGAATATATGAATATAGTAACAAAACACTAAACTAAACTAAACTAACACGAAACAAACAATGAATGAGAATAAACACAAACTCTTTAACTCATATTACACACTATCTACACAACACAACACACAGCATGCGTATAAATAAGAGATATTACAGTGTAAAACTCACAATCTTCAAACTTTAACAACAGAAAACCAGATTAAGACACTTTATAAACTCAATAAACTCTATAAACTGTGATTAACTGCACTGTTTACTAACTACCTACACACACAGCGCTGTTTAACGCACACTTCCGGTACACTAAACCCAACTAAAACAGTTTAAACAGTGAAATAAAGCTTTAAATAAAGAAAAATAAACTATAGTTACCAAGTTCAGAGGCCATGCTGCTGCTGTTCACTCACACAGGAGAGGGAAGAGCAGGACACGCTGCAGCTAATCACACCAGCCTCGCGCACCAGGGGCATCATGGGAAATGTAGTCTTTACGCTGCAAGACAGCCTACAATGGAAAATCACAGGGACTTTTTTCATTTCCAGTGATTTTCTTATTTTTCTCATTTTGTTTTTATTTCTTAACTAATATTTTTATAATGTGTAAATGTTTTGTGTATCTAATTTGATGCTAATTGTGTTCTTACTGATCTGAGGAATTGTGCTTTTAAATGATTTCTTATCCCTATACGTTTGTTCTCTCATTTTATGCACAACAATCTATAACAAGATTTATATATATATATTGTTATATACATATAGTTTGTTATATATATATATATAAACTCATTTTATACCCTGAATTTGTGAGGAGGGTATTTTATTATTGTTTCTTATAAAGCCTAACACTGGGTTATTATAGAATTCATTTGTTTATTTATTTATTGCTGTGATTATGTTTTTTTTTTGTAGATACAAGGATTGTATTTATATATATATATATACATTTTAGTTATTTCCAACGTTGGTTTGATTAGTATATTAAAAATATATATCTTTATCTAAAATAGTTCTGGTTATATTAGCAAGATTTGTGTAGCTTTCTTTGGACATTATTAAGAAATTATTAAGATTAGTGACTGGAAGTTTCTTTTCCTTTTTCCTTTGTTTTTTTGTTTCTCAGAATTAGCAGGACCTCACTCCCCAGTTAAGGACTTTTATTGTGGACTTGGAACAATTCTTCTCTCCAAGTAGGTGCACTAAGGTTTGGGATGTCATTTTTTTAACTGTTGGAAATAAAATTACTGACAAATCAGCTGATTTCCAAAGTTATATTTATTGGTTTAAATCAAAGAAAATTAATTCTTCTCCATTCAGATCTGTGACACACACACACACACACACACACATTGTAAAAATTTTAGACCATGTTTGCAGTTCTGCCACTAGGGGGCTCCAACAGACAACATCACATTTCCCGCCTTTCTGGACTAGATAAGCAAACATGAACCTATTAGCACCTGTTCCATTTTATTAGAAACACCTACCTACCTTATACTTCCACTCATTGGCCACTTTATTAGAAACACCTACCTACCTTATACTTCCACTCATTGGCCACTTTATTAGAAACACCTATCTGCCTTATACTTCCTCTCATTGGCCACTTTATTAGAAACACCTACCTACCTTATACTTCCTCTCATTGGCCAGTTTATCAGAAACACCTACCCTACCTTGTACTTCCACTTACTGGCCAGTGGCCACTTTATTAGAAACACCAACGTACCTTATACTTCCACTTACTGGCCACTTTATTAGAAACACCTATCTGCCTTATACTTCCTCTCATTGGCCACTTTATCAGAAACACCTACCCTACCTTGTACTTCGACTTACTGGCCAGTGGCCACTTTATTAGAAACACCTACCTACCTTATACTTCCTCTAATTGTCCGCTTTATTAGAAACACCTACCTACTTTATACTTCCATTCTCTGGTCACTTTATTAGAAACACCTACCTACCTTGTACTTCCATTCTCTGGTCACTTTATTAGAAACACCTACCTAAGTTGTACTTCCATTCTCTGGCCACTTTATTAGAAACACCTACCTACCTGGTACTTCCACTTACTTGCCACGTTATTAGAAACACCTACCTACCACACAGAAATACAGTGGATTATGGCCAAACCAATCAGTATTCTAGAATTTAGGCATTCTTAGTAAAAAGATAGGTTCTCTAATAGAATGGGGGCGTGTCAGTCCACTTTTCAGTACTCAAATAGCTCTGGAAAAAAATAAGAGACCACTTAAAAATCATAAATTTCTTTGATTTTACCAAATTGAAAACCTCTGGAATTCAATCAAGAGGAAGATGGATGATCACAAGCCTTTAAACTAAGCTGAACTGCTTGAATTTTTGGCATAAAGTTATCCAAAAGCAGTGTGTCTGACTGGTGGAGGAGAACATGATGCCAAGATGCATGAAAACTGTGATTAAAAACAGGGTTATTCCACCAAATATTGATTTCTGTACTTTATAATTTTTTGTATTTGTAAAACTTTATAATTATGAACTTGTTGTTTTCTTTGCATTATTTAAGGTCTGAAAGCTCTGCATCTCTTTTTTGTTATGTGAGCCATTTCTCATTTTCTGCACATAAATGCTCTAAATGACAATATTTTTATTTGGAATTTGGTAGAAATGTTGTCCGTAGTTTAAAATAAAACAATAATGTCCATTTTACTCAAAGATATACTTATAAATAGCAAATCAGGGAAATTGATTAAGAAACTGAAGTGCTCTCCTTTTTTTTTTCCAGAAGTGTATATTCGAGAGGTGTTTATGCATTTTTTCAACAAGATAATGCTAAAAAAAACACATGCTGCACACCAGGGCCGGATCTAGCCACTTTGGGGCCCTAGGCAAAATATAAACAAGGGCCCCTCATTCTTGAAACGCACACATAAACCAAATAACTAGAGATGGAACGATCGATTGGCAGTGTATCTGTATCGGCGAATTTTCAGCCAAAATACGGTATCGGCGATCGGCAGATATTCTTCTGATTTAGCCGATCTGATTCAGGAGTTTAGGGTTAAGCAGTTTATCAGAGCTGTGTGTGGATGAAACTGGTAAAACCGGTGAAACTGCTCGCTCACAGGAAGCTGCAGTTCCTCATCCAACCACTAGTTGGAGCTGCAGCAGCAGCAGCACAAGCCCCGCTGTCTTTACTCAGTCACAGAGCAACAGCCCAGCCACGGGCTACAGGGCTCAGCACAGCCAGTCTGGAGCGTTTTTTTTTTTTTTTAAGTTCATTTGTGTAGAAAATAAAGGTTTTAACCCCACTAACCGGATAATACAGCTCTCTACAGTTCATCTTTCAGCCCAAGCAGCTAACAGCAGCAGTTTAGAGCAGCCGTCACAGAGGCACTGCTCGGATTACATTATAAACAGGTCAGTTAGCGCGCTGCTAACCTCAGGATGTTTATAACTACGGAGTTCAATGGACACACCACGGCTGCAAGGTTAGACTGTTGAAGGCTACTGAAGACTATTAAAGGCTATTGGGGGTTATTGGGGGCAGAATTCAGTAAAGGCTGGTTAGATCAGTAATTCACGTCCTCGTCCTTTGCTGAGGTGAAACTGCGATTAGCGCTGTCACAGTGAGGTTTATTAACGTCATTAAAACAGATTTTGTCAGGTTTTCTCTTATAAATATTTACAAATAACTTATATCTCTCCTAAAAGTGTTTATTTTGGTCAGTAACACTCGTGTTTATTTACTATCAGTGTAAATTACCAGTGTATACTTTGGCGTGGATGTAATTAGAGGAATCTGTACCAGGTTTGTCTGGCACCTGTGTGGCATTAATGTGGCATTTGGCCCCGCCCAATATCGGTTTTGGCCGATCGTGGTGAAAGACGATCGGCGATCGGAATCGGCCCCAAAAACACTGATCGGTCTAGGAGGTGTAAAAAAGGAGGTGAATTTTGTCAGTGCATCTGCGATTCTTTTGCTCTCTGCCAGTTTCTTTCGTTTAGCAGAACCACTATTCATAACTCTGCTTCATTTTCACTGTGACAGCTGTCACTCTAGTCGCGTACAGTTCCCGCTGTTTTGGTTTGAAGTCACGTCGTGTGGCAGGTTGCTACGTCATCATATTATGGACTAGTTCAATGCAGTAATGGAGGGGGGTATGTGTGTTTGGACAATTAGTATTTAGACATTAATTCGGTATTCTACTGATATTTCTGTTGTTTTTTTAATAGAAATATGTTTTTTCTTTACTTTACATAAGTAACAAATTAACATTGTTTTTGGTGTATTTACTGTAGCTGGGGTGGTCAGATTTGGGGGCCTCTATGGAGGACAGATTTGGTCGAGGCCCTAGGCAAATGCCTAGTTAAATGAAAGAACCGCCTCTGCTGCACACATTACTATAACTATAAGGGCTAAGGTTTGACTGTCTGCATTCCTGATCTGTCCCCAGTAGTGTGTTGGACACCTGGCGACGTTTTTACAGGAAGAATGAGACAATATAACACTTGAAACTCCAATTACAAAATGATACCTAAATGCTTTACTGTCCTAAATTTGTGTCTGTGACAGTTCTTTAAGCTGATGAAGGAATGGTATATCATAAGTGAGGAAAGTGTTTAGGTTAAATGGAATAATGAGTTCATTTAGGGCGCATTCCAGCGATCAGGCCGGGTGTTGCTTTAATTACTGGGCGCGAGCCAAAGCAATGCTTTCACAGTGTTTTGGAAACCTGTCGCCTTTTTGTAATTTAATTAAAGTGGACAAAACAGCGCAAGCGCCAGCGGGGCTCCTGGGGGCAGTTAAGGCCGATCGGGGCCGTCTGTTAAGCCGACCGCATCGATTTCATTGATTTGCAACAGCTTTTGGGCTAATTTCATCTGCAGAGGTGAGGCCGGTTCTCCTGGCTCCTGAGACGCTCCATCTTTCTCCTCACCTCCACCTATTCCTGCTGCGCCAAGTGATTAGATAAAAGTGGATTACAGGAGGCAACAATAAGTCTTATTGGGGATGCGGGGGATGCGGGGGGGGGGGGGGGGGGGCGGGTTGCGGAGGGGGTGGGGTGGGAATAAGGTGAGAGAATCAATAACTTTTTATTTGCCTCGGGGTCGGCAGGGGTTGGGTGTTATTGATGCTTTTAAATGCATCACAACTCTCTTTGGCCCACGGCGGAGAAACTGCTGAGGTGGGCAGGAAGGTGGCGTGACGGGGGGGAGCGGACAAACACGTCCAGCCACTCGTAAAAATCATAAAAAAATCGTAAGAGTTGATGGATGAATCTCAAATGAACCTGTCCCAACGCATGAATCACGTCTTAACAGCCCCAGAGTTCCGTATCATTCAGGTGACTTTGGCAGAGAGAGAGAGAGAGAGAGAGAGAGGAACGCTGGCCACTTTATTGGAAACATCACCTTGTACTTCCATATATTGGCCAATTTATTGGAAACACCTTGAGGTGATTCCTTGAGAACTTGCGATTCCACTCACTGTGGCTGTTTTACTGGAAACACCCTACAATCCTGTACCTAAACTCACGTAATAGCCAGCCAAACACCACCTTAAACTACCAAATACAGCGGCCACTTTATTGGAAACACCAACTACAAATGCCTTCTGCTTCCACCTACAGTGGCCACTTTATTGGAAACACCTATTACATATACCTTCTGCTTTCACTTACTGTGGCCACTTTACTGGAAACACCCTACTATCCTGTACCTAAGCTCCAGTGAAACACTACCTTGGACCTCCAAATACTGACCACTTTATTGGAAACACCTACCAACCTTGTGCTTCCCCTTCCAGTAAAGTGGCCACTTTATTGGAAACACTGACTATATATACCTTCTGCTTCCACTGCCTGTGGCCACTTTACTGGAAACACCCTACTAGCCTGTATCTAAACTCGCTTAATCTTAGTCACTTAGTCTTCCAAATACTGGCCACTTTATTGGAAACACCTACCAACCTTGTGCTTGCACTCACTGTGGCCACTTTATTGAAAAAAACTGAAGTCACGTAGAAACACCAACTACAAATACCTTCTGTTCCACTCACTCTGGCCACTTTATTAGAAACACCTAACAGCATTGGGTTTTCCCTCACGGTAGCCACTTTTGGAAACAACTATTAACTTTAAGTTTCCACTTAGTTTGTCCACTTTATTAGAAACACCTACAGTACCTAGTGTTTTTTTACTCACTGTGGCCACTTTATTGGAAACATCTACCAACCTCATTCTTACAACTCTTTGCCATCTTGTGCTCTTTGAAGAGCTTCGTCAACTGTTTCCAGATAAATTGTACATAAAAAAAATAGCAAACCGTTTAACTAGCATTAGCATATTGCTAATATATGGTACCCCGTTATATTGTCCCTATAATCCCTCCCTGTGAACATTACAGAGCAGGTTCGCTAACAATGCTCAGCCTCCTCCTGTAAGTTTATGTTTATAAAGTCCTTGTTTTGTCCTTGTCACACTCCTGGCTAGCGCTAATATATTAGCATCAGGCTAATAACTCTGACTCCTGGCAGCCGGAGCGGCGACACCCCCGTATTTATCTGCTGGCCCGCTGTGATTGGGTCTAATTGGTGGATCAGGACTTCATTAGAGCAGATTAAGCGTGAGGGCGGACGGTGGGGGGGTGCCGGTGCTCGGCGGCCGGGGGGGTTAGCGTTAGCGGCGGAGAGGGAATTAGCTGATTGCGGCGAGGGGGCGGGAGCTACACGCTGGGGGAGGACGTGGGCGTGATGGATGGGTGATGGCTGGAGGTCGGAGTGTGCCGGCAGAGCGGCGGTTCTGATCCGGGAGGGAGGGAACGGACTGTATTCATTAATTTGGATCCATCAGCATGTCAACAGTAGGAGTGACAGCGGAGACTCATCTGCATGAGGATGCGCCACGGACAATCACTTACTATCTCTTATACACACACTTAAACGCACACACACTCTAATTCTTTTGATATTCTAATTCCTATCGTATTTATAAAATAATTAATATTTTCCACTTTTTATTGCACTTTTTATTTCCTGTCATGCAAACTTTTTCTCATAGGGCCAGGTTTGTTTGGTTACTTTTTTAATTTTTATATAAAATCACAATTTAAAAACAGCTTTTTATATTTACTCATGCTAAAAATGGAAGTATTATTTAAAAAAAGCAAAAACAAAAGAAGGTATTTTACAACATATTGATTTCTGAACTCTTAACACTTTTTCTTTCTTTTTTCTTAAAACGTTTTCTTTAAATTATTTGAGGTCTAAAAGATCTGCATCTGTTTTTGTTATTTTAGCCCTAATGCTCTAAATGACAATATTTTTATTTTGAATTTGGAAGAAATGTTGTTTGTAGTTTATAGAATAAAACCAAAAGTTAAAAAATGTTCATATATACTTTTTTAATAGGGCTGTGCAAATATTAAATCAGAATTTAATTCAGATGTTTTTTTTAAGTACTCACACACACACACACACACACACACACTCAGGCTCCGCCTCCCTCTGTTCTTCAGGTCTTTACTGTAAACTGGTTTAATTTAGCTGAAATAGGAAGCTGACAGCTGCTTCATACTGATGGAGTGAGAGAGTGAGTGAGTCTGAAGGAGAGAAAGATAGAGCGACATTTTGTCATCCCTGACCTCATCTCTCTTTCTTACACACACACACACACACACACACTCACACACACACACACATACACTGTTTATTGTCACTTAACATGATTACCTCACTGACCCCATGTGTCTATCTGCATACAATAACCTCAGCAAAAAGATAATAATCACCATCGCCATCAGCGTCAAGATCATTTCTCCCTCTACATCCCATAATATCATTAAAGCACACAAGGAATGGGGAGGAATTTCTTAGGTTCACCACAACCAGAAGCTCCTCCCACTTATCTACTACAATACAGAGTTACTATATTCACTAATACCACTTACAACTTTACTACTGTACTCAACACAAGCCTTACTATGTTCAACATGACCAGAAGAAGCTCCGCCCACTTCTCTACTACAATACAGAGTTACTATATTCACTAATACCACTTACAACTTTACTACTGTACACAACACAAGCCTTATTATGTTCACCATGACCAGAAGAAGCTCCGCCCACTTCTCTGCTACAATACAGAGTTACTATATTCACTATTACCAGTGTGTGTGTGTGTGGTGATTAGATTGAGCCTGAACCCTTATTGGGCTTAATTATAGCGAGTGGTTAAGCTATGCTCCCCGTTACAGCTGACTGCCACAGGGTTAAGTGTTCTAAAAGATGCGACATGTAAATAAAGCACACACACAAACCACTAACAACTTGTCTTCCTGTAGTTCAGCACTGCTGGGTAGGTTTGTGGTTGAGGTCACTGTAGAACTCTCTGTTGATCTGAGTATATAATATTATTTCATATAATTATATTCTAGTCTTTATATACACTATACTATGGGCAAAAGTATTGGGACACCTGATAGTTTATTGATTTTTCCAAACGGACAGACTTCTGTCTCTTCTGTCCAGGGAGAATTTTCTACTAGATTTTGGAGCATTGCTCAGAGGATTTGATTGCAGTCAGTATTCAGTACTCTCAGTACTTTCAGTAGAGGATGAGTTGTCAGGGCTGTGATGGCCGAGAGGTTAAGGCGTTCCCGAAGCAGTTGTTTAGATTTTAAATATAGTATTTGAGATTCAGTATTCTGTATTTGAGATTCAGTATTCTGTATTTGAGATTCAGTTTTCAGTGTTAGAGATTTAGTATTCAGTATTAGAGATTCAGTTTCAGTATTAGAGATTTAGTATTCAGTATTAGAGATTCAGTTTCAGTATTAGAGATTTAGTATTCAGTATTAGAGATTCAGTATTCAGTATTAGAGATTCAGTTTTCAGTATTAGAGATTTAGTATTCAGTATTAGAGATTTAGTGTTCAGTATTAGATATTTAGTATTCAGTATTAGAGATTCAGTATTCAGTATTAGAGATTTAGTATTCAGTATTAGAGATTCAGTATTCAGTATTAGAGATTCAGTATTCAGTATTAGAGATTTAGTATTCAGTATTAGAGATTCAGTATTCAGTATTAGAGATTTAGTATTCAGTATTAGAGATTCAGTATTCAGTATTAGAGATTCAGTATTCAGTATTAGAGATTCAGTATTCAGTATTAGAGATTTAGTATTCAGTATTAGAGATTCAGTATTCAGTATTAGAGATTTAGTTTTCAGTGTTAGAGATTTAGTATTCAGTATTAGAGATTTAGTATTCAGTATTAGAGATTCAGTATTCAGTAGTCTATATTCAGTATTCAGTATTAGAGATTCAATATTCAGTACTCTCAGTACTTTCAGTAGTAACTGAGCTGTCAGGGCTGTGATGGCCGAGAGGTTAAGGCGTTGGACTCGAAATCCAATGGGGTTTCCCTGCATATGTTCGAATCCTGCTCACAGCGTATCGTTATACACTGGCCTGCTTTCACTAAATATCCAGTGTGTACTTCTTACAGTAATCTTTGTACAACTCAACAACATTTAAACTTTACATATGAGAACTCACTACTGTAGTGATAAGGTACACTACTGGTAGAAAACCTATTATATACTGTAGTAACGTCAGAATTTAATGTTGAGATTCAGTACTTTAGCATTAGAGACATAGGGTCTGAGAGATTTGAGATTTGGTATTCAGTATTAGAGATTCAGTATTCAGTATTAGAGATTAAGTTTTCAGTATTAGAGATTAAGTTTTCAGTATTAGAGATTCAGGCGTTGGACTCGAAATCCAGTGGGGTTTCCCCGCGCAAGTTCGAATCCTGCTCACAGCAAATCATTATACACTGACCCGCCTCCACTAATTATCCAGTGTGTATTACTCACAGCATAACAACATTTACACTTTCCTTATGAGAACTCACTACTGTAGTGACAAGGTAGACTACTGGTATAAAACTTTTTATATACTGTAGTAAAGTCAGAATTGAATGGTGAGATTCAGTACTTTAGCATTAGAGACATAGCATCCAGGATCTGATATTCACTATTCAGAATTCGAGATTACATTTTCAATATTGAAGATTAATTATTTATTAATTTCATTATTCAGTATTAGAGATTCGGTATTTTGTATTTGAGATTTAGTATTAAGTATTTGAGATTCAGTATTCAATATTAGAGAATCAGTGTTCAGTAGTCTATATTCAGCATTCAGTACTCTATATTCAGTACTATCGATTTAGAATTTAGTATGAGAGATTCAGTAGTCTCTTTTCAGTATTTAGTATTAGAGATTCAGTATTCAGTAAGTAGAGGGTGAGCTGTCAGGGCTGTGATGGCCGAGTGGTTAAGGCGTTGGGCTTGAAATCCAATGGGGTTTCCCCGCGCAGGTTCAAATCCTGCTCACAGCGATTCATTATACTAAATATCCAGTGTGTATTACTCACAGCATGACCACATTTACACTTTCCATATGATGACACATTACTGTAGTGATAAGGTAGACTACTGGTAGACAACATATTATGTAGTAACTACAGAACTGAATGTTGAAATTCAGTGCTTTAGCATTAGAGACATAATATCCAGGATTTGAGATTACATTTTTAATATTGAAGATTAAGTATGTATTATTCAAGATTCTGTATTTAGCATATAAGATTTACTAAGCAGTTGTTTAGATTGGAACATAGTATTAGAGATTTGGTATTCAGGATTGGAGATTCATTTTTCAGTATTAGAGATTCAGTATTCAGTATTTGAGATTCCTTATTCAGTATTAGGAATTCAGTACTCAGTACTTTCAGTAGAGGATGAGCTGTCAGGGCTGTGATGGCCGTGAGTTTCAGTATTCAGTACTCTATATTCAGAATTCAGTATTAGAGATTCAGTATTTAGTATTAGAGATTCAGTATTCAGTACTTTCAGAACTTTCAGTAGAGGGTGAGCTGTCAGGGCTGTGATGGCCGAGAGGTTAAGGCGTTGGACTCGAAATCCAATGGGGTTTCCCCGCGCAGGTTAGAATCCTGCTCACAGCGAATCATTATACACTGACCCGCCTTCACTAAATATCCAGTGTGTACTACTCACAGCACAACATTTACACTTTCCATATAAGCACTTACTACTGTACTGCTAAGATGAACTACTGGTAGACAATATAGTAACTTCAGAATTGAATGTTGAGATTCAGTACTTTAGCATTAGATACATAGTATCCAGGATTTGAGATTGTATTTTCGATATTGAAGATTAAGTGTATATTATTCAAGATTATGTATTTAATAGATACGATTTACTAAGCAGTTGTTTAGATTTGGAATATAGGATTAGTACAGGATTTGAGATTCAGTATTCAGTACTCTATATTCAGTATTCAGTAATAGAGATTCAGTATTCAGTATTAGAGATTCAGTATTCAGTATTCTATATTCAGTATTCAGTACTTGAGATTTAGTATTCAATATTAGAGAATCAGTGTTCAGTAGTCTATATTCAGCGTTCAGTACTCTATATTCAGTACTATCGATTTAGAATTTAGTATGAGAGATTCAGTAGTCAGTAGTCTCTTTTCAGTATTCAGTATTAGAGATTCAGTATTCAGTACTCTCAGTAGAGAGTGAGCTGTCAGGGCTGTGATGGCCGAGTGGTTAAGGCGTTGGACTTGAAATCCAATGGGGTTTCCCCGCGCAGGTTCAAATCCTGCTCACAGCGAATCATTATACACTGAGCCTTCACTAAATATCCAGTGTGTGCTACTCACAGCACAACATTTACACTTTCCATATAAGCACTTACTACTGTAGTGATAAGGTAAACTACTGGTAGACAAAATATTATATAGTAACTTCAGAATTGAATGTTGAGATTCAGTACTTTAGCATTAGATACATAGTATCCAGGATTTGAGATTATATTTTCAATATTGAAGATTAAGTATTTATTATTCAAGATTTGGAATATAGTATTAGTACAGGATTTGAGATTCAGTATTCAGTATTAGAGATTCAGTATTCAGTACTCTATATTCATTATTCAGTATTAGAGATTTAGTATTCAGTATTCTATATTCAGTATTTAGTATTAGAGATTCAGTATTCAGTATTCTATATTCAATATTTAGTATTAGACATTCAGTATTCAGTACTCTATATTCAGTATTTAGTATTAGAGATTCAGTATTCAGAATTTCTGATTCAGTATTCAGTATTTGAGATTCAGTATTCAATATTAGAGAATCAGTGTTCAGTAGTCTATATTCAGCATTCAGTACTCTATATTCAGTACTATCGATTTAGAATTTAGTATGAGAGATTCAGTAGTCTCTTTTCAGTATTTAGTATTAGAGATTCAGTATTCAGTAAGTAGAGGGTGAGCTGTCAGGGCTGTGATGGCCGAGTGGTTAAGGCGTTGGACTTGAAATCCAATGGGGTTTCCCCGCGCAGGTTCAAATCCTGCTCACAGCGATTCATTATACTAAATATCCAGTGTGTATTACTCACAGCATGACCACATTTACACTTTCCATATGATGACACATTACTGTAGTGATAAGGTAGACTACTGGTAGACAACATATTATGTAGTAACTACAGAACTGAATGTTGAAATTCAGTACTTTAGCATTAGAGACATAATATCCAGGATTTGAGATTACATTTTTAATATTGAAGATTAAGTATGTATTATTCAAGATTCTGTATTTAGCATATAAGATTTACTAAGCAGTTGTTTAGATTGGAACATAGTATTAGAGATTTGGTATTCAGGATTGGAGATTCATTTTTCAGTATTAGAGATTCAGTATTCAGTATTTGAGGTTCCTTATTCAGTATTAGGAATTCAGTACTCAGTACTTTCAGTAGAGGATGAGCTGTCAGGGCTGTGATGGCCGTGAGTTTCAGTATTCAGTACTCTATATTCAGAATTCAGTATTAGAGATTCAGTATTTAGTATTAGAGATTCAGTATTCAGTACTTTCAGAACTTTCAGTAGAGGGTGAGCTGTCAGGGCTGTGATGGCCGAGAGGTTAAGGCGTTGGACTCGAAATCCAATGGGGTTTCCCCGCGCAGGTTCGAATCCTGCTCACAGCGAATCATTATACACTGACCCGCCTTCACTAAATATCCAGTGTTAATTACTCACAGCACAACATTTACACTTTCCTTATAAGCACTTACTACTGTAGTGCTAAGATGAACTACTGGTAGACAATATAGTAACTTCAGAATTGAATGTTGAGATTCAGTACTTTAGCATTAGATACATAGTATCCAGGATTTGAGATTGTATTTTCGATATTGAAGATTAAGTGTATATTATTCAAGATTATGTATTTAATAGATACGATTTACTAAGCAGTTGTTTAGATTTGGAATATAGGATTAGTACAGGATTTGAGATTCAGTATTCAGTACTCTATATTCAGTATTCAGTATTAGAGATTCAGTATTCAGTATTAGAGATTCAGTATTCAGTATTCTATATTCAGTATTCAGTACTTGAGATTTAGTATTCAATATTAGAGAATCAGTGTTCAGTAGTCTATATTCAGCGTTCAGTACTCTATATTCAGTACTATCGATTTAGAATTTAGTATGAGAGATTCAGTAGTCAGTAGTCTCTTTTCAGTATTCAGTATTAGAGATTCAGTATTCAGTACTCTCAGTAGAGAGTGAGCTGTCAGGGCTGTGATGGCCGAGTGGTTAAGGCGTTGGACTTGAAATCCAATGGGGTTTCCCCGCGCAGGTTCAAATCCTGCTCACAGCGAATCATTATACACTGACCCGCCTTCACTAAATATCCAGTGTGTGCTACTCACAGCACAACATTTACACTTTCCATATAAGCACTTACTACTGTAGTGATAAGGTAAACTACTGGTAGACAAAATATTATATAGTAACTTCAGAATTGAATGTTGAGATTCAGTACTTTAGCATTAGATACATAGTATCCAGGATTTGAGATTATATTTTCAATATTGAAGATTAAGTATTTATTATTCAAGATTTGGAATATAGTATTAGTACAGGATTTGAGATTCAGTATTCAGTATTAGAGATTCAGTATTCAGTACTCTATATTCATTATTCAGTATTAGAGATTTAGTATTCAGTATTCTATATTCAGTATTTAGTATTAGAGATTCAGTATTCAGTATTCTATATTCAATATTTAGTATTAGACATTCAGTATTCAGTACTCTATATTCAGTATTTAGTATTAGAGATTCAGTATTCAGAATTTCTGATTCAGTATTCAGTATTTGAGATTCAGTATTCAATATTAGAGAATCAGTGTTCAGTAGTCTATATTCAGCATTCAGTACTCCATATTCAGTACTATCGATTTAGAATTTAGTATGAGAGATTCAGTAGTCTCTTTTCAGTATTTAGTATTAGAGATTCAGTATTAAGTAAGTAGAGGATGAGCTGTCAGGGCTTTGATGGCCGAGTGGTTAAGGCGTTGGACTTGAAATCCAATGGGGTTTCCCCGCGCAGGTTCAAATCCTGCTCACAGCGATTCATTATACTAAATATCCAGTGTGTATTACTCACAGCATGACCACATTTACACTTTCCATATGATGACACATTACTGTAGTGATAAGGTAGACTACTGGTAGACAACATATTATGTAGTAACTACAGAACTGAATGTTGAAATTCAGTACTTTAGCATTAGAGACATAATATCCAGGATTTGAGATTACATTTTTAATATTGAAGATTAAGTATGTATTATTCAAGATTCTGTATTTAGCATATAAGATTTACTAAGCAGTTGTTTAGATTGGAACATAGTATTAGAGATTTGGTATTCAGGATTGGAGATTCATTTTTCAGTATTAGAGATTCAGTATTCAGTATTTGAGGTTCCTTATTCAGTATTAGGAATTCAGTACTCAGTACTTTCAGTAGAGGATGAGCTGTCAGGGCTGTGATGGCCGTGAGTTTCAGTATTCAGTACTCTATATTCAGAATTCAGTATTAGAGATTCAGTATTTAGTATTAGAGATTCAGTATTCAGTACTTTCAGAACTTTCAGTAGAGGGTGAGCTGTCAGGGCTGTGATGGCCGAGAGGTTAAGGCGTTGGACTCGAAATCCAATGGGGTTTCCCCGCGCAGGTTCGAATCCTGCTCACAGCGAATCATTATACACTGACCCGCCTTCACTAAATATCCAGTGTTAATTACTCACAGCACAACATTTACACTTTCCTTATAAGCACTTACTACTGTAGTGCTAAGATGAACTACTGGTAGACAATATAGTAACTTCAGAATTGAATGTTGAGATTCAGTACTTTAGCATTAGATACATAGTATCCAGGATTTGAGATTGTATTTTCGATATTGAAGATTAAGTGTATATTATTCAAGATTATGTATTTAATAGATACGATTTACTAAGCAGTTGTTTAGATTTGGAATATAGGATTAGTACAGGATTTGAGATTCAGTATTCAGTACTCTATATTCAGTATTCAGTATTAGAGATTCAGTATTCAGTATTAGAGATTCAGTATTCAGTATTCTATATTCAGTATTCAGTACTTGAGATTTAGTATTCAATATTAGAGAATCAGTGTTCAGTAGTCTATATTCAGCGTTCAGTACTCTATATTCAGTACTATCGATTTAGAATTTAGTATGAGAGATTCAGTAGTCAGTAGTCTCTTTTCAGTATTCAGTATTAGAGATTCAGTATTCAGTACTCTCAGTAGAGAGTGAGCTGTCAGGGCTGTGATGGCCGAGTGGTTAAGGCGTTGGACTTGAAATCCAATGGGGTTTCCCCGCGCAGGTTCAAATCCTGCTCACAGCGAATCATTATACACTGACCCGCCTTCACTAAATATCCAGTGTGTGCTACTCACAGCACAACATTTACACTTTCCATATAAGCACTTACTACTGTAGTGATAAGGTAAACTACTGGTAGACAAAATATTATATAGTAACTTCAGAATTGAATGTTGAGATTCAGTACTTTAGCATTAGATACATAGTATCCAGGATTTGAGATTATATTTTCAATATTGAAGATTAAGTATTTATTATTCAAGATTTGGAATATAGTATTAGTACAGGATTTGAGATTCAGTATTCAGTATTAGAGATTCAGTATTCAGTACTCTATATTCATTATTCAGTATTAGAGATTTAGTATTCAGTATTCTATATTCAGTATTTAGTATTAGAGATTCAGTATTCAGTATTCTATATTCAATATTTAGTATTAGACATTCAGTATTCAGTACTCTATATTCAGTATTTAGTATTAGAGATTCAGTATTCAGAATTTCTGATTCAGTATTCAGTATTTGAGATTCAGTATTCAATATTAGAGAATCAGTGTTCAGTAGTCTATATTCAGCATTCAGTACTCCATATTCAGTACTATCGATTTAGAATTTAGTATGAGAGATTCAGTAGTCTCTTTTCAGTATTTAGTATTAGAGATTCAGTATTCAGTAAGTAGAGGATGAGCTGTCAGGGCTTTGATGGCCGAGTGGTTAAGGCGTTGGACTTGAAATCCAATGGGGTTTCCCCGCGCAGGTTCAAATCCTGCTCACAGCGATTCATTATACTAAATATCCAGTGTGTATTACTCACAGCATGACCACATTTACACTTTCCATATGATGACACATTACTGTAGTGATAAGGTAGACTACTGGTAGACAACATATTATGTAGTAACTACAGAACTGAATGTTGTAATTCAGTACTTTAGCATTAGAGACATAATATCCAGGATTTGAGATTACATTTTTAATATTGAAGATTAAGTATGTATTATTCAAGATTCTGTATTTAGCATATAAGATTTACTAAGCAGTTGTTTAGATTGGAACATAGTATTAGAGATTTGGTATTCAGGATTGGAGATTCATTTTTCAGTATTAGAGATTCAGTATTCAGTATTTGAGGTTCCTTATTCAGTATTAGGAATTCAGTACTCAGTACTTTCAGTAGAGGATGAGCTGTCAGGGCTGTGATGGCCGTGAGTTTCAGTATTCAGTACTCTATATTCAGAATTCAGTATTAGAGATTCAGTATTTAGTATTAGAGATTCAGTATTCAGTACTTTCAGAACTTTCAGTAGAGGGTGAGCTGTCAGGGCTGTGATGGCCGAGAAGTTAAGGCGTTGGACTCGAAATCCAATGGGGTTTCCCCGCGCAGGTTCGAATCCTGCTCACAGCGAATCATTATGCACTGACCCGCCTTCACTAAATATCCAGTGTGTGCTACTCACAGCACAACATTTACACTTTCCTTATAAGCACTTACTACTGTAGTGCTAAGATGAACTACTGGTAGACAATATAGTAACTTCAGAATTGAATGTTGAGATTCAGTACTTTAGCATTAGATACATAGTATCCAGGATTTGAGATTGTATTTTCGATATTGAAGATTAAGTGTATATTATTCAAGATTATGTATTTAATAGATACGATTTACTAAGCAGTTGTTTAGATTTGGAATATAGGATTAGTACAGGATTTGAGATTCAGTATTCAGTACTCTATATTCAGTATTCAGTATTAGAGATTCAGTATTCAGTATTCTATATTCAGTATTCAGTACTTGAGATTTAGTATTCAATATTAGAGAATCAGTGTTCAGTAGTCTATATTCAGCGTTCAGTACTCTATATTCAGTACTATCGATTTAGAATTTAGTATGAGAGATTCAGTAGTCTCTTTTCAGTATTTAGTATTAGAGATTCAGTATTCAGTAAGTAGAGGGTGAGCTGTCAGGGCTGTGATGGCCGAGTGGTTAAGGCGTTGGACTTGAAATCCAATGGGGTTTCCCCGCGCAGGTTCAAATCCTGCTCACAGCGATTCATTATACTAAATATCCAGTGTGTATTACTCACAGCATGACCACATTTACACTTTCCATATGATGACACATTACTGTAGTGATAAGGTAGACTACTGGTAGACAACATATTATGTAGTAACTACAGAACTGAATGTTGAAATTCAGTACTTTAGCATTAGAGACATAATATCCAGGATTTGAGATTACATTTTTAATATTGAAGATTAAGTATGTATTATTCAAGATTCTGTATTTAGCATATAAGATTTACTAAGCAGTTGTTTAGATTGGAACATAGTATTAGAGATTTGGTATTCAGGATTGGAGATTCATTTTTCAGTATTAGAGATTCAGTATTCAGTATTTGAGGTTCCTTATTCAGTATTAGGAATTCAGTACTCAGTACTTTCAGTAGAGGATGAGCTGTCAGGGCTGTGATGGCCGTGAGTTTCAGTATTCAGTACTCTATATTCAGAATTCAGTATTAGAGATTCAGTATTTAGTATTAGAGATTCAGTATTCAGTACTTTCAGAACTTTCAGTAGAGGGTGAGCTGTCAGGGCTGTGATGGCCGAGAGGTTAAGGCGTTGGACTCGAAATCCAATGGGGTTTCCCCGCGCAGGTTCGAATCCTGCTCACAGCGAATCATTATACACTGACCCGCCTTCACTAAATATCCAGTGTGTGCTACTCACAGCACAACATTTACACTTTCCATATAAGCACTTACTACTGTAGTGATAAGGTAAACTACTGGTAGACAAAATATTATATAGTAACTTCAGAATTGAATGTTGAGATTCAGTACTTTAGCATTAGATACATAGTATCCAGGATTTGAGATTATATTTTCAATATTGAAGATTAAGTATTTATTATTCAAGATTTGGAATATAGTATTAGTAAAGGATTTGAGATTCAGTATTCAGTATTAGAGATTCAGTATTCAGTACTCTATATTCATTATTCAGTATTAGAGACTTAGTATTCAGTATTCTATATTCAGTATTTAGTATTAGAGATTTAGTATTCAGTATTCTATATTCAGTATTTAGTATTAGACATTCAGTATTCAGTACTCTATATTCAGTATTTAGTATTAGAGATTCAGTATTCAGAATTTCTGATTCAGTATTCAGTATTTGAGATTCAGTATTCAATATTAGAGAATCAGTGTTCAGTAGTCTATATTCAGCATTCAGTACTCTATATTCAGTACTATCGATTTAGAATTTAGTATGAGAGATTCAGTAGTCTCTTTTCAGTATTTAGTATTAGAGATTCAGTATTCAGTAAGTAGAGGGTGAGCTGTCAGGGCTGTGATGGCCGAGTGGTTAAGGCGTTGGACTTGAAATCCAATGGGGTTTCCCCGCGCAGGTTCAAATCCTGCTCACAGCGATTCATTATACTAAATATCCAGTGTGTATTACTCACAGCATGACCACATTTACACTTTCCATATGATGACACATTACTGTAGTGATAAGGTAGACTACTGGTAGACAACATATTATGTAGTAACTACAGAACTGAATGTTGAAATTCAGTACTTTAGCATTAGAGACATAATATCCAGGATTTGAGATTACATTTTTAATATTGATGATTAAGTATTTATTATTCAAGATTCTGTATTTAGCATATAAGATTTACTAAGCAGTTGTTTAGATTGGAACATAGTATTAGAGATTTGGTATTCAGGATTGGAGATTCATTTTTCAGTATTAGAGATTCAGTATTCAGTATTTGAGATTCCTTATTCAGTATTAGGAATTCAGTACTCAGTACTTTCAGTAGAGGATGAGCTGTCAGGGCTGTGATGGCCGTGAGTTTCAGTATTCAGTACTCTATATTCAGAATTCAGTATTAGAGATTCAGTATTTAGTATTAGAGATTCAGTATTCAGTACTTTCAGAACTTTCAGTAGAGGGTGAGCGTCAGGGCTGTGATGGCCGAGAGGTTAAGGCGTTGGACTCGAAATCCAATGGGGTTTCCCCGCGCAGGTTCGAATCCTGCTCACAGCGGATCACTATACACTGACCCGCCTTCACTAAATATCCAGTGTTAATTACTCACAGCACAACATTTACACTTTCCATATAAGCACTTACTACTGTAGTGCTAAGATGAACTACTGGTAGACAATATAGTAACTTCAGAATTGAATGTTGAGATTCAGTACTTTAGCATTAGATACATAGTATCCAGGATTTGAGATTGTATTTTCGATATTGAAGATTAAGTGTATATTATTCAAGATTATGTATTTAATAGATACGATTTACTAAGCAGTTGTTTAGATTTGGAATATAGTATTAGTACAGGATTTGAGATTCAGTATTCAGTACTCTATATTCAGTATTCAGTATTAGAGATTCAGTATTCAGTATTAGAGATTCAGTATTCAGTATTCTATATTCAGTATTCAGTATTTGAGATTTAGTATTCAATATTAGAGAATCAGTGTTCAGTAGTCTATATTCAGCGTTCAGTACTCTATATTCAGTACTATCGATTTAGAATGTAGTATGAGAGATTCAGTAGTCAGTAGTCTCTTTTCCGTATTCAGTATTAGATATTCAGTATTCAGTACTCTCAGTAGAGGGTGAGCTGTCAGGGCTGTGATGGCCGAGTGGTTAAGGCGTTGGACTTGAAATCCAATGGGGTTTCCCCGCGCAGGTTCAAATCCTGCTCACAGCGAATCATTATACACTGACCCGCCTTCACTAAATATCCAGTGTGTGCTACTCACAGCACAACATTTACACTTTCCATATAAGCACTTACTACTGTAGTGATAAGGTAAACTACTGGTAGACAAAATATTATATAGTAACTTCAGAATTGAATGTTGAGATTCAGTACTTTAGCATTAGATACATAGTATCCAGGATTTGAGATTATATTTTCAATATTGAAGATTAAGTATTTATTATTCAAGATTTGGAATATAGTATTAGTAAAGGATTTGAGATTCAGTATTCAGTATTAGAGATTCAGTATTCAGTACTCTATATTCATTATTCAGTATTAGAGACTTAGTATTCAGTATTCTATATTCAGTATTTAGTATTAGAGATTTAGTATTCAGTATTCTATTTTCAGTATTTAGTATTAGACATTCAGTATTCAGTACTCTATATTCAGTATTTAGTATTAGAGATTCAGTATTCAGAATTTCTGATTCAGTATTCAGTATTTGAGATTCAGTATTCAATATTAGAGAATCAGTGTTCAGTAGTCTATATTCAGCATTCAGTACTCCATATTCAGTACTATCGATTTAGAATTTAGTATGAGAGATTCAGTAGTCTCTTTTCAGTATTTAGTATGAGAGATTCAGTATTCAGTAAGTAGAGGGTGAGCTGTCAGGGCTGTGATGGCCGAGTGGTTAAGGCGTTGGACTTGAAATCCAATGGGGTTTCCCCCGCGCAGGTTCAAATCCTGCTCACAGCGATTCACTATACTAAATATCCAGTGTGTATTACTCACAGCATGACCACATTTACACTTTCCATATGATGACACATTACTGTAGTGATAAGGTAGACTACTGGTAGACAACATATTATGTAGTAACTACAGAACTGAATGTTGAAATTCAGTACTTTAGCATTAGAGACATAATATCCAGGATTTGAGATTACATTTTTAATATTGAAGATTAAGTATGTATTATTCAAGATTCTGTATTTAGCATATAAGATTTACTAAGCAGTTGTTTAGATTGGAACATAGTATTAGAGATTTGGTATTCAGGATTGGAGATTCATTTTTCAGTATTAGAGATTCAGTATTCAGTATTTGAGATTCCTTATTCAGTATTAGGAATTCAGTACTCAGTACTTTCAGTAGAGGATGAGCTGTCAGGGCTGTGATGGCCGTGAGTTTCAGTATTCAGTACTCTATATTCAGAATTCAGTATTAGAGATTCAGTATTTAGTATTAGAGATTCAGTATTCAGTACTTTCAGAACTTTCAGTAGAGGGTGAGCTGTCAGGGCTGTGATGGCCGAGAGGTTAAGGCGTTGGACTCGAAATCCAATGGGGTTTCCCCGCGCAGGTTAGAATCCTGCTCACAGCGAATCATTATACACTGACCCGCCTTCACTAAATATCCAGTGTGTACTACTCACAGCACAACATTTACACTTTCCATATAAGCACTTACTACTGTAGTGCTAAGATGAACTACTGGTAGACAATATAGTAACTTCAGAATTGAATGTTGAGATTCAGTACTTTAGCATTAGATACATAGTATCCAGGATTTGAGATTGTATTTTCGATATTGAAGATTAAGTGTATATTATTCAAGATTATGTATTTAATAGATACGATTTACTAAGCAGTTGTTTAGATTTGGAATATAGGATTAGTACAGGATTTGAGATTCAGTATTCAGTACTCTATATTCAGTATTCAGTAATAGAGATTCAGTATTCAGTATTAGAGATTCAGTATTCAGTATTCTATATTCAGTATTCAGTACTTGAGATTTAGTATTCAATATTAGAGAATCAGTGTTCAGTAGTCTATATTCAGCGTTCAGTACTCTATATTCAGTACTATCGATTTACAATTTAGTATGAGAGATTCAGTAGTCAGTAGTCTCTTTTCAGTATTCAGTATTAGAGATTCAGTATTCAGTACTCTCAGTAGAGAGTGAGCTGTCAGGGCTGTGATGGCCGAGTGGTTAAGGTGTTGGACTTGAAATCCAATGGGGTTTCCCCGCGCAGGTTCAAATCCTGCTCACAGCGAATCATTATACACTGACCCGCCTTCACTAAATATCCAGTGTGTGCTACTCACAGCACAACATTTACACTTTCCATATAAGCACTTACTACTGTAGTGATAAGGTAAACTACTGGTAGACAAAATATTATATAGTAACTTCAGAATTGAATGTTGAGATTCAGTACTTTAGCATTAGATACATAGTATCCAGGATTTGAGATTATATTTTCAATATTGAAGATTAAGTATTTATTATTCAAGATTTGGAATATAGTATTAGTACAGGATTTGAGATTCAGTATTCAGTATTAGAGATTCAGTATTCAGTACTCTATATTCATTATTCAGTATTAGAGATTTAGTATTCAGTATTCTATATTCAGTATTTAGTATTAGAGATTCAGTATTCAGTATTCTATATTCAATATTTAGTATTAGACATTCAGTATTCAGTACTCTATATTCAGTATTTAGTATTAGAGATTCAGTATTCAGAATTTCTGATTCAGTATTCAGTATTTGAGATTCAGTATTCAATATTAGAGAATCAGTGTTCAGTAGTCTATATTCAGCATTCAGTACTCCATATTCAGTACTATCGATTTAGAATTTAGTATGAGAGATTCAGTAGTCACTTTTCAGTATTTAGTATTAGAGATTCAGTATTCAGTAAGTAGAGGGTGAGCTGTCAGGGCTGTGATGGCCGAGTGGTTAAGGCGTTGGACTTGAAATCCAATGGGGTTTCCCCGCGCAGGTTCAAATCCTGCTCACAGCGATTCATTATACTAAATATCCAGTGTGTATTACTCACAGCATGACCACATTTACACTTTCCATATGATGACACATTACTGTAGTGATAAGGTAGACTACTGGTAGACAACATATTATGTAGTAACTACAGAACTGAATGTTGAAATTCAGTACTTTAGCATTAGAGACATAATATCCAGGATTTGAGATTACATTTTTAATATTGATGATTAAGTATTTATTATTCAAGATTCTGTATTTAGCATATAAGATTTACTAAGCAGTTGTTTAGATTGGAACATAGTATTAGAGATTTGGTATTCAGGATTGGAGATTCATTTTTCAGTATTAGAGATTCAGTATTCAGTATTTGAGATTCCTTATTCAGTATTAGGAATTCAGTACTCAGTACTTTCAGTAGAGGATGAGCTGTCAGGGCTGTGATGGCCGTGAGTTTCAGTATTCAGTACTCTATATTCAGAATTCAGTATTAGAGATTCAGTATTTAGTATTAGAGATTCAGTATTCAGTACTTTCAGAACTTTCAGTAGAGGGTGAGCTGTCAGGGCTGTGATGGCCGAGAGGTTAAGGCGTTGGACTCGAAATCCAATGGGGTTTCCCCGCGCAGGTTCGAATCCTGCTCACAGCGAATCATTATACACTGACCCGCCTTCACTAAATATCCAGTGTTAATTACTCACAGCACAACATTTACACTTTCCATATAAGCACTTACTACTGTAGTGCTAAGATGAACTACTGGTAGACAATATAGTAACTTCAGAATTGAATGTTGAGATTCAGTACTTTAGCATTAGATACATAGTATCCAGGATTTGAGATTGTATTTTCGATATTGAAGATTAAGTGTATATTATTCAAGATTATGTATTTAATAGATACGATTTACTAAGCAGTTGTTTAGATTTGGAATATAGGATTAGTACAGGATTTGAGATTCAGTATTCAGTACTCTATATTCAGTATTCAGTATTAGAGATTCAGTATTCAGTATTAGAGATTCAGTATTCAGTATTCTATATTCAGTATTCAGTACTTGAGATTTAGTATTCAATATTAGAGAATCAGTGTTCAGTAGTCTATATTCAGCGTTCAGTACTCTATATTCAGTACTATCGATTTAGAATTTAGTATGAGAGATTCAGTAGTCAGTAGTCTCTTTTCAGTATTCAGTATTAGAGATTCAGTATTCAGTACTCTCAGTAGAGAGTGAGCTGTCAGGGCTGTGATGGCCGAGTGGTTAAGGCGTTGGACTTGAAATCCAATGGGGTTTCCCCGCGCAGGTTCAAATCCTGCTCACAGCGAATCATTATACACTGACCCGCCTTCACTAAATATCCAGTGTGTGCTACTCACAGCACAACATTTACACTTTCCATATAAGCACTTACTAATGTAGTGATAAGGTAAACTACTGGTAGACAAAATATTATATAGTAACTTCAGAATTGAATGTTGAGATTCAGTACTTTAGCATTAGATACATAGTATCCAGGATTTGAGATTATATTTTCAATATTGAAGATTAAGTATTTATTATTCAAGATTTGGAATATAGTATTAGTACAGGATTTGAGATTCAGTATTCAGTATTAGAGATTCAGTATTCAGTACTCTATATTCATTATTCAGTATTAGAGATTTAGTATTCAGTATTCTATATTCAGTATTTAGTATTAGAGATTCAGTATTCAGTATTCTATATTCAATATTTAGTATTAGACATTCAGTATTCAGTACTCTATATTCAGTATTTAGTATTAGAGATTCAGTATTCAGAATTTCTGATTCAGTATTCAGTATTTGAGATTCAGTATTCAATATTAGAGAATCAGTGTTCAGTAGTCTATATTCAGCATTCAGTACTCCATATTCAGTACTATCGATTTAGAATTTAGTATGAGAGATTCAGTAGTCTCTTTTCAGTATTTAGTATTAGAGATTCAGTATTCAGTAAGTAGAGGGTGAGCTGTCAGGGCTGTGATGGCCGAGTGGTTAAGGCGTTGGACTTGAAATCCAATGGGGTTTCCCCGCGCAGGTTCAAATCCTGCTCACAGCGATTCATTATACTAAATATCCAGTGTGTATTACTCACAGCATGACCACATTTACACTTTCCATATGATGACACATTACTGTAGTGATAAGGTAGACTACTGGTAGACAACATATTATGTAGTAACTACAGAACTGAATGTTGAAATTCAGTACTTTAGCATTAGAGACATAATATCCAGGATTTGAGATTACATTTTTAATATTGAAGATTAAGTATGTATTATTCAAGATTCTGTATTTAGCATATAAGATTTACTAAGCAGTTGTTTAGATTGGAACATAGTATTAGAGATTTGGTATTCAGGATTGGAGATTCATTTTTCAGTATTAGAGATTCAGTATTCAGTATTTGAGGTTCCTTATTCAGTATTAGGAATTCAGTACTCAGTACTTTCATTAGAGGATGAGCTGTCAGGGCTGTGATGGCCGTGAGTTTCAGTATTCAGTACTCTATATTCAGAATTCAGTATTAGAGATTCAGTATTTAGTATTAGAGATTCAGTATTCAGTACTTTCAGAACTTTCAGTAGAGGGTGAGCTGTCAGGGCTGTGATGGCCGAGAGGTTAAGGCGTTGGACTCGAAATCCAATGGGGTTTCCCCGCGCAGGTTCGAATCCTGCTCACAGCGAATCATTATACACTGACCCGCCTTCACTAAATATCCAGTGTTAATTACTCACAGCACAACATTTACACTTTCCTTATAAGCACTTACTACTGTAGTGCTAAGATGAACTACTGGTAGACAATATAGTAACTTCAGAATTGAATGTTGAGATTCAGTACTTTAGCATTAGATACATAGTATCCAGGATTTGAGATTGTATTTTCGATATTGAAGATTAAGTGTATATTATTCAAGATTATGTATTTAATAGATACGATTTACTAAGCAGTTGTTTAGATTTGGAATATAGGATTAGTACAGGATTTGAGATTCAGTATTCAGTACTCTATATTCAGTATTCAGTATTAGAGATTCAGTATTCAGTATTAGAGATTCAGTATTCAGTATTCTATATTCAGTATTCAGTACTTGAGATTTAGTATTCAATATTAGAGAATCAGTGTTCAGTAGTCTATATTCAGCGTTCAGTACTCTATATTCAGTACTATCGATTTAGAATTTAGTATGAGAGATTCAGTAGTCAGTAGTCTCTTTTCAGTATTCAGTATTAGAGATTCAGTATTCAGTACTCTCAGTAGAGAGTGAGCTGTCAGGGCTGTGATGGCCGAGTGGTTAAGGCGTTGGACTTGAAATCCAATGGGGTTTCCCCGCGCAGGTTCAAATCCTGCTCACAGCGAATCATTATACACTGACCCGCCTTCACTAAATATCCAGTGTGTGCTACTCACAGCACAACATTTACACTTTCCATATAAGCACTTACTACTGTAGTGATAAGGTAAACTACTGGTAGACAAAATATTATATAGTAACTTCAGAATTGAATGTTGAGATTCAGTACTTTAGCATTAGATACATAGTATCCAGGATTTGAGATTATATTTTCAATATTGAAGATTAAGTATTTATTATTCAAGATTTGGAATATAGTATTAGTACAGGATTTGAGATTCAGTATTCAGTATTAGAGATTCAGTATTCAGTACTCTATATTCATTATTCAATATTAGAGATTTAGTATTTAGTATTCTTTATTCAATATTTAGTATTAGAGATTCAGTATTCAGTATTCTATATTCAATATTTAGTATTAGACATTCAGTATTCAGTACTCTATATTCAGTATTTAGTATTAGAGATTCAGTATTCAGAATTTCTGATTCAGTATTCAGTATTTGAGATTCAGTATTCAATATTAGAGAATCAGTGTTCAGTAGTCTATATTCAGCATTCAGTACTCCATATTCAGTACTATCGATTTAGAATTTAGTATGAGAGATTCAGTAGTCTCTTTTCAGTATTTAGTATTAGAGATTCAGTATTCAGTAAGTAGAGGGTGAGCTGTCAGGGCTGTGATGGCCGAGTGGTTAAGGCGTTGGACTTGAAATCCAATGGGGTTTCCCCGCGCAGGTTCAAATCCTGCTCACAGCGATTCATTATACTAAATATCCAGTGTGTATTACTCACAGCATGACCACATTTACACTTTCCATATGATGACACATTACTGTAGTGATAAGGTAGACTACTGGTAGACAACATATTATGTAGTAACTTCAGAACTGAATGTTGAAATTCAGTACTTTAGCATTAGAGACATAATATCCAGGATTTGAGATTACATTTTTAATATTGATGATTAAGTATTTATTATTCAAGATTCTGTATTTAGCATATAAGATTTACTAAGCAGTTGTTTAGATTGGAACATAGTATTAGAGATTTGGTATTCAGGATTGGAGATTCATTTTTCAGTATTAGAGATTCAGTATTTGAGATTCCTTATTCAGTATTAGGAATTCAGTACTCAGTACTTTCAGTAGAGGATGAGCTGTCAGGGCTGTGATGGCCGTGAGTTTCAGTATTCAGTACTCTATATTCAGAATTCAGTATTAGAGATTCAGTATTTAGTATTAGAGATTCAGTATTCAGTACTTTCAGAACTTTCAGTAGAGGGTGAGCGTCAGGTCTGTGATGGCCGAGAGGTTAAGGCGTTGGACTCGAAATCCAATGGGGTTTCCCCGCGCAGGTTAGAATCCTGCTCACAGCGGATCACTATACACTGACCCGCCTTCACTAAATATCCAGTGTTAATTACTCACAGCACAACATTTACACTTTCCATATAAGCACTTACTACTGTAGTGCTAAGATGAACTACTGGTAGACAATATAGTAACTTCAGAATTGAATGTTGAGATTCAGTACTTTAGCATTAGATACATAGTATCCAGGATTTGAGATTGTATTTTCGATATTGAAGATTAAGTGTATATTATTCAAGATTATGTATTTAATAGATACGATTTACTAAGCAGTTGTTTAGATTTGGAATATAGGATTAGTACAGGATTTGAGATTCAGTATTCAGTACTCTATATTCAGTATTCAGTATTAGAGATTCAGTATTCAGTATTAGAGATTCAGTATTCAGTATTCTATATTCAGTATTCAGTACTTGAGATTTAGTATTCAATATTAGAGAATCAGTGTTCAGTAGTCTATATTCAGCGTTCAGTACTCTATATTCAGTACTATCGATTTAGAATTTAGTATGAGAGATTCAGTAGTCAGTAGTCTCTTTTCAGTATTCAGTATTAGAGATTCAGTATTCAGTACTCTCAGTAGAGAGTGAGCTGTCAGGGCTGTGATGGCCGAGTGGTTAAGGCGTTGGACTTGAAATCCAATGGGGTTTCCCCGCGCAGGTTCAAATCCTGCTCACAGCGAATCATTATACACTGACCCGCCTTCACTAAATATCCAGTGTGTGCTACTCACAGCACAACATTTACACTTTCCATATAAGCACTTACTACTGTAGTGATAAGGTAAACTACTGGTAGACAAAATATTATATAGTAACTTCAGAATTGAATGTTGAGATTCAGTACTTTAGCATTAGATACATAGTATCCAGGATTTGAGATTATATTTTCAATATTGAAGATTAAGTATTTATTATTCAAGATTTGGAATATAGTATTAGTACAGGATTTGAGATTCAGTATTCAGTATTAGAGATTCAGTATTCAGTACTCTATATTCATTATTCAATATTAGAGATTTAGTATTTAGTATTCTATATTCAGTATTTAGTATTAGAGATTCAGTATTCAGTATTCTATATTCAATATTTAGTATTAGACATTCAGTATTCAGTACTCTATATTCAGTATTTAGTATTAGAGATTCAGTATTCAGAATTTCTGATTCAGTATTCAGTATTTGAGATTCAGTATTCAATATTAGAGAATCAGTGTTCAGTAGTCTATATTCAGCATTCAGTACTCCATATTCAGTACTATCGATTTAGAATTTAGTATGAGAGATTCAGTAGTCTCTTTTCAGTATTTAGTATTAGAGATTCAGTATTCAGTAAGTAGAGGGTGAGCTGTCAGGGCTGTGATGGCCGAGTGGTTAAGGCGTTGGACTTGAAATCCAATGGGGTTTCCCCGCGCAGGTTCAAATCCTGCTCACAGCGATTCATTATACTAAATATCCAGTGTGTATTACTCACAGCATGACCACATTTACACTTTCCATATGATGACACATTACTGTAGTGATAAGGTAGACTACTGGTAGACAACATATTATGTAGTAACTTCAGAACTGAATGTTGAAATTCAGTACTTTAGCATTAGAGACATAATATCCAGGATTTGAGATTACATTTTTAATATTGATGATTAAGTAATTATTATTCAAGATTCTGTATTTAGCATATAAGATTTACTAAGCAGTTGTTTAGATTGGAACATAGTATTAGAGATTTGGTATTCAGGATTGGAGATTCATTTTTCAGTATTAGAGATTCAGTATTCAGTATTTGAGATTCCTTATTCAGTATTAGGAATTCAGTACTCAGTACTTTCAGTAGAGGATGAGCTGTCAGGGCTGTGATGGCCGTGAGTTTCAGTATTCAGTACTCTATATTCAGAATTCAGTATTAGAGATTCAGTATTTAGTATTAGAGATTCAGTATTCAGTACTTTCAGAACTTTCAGTAGAGGGTGAGCGTCAGGGCTGTGATGGCCGAGAGGTTAAGGCTTTGGACTCGAAATCCAATGGGGTTTCCCCGCGCAGGTTCGAATCCTGCTCACAGCGAATCATTATACACTGACCCGCCTTCACTAAATATCCAGTGTTAATTACTCACAGCACAACATTTACACTTTCCATATAAGCACTTACTACTGTAGTGCTAAGATGAACTACTGGTAGACAATATAGTAACTTCAGAATTGAATGTTGAGATTCAGTACTTTAGCATTAGATACATAGTATCCAGGATTTGAGATTGTATTTTCGATATTGAAGATTAAGTGTATATTATTCAAGATTATGTATTTAATAGATACGATTTACTAAGCAGTTGTTTAGATTTGGAATATAGTATTAGTACAGGATTTGAGATTCAGTATTCAGTACTCTATATTCAGTATTCAGTATTAGAGATTCAGTATTCAGTATTAGAGATTCAGTATTCAGTATTCTATATTCAGTATTCAGTATTTGAGATTTAGTATTCAATATTAGAGAATCAGTGTTCAGTAGTCTATATTCAGCGTTCAGTACTCTATATTCAGTACTATCGATTTAGAATGTAGTATGAGAGATTCAGTAGTCAGTAGTCTCTTTTCCGTATTCAGTATTAGATATTCAGTATTCAGTACTCTCAGTAGAGGGTGAGCTGTCAGGGCTGTGATGGCCGAGTGGTTAAGGCGTTGGACTTGAAATCCAATGGGGTTTCCCCGCGCAGGTTCAAATCCTGCTCACAGCGAATCATTATACACTGACCCGCCTTCACTAAATATCCAGTGTGTGCTACTCACAGCACAACATTTACACTTTCCATATAAGCACTTACTACTGTAGTGATAAGGTAAACTACTGGTAGACAAAATATTATATAGTAACTTCAGAATTGAATGTTGAGATTCAGTACTTTAGCATTAGATACATAGTATCCAGGATTTGAGATTATATTTTCAATATTGAAGATTAAGTATTTATTATTCAAGATTTGGAATATAGTATTAGTAAAGGATTTGAGATTCAGTATTCAGTATTAGAGATTCAGTATTCAGTACTCTATATTCATTATTCAGTATTAGAGACTTAGTATTCAGTATTCTATATTCAGTATTTAGTATTAGAGATTTAGTATTCAGTATTCTATATTCAGTATTTAGTATTAGACATTCAGTATTCAGTACTCTATATTCAGTATTTAGTATTAGAGATTCAGTATTCAGAATTTCTGATTCAGTATTCAGTATTTGAGATTCAGTATTCAATATTAGAGAATCAGTGTTCAGTAGTCTATATTCAGCATTCAGTACTCCATATTCAGTACTATCGATTTAGAATTTAGTATGAGAGATTCAGTAGTCTCTTTTCAGTATTTAGTATTAGAGATTCAGTATTCAGTAAGTAGAGGGTGAGCTGTCAGGGCTGTGATGGCCGAGTGGTTAAGGCGTTGGACTTGAAATCCAATGGGGTTTCCCCGCGCAGGTTCAAATCCTGCTCACAGCGATTCACTATACTAAATATCCAGTGTGTATTACTCACAGCATGACCACATTTACACTTTCCATATGATGACACATTACTGTAGTGATAAGGTAGACTACTGGTAGACAACATATTATGTAGTAACTACAGAACTGAATGTTGAAATTCAGTACTTTAGCATTAGAGACATAATATCCAGGATTTGAGATTACATTTTTAATATTGATGATTAAGTATTTATTATTCAAGATTCTGTATTTAGCATATAAGATTTACTAAGCAGTTGTTTAGATTGGAACATAGTATTAGAGATTTGGTATTCAGGATTGGAGATTCATTTTTCAGTATTAGAGATTCAGTATTCAGTATTTGAGATTCCTTATTCAGTATTAGGAATTCAGTACTCAGTACTTTCAGTAGAGGATGAGCTGTCAGGGCTGTGATGGCCGTGAGTTTCAGTATTCAGTACTCTATATTCAGAATTCAGTATTAGAGATTCAGTATTTAGTATTAGAGATTCAGTATTCAGTACTTTCAGAACTTTCAGTAGAGGGTGAGCGTCAGGGCTGTGATGGCCGAGAGGTTAAGGCGTTGGACTCGAAATCCAATGGGGTTTCCCCACGCAGGTTCGAATCCTGCTCACAGCGGATCACTATACAATGACCCGCCTTTACTAAATATCCAGTGTTAATTACTCACAGCACAACATTTACACTTTCCATATAAGCACTTACTACTGTAGTGCTAAGATGAACTACTGGTAGACAATATAGTAACTTCAGAATTGAATGTTGAGATTCAGTACTTTAGCATTAGATACATAGTATCCAGGATTTGAGATTGTATTTTCGATATTGAAGATTAAGTGTATATTATTCAAGATTATGTATTTAATAGATACGATTTACTAAGCAGTTGTTTAGATTTGGAATATAGTATTAGTACAGGATTTGAGATTCAGTATTCAGTACTCTATATTCAGTATTCAGTATTAGAGATTCAGTATTCAGTATTAGAGATTCAGTATTCAGTATTCTATATTCAGTATTCAGTATTTGAGATTTAGTATTCAATATTAGAGAATCAGTGTTCAGTAGTCTATATTCAGCGTTCAGTACTCTATATTCAGTACTATCGATTTAGAATGTAGTATGAGAGATTCAGTAGTCAGTAGTCTCTTTTCCGTATTCAGTATTAGATATTCAGTATTCAGTACTCTCAGTAGAGGGTGAGCTGTCAGGGCTGTGATGGCCGAGTGGTTAAGGCGTTGGACTTGAAATCCAATGGGGTTTCCCCGCGCAGGTTCAAATCCTGCTCACAGCGAATCATTATACACTGACCCGCCTTCACTAAATATCCAGTGTGTGCTACTCACAGCACAACATTTACACTTTCCATATAAGCACTTACTACTGTAGTGATAAGGTAAACTACTGGTAGACAAAATATTATATAGTAACTTCAGAATTGAATGTTGAGATTCAGTACTTTAGCATTAGATACATAGTATCCAGGATTTGAGATTATATTTTCAATATTGAAGATTAAGTATTTATTATTCAAGATTTGGAATATAGTATTAGTAAAGGATTTGAGATTCAGTATTCAGTATTAGAGATTCAGTATTCAGTACTCTATATTCATTATTCAGTATTAGAGACTTAGTATTCAGTATTCTATATTCAGTATTTAGTATTAGAGATTTAGTATTCAGTATTCTATATTCAGTATTTAGTATTAGACATTCAGTATTCAGTACTCTATATTCAGTATTTAGTATTAGAGATTCAGTATTCAGAATTTCTGATTCAGTATTCAGTATTTGAGATTCAGTATTCAATATTAGAGAATTAGTGTTCAGTAGTCTATATTCAGCATTCAGTACTCCATATTCAGTACTATCGATTTAGAATTTAGTATGAGAGATTCAGTAGTCTCTTTTCAGTATTTAGTATTAGAGATTCAGTATTCAGTAAGTAGAGGGTGAGCTGTCAGGGCTGTGATGGCCGAGTGGTTAAGGCGTTGGACTTGAAATCCAATGGGGTTTCCCCGCGCAGGTTCAAATCCTGCTCACAGCGATTCACTATACTAAATATCCAGTGTGTATTACTCACAGCATGACCACATTTACACTTTCCATATGATGACACATTACTGTAGTGATAAGGTAGACTACTGGTAGACAACATATTATGTAGTAACTACAGAACTGAATGTTGAAATTCAGTACTTTAGCATTAGAGACATAATATCCAGGATTTGAGATTACATTTTTAATATTGATGATTAAGTATTTATTATTCAAGATTCTGTATTTAGCATATAAGATTTACTAAGCAGTTGTTTAGATTGGAACATAGTATTAGAGATTTGGTATTCAGGATTGGAGATTCATTTTTCAGTATTAGAGATTCAGTATTCAGTATTTGAGATTCCTTATTCAGTATTAGGAATTCAGTACTCAGTACTTTCAGTAGAGGATGAGCTGTCAGGGCTGTGATGGCCGTGAGTTTCAGTATTCAGTACTCTATATTCAGAATTCAGTATTAGAGATTCAGTATTTAGTATTAGAGATTCAGTATTCAGTACTTTCAGAACTTTCAGTAGAGGGTGAGCGTCAGGGCTGTGATGGCCGAGAGGTTAAGGCGTTGGACTCGAAATCCAATGGGGTTTCCCCGCGCAGGTTCGAATCCTGCTCACAGCGAATCATTATACACTGACCCGCCTTCACTAAATATCCAGTGTTAATTACTCACAGCACAACATTTACACTTTCCATATAAGCACTTACTACTGTAGTGCTAAGATGAACTACTGGTAGACAATATAGTAACTTCAGAATTGAATGTTGAGATTCAGTACTTTAGCATTAGATACATAGTATCCAGGATTTGAGATTGTATTTTCGATATTGAAGATTAAGTGTATATTATTCAAGATTATGTATTTAATAGATACGATTTACTAAGCAGTTGTTTAGATTTGGAATATAGTATTAGTACAGGATTTGAGATTCAGTATTCAGTACTCTATATTCAGTATTCAGTATTAGAGATTCAGTATTCAGTATTAGAGATTCAGTATTCAGTATTCTATATTCAGTATTCAGTATTTGAGATTTAGTATTCAATATTAGAGAATCAGTGTTCAGTAGTCTATATTCAGCGTTCAGTACTCTATATTCAGTATTAGAGATTCAGTATTCAGTACTCTCAGTAGAGAGTGAGCTGTCAGGGCTGTGATGGCCGAGTGGTTAAGGCGTTGGACTTGAAATCCAATGGGGTTTCCCCGCGCAGGTTCAAATCCTGCTCACAGCGAATCATTATACACTGACCCGCCTTCACTAAATATCCAGTGTGTGCTACTCACAGCACAACATTTACACTTTCCATATAAGCACTTACTACTGTAGTGATAAAGTAAACTACTGGTAGACAAAATATTATATAGTAACTTCAGAATTGAATGTTGAGATTCAGTACTTTAGCATTAGATACATAGTATCCAGGATTTGAGATTATATTTTCAATATTGAAGATTAAGTATTTATTATTCAAGATTTGGAATATAGTATTAGTAAAGGATTTGAGATTCAGTATTCAGTATTAGAGATTCAGTATTCAGTACTCTATATTCATTATTCAGTATTAGAGACTTAGTATTCAGTATTCTATATTCAGTATTTAGTATTAGAGATTTAGTATTCAGTATTCTATATTCAGTATTTAGTATTAGACATTCAGTATTCAGTACTCTATATTCAGTATTTAGTATTAGAGATTCAGTATTCAGAATTTCTGATTCAGTATTCAGTATTTGAGATTCAGTATTCAATATTAGAGAATCAGTGTTCAGTAGTCTATATTCAGCATTCAGTACTCCATATTCAGTACTATCGATTTAGAATTTAGTATGAGAGATTCAGTAGTCTCTTTTCAGTATTTAGTATTAGAGATTCAGTATTCAGTAAGTAGAGGGTGAGCTGTCAGGGCTGTGATGGCCGAGTGGTTAAGGCGTTGGACTTGAAATCCAATGGGGTTTCCCCGCGCAGGTTCAAATCCTGCTCACAGCGATTCACTATACTAAATATCCAGTGTGTATTACTCACAGCATGACCACATTTACACTTTCCATATGATGACACATTACTGTAGTGATAAGGTAGACTACTGGTAGACAACATATTATGTAGTAACTACAGAACTGAATGTTGAAATTCAGTACTTTAGCATTAGAGACATAATATCCAGGATTTGAGATTACATTTTTAATATTGATGATTAAGTATTTATTATTCAAGATTCTGTATTTAGCATATAAGATTTACTAAGCAGTTGTTTAGATTGGAACATAGTATTAGAGATTTGGTATTCAGGATTGGAGATTCATTTTTCAGTATTAGAGATTCAGTATTCAGTATTTGAGATTCCTTATTCAGTATTAGGAATTCAGTACTCAGTACTTTCAGTAGAGGATGAGCTGTCAGGGCTGTGATGGCCGTGAGTTTCAGTATTCAGTACTCTATATTCAGAATTCAGTATTAGAGATTCAGTATTTAGTATTAGAGATTCAGTATTCAGTACTTTCAGAACTTTCAGTAGAGGGTGAGCGTCAGGGCTGTGATGGCCGAGAGGTTAAGGCGTTGGACTCGAAATCCAATGGGGTTTCCCCGCGCAGGTTCGAATCCTGCTCACAGCGAATCATTATACACTGACCCGCCTTCACTAAATATCCAGTGTTAATTACTCACAGCACAACATTTACACTTTCCTTATAAGCACTTACTACTGTAGTGCTAAGATGAACTACTGGTAGACAATATAGTAACTTCAGAATTGAATGTTGAGATTCAGTACTTTAGCATTAGATACATAGTATCCAGGATTTGAGATTGTATTTTCGATATTGAAGATTAAGTGTATATTATTCAAGATTATGTATTTAATAGATACGATTTACTAAGCAGTTGTTTAGATTTGGAATATAGTATTAGTACAGGATTTGAGATTCAGTATTCAGTACTCTATATTCAGTATTCAGTATTAGAGATTCAGTATTCAGTATTAGAGATTCAGTATTCAGTATTAGAGATTCAGTATTCAGTATTCTATATTCAGTATTCAGTATTTGAGATTTAGTATTCAATATTAGAGAATCAGTGTTCAGTAGTCTATATTCAGCATTCAGTAATCTATATTCAGTACTATCGATTTAGAATGTAGTATGAGAGATTCAGTAGTCAGTAGTCTCTTTTCCGTATTCAGTATTAGATATTCAGTATTCAGTACTCTCAGTAGAGAGTGAGCTATCAGGGCTGTGATGGCCGAGTGGTTAAGGCGTTGGACTTGAAATCCAATGGGGTTTCCCCGCGCAGGTTCAAATCCTGCTCACAGCGAATCATTATACACTGACCCGCCTTCACTAAATATCCAGTGTGTGCTACTCACAGCACAACATTTACACTTTCCATATAAGCACTTACTACTGTAGTGATAAGGTAAACTACTGGTAGACAAAATATTATATAGTAACTTCAGAATTGAATGTTGAGATTCAGTACTTTAGCATTAGATACATAGTATCCAGGATTTGAGATTATATTTTCAATATTGAAGATTAAGTATTTATTATTCAAGATTTGGAATATAGTATTAGTAAAGGATTTGAGATTCAGTATTCAGTATTAGAGATTCAGTATTCAGTACTCTATATTCATTATTCAGTATTAGAGACTTAGTATTCTATATTCAGTATTTAGTATTAGAGATTTAGTATTCAGTATTCTATATTCAGTATTTAGTATTAGACATTCAGTATTCAGTACTCTATATTCAGTATTTAGTATTAGAGATTCAGTATTCAGAATTTCTGATTCAGTATTCAGTATTTGAGATTCAGTATTCAATATTAGAGAATCAGTGTTCAGTAGTCTATATTCAGCATTCAGTACTCCATATTCAGTACTATCGATTTAGAATTTAGTATGAGAGATTCAGTAGTCTCTTTTCAGTATTTAGTATTAGAGATTCAGTATTCAGTAAGTAGAGGGTGAGCTGTCAGGGCTGTGATGGCCGAGTGGTTAAGGCGTTGGACTTGAAATCCAATGGGGTTTCCCCGCGCAGGTTCAAATCCTGCTCACAGCGATTCACTATACTAAATATCCAGTGTGTATTACTCACAGCATGACCACATTTACACTTTCCATATGATGACACATTACTGTAGTGATAAGGTAGACTACTGGTAGACAACATATTATGTAGTAACTACAGAACTGAATGTTGAAATTCAGTACTTTAGCATTAGAGACATAATATCCAGGATTTGAGATTACATTTTTAATATTGATGATTAAGTATTTATTATTCAAGATTCTGTATTTAGCATATAAGATTTACTAAGCAGTTGTTTAGATTGGAACATAGTATTAGAGATTTGGTATTCAGGATTGGAGATTCATTTTTCAGTATTAGAGATTCAGTATTCAGTATTTGAGATTCCTTATTCAGTATTAGGAATTCAGTACTCAGTACTTTCAGTAGAGGATGAGCTGTCAGGGCTGTGATGGCCGTGAGTTTCAGTATTCAGTACTCTATATTCAGAATTCAGTATTCTATATTCAGTATTTAGTATTAGACATTCAGTATTCAGTACTCTATATTCAGTATTTAGTATTAGAGATTCAGTATTCAGAATTTCTGATTCAGTATTCAGTATTTGAGATTCAGTATTCAATATTAGAGAATCAGTGTTCAGTAGTCTATTTTCAGCATTCAGTACTCCATATTCAGTACTATCGATTTAGAATTTAGTATGAGAGATTCAGTAGTCTCTTTTTAGTATTAAGTATTAGAGATTCAGTATTCAGTACTCTCAGTAGAGAGTGAGCTAACAGGGCTTTGAAGGCCGAGTGGTTAAGGCGTTGGACTTGAAATCCAATGGGGTTTCCCTGCGCAGGTTCAAATCCTGCTCACAGGGATTCATTATACTAAATATCCAGTGTGTATTACTCACAGCATGACCACATTTACACTTTCCATATGATGACACATTACTGTAGTGATAAGGTAGACTACTGGTAGACAACATATTATGTAGTAACTTCAGAACTGAATGTTGAAATTCAGTACTTTAGCATTAGAGACATAATATCCAGGATTTGAGATTACATTTTTAATATTGAAGATTAAGTATTTATTATTCAAGATTCTGTATTTAGCATATAAGATTTACTAAGCAGTTGTTTAGATTGGAACATAGTATTAGAGATTTGGTATTCAGGATTGGAGATTCATTTTTCAGTATTAGAGATTCAGTATTCAGTATTTGAGATTCCTTATTCAGTATTAGGAATTCAGTACTCAGTACTTTCAGTAGAGGATGAGCTGTCAGGGCTGTGATGGCCGTGAGTTTCAGTATTCAGTACTCTATATTCAGAATTCAGTATTAGAGATTCAGTATTTAGTATTAGAGATTCAGTATTCAGTACTTTCAGAACTTTCAGTAGAGGGTGAGCGTCAGGGCTGTGATGGCCGAGAGGTTAAGGCGTTGGACTCGAAATCCAATGGGGTTTCCCCGCGCAGGTTCGAATCCTGCTCACAGCGAATCATTATACACTGACCCGCCTTCACTAAATATCCAGTGTTAATTACTCACAGCACAACATTTACACTTTCCTTATAAGCACTTACTACTGTAGTGCTAAGATGAACTACTGGTAGACAATATAGTAACTTCAGAATTGAATGTTGAGATTCAGTACTTTAGCATTAGATACATAGTATCCAGGATTTGAGATTGTATTTTCGATATTGAAGATTAAGTGTATATTATTCAAGATTATGTATTTAATAGATACGATTTACTAAGCAGTTGTTTAGATTTGGAATATAGTATTAGTACAGGATTTGAGATTCAGTATTCAGTACTCTATATTCAGTATTCAGTATTAGAGATTCAGTATTCAGTATTAGAGATTCAGTATTCAGTATTAGAGATTCAGTATTCAGTATTCTATATTCAGTATTCAGTATTTGAGATTTAGTATTCAATATTAGAGAATCAGTGTTCAGTAGTCTATATTCAGCATTCAGTAATCTATATTCAGTACTATCGATTTAGAATGTAGTATGAGAGATTCAGTAGTCAGTAGTCTCTTTTCCGTATTCAGTATTAGATATTCAGTATTCAGTACTCTCAGTAGAGAGTGAGCTGTCAGGGCTGTGATGGCCGAGTGGTTAAGGCGTTGGACTTGAAATCCAATGGGGTTTCCCCGCGCAGGTTCAAATCCTGCTCACAGCGAATCATTATACACTGACCCGCCTTCACTAAATATCCAGTGTGTGCTACTCACAGCACAACATTTACACTTTCCATATAAGCACTTACTACTGTAGTGATAAGGTAAACTACTGGTAGACAAAATATTATATAGTAACTTCAAAATTGAATGTTGAGATTCAGTACTTTAGCATTAGATACATAGTATCCAGGATTTGAGATTATATTTTCAATATTGAAGATTAAGTATTTATTATTCAAGATTTGGAATATAGTATTAGTACAGGATTTGAGATAAAGTATTCAGTATTAGAGATTCAGTATTCAGTACTCTATATTCATTATTCAGTATTAGAGATTTAGTATTCAGTATTCTATATTCAGTATTTAGTATTAGAGATTTAGTATTCAGTATTCTATATTCAGTATTTAGTATTAGACATTCAGTATTCAGTACTCTATATTCAGTATTTAGTATTAGAGATTCAGTATTCAGAATTTCTGATTCAGTATTCAGTATTTGAGATTCAGTATTCAATATTAGAGAATCAGTGTTCAGTAGTCTATATTCAGCATTCAGTACTCCATATTCAGTACTATCGATTAGAATGTAGTATGAGATTCAGTAGTCAGTAGTCTCTTTTCAGTATTAAGTATTAGAGATTCAGTGTTCAGTACTCTCAGTAGAGGGTGAGCTGTCAGGGCTGTGATGGCCGAGTGGATAAGGCGTTGGACTTGAAATCCGATGGGGTTTCCCCGCGCAGGTTCAAATCCTGCTCACAGCGATTCATTATACTAAATATCCAGTGTGTATTACTCACAGCATGACCACATTTACACTTTCCATATGACAACACATTACTGTAGTGATAAGGTAGACTACTGGTAGACAACATATTATGTAGTAACTACAGAACTGAATGTTGAAATTCAGTACTTTAGCATTAGAGACATAATATCCAGGATTTGAGATTACATTTTTAATATTGAAGATTAAGTATTTATTATTCAAGATTCTGTATTTAGCATATAAGATTTACTAAGCAGTTGTTTAGATTGGAACATAGTATTAGAGATTTGGTATTCAGGATTGGAGATTCATTTTTCAGTATTAGAGATTTAGTATTCAGTATTCTATATTCAGTATTTAGTATTAGAGATTCAGTATTCAGTACTCTATATTCAGTATTCAGTATTAGAGATTCAGTATTCAGTATTCTATATTCAGTATTTAGTATTAGACATTCAGTGTTCAGTACTCTATATTCAGTATTTAGTTTTAGAGATTCAGTATTCAGAATTTCTGATTTAGTATTCAGTATTTGAGATTCAGTATTCAATATTAGAGAAACAGTGTTCAGTAGTCTATACTCAGCATTCAGTACTCCATATTCAGTGCTATCGATTTAGAATTTAGTATTAGAGATTCAGTATTCAGTACTCTCAGTAGAGGGCAAGCTAACAGGGCTGTGATGGCCGAGTGGTTAAGGCGTTGGACTTGAAATCCAATGGGGTTTCCCCGCGCAGGTTCAAATCCTGCTCACAGCGATTCACTATACTAAATATCCAGTGTGTATTACTCACAGCATGACCACATTTACACTTTCCATATGATGACACATTACTGTAGTGATAAGGTAGACTACTGGTAGACAACATATTATGTAGTAACTACAGAACTGAATGTTGAAATTTAGTACTTTAGCATTAGAGACATAATATCCAGGATTTGAGATTACATTTTTAATATTGATGATTAAGTATTTATTATTCAAGATTCTGTATTTAGCATATAAGATTTACTAAGCAGTTGTTTAGATTGGAACATAGTATTAGAGATTTGGTATTCAGGATTGGAGATTCATTTTTCAGTATTAGAGATTCAGTATTCAGTATTTGAGATTCCTTATTCAGTATTAGGAATTCAGTACTCAGTACTTTCAGTAGAGGATGAGCTGTCAGGGCTGTGATGGCCGTGAGTTTCAGTATTCAGTACTCTATATTCAGAATTCAGTATTCTATATTCAGTATTTAGTATTAGACATTCAGTATTCAGTACTCTATATTCAGTATTTAGTATTAGAGATTCAGTATTCAGAATTTCTGATTCAGTATTCAGTATTTGAGATTCAGTATTCAATATTAGAGAATCAGTGTTCAGTAGTCTATTTTCAGCATTCAGTACTCCATATTCAGTACTATCGATTTAGAATTTAGTATGAGAGATTCAGTAGTCTCTTTTTAGTATTAAGTATTAGAGATTCAGTATTCAGTACTCTCAGTAGAGAGTGAGCTAACAGGGCTTTGAAGGCCGAGTGGTTAAGGCGTTGGACTTGAAATCCAATGGGGTTTCCCCGCGCAGGTTCAAATCCTGCTCACAGCGATTCACTATACTAAATATCCAGTGTGTATTACTCACAGCATGACCACATTTACACTTTCCATATGATGACACATTACTGTAGTGATAAGGTAGACTACTGGTAGACAACATATTATGTAGTAACTTCAGAACTGAATGTTGAAATTCAGTACTTTAGCATTAGAGACATAATATCCAGGATTTGAGATTACATTTTTAATATTGAAGATTAAGTATTTATTATTCAAGATTCTGTATTTAGCATATAAGATTTACTAAGCAGTTGTTTAGATTGGAACATAGTATTAGAGATTTGGTATTCAGGATTGGATTGCCTGCTTCCACTAAATATCCAGTGTGTACTTCTTACAGTAATCTTTGTACAACTCAACAACATTTAAACTTTACATATGAGAACTCACTACTGTAGTGATAAGGTACACTACTGGTAGAAAACCTATTATATACTGTAGTAACGTCAGAATTTAATGTTGAGATTTAGTACTTTAGCATTAGAGACATAGGGTCTGAGAGATTTGAGATTTAGTATTCAGTATTAGAGATTCAGTATTCAGTATTAGAGATTCAGTATTCAGTATTAGAGATTCAGTATTCAGTATTAGAGATTAAGTTTTCAGTATTAGAGATTCAGTATTCAGTATTAAAGATTAAGTTTTCAGTATTAGAGGTTAAGGCGTTGGACTCGAAATCCAATGGGGTTCCCCCGTGCAAGTTCGAATCCTGCTCACAGCGAATCATTATACACTGACCCGCCTCCACTAATTATCCAGTGTGTATTACTCACAGCACAACATTTACACTTACCATACGAGGACTCACTACTGTAGTGATAAGGTAGACTACTGGTATAAAACTTATTATATACTGTAGTAACGTCAGAATTGAATGGTGAGATTCAGTACTTTAGCATTAGAGACATAGCATCTAGGATCTGATATTCATAATTCAAGATTACATTTTCAATGTTGAAGATTAATTATTTATTAATTTCATTATTCAGTATTAGAGATTCAGTATTTAGTATTTGAGATTCAGTATTCAGTATTTGAGATTCAGTATTCAATATTAGAGAATCAGTGTTCAGTAGTCTATATTTAGCATTCAGTACTCTATATTCAGTACTATCGATTTAGAATTTAGTATGAGAGATTCAGTATTCAGTAGTCTATTTTTTAGTATTCAGTATTAGAGATTCAGTATTCAGTACTCTCAGAACTTTCAGTAGAGGGCAAGATGTCAGGGCTGTGATGGCCGAGAGGTTAAGCCGTTGGACTCGAAATCCATTGGGGTTTCCCCGCGCAGGTTCGAATCTTGCTCACAGCGAATCATTATACGCTGACCCGCCTCCACTAAATATCCAGTGTGTATTACTCACAGCATAACCACATTTAAACTTTACATATGAGAACTCACTACTGTAGTGATATGGTACACTACTGGTAGAAAGTCTAGCATTAGAGAAATATTATCCAGGATTTGAGATTATATTTTCAATATTGAAGATTAAGTATTTATTATTCAAGATTTTATATTAAAAGATAACATTTCCGAAGCAGTTGTTTAGATTTTAATTATAGTATTAGAGATTCAGTATTCTGTATTTGAGATTCAGTATTCAGTATAAGACATTCAGTATTCAGTACTAGAGATTCAGTTTTCAGTGTTAGAGATTTAGTATTCAGTATTAGAGATTCAGTATTCAGTATTAGAGATTCAGTTTTCAGTATTAGAGATTTAGTATTCAGTATTAGAGATTCAGAATTCAGTATTAGAGATTCAGTTTTCAGTATTAGAGATTTAGTATTCAGTATTAGAGATTCAGTATTCAGTATTAGAGATTCAGTTTTCAGTATTAGAGATTTACTATTCAGTATTAGAGATTTAGTATTCAGTAGTCTATATTCAGTATTCAGTATTAGAGATTCAATATTCAGTAGAGGGTAAGATGTCAGGGCTGTGATGGCCGTGAGTTTCAATATTCAGTACTCTATATTCAGAATTTAGTAATAGAGATTTAGTATTTGAGATTCAGTATTCAATATTAGAGAATCAGTGTTCAGTAGTCTATATTCTACATTCAGTACTCTATATTCAGTAGTATTGATTTAGAATTTAGTATAAGAGATTCAGTATTCAGTAGTCTATTTTCAGTGTTCAGTATTAGAGATTCAGTATTCAGTACTCTCAGAACTTTCAGTAGAGAATCCTGCTCAAAGCAAATCATTATACACTGACCCGCCTCCACTAAATATCCAGTGTGTATTGCTCACAGCACAACATTTACACCTTACATATGAGGACTCACTACTGTAGCGATAAGGTAGAGTATTGTACCTGCATTTCGGTAAGAGTTCAGTTAAAAAAAACTGTTATATAATTACTTTAGTATTTACTATTGAGATTCAGTACTTTGTATTAGAGATATAGTATTCAGGATTTGAGATTTAGAAGTCAGTATTTGAGATTCAGTGATCAGTACTTTAGATTTAGAAATTAGTATTAGAGATCAGAATGCAGTATTAGAGGTATAGTATTTAGCTGTAGAGATTTAGAATTTGATATTAAAATTTAGTATTTAATCTTTGTTATTCAGTATTAGAGATTTAGTATTCAGTATTAGAGATTTGGTGTTCAGCAGTCTATATTCAGGACTACTGATTTACAATTTAGTATTAGAGATTCAGTGTTCAGTATTAGAGATTCAGTATTCAGTATTCTAAATTCAGTATTCAGTATAAGAAATTCAGTATTCAGTACTCTCAGTACTTTCAGTAGAGGGTTAGCTGTCAGTGCTGTGATGGCCGAGAGGTTAAGGCGTTGGACTCGAAATCCAATGGGGTTTCCCCGCGCAGGTTCGAATCCTGCTCACAGCGAATCATTATACACTGACCCGCCTTCACTAAATATCCAGTGTGTGCTACTCACAGCACAACATTTACACTTTCCTTATAAGCACTTACTACTGTAGTGATAAGGTAGAGTATTGTACCTGAATTTCGTTATGAGTTCTGGTAAAAAAAAACTGCTTAGTACTTTACTTTACTTTAGTATTTACTATTGAGATTCAGTACTTTTTATTAGAGATATAGTATTCAGGATTTGAAATTTAGTAGTCAGTATTTGAGATTTAGTGATCAGTACTTTAGATTTAGAAGTTAGTATTAGAGATTCAGAATTCAGTATTAGAGGTATAGTATTCAGCTTTAAAGATTTAGAATTTAATGTTAAAATTTAAGAATTAATATTCTGTACTACATTTAGTGTTTAGTAATAGAGATTCAATATTTCAAATTCAGTATTAAGTGTTTTAGATTCAGAATGTGGTATTTTTTATATATTGGTTATTCAGTATTAGAGATTCAGTATTCAGTACTATTGATTTAGAATTTGGTATGAGAGATTCAGTATTCAGTAGTCTATATTCAGTATTCAGTATTAGTGATTCAGTATTCAGTATTAGAGATTCTGTTTTCAGTATTAGAGATTCAGTATCAAAATTCAGTTTTTAGTGTTGGTCATTTAGAATCCATTATTTAGTTGTCAGTATTTGCCAACAGGAATTCAATATTTGAGATGCAGTACTTGTATTAACAAATAATGTTTAGTATTCAGTATATACTGTTGGAGATTCATTTTTCACTATTGCAAATTTAGTATGTAATATTCATTTCCCAGTAATTGAGATTCAGTATTCAATACTTTACATTATTAATTTAGTATTAGATATTTGATAATTAACATGTGAGATTCAGTATTGAGTACAATATATTCAGTTTTCAGTATTAGAGATTCAGTACTCAGTAGTCTATTTTCAGTATTCAGTATTAGAGATTCAGTATTCAGTACTCTCAGTACTTTCAGTAGAGGGTAAGCTGTCAGGCCTGTGATGGCCGAGTGGTTAAGGCGTTGGACTCGAAATCCAATGGGGTTTCCCCGCGCAGGTTCAAATCCTGCTCACAGCGCATCATTATACACTGACCTGCCTTCACTATATATTCAGTGTGTACTACTTTCAGTGATCTTTGTAGCTTTATAAAACAATGTTTTAAATACTAAAAAGTAGAAAATAATAACTGAGTTGCTCTGTTTTTAAGGTATTGTACACAAAATTAATTACGGTTTGCCGCTAATGGGAGACGCCACCGGATATCCAGAGTGTATTCTTTAAGAGGGAAATTGCTTACTGAAAATAGACAAATCTAGTCAGTAGATCAAATTATTAACCTAAAGAACATCAGGCTTGAATGCACTGTGTACAATGTTACTAAATGTAAATATAAACAGAATACAATGATTTGCAAAGACCCGTATTTTATTTACAGTAGAACATAAAACACATCAGATGCTAAAAATGAGCCATTTTAATGAAAAACAAAATATTAAAAATGTAAGTGTTACTAATAAAAACTGTTAAAAAAGAGGAATAAATAATATACAAATATAGGCAGAGCATCCCAAACCTGTCAAAAAACTGTGTTTTAAAATTGTGAAACAATTCCAGAAAAACGTTCCTCATCATAAAATAATAAGGACTTTGTATTTCCCACCATTTACAGCCAATAATATCATTAGAAGATTCAGAGAATCTGGAGAAATCCCTGTGTGTAAGGGACAAGGCTGATGGTTAATATTGGATGTTGGTGATCTTCAGGTGCCTCAGGTGGTAAAATGTCTCTCTCATTTAGCACATCTGATGTGTTCTTTTGTTCTATTGTTCTTTTGTTAATAAAAATATGGGTCTATTAGATTTGCAAGCCATTGCATTTTTTATGTAATATATACACAAATGTACAATATATGTAATTGTTTTATGTAATCCTCCAGTCAACAAGTTTTATCTTTTTTGTATTTTTGCAATTAGAAAATGTACATATAACACAGTTCCTACAGGTCTCTGAACTGAAGTGGTTAAGGGAAGGTGTTGACACCCCCACTGTGGGAGTGTGTGTGTTAATGAAACGTTTCAGGTCTATAGTGTGTTTAGACGTGTCGCTCTCTGTTGTTTAGGAAGCTTTAAATTCTCTCAGCCATTAGACTGAGTGTGTGAACTAAACAATAGAAGAATAGAAAGAACTGTCTGGCATTGTTCCCAAAGCCCAGAGGAGAAGGGGGGCGGGGCTAAAGTACGAGAGAGTCGAGGCAGGGCGAGGGAAGGTCAGGGATTTTTCAGAAAGAGCCACATGTTTAACCCTGCAGCAGCTAGTAAAAGAAAATATTCAGAAAAAACAAGCTGCATGCATGCAGTTCATACCTGTTCTATTTGTGCGAATAACTCATCAGTGTTTATATTCTTTACCCTAAGAAACAAATGGTTAGAAATTGTCTATGGAGGAACACCACCAGCCAAGTACTATTGAGATAGATAGGAGTATGTTTAGAACAGTTCTGTTTACACTAGTTAAAAGTAAAAATCCACCCCGGGGTTTTGTTCCAACTGCCTGGGCGGCTCTGCTGCGGCTCAGCCAACAAAACTCAGCCTGGGGTGCATTTTTACTTTCTGGATCTGGACTACCCACCTCTGTGTGTAAGTAACTATAGGTTTAAATAGGATCTCCGGTGGATTTGGTGTTTTACAGAGACTCTAAGACTAGGTCAGTGGCTAAACTGCACTTAGCAGGGCATTATTACACAGGTTATAAAGTAACATCTGACATTGTAAAGACTGTTATTAGTGTAAAAATGTCTTTATTTTAAAATGTTTCTAACTGTTGTCCGTCTCACTGCCTCTTGGTGTCACAGTGCTGTTAGTCAGTCAGAGGTGATATGTTTGCATGTCTGAATATTCCTGAGCAAGAGTTAAAATCCTATCGTTTCTCCCCGCCCCCCACTACTCCTCCACCTAAAGCAGTGTTATGCATGAACACCGGAGCACTGATGCAATGACGCCTTTAATGTGTTTAAGAGCATCAGTTGGAAAGTAGTGAAGAGGTAGAGTTACAGGAATACAGTGAATAGCTCTACGTGAGTAATGTTCTAATCCAGATTATGAGAAGCAAGAACTACTCAATTAAGTAAAGAACAAGAAGACTTTAAGAAGAAATGAAGGTCAGTCAATCTGCAAAGAAGAATTTCAAGAACCTTGAGTGTCCTCAGGTGTAGTCACTGTAAAGACATATTAAAACTATTATAATGGTGAAACTGGCCCTCATCAGGAAAGGAAAAGTGCAGCATTTGTTATCTATTCAGTAAAGGTAGAGCCACTGGTTGTAGGACCTCAATAATGAAATGTTCTGCACTACAGTTCTAAATTACACTACATGCTAGATCATTTCAGGTCAGGTATAGGTACTGCACAGCCCACTCAGCACTGAGTAAAACACAATAAATAAACTTCTAAACTGCTTCTAAACATCGGACCGTTTGAGCACATGACTTTAATGATGTCCAATCGTTTCCAATCACGCTGCGAGGAGATAACGACCGACACGTCAGAGGTGTTCACAGATACATTACACTCAGAGATTGGCAATAAAACGCTGTGATAAGACAACGGCCGCAGTAAATCCATGCTAGACAGTAATTTCATTGTGGAAATTATGATCATAATTACCTTGAACAGATATATATACTGAGATATTATTGTCTGGGTAATGTTCCTGTAGGAGTTAAAAGCATTCCGACTTACCAAAGGTTGTGTTTCCTAGACAAATGGGCCAATAATGCACTATACTGTAAAACAAATCCTAAACTTATACAGTGGCTTCCATATTTTGTAACATTACAACCTCCAACTTAAATATATTTCATTGGAATTTAACGTGAAAGACCAACACAAGGTAGAATACAATTATGAATTGAAAAGAAAATTATGCACGAATCAAAACATTTTTTACAAATAAAAAATAGCCTTAGAGGTTGGTTCAGAGAATATTGGGGAGTAAACAGCATCATGAAGTCCAAATAACACACCAGACAGGACAGGAATAAGGTTGTGGAGAAGTTTAAAACAGGCTTAGGCTATAAAAAGATTTCCCAAGCTTTGAACATCTCACAGAGCACTGTTCAATCCATTATCCGGAGATGGAAAGAGTATAACACAACTGTAAACCTACCAAGACAAGGCCGTCCACCTAAACTTACAGGCCGAACAAGGAGAGCACTGATCAGATATACAGCCAAGAGGCCCATGGTGACTCTGGATGAAATGCAGAGATCCACACCTCATTGTAGCCCTAAACATACAGCCAGAGCTACAGCAGAATGGTCTAAAACCAAACATATTCATGTCCAGACCTAAAACTAATCAAGAACTTGTGGCAAGATCTAAAAACTGTTGTTCACAAATGCTGTTCATCCAATCTGAGTGAGCTTAAGCTGATTTGCAAAGAAGAATGGATCAAAATTTCAGTCACTAGATGTGCAAAGCTGGTGGAGACATACCCTAAAAGACTTGCAGCTGTAATTGCAACAAAAGGAGGTTCCACGAAGTGTTGACTTTTGTCCACGAAGTACTTTTGCACACCGCACTTTTCAGTTTTTCATTTGTAAAAAGTGTTTTGAATCGTGCATAATTTTATTTCGACTTTACAATTGTATACCACTTTGTGTCGGTAATGTTACAAAATATGGATAAGTTCAAAGGGTATGAATACTTTTGCAAACCACTTTAGCAGCTTCACATTTTTTCCATTTTCACACCTTAAATGCAACACAAACTTAAATGTATTTTATTGAGATTTTAAAAAGATTTCAATTAAAATAATTCATTTTATATTAATGGTTTAATGTTTTTTAAATATTCTCATCCAATAAAAATCTGAAAAAATGAGATGTGCAAAAGTATTCATGCACCTTTACTGTGAAACCTAAACCCCTAAGTATAATTCAGAAGAAGTCTTAATTAATTAGTTAATAAATCTAATACAGCTGAGTTTCAGTAATTTAGTCAGCTGTTCTGTGAAGGCCTCAGTGGTTTGTTAGTAAACAATAGTGAACAGGCAGCATCATGATGAGATCAAGAAACTCACCAGACAGGTCAGAGATAAAGTTGTAGAGAAGAATTCTACTGTAACTGTAAACCTACTCATGGCCATGGTTTACCCAAACTGACAGATCCAGCAAGGAGAGCACTGGTGAGACAAGCAGCCAAGAGGCCCATGGTCACTCTGGAGGAGCTGCAGAGATCCACAGGTGACTCTACTAAGTTTTGATTTAGGGGGGCTTATCACACCTTTCAGATTTTTTATTTGATTAAAATAAAATTAAAAAAAACATTGTGGACCTCCGAGTGGTCCAGCAGGCTAAGTGCTACCACTATTATCAGGAGATTGTCGGTTCAAATCCTGGTCATGCAGCTTGCCGTCAGCTGCCAGAGCCCTGAGAGAGCACAGTCACCTGCACATCACGCCACACCCCCCCCCCCCCCCCACACTCCAGCAAGAACATAGCAGATGTATGTAGTCTAGTATGAAGATGATCCGTGCAGAGACTCAAGAGAACTCCAGACAAACTCCAGTCCAACTAAATTTCTTTAATATATTTACATTCTACTAAAATACATTCATTTACAATCAGCATATATGCAGCTGAAACAGGGAACATCCTAGTGCAAAATCCCAAATTATATTATTATTATTTTAATATTTTAACATTATAGTCATTGTGGCTTTTAGAAAAATGTGTTTTGGGTGGGGGGGGGGGGTAGTGGTGCACTATAGGACTCAAGTTTTTGTTCTTAATGGATTTATTTTTTCTCCTTACATTACTTTAACTTTTATACTTTAAGTAGTTTTAAAAACCTGTATTTTTTAAACACTTTTACTTAAAGAGTAAAAAGCTTGAGTTGACACTTCTTCAACTTCTACAGAAGTATTTTATTAAACCCTAGTATATACAGCTCTGCAAAAAATGAAGAGACCACTTCAGTTTCTGAATCAGTTTCTCTGATTTTGCTATTTATAGGTTTATGTTTGAGCAAAATGATTTTTGTTGGTTTTTTTTATAAACTCCAGACAACATTTCTTCCCAATTCCACAAAAAATATTGTTATGTAGAGCATTTTTTTACAGAAAATGAGAAATGGCTGAAATAACATAAAGGATGCAGAGCTTTCAGACCTCAAATAATGCAAAGAAATCAACAAGTTCATATTCATAAAGTTTTAAGAGTTCAGAAATCAATATTTGGTGGAATAACCCTGTTTTATAATGCATCTTGGCATGTTCTCCTCCACCAGTCTTACACACTGCTTTTGGATAACTTTATGCTGCTTTACTCCTGGTGCAAAAATTCAAGAAGTTCAGTTTGGTTTGATGGCTTCTGATCATCCATCTTCCTCTTGATTATATTCCAGAGGTTTTTAATTTGGTCAAATTAAAGAAACTCATCATTTCCTTAAACAGTAGTAGTTTTAGTAGTTAGTGTGAGGAGCAGGAAGAGACCCTCTAAGGTCTTTGTCCAACTCCATCTCATTTCCTAAAGCAAGCAGGGACAAGATAATGCTGAGCGATGATCCAGGGGAGAGTGGGGTGAGAGTAATTAGGCCGTGCTCTGTGTGATAGTGAGTGATAGTGAGGTGATAGTGAGGTGAGGAGGTATAAACTGAGATTATCTGCTGCTACACAATGAGGCCGTTGTGCGAGTTGGGCCGTAAAGAGGCCGGCTGCTGAAGGGCTCATTAAAGTGCTGTAAAGCTCACGCCGGCGGCGGCGGCTCTCTGAAAGGGGGTTTGTTACCTGCGTGGAAAAGACAAACAGGTGAGCACTCCCAGGCTGAAGCAGGGGGGAGGGGGAGAGCCTTAAGGAAGACATCAGGATTTGGGAAACGGCTGCTTTGAAGTCGTCCGATCTGTAGTGTTGATTGCTTTCTGATATTTTTATACAGCGCTGGTTGTCATAACAAATCAAGACACAATGCCGTGAGATAATAAAAGCCCAAAATGTGATCTGAACCCACTGAGGTTAAGGTTACCATTGTTTCTTACATTAAATTTGACTTATTTTGATATTCTTTTATTTATTTCATTACAGTTAGTTCCGACCGTGCACTATGATTGGCTGCGAGGTGTTCTACGAGTGCCGTTATCAGCCGGTAATGGCACTGTAACCAAGGCTCTCCATGTATTACTCCGCCACATACAGGCAACATTGCAGCGATGCAGCGCTTACAAGCCAAACAGCGCAGCTACAAACAAACAGAGCAGCAATGAAACTATTTTAACTGGCTGAGTGTTTATAACCAAACAGATCCTATTTTCTCCTCCTCTTTAACTCTTTAAATCTTGCAATAAACAGTGATAATGAACTGGGGTATAATATATGCAATAATACACTCGTAGTATTAGTGAATATAGTAACTCTGTATTGTAGTAGAGAAGTGGGCGGAGCTTCTTCTGGTCATGGTGAACATAATAAGGCTTTCTTTGAGAAACATTGTTTTTCAACATTTCAATCATTTTCTCAAACATTTTAAAAACTGAAAATGAGAGATTAGTTTGCATTGAAACAACAGTATGAATTCGAAGCACTCATTGTTGTTAACACACACACACACACACACACACACACACTCCCTGGCCGTTAAGCATTAGTTAATGAGTGACGGCTGTTGAGAGTGTGAGAAACTTGAATAAATTACTTTTATCTCCATAACGAGGTGACATTAATTAGGGTCCCAAGGTTCGGCCGGAGAAGCAGGTAATCTATCACTGTGCTGTGGGAGTGTGGGAATCGCTGTAATTTGCTGAAAGGCCCGAGCGCTGATTCTTTACTCTGTTTAAAAGCAGCTGTGCAGATCATCATTCACCAAAACTGACCTGTTTCATATTTTCAGTTTGATTAAGTTCAATTCAGTTTAGTTCAGATTAAGTTCAGTTTAACATATAGAGCTCTGGAAAAAATAAGAGAGCACTTAACATCTATGAGTTTCTTTGATTTCACCAAATTAAAAACCTCTGGAATATAATCAAGAGGAAGATGGATGATCACAAGCCATCAAACCACCAAACTGAACTGCTTGAATTTTTGCACCAGGAGTAAAGCAGCATAAAGTTATCCAAAAGCAGTGTGTAAGACTGGTGGAGGAGAACATGATGCCAAGATGCATGAAAACTGTGATTAAAAACCAATCAGGGTTATTCCACCAAATATTGATTTCTGAACTCTTAAAACTTTATAAAATATGAACTTGTTGTTTTCTTTGCATTATTTGAGGTCTAAAAGCTCTGTATATTTTTTGTTATTTCAGCCATTTCTCATTTTCTGCAAATAAATGCTCTAAATGATGATATTTTTTATTTGGAATTTGGGAGAAATGTTGTCCGTGGTTTATAGGATAAAACAACAATGTTCATTTTACTCAAACACAATCAGAGAAACTGATTCAGAAACTGAAAGGGTCATTGAAGTGGTTAATTTTTTTTGTTCGGTTTGCATGTTTATATTATGTTTGATTTGATTTGAGTTCAGCTCAGTTCATTTTTTATATGATTGATTTGGTTTAGTTTAAATTAGTTGAATTAAATTTAAATGAGTTCAGATTACTTTAGTTTTGTTTGATTCAGTTCACTTCAAAATAGCTCAGCTCAATTTGATGTTTGAATTCATATCAATCCAGTTCAGTTGGATTAATTTTAATTTATTTAGGTTGAATTGATTCAATCTGAATCAGTTACTTTCAGTTTAGATTTGTCCAGTTTGATTTCTTTTTGCTCAAGTTAGCTTAACTTAACTCAATTCAGATCAGCTCAGGTTGACTCAGTCAATGTCAGTTCAGCTCAGTTCGGTTTGACAGTTCATTTCAGTGTAGTTTAGTTCATTTCAGTTTAGTTCTGTTTCATTTAGGTCATTTTATTCTTTTTGATTCGGTTCATTTAAGTTCAGTTTGATTCAGACAAATAATTTCAATTCAGTTTGATTCAGATACATAATTTCAATTCAGTTTGATTCAGATACATTATTTCAATTCAGTTATTTTCAAGTTATTTTCAGTTTAGTTTGATTCAGTTTGATTCCGTTAACTTCAGTTCAGCTCGGTTCAGTTTTGTTCAGATTCATTTAGATAATTTCAGTTCAACTCAATTCAGTTTGATTCAGTTTGATTTTGATAATTTCGGTTCAAATCAGTTCAGTTTTATTCAGGCAAAATTATTTCAGCTCAGTTCAATTTCATGTTTTTTAATTCAGATCCTCTCAGGTCGTTTTGATTTGTTTATCTCTGTTCACATATGATTCAGTTCATTTCAGTTTATCTCTGTTGAGACTGGATTCAGTTGGTGGTGGATGAGTGCAGGTGTTGGGGAGCTGAGCAGGATGGTGGTGAGGGATGAGGTGGTGCTGGTCGGGTGGTGTTAGATCAGTGCTGAGCTGTGATAATGGTTGGAAAATACGCCGGTAATGAGCGATAAGTCCTCTAATGTTCTGTAAACTCGGCCAGCGGTAAAGTTTACAGCCCAGAATTTACTGATAAACTCTGGCTTTGAAGTTCAGCGCCAGATCCTGATTATGATCCAGTTCACCAACAGTCCGACATAAACTCATACCTCCTTCAGTAACTGCAGGTTCAGACCCTGATACAGCTGAACATCCCGCAGCACTACCACCACCATGTTCAAAAGCTGGTATTATGCAGCAGTGTGAAGTCAAGGATTTATACCAGATACATTGATCATGCATAACATTTTTCTACTCTCATTATTTTTTATAATTATGTTTATGTTTAGCGTTTATTTGTGATTTATAATAAATCTTGTTTACCTGACCTCAGTGTTGTAGGCTATAAAAGCAAGTTACCACCTTCTCTCCTGCTTAAAATGAGTTAATGACTATATATTGGCTAAATGTTATAAAGACCAGTCATGATCATGGTCTAATACAGAATGATGCATCATAAATTGTAATTGTTAAAATGTAAGTTACAATATAAAGACTTTATTTTTATATTTGCGAAATAATTCTGTTTCAGTTTAATTGGATGAAGAAATATAATTAATTTAGCATAGAAAAAAAAAAAAAATAAAATATATATATATATATATATATATATATATATATATATATATATATATATATATATATATATATATATATTTCAGCTGGATAGGCTCCAGAGTTTTGTATAATTAAAAACAAATAATTGAGATACAGTTCAGTTGTGTGAAATTAATATTAACATAATGTATCCATCATTAAATTTAATTCATTTTAAGATTTTTATTTTTACTTATTTTACTAACTGATTTATGCAGGTGATTTGCATACTGAATAATAACAATTGAATGTTTGATGAGGTTCCTTTAGTCTAATATTGGTGTGTGTGTGTGTGTGTGTTTGTGTGTGTGTATCTGTGTAAGAGCTGCACGCGCTGATTTCCCCTGAGCAAAATTAGCATTATATCATCAGAGTGGACAGAAGGTACCACCTCTCCAATCTGCGCGCGCCCGCAAGTGTGTGTGTGTGTGTCTGTGTGTGTGTGTGTGTGTGAGCGCGCGCGCTTATGTAAATGTATATGTGTGTGTGTGCGTGTGTGTTTATTTAAATAAATTTTTTTTTTTTTGTTAATTTATTTACTTAATTTCACTCATACAAAGATAATCTGATATTCCGTTATAGAATGTATAAACGGATAAGTATAAGTATTCAAAAGTATATAAATAAGTATTTAAAATTAGATATTATATCTATTCACACAGGTTACAGAATTCATACATTGTTCTGATCGGGTTGTATTATATCGTATTTATTTGCTAATTTATTCAAAATCGATATACAAAATTATATTTCTAAATTTCCATGGTTTCTAGACACTCTAAACATTTTTTGTTGAATATTTACAAATTATGCATTTAGTTGATTATTTATTTTGTTATTTTACACTTATGTTTATTCGTTTTAATAACTATGTGTTTGTTTATGTATTTTATTATTTATTCATCTTCTTTATTCATTTGTTTATTTAATCAACACCAAATAGACTGTTATGGCTTATTTCCCATGGTTTATTTATGTATGTATTTGGCTTACATCTTTAATTTCTAATATGGAAATTATTTCGTTTTGTTTTAGCGGCATTTATTTAATTACTTACTGCATTTATTTATCTCACTCATTTATTTAGTTTCTGTTTTAGAGCTGATGTTTGGTTCTTGGGGCTCTGATATTTACTTAAGATTTTTTTGTATGATGAATTAGACATCACACTCCTATATTCTGTTGTTATTATCAATCGTTTTTAATGTATCCTCGTTATGTGATCATTTAATTCTTAGCAGTTATATGCTTAAAAAATGAAAAATGTTAAAACACAGAAGGCGTGTCTTTGGGCAACATTGTGCAGGTAAACCACTTTTATTAGATTAATTAATCAAGATAAAGCAGTGTTTCTCATTTCCTCATAAAAATACAAATCATTAGATTAGAGGGTTAATTTTACGTTAGTGTTAAATCGACACTGTTAGTGATACATTAACACGGCAATTAGCGATAATTTAACTAAATAAAGTGTTGATTTAAAACCATTAAAATTATGTAAATAAAATTCAGTAGTTGATTATTAGACTGTGAAGGAGTGTCTAATTTATTTACAGTGACGTCATTAGCGGTACATTAACTTTGTGCTAAAACGTACATAGTATACATGCGTGCGCGCGGAGCGGATTTAAGAGCGCGTGACCGGCGGTAACCTGCGCCCGCGAGAACCCGACACAAACACACATACACACACACACACTCAAACACACACATACGCTCACGGGCGCGCGCTTTTATTACATTAAACACACACTCAACACACTAACACACTAAACAACGGCAGATGATTAACGGTCAGTAAATGATCTTTGGGTTGGATTATATTAATCAAACGCCTCAATCAATCACTGTTCACTTCAGACTTTCAGAATAAATTCATTTTTTTAACGAAATATTTTTATATATACTATAAATACTATAAAAATATATGTATTTCTATTATGAAACATGGCGTTTTTTAAGACTTTCATTTTTTATTAATATTTAAAATATTTTGCCTTGTTTTACAAACCTACAACTTTGCATTATAAGCTATTTTAACACTGGTTAATTTGTATTATTATATTATTATATTTTCTATTAGTTTTATTTTTTAATTTTGTATTATTGTGCTTAAATTTTTCTTTCTTGATACCATTCTTACTTTTAAAATACAATTATTCGTACTCTAATTTATTTATTAGCTTTTTTAATTATATCCAATTATTTGACTAAGCAATTTATTAAGAATTTGTACACTTCTATTAATGTTTTAGTAATCTTATTGTTGTTGTTAATGTCTTATTATGTTTTTTTTTGTTTGTTTATTATATAAAAAATTTAACTCAACCAGGTTATAATGGCTGTTTTTATGGCATTGATTAAGCAAGAAAAAAAAATTACATTAAAAAAAACAACATAATCTTTTTGTTTGTTTGTTTGTTGTCTTGTTGTTTACTATTATTAATAGCCTAAATCATATTAATAACTATTAACATTTTATTATTATTAATAGCCGCTATATAGCGACTCTTTATCCGTTCTACATTAAAGATCAAACGGATTTACTATTATTTACTAAACTGTATTTTTTTTATGGCTGTTTCTGTCAGTCAGTCAACACCCACCCCCATTCCCAAATCCACCCAATCCTTGTTTACTTATTCCCTCCAGCCAATCAACAGCAGCTCGAGCTAATCAGCATGGGCTGTACATTTCAGCCAATCAGCTCTATCTGAGATAACCAGTGAAGTGTGGGAAAGGGTGAAGGAGCTGCTGGGGATCTACTGTCCTAGTCTGGGAATGGTCCAGTCTGGTCATGGCTGTTCAGGTAGACCCTGGGTGGTGAAGCAGCACCACGAGTAGGGTACTGAACCCACCGGACCACCAGAACCCTCCACCCAGACCAGTCCAGAAGACAACTTGTGCCATCCTGGTACCATCTAGGTGGCATCAAGGCATCCAATCAACCTGCCCTCCAGAACCTCAACCATGGAGTCCAAGTCCAAGAGCTTCAGGATCGATGCCCTGCTGGCTGACGAGGCTCACCGGGTCCACAGGGGTCACAGAGGTCACCGGGCACCGTCACCATGCCAGAGCGCCGACAGTCCTGCGGGCAGCCCGGTGTCTTGCCCGTCGCCTCGCTCCCTCCACCTCCAGCCCGGGGTTCTCCCAAAGCCAGGTCTCCTGGGCCTGACCCACCCGGCCCTCTCGCCCCTGCCCCAGGCCTCCATCCCGGCCATGTACCCTCCACCCATCTACCCCATCTCCATATTAGGGACCCAGCACTCGCCCCTGGGGTACACCACCTTCGCCCACCCGGAGCAGCTGAAGGCGGCGGCGGCGCTGGAGGGCTGGATCAGGGCCGGGGTCATGCTGCCCCGCCTACCCGACTACTCCGGTCAGTACAATACACACCTCTGTGTCCACTTACTTAATTAACACTGCATTTAATACAATACGCTTTAATTTAGAGCTAGCACTACTTTACCCGTTTACCTGTTCCATAATCACAGCTTTATAACTATGCACTATGCATCATTTAGGCAGAATCGGAATCATTCTTAGCATTATTGTTTATTTAGTCTAATCACAGAAATAACATATACTATATTTAACATTGTTATATAAAATATTTAACTTAATTAAATATACAAGCATTATGTTTCATAAATATATATATGGTGCTAGTCTGCAGACTTTAAGCTTTAAGCTATAAATCGATTCTAAACATCTATGTGCTTGCCTTTTACTTTTATTTACTCTATAGTACTATATTATTTTTTGTTGGCCATTATTGTTGCATTTTCTTTACACACACTTCTAATAATTCTGCTTTCTGTTAGAAATAAAAATTAGGAATAGATATAGATATAGATATAGATTAGAGGTGCTGTAGTTAAAAGCAGAGTGGTGTTAATGTGCCAGTGTGTAATCTGTGAGTTTATCATTGTCACAAACAGAGGGTACTGTTTCTCAGTCGTCATGAAAAAGGATCAAAGAGAGTAAATAATGCTATAACATCTATAACAGATGTTAGGGAAAAAGAGAAGAGACCACTTCAGTTTCTGAATCAGTTTCTCTGATTTTGCTATTTATAGGTTTATGTTTGAGTAAAATGAACATTGTTGTTTTATTCTATAAACTACAGACAACATTCCTCCCAAATTCCAAATTAAAATATTGTCATTTAGAGCATTTATTTGCAGAAAATGAGAAATGGCTGAAATAACAAAAAAGATGCAGAGCTTTAGACCTCAAATAATGCAAAGAAAACCAGTTCATATTCATAAAGTTTTAAGAGTTCAGAAATCAATATTTGGTGAAATAACCCTGGTTTGGCATATTCTCCTCCACCAGTCTTACACACTGCTTTTGGATAACTTTATGCCCGCACCCCTGGTGCAGAAATTCAAGCAGTTCAGTTTGGTTTGATGGATTGTGATCATCCGTCTTCCTCTTGATTATATTCCAGAGGTTTTCAATTTGGTAAAATCAAAGAAATTCTCTTATTTTTTTCCAGAGATGTCAGTCAAATATGAGTTTTTGTTTCATTTTTGTACATCAATATTTACAGTACTTGTAAAATGTTTGGACACACCTCCTCTCTCTTACTCAATATGTTTTCTATCTTTCTTTTTATTATTTTTTACATTGTAAATTTGTCATTAAAGACTATATTAAAGCTATACAGGAACACATGCAGAATTATTCTGTACAGAACAAACCAGAATATTAGTTTTATACTTCAGATTCTTCTAAGTATCACATTTCTCTTTGAGGACAGATCTGCAGACTCTTGGTGAGATTTTAATCTCAGTGTCTTCATGAGGGAGAGTCACCTGGAATAGTTTTCTCAGCGTCTTGAAAGAAGGAGTTTCTGGAGGTGCTGAACAATAGTTGCTGCTTTTCCTTCACTTTGCTGTGAAGCTCCAGCTCATCCCAATTAAATCACCTCCAATCACCATCTCAGTTAATCAGATTTAGATCAGGGGATTAATGTGGAGGAATAACACACTTTTTATACTGTTTATTATGTAATTCCACGTGTCCCTTAAATTACATTAAAGAATTAAGCATAAAAACATGGAATGAGAAGGTGCGTCCCAACTTTTGACTGGTCCTGTATAACAACCATTGTTATACAGGTGATCTTACACCTTTATTTACTGGCAAACTGATGAGTAACAACAAAAAAACAAATAACAAAATAATACCTGTCCTTATTTCTGTCCAAAAGTTGTTAAACAGTTGTTGAAAACAACAAGAAAATGAAATAATTCACCCAAAGTTAATTGTAAAATGGTAAAGCCATCATCATTCTGAAAACTATGGAGCTTTTGAGAAACATTTATAGGTGAATATATAAATAAATATAAAAGTGCATTAATAAAACACTGTATATATTTGGCTTCTGATCAGATTAGTCAAGCATAAGACTGAAAAACATCCAAGTATCACCCTTTGCAGAGCATCAGAACTGGAGGAGTTGAGAATTAAGTGGAGTGGTCATCATACAACATTCTGACCTCACTAACTTCAGTGCAATCAAATCCTCACAGCAATGCCCATTTCAAAATCGTCTAGAAAGTTTTTGTTCATTTTTGCTAATTCTTCGCTAAAATCTCAGTCCTGTAACTTTCATTCCTGTTAAAAAAAATAGTAACATGAATGAACACCAGTAACAGGAGTGAGTTCAGAAATGAGTTCAAGTAACAGGAGTGAGTTTCAGTAAATGGAGTGATTTTTTTTTGTCATACATATCAATTATTTGAACATGCAGTCAAGCATTTTGTTTAAAATAAAGATTTTCTTTTGAGAAAATCAAAGAAATTAGTGGACTTTAAACATGCTTTTTAAATGTAACATGAGTTTTGTAAACATCTTTAGTTTATAAACTTCGTAAAAAAAACGTAAAGCTGTCTGAGTATTGATACATTCTCCTTTACAAAATAATAAAGAAATAAAGAACTAACAGAAGAATTTAAAATAGCTAAATTTCCTTAAAAGACTTGAGCTAGAGGTATTTAGACTGTTATTTCTTTTGGAGTTTTTTTCCTCACAAAAAAACATTTCTGACATTTTTATTAATTCCATTATATAAAAGTTATTTAAAATACATTTTTAGTTTTAACTAAAGGTCTTATAACTATTATTTCTTAGTACTGTTTACATGAAGATCAAAGCTCCATAAGTTTGAATATGTTTGAAACACTCAGAAAAGTTTTTTTTATGTGGTGTTTTTATATTTTCTCATGGCTGTATATGTTAGATATATATTTGTGAGTTATATCAAAGCAGTAAAGCTGTGGCGGTGTTTGTGAGGCTATAAAGAAACATCTTTAAGCTGTTCTGAGTTCATCAGTAAAAGGCCGAGGCCTGTATGAGACTTTCATTAAGTTAATGGCGTTTACGGCTTTCCTGCCCATCAACTATAAACCAGCACAGCTATTACCCTTAATGATGGACGCCGCGTTCACACGCTCCCAGTGCGCGCGCGCGCCCGCGTGCGTGTGTGTATACATAAGAGTCCTTGACATTGTATAAAAGCTACAGTTTGTAATAAAGAATAAAGAAAAATAAGTGATATTCTGGAAGTGTGAGCTACAGCCCCATTCATCAGAAAACGTTTTCAGGAAGGTTAGGGTTAGTCTGTAATTTCACAGAAATATCCAGAACGTTCAATGGTTGCATCATGACGTTATTAGAACGTTTCTCACACAATGTTCCCAGCTAGACGAATAATAACATTATTAAGATGTTAAAAGTAGCAATTCCATCCTGCAGACATGTAACAGTATTAGATAGTATTAGTTATCCTGTCTGACATAAACATTTTGTCATCATGACATACATTCAACCTGAAATTAACGTCTACTGACGTTGGTGGCCAGCTGGGCAAAACTAAAAATTGAAACATTGACACAGTAAGGTTACTGGAATTATTAATAACCTTTAAAAATGTTCGAAGAACATTTTTGTGACAGATAGAACGTTCTAAGAACAAAAAATTAATGTTCAGAAAATGTTCTACTAACCAAAAAAATGTTAGCATGACCAGATAAACCATCACAGTTTATCTACAGAATTCTGTATTTGAATCTACACAATTCAAATACAGAATATCAAAAATGTTGAATCAATGTTAATGTATCTTATCTTTGATGCACTGAAAGAAGGTTCTGAATTTATTTATTCAGGCATATCAATTTAATGTTGCATTAATATTATTATTAATTAGATTTTTTTTTTTACAGATTGAACGTTCTATGAACAAGAAATTAACGTTCAGAAAATGTTCTACTGACCAAAAAATGTTAGCATGACCAGATAAACCATCACAGTTTAAATTCAAATACAGAATAACAAAAAGTATGTTGAATCAATGTTAATGTATCCGTCTTTGATGCACCGAAAGAAGGTTCTGAATTTATTTATTCAGGCATATCAATTGAACGTTGCATTAATATTATTATGCTATAATACTAAAACAGTCTTGATTGCATCTAAAAATCATGTTATACAATATAATATTGCATTACATAATATGATGTACAGTGATACAATTTTACAGTACTAAAAAACGCAAAATATCACCAGTATAATAATAACAAAAATATTTTTCAGTAGGTGGTGTTTTTTTCGGTAGAGGTGGTGTTTTTCTTATTTTGTATTTATGCTTGCATTATTTTGAATTATATTATACTTATACTCATTAACTAAGTAGCTAACTAACTAACAACAGTAAAAAAAAAAAAGAGAGTCACGCATGCGCTGTGATGGCCGAGAGGTTAAGGCGTTGGACTCGAAATCCAATGGGGTTTCCCCGCGCAGGTTCAAATCCTGCTCACAGCGATATATTATAAATATATTCACCGAACATAAAACGTTCCCACGACTTTCACTCATGCTACTGCTAATGTTTAGGATCGAACGTTCTCACAGAAACGTTAATGGAACCTTCTAAAATCGTTCCCCAAGTAAAGGAACATGCTAAATTGGAGGTAAAGTGATGGGAACATTGATAAAACTTTAAAAAAGTTCTGAAATTAGAACAATTGTCTACCTGATATTGCACACCTAAATCCTGAGGATTTCTATTCAAGCATTACATAAAAAGTTTTGTGTTTTATAAGAAACGTTGCTGAAAATATGAACTGTGTTTGAAGTACATCTGTTACTGTCAAAATATAATGAATAAAAATGATAAAATTTGTTTTTCTAAACCTAAATTAAAAATCATTTTGGCGAATATAAATGAAACAGTTTATGTCCTCCAAACCTTTTGTTTTAATAGTTTTATTTATTAATCTTTTAAATATATTTTAACCAATAATTGATTGAGATGATACAGTATTGAAAGTTGCTACCAAAATGTTCCGGAAAAGTAAAGAAAACTGGACAGATGATCATTTTCTAGTACATCTCTAGAACATTCATTTGTTGTTGTAGAATAATAAGGATGAGGCAACATTTTGGAACTTTGCTACTGGTTTCTAAAGGAAATGGTTAAGAAAACTGGAAACTGATTTTCCTAGAATACAACAGAAATGTAACATTTTAGGTAAACTTTCTACGAATGTAATTTTGTTAATTGCATATAATTTTAAAAGACATTACTGTTTGTAGAGATCATTTTCCTTTGTAGCCAACCATAATAACAGATCATATGATCAGCTGAACTGAAATAAACCCAAAAGTCAAAAAAGCAATCATGCACAAGACCTTAACCCCAAACTCATTATTTCTTTCTCCCCTGTCCTCCTGCAGGTGCTCCTCAGTCGGGGCTGATGGGTAAATGCCGGAGACCTCGCACTGCCTTCACCAGTCAGCAGCTGCTGGAGCTGGAGAACCAGTTTAAACTCAACAAGTACCTGTCCCGCCCCAAACGCTTCGAAGTGGCCACCTCGTTGATGCTGACCGAGACTCAGGTGAGGAACTTCAATCGGTCAATCATGTGATCAGGGTCATCTAAACCTGAATAATTCCATCCTCAGCTCAAATAAAAAAAAAAGGCTAAAAAATGGAAATGGTAGGGGCTCTGGGTATGTATGGGTTTAGAGGTGGGTCAGGAGGGAGAGCTGATTGGTTGAGCTGTAGCAGTGTGCCTCTGATAGCAGGGGGGTGGTATTATTAATTGACTGATCTACATATTGTTATGTATCTCCATACCAAAGTATACAGACACATCATCCACGCCTATAGCACAGTTGTATAACCTTGGACAATGCTGCAGAGGCAGAAATTACCACAATAAAAGTGTTTTTTAAAAGTTAGGAAATGTTTATGAAAATTGTAAGCAGGACTGGTATGTTTCATTACTTCAGAGGAACACATATTAGATATTAAAGGAAAAAAATTGATTTAGGGTTTAGTGTCTCTTTAAGTTTAGTATAGAGTTGTATAGGTCAGTTTCCAGACAGGGATAGAACCTAGTATGTTTAGAATTAGAGTATTAAGATCTTAGATAGATAGATTCAGTACCGTTAACAGGATCGGGGGCATCTAACGTTCTTCTTGTGGTTACCTCACTGCCACTTAAAGGGTAACTAAACCCCCTGATTTTTGACTCGACCCTAGGTTTGAAATAAATGAAAGCGGTAGTTTTGGAGGGGCACTGGATGATGTATGGGTTTAGGGGCGGGGCAGGAGGGAGAGCTGATTGGCTGAGCTGCAGCAGCAGTAGTGTGCCTCTGATAGCGGTAGTGAGATGCAGATGGTTGGACTTTTTCAGCAGGGGGCGGTTTTATTGAATGATCAATCTGCATATAGGACTGCGTACTTCATAAGTTTATGCTGAAGGTGGAGTAGGCAAAAATCAGGGTGTTAAGTTCGCCTTTAAGTGGTACAAGAAGAATCCCCCCATGGTTAGATGCCCCTGATCCTGGTTAACGGTACTAGATCTGCAAGATCTTTATACTCTGGTGGACAATGCTCGTAAAAAAAAAAACAAATAAAGATATTGTATAGTTGGGATGGTCCAAAAACTTTCCAAGAATGTTTTGTGTTGGTTTCCCAAACAAAAATTCAGGCTAGTCATAGTCTATATTTTCCTTTCAATAGAAAATCTTAATTAAAATAATGTGTATTCCAAGACTAGGCTCAATCCCTTTCCAGAAACCAACCCTATAACTAAACCCTAAACTAAAATTTTTCCATTAATAACTGAAAGAGGCAGAAATTACCACAGTAAAAGTGTTTTTTAATGGTTAGGAAATGCTTATAAAGAATTTAAGCAGATCTTCAGAGGAACACTAAGCTTTTATAGCACTATATTGCACAGGTTCTGTTAATACTGGTACTATCCTTCCCTCTTTAATCCCCCCCATCACTATTGCACGATTGTCTTGTGTCTCTGGTCTCATGTATGTCTATGTCTGTGACTTTGTTATTTATATTTTTATCTTGCTGTAACTTTGGAAAGGAAAGTAACAAAATGTCTTGTACATATGCAGTATTGACAATAAAACTACCTGACTTGACCTGACTTGAACACATTTTAGCTATTAATGGATATGGTTAAAAATATGGTTTAGGGTTTAACGACTCTTTAAGATTAGAGTTACAGGGTTGGTTTCCGGACAGGAATTAAGCCTATTCTTGGACTACACATTTATTAAAAGAAAAACCTTTAGCCTACGACTAGCCTTAATCCTTGTCTGTGAAACAAACCCATAACGTTCTTGGAAAGTTAAAATTTTTTGGACCATCCCAACTCATCCCTAGCACTGTCCACCAGAAAGAATTGAAGAAATTGAAGTTCTTGTACGTAGATCTGGTACCATTTACAACTGTCCTCTGTGAGCCACTAATTTTTGTGTGTTTTGATTTGTACAGGTGAAGATCTGGTTCCAGAACCGCAGGATGAAGTGGAAACGCAGTCGAAAGGCCAAGGAGCAAGCAGCCCAGGCGGAGGCGGAGCGACATCGCGGTGGAGGCAAAACAGCCAATGAGAACTCAGCCAGCGAAGACCAGAGGAAGAGGGTGGAGCCACTGGAAGAGGAGGCAAATGAGGAGGAGGAGGATGTAGATGAGGAAGAAGAAGAGGATGAGGAGCATGAGGATGAGATGGACCGTCATGAGTTCTTGAGCAGCCCTGACTTTCATCAGCATGGTGACTCGGAGGTTGGGTACCACCGCCACAGCCCGTACTCCGATGATGACATGGAGGAGATGGAGGGCGGGAACAGGAAGATTGGGGCGGGGTTATGAAAGGACAGGACTATTCGGCAATTCTGCCAATTTAGGGGACAAAGATGACAATGTTTCTACATATTCCCATCAGTCCTACCAAGGAACTGGTCAACGTCTATGGTGGACCCAATGAGACAAGAATGAGAGCTTCTGGACATGCAAACAAACACTAGGGGGCGTCATTTGGGTCATTTCTAGCCTGCCACTCCAGGCTAAAATCTGCCTTTGCATACTGTACATAATGGTGAATGTAATGGCGTACAACTGTGTGGTGTCCAAAGAGCCTGTTCTACTGTGATCTGCAGTTGGACGTCACTCGGTTTTTATGCAAATATGTCATGCATTTGGGAATCCTCCCCACAGCAACATACAAATCCTGACTGATGTTTTTCAGCTTCCTAAAAGCAACATTACTTCCATATCTGTCCAAAATACCTTGTTTTAGATCAAGGGTTTGGGAGGTTCTAGAGCACTAGACTTCTCAATTTTAGGATTGTCATGCTCAAGCATTTCTGGTTCAGCTCAACTGCTAATTACCAGACTTGGTTGGTTGGTTAGCCAACGTTCAGACTTTGAGGCCAAATAAGATAAAATAAAATTAGACATATCTAGATTGTACCTAGGTTCATTTTTCCGAGTCTTGACAGCCAGACACCAAACCAAAAGACTCCAATACCACTTAAAATTGATTCCAAACCACATTTGGTGATAACTTAAAGGTGAACTCTAGTGTAAAATTGACATTTAGGGTAGTAAAACTTGATAAAGAGTACTAACCTTTGTTGAATAGCACACCTCCACTTTCTTGCAGCTTTCTGAGATCCAGTAATTTTGTGTGCTTTTTGCCCAGCACTCTTTACAGTTTTTACAATTAATGCCTCTGTTTTTACACCAGTATCCAGGCTCAAAGTAGCTCCACACTTCATAGGTAGAATCCAGAGAGCCCTGACATTTAAAACGAGGCATTAAAAACGTTAAATGTGCACAAGAAGCTTATAAAACCACTCCACCAACTCCAATCTTGCGCCCGACAATGTTGGTAACGGGTTACGGGTTGTAAACAGTGTTTTTTATAAAGCTTCTTGTGCACTTTTAAAGTTGGTAATGCCTCATTTTAAATGTCAGGGCTCTTCGGATTCTACCAATGAGGTGTGGAGCTACTTTGAGCTGGATAACGATGTTAAAAAGCGATTTATCAGGGGCAAAATATGCCCCAAAGAAGACTTTGTAAAGAGTGCTGGGCAAAAAGCACAAATTCCTGGATCTTAAAAAGCTGCGGGAGAGCGGAGGTGGGCTATTGAACAAAGATTAGCACTCTTTATCATGTTTTACTACACCAAAAGTCAATTTTACACTGAAGTCCTCCTTTAAAAAGTGATTACAACCATATTTGTACAGATGAGTATCACTCTAAAAACTCTTTTTTTTTTTTGGCGATATCTGGCGATACTTAGGGGTGTTGGTCCAAGAAGAGCGCCAGAGGTTAATTTCTGACAGCAACCTCGACACCACAGCAACCCATGTAGATGCATTTATGATGCTAAGACAGGCAAATCCAGTCGGATCACTGGCAGACAGTCACCTCAACAGATCTGGTTTGAGAATCAAATCCGATATCTGAGCAATTAAATCATGCCTGAGCTGGATTTTCCCGATCGCTGCTTTTGAACATCACTCCGCAGAGCGAATAAGCCAGTTTACGGTCAGTAAACTTCACATATGTCAGATCTAGTTGTGTGCTGTTTTCAGAGGCATTACGAAATGTTTATCCTCTATAAAAATACAAAATATTATCCATACTTTGTATTCGAATGATTAAAAAACAAAGTTCAGTTAATGTCCGGTACAACCGTATAGCAGATTAACATTTACACATCCTGGTCCACCAGAATGTAATGTCTTGTAAAGTTCAACAAGCAGATTTGAAAGACTTTTTTCCCTATTCTATCAATCGATCAATTTCTCTAATCAATTTGACTGTTTATTCAATAACAGCATGCATGTACAACTGTAATGCCAATGGTCCCCACAAAAAATTATCAACCCTGACCGAACAAAGAAATTGACTATTTCGTTAGATACTAAATTTGTAAAGTTTACAATGATCTGTTACATCTGACAGCAGTAAAACAAATGGGATTCATTGTCCAAACCCTACTGCTTTTGAAAAAAATAAGAGACCACTTTAGTTTCTAAATCAGTTTCTCTGATTTTGCTATTTATAGGTTTATATTTGAGTAAAATTAACAATGTTGTTTTATTCTCTAAACTACAGACACCATTTCTCCCAAATTCCAAATAAAAATATTGTCATTTAAAGCATTTATTTGCAGAAAATGAGAAATGGCTGAAATATCAAAAGAGCAAAGAAAACAAGTTCATATTTATAAAGTTTTAATAGTTTAGAAATCAATACTTGGTGGAATAACCCTGGTTTTTAATCACAGTTTTCATGCATCTTGGCATCATGTTCTCCTCCACCAGTCTTACACACTGCTTTTGGATAACTTTATGCTGCTTTACTCCTGGTGCAAACATTTAAGCAGTTCAGTTTGGTTTGGTGGCTTGTGATCATCCATCTTCCTATTGATTATATATTTTTCAATTTGGTAAAATGAAAGAAACTCATCATTTTTAAGTGCTCTCTTATTATTTTTTCGAAAACTGTAGATGGAATAAGCCCTCCTAGTCTTTCCATTTATATGTACTGTATGTATAATTCTGGTGGCATGAATGCTTTTATAGATTACATTACTGTAAATATCCTGGTTGCAGTCTTCATACAGTAAATACTTCCATATTGAACAATGTAAAAGTATGTATATAATTATGTAAACTAAGGCCTCTTTTCCATTGCATGGACCAAAAATAATAAGAGCTGGATCAACATGAACCTGGATGAACTTTAAAGTGTCCATTGACTCAAAAGTCAGGAAATGGACTGTGATTTGGGTCAGTTGATTATTGAAAGGAAGGAAACTGGTCTTGTGGAAGATGTACATTTAGTTAAAGCTCCTGTTCAACGTTATTTAAACCTGTTTAAGGTCTAATTTATTTGCTTTGTAAAAAAGACGTTAAAGGCTGAAACACAGTCAAATTTATGCGATGGTCTGTGTTGTTGTAAATGACATAAATAAAAAGAAATACCATTTGTAAAGCTCCTGGTTGTTCATTCTGAAATCTACACCTACATCTATTTTGTACTTCCACTGACTGACCACTTTATTGGAAACATCTATTGTACTACCTTGTGTGCTTCCGCTCACTGGCCACATTATTAGAAACACCTACGCAACTCGGGTCAGGTTAATTGGAAACTCTTAATACAGTGTGCTTCCACTTACTGTGGCCACTTTATTAGAAACACCGACATACAGTACCTTGTGCCTCAACTCACTGTGGCCACTTTATTAGAAACACATACTATAGTACTACGTTGTGCTTCCACTCACTGTGACCACTTTATTGGAAACATCTGTTTTACCTTCTGTGCTTCCACTCACTGCGGCCACTTTATTGAAAACACCTACTATTACTTTATCTTGTGTTTCCACTCACTCTGGCCACTTTACTGGAAACACCTACTATAGTACTACCTTGTGCTTCCACTCACTGGCCACTTTATTAGAAACACCTACTGTTACCTCATCTTGTGTGCCCACTCACGGTGGCCACTTTATTAGAAACACCTACTGTACTACCTTGTTCTTCCACTCACTGTGGTCATTTAATTGGAAACACCTACTATTGCAGTCTTGTGTTTCCACTTACTGTGGCCACTTTACTGGAAACACCTATTATGACTTTATCTTGTGCATCCACTTTAGTAGAAACACCTACTATACTACCTTGTGCTTCCACTCACTAGTGGCCACTTTATTAGAAACACCTACTATACTACCTTGTGCTTCCACTCACTAGTGGCCACTTTATTAGAAACACCTACTATACTACCATGTGCTTCCACTCACTGTGGCCACTTTATTGGAAACACCTACTGTACCCTTTATAGTTCCTCTAACTGGCCACTTTATTAGAAACACCTATTTTTTTTATTTTTAAACTTAATGGCCTCTTTATTAGAATGAATTGTAGAGTTATGATAAGTGTTTCCAATAAATTGGCCCAGACACGCTCTACTATCCACAATGCCCGGCGCAGAGCGGACGTTATTTACGACGCTGGCTCTCAAATATGAATTACTCCATCAGGTTTTACTGATAGTCTAATAATTAAGTTAATGAAGTGGGAAGTAAAGTAATCAGCCCCCTGATGATGATGTCATCCGGCCCATTTCATTTGCAGGAAGAAGAAAAAAAGACGCGCATGCAAAAATGATGAGTGCGTGACCAAAACAGGGCGTTTTATTGAGAGTCCATGTAAGGGCGGTGATTAAATACGGGACACTGCGAGACACAGCATAACGTCTCTGTCACCGAGGCCAGGCGGCGGCATGTTTATATAGTGATTAAATGCATTTTTAACTGGTCGCCACGAGCCAGACGAGCCTCGTTAAACATGGAGACTGATTCTGGTCCTCAGTGCAGGACAAAGAGGAGACTTTCAGAGCTGGTAAAGGCCTGGAGTATGGTTTTCTTTAAGGAGGCATCTAGCACTTAAATGTAACACTTTTATTTAATACCATATATTGCCCAAAAATGATCAATGTGCCTTATAATCTGGTGCTCCTCATGTATGAATTCTACTATTCAGGTATTAAGGAGCAGTAAAGCCACTCAGTACAGAGTTAAACAGGAGTATATATGAAGTTTCTCCAGCACCAAGGCTGGAGACTGGAGCTGCATTAGCATTACCTGCTAACTGCGCTAAGCTCTAGCTCTTTTGCCATTCGTAGGTGAGTTAGTATTATCAGCCTGTAGCCTGCTGCTAACCCTGCTAACTGTGCTAAGTGCTATAACTCTTTCACTGTTCAGAGGTGAGTATTATCAGCCTTTCTCTAAATTTCTCTGATATAACAGCTCAATTCAAATTCTTCAGGTTAAATTTGCTTCCTCCTTTAAACAGCTATAACATGTATTTGTATCAGGCTACAAACAGGGCTGCTTTATGAATTCATGCAACGCATATAACACTGTTTTACTCTTATTCAGTGTGGGCATACCTTTTGCTAATATTACTTTTATATTTTTTACACTTGTTAAGTTAACTGATCATTTATCAGTTTTAAAATCTGTTATATCACTTGTTTTAGTGCTTTTTAAAACATGTTGATCCACGGCATAGAGCCTACAAAACTCAAACTATGCAGCCTTTCAACACACCTTTAACCTAAATATCTAAAATAAAATGATGTGGCCTAAAATATACACTTGCTGTTCATCCAACACTTCTCTTGACCGTTTGCTATTTTATTAGTCATTGCTCATCATGTCCCTGTGTAATCCTAACCTCACTAACGTTACTATCTGCTTATGTGCTACACATTCCTGCTCAGTCTGTTCCTCGGTTTCTCCTTCACAAGTCTGCTCTCCCGGTCTGCTGCTGCTGTCTTCACCTACGGAGGACAGAGCGGAGGCTACAGCAGTGAACACGTCTGTGATTTTTACACATTTTGTAGCAGCTACAGTGAGTTTCTTCACGCTTAACTTCTCCGCACAACTGCCGCTTTTGTTTCTCCATACTGCCTCTCCTTTAACATACGCGCTCAACACTGAACGTACCACACAGAGAAAAAGTGTAGAACCAGCAGACACACATGCTTTCGCTTGTAAACACTTTTGCCTAGGGCCTTGACCAAATCTTTCCTCCATAGAGGCCCCCAAGTCTGACCATCCCAGCTACAGTAAATAAACCAAAAACAATGTTAATTTGTTACTTATATAAAGTAAAGAAGAAACATATTTCTATTAAAAAAACAACAGAAATATCAGTAGAATACCGAATTAATGTCTAAATACTAATTGTCCAAACCCCCCTCCGTTGCTGCACTGAACTAGTCCATAATATGATGACGTAGCAACGTGCCACACGACGTGACTTCAAACCAAAACAGCGGGAACTGTATGCGACTAGAGTGACAGCTGTCACAGTGAAAATGAATCTGAGTTATGAAAGTGGTTCTGCTAAACAAAAGAAACGGGCAGAGAGCAAAAGAATCGCAGATTCTCTGCCAAAATTCACCTCCTTTTTTAAAACCTCCTGGACCGATCAGTGTTTTTGGGGCCGATTCCGATCGCTGATCGTCTTTCACCACGATCGGCTGATCGCCGATACCGATATTGGGCGGGGCCAAATGCCACATTAATGCCACACAGGTGCCAGACAAACCTGGTACAGATTCCTCTAATTACATCCACGCCAAAGCATACACTGGTAATTTACACGGATAGTAAATAAACACGAGTGTTACTGACCAAAATAAACACTTTTAGGAGAGATATAAGTTATGTGTAAATATGTATAAGACAATACCTGACAAAATCTGTTTTAATGACGTTGAATCACTTATCTAACCAGTCTTTACTGATTTCTGCCCCCAATAACGCTTTCAATAGCCTCCAATAGCCTTTAATAGTCTTCAGTAGCCTTCAACAGTCTAACCTTGCAGTCGTGGTGTGTTCACTAAACTCCATAGTTATAAACATCCTGAGGTTAGCAGCGCGCTAACTGACCTGTTTTTAATGTAATCCGAGGAGTGACTCTGTGACGGCTGCTCTAAACTGCTGCTGTTAGCTGCTTGGGCTGAAAGATGAACTGTAGAGAGCTGTATTATCCGTTCAGTGGGGTTAAAACCTTTATTTCCTACACAAATGAACTAAAAAAAAAAAACGCTCCAGACTGGCTGAGCTGAGCCTGTAGTCCGTGGCTGGGCTGTAGCTCTGACTGAGTAAAGACAGCGGGGCTTGTGCTGCTGCAGCTCTGACTAGTGGTTGGATGAGGAACTGCAGCTGGGCTCGTTCCTGGGTGACCCAAATGGACATTACATGCTTTTTGTACTCCAGAGAGAACTTAAGGTATGGTAAAGATGTAGCTACTTAGGTTTCAGTGAATGTAAACAGAATATTTAATGGATGAAGTAGATTATTAGATGATTATTTGATTATTCTTCTGTTTCGCTGGTCCTGCGAACTTCAGGAGCACCGTCCTGCTTTCTTTTCCCGTGTTTACATCTGTGCGCCACAGAACGCTCTGGCTTCCTATTGGTCAGAGTCAGGGAGCAGGTCGCAGAGCATGTCAAACTAGGCGATAAAAAACAAAAAAATTCTAACATGCTAGTCTTTCCGTCGGATGCTCTGACGGCGTCACTCACGTCAAATTACTGCTCTTTGACTGTCACACTACACTGACCTTTGTCGCTCGCGACAATGAAATTCGGATCCGACGCACACAATGTGTCGGCGCCGACAAAATCGGGCTAAAATCGTGTAGTCTGATCCGGGCATTAACCCTAAACTCCTGAATCCGATCGGCTAAAATCAGAGGAATATCTGCTGATCGCCAATACCGTATTTTGGCTGAAAATCGTCTGATACCGATACACTGCCGATCGATCGTTCCATCTCTAGTTATTTGGTTTATGTGTGTGTTTCAAGAATGAGGGCCCCTTGTTTATATCTTGCCTAGGGCCCCAAAATGGCTAGATCCGCCCCTGCTCGGGGGTAGACTGGCAAGCCCACGCTTTCTTCTTCACATACAAACACAATGCAGAGTAGATAGATTTGAGGAGAAGGATGTGACTAATTTGCGACACAGTGAATCCTGGAATAGAGTGGAATGGAACGGCGTGGCAATTCTAATCACAATGCACTGTACATGTATTATGTTTGAGGCAGTCAAACAAAATCCCGGACGATTTTGAAATTCCCCCCGGACATTTTTTTAGGTCTTAAAAGTAGGACATGCCCGGGAAAAAGAGGACGTCTGGTCACCCTAAAGCAGCATTACTATTAGCCACTAACCACAGCGCTTGCTCTTTCACTGTTTAGAAGTCAGTATTATCGGCCTGTAGCCTGCTGCTAACCCTAGCTAGCACTGCTGGAGCAGTGTTAGCATTACCCGCTAACTGTGCTAAGCGCTATATCTCTTTTGCTGTTCAGAGACGAGTATTATCGGCCTGTAGTCTGCGTGTTTACCGTGGTAAAACAAGCTACATGGGACAAGCCGCTAGCTAATATCACCCTGGCTTATTAAAACACTCAGGGTCCTCAGTGTAGCGCTGTCAGGTAGCTGTCACATAGCTGCTAATTAATGCTAATGCTGCTGTAACCAGCCTTAGTGAAAATCTGGAAATCTAAGCGCTTTATTTACCGAAATAAACAGTTTTCAGTAGAGAAAGCTCTGTAGATAAACATCCAACGCTTGTTTGACTTTAAAGGAAAATGTGTTTTTTTTAAGAATTATAGTTTTATTTACTTAGCTTGGACTAATAATAGAACTACAAAGTATCCTATATGATAACTGGAGCTAATAACATGTACAGTTAACGTAGTGGTCATTATAGCATGTTTGATATTTGTGCAGTAAAATAGTCTGTAAGTTAGGTCTACTCTAGAAATGGTATAGAGCCATCAGCAGCATATTTATTGACCTGCTGCACGCTGGGACATGGACTCAGTGGCTTTATACAGGCGTATAAAACTGCAGGAAGGGTTCGAGACGGGTTGACTAACCCTGATAAAACGTCCACTTAGCCAAATTCTGATCTCAGAATACCACTTTACTCGTGATTGAGACTTGAGCATAAATTCTCTGCTTCTGGTGGCACTTTACTGTTGTTATATATGAAGGCGAATGTGACAGAAGTGCTGACCAGAGAGCCGCCAAGCCGCGACGCCAATCACACAACGTCTGGACGAGGAACATTTCCTTATCAAAAAATGCAGAAAGCGCTTACGAATTCTGCCTTCAGCTTCCGACACTATTATCATCATGTCCTCGACTCAATAAGCGTCCAGCAGGCGTCCAGATGGGGACGTGGTCCCGGAGACGTCTCTCTCTCTCTCGCGAACATTTCTCTTCTTTCCTCGGCCTGTAAATCTCCACTGAGTGAGCGCGACCCCGTAAAACATTTACGCTCTGTAGTTTTAATCAATCAGCCAAATGTCGGCCTCATTACGGGAATATGAACAGATTGTGTGATCTTTTAAAGTAATCACCGATATTGGTTGAGATTTTTCCCTCGGCCTTGTCGTGTCACTTAAGCTAATGGGGAGGTAAGGGAAAGAGCGACGGCGAGGCCGTATTTCACCGCCGCCCTGACTTTTAACCGTTGTTCAAATGTGACGGAAGTGGCTGGGGGGTATTGGGGGGGTGGGTGGCGTCCAAGTTTTGGGGGTAATAAAGTTTATGGAAAAGGCCGGGCCTTCCCTCTGCCGCATTCAGGACGAGCATTTATTACACGAGCGGGAAAATCTGTCATACATCTCAGAAACGCGGCTTAATAATCAAGATAAGCTTCTAAATAGCCACCAAACAAACACAATGGCCATGAGATGAGCGGCCATATTTGTTTTTGCATACGTGTTCCATATCTCCTGCAATACATACAGTACTAGTGCTTATATAAAAAAATAGAATATAATTTAAAATTTACTTTATTTTTTTAAGTATATCAGGTTCAAAATGTGAAACTCATATATTATATAGATGTATTACACACAGTGATTTTTTTTAAGTGTTTTGTGAGGATACTCATCGTCCCTGTTCAGCAGCACTCGCGTTTTTCTTAGGGCACACAGTAAACAGCTTTAGCGACTCGATTGGCTAAGAGAAACACACGACAACCATCTTCTCTGTTGGCTGGCACAAACTCAACTGACTCAGCCGTTTATTCGAAAAAAACACACAGCATAAGGGTGGTACGCATGGGCGTATACATGGGCACTGACGTCATCACGTCATACATGTCTAATTGGATGCTGGTAAACATGGCTTTGCCCTAATAACAAATATGCTTAACACTCCCACTCAAAGACATGTTTGCAGCTCTCTCTCAACTGTATAGTGGAAAACGAAACCAAAAAGATACATAACCCATTTTGTACTGTACTCAGTTACAGTAAAACTCATAAAACAAAAACATTTGACATACTGGCAGTTTTCATTACTCTCCAAATAAATAACCCATGAACTTCTCAAATTTGACTTTTGACACTGGTTTGGTAAGTACATCAGCTACCATGTCTGCAGTAGGACAGTAAACAACATTAATCTTCCCCTCTGTGTGTGCAGACCGTACAAAGTGATATTTTATATCCACATGCTTGCTTCTCTGTCTACATACTGGGTTCTTGGATAACGCTATCGCCCCCTGGTTGTCCTCATAGATATTGACTGGTAAATGCTGGTTACTACCATCCATCCCTTTTAGTAGCTGAACAAGATACATGCTCTCCTGAGTAGCGGCTGCTAGAGCCATGTATTCTGCTTCACAGCTAGATAGCGCCACTGTTGGCTGCTTCCTGCTCTTCCATGATATTACTGCACCAGTCTCAGTTAAGCTGAAACAATATCCAGTGGTGCTTCTCCTGTCATTTTTGTCAGCTGCCCAATCAGCATCACTATACCCCTCAAGCTGTAAGCTTTTCTCACATTTTCGGTAGTTTAATTTCTGATCCAGAGTACCTTTTAAGTACCTCAGTAAGTGTTTTGCAGCAGTCCAATGCTGTTGGTTTGGTTCTGCCAAGTGTTGTGATAGCTTACTAACTATCCAACTCAAGTCGGGTCTAGTGCATGTCATGATGTATATCAAGCTACCCACTATTTCTCTGTACCCTGTTGGATCAATTACATCTCCATCATTGCCAAAATGTAATTTCTGCTCAGATGGGGTAGATCTCGGTTTGCATTCAGGCATTCCAAATCTGGCTAACATTTTCTCAATGTGTCTCTTTTGTGTCATTTTGATTTCTCCATCACTGTAGTTAAAATCAATACCTAGAAAGTGTTTAAGTGGACCCATATCCTTCATCTTAAACCTTTTCTTCAGTATTTCTTTCACATCTCTCAGTATGGTGTTTTCACTAGCTGCTATGATTAAATCATCAACCCACACTAACAGTATGACTTTCTCATTCCCAGATTCTCTGGTGTAGACACAGTGGTCAGCATCATTTTGCACAAAACCATTCCCTGTAAGGTGATCATGCAGTAACATATTCCAGTTGCGACCGGACTGTTTTAACCCATACAATGACTTGTTGAGTTTACACACAAGATGTTCACCTGTTTTTGACATAACCTCAAAACCTTCCGGTTGCTCCATGTATACCTCACAGTCCATGGGAGCATGTAAGTAAGCAGTCTTTACATCCATTTGGTGAAGGATAAGATCCTCCTGCACAGCTACCTGCATCAATGCTCGGACAGAGGTCATGTTGGCAGTGGGTGAAAATGTCTCTTTATAGTCAATCCCTTCTACCTGACCGTACCCCTTTGCTACATATCTGGCTTTACAAGTCTCAGATCCATTTGGGCTTTCTTTCATTGCATATACCCAGCGACCTCCCACTGCTTGTTTACCCTGTGGCAGTGGTGTCAGAGTGAAAGTTTCATTCTCAGTTAAAGACTGCATCTCTTCTTTCATCGCATCACCCCATAATTTAGATTTTTCTGAACTCATTGCCTCACTAAACGTTTTAGGAACACCATAGGTCACTCTGTAGAAATAATCTACATTTTCTGTTTCATCATCACAGTCAGCTTTGCACTGGTAATCTTTCAGGTATTCTGGGGCCTTTCTCTCCCTCACAGGATACCTCCTTTCTACCTGCTCTTTCTCTGTACCATCTGCCTGGGTTGGACCTACTTCAGTCGTCTCCGTACAAGGCTCTCTAGTCCCTTCAGACTGTTCCTGACCCTGGCTCACTACCTTTGGTGTATCATCTCCATAGCTCTCTAAGTCATCCTCCATATCATAACTGGTCTGTGTCTGGCTATCTGCGCTGCCTTTAGTGATTGTTTTCACAAGCCTATGTTTTAGGACTTTTCCTGTCTCCGGGTAGTAGATGTTGTAAGCTGGGCTATACTTATCATAGCCGACAAAGATCCCTTTGTCACACCTAGCATCCAGCTTCTTTTTGTCCTGCTTATATGTGTAACATTCAGATCCGAATACCTTCATGTTAGACAGGTTGGGTGTTTTCCCTGTGAAAACACGGTAAGGTGTCTGCTCTAGACGCTTACTGTAACACCTGTTTCGAATCTGAGCTGCAGTTTGCACTGCATATGTCCACAACTGCTTTGGGAGGTTACTCTCCAACAGCATGCATCGTGCCATCTCAAATAATGTTCTCCATCCCCTTTCGGCAGTTCCATTCTGATGAGGTGAGTAGGGTGCACTTGTCTCGTGCCTTATCCCATTACTCCTAAGTAAGGACTGGAACTCCTGTCCGGTAAATTCTGTTCCGTTGTCAGACCTTATACACTTAATTTTCCCATAGGGAGCTACGTCTGCTATGAATTTCTCTGTAGCTTGCGCTGCATAGCTTTTTGCCTTTAGAAAATATGGAAAAATCATCCCGCTGTAATCATCAGTAAATGCTATTGCATACTTGTACCCATTTTTATCTGCTGGTTCTATGGGGCCGCATAAGTCTGTGTGCACTAGCTCAAGTATGCATGTAGCTTTTGCATCTGCCTGTCTGTTTCTGCTTTGTGTGAATTTGCCCTGTGTGCATATTTCACAGTTTTGTTTTGACTTATCATTTTTGCCCTTAATAGACATCCCTTCAACAACATTCTCCAGCTTTACAATGTCATCAAAGTTACAATGGCCTAGTATTCTGTGCCATGTTTGTATATCATGACAACCATACACTTCATCACTCTCAACACTCTCAACTGTGCTAAGGTAATACAGCCTACCGTACACATCCATTTTGAATTTTGTACCGTCCCTGTTGACTAGCCAGTCATCACCGTCTTTGAAATGGACCTCTGCACCGTTGCCTGTTGCTGCCTTGACAGAAAAAATGTTCTGTGGGAACGATGGAATGTAGAGCGCCTGCTTGAGTTTCGTTTTCACTCGTCGTCCCTCGCTGTCCAGCAAGTAGACCTCGGCGTCTCCCCTCATCTTCGCCATTCCGCTCACCTTGGTTCCGTCGGCCAGCTCGATCATATGATCCTCGGGTCTGAAGTTCTTGTCCACCGTTTTGAACTTGGTGGCATCATTGATCATATGCGATGTGGCGCCGCAGTCAACCATGAGCCCTTTCTTATTTTCTTCTTGCAAGTGACAGTCACTCATCTTAAAGAAAAATGACGACTGCGTATCTGTCTGTTCATCAGCTTTCTTGATTTGGTCACGACCTCGGCCGCGTCCACGACCGCGCCCTTTTCCTCGCTGTGGTGTGTCCCATGTTCGATCATCTCTCCTCTGCTGCACGTCGTTGGGGCATGCCCGGGCCATGTGCCCTCTTTTCCCGCACGCGTAACACTCCATGTCAGCCAAGTCCACTCTCTTCCCCCGGCCTCTCCCACGTGCTTTCGTCGCCCCGCTTGTTCTCATCACGTTGTCCTCAGTCACGTCTCCTCTCCCATATTTCTCTGTACTTTCATAGCTGCGCAGTTTACTTTTAAACTCACCAAACATCACGACTTCATTTGTCTGTGTAACGTGCACAACGAACGGTTTGTAGGACTCGGGTAGCCCTTTCACTACCATTGCAATCATAAGTCCATCACTAATTTGTTCGTCTGCTCTCCTTAATGACGTGAAAATAGTCTCTGCTCGAATTATGTAGTCGGTAACTGTCTCATCGCTAGCTTTGCAGAGTGAGGACAGTTCACAGTATAGACTCACGACTCGTGGCTTGTCCTTGCCAACGTAATGCTTTCGCAGAATCGCCAATGCCTTTCTTCCGTCTCGTTCCGCTTCTCTCATTACCAACGATAAACTTTTGTTGTCCAACACTTGCACAAGTTCCGCATACGCCTCACCATTCTTTGCCTCATCTTCGGCGAGAGCTCCTTCATCCCCCGCATCGATATCAGGCGTCTCCGTGATGGTCTCCCTGAGACTACGGAGTTCCATGTGAGCGAGGAACCTTGCTTCCCAAAGTTCATAATTTTTCTCTTCACCGTCGAATAAAAGTCTGCTCCACCTGTGGCCTAAGTGACTGGGCCCATAACCTGTGAGGATACTCATCGTCCCTGTTCAGCAGCACTCGCGTTTTTCTTAGGGCACACAGTAAACAGCTTTAGCGACTCGATTGGCTAAGAGAAACACACGACAACCATCTTCTCTGTTGGCTGGCACAAACTCAACTGACTCAGCCGTTTATTCGAAAAAAACACACAGCATAAGGGTGGTACGCATGGGCGTATACATGGGCACTGACGTCATCACGTCATACATGTCTAATTGGATGCTGGTAAACATGGCTTTGCCCTAATAACAAATATGCTTAACATGTTTATTTCTTTTAGTGTTGATTATTGATTATATCTTACAGCCAAAAATCAGTTTCTCAGAAAATTAGAATATTATATAAAGAGCAATTGGTATTTTTGGCAGTGTGCCATGTCCTGCTGGAAAATGAAATCCGCATCTCCATAAAAGTTGAAAAAAACTTGAGGTGAAAAAGGGTGGTGAGTCAAATCCTTTCAGTAATGATCCAAAATCTAGAAGAAGAACTACAGGCATCCCAATACTTTTGCGCTCTTGTTTAAATAATACGCGTGTAACACGCTTATTTTAGAAAAAGTGTGAGAAGTGCATGTTTCCAATAAAGTAGCCAGTGAGGTGTTTCTAATAAAGTCAGTGAGTAGATGGTACATGGTAGGTAGTTGTTTCCAATAAAATGGCCAACAGTGAGTGAAAACACAAGGTAGGTCTTTCCAATAAATCAGCCAGCGCATAGATCCTTATAAATAAGGGGAGTTTCTAATAAAGTGGTCAGTGAATTTAAGCACTAGATAGTAGATGTTTCTAATAAAGTGGCCAGTCAGTGAGTGGAAGCACAAGACATAGAGGAGTTTCCAGTGAATGGAAGTACATGGTAGGTAGGTGTTTCCAATAAAATGGCCAAGAGTGAGTGGAAGCACAAGCAGAAGAGAGGGTGTTTCCAATAAAGTGGCTGGTGAGTGAAAACACAAGGTAGGTAGGTATGTATGTTGGTGTTTCCAATAAAGTGGCCATTGCATAGATGCATATAAACAAGAGGTGTTTCTGATTAAGTGGCCAGGGAGTGGAAGTACATGGTAGGTAGGTGTTTCCAATAAACTGGCCAGTGAGTGGATACATAAATAAGAGGGGTTTCTAATAAAGTGGCCAGTGAATTTAAGCACTAGATAGTAGGTGTTTCTAATAAAGTGGCCGGTGAGTGGAAGTACATGGTACGTAAGTATGTAGGTGTTTCCAATAAATCTAATAAAGTGTCCAGTGAGTAGAAACAAGATACGGTAAATTGTTTCTAATAAAGTGGCCAGTGAATTTAAGCACTAGATAGTAGGTGTTTCCAATAAAGTGGCCACAGATTCTTCTACAGAGGCTGGTTTGTGGAGTATGGGCGTTGAGTACAGGGACATATGGATGGATGGTGTCCCAGTCTCCATGGTGACCTGTCTGGTAGAAGATGATTTAAGAAGACACAGGAACACTGCGGGACGGATCATCACCACTCAGAACTGACCTATAATCCCCAGCTAATTAAATAATTAGCTAATTGATTCATTGTCAAATCAATAAAGAGATGGTTTATGATGTTGATGCGGGGCTCTATAGGAGAGCAGTGATCATGAGATGTGGATTCTTCTCTATTCCTTGAATGGTTTACTGATGATCAGTGATGGTTTGTTTGGAGAGACATGTCATCTGCTGGTGTTGATCCACTGTGTTTTATTATCAAGTCTAAAGTCAGTGCAGTTTTGCTTATTTTTTTTTTTATTCCAGAGCTGTTTATTGGGTTCTTATTATTTTATATTGTCGGCAGAGCAATTTGTAAAGCAATTGAATTTCAAGTCGAATTTGCAAGAAGAATGAGGTTCTGTTCGGTTTGACGTTGGTGTGGATTATTAGCATGACATCATTGCAGGAAAAACATGCTCTGTGATGTATGGAATAAAGAATGCTGGCCTGTGATTGGCTGGCTCTCTAGGACCCCTCACCATAAACATGGTTTCTGCATAATGAAAAGAAAAGAGAATTGAGTCTACAGGCTGGAGAATGTGCTGATCATGATGTGAGTGAATCTGTTAGGGGCTTTACAGGTTGTGTATAGTAGTTTAACAGTATAAGAGTATAGTATAGTTTATAATATACAGTAAATAAAGGGTTAAATCTGTGTTTTTGTGTCTGAATGCTTTACGCAGGTCCTGCTGCTGCGTTGTGTAGCAGGGTGACAGGGTCATGGAGGAGATTGATTAAGATGAGTGAAGGCACAACGTCACTTTGACCTTCTGGACCCCTGGCGGCCGTAAATCCAGAGCCCTTAACGGCCGCAGTAATCTCTCTGTACCTCGGGGGCGAGAGAGGGGGTTAAAGTGGGCTGTGTTTGCTTAATTTTACAATGCTTTGTCTGGTGTGGAAACAGCTCTGTGTAAAGATTACTCACCACATTATGGGGGTCACTGGTTTCATGCCATAACTGAAAAAACAAAACAGGAAGCTGCAACTTACTTAAAATACCTACTTTAAATATTTAATCCAGATTTTTTTTTGAATATTTCAATTTGGAAAATGATGCTCTATTTTTATTCACCTTCACTATTATGTGCTGTTTGTGTTGGTCTATCACTTAAAGGGCCACTAAACCCCCTGATTTTAGCTGAGCCCACTCTAAAAAAAAAAGGGATGGTTAGTTTGTGAAGGGCATTGGATGATGTATGGGTTTAGGGGCGGGCAAAAGGGAGGGAGAGCTGATTGGGCTGAGCAGTGTACCTCTGTTAGCGTGAAATCCAGATAGTTGGACGTCACCAGGGGGCGGTAGTATTGATTGATTGATTGATTGGTTGATTTGCATATTGTGAGTGGGGAAATGACCACAATAAAAGCGTTTATGAATGGAAAGTTTAGGAATGGTTTATAAGAGTTTAAGAATGTCTGGTATGTTTTATTATTTTTTAATAAAATAATAAAACACATTTCAGCTATTAATGGAAAAATATGGTTTAGGGTTTAGTGCCTTAAAATCTCAATTAAATACGTAAAATATTTTGGTAGTAAGCTGACAAAATGTGGAAATGTTCAAGGGATATAATTTAAAATGAGGAATTAATAACTTAAAAAGTGCACAAAAGTGCACAAGAAGCTTACTAAAAAAGCAGGCTATGCGGAGTCTATGTACATATATGTCTATGTCATTGTCAGTACAGTGATGGTGGCGCTCGGAGCTGAACTAGTATTATAGGATGTAAATAAACAGAGGTTTTTAATAAGCTTCTTCTGCACTTTTTAAGTTATTAATGCCTCATTTTAAATGCCAGGGCTCTCCAGATTCTAATAAGGAGGTGTGGAGCTACTTTGAGCTGGATAACGGTGTAAAAAGTGATTTATCAGGGTAAATTATGGCCCGTATCACCCAGTCTGAAGGGTGTTTGTTGGACAAACTGTTAAAATTTCTGGATCTCTGAACGCTGTTGGAGAACGGAGGTGTGCTATTCATTAAAGGTTTCAAAATTTTTTATCATGTTTTACTACAACAAAAGTCCATTTTACACCAGAGTTCTCCTTTAAGTGTTATTTATAACGCTAATTCCAAAAGAAAATGGGACACAAAATAAATAAATGCAATTAAAAACAGAATGCAATGATCTGTAAATCTCATAAACTCATACAGTGACTTGCAAAACAATTCATATCCCTTCAACATTTTCACATTTTGTCAGCTTACAACCAAAAACATTTTATGTATTTAATTGAGATTTTAAAGAGCCACTAAACCCTAAACCATTGTTTTCATTAATAGCTTAAATATGTTTCTTTGAAGTAATAAATAATAAAACATACCCAACCTGTTTATAATTTTATAAACATTTCCTAAACTTTAATAATCGCTTTTATTGTGGTAATTTCCCCACTCACAATATGCAAATCAGTCAATCAATACTACCACCCCCTGGTGACGTCCAACTATCTGGGTTTTACCGCTATCAGAGGTACACTGCTCAGCCCAATCAGCTCTCCCTTCCTCTTGCCCCGCCCCTAAACCCATACATCACCCAGTGCCCCTCACAAATAAAGCATCTTTTTCAAAATTTTATTCAAATAAAAATCTGGACTAAATATCCCCCCCCCCCCACTGTATGTTGCTTTAAATCAGTTTTTAAATGTACTTTTCAGCACGGATAGTCCCACAGAGCATGGCAAAAGTCGTAGGACATAATGCTAGATGACTTTTGGTTCTCATCCCTTAATTAGATTCTCATTATAACACTATAAATGTGCTCCAATTGCATAATATGCACTAATACAGCAAAATATCATCACTGTCCAATGAAAAATAAGTATCTCTATTTTTGTTGATTTTTTGTTTTCTACATAATTTGAACAAATTAACTGTCTCTTACACTGTCTGAAAATTTCTTAATGAATGGACCAATAGAAATACTTCAAAATGAAATAAACTCTTTTTACATTGACTTTCATTGAAAATTAAGAATGCTTTATCTCTCTCCTGTAAAGTTGCCGTTTTGGAGATGCTTGTTTTTCATTGGACGGCGATGATATAGACTGGGTACATCCCAATTGTACACTACTAACTACTATCACTACTTTATTTTTAATTCTGTTTTTTATATTTAAAAAAAGCCGAGTTCAAAATTCCCTTTCATTTCTGTGAGCTTTAAGTGGCCTCTGCTGTTCAGCAGCAGTACTGCAATATTCCTATTTGCCTAAATGTCTGTTGCCAATCTAATAGTAATCCTTTTGCTGGATGCAGTAATACGTATAAACATAAATAATAAAACATAATAACAGAAAATCCAAGTTATGATTGATATCCTTATTTTTAATCACCTTAAATAATAATAAAAAAGAGAATTAATAATTTTGAAATAAACAAAATTATTATGCATATTTCCACAATTACATACTGTAATTCCCAGCTAAATTACATGCGAGTGCAAATGCATCATTACACACATCACACAGTGTCCTCCAATAAACAGCAAACCTCTATAACCCGCTGCCATTCCAAATCAATTATAAAAAACAAAATTATATATATTTATAATACAGTAAAATGACAATAAAACTTAAAACCGCAAACTAGGCACCAAATTTACAATTTTATAAGTGAAAGTATCCTATGCTTAAAAGGGGAATTTTAAATGTTTATTAAAAATGTGTATTTCTTTTATTTATTTTCTTATTATTTCTAATTTCTTATCTAAATGTTTTCAATCCCTTTTAAACTGTAAATTCTTGGAATTATTGTTAATGAGGTTTACCTGAATTTTCTAAAAATTGAAGCTCTAACCAATGAACGGTTTGCTTCAAATCAGCCCCTCTATTTTAAACCATATATAATTTTCATCCAACCGTATACTATTTTGTTTTCTAAACTACTGTTTGTAGCTTTTCGTCCATTTTTTTAGTTGAGCAAAAACATTTTTACACTGGATTTTGTACCATTTCTAGTTATTGACTGAACTTAATTGACTTAAATGGCAAAAAAAAAGTAAAAAAAAAAATGGGGGTGTTCTTAAACTTTTGAGTAATAATGTACGTTCTACATAAACGAGGTCATGATATTTCACCAGTAAACGTTTCTTACTAAAAAAAAACATCCTTTTTATCCTTTATTCTCCATAGAGCTTTTTTCTTCTTCTTCAAAGGCCTTTAAACACTGAAACAAAGCTTAAAATAGTAAAACTTAACTATTTTTAACTGCAGCCTTCAGCTTCACTCAGCTACAGCTCAGATCAGATCTTCACAAGTTGGGTTATAAACCGATATCATGGTGATTTTCACTCATAATGACCTTAAAATATATTTCACAGTCTGACCCAGAGCTTCAGAACTTCCAACACGTCCATTCGCTCCACCGTGACTGATCCCGAATCAGTGAACTCCGCTGTACATCACCCAGGAGTTCACTAAGGTAAAGGTAAGCTCATGTTTATGAGGCCAGAAGTTAATGTATGAGCTGAATCAGGGAACGAGTGAGAGTGAGAGAGTGAGAAAGAGTGAGAGTGAGTGCATAGTCCAGATAAAAACTGTCCACAGGAAGTGACCGGAGGGGGCGGAGCTCCCCTGCAGGGACCATCATACCCTGTTGGTGTCCACAGGTCCCGCGTCCGAGCCCTGCAGGCTCTTCACCTGCTCCAGGACCCAGTTGATGTCGGGACGTTCCTGAGGATTGGTCACCATGATGGAGCTGAGGAGGTTCTGCAGTCCTGCAGAGTAGCTGTTACCATAAACAAACATCAATTAACAGAATTCACTAACCAAATAAACACTGTTAAAGGGTTTAATGGTTCATTAATGTCTCAACGATTTTAATTATTTATTGACACTAGTTAATTGACGAGTTATTATTATTATTATTATTATTATTGTTATTATTATTATTAAACATGACTCAATTTCTATGCTTAAGAGTGTAAATAAAATACACCACTGCAGTCCTGTCATTTTTTTTGTAGATGATTATGCCCATATTTGGAGTTCTGTGTCTAAGCTGAGTTTCTCAATGGGAAGAGTTTTTGAAAAAAGAAGTACAGAGAGAGAGAAATATATAGAGAGAAATCGAGAGAAGTACAGAGAAACACAAGCTGAGAGAAAAACCAATACACAGAAGTAGACAGCAAAAGAGTAAAGTAGAGAGGGAGATACACAGAGAAAGAAAGAGGGCCAAGTAGTGAAAAATAGACAAGTAGATAGAAAAAAAAGAGAGAGAAAGAAAGAGAGGGGTAGAGAGAAATAGAGCAAAAAGTACAGGAGAGAAAAAAGAGCAGACATAAAGAAAGAGAATTACAGAGAAAGAGAGAGAGAGCGAAAAGTAGAGATAAAGAGAGAGAGAAGTAGGGAGAAAGAAAGAGAGAGAAATTAGAAAGAAAGAAAATTTGAGAGAAATAATAAGCGAAATGTAGAGAGAAAGAAAGAATGGTCTAGAGAGAGAGCAAAAAGTACAGAGAAAGAGAGACAGAGAGAGAAGTAGAGAAAAAGAAAGAAGTAGAGAGAGAGAGAAATAGAAAGTAGAGAGAAAAATAAAGAGTGACAGAGACATACAGAGAAGTAGAGAGACACAAGTAGAGAAAGAAGAGAGAAATAGAAAGAAAGAAAGAAAAATGTAAGAAGAAGATTATGAAGAACATTAAATTGACTTTTCCAATCTTAATTAAATGAATTCCAGGTTTCTGGTGTATTTGGGGTAATTTATTGTATACATGATAAATATGATGAATATGATGAACTGACCTGCACGGCTGAGGAATGGTCACCGGGTTCTGTACAGCCAGAGCCACGCTGTCCCCCTTCTGGAAGATCAGATCATACGGTCCCTCCAGCATCATCATACAGTACAGAACACAACCTAACGACTGAACACAGACACAATCAAAATCATCATCCTTACAGAACTCATCATACTGTTAACATAAGATATTCAAGCTACATCTCTATTCTGGGGAGGGAAAATAACACCGGAATATCTGTGGCCCAAATATTCACTATTCACTGTATACCTGTAACTCTACCTCTTCACTACTTTACTTTAACTGATGCTCTCAAACTTTACATTAAGAGACAAGAAATGCAAGTAATTAACTCTTGATGAGTTCAGCACAGCTGTTAACTGAAAGCCTGAATTCCAGGTGACTCTACCTCATAAAGCTGACTGAGAAAATCCAGCAGAGATGTTCAAAACTGATCATCTAAACAAGAAGAGCTACTTTGAAGAATCTAAAATAATTATGCAAAACATATTCTGGTTTGTTTTACACTTTTTTTTACTGTTTATTAAATAATTCCACATATTTTTCACATAGTTTAGTATTAATCTACAATGCAGATATTTTTAAAATAATGAAAAAACACTGAATCTAAGGTTAATTAGCCTGTTGGGAGTTTTGGGTTAGTACAATTCTAACACAAAGACAAAAAAAAGAGAATAACTATTGAAAGTGGGCGTGGAAAAACTGGAACTGTATAAAAGTTGCTCACCCAGATATCCGTCTTTTCATCGATGATGCAGTGGCTCTCCACATTAAAGAGTTCTGGAGCTCTGTACGAGATGGTACACCTCTGAGCTGCCCAGTCCTGTAAATGCGAAAATTAAAGATAAGTTAAGAAAAGAGAAAAAATTAAAAATAAATAAAATACAAATTAAAAATTAGAAATGTTAGTAGGACTGTGTATTGGTAAGAACTACTATTCTATATATTGCAATATACTACAATACTGCAAGCAAGGTGATATAATTGCATTTGTTAAAATCAAAATTGAGAAAAAAAAACGGTCATAGTCTAAAATCTGAATAAAAGGAAACTTTACAGTCATATGAAAAAGTTTGGGCACCCCTATTTATCTTAATCATTTTTAGTTCTAAATATTTGGGTGTTTGCAAAAGCACACCTCTTGCAGAAATGGCTTCTTTCGCATCACTCTCCCATCCAGCTTCTCCTTGTGCAAAGTGCGCTGTATTGTTGACCGATGCACAGTGACACCATCTGCAGCAAGATGATGCTGCAGCTCTTTGGAGGTGGTCTGTGGATTGTGCTTGACTGTTCTCACCATTCTTCTTCTCTGCCTTTCTGATATTTTTCTTGGCCTGCCACTTCTGGGCTTAACAAGAACTGTCCCTGTGGTCTTCCATTTGCTTACTATGTTCCTCACAGTGGAAACTGACAGGTTAAATCTCTGAGACAACTTTTTGTATCCTTCCCCTGAACAACTATGTTGAACAATCTTTGTTTTTAGATCATTTGAGAGTTGTTTTGATGAGCCCATGATGCCACTCTTCAGAGGAGATTCAAACAACTTGCAATTGGCCACCTTAAATACCTTTTCTCATGATTGGATACACCTGGCTATGAAGTTCAAAGTTAAATGAGGTTTCCAAACCAATTTTGTGCTTCAGTAAGTCAGTAAAAAGTAGTTAGGAGTATTCAAATCAATAAAATGATAAGGGTGCCCATACTTTTGCACCGGTCAAATTTTGGTTTAATGCATATTGCACATTTTCTGTTAGTACAATAAACCTCATTTCAATCCTGAAATATTACTGTGTCCATCAGTTATTAGATATATCAAACTGAAATGCCTGTTCCAAACACCCAAATATTTACAACTAAAAATGATTAAGATTAATAGGGGAGCCCAAACTTTTTCATATGACTGTTTTTTGCATCCAATCAGAACAATGGAATCAACACAGTAACACAGTACATCACTGCCACCTAGTGGGTGGGGTTTAAACACAACACTAAATGAACCACTTCTGACACTAATTTTTACATCTAAACTAATTATTAAAAATCATTGTGTTTTTGAAAACTGATACAGTATTGGTAAATAAAATATCACGATCAATATTTTATCTATACAGCTAAATTCTACAGCAGGAAGTCCCACCTGTATGGTCATGGCCTCTCTGGAGCCTCTGACTTCTATACGGGCTTTGTTCATGGAGCCCAGGTCCATCAGTACCGGCCGGTCGTTCTCCTCCAGCAGCACATTAGTGGGCTTTAGATCCCTAAAGATACAGAATCAAATTCAGGTTTATTCTCAGGACAGAAACAATGGGTTAAAACATATGTCTACAGGAACTATTTAGCTGAAAATGGCGGCAAAAAAAAAAAAAAAAAAAAAAAAAACATTTCCTGTGTGTGCTGAGATAAGTTAAGACTTAATCATTTATACCAAACAACTCATTTTTTTCAGGTCATACTGCAGCGTTTCCCCCTTAATGTTTGGACTCCATCACCTCTTAACCCAGCAGCACAGTGCATCAGAGCACTGCTCTACACAGTGCAGGGAGTGAGGGAGAGAGCCGGCAGGGAGAGCCGACCAACCTCAGGTTTAAGTTAAGTTTAGGGAAACTAAATTAAGTATTTATCATTACTCTCGTACATCACATTCACCATAAGTTTACTACTTCTTTACAAACTGTCTGTTTTCCAGCTAAAACAAAAAAAAGCTGTACAGGGCTAAGATAGTAATGTTAGCTGAGCTAATTTAGCGTTAGCATTTGTTTGTTTACCAAATAACTTGCTGCCTGAGTAAATTTCACTCACATGTGATTTAAGGAGCACTGCTGAGGTAAATTCATGATTAGAATAGCAGTGCTATAGTACATGTACTTTTGTGTTTCTTGGTGTATCTGATGGGATGTTAAAAAAATTAGGGTATGTAATTATTTACTATAGGAAATGTTTAGAATTGCACTGCTGAACTTTTTGCACTTTTGTTATAATCACATTGCTAGAGGTAAGTCATGTTTTTGCTTGTGATTCGCCCGTATACGCATGGTGCAAGGGTGTGCATGCGTCCTAACTCCACATCTACGACTCACCTACGACTGCTGTCGCATGGTGTGTGTGCCAAGCTGAGATGTTTACAATAAAGTATAAAAAAAAATAAAATATACAATTTATCATGTATTCTTTATTCTAGCACCACACGTTGGCTTTATATTTCCTCAAACACATATAGTATATATTAGTATACCACGAATATAAATAGAACTGCATTTTTCATTTGTTGTTCTTCTTCTTCCGATTAATTGCAGAAAATCACAGAATATTGTCGTGATTAATCTGATTTTATTTTTTCGATTGACACCACTAGCATTTTTATATTTCGTTTATTTTTTTTTTTTATTTGGCATCCTTCACTGTACACAGAAACTTGTTTCCATACTGTGCAGATGACAGTAAACTCTTTAAATTAATTTATTCAATGATGAAAAAAATTTAAATCAGCAAAAAACATGCTTGGTGTTTGGTATTCCCTATAAAAAATGAATAAATAAAAGGTCCATCCCTAGCCTACACTCATCATTACTCATCTCCGCTCCTCCCAGCCCATACCTGTGGGCGTAGCCCTTGTCGTGAATGGCTTTGAGACCTTCACAGATGCCACGCAAAACATGCAGAACCCGACTCTCAGCCATGGAGCTTCCTTTATCCCTCATCTTCTCCAGAACTGACCACAGACTGCCCTTCTGTAACACAACACAAACACACACACATGAAACACGAGCCAGTGTGTACTGTCCACAACACAGAGCTTCATGTGTAAATAATGACAGTGTTTTGGAAAATGTATCTAATAGAGGTGGGATGGTTGGAGGTCACTACGTTTTTTTTGTTTTTTTTTTACAAGAAGAAACCTGTATCAGTGTGAGGTTTCCTTAAAGTGTTGGTTCTTAAATCTCAGAGTGTTTGTTTAAGGGCATTTTTAAGCAGTCATATGTGTGTCAAGCTCAATCTGATCACGCTGGTTTCTCTGGTTGACCAGTTTAGCTCTTGACCAGTATACAGTGCTCTCCAAAAGTATTGGAACAGTGAAGCAAATCCCTTCATTTTTGCTGCAGACTGAAAACATTTGGGTTTGCTATTAAAATATTATGTATATGAGACAAAAGATCAACATTTTAGCTTTTCTTTCCAGGTATTTGCATCTAGATCTGGTACACAGTTCAAAAGATACCACCTTTTGTCTGAACCTACCCATTTTTCTTATCAGCAAAAGTACTAGAGCATGTGACTGTACAATAAACAGCACTGAATGTCTATGTTTAGTTTAAAATTTGGGTTTCATCTGTGCAGACTGTGGATTTATAGTGAGAGTCTATGGGTAAAAACCAGGCCCCCAGCTTTTCCCTTCCAAAACGTGCCACCGGAACTGTGCTGCTGAGGGATGAGAGAACCATTTGAGCGAAGCTATCCATTCACTTCCATTCATTTCGGGGTGTCTTTGAACCAATAATAAATGTTTTTCCAAACCGTTTTCGATTATGACACAGCCTGTGTTCTTTTTTTACAAAAATGGATTTTCTGTCATTTGATCCATAAGATTAATAATCTGTTTATAGCTTTAGAAAACAACGTGTTTATACAACTATTCTAACGATGACGTAAAAAAACGCGAGCCAAAATACCGTGCTGTAATGTTTGGAGAAGTTGCTCCTCATAATTTAAAAGTACAGAGCTGATTGAATTAGAGCAGCGTCAAAGTAACCTTTTATGATGCAAATATAATACTTCTACTAACACTTATAATACATTTAAAATAGTAAGATAGTAGTAAATAGAAGTAAGATAGACTATGAGAATTATAATGTATAGATATAACTATAAATTATATTACACATTTATTACTATCATTTACTATCATTTACTGTACTATCATTACAGAGATTATACAGAAACGATTCTACATTTTGTCTGTGAATTTTAAAAGTGAAACCAAACTGATTAGGAGATCCTTAATCATGCAGCAAGATAATGACTCAACACCCGCTGCAGCCTGGAAAAGCATCACAGAAGGAGAATGCAGAAGGATAGTGATGTCAGAAGGTCAGACATGATGCAGCTACTGCAAGCAAAGGATTTAATTATGATGAATGATGGTAGATAAATTAAGCAGCCGGTAAAACCGGTATGAACGTACGCTGATGTAGGGCAGCAGGAGCCAGGCCTCGCTCTTGCCGCTGCGCTCGGTGAAGGCGTGGCCGGTCAGGCTGAGGATGTTGGGGTGGCTGAAGAGCCGGTGCATCTCCACCTCCGTCTGCGCCTCATTGCGTCCCTCGCGGTCGTGGCACAGGATCCGCTTCAGGGCGTAGAAACGGCCGTCCTGGGCGCCCTCCACCAGATCCACATAGCTGAATCCTCTAAACAAAGAGAAAACACAGAAAATTATGAAAAAATAGCAATATAACCATTCTAAGGATATTATTATGACTCATATTTCATATTTCACCAGAATGCTGTTTGTTTCTCTCTTTCAATCTTTTAGATTGCTACACAATGTAAAAAGTAAGAAACCACTTAAAAATTATGAGTTTCTTTGATTTTGCCAAATTGAAAACCTCTGGAATATAATCAAGAGAAAGATGGATGATCACAAGCCATCAAACCAAACTGAACTGCTTGAATTGTTGCACCAGGAGTAGAGCAGCATAAAGTTATCTGCTAGAGTGCTAGACTGCTAGAGCTGCAGGCCAGCCCTCAGTGCTCATTCTGCTGGACCTCTCGGCCGCCTTCGACACGGTCAACCACGACTTCCTCCTAACTATACTCTCAAACATGGGGATCTCAGACAATGTGCTGTCATGGTTTAGATCATACCTCACTGGGCACTCGTTCAAGGTGTCGTGGCAAGGACAGCTGTCCTCAGCCCACTCCCTATCCACTGGGGTTCCCCAGGGTTCGGTACTGGGTCCCCTTCTCTTCTCAATATACACTGCCTCTTTTGGTCAGGTTATCCACTCACATGGCTTTTCCTACCATTGCTTTGCTGATGACACCTAGCTTTACCTGTCATTCCCACCTGAAGATCACTCAATCTCTGCACGGATATCACAGTGTCTCTCAGACATATCCTCATGGATGAAGGAGCATCACCTTCAATTAAATCTCTCAAAGACTGAACTTCTGGTCATACCAGCAAAACCTTCTATTCAACACAACTTCTCTATAAGCATCGACTCTCTCTCTCTCACCGACAAAGGTTGCTAGGAACCTGGGTGTTATGGTTGATGACCAGCTCTCCTTCACGCACCATGTGGCCTCAGTTGCTCGATCCTGCCGCTTCGCGCTTTATAACATCAGGAAAATTAGACCGTTTCTGACGCAACAGGCCACCCAACTCCTGGTGCAAGCAGTCGTCATCTCACGCCTCGACTACTGCAATGCCCTGCTAACTGGCCTCCCGGCCTGCGTAGTAAAACCACTCCAAATGATCCAGAATGCAGCAGCACGTCTGGTCTTCAACCAACCAAAACGGGCACATGTCACCCCGCTGCTCATTGAGCTCCACTGGCTACCAGTTGATGCTCGCATCAAATTCAAAACTCTTACAATCGCCTACAAGGTGATGACAGTACAGCTCCTTCCTACCTGCACTCACTCCTGAAGGCTTACGTTACCTCCCGGCCGCTGCGCTCCTCCAATGAACGTCGCCTCGCTTTGCCAAACAAACACTCACACAAAGAACAATCCAGACTGTTCTCATACAGAGTTCCCCAATGGTGGAACAAACTACCTTCCACTACCAGATCAGGAGAATCTCTCGCTATCTTTAAGAAACTCCTGAAGACAGAGCTCTTCAAAGAGCACTTGCTCTCCTAACACCTCTAACACACTAACTACTTCTAACCCCATTTCCTTCCTCCCCTCCTTCACTTCTCTATCCCTTTATTTCCCTTCGACCGCCTTTAAGCCCTATCTAAAAATGGGTTATCTTAATTCCTATTACTTTGTACTTCATTATTGTAAGTCGCTTTGGACAAAAGCGTCTGCCAAATGAAATGTAATGTAATGTAATGTAATGTTATCCAAAAGCAGTGTGTAAGACTGGTGGAGGAGAACATGATGTCAAGCTGCATGAAAAAAACTGTGATTAAAAATATTGATTTCTGAACTCTTAAAACTTTATGAATATGAACTTGTTGTTTCTTTGCGTTATTTGAGGTCTGAAAGCTCTGCATCTTTTCTGTTTTTCCAGCCGTTTCTCATTTTTCTGCAAATAGGATAAGAATAAAACAACAATGTTCATTGTTCTCAAACATAAACCTATAAATAGCAAAATCAGAGAAACTGATTTAGAAACTGAAGTGCTCTCTTAACTTTTCCAGAGCTGTATATGGCCTGAAAAGGTCAGCAGTTATTAGTTTTTTGTCAGTGGCTTTCACACAGAGCTATGCAGGAACATGCTAATTGTGCCGGACAATGAGATGAAGCTTTTGTCTGATTCGGCCTGTGCAGCAAGGCTGCCGAGTGTAATTTACAGACAGCTCTTGAAAGCAAACATGTACACCCAATATAAAATAATCGCCAGAAGAAATAGCTGCAAAAATATCTGTACCCAGAAGGAAGTGTGGGATATAAATGCGACTCACAATGTGCTGCTGTGATGGGTGTTCAACCAGCAGTTAATTCCAAGGGTTTTCTTTTAAAACCCTTCTATGACAAATTTATGCAGAAAACCATGACACTTCAAAGGGTTTACATGCTTTTTCTTGTCACTGTCTATGATTTTATTAAAAAATAATATCTGTGGTTATTGAGAGCTTTGATTTTTTTATTTTCTGCTAACAATTGTCTATTTTCTGTTGCCTTCTAAACCATGTGGGCTCTCCTGCCTCGTCTTTGCTCTAGAGTTACTGCTAGGAACCTTCCTGTAGTGAATGGGTTAATGGGTTCATGTGTTTTAGATACTTGGTGCTTTACCCCTCGTCGAGTTTCTGAATGAAGTAGTATCTCTTGTTGTCGATGGTGATGGCGCTGCGAGAGCAGATACACAGCGACTGTCCCATCCTCGGCCGAGCATCGCTCACCTGACCATCCAGGGGTTAAAATCTGAACTGGAAAAAAAAATAATAATAACAGAGTTAATATCACTTCGACTAACTAACTAAAAAAATGTTAACCCTAAATTATATCCAAAAAAATTACTATTCTCATTAAAACACAGTTATATGAGCTGGTATAGCTGTCAGTCACTTGTTCACCTGCAGGTTGTGGTCAGTAAAGCAGGACTTTAATTTTGGAGCAGTGAGGGTAATTTTCCACTGCACCCCGAATAAATTATTTACATCTTCCACAGACACACAGAACTGCACACAATACCTCACGCTTCTCCTGTAGCAGCTCCTAATTGGCTGGTCTGTGAACCTAAACAGCTCCTGATTGGATTGGATTAGAATTTGTTTTGCACCTACTTCTTTTATCTAAGCAGCCCACCCTCTTTACACTTTGTCACTTGGTCACTCTCTATTTCACATTGTCGCCTTATTTGGGACATGAAAGGTGCTGATTGGCTGTCCTATGTATCTAGATTGATCTGATTGGTTGTTCTTTGTATACGGACTGATCCGATTGGCCGGCATGTAGGCCTGTCACAATAATTAAATTATCGACTTATCTTTCAATAAATGGACATGACCTCGGTCATTTTAATAATCGTGATATCGTCCATTGTGTTTGCATTTACAAAATGAGTCAAGGGTCTTTATGCCAGTCCAATGTGGGCCAGCTGGGACAGACCGGGGCTGCACATCATGGTGGACCCACGGTGAATGTACACAATGTGTATGTATTATAAATGTATTGTCTTTAAAAGGATGTAACCCCTTTGTTATGAATTATGTTGTCATTATATTAGTGCCATTTAGTGGTCTTAAAAATGCCAACAATATCATGTATAACTATAATTTCTGGGAATATTGTTCGCAAAAAACTGTTATCGTGACAGGCCTACCGCCATGTGTAGACTGTTTCTGTTTCTACAATTGGCAGCATGTTCCATGTCTACAAAGCCATGGTAATTCTTGTGGCTAAACAACTGAACAGAACTGACTGACTGCATTTGGTTGCTAAACAGTCCTGATTGGCTGTGTTTTATATTTTTATTGGCAGCCATGACTGGCTGTCCCTTGTATGTAGACTGTTCTGATTGGTTGGTTTTGATCGCCCCTCTTAATTAGACTGTTCTAATTGGCTGTGGCTTGTACCTAAACAGCTCTGAATGGCTGTTCTTATTTGAACACTTTCTACTAGCTGCTTCTCGTATCTGGATAGACATTATTGGTTTCCTTTTATAAAGGACTCGAACAGCTATGATCGGCTGCCCCTTGTATCTGAAGTACTCTGATTGGTTACCATTGGTAGTCTTTTTCATCAAGACTACTCTGGCTGGCTGCTCATTTTATTGGCTGCCTCATGTATCTAGATAGCAGTTATTGGTCTCCTTTTATTGAGAGTTTAAACAGCCCTGATTGGTTGCCCCATTACCTGAAATAATTTTATTGGCTGCCTCTTGTATTTCGGGTATAAGTGGGATATTGTTTTTCCTGAGTATTTAGACTGCTCTTGTACATGGACAGCTCTGATTGGCGTGATCATACCTGAACTCATTTTATTGGCTGCCATTTACATCAGTATATAAACAGCTGTTTTTTCGTTTTCCCTTACGTTAAGACTTTAAACAGCTCTGATTGGGTGTCCTCCATATCTAGATGGTTCCGATTGGCTGCCCTCCATACCTACACCGTTCTGATTGGCTGCTCCTTTTTAATGCTAAATGCTATAAAACAGGTGTATTAAAGCCCGGGGTATCTCTGGTAACCACGGGGGGTTTATCTGGAACCTGCTGGGGGAGTCCGGGGGTCCGGTCCGGTTCTGGTTGATTCTCTAAGCTTCTCTAAAGGGTAACGTGGCACCGCGAGCTGCCCCGAGCGGCGGATCTGATCCGGTACCGGTAAAAACCTCCCCCGGTACCGGGTTCAGCCCTGCGCCGGTAAACCAGCGGAACCGGCGGGTATCAGAGACCAACCAGAGCCGGTTCCGATCAGAGAGAGAGCAGAACCTACCTGTACCGAACCGCCTCCCTCCCGATACCGCTACACACACACAACACACACATCCACTCACCACATACACACACACACTTCCGTCTACACCAGTGACGCAGCGACTACGCACACAATTAACCCTTTACAATCCGGATCCGACCATAGTTATATATAATATAATACAATATAATACAATATAATATAATATAATATAATATAATATAATATAATATAATATAATATAATATAATATAATATAATATAATATAATATAATATAATACAATAATCCGAATTATAATAAAAGAATATAATGTAATATAATATAATATATTTTAACCCTTTACAATCCAAATCCAATCAGAATTATTTATTAATAAAATATAATATATTCTAATGATACAAATTTCCATTACAAAGAACATAATATAATAATAATCCGAATTACAATAAAAAAGAATATAATATAATATTTGAATAATCTGAATTATAATAAAAGGTAATAATATAATATATTATAATATAATAACCATAATTCTATAGAAATAAGCTTCTATTCAACCTTTTTTGTGATGAGGGATACATAAACTGAAATTAAATTTAAAAATGGTGACAAAATTGTACTTAATAATTTAGTGAAACAATAATATGAATATCTTGATTTTGAAAAAAAAGGTGTGAAATCATAGATTTCTGTAAATGCATAAGTGTAAGCATTTGTAAATATACAGTGTGTTTAATAAATAAAAGCTGTTATCATTGTTTAAAATGAATACATTTATGAATGAATGTATTTTATTATTGTTGTTGCTGTTTGATAGTAGATTATGGTAACTTTACAATTACAATCACAGTACTTACGTAAGTACTTAATACATTTAATACATTATTAAACATTACTAATAATAATGAATTGAGACATTAGTTAAACAATGTTGTAATACTTAATAATGTATTAAATAGTGTGTATTAATTGAATATTATTAGTTATGACATTCTGCAGTAAGTACTGTTTATTAGCTCCTTTTAACTGTGGCCAAAAAATTCAATTTTCGCCTATTTTAAGGGTACCTCTGTTTAGCTTAGAATATTTTTTTAAAAACACACTGTATCCTGGTGGTTAACAGCTCATATGAAAGTAGATACTTGGGCTCCTAAAATGACCCACAGTATTTGGTAAAGTAAATAACCTCTTATTGATTTTATATTTTTATATTTTTTCAAAAGAAATTAAAATCGTCTATTGTTTTCCCACACAAATAATTATATCTTCAAAGTACATGATGATATCAAACTAATTCTGCTTAGTGAATGCACCTTGCAACGCGCTGCTTCCAAAGTACAGTGAATGCACCTCCAAACACACACTACAAGTAATACGGATTGCCTGGATCCGCTTTGAAGGTCTAATTTTGCACTTCACATGGCATGTAGATCAGATAACCTCCTTACTCACTGCTGATTCGCCTAAACTTGCTGATTGACAGCCTTCCAGACCAATGATATCCCGCCTACAGCCGCTGCGTAAACGGGGGTTGCGCCAGAGGGTATACCTGGTGGGCGGATACGCACGGCTTTATCTCGGGCTCTGATTGGTCTATTTTGACACACAATGGCATATGAAAGCTGAAGGTGTCCACAATTGGACGATATGGATGCCAATCAAAGAAGTCGCTCTTTTAGATTTCACGCGCAGTTTGGATGACGCTGCATACATTTCTGAGCGCGTTTCAACGTAAAAGTCCTCACGCTCTGTGCCTATTTCTTAAATAAAGCGTGCTTATAAAAAAAATACCCTAATTGATTTTGAAGAGGAAATCTGTGGCTAAAAGCTGTATATTTTCCTTTATTTCTTGACCCTGATGGATTAAATTTCAAAGGAAAGGTTCAGGATGTAAATATTTCAGTGAAAATAGTTTTTCTTCATCTTGGGTGAGTAAGCTAGTTAACATGTATAAAACGGGTTTAATCTGGTTTAAACTGTATTTTGTAATTGTTGCAGGTGAATATGATTTTTTTTTAAGATGATAAAAGTTAAAGTTAAGTGAATTGTTTTGTTTTTGTATGAAGATCTCTGTGTTTAGCTCCTGTCTGCTTGGTGTCACCCCTGCCCCTCTTACTCCCCCTACCGACTCACTGCCTGCACTCAGACACAGAGCCCAAAAAACATTATTTATTTGTTTATAATTATTCAAAATGTCCGCCAAGTCGGTTTCACCACTAGGGCGACTTTATTGTAAAGTGTTATCCAGATTATTTATTATTTTTATTTTTAATTATTCACAGTATTGTGTGCTTAATACACTATATATCACAAAATAAAAAACAAGCACTGAAACAGAATTGAAAGATTTATTTTATTTTTATCACTATTTGGATATTGTATACTTCTGGGAAAAATAAAAACATGATTTTACACAGAAAGACAAACACACACAGGAAGTAGCTGATCATGACAACCTGCACACTGCGCTTCCTTTGGTAATGTTGGCAGGACGAGACGTTTACGTTTTAACACTCAGTCCTTTATTAGGGCATTTATTTGGCTCAGATGTTCCCCGGGGTTAGCTTTCATCTTCAGGCTCTTAAAACTCCTCCCCCTCCTCTTCTTCCTCGAAGGAGTCGATGCCCACCTCTTCGTAGTCCTTCTCCAGGGCGGCCATGTCTTCTCGGGCCTCTGAGAACTCTCCTTCCTCCATGCCCTCCCCCACGTACCAGTGCACGAAGGCCCGCTTGGCGTACATCAGGTCAAACTTGTGGTCCAGGCGAGCCCAGGCCTCGGCGATGGCCGTGGTGTTGCTCAGCATGCAGACGGCCCTCTGGACCTTGGCCAGGTCTCCTCCGGGCACCACGGTTGGGGGCTGGTAGTTGATACCCACTTTAAAGCCAGTGGGACACCAGTCCACGAACTGGATGCTCCTCTTGGTCTTGATGGCTGCGATGGCCACGTTGACGTCCTTGGGCACCACGTCGCCACGGTACAGCAGGCAGCAGGCCATGTACTTGCCGTGACGTGGGTCGCACTTCACCATCTGGTTGCTGGGTTCGAAGCAGGAGTTGGTGATCTCAGCTACGGACAGCTGCTCGTGGTAGGCCTTCTCGGCGGAGATGACAGGGGCGTATGTGGCCAGAGGGAAGTGGATACGGGGGTAGGGCACCAGGTTGGTCTGGAACTCGGTCAGGTCCACGTTCAGAGCTCCGTCGAAGCGCAGCGAGGCGGTGATGGAGGACACAATCTGGCTGATGAGCCGGTTGAGGTTGGTGTAGGACGGACGCTCGATGTCCAGGTTCCTCCTGCAGATGTCATAGATGGCCTCGTTGTCCACCATGAAGGCGCAGTCCGAGTGCTCCAGGGTGGTGTGGGTGGTGAGGATGGAGTTGTACGGCTCCACCACGGCTGTGGAAACCTGCGGCGCCGGGTAGATAGCGAACTCCAGCTTGGACTTCTTGCCAAAGTCGACGGACAGGCGCTCCATCAGGAGGGAGGTGAACCCAGACCCAGTGCCGCCGCCAAAGCTGTGGAAGACCAGGAAGCCCTGCAGGCCTGTGCACTGGTCAGCCTGTGGGGAAAAAATTAAAACGACAAAGATGAAAAAATTGCAGGTTTTTTAAAAGCTCATTTTCAAAATTAGCAAAAACACATTGGCTGGAAAATGCACCACAGAGCCAATCATGTACTTGTTTGACTGTATCACTATTTTTAAAACTATAAGGCACACTTACAATCCTTAAATGTTCCAAAAAAAGTTTAATTTTAACTCTCCAGCACCAAGATTTGAGACTGGAGCAGTATTAGCATTACCCGCTAACCACATTATCGGCCTCTAGCCTTCTGCTAACCCCGACTAGCACTGCTGGAGCAGCATCAAGATAGCGCTGTCAGTTGGCATTAGCCGCTAACTGAGGCCAGCCTTAGTAGAAATCTGGAAATCTAAGCTTACTCTAAATAAACAGAGATGCTTTACTTACATAAATAAACAGGACAGAAATCTGTGTAGATTAACATTCAGCACTTGTTTGACTTTAAAATAAAATGTTTCGTTTACTTACCTTAGCTTAGCTTTACAGTTAACTCCACCCAATGGGGAGACTTGCTGAATTAGAAGGAAAACATGGCGAAACCCCTGTTCCTTACTAGTGTCTCATAATGCTCCTTATAATCCGGTGTGCCTTATAATGCGAAAAATACTGTAAGTCTTCTGTCCAGCTTCTAAAGTTCTAACCAATGGGTGAACTATCTATATTGCATTTAAATGTAAATATGATTTTTTCTTACCAGTTTGCGGATGCGGTCAAGGATGGAGTCAATGATCTCCTTGCCGATGGTGTAGTGACCTCGAGCGTAGTTATTGGCTGCATCCTCCTTGCCGGATATCAGCTGTTCTGGGTGAAAGAGCTGCCGGTAGGTACCAGTGCGCACCTCATCTGAAACACAGGGTCATACAAATTCAGTTATTCACATATTTTCCACATATATAGCAAAAAATATAGCCAAATTGAAAGCAAACTAAACCTCAAACATTGACAGAAATGGTTTCAAGAAAAGCAATCAAGGCTGTAGTCACCTATAACAGTGGGCTCCAGGTCCACAAAGATGGCCCGAGGTACATATTTTCCAGCGCCGGTCTCGCTGAAGAAGGTGGTAAATGAGTCATCATGGCCACCCACAGGTTTCTGGCTGGGCATCTGACCATCCGGCTGGATGCCGTGCTCCAAACAGTACAGCTCCCAGCAGGTGTTGCCCATCTGAACGCCAGCCTGGCCAACATGGACGGAGATGCACTCGCGCTGTGGAGCAAAAAAACACAGATTAGACACATGTATTTACAAAAAGGCACAAAAATTCCCACAAAAAAGTCTCTGAGGAAAGTAAAGATGAGCAGAGGATCTCCAGATGGTAACAAATGTTTTACAAAATCTATCTATCTATCTATCTATCTATCTATCTATCTATCTATCTATCTATCTATCTATCTATCTAACTATCTATCTATCTATCTATCTATCTATCTATCTATCTATCTATCTATCTATCTATCTATCTATCTATCTATCTATCTATCTATCTATCTATCTATCTATCTATCTATCTACAGATAAATCTCTCCCTCCAGATAGAGTGAATCTGATTATGATTGGATGTAGAGAAGTATAAACATATACCATTCCGACTCCTTATTGGTTTATACTGTGATCCAGGTAGTGCACTATAGGACTCTGTGGGCGTGGCCTAAGCTTTTTACCGTATAAAAGGAATTGAAAACATTTACAAATAAATTGGAAATAATAAGGAACAAAATAGTAAAATATAATAAATAAAACAAATAAAAATGTAAAAAGATATATATAAGAGAAATAAGAGAAAATGTAAAAGAAAATACAAAAATTCGAAATATTCTAAATTCTAATAATAGTAAAAGTACAGTAAAATCATGAGAATAATAATAAATGCTAAAATAAATAATAATAAACTAAGAACAAAGGAATCAAAGTAAAACAAGAATAAAATGAATGTGAAATCACTAGCAAATGACAGGCCACTGTTGTAACTGCTTATTATTGGTTTATAATGGTTTAGATAGTTTTTATAAAAAAAAACTATTAATAAACTCCTTTATAAACCATAACTTTTTATAAAGAAGCCATATTTCTTCACATCTTTGTCAATAATTATTACAGATCTTTAGACCAAACAAAAACTTGTTATATTAACTTGAGTTCATACCGTCTACAATTAAATAAAATTCGCAACTGTCTCAACTACACATGACATAATAACTTAAGCATTATAATCATACAGAAATGTTTATAAATGTACTGTAATATAGTAAAACAAAGCCTGTTTTTAGGTAGGAGCTGCTGAGTGGGCGGGGTTTACACCCTGCCATACCAGTACAGCGGGATGGTTTCTTTTTGCTAAAAAATTTGCTTTGCCACAAAAACTTGATTTGCATAAGTCAATATGCAGCGGTTGCTTATCCCTTATAGCCACGGCCTCTTTTACATGCAAACACAGCTTAGTTTAATCAGCAGTTTGAAAGTGAGGCCTTCTGAACTATTGTACTTTTACCATTGTATTGAACTATTGTATTGGATTTTACCATTCAATTTTTAAACTTGTGTTCAGTAAACTACTACATTCCTCCTACTTTTCAAATCCTTTGAAATAAATGTTGGTGTTGGTTAATATTTTTTCTTCAGATGTATTTTCACTTCTCTGACGCCTTTAAATGTGTTTTTATTACACAACCTTGTTGAGTAAAACTTAAACTGTGCAACCATCATAGTCACTCCCCTTTCCTATCTACATTTCCTTCAAAACACACATTTATATATGTTTATAGCAACGTTTGGCTGCATGGATTGCTGTTGGAGCAAGTGACCATTATTATTATTATTCCATATGACTAATACTGTGCAGTAGTACACTGCAAAAACCAAATCATAGCAAATGAAATTATCTAATTATTTCCAGGCAATAAATCTTGAGAATTTTGAGAACATTTTAATCAGTCTTACTAGAATTTTCTTACTAATTTGTTTTTTTATTTACAGTAAACTTAGATTCCCAAATTTCTACAGTACTAAGGGTGGAGCATTAGCATTAGCAGCTTGTGGTTAGCGCCAGTAAATGGCACCTGACAGCTAAGCTAAGTAAACAAAACTGTAATAAAAAATGGCTTTTCCAAGTGCTGGAAGTTAATCTACATAGATTTCTTTTCTGAAAAACTCTCCTATTTATATGGCTGAGTAAAGCTCTTCCGTTTATTTATAATAAGCTTAGATTCCCAAATTTCTCTAGTACTAAGGCTGGAGCATTAGCATTAGCGGCTTAACTGGTAGCAGTTAGTGCTAGTAAATGCCACCCGACAGTGATACACTGAGTAAAACTGAGTTTTCTGGTAAATCAGGGCGAAATTAGCTAGCGGTTCGTCCCACGTAGCTTGTTTTAACATGGTAAACTTGCAGCCTACAGTCTGATATACTTACCTCTGAACGGGGAAGGAGCTAGCGCTTAGCGTGGTTAGCGGCTAATGCTAATACTGCTCCAGTCCGGTGTTGGAGAACTAAACTAAAACTCCTGTATAACTCTGTACTTCAGCAGAGTGGCTTTACTGCTCCTTAATACCTGACTGGCAGAATTCATATATAAGGAGCTCCGGATTATAAGGTGCAGTGACTATTTTTGAGATTTTTTTATTTTTATATGCACCTTATAGTGCAAAAAGTACGGTAGATAAGCAATTACTCAACTACAATTACTCAATTTTTTTTGTTTTGTTTTACCACCAGGGGGCAGTTACAGACAAAACAGGACCACAATCCAGTTTAATGTTCTTGACCGCAGGCCCTGATCTACATTACTGACTGACACATGCAGGTGACAAGTATGACTGAGGTGAGTGGGCGGAGCTTGAGGGTGTAACACACACACACCTACAACCTGTTTGCCCAGTTATTTGTCTCTGCTCGTCTGAGTGATGCCACTTTCCATGCATGGCTTACTGCTCAAACACATGACGCGTCATGGAGAGCTGCTCTGAAAGGGCGGTTGCCCAAAGGTCTCACCACACACACACACACACATATGTACAGAAACGATTCCAGTGTCTTCCTACTCGTCCAGGAACATGCCTGCGCAGAGCTTCTGACGGAGGTTCTGCGGGTTTACGCGGGAGGACTACACCCTGCTGAGCAATCTACATGCCCCTGAGATAAAACACAGCCATCTGTAAACACATCAGACCTGAAAACAAGACTCTCACTACAGAACTACCTTTACTAGCTTATAAACTATATGGGCAAAAGTCTTGGGACACCTGCTGAGTCATGAAAATCAAGTTCTGAAAAGCAAGGGTTCTGAAATCAAGGATATTAAAACAGTGTATCCTGCTTTTGTTGGTAAAACTGTCTTCACTGCCCAGAGAGGATCTTCTACTAGGGTGCAGTACAGCCTTTTTGAGTACAAATCCTTTCCTATTGGCTCCTGGCATCATATATTTAAACACAAGTTTTATTTAAACACTGGTCTTCCTTCCACATGCCATCAGTGTGTAGTCACTCCCCTTTTCCTTCTGTCTAGCTTCCCTTCGGAATACATATTTATACACTGCCTGGCCAAAAAAAAATAAAAGTCACCGCCTGGATTTAAGTAAGTAAATGATGTGGGGTTGATGCTGCAGTTGGTTTGCAGGTTTAGGTTCAGCAACAGTATGTGCTAAAAGAATGAGGTCAGCTGACTACCTGAATATACTGAATATAGACCAGGTTATTCCATCAATGGATTTTGTCTTCCCTGATGTCACGACCATATTCCATATAGATCATCACTTCGCTTCGCCGAGTCTGGAGCAGCATTAGCATTAGCCGTTAACATGCTAAGTTCTAGCTTTTTTGCTGTTCAGAGGCGACTATTACTGGCCTATAGCCTGCTGCTAAACCTGGCTAGCACTGCTGGAGCAATATTAGCACTTTTGGCTTTTAGAAAGGCGAGTATATATCAGACTGTAGCCTGTGTATTTACCATGATGAAACAAGCTACATAAAAATATACAAAATGAAATAAACAAATGCCTAAATCCACAGCCTCCCCTCAATACAACAATGAAGGAAAAGGGTTTAAGAATTACAGTTTTGTTTACTTAACCTGCTGAATTAGAAGGAAAACATGGTGACACCCCTGTTTCTTACTAGTGTCTCATAATGCACCTTATAATCTGGTCTGCCTTACAGTGCAAAAAATATGGTATGCTATACAGCTCTGTGAGCGAGCAGCCTAGAAATTATAGGCCACATTATGGCCGTAGGAGTCTACAGGGTTAACTGGGTCTATGATTAGGCCTAAACAGTTCAAGATGTTTGTTGTTCTGGTGCAGAGCTGACGTGTGCACTGCATAACGCTGACACATTACTGAGATCTGCACTGTGGTGAGTCAATACGTCTATCAAACGTTCACACACCGGTGTTTTCCTGAGGTTAGAAAGTGCTGGGTAATGATCTGAGCTCTGAATCTGTGCCGAAACTCATGGGACATGTCCCACTTCAGTGCTACAAGGTGCCCGCCTGCATCTGCCTCTCTTCCAGTGCCTCTCTGCTGTCCTGGCTGCGAATGGGACGCTATTTTTACCCCCTGCCCCGTCCGCTGCCCTGGCACGGGGCGAGGGGGTGGATGGTGGGTGGGATTACTCAGGCTATGCCTAGTTTGGGCATGGCAGCCAGGTCAGGAGGCAGCGCACAGCAGCCTGTTATTTATGGGCGGCTATAACTGTCCCATTCCCCGACCCCCCACTGTGACTCTTTCCTACCACAGTGACCCCGCCCACTCCCACTGACCCCTCCCCTTACCACTCCAAACATAACACTGTTTCTGCATTTGTATAACACACACACACACTCACTCAAGCATTCACACTTATTCATACACACCATTACACATATATGTACAATTATAATCATACACACATTTTTCAGAGTGTCACTCTGAAATTCTTAACTTTTTATGGAAATCAAGGTAAAATATTTTACTTTAAGTCACTTTAAAGCATTTTTATTGGTCAATTTATCATGGAATTCTGATACATTGAAATTAAGTATTTTTTCTTTCAAAAATCATAGTAAAATGACAAATATACAATGAATAAAACATTTTTAGCTTATCATTTATTAAAACTGACCATAAAAAAACCTTAAAGGTCTCCTTGCACTAAAATCTGTAGAATAATATAATATTATAGGTCTCTCTGAGTTGTATATGATGCTGGATATAAAACTGTTTCTCAGCGTCCTAAGTAAAAGAAAATCCTCAGAAATATAAGTTGATCAGAGAGACGTTAGGGTGATAAAGTCAACCAGTGACTTCATGGCCTCACCCACCTCGGGACCGCCCACAGGCGGTAGGTTTAAATCGGATCTCCGGGTTGATTCCGCATTTTACCGAGACCTTTAAAATACACATGGGAAGCACGGTTTGACAAGGTAGCACGCCTTAACAGAACAGCGGTCAAAGCGGGCACCGTTTAACGCTGAGAGTCTGATGTTAAGCAAAGTTAAAGGGTTAACTTTACCTAGCACTCAGTGCTGTATCTTTATAATTAAGGCTGTATCTCTGAAAACATTTTGTCTTTTGTCCAGTTTTAGAGCTGTAAAACTGACTATGGTTTGAAGGCAGATAGGGGTTTTCTGCTGCAGTGCTGTTGGCTATTTAGAGGTGATATATTTGCATGTATGAATATTCAAGGTCTTTCTCTAGAGACCAGTAATCCAGTGATCTAAAACAGGGCTATACAAAAACACCTGAGCACTTTTTTTTTTCATAAAAAACGGTTCACATGACATTTATTCATAATAGAGACCACAACTAGACATTTTAAAATGAATGAAAAAATGATGGAATGAGACCTTTAACTATTATAATATAACACATAATAAAAAAAAATAAATCCCAAGAGAAGAAATTTCCATGATACAAAATACCAAAATAATTGCTCTGAAATTACCTGAAATAAAACCTTTTAACAATAATGTTCACTGACAGTTTTACTTTTTAATTTTTTCTATAGTATCACTTCAAACAGAACATAGCCCTCCATTCAGAGAAGAAAGTAGGCTTTCTGACCACCTCATCTCTGCAATAAAGTTAACCATTAACAGACCACAGCCGTTACTGTATCAATAAGCTAAAGTCCAGTTTGCTCTGTTGGGCAACACTGAGCCGCACGTACCTGCAGTAAACCTAAAGCTCAACGACACAAAACTAACCAACAGAACCTCCGCCATACAGAGGTCATCCGGTTCCACACACTGCTACGTTTGTGTTTGTTAGCACAGAAGCTAACGTTTAAACCCAAACCAGATGGAGAACCCGGAGAGCCAGGCGTGGAGCAGCGAGTAGAACAGGCCTTTATTTGTGGACTGTTTATAATTTGTCTTTTGGGGGTTGCTGCTGGAGGCTGGTGGAAAAACGAGTCCGGCCAGCAGGAAGAACATTAACACAGCTGGCTGTAAACACACCCTGCTGGTCTGGGTTACTGGTGCTGAGGGACGGAGGCCTACTGGAGAGACTGCTGGAGAACTTATAATACCGAGCATGAAAGAATCCGTTCTGCTAATATCTCTAATATCTAATATTTTCAGTATAAGCACTGTAAAACAAATTGAAAAACAATAAACTGACTGGCAATAATGTCTGTAAATTAAAATCATATACCATATACATTTTTCACAATATAAGGTGCACTTAAAATCCTTTAACTTTCCTAAAAATCATCAGTGCGTCTTATAATCCGGTGCTCCTTATGTATGAATTCTACCAGTCAGGTATTAAGGAGCAGTAAAGCCACTCTGCTGAAGTGCAGAGTTATAAGGGTGAGTTTTCAGGAAAGTTTCTTCAGTACTAAGGCCTGGGTGCAGCAGCATTAGCATTAGCCACTAACCACGCTAAACGCTCGCTCTTTCGCCGTACAAAGGTGAGTATTATCAGCCTCTAGCCTGCTGCCAACCCCTGCTAGCACTGCTGGAGCAGCATTAGCATTAGCTCATTAGATGAAAACCCCTGTAGAATTGTCCAGTAGAACCTGTTTAACTAAGGAGTGGCATTTACCTGCGCTAACCATGGCTAGCACTAGCTGTTAGCTGCTAATGCTAATGCTGCTGCACCCAGCCTTAATGGAAATCTGGAAATCTAAGCTTACTGTAAATAAATGGACATGCTTTGCTCACCCAAATAAACAGTTTCAGGAGAGAAATCTGTGTAGATTAACATGAATTATAAGGAATACATGGTCACACCCTTGTTCCTTACTAGTACTATAATCTGGTGCACCTTATGTATGAAAATAGACATTAGAAAATAGACGTTTATCGATAGCGCACCTTATAATTCTGAAGCTAATATAAGCAAATCAACATGAAACCTCTACTAATGTTCTATGGTTCTCAGTCTTTCTACTGGCTTAACGTCCGAAGGGAAAGAATAACGAAAGCTGCTGAACAGATGGAGGCTTTTAAAAACTAAACCTTTCACGCCCCCCAGTGACTTCTGACCAGCTTTCTTTAACATCTGATGGTGTGAAGCACACAGCTGGTGTTCCACCTAGATCCTTGAAATGGCGAGAAATAGTTGCCATTCAGAACAGGAACACTCACTCTCACCTACATATGGTTGCATTCAGCACTTACTGCCCCCAGGAACAGGAAGGCCTGTGATCAGAGCTAGTGTTGTCCACACCTCAGGGTCTCCAGACCCAAGAACCCAAGAGAATGTGGAGCTATTTATATAAAACATTTATAAAATATTTTTGAGAATATTTAGAAGACAGCACAGAACAACACAAAAAAAGATTAGTAAAATTTAGTTTCTGCACCTCTGCACTTCATGTCGGTTTCAGGACTTAAATGTTACATAGAGTAAGTGAACTGAACTTCAGTCAATCCTTTCTTTTAGTAATAATTTATGATACATAATATATTATAATTCCTGAAATTTAAATATTTTTAGTTAAAACACACATATTACACTCTGTTTCTCAACACATGTATGGCATGTAATACATTCTTTTTAGTATACTAAAAACATCCATGTGTTGAGACAGTGAGACTTGGTCTGTTTACAAAATAAATCTTTGATATTATGTAAATATTTGAATGTGTGTTTTAACTAAAAATATTTAAATTTAAATAAAGTAATTGTAATTAGTTAATATTGTCTGCAGAAATTAAGTAAAGTTTACTAAAAGAAAGGATTGATTCAGCAAAAATAAATGAAGTAAAGTTTACTAAAAGAAAGGATTGACTGAAGTTCAGTTCACTTATTTACTCTGTGTAACATTTAAGTCTTGAAACCGAGTTGAAGTTACTTAAATTTATCTGAAATTAATTTACTTAAAAAAACAAATGCAGAAAGTTGCTAAACTCTTTTAAAGCAATTTTACTCATCATTTTTTTCAGTGAAGCAAAGCTAATAAAGCTATAAAAACAACTATAAATCCAACAGCCGCACCCTCTATACACGCTCCTCACTGTTAGCCTGTAGAGGTAAAATAACAATACGGATTCTGACTGTGCTGAAGAAGAACATTAAGAACATTCCTCACTGTCTCTTTGTTTTGTTTAGTTTTTTCTGGTTTCTGCCTGTAAATACCTGTTTAAACCCAACACACCAACTTCAACAAAGGGTCAAACAGGCTGAGCGAGTTCCATATGTGCTATTTTTCTATATATAGTGCGCTACTACTTAGGGACATTAAATAATGCCCCACTGTTCTCTGAATAGTGCACTATGCAGGGCATTACATAATAGCCTCATATCATCACTGCCCAATGAAAAACAGGTATCTCCAAAACAGCAACTTTACAGGAGAGAGAAAAAAAAACCTTCTAAACTTTCAATACAAGTCAATGTAAAAAGAGTTTATTTCAGGTCATCAAGACATTTTGACACAGTGTAGGGAAAGGTTTGTCTGTTCAGATTATGTAGTAAAATCAAAATCAACAAAAATTGAGATCCTAGTTTTGTTTTAAAATGTCTTAAAATAAAATATGGGTAATTAAGGTCTGTAAATTTGCTGTAGGTATAACATTTTCAGATGGTGCGTTTAATGTCGTTGGGAAAACACAGTGGCCTACTGTGAATATCTAAACCTGTTGAGAGAACTAAGGTAAGCAGAGAGCTTCCTAACATTAGTGGCTAGCTAGCTAACATACTAATTTAGCAGTGAGCTAGATAATATACTAACTTTAGCGGTGAGCTAGCTAACATACTAACTTTAGCGGCGAGCTAGCTAACATACTAACTTTAGCGGTGAGCTAGCTAACATACTAACTTTAGCAGCGAGCTAGCTAACATACTAACTTTAGCGGCGAGCTTGCTAACATACTAACTTTAGCGGTGAGCTAGCTAACATACTAACTTTAAAGGCTAGCTAGCTAACATACTAACTTTAGCAGCGAGCTAGCTAACATACTAAGTTTAGCTAGCTGAAGTGAGTTAGCTAACATTACCAGGGACAGAACTAAGGTTAGCAAAAAGCTAGCTAACATTAGAAGAAAGCTCGCTAACATAATAACTTAAGGGTCGAGCTAGCTAAAAATAGTCATTTTAGCTAACTCAAGCAAGCTAGCTAACTTTACCAGGGATAGAACTAACTTTAGCAGATAGCTAGCTAACATAAGTGTCGAGTTAGCTAATATAAACAGTAGCAGCAAACTAACGTTAGCTAGCTTGCTGCTTTAGCTAGCTTAAATGAGCGGCAAGCTAGCTAACATACCAACTTTAGCTAGCTAAAGCAAGCTAGCTAAAGTTATCAGGGATAGGAGTAAATGTTAGCAGAGAGTTGGCTAATATTAGCTGCAAGCTAGCTAACATAACTTTAGCGGCGAACTAGCTAACTTAATAACTTTAGTGGTGAGCTAGCTAACATGCTAACTTTATCTAGCTTAAACTAGCTAGCTAACGTTAACAGGGATAGAACTAAGGTAAGCGGAGAGCTGGCTAGGAAAAAACAGGGTTATTCCACCAAATATTGATTTCTGAACTCTTTAAACTTTATGAATATGAACTTGTTTTCTTTGCATTATTTGAGGTCTGAAAGCTTTTTTGTTATTTCAGCCATTTCTCATTTACTGCAAATAAATTCTCTAAATGACAATATTTTTATTTGTAATTTGGGAGAAATGTTGTCTGTAGTTTATAGAAAAAAACAACAATGTTCATTTTACTCAAACATAAACCTATAAATAGCAAAATTAGAGAAACTGATTCAGAAACTGAAGTGCTCTCTTCATTTTTTCCAGAGCTGTATATATAGAATAGCTATAAAATAGCTCCTTATTCTCTGTATAGTGCACTATACAAGACATTAAACAATAGCTCTGTATTTTCTATATGGTATAGTATACATAGCATTATATAAAAGTTCAGTGTCTATATAATGCACTACACAGGACATTAAATAATGTCACACTGTTGTATATATAGTGTAATACACACTGTATCAAATAATAGCACCATACATTACATATATATTGCACTACAGAAAGCAATAAACAATACATATGGATTTATCTAACAACTCCATATTTTAAATATAACTTCATATTCCTCTTATAGTTCACTACACATTTTATTAAATCATAGCTACATATTCTCTATATAGTGCACTAAAATTTTAACAAAATAATACCATGCTTGTCTTTATATAGTGCACTAAACGGGACATTTAGTGAATGCTTCCTGTATCCAATATAGTGCACTACCCAATGGATTAATTAATAGCTACCTTATACCTAGTGTAGTGTACTCCCTAGTGAAGGAAGTATTGATGCCCACTACATACTCACTACTAAGTGCACTACACATATATGACCATTTGAGACTGAGCCCTGCAGTAGAATGACAGCACACACTGTGTAAATCTGGGAGGTGCTACAACATTAAGGCATTATGGCAGAAAAGCATTTTTACTTTTAAAACCAATAAAAATAATATGATTTATCTTTAGAAGCACTTAAATTAAGCTTAAAAAAGAAAACTTAGTATTTCTAGCACAGTTCAGGACCTTGACCTGTAAGTAAATGCACTGTACAGGCAGTTGGTTGCCTTTAGAACAGAAATACTGATTTATATTTATTAATATTTAATATCTGACTGATTTTACTCACCATTTTAGCTCAGTTTCTGTCTGTCTTTCCTAAAGAGAAATCGTCCACAGTCCTGTTCCTCTCACTATACCTATAATGGGGTATGAGTGAGACAGTCACAGCTGCTGCTGACACTCCTCTATTTTTTATACCTACAGCGTTTTTAGGGAGTGGAGGGGGCGGGGCCATGCTGTAGCCCCTCCTCTGGCCCCTCCCATCCTCCTAATGTTCAGAAGGGTGTGTTATGTGGTAAAAGTGAGATAATTATCACAGAGAGAGAGAGACAGCTCATCACTTAAATATGCATGTGGGCCATTTTATCTTTGTTCACCTCTGAATCTAACTCATAACACATACAGCTCCGGAAAAAAAAAGTAAGAGACCACTTCAGTTTCTGAATCAGTTTATCTGATTTTGCTATTTATAGGTATATGTTTGAGTAAAATGAACATTATTTTATTTTGATAACGACAAACAACATTTCTACCTAATTCCAAATAAAAATTATTTTCATTTAGAGCATTTATTTGCAGAAAATGAGAAATGGCTGAAATAAAAAAAAAGATGCAGAGCTTTCAGACCTCAAATAATGCAAAGAAAACAAGTTTTTATTCATAAAGTTTTTTAAAAAGTTCAGAAATCAATATTTGGTGTAATAACCCTAGTGGAATAATCACAAATGTCATCATCTTGGCATCATGTTCTCCTCCACCAGTCTTACACACTGCTTTTGGATAACTTTATGCTGCTTTACTCCTGGTGCAAAAATTCAAGCAGTTCATCCATCTTCCTCTGGATTATATTCTAGAGGTTTTTAATTTGGTAAAATCACAGAAACTCATTGTTTTTAAGTGGTCTCTTATTATATTACAAGGTTTCTAATCTGAATATGTTTACAAAGCTCATGTGGTAAAGCAAGTTCACTAATTCATAATTTTTTCCTCTCAAGTCTTTATTTTAAAGAAATGGTTGACTGTATGTTCAAATAATTGATATTTATAACAAAAAAAATCACTCTTGTTACTGGCACTTATTCCTGTTACTTTTTATGTATTGAGTAACAGGAATGAACGTAACAGGAATGAGTTTTTAGCATAGAATTAGAAATCATGAAAACTAGCTAAATAGCGGCTATGCTTTGTGTATGCTATGTTTTAGATGGGGTAATGTGTTATGGTAACAGGACTGAGTGAAAGCCAGGGACACAACTAAAATGTGTATTTTACCTTTAATATTACGGATTTTTTTTTAGCAAAGATGGGATTTATTGGTTGCTAAGGTGTTACTAAGTGATGGTGCCACTAGACAGTTGCTGTGGTATACGAGGTGTTTTTTATTTGATATGGTTGTTGCCTGCTAGTTGCTATGGTATTGCTAGATGGTTGCTGTGGGGTTGCTAACTGCTTGCTATGGTATCACAGGTAGTTACGAAGTGCTTGCATGGTGGGTGCTGTAGTGTTGCTAGGTGGTTTCTATAACATTTTAGTCGGTTGCCAACTGGTTGGTTTGGTGTTACTGATGTATCTGTATCCTTATGAAATAAAGAAGAAGAATATCCGAATTTTACAGTCAGACCCAAAAATCTGGACTTGAACAATATCTCTAAAATTAATTAATTTACTGTGATTTAGTGTGAAATTAGAGTTAATTTTAGTGGAACTACAGCACAAATATAGCCATTGTATACAAACCCACCAATATAATCCTACAGTGATTCTTCTCAGTTTATATAGAACGTTTTCTTTAATTAAAGCACCCAGTATGTATCCATTGTGCTGTATACTAGCTACAGGTGTATGGGATATTTGCAACTAACAATGCAATTTAAATGTATCAAGTACTGTAGTATTTAATGTTTCATACTTGTTTGTGTCTTTAGAGTTTGTGTTAATCGTATTTGCACTTTGCACTTCAATACAATGACAATATAGACATTTATTAATTTGTTCATTCATTTATTAATTCATACAAAACTCCTTTTTCTGCAGTAAAATAAGTTATTCACATTCTGAATTTGAGGCTTTGAAATCTCCTACAGGACACTTGGAGAAGCTGCCTGTTTTCGACTAGACAAACATAAGAAAACTAAAGGTTTGGAGGAAATACTGATTTTAAAATGAAGAAAGAGACAATTTTATTATTTTATTTGTTATATGTTGACATTAGCAGATTTACTTAAATATGTGTTTATATTTTCTATTACAATTACAATTATTAGCTGTATATGTAATGCTTGAATAGAAATCCTCAAAATTTAGTGCTGTAATGTCCTGTTCAAAACCTGGCCTGTTAGGGGTTTAAAACATGTTTTAGTTTTTAAAATATTCTCAAATCTCCAATAAAACAGTGTTTCAGGTATCAAACTGTGTATTAATTGAACTCCACCACTGTGAGCAATTCTGACAGGATGTGTTTTTCTAGTGACTTTACATTTACATCTGAATTATTTACTTATGCAAAGAAAAAAAGAGAAAAGCAGGTCAGCCTGTTCTTTAATATATAAACACATATTTTATATTTTGAATAATTATAAAAAATTAATATAAAAACAAATAATTAATTCTCATTATGTGCTTTTCTGCAGGTCTTTTGCTGGTAAATAAGTTATTTAACAATATTTAATGGTTTGTTAATGACAAGAATTCTTAGCAAGATATGCTTCTCCTCTGAACTCAGAAACAACAAATTAATCAGAGCTGTATTTCAGAAAGACGTTGTCTCAGTTCTTCATGTTATATTTAATTGAAACTAATGTATGAGAGACTTAGATAAATGGTAAAATAATTGAACCCTACTTAAATAAATTTCTGTTGACTAATAAAGTAAAGGAAATTACATTTAAATTGCTACATAGATGCTACCCAACAAACCATTAATTAATTCAGATTGCTTGTTCAGTGATACACACCCAGAAACTCTATAACATTTATTTTGGCATTGCGAGTTTGTTAAAATGTTTTGGAAAATCTTGCTAAGGTTTATTGATCATATTCATTTTAATTTTAGCTAAATTTTATATTCATAAATGTAAAGTCAAAAGGAGCATCCCACTGTTCATGGTGTATGAAACTGAAATCAAAATGTATATGCAAACTAGGATCAACAAAAAGAAAGGCTGCAAAGACTGTAATATTTGCAAATTCCTCTATTTATTCTCATAATTTTTTCTTATCCAGTTTCTTATGTATATGTATATATATTGTTTCATGTGAATTTTTAATTCAATAAAAGATTTAAAACATTTAAAAAGTGAAATGCAGGAAGCTTGTGTTTATTTTTTGGGTTTGGCCGCCCCCTTGTGGCACAAAATCAGATTTAAGGCCAGAAATAAGATTTAGTTCATTTGGGATTGATTTCCTGGACAGGTATTAAACCTAAATCATTGATTATATTTGTTCTTTCAATAGAGAATATTTTTTGGATGTGTTCATTGTACAATTAAATGTTTTACATCATGTGAAAAGAAAGAATAAGTGTACTTAAAAACATTAAAATATGTTACAATTAGGTAAAGAAACTAAAAGTACACTTTCAATTTAACCCTTTCAGACCCTGCATCCATTACAATGAACATCATGTATTTTATTTATTTAAAAAAAAAACACACAAACTAAAATATACTTAAGTTTGCAGAAGTTAAAAAAACCAACAGCTTTTTGTCGTAGTTGGTTTTCTCTTTAGATAAAGCTTAATTACTACTGAAATGTACTTAAGTTGCCATACGTTGTTCCAAAATAGTACATTTAGTGCGTATTAAAGTTCATATTTCTTAATGTTGAACATATGTACTTTTTAATATTAAGTATACTTTAAAAAGTATATATATATATATACTTAAATGCACTTTTCTAGGAATACAAACTAGATATAATTTAACAGATGTTTGTGTGAGGTGTGTTGGGGAATTAAACTCGGTTGGGGAACTGAAAATCGGTCGTTTCAATGGGTATTATTATTAGCACAATTAGGAACATTACATTTTTATTGGACAAATAATAAAGAATTCAGATAAATACATAATTGTTTGAGGCCAATTATGGAAAATTAATGGATGAAATAGAAGTTGACCAAATAAGATGGGAAGTTTTTCCCCTATGTTTAATTTAAGATGTGTAGAAACAATATGAATGAATATATTGACAAGACTGTTTATATATATATATATATATATTTATCAATATTAAATGTATTTATTTTGCCTTTTATACTGTAAATTCTCGGTTACATTGGAAATGTACTCCAGAGTTAAAATGAAGGTTGATTGGTTGATTGATTGATTGATTGATTGATTGATTGATGGATTGATTGATTGATTGGTTGGTTCATTGATTTGACTGGACAGACGTTTTTTTGCGTTATGTCTTAATGCGCTGTAAACGCACATTTGGAGAGGCAGAGCTCTTTATGCTCATTTTCCTTTCTTCCCTTTTCCTTTCTTCCCTTTTCCTTTTCCTTTTTTCTTTTCTGTGCTCTTCTTGCTTTTCTCCTTCATGGCTTTGCGGACGCGCCACCCTTTCCAGAAGGACTGGAGGATAACGGCTGCGGCACGAATCCGCAGCCCCCTTTCTCTCTCCTCCTTCTCCCTTAGTTCCTTTTCTATCCTGCGTCTCTCCACGACCTGTAAGTATTCCACCTCCCGAACTGCATGATATTTCTGCAGATCACTGAGCTCAGCCATCTCCATCTCATAAAGCTGGGTTGTTTCCTCCAGCTCTGTCTGTTTTTGTTCTATTTCTGTATCGTAAACGTCGATCCAGTCTTCCACCATACCCCTTAACTTTGTGCATCGCTTGCGTTGCTCCCGCTCATCTTCTAGGCCGCGTTTGATGAGGCTTTCAAGTTGAAGCTCAAGCTGACTGATTTCCTCCAGGATTTGCGCCTGTTTCAGCTGTGAGGTTTTCTGAAGTGATTCGTTGCGACGCTCAGCGTTATTCTTCTTCTGCGCAACGAAATCTTCGGCGCGTTTCTCTATCCTGTCCATAGATCTCTTCAGCCAATCAATCACTTTGCTCAACCAACTGATCTCTTTATCCATGGCCTCTATCGTCGCAGCCATTTCCCTCTCCAGAGCGGCGAGCGCCTCTTGGTTGCTTTCGTAACGCAGAGGTGCTTCTCGCATTTGCTGGAGGTGTAGCCTCTCCTCTCTAGGTGTCATGTATAGCTGTTGTAGCAGGAAGGATCTGTAGTCCTTTAGCCATTCTAACATCTCCTGAACACCTTTTCGATCTTCTTTCAAAGGCTCACTATCTTTAAGCACCACCTCCGCAGAAGAAGGACAGGATCTCAGCAGCCGTGAAACGTTCAAAAATGAGGTCTGCACTGCTTCAGCAGCTGCTTCCTGACCTTCAGCTTCAGGGTCCAGGCTCAGGGTCTCGTATTCCTTCCCCAGACGCAGGTCCTCGGCGAGGGCGCTGGTCATTTCTGGTCTGAGTTTCTGAGAGAGGCTCTGGAGGCGCGTTTCTTCAGAGGGCAGCAGGGCCACCAGCTCCATCGAATAGATGCACTCATCCAGAACTCCTACAATGCGCTGTATTTTCGGAGACATGCGCTTTTTGCTGAATAAGTTTATAAATTGTGGTGTTTCTCTAGTGAGAGGCTTAGTGTCTCTTACCACAGAAAGCTTCATCATCTGTCTCTGTTTAACTTAAAACGCTCTATATAACACTAAACACGCGGACACTCGGTGCTGCAAAGTTCTAAGAACGCTCTGGGCGCGCGTGTTGTATTTATACCGGTTGCGGGATGACGTCATTGCCGCGCTCTCCTCTTCTATACTCGCGCGCGCGTTTGTGTTCGAGAGAGAGCGATGACGTCATCACCGCGGCCGCGCGCCTCTGACGCATCGAGGTTTATAGCAGTAAACACCATTTACAGAAAGTTTATACACACACACACATATACTGACGACTGACTCCGCCATATTGGATGGGTCAACAACGTGACCCCACTGCATTTACATATTAGTACTGAGGAAGTAGGTGTTTAATACACCTATAATAATCCCAACTCCACCAATTCTTACCCGATTTTCACACGGTTTGGTTTGTTACAGACAGCAGAGATGTAGTAATGATTCAGGACGCTGTTACACTTTACAAGTATCTGCTTTCATACGGAAATACTTTACATTATGTGCGTTAACAAAGACATACTTATGGTATGGCATATTAATTTAAGTGTGTAAATTAATTGATTATATATATATATATATATATATATATATATATATATATATATATATATATATATATATATATATATATATAAACATAATACACATTATAAATATATATATATATATATATATATATATATATATATATATATATATAAACAAACATTTATATATATATATATATATATATATATATATATATATATATATATATATATATATATACATACGTGTGTGTGTATGTGTGTGTATGTGTGTGTGTGTGTATATACAGCTCTGGAAAAAAAATAAATGAACCACTTCAAAATAATCAGCTTCTCTGATTTGACTGTTTATAGGTATATATTTGAGTAAAATTAAGATTGTGGTTTTATTCTATAAACCATTAGCCACATTTCTCCAGAAATTCCAAATAAGAATGTGAAATTTAGAGCATTGTATTTGCAGAAAATGAGAAATGTCAAAATAATGAAAAAGGTACAGAGCTTTCAAACCGTAAATAATGTATATTATATATATCAGGGTAATTCCACCAAATATTGATCTCTGAATTCTGAATGTATATTATTCATATTAATTACTGAATCATTATAAATAATAATTATTAACATATTTTATTAAATTTTAATTAATTCATGTAATGTAATGGAATTACTCTTTCTCAATTACTTTATTAAAAATGAGATAATGGAGATTGCACATGTTTATATATAGAAACTTCCAGAGTAAATCTCAATAGATAGACATTTGCTTCTGTCAGAAACCTGTAAAGAACTCTTCTATGTGGCTCTTTTATAATGTTTTATATTTTTTGTACACTTTCACATATTATGTTATTGAACCGTGTTTATCATAAAGGTTGCTGTATGGTTGAATGGGACTACCTCATATTTATAAAAAAAAAATGTAAACGAAATAATAGTTTGTGCGACATTTATAATAATGCTGTTTGTTTACAATAATAAAAAAACTAAAGTTGTTTTGTAAAAACTGAAAATCGTATTTGTAATCGAGAATTGTTCATAATATATAATTTATGAATGTCAAGATGATCATTAATATTTTTTACAATATCTCCCAGACCTAGTTGTACCTGATGACCTGATGGGTCGATGCTTGGTGGCTGGAGTCTATACCAGCTGGCATCGGGCTGAAGGCAGTATACACCCTGGACAGGATGCCAATCCATCACAGGGCAGACAGACACAGACAGACACACAGACACATTCACTCACACCTAAGGGGCAATTTTTATCCGACATCTAATTAGCCTGAACTAATTTCTTTGCACTGTGGGAGGAAACCGGAGCACCCGCAGACACGGGAAATAATATAATATAATATAATATAATAATAATTATATAGTAATATAATTGATTATAATTAATAGTAATGTAATATAATTGCTTCAAACACGGAAATTATCATTTTTCTTCCTCAAAATTGGCGGTCCCTGGTGTTTAAGGTGCTGAACTGCAAGTCGAGATCCCCTAAAGAAGCTCATTAAAAATAACGACTGGGTGAGAGCACTCATTAATCTGCGATCGAGTTTACGTAGTACTTTAGTTACGCACGGGTTTGGGAAACACTCTTTAATTAACGATCAATCTTAAGTACGAGTTAACGAAGTTCTTAGCGTTACGAAGCTTTCGGGAAACCCACCCCTGAAACAGACCTAGACAGGGGATCAGATGGGGAAAGTGTATTTGTGTAAACAGAGTGTAAATATACTCTTGTCCTAGAAACGTTGTGTTAATGTTAGAGTACGAACACAGTGCTGTTTAATGATTAGGGTCGTGTAATTTGTCTGAGTTTAAAGCGCGTTATTTTTTTTAATATGGGAATTTCCTGAACTGCGCCGTCATAATGTGAAGTAGCGCTGTTTGACCAGCAGGGGCAGAATCTCACCTCAAACCTTAAATTACATTCTTCTATAGAGAAGTGTTATTTTAACATCACTCCTTTATGTTCAGTATTTAAAAGGTCATTCTTAATTCCATGTCCCAATTTGCAGTAATATTATTTAATGCAGCAGTGTTACATTTTATTCATATCTTAGTAATGGTGTTACTAGGGCCATTTTACCAAATGGGTGCTATTTGCTTGTTGTATACTCTAATACACATATTTAACTATGCAAAACATATACTGGTCAATCACAGGCAGCTTTTCTTTTCTTTTTTTTTACAAGGTTTCTAATCTGAAGATACTAATTTCTTTTGATTTTTCTCTCAAGAAAGTCTTTATTTTAAAGAAATGGTTCACTGCATGTTCAAATAATTTGTATTTATGACATCACATTATATGCATGCACATTGTATTTTTTTAAAAGATCTATTTTTAGCTTTTCAAGTAGACTTGAAACCTGAAATTGATTAAATGTATTATGCAATTTATTAACAAATGATGGCACTCTGTCCTGTTACTGACACTCACTCCTGTTACTGAAACTTACTCTTCTTACTGGCACTCCTGTTACTGGCACTCACTCCTGTAACTGGCACTCAGTCCTGTTACTGACACTCACTCCTGTTACTGGAACTCATTCCTGTTACTGGAACTCATTCCTGTTACTGGCACTCAGTCCTGTTACTGACACTCACTCCTGTTACTGGAACTCATCCCTCTTACTGGAACTCACACCTGTTACTGGAACTCAGTCCTGTTACTTTTTATGTTTTGAGTAACCGGAATGAAAGTAACAGTACTGAGTTTTTAGCATAGAATTAGCAAAACCTGACAAATAGCTAAATGGTGGCTATGCTAATAGCATGAGGATATCGAGCACATTCCAGTGATTTTGCTATTTTTTTATTTTAAAAATAAACAAATAAGATCTAAGAATTAATTTAGGTAACATGGCTGAGTGTTGAGATTTATCTCCTCAGTCATAGTTACAATAAGATCAAATATACAGAAAAAAACAACTGAGGAAACTTAATTTTGGTCTTTCCATGATCTTCAATAGAACCGCCTGATGTCACTTCCTGTTGTAGATGTGACTTCCTGTTGTAGAATGTTTTAGAAGGGGTAATGTGTTACAATAACAGAACTGAGTGAAACCCTGGGACACAAATAAATGTGTATTTTAGCTTAAATATTATGGATTTATTATGAAAAAAATATTATAATGAGTATAAATGAGATTTGGAGATGATGCAAAAAAAATTACATCTCTGAAGGATTTTAATAATTATACTTTATGGTAAAGTTTATAGTTAAAGAGTGGGGACAGGTAACAAATGCTATTTTTCAGTGTTCTAAGTAGTTTTTATTAATGTTTTTAATCACATATCTTACTTTTGCCATTAGGTCAATATACAAGACACTATGCTTTATAATAAAATGTATTTTAAAGTTATTTTTGTGCACGTTTATACATGTAATTTTCTGGTGACAGAAATTGCACTGATTCGGCTTTAATGTTCATATTATAATATCTGATCTGGTCACAGGGAACAGTGTCTCTGGTGTCCATCTGAAGCTCCCAAACGATGGGGTCTCATCGTTCCAGGTCTGGAGGAAAAAAACCTGTCCCACAGTGAGTAACTCTACATCAGTCCTTAACACCAGCTCCACTTATCTTGCTGGCTCAGTAGGTATGTTGCTGGAATAACGTTCATGATAGTGTTACCAACTCCTCAGTAAGGAAAGTAGCTATTGGCTGTTGTAAAAGTCACTAAATGACGTCATCACCTAGTTTGCATAATACATGTTTTTGAAGCTGTAAAGGATTAACGCTGTGTGAGAGGAAAAGTGATTAAAAATCACACTAAATATGTTAGAAATGTTACAAATGAACTCTACCAAATCGACAACTTCTGTTGCTTTTTAAATAGGCAGTCACTACGTAAATTACATAAATCAGTTTTTTGCCGTTTTATGTTATGTTTTTGTTGTTGCTCTGTAAATACGGGGCAGAGTCAGTCAGCCGTGGCTGTGGGCAGGCGCAGTTGATTTGCAGTGTGTTGGTGGAGCAGTGTTGGTGTGTGTGCTCTGACTGTGAGAGACTGCACGGTGAGTGTTGTGGGTGGGGCTCATGCTGACGACAGTAACTGAAAAACATGTCAGATTCGCCAGTCTCCAATAGCACCACAAAAACTCGCTAGATTTGTTGCTAGTCGCTTTTTTTTACAAAAAAGTTGCTAGAGGGTCTGAAAAATGTCCCTAAATATAGTACAAAGTTGGCAACACTGGTTCATGCTAATTTAATTTATTAATCATTAATAGAAGTGAATTAATTAATCATCAGAATTTAAAAAAATAATAATAATGCAGAATAATGGTTATAATAAAAGGTTTTGAAGGTGTTTTGGTGTGAGTGCATTGCATCTTTTTTTATGATTTTATTTTTTTTAGTCGCTGTTGTTTAGAAAACCTTCATATTGTAGCATCCAGCTTACCTGTTGTTCTGATGTTCATCCAAGACTAAACTGACTTGAGTTTCTTCGTCTTGTTGTCAGTGATGGAAGAAAACGTCTAGAGCACAGATTTGAGCCTAGACAAATGAGAGGAGCCACCACTAACTCCAGTGAGGACAGTGCTAGAAGGTGAGTAATAGGCCCAGTGTAACCACAATCAGACGGAATTAAGTTCCTTTTTTCTAACAGCAGATTGGAGATCATCAACACTAGAGCTGTGCGTTTAGTGTTCATGTTTTCTTAGTTAAGGGTTTATGGTTTCATTTATTGTAACAAGTTCACTAAATTTCAATTACACTTTATTTTTAATGCTGAATACACTGTCTAATACTGCATTTAGACTTTAATTTACTCAACGTGTTGGTTATTAAAACATTAAATTTTAAATAAAATGATATTGAGATCTAGTTTATTGTAAATCATTGGGGTGTGATGAGATGGTGTGGCACGAGATCTCGCGAGATTAAAACGGACAATATTTCTCGTCAGGCTTAAACCTGTCTTGCGGGGCAAAAAAACAGTTAAGTGTGGACTTTTTAAGAGGGATCTGGCAACCCGATAGCGATAGCGATAGAGTATGATGGCTAAGCAGTGAGAGCAGCTCTCTGCAGAAGAGAAAAAATTGGGCATTTGTATAGAAGATGCTTCTGCTACTTTTAAGTTGTATGTCTGTATGCATTTTGGCTGCAGTGGAAACAATAAACACTAACAGAGTGACCAACAAGATACAAACCATATGTAAATACTGTACGTAAATCCTACATGTGACTGTTTCATAGGCAGGTGTACTAATCCCTTAGCTCTGTACTGTATTAAAAAAAACATGTTCTGTCTCTGTTTGCACTTTAAGCATAGTCTTAATTTGTCTGGTTATGGTTATTCATAGTTCAATTTCAAGAGATTTAGAAGAAAAAATCTCAAACCCTAGGCTTAATATGACTGGTTGTGGTTTGCACTTATTGTTTGCACTATATAAGACCTAGAAAAGTTTTATTTTTATTTTTTATTCTTATAGAATCAATGTGTGAGAGAAACCAGTCTGTTAAGTTTGCGTTATATGATTTTGTTAAATAAAACTCTAGTTCTCAAGCTATTTTTAATTTTTGACGTTTTCCTTAAATTTTATTTTTTTAAATCTCGTCTCGTGATATTAGTGTCTCGTCACACCCCTAGTAAATCACTGAATAATTAGCTTGTCACTCGCAAATATAATGATTTTTAATCACAACAGGTTTAAAAACAGGCCCAGTCAAAAACTATAAAACATGGAATATCGATACATAAAAATAAAGTTATAGTTTAAAGGTTAATTAAGCCCCCTGATTTAGCTGATTTTAGATTTTTATTTTTATTTTAAAATGTAGAATAAAGTGAAAGGTTCTGAAGATGTTGCAAGTGCACTGCATGCTCTTTTAATTATTTTATTTTTAGGAACAGTTGCTGTAGTTTAGAAAAATCTTCTTTTTGTATAATCCAGTATACATGTTGTTCTGATGTGTATCCATGAGTGAATTAACTTGAGTTTCTTTACCTGTTTTCAGTGAGGGAATAAAACTTCCAGTGTTCACTGATGAAGAATTAAAATTTCATACAAGGTAAGTAAGAACCTCGGTGTAACCCCAATCAGACTGATTTAAGATCATTTCTTCTCACAGCAGATTGGAGATCATCAACAATAACACAAACAAGTTGTGTGTGTTTATGTTTCATTTATTTTTTGTCTATATTATAACAAGTTCATTAAATTGGAATAACACTTTATTTTCAATGCTGAAAACACCCTGTAATACTGTTTATATGTATATGTTAATTTATTCCACATTACTCCACAAAATATAACATTGAAGTTACATCCAATTTCCATTTCTACAGTGTTGTCCAATTAAAAGATATAATAAAAAAAAATGCAGAAATGTGAGGGGTTTATTCACTGTTGGGAGATACTGTATATTTTACTCTGATGTTGTATATAAATGTGCAACCTCCACAAGTAAACGTTGTTTAATGCCTTTATTTGTAGGAACAGTTACAGTAAATTAGAATATCTTCATGTTTTAGCATCTATCTTACCTGTTGTTCTAATTTTTACTCAACATGGTTCAGCTCTAGAGAAACACCGCCTGACTTTTAGAACTGCAGGAGAAGATCCAGAGCACAACTGTGAGGAGCAGGTGCTGAACCTTTGGAACCTCTTTGCTTCAGTACTGGAAGAACTGAAGCAAAAAAAAGGGAATTCTTTCACTTTCATGTACAATTTTCATGTAGTGGTAGCAGAACAAATAAAAAAAACATAACAGAAAACAGAGAATCTGCTAACAGATTTCTGTATAGCGACTTATTTCCTAAAGGTATGAATTAGGATTTTATGATAAAACAGTTTCTTTAGGGAATTTGGAGAATTTTTTTCCTCTGTTTGTATTTTTGAACAAAAGTATTTTTTTTTATATAAAATTGATAATTAACTGTGTTAATGAATTTTAAAAGGACTTTAAAGACGTTTTAGGTGGAAGTGGATCTTCTGTGAAATTGAGCCTTCAGCCTCTCATTGGCTGATTATTATGTGGCCTTCAGTACTTGGAGTGTCCTCATTGGTTGTTTTGTAATCGAGTGTGTTTTTAAAACTGGAATGTTATTAACTCTTGTCGTTTAACCCTGATGAAGGCCTGAGTGCCGAAACACGTTGATTTTTACTTTTTTTACCAGAATTTTTTTATCGACAAGTGCTGCCGTTTATTTTTACTATATTTGTATAGCGACTTTGCCACAACATTATCACTGTTTAACTTGATTTTAAATTAAATTTGAAATGAAATAACATTTGGTGACCTGAGCACGGCTTAAGTGTCAAGACTTTGGACTTAATTGTTATTTGCTAATTAGTGAATTGTTTCCACCACTGGTGTGTAGATTTATGAAATGTTATTCTGAATATAATAAACTCAATCACTGGTATGATTATCCAGAGAGCTAAAGGACTATGTTTAATCAGTGTTCATCTTTTTGTCAGTGATGCATTAAAACAACGTTAATCTACATTTAAAATTTTACTGTTTTCACCAGCAATGTACCTGTAATACCTACCTGTAATTCTTATCTTAATTATATGTATGTATTCAAGAATGGTAATATTCTGGGGGAAGGCTCGGGTGGGAGGCTATAGGGCCCACAGTTTATTCTGGTGGGGGTTTTAGTCTCAAATATTTATCTGATATTTATATTTATATTTTATTACTGATGTTAGTCTGGTGTTTTTTCTTTTAATTTCTTTTAAATTTCCTTTATTTAATCTTTTTGTATTTTTTTACTGTGTATAAATAAATATTAGCGTTTGAAAAGACTTCTGTGCATCAGTGTGATTCCTCCATCCACCAGAACACACTCAGCTCTACTACCCAGTGACTGTGTTTCTCCCTGCAGGGGGTTCGGTGAAGCATCGTCACAATATATATTGTTTTTTTATATTGTCATAGCTTGTATTGTGTTCTTGGCATGTAAAAAGGGAAATTTAAATACTACAACTAGTAATAATACTAATAATACTACTAATAATAAATGTTGTTATTATTACTGATATTTGTGGGAAGCACTGTTTGTCTAAAAGCATTGTAGAAGAGCTCAGCCCAACCTTTCTAAACCTTTAAATGAACAATGATTCAATATCATAATTCCATCATTAACCAATGCCTATATTAGTGTTAAAGGAGCATTCAGTAGAATTGAGAATGAGTGTGGGCATGTGGAATCCCATAGGATTTCGAGTCCAACGCCTTAAACTCTCAGCAATCACAGCATTGAATTTAGAGTTTCTTGGTTCTCTTGGCCATTACTCTTGTGAAGGTGAGGGCAAATGTTGTGTTCATTGCTATCAAACTTTACCGAACACCAGAAGTTTGAGTGGGTGTTATAAATATCGCTGTGAGCTGGATTAAAATCTGAGCAGGGAAACTCCATTGGATTTAAAATCCAACCAGATGTGTGGACTCAAGGCATTTGACAAACTCTATGACAAATTTTGACTTGGTCTTTCAGATGCAAAAATACATGAGAAGAGATAATTCATTTCCAACTGTTAAATAAATTATATTACATTGTATTATATTGATTACACAGTGTTGTAGCCTAGGCCTGAAAAGGTACTTTGTGATGATACTTAATAGAAATTGTTAAAAAAAATGTTTTTAATGATTGAAGGATGTAATTCAAAAACCAAAAATGTAAAGATCAAAAACTGTCCCAATTAGCGACAATTCAACCTTGATCATCAGAATAGAGCTTGCATTTAATAAACTATTTGGATTTCTACTGCAACTGTAATTTACTTTGAGATAAATACAGCTCTCTCTATATGTAATAGGTAATTCAATGTTTAGTGTTCTTTACCATGTATTGCCTGCTATCATTTCACTTCACTTAATACCAGAATATACAGACATACATATGCCCTTTAGATTGGCAAACATGAGACAAAGTGCCATATCAGCTGCCCTTTACATGGGGAAAAAAAGATGAGAGTTATGATTAAGAAAATGTTGTTTAATAAGTACTCTTATATGGTTATAAAAGTGTAACGCTGTGTGAAGGACGGACGCACATGCAAGTACTATTTATTAAAGAACAGAAAACAAAGCACAAACCAAACAGAAACTCAGAGAAATGAAACCAAATAACAGACGGAATTAACACAGCCGTGACAGACGTATACACGCACAAGAACCGACAAACTAACACTAACGACAGAGACTTAAATACACACACAAGGCGGGAAAGAGAACAGGTAACATCTGGGGACTGACTAATGAAGGGCGGAGCTACAAATGGACACAGGTGAGTGGAAAAACACCAGGAGCCGGGTCAGGTGAGAATAACAGATATGGGAATAGACAGAAAACAGGCTAAAGATGTGACAAAAAGGGGCTTTATTGTAAAATTGCTCTACATTTTTGCCTCTGTTTGACAGTGTTTTAAATAATATCATGTTCAAATACTGTGGCTTCTCCTACAGTTGTGCTACTAGGGCTGGGAGGTTAATGAAATTATTTTATGTAATGTAATGTAATTATTTCTCAATTACTCAATTGAAAATGGGATAATGGCGATTGTACATGTTTATATAGAGAAACTTCCTAAGGGAATCCCAAAAGATAGACACTATTTTATGTAGCTCTTTTATGATTTTCATGTTTTGTACACTCATATAAAGGTGGCTGTAAGTAAAACATATGTAAAACATAGTTTGTGTGACTTTTATAGTGTGCTGAAAATCGTAATTGAGAATAAGGACTTCCTGCTGCTGTAATGCAGTGCTGGAGAAAGAGAGAGAGAGAGAGAGAGAGAGAGAGAGAGAGAGAGAGATGGGTTGTGGCGCAGTTTAGAATAAATCGAAAGTAAGGTGTATTTCCTCCTTTAGAAGAGGAGAGAAGATCTACAGAGGTTATCTCGGTAAGTTCAGAACTAAGGAGAATGTAGAAGATGAACCTGCAGATTAAAGTAAGAAGATGTTTTGAGTGTTTCTCAGATACAGAACTGTTCTTTCAGCTCAGCTCAGGGTCGAATTAATAATTAGTTACTGCTTAGTTACTGCTTAGTTACCTATTAACTATGGAACAGTATTATAAAGTGTTACCCACCTGGATAACCTGGATCAGAGATAGAGATCTGAAACGGGCCTAGACAGGGGATCAGATGGGGAAGAGTGGATTTGTGTAAACAGAATTTAAATATACTGCAATGTTACAAACTTCACCTGAAATAGGAATATATATATATATAGTTGTTTAATATGGGAGTTTCCTGAACTGCGTCGTGTTCATGTGCAATAGCGCTGTTTGACCAGCAGAGGTCCCAGGTTCGCCGTTTTCCCGCCAAATTGGGCTTGTTTGCAAATCCAGTCGCGGGTGAAAATTCAGGGATGGCGGGGTGCGTTTTTTGGGGGCTACTGTTAAAAATTATTGCAGGCGCCAAAAAGCACAAAAAAGTTACAAGAAACTTACAACCCTGAAATCTGAAATCACCATAAAAAAAAAAGATATGAAAAATATATTAAAGAGGAGAAGAGAGTTCAGGAGGAGTGAGAACAGAAAAGAGTAATTTGCTAATTATGTTACTATTATGTTACAATACCATTCATGATTTTAAGGTAACAATACTGATAATAAATCCTTAATAAACAAAACACTAAGTCGTACACTCATATGTGTTTTGTCATTTGCTTCGAAGGTGTTACAGGCATATATTTTGGACTAGTTTAAGTGGGTGTTTTAGACTGATATTTTTGTTGGACCTGGCAACCCTGCCAGAAGGTAACATTCTTCTATAGAGCAGTGTTATTTTAACACCACTCCTTTATGTTCAGTGTTTAAAAAATCATTCTTAATTCTATCTCCTAATTTCCAGTATTGCTATTTAATTTATTACTAAATGTATTACAGCATTACTACATTTGCATGCCTCAGTAATGTTGTTATTAATTATTACTTTTATAAGACTGGTCATACTATAATGTCTGATCTGTTCACAAAGGATGGCATCTCTAGTGTCCAGCTGAAGCTCCTCCACAATGGGGTCTCATAACTCAGAGTTCCCCTTATGAGTCTCTGTCCTTCTTATATTCACACCTAAAAGCATATGTTGCAGAATGCTTTGTTTTTAAACACTGTTTTATTGTGTGACTTGTGTAAAAATATGTTTATTAAAATAAAGAACTTTTCAGCTCTTTACTCCCACCATGGATTAATTCAAGTTAGTGCTGGGAGGTCACTAAATCGCTTGAAAAAGTAATATTCTGTGTTTTCTTCTGATAGTAACTTAAAAATGGGAGAGGGACAGTATTAATAGTAAAGTGTAGTTTAGGCCTGGCAGACTAGAGTCTTTTTTTACTTTAATATCTCAGGGTAGTTTTAATGATTGTAATGTACGGTGATCAGCTGTGTGTGGATGTGAGAGAGCGAGAGGGTAGTGAGAGTCCATATTTTACCTTAAATCTACTAAATCTACCTACTTAATTTCCTGGAATACTAAATAGTGGAGCAGGGTTATATTTTGTGCATGTCTCACAAATGTAATGTAATTTTATTTATTTATCCTCTGAATAAATATTTTTAAAACATTGTTAATATTATAATGTCTTTACTATTGACAGGAGATCTTGGCAGCATCTTGAGTATCCTCCTTCATGATGGAGCCTCATCACTCCATATCTCGGAGTGAATCTCCTGTCATAAAGTGAGTATATTTACATCAGTTCAGATTTTCCTGCTTTAGTCTTTGATCCTCTAAAAGCTCAATATCATAAGAAACTCTTCCTCACAAACAGGGCAGAAATGGGAAATAAATTGGGTGCGGACTTTGTGCTGTAAACAATAATGGAGTGCTATTAGGTGTCCTTTTTAATGTGTTTTAAGCTTGTTAATGTAAAACTGAAACAAGAAACCTGAATCTCAGAGATTATCAGGTGAAATGAGAGACCCTCAGAACTAAATTTTAATGTGTTATAGCCAAGGTTCCAATGCCCATGTAAATTTTTTGCATGTCTTTCAAATAAATGTAGAAAATTTCTATGGTAAAAAATGTAGAATAATGTAAAGGTTTCTAAAGACTAATTCACTGCATGCTCTTTTCATAATTTTATTTTTAGGAACAGTTGCTGTAGATTATAAAATCTTCTTGTTGTAGCATTTAGCTTACATGTTTTGATGTTTATCCAATAACTGAACTGACTTGGGTTTTTTTGTACTGTTGTCAGTGATGAAGGAGAACGCCCACTACGTAACCCTCTGCTTAGACACGCATCAGAACCCGTTTACAGTACTCTAGGATTTGATTTTACTGGAAGGTGAGTAATAAACCGGCCTTCGGCCTTGTGCCTACGACTGCATCACAGCAGTGTCGTTTCACTTATGTACTCTATGCAACATTTAAGTCTTGAAACCAAATTGAAGTTACTTAAATTCATCTGAAATTAAGTTTTGCTTAAAAAAAAGCAAATGCAGAAAGTTGCGAAACTTTTTTAAAGAAAATGTTACTCATCATTTTGTTCGGTGCAGTTGCACTGCTCCACAGGTCAGTGCTGGGGGTAGGAGTCGTGTTATATTCCTGCAGCCCACAGACGGCATTAGGAATGGTGCAGTATACTCACGTTTATCTGCTCCATGGGGCTGGTAGGTTGACGTTTACCTGATCTAGTTCTTTCTATTGGTAGTATTTCTCCACAGTGCTAAACAAGCTTTGTGTGTGCATTTGCATGTCTGTGTCAGCAATGAGTGCTTTAAAGTAGCTGAATTCAGCATTCAGTTGAAGGGAGTCCACAAATATTTGGAGATATAATATATCTTTACTATAAAAAGAAAACCTTTAGATTTTTACAGTGAAGTTCAAAGTTTGTGCTTATTGTCTACACAAGTTTGAGTAATTAATTTCTTGGCACATGAGAGTAGATAGGAATATCTTCATGTCGTAGCATCCATCTTACCTGTTGTTGTGATTTTCATCCAACATGGTGCAGCGTGACTCTGAAGACCACATCCCTTCAAGCTCTACAGCCTACTTTTAGTACTGGAGGAGAAAATCCAGAGCACAGCAACAGCTGTCAGAAAAACCATCAACCCCCTAACATCCGTACTGCAGGAGAACATCCAGAGCACAGCTATTGGAACGAATCCCCAGACCTTCAAATCCCTAATTTCTGTACTGGAGAAAAACATGCAGAACTCAGCGATTCGGACGCATCCCCAGACTTTTCCTGCCCTAACTTCCGTACAGGAGTGAAACATGCAGAACTTAGCTATGAGAAAAAATACACAAACTTTCTACACTCTTACTTCTGTACTGGAGAAAAACATGCAGATCTCAGCGATTCGGACACATCCCCAGACTTTTCCCGTCCTAACTTCCGTACTGGAAAGAAACATGCAGAACTTAGCTATCAGAAAAAATCCAGATACTTTCTACACCCTTACTTCCGTACTGGAGAAAAACATGCAAATCTCAGCAAATTGAAAACATCCCCAGACTTTCCTCGCCCTAACTTCTGTACTGGAAATAGCATGATCTTAAGCTATAAACTCCTTGCCTTCAGTGCTGGAGAAACGACAAAGGCAGAAAAGGCAGATGTGAGCAATCAGGCACAGAAAGAGTAACTGATCGAATTTTGTATATTTTAATTGCTGCCAATTTGGTATTGGTGATAATGTTGTTATCATATTACTATTAAGCACTGTTAACCATGATTGTATGTGACTTTTTATTAATAACATATAAAGGCAAGGAAAGGCAAGTTTATTTGTATTGCACCTTTTATACAAAATGGTTATTCAAAGTGCTTTAGAAATGAGAAAATACAAAGAGGAGTCAAAATATAAAAACATGTAACAATAAAAATGGAAATAAAAGAATAACATAAGAATAAAGCATGGATAAAAATATGATTCAAACATTATTAAAACAAAGAGAAAAAAAAGCTTACATCTAGCATTAAATAGCGCTAATTTAATGAAAAACAATTATAATTTAATGAATATAAGAAGACTGTTCCGAGAAGGATGGGTCTGTGAGGTCTGGTTCCTCCCTGCGTTTTCTTTTCCAGCTCTGAGGGAGTTTTTCCTTGCCTCTGTCACTCATTGTAATGTCATTTCATTTAATTTCGAATCAAATCAAATGTATATAGCGATGGTGTTGTGTCAGAACTGCCATACAGAAATCTGGTAGAAAAACAAAGAATCAAACAAAACAGAAAACAGACTCTGCTACCAGATTTTTGAATAGTGACTTTGCCACAGCATCACCCCTGTACAGATTTGATTTGTTTGATTTAAAATGAAATTAAATGAAATTAAATTAAATGGCATTTAGTGATTTGACCACGGCTTAAGTGTCAAGACTTGTTACTTGCAAATTAGTGAATGGTTCCCACCACTGGTGGGTAGATTTATAAAACGTTATTCTGAATATAATAAATTCAATCACTGGTATGATTATCCAGATAGCTAAAGGACTCAGTTTAATCAGTGTTCATCTTTTTATCACTAATGCATTAAAACAACGTTAATCTACATTTAAACTTTTACTGTCTGCATTAAACTTTACTTTTAAGCAGTAATGTATGTACTGTAATACCTGCTATACCTGCCTGTAATACTTACCTTAATTTTCTGAATGTGAATAAGAATGTTAATATTCTGGGGGAAGGCTCATGGAGGAGGCTATAGGGCCCACATCTTATTCTGGTGGGGGGTTTAGTCTCAAATACTTACCTGTACTAATTTTAATCCAGTGTTTTTCATTTAAATTGTTTGGGTTTCTTTTTTTTTAGTCTTTGTATTTTTTCACTGCAAATAAATAAATCCTGTTGTTTAAACAGACTTCTGGGCATCAGTGTGGTTCCTCCATCAATCACAACACACTCAGCTATATACATCATTGCACAACACACCACTCCATCACTGATCATCAGTAAATTTTACATTTTATTTGTAAATCAAGGGAGCAGAGTCTGGAGGAAGAGTGGAGAGAGACAGTCCAAGCTGCTTGAGGTCTAGTGTGAAGTTTCCACCAATCAGTGATGGTTTGGAGAGACATGTCATCTGCTGGTGTTGATCCACTGTGTTTTATCATGTCTAAAGTCAGTGCAGTTTTGTTTTCCTACAAAATCTTACAACACTTTATGCTTTCCTCTGCTACTGACAACTTTTATGGAGACATGGATTTCATTTTCCAGCAGGACTTGGCACACTGCCGACACTGCCAAAACTACCAATTGGTCTTTTATAATATTCAAATTTTCTGAGACACTGATTTTTGATTTTTTCATTGGCTGTAAGCCATAATCATCAACAAAAAATAAAGTGACTTTTAAATGATATTCTATTTTTTTTAGATGCATTAGTACAGTAACTATTCAATCATCTTCTCTATGAACCAAAAGCCATCTGGTGTTCATTGTTTTACTGTGTTCAACTGCACTACCTCCATTACACACACTTTTTATATTTATCATTACATTGTATTCTTCTTTTGTGACTTTTTGTACTACTACGTATACCTGCTACTGGATGTCCAGAATGAATCTGTCTGTCTGTCTGTCCACCCACTGGCTACAGGGGGCATCACTTTGAAAACCACGTGATCCTGGACAAGCTGGCGAACAAAATTGATGGCAACATTTAAAATTACTTAATTAAATTTATGAGTTGATAGCTATACACCGTGTATCTTATTGTAGATGGGATTACTTTATTTAATTGAATTTATAAGCTTATATCTATCTACTGTGCCTTTTGTGTCTAGAAAATAGCTGTATGTCACATTTTTTAAGATCTACTTATTAGAACCCATTACAACAAACTTTAAAAGAGGAACTGTAAAGGAGACATCAAATAAAAAGAGAAAAAGAAAGAAAACACATTTAATTAGTACTGTATATCACAATATTACTTAATTTGGGACAATACAACATCATTTTAATATCAATATGTGACAAATATTAAGCACAAACTGGAATGAGTGCCAGTTTAATCATTATAATGTTTTTGATAGTCTTTGCAGTGACTGCACTTGAGGATACTTTCAAAGTTCTTACAATTCTTCTGAACTTAAAAAAAGTAAATTTTCTTTACTTATGAGTAGCTCTTCCTTTTAATAATCTGGATTAGAACATTACTCAAATATTTACTATTCACTGTATACCTGTAACTCTACCTCTTCACTACTTTACAACTGATGCTCTCAAACACATTAAGAGACAAGAAATTCAATTAATTAACTCTTGACGAGTTAACTGAAAACCTGAATTCCAGGTGACTTAATCAAGAGGAGCTACTTTGAAGAATATCAAATATAAAACATATTCTGGTGTGTTTGACACTTTTTTTTTGTTTACTTAATAGTTCCATATGTTTTTCTTCATAGTTTGAATGAGTTTAGTATTAATCTACAATGCAGAACATTTTAAATTAATGAAAAAAAACACTGAATTTAAGGTGGATTTGCAGAACCTTCTACAGTCCTATTGAGGGCGCTAGTAATGTGCCGTCACTTCTCCAGTGCTTTGAAACAGAGAAGAAGATGATCCATCCCTTTGATCTTCTGCTCAGGCCGTGCTGTTGGAGGAGGAGCAGCAGGAACAGGACAGTGACGGTAACGAGATGTTTAAGATGGTTTACGTTGAGTAACGATGTTGTTTATGTAATGTAGGTGTGCTATACAGTGTGCTTATGCATGTAAAGCTAACTGTGCTAATATGCTAGTAGTATTAGCAGCTGTAGGAATTATTAAAGGTTTATATAAACATACAGCTCTGGAAAAAATGAAGAGAGCACTTCAGTTTCTGAATCAGTTTCTCTGATTTTGCTATTTATAGGTTTATGTTTGAGTAAAATGAACATTGTTGTTTTATTCTATAAACTACAGACAACATTTCTCCCAAATTACAAATAAAAATATCGTCATTTAGAGCATTTATTTGCAGAAAATGAGAAATGGCTGAAATAACAAAAAAAGATGCAGCGCTTTCAGACCTCAAATGATGCAAAAAAAACAAGTTCATATTCATAAAGTTTTAGGAGATCAGAAATCAATATTTGCTGGAATAACCCTGTTTTTTTAATCACAGTTTTATGCATCCTGGCATCATGTTCTCCTCCACCAGTCTTACACACTGCTTTTGGATAACTTTATGCCTTTACTCCTGGTGCAAAAATTCAAGCAGTTCAGTTTGGTTTGATGGTTTGTGATCAGTTATCTTCCTCTTGATTATATTCCAGAGGTTTTCAATTTGGTAAAAAAAACAAACAAAAACATTTTAAAATACAAATTTCTATGGCAGGAATAAGGCTATTATAAATATAACATAACATATGGGCTTTTCTCACTAAACAAAGAGCATTGGCAATATCAAATTTTGTAGAAATCACTGTATTATATTATATTATCCATATTTCAATATATTGTTTGATAAGTCTATAATGTAATTATCTTTTATGCTTAAGTGAAAAGTGACCTTACTTATTATTATACTTCATAATGACAACTATAATGACAGTAATAACATTATTATTATTATTATTATTATTATTATTATTATTATTAACAAAGTTATAACAATATTAATTTCGCCTCTACTTATACAACTTACGGGGGAAAAAGACAAATAAAGATAGCTATGAACGCCATTGATAAATGTTGAAATGATCACCACCAAAAAAAAGGTCACACACTCTAATATTTGGTTGGACCGCTTTTAGTTGGACTGCACACCCCTAACTGAGATATTAAAAATACAAGAATTTTATCAGATTTGTAACAGAAGTCAATGATCCAGAATGTCATGATACTAATAATAATGCACTCCAAATATCTCCATATATCCAGAATTCAAGTAAAATAAATGATACTGGACAGATATAATCTGTCTGTAGTAGATATATAATGGGAAATGAGAACAGTGTGAATTTTTATTTTGCTGAAAACGGTAAAAAAGTAGTACCCTGATGATTTCATGGTATAATATCATTTCACGATATTCAAAAATGTGGGTGATATCATTGCGTACAATACGATATGGCACACCATTGATCTAGATATATAAGAGTGTTTTTCTTGAATCAGAAGCAATCATGTTTAAAAAATTACTGAAAAATATCATGAGCTATATTACAATGTCATATATTTCATAAGCACACTGTATATATTTATTAATTGCCCACTTATTGCAACGCACCAAATACTGTTGCTAATGATGCAGAAGCAATGCTAGCCTGTAAACTATTATTTTTCTCCTTTTACAGGAATGAATGACTTCCTGCTGAAAACCATCCTGTGCTCATAGTGTCTTCTAAACATCTGAAACATCTGGATGTTCTGCAAGAAGATCAAGATGATGAAATCACCAGAAATCAAATGTGAGAATTTGGAATCTGAAATAACCCCCAGTCCTCATAGTAACACAGACTCTCACAGACAGACAAATGAAGATACAGGCCAGGAGAAAACTAGGCATTGCTCAGACTGTGGGGAAAGTTTTATAGACCTAGAAACTCTGAAAGCACACGAGCTCATCCACGCTGAAGAGAGACCATATCCGTGTTTAGAGTGTGGCAAAAGATTTAGCGTGGAGAGTAATCTCAAAACACACCAGCGCATTCACACTGGAGAGAAACCGTATCACTGCTCAGAGTGTGGAAAGAGTTTTAATCAACAAACAACCCTCCAACGACACCAGCGCGTTCACACTGGAGAGAAACCATACCAATGCCCAGAGTGCGGGAAGCGATTCAGTATTGAGGGTAATCTAATAACACACCAGCGCATTCACACTGGAGTGAAACCGTACGAATGCTTGGACTGCGGGAAAAGATATACTGTTAAAAACAATCTCAAAACACACATGCTCATTCACACTGGAGAGAAACCGTATCAATGCTCAGAGTGTGGGAAGAGCTTTCGAGACAAAGGTACTTACAAAACGCATCAACGCATTCACACCGGCGAAAAACCATATCGCTGCTCAGAATGCGGCAAGACTTTCAGTCTACACCATTATCTCAAAACCCACCAGCGCATTCACACTGGAGAGAAACCGTATCAGTGCTCGCAGTGCGGAAAGAGCTTCACTGATCACAGTTACATCGTAGTGCACCAGCGCATGCACACCGGAGAGAAACCGTATCACTGTTCAGACTGTGGGAAGAGTTTCAGCGATAATCGTAATCTCAGAGTGCACCAGCGCGTTCACACTGGAGAGAAACCGTATCACTGCTCGGGCTGTGGGAGGAGTTTCAGGCATATAAATTCTTTAAAAATACACCAGTGTACTAACAAAGAGATGAAGGATGGCACAACTAGATCAAGCAATTGATGTGTGCAATTTGTTTAATATACAGCTCTGGACAACTCTGCTGGTGCCAGGTTCGCAAACGGTTCTTTGCGTTGCCACCACAAAATCACAGGTTCTTGGTCAGAAAAGCCGGTTCTGTTCTGACCGCACAATCTTGCTGTTCTGGAACCTGCGAACCTGTGACGCGAGCGGCCAAAGGGCGGGGCGTTAAAGCGTCTCCAGGGCAAAGTTGTTTACACACCTCACCTTCATTCACAGCTAAGAGCAGCAGCCCCCCGGCGTCTGTTGACGCCCACATCCACATATTTAGTGAGTGGATTTAAAGCAGTGGAAACACGGGTCGGTTCTTAAAATGTTCGCAGGAATAAAATATTGACTGAAATACGTACCCTTTTTAAAAATGGATAATGTTACACATGTCAGTGAAAGACAAATAATATGGCGAATTCCATACATTCTGATATTTAACATATTCAATAAAAGTTAAAAAAAAAAACTCTGAAACAAATTTTGTTTCTTTCCATTTTACTTGCTAAGGTTCCTTATAATGATGGGATAGACTGGACTACATTACCCTGCTGCAAAAAACTGCCTGGTCAGGTCAGCCTGGCCTTGCTTGATCATGCTGGTTGACCAGCATTGGTACAATCATCAAACAGATTGACTAGAAAAACCAAGCACCACCAACCTGCTCAACCAGCATTGGCAAAATTAAATGTAGCAAATACCACACAGTACTATGGTACTATACTATACTGGTCAAGAGCTGGTCAATAATGTTTTTGCCTGAAATTTGGCCAATTCTGACCTTCCAAAACCATCTACTTCCAAAAGCTGAACTGATTTTTTTTTAGTTTAGGAACAGTTCAACTGTGCAGGGATGTGGTTTGGCAGAAAACCGGTGGGATTAAAAATGAACATGATCTCCAAACCCAGTACAGCCCAGATGAGGGCGCCAATGAAATGTACCTTCACTTCTCCATTTCTCTGAAATACAGAAGAAGATGCCTCTCTGATCAGCTGTCCAGGCCGTGCTGTTGGAAGAGCAGAAACAGGACAGTGACGGTAGGGAGATGTTTAACATCGTTTAACACTGAATCCAGTAGAGAGCGGATGTGCATAAGAGGTTTTAGAGAAGTAAGGTTGAGAGAAAACCTGACGTTTATTTCAGTAGGGCTATCATCATGGCAGCAAATCAGTGCATATAAAAATGTGCACGGCAAGAATATAGAGGCACATACAGCTCTGGAATTAATGTTTCTGAATCAGTTTCTCTGATTTTGCTATTTACAGGTATATGTTTGAGTAAAATGAACATACATATAAATATAAACTATTTTATAAACAAACATTTATTTGCAGAAAATTAGAAATGGCTGAAATAACAAAAAAAGAGGCAGAGCTTTTAGATAATATCAATGAAGTTTTAAGAATTTAGAAGTCAATATTTGGTGGAATAACCCTGTTTTTTAATCACAGTTTTCATGCATCTTACCATGTTCTCCTCCACCAATCTTACACACTGCTTTTGGATAACTTTATGCTGCTTTACTCCTGGTGCAAAAATTCAAGCAGTTCAGTTTGGTTGGATGGCTTGTGATCATCCATCTCCCTCTTGATTATATTCCAGTTTTCAATTTATTAAAAACTCTTAATTGTTCCAGAGCTGTTTATCTCTGTTCCAGAACAAGGTTCTGTTGGTAGCTATTTTCAGATTACCTGATTTTTGATTAATGTGAAATTGTGAAAACTAAATTATCTAAGATCTATAAACTCAAACCTATTGGATTTACATATTAATCTAAATTTAGGTTAGATATGGACATTTTTAATGAATACATTTAATTTTTTTATCTGAAAATTCACGTTATTTTAAAATGCATTTTCAACAGAAAACATACCAATAAAACACAATAAAAATAGTTAAAACTCTAATTTATAAATTACATCATTGACTATTGCAAGTTGATCAAAATTTGTATTAAAATGACAATACATTTGTCATCTTTTGATCCTACTTAGTGTGCAGGAGCATCACAGTATCATACAGCATACCTATACAGCATCAGCAGTATGGGTATAACTGATTACAATGCTGGTGAATCTGGTATCTACTGTAACTGTAGATTAACCCTTATTTATAAACAGAAACTCAAAAAAAGTCACAATTCCTGCAAACATTTTAGAAACCAATCCGTGTTAAGTAAAGGGAGACTCCACGCATGTAGATCATAATGGCCAAATGTAGTAGAGTGGTTTAGTGCACTCAATCACTAAACTGCAGTGTGAAACCAAATCTAACTGCAGCAGATGTTCAGTTTTACAGTGTAATAAACACATCAACGTTGTTCTGGGCTTTGGTTTGAACTTTCAGGTATGAAAATGGCCCTAATGACTCTAGGTTTCTTTCACTTTTTCACTTGTTTTTTTTTTAAATAATATTGGTCTTTGTCTTTTTGTTTCTAGTGCCTGCTTTCCTCTGATGGTCACATTTCTCACCATAGACGCTTCTTAGACTGCCAAAATCAGGATCAAATAATCCATTTTATCCAGCACCCAACAAACCTCCTCTGGTGTATCTTACAAACAAATGCAGAACATTTCCAGGAGAGAAAGAACTCACCTCTGTTCACAATGTGGCAAGAGTTTTACTCAAATGGGTCATCTGAAAACACACCAGCGTATTCACACAGGAGAGAAGCCCTACTGCTGCCCAGACTGTGGAAACCGATTTAACCACCAGAGTTCTTTCCAGAGACACTTACGCATTCACACTGGAGAGAAACCGTACAACTGCTCAGAGTGCGGGAAAAACTTTAATCAGCTGATTACTCTCCAACAACACCAGCTCATCCACACTGGAGAGAAGCCCTACCAGTGCTCAGAGTGCGGCAAGTGTTTTAACCAACCCAGCACTCTCCGACAACATCAGCGCATTCACAGTGGGGAGAAACCGTATCAGTGTTTGGAGTGTGGGTTGAGTTTTACTAATCAAAGTAACTTTCATCACCACCAGCGCATTCACACCGGAGAAAAACCCTACTACTGTTCAGACTGTGGAAAGAACTTTAACCAACAGAGCACTCTCCAGCAACACCAGCGCATCCACAAAGGAGAGAGGCCATATCTCTGCACCGAGTGCGGAAAAAGTTTTACAAATCAGAGTCATCTCCGCCAACACCAGCTCGTTCACACAGGAGAGAAGCCGTATCCCTGCTCAGAGTGTGGGAGAAGCTTCAGTAGATTGAGTCATGTCCAACGACACCAGTGTGTTCACAGAGAAAAGTGCACTGAGACTGGGATGGGATGATAACCCATGAAATGTGAGTCTTCATATTTGCTTTTTAACCCTTTAGTATTAGTAACACCATCACTAATTTTGAGTTTACACTGTATGACAAGTTTTGGAACCCTCCTTTAATTTTACAACATAAAACATCACATAAAATTTAAAAAGGTACGATGAATAACTATATAAAAAAGCAGAAAATGATTGGAAAATCAGGTAATCCTTAACAGGTAATCTCCAAACAAAAAAAATAATACTGCTGGGAACCTTGTCTTTGGTTCACCACCCATTCCTGAGACATGTGAGTGGCTGATTTAAACAAACAAACACATACCATAGCATCAGGTAAATTACACCCATAAAATATGTTACTCTCAATCACTCTAACGTCGGATGAAAATCACCCATAGATGGGAGGATGGAATCAACCATAACATTAATGTCATCAATGAGAATTGCCCAGAAGCTCCCCAAATTCCCATGCAACTTAAAAGCAAAGCATCTCTCAAAAGCAAAAAGCATAGCATCTCTCAAAAGCAAAGCCACGAAAGGTTGGGTAACAAAACTGGTGAAATATTACACTTGCTGGATCTCTATGAAAGCGATTTCCCAGATGAGAAAGTAGGCAGGTCTGGTGGCGAATTTGACAACATGGAGGACATATTCTGCTGTGTTAGTCATATTTCTAAAGATCAGAAAGGAGTGGATAGGGAGAAATAAGATTTGGACTGATTTCTGTGGGATAAAAATGTAACATGCCGGGTTCATACACTTTTTAACCCATAAGTTTCCATGATTTTTTCATGATGTTCACAACCATAAGATTTTTAATCACTGCAGATATGGAAAATAAAATTAAAAATTAACTAAAACCATAATCAAAATGTATTATAGTAAACATAAAATGAATCTGATAAAAATGTCGACACACAATCTTTAATAATAAAATGTGTGTCAGATCCTGAGAGCTCCATTGTTTAGACTTAAATTACTGAACTAACTCTGAACTCTGATCTGATGTATTTGTTGGCTCTAAATAGATTTTCTCTGCCAATAACTTTATGGCTATTGTATTTTCCCAAAACTTATTTTCAAATTCCATGATTTTTCCAGGTTTTCATGACCGTACAAACCATGAACATGTAAAAATATAAGCACAGGTAAAGATAACTGTTGGAATCAGACTACTGGTGATGAAAAAAAGAATGGAATGATGGAATTTGTTTCTACTAGTTTTCCTACAGTCATTGATCTGCAGTCCTGAAGTTACTGTAATATGCTTTCCTTTATGGATGTGGCAGGGGACAGCCAGAAAACATACTATTTGGTTTTTGGTCTGCTATGTTCATTTTCTGACTAAATCCAAGCTTTTCACAGGCACTAACACCACCTAAAGTGAGTTATTTACCCAGAAGTCCAGCCTACCCATAGGTTCAGACACATTCTAATTACTTTTCTTTTTTTTCTTTTACAGAAATGAATGACTTCCTGTGGAAAGACTTCCTATGCTCATTGTGTCCATTTTCCTTTTGACCTCAAATTTACTTTCAGCAACATCTGGAGAAACCACCAAAAGGATAAAGATAAAGATAAAATGTGAGAATATGGCCTTCAAAAAAATGCGCCCCAAACACAAATATGGAGGCTAATACTGACTGTCTGATATCATGAACACACAGAAATTTTAAAAGTATTTCAAGACAATAAATGGTATATTGGTGTACGTGCATGTAGTTGTTATTGTGTAGTAATCCCTTTTATTGTTGTTTCTGATAAAAGAGGAGTTCAGTCAGTAGCTGTGCACATTACTTACATAGTAATAGAGGAGGGACTGCCACTTAAAATTATGGGTACGGTTCAGGTGGTTTTAAAATCCATGCACCTCTTTTCTCTACTGCTCATTCTTTGTGTTTAATTTTATACTATGCAAACGAAAATAAGATGGCAGACATGCGGGCAAAACACAAAATGACCAAACACTTAATATAACTGATTATTATTTAAAAAAAAAAACATATCCTTGCAATGAAAGAAATGATAAAGTTTTATTTTGTATCACAGTTTTAAATATTTTGTGGAAAAAATATATACACAACAGTAACTTACCAAAACTGACTAAAAAGCTTTATAATAAATAGTTAATCAAATACAATAATGGACAGCATTTAAGACAAAATACAAATATTTTCACATTTTCATATATTCACATATTTTCACATATTTTCATATTTTTACATTTCATTTTTTTGTATTCATTTAAATGGATTATTAATATGCCTTAAAATGTTTAATTCTATTAAAATCAGCTAAACAAAAAAGATGATTTTGTTTAGGTCTCAACTTTTGATGTACTACATTTATTTTATTAAAATTAAGTCACACTACTTGATGGCATTCCAGTTAAACATTTAGATAGTTTTGTACTATTTCAATACATTAAAAAACACTGCGAAGACAACTGGTTTAGTTCACAAGTGCTTTATTGTCCAAAGTCAATACCAGTTTAGAACAATGAATTATATGGTATTTTTCAATTTTTCAATGACTATGCTGACCACTGACCACAAGCTGCTGGACAATACTGTATTTAGGACTTACTTACTAAGATAAAAATACAAAGAAGTGATAAACTTTCAAGGTGATCAAATGGAATAAAACGTTGATATTCCATGATTTTTGAGGGACTTTTATTGTGAAGAATAGCACTTCCACCCAGCCCAACATGCTGTCAAACTGCAGCAAAACAGTGTTGAAGACCTCTGCAGAGCAGATGGTGGCGCTAATTTCTATAACTTCTTCTGCAGCTGCAGTATTATGGAGTTGCCGAAATGTTTGCATTGATCAGCATTGTTTTTTAGAGTAGGAGATCCAGGAGCTGGATATGGTAGGTAACTTTTTAACACATATTTATGCAACGTTATATGTGAATATAGCTGTGTAACATTTAACTAGAAGATGCTCATATACAGAGAGACTAATAAAACATCTTCTGAGCTGTCTGCTCATTTTTAAGTGTTCCTTTGTAAGTTAGATGGACTCCAGAGTATACAGAATGATATATGTAAGTGTATATACTGCATTATACTTAGATAACTAGTTAAGTCTGTACTGATGCCTATATTATATACTGAAGAATATGAAACCCTAGTTAGATATCAGTTTGTTTTGTTTTCTAAAGAGGGTGTGACTAGGACTGAGAGAGGAAGCTTTCCAAGCATAAAAAGCAGCAAAACTCAAAATAAAAGCCAAATTCTGGTAGTTTTATAGATAGATATAGTGGTGAGAGTTCACAGCTGTACACCAAGTCTCAGCTGGTTAGGTTAGAGCTGCCCTTGGCTTGGAGCTCATTTAGCTAAGGTAGTTAGCATTAAGGCTAATGGCATAAACAGTAAAACATACAATTATAACATGATGAATAATCATATACTCACCACATGATGGTACCACCCACACTGAGGTTTAGTATATATATACATAACAAGCTGTGTTTGGGAATTTGGGTGATTTAGAAGGCTCTAGCTAGCTAATTTAGCGGTTAGCATGCTAACCAGCTAGATAGGTAACTTGGTTTACCACAAACTATGGATAAAATTAGATTAATAATCGCTACCCTACACTGTAACTAGTGTTTTAGGCTACATTTTAGCCAATATAAATCTGTTTAAGTACCTAATGCTGTCTAACTAATCTAGGTTAGCTTACTAACTTCTTTTTTAGCTCCTGTCAGCTGAGGAGAACTAAGTTGTTGATTAGCATGATGGCTAACTGACTGATTTTAGCTATATTAGAATTATTATTATTAATAATAATAATAATAATAATAATAATAAAAATAATAACTATAACTAGTGTTGTACACTACATTTTAGCCAATATTGAATAGGTATAAATAGCTAAAGCTAGCTAACTCATGTGGTAATTTTGTTTAGCTTCTGTCATCTGAGGAGAAGTTGTTGATTAGCATGATGGCTAACTTACTGATTTTTGCTATATTAGAAGTATTAATAATTATAAATATTAATAATGCAAGATATTTGCCAGCTACACTATAATTAGTGTTGTACACTACTTTGTAGCCAATATAAATCTGTATAAGTAGCTTTCTCTAGCTAACTCCTGTGGTGATTTTTGATTTCTCAGCTGAGGAAAACTAACTAGGTGATTAGCATGGTGGCTAACTGACTGAGTTTATTAGTTTATTAGCTAAATTAGAAGAGAATAATATTAATAATAAACGTTATATACTGGAAAATCACCAGATACACTATAACCAGTGTTTTACACTACATTTTAGCCTTGAAAAACTATATTTTTAGAAAACTTACTGGGTGATTAGCATAGTGGCTAACTGACAGATTATAGTAGTTTATTAGTTTTATTAGAAGAGCATAATATTAATAAAACAATATATCTGCTGCACAATCGCTACAGCAATACACTACAGATACAGCTTAGTATAAATCTATGTATGTAGCTAAATAACTCATGTGGTGATTTGTGTTCAGCTCCTGTCAGTTATTGATTAGCATGGTGGCTAACTCAGTTACTATAAACAGTAAAATGTTAGGAAGATGGTTGTTTTCTAGCTAATACAGGGCCTTGGTTGTTTTTGTTGGCACCCTGACTGATGGTTATTGATTTATTAGCCATTAGAAAGGGGGAAAATGTATTTTAGGTCTCAATTTTAAGTGTTCGCAGCTGAGGCAGCTCCTTTTGAGGTCTGTGTTTGTTTTGGTTGACTAGGTTTTCTGATAACATCTGGTTCAGTGTCAGCATATGATTTTTCCAGGCAGATTGTGTTGATGGAAACATTGCGTTTACATTTGGCTGTACTTCAGGGAGTGTGTTCCTGGCATTCCTGTGACCTTTTTAAATAGTTAAAATCTGAAATGTTTCTGGCAAAGCTTAAATAGCTTCCCAAAATGGATTTGATAAAGTTCTAAAATGCTAAAATCGTTTTGTGGAATTGCCCTAACATATTTTGGCTGATATTGGAGTGAACTTAAAATGTTAATATAATATAATGTCAGTATGTGTTTCAGTTGTTGGATTCATTTCAGAATGATTCAGAGAATGTTCCCCATGAAATTTTAATGTATAAAAAAACACTAGTTCTGAGATCATTCTTACAGTGAGATCAACGTTCTAGGGACATATACATAGTTACCATAACATATCTGGTAATGTTCTCCTTATTTTCCATTCATTACCTTTAAATTGCTACAAATCATTATGTAATGTTTGAGAATGGTTTCCTGTAATTTCAGTAACATTTACATTTTTTATTAATTCCAGAATGATTCGGAGAATATCCCATGACATTTTAGTGGCAAACATAAATTGCTTCTTTTTTGGTACTGTATACATAATCCTTTTGGCACCATTATGCTAGTTGGTGTGCCTCAACACTGCATTGGCCCATCTCTGTAATGCATGTCTCCTTAAAGGTTTGTCTGGATTAGAGTTTTAGCTCTAAATGCCAATATAGTAGTATATATGGTCACTTTTGTTTTTTGTTTGCATTTTGACATAACATATCTTTTTTTATTTCTGTTTTGTTCCTAGTGTGCACCATGGACACTTCAGAAGATCCTGGCAAGAGAATCAAGTTCATCTGATGAAATCAGGATGAGAAATTAAATGGGGGAATATGGAATTGCATACAAGTTTCATTGCTCAACAGACATCGTTTAGTACATCACTTGGCGAAGTGCAGAAAAATCCAGGTAAGAAGAGACCTCACCTCTGCTCAGAATGTGGGAAGAGTTTTACCCAACACCGTCATCTAACTGCACACCAGCGCATCCACACAGGAGAGAAGCCATACTGCTGCTCAGAGTGTGGGATACGTTTTAATCGGCAAAGCACTCTACAACGGCACCTACGCATCCACACCGGGGAAAGACCGTGTTACTGCTCAGTGTGTGGAAGGAGTTTTAATCAAGTGTGTACTCTCCAACAACACCAGCGCATTCACACTGGAGAGAAACCGTTTCACTGCTCGGTGTGTGAAAAGAGTTTTAGTCAACAGAGTCATCTCCTGACACATCAGCGCATTCACACCGGAGAGAGGCCCTATTACTGCTTAGAGTGTGGCGAGAGTTTTTCTAGTCAGAGTCATCTTCAACAGCACCATCGTGTTCACACCGGGGAGAAACCGTATTACTGTTCGGACTGTGGGAAGAGTTTCAATCAGCAGACAACTCTTCATCAACACCAGCGTATCCACACTGGAGAGAAACCATATCCCTGCTTAGAGTGTGGGAAGAGCTTTAATCGCCACAGTACTCTTCAAGAACATCAGCGCATTCACACTGGAGAGAAACCGTATCACTGCTTGGACTGTGGGAAGAGCTTTAATAGGCAGGGTTCTCTTCACCAACATCAGCGCATTCATACTGGAGAGAAACCGTATCACTGCTCTGAATGTGGGCGGAATTTCCGGCAAATAAGCACTTTTAACAAACACAAGTGCCCGAAAGTGGAGATGGAAATTCCAGTTATTGAAATGTGAGTTGGTGAAAAATTATTTTTTCTACTACTTATTTAAAAAACTGCCAGGGTTTTAGATTCAGTCATGTTTAAAGGACTATTTTTACTTCTGCATTGAGTAAATGCAGAGTCTACAGCGTAGCCTGTGCACTGATTGTGCACAGTTGTGGCTGTTTTTACTTGTGCATTGGGGTATCAGTGATGGGAGTATTATGTTCAATAGTCTAATCACAATTGCTGCGGTCTGTATTGCCACAACACATTATTACATTTCAGGGGGATGTTCATCATGCTATAACATAGGGTACACACTTACACATTGAGTACACAAAAGTTATTTTTTTCTGTAAAGAAAGGTCAAAATAACATATTTATTGAGATTAATTTCTACTGATTTAAAAATATAACTAAGGATGTTTATACACTTATTAAAAATGAAAATTACTGTTTCCATACATTTGTAGTCTATAGATGGCATTGTGTCCTGCAGATTTTACTGAAGTATCCCAAAGGAGATCTCTACTGCATTTACATCTGGAGGAAGTCCAATAAAAAATTACCTGATTGTGATGTTTTTGAAACTAGTCTATTACCATGTTGAAGGTAGCTGTAAATTGTGGCCATTGAGGGATGTGCATGGACAGCAACAATACTCAAATAGGCTGTGGCATTCAAGAGATGACTGGTATTGAAGGGCCAAAGGGTGCCAATACATACTGTACTAAATTCAGCCTGGAAATAGTAAAACAGACATTTTACAATGAACTCTGCGTCTCATCATTTGCACCAACATGCACCAGTAATTGTGGGAAACTTGTAACTAAGTTGTGGGTCGTAAAGTTTACATCTGTTAATGTTTTACCATTTTATTTTATATGCTGTAATTATTAAAAAGGGATTTTATTCTTACATTTCAGAGACACTGAAGCCATCTCCACCCACTACATGATCACCTGCCCTGAACCTGCCGATCTGCTACACCTGAGCGGCTCAGAAGTCCCATCCACTGGCTCTCAGACTGCGAGTAGTACAGAGAGTGTGGTCGAACCTCACACTGCTTGCTTATCTTCCAACAGCTGGATTCAAAGACAGAAGAAGCAACAGTCACCAGATTGACTTTTGCCTTTAACTCATCGGTGACGTGAACACACTAATACACACTAGTTAGTACACAAACAGTGTACAATCTCTGCATTGCCAGACTCGGACACCTGCCATTATATTAACTAAGGAGTTATTATCCATCATTGTGCAGGAAAGACTGCTGTGTTTATTATTACAAATCATGCTAAGAAAGTTATTTTGTTCTGAGATGTGAGAAAATCTTCTTTATTTTTGTCAGGTTCCTTTTTCTGCCAATTCTTTACGTTTTGTACAGAGCTTATGCACTTATTAAAAACAATATTTGCACCCAGAAGGATTTAATCTAATGAAAGAAATTAAATAAATTCATGTGTGTAGGCACTGTGGTCAGTGTCACACATCAAAAAGGCCTGGTATCATGGTGCAATTTTGTACAATACCAAATCACTTTTCATATTCATTACAAGCACTTTGATAGACCAATGTTACATTAATGAGGTATTGCAACAAGTATTGCAAAATGTGTGTGTTGCTATTGGACGCTCTATTAACACTTCTAAACCCCCTAACGCACAATCTGCAGTAACTGTGTGACAATATTGGAAATATTATAGGATGGATTATTACAGGAGGAACATAAGGAACCTCTACAGCTCCATGCTGAGACATCTAGCATATGTTGCAGCATTACACATGAGTTACACATGCTTTACACACTACTTCTAACTGTGTAACTCAATAAACATGACCAAGATTCGTCCGTACCAGTCCTGGTACCCTTTATCTTTCTTCTGAATAGTATTTCAAACCGACATCCTTCTGGGTGCAACTATTTTTTTTTAACTATTTATATATACGTGTATATTAGGCTGCATTCACCAGGCTGAAGTGACTCAAATCAATTTTTTTTGCCTTAATGTGACACAGATCAGATTTCTTTGGGCAGTATGGCCAGTCACTTATACGTGGTCCTTAATTGGATGCATGTCTGATTTGTGGGCATGCAACATATATATGAATGGTCAGATTTTATTTCCATTTCCTAATTTATATTGTTTTTTGCTGAGGCAATGTGCATATTAATACTGTGTATCAAAATATTAATCATTTATATTTAATGTGAAATATGTTGAGTTTTTCTGTTGTAAGGGGAATTAATACTAAAGTATGCAAAATAAAACCGAAAAATGTGTCGCATATACTGAATAAAGTGAATTTGTGCAGCATTTTGTTCTATCAAACAGAATGTAGTTGTTTCTGAAAATGGAGGTAGCTACATTTCTTTAATAAGTGTATCTTTAGAGTTTGAGGTGAAGTCCTAATTATAAATGTATAGGTTGTGCTCCAATTCTGTACTACACACTAAAAGAATGTGTGATCAATGTATGTTACTGCTCAGTACCTGAGCCTGCTGAGAATTCAGAGAACACAGAGGAAAAAAAGGTTTGACACATGGCTTTATTTACAGCATAGGCAGCAGATAAATTAAAAAAGTCCTTCACCAATAAAGGGATGAAACATCACTCATGCCTGTTCTAACCAGGAAGCCCAAACAGTTATGGTATGAATAGCTCGTTCGAGAAGATTCCAGGTGGTGCGTCCACAGGTAAGCATCAACCAGACTGATGGACCAACCCATATTCTTTCCCCCAAACACACTCACTCCTACACTAACATCATTCAGTTCATTGGCAGTACACTCAAACATGAGTATGTAAGAACAATTTGTGCAGATACCTGTTTACACTGGCAGACAACAGTCTCTTTTTTATTTGACCAATCAGCTTAGAATATTTAACTCGATTTGACGCTTGTTGCTCTGATAACGTGTCGCTGGTGGCTTGTCGCTAAATCACAGCTATGAATCGCTGTAACCTGCTAGTTTAAACACGTGTTTAATTTGAGCAATTAATGGGTTCAGAGTGCACCAAACAGAAACAGAGCATAGAGTATACCATTCAACATGCAATGTTATTTTTTACATCATCACAATACCTGATATTCTGTTCTATGCAAGGTCAAAAGCCCCCTCGATTTTATGCAATGCTCACAAACTTCGTTTTGGTGGAAGCATGCAGAAGCCTTAATGTTGTTTCCACACCTGTGATTTTTGGCCTGTTTAAACTGGGAATCTGGTTCGTTTGCAGTCTTGGTGCAGTTCGTTTCAGCAGGTGCAAAACAGAAATCGCACCTAGACCAGGTGGTCTTGATCCGATTCCAGGCAAATTCTGGAAACTCATCAAGCAATATATAAATATATTTTGTTACGTTGACAAAAGAGATGTCAAACACAGGGAAAGAAAATACTAGCCCAAAATCAGAATTTCCCAGTGAATAACAACTATAACGTAACTTATAATAAATTATTTCTGTTATATTTCTATATTTTCTAAATTTACAGCCAGTTTACAACAAATGGGCAGGCTGCAGATATGGTATCAAAGTGCAAAAAGATACAAGTCAACAATGGATGCTTTCACATTGTCTTAATACAATCATCATCATGGACATTTTGAGCTTTTTATAATGAAAAATGATAATGACAGTGATCAAATACTACCCATTTCACTGTTAAAACTTAGATCTGATGAATGCATTAATATATTGGCATCATACTGCTTTTATTCTTATTCTTTAGAAACAACAGGAGGTATTTCCCTCCTAAAGACAATGACTGTCTTACTTTGCATTACATTTACCATATCACATCACATGCCATCTGTACCACTGCTACATTCATGTTTCTTCAAACTACTTGGGTATCTGAAACTTTTCTCACATTCTGAGCAGTGAAACAGTTTCTCTCCTGTATGGATGCACTGGTGTTTTAGCAGACTTCCCTTATGAGTAAAACTCCTTCCACATTCTGAGCAGTAATATGGTTTAACTCCTGTGTGAACACGCTGGTGTCGTTGGAGATGAATTATTTGAATAAAACTCTTTCCACAGTCCGAGCAGCGATACGGTTTCTCTCCGGTGTGAATGCGCAGGTGTTCATGAAAAGAACTATTTTGAGTGAAGCTTTTCCCACACTCTAAACAGTAATACGGTTTCTCTCCAGTGTGAATGCGCTGGTGTTCATGAAGGGAACTATTTTGTGTAAAACTCTTTCCACACTCTGAGCACTGATAGGGTTTCTCACCAGCGTGAATGCGCCGGTGTTGATCAAGATTACCTTGTCTTGTAAAACTCTTTCCACAGTCCAAACAAGAATACGGTTTCTCACCAGTGTGAACATGTCTGTGTTGATCCAGATTACTCTGTCTGGTAAAACTCTTTTCACAGTCTGAACAGGAATACGGTTTCTCTCCTGTATGAATGAGCCGGTGTTGGTCGAGATTACTCTGTCTGGTAAAACTCTTCCCACAGTCTGAACATGGAAATGGTTTCTCTCCAGTGTGAATGCGCTGGTGAATTTGGAGAATACTCTGATGAGTAAAACTCTTCCCACAGTCTGAACATGGATATGTTTTTTCTCCTGTATGAATTCTCTGGTGATTTTGGAGATTACTCTTCTGAGTAAAACTCTTTCCACACTCTAAACAGTGATGTGGCTTCTCTCCTGTGTGAATACGCCAGTGATCATGAAGAGAACTCTTTTGAGTAAAACTCTTTCCACACTCTGAGCAATGGTGAACTTTCTTCTTGCCAGAAGTTGTTTGCAGAGTAATGGAGATTCGTTCAGGCTCCATTTACTTAATTTTACTCTCTTTCAGCAGTGCAAAATAATCTGGAACATCCTCAATACTGAGCTCAGGAAAAACATGGACACTGCGAGCAGAAGGAGACTTGCATCTGGGTGCTGTTTATTTCTGGAAGAGAAAAAAGACAAATGATAATCTAAAGTCTTTGTAAAAGAAGCATTTGTGCCAAATAAATCTGACTTATTTTTTACCCATAATGCCGCAACAAATCCATCACCAAGTGAAAGAGGCAGTCCTTTGAGCTATGAACAGTTAATCAACATTAATCAACCCTAAAATCTAACCCTAACCTTAACCATTAACCAACACTAAAATCTAACCCTAAACCTAACTGTAACCTTAACCAACACTAAAATCTAAACCTACACATAACCCTAACCTTAACCTAAACTTTAAATCTAACTATACACCTAACTCTAACCACAACATTAACCTAAACTTTAAATCTAACCTTAAACCCAGTCCTAAAATGTTAAGAGTTTGGGTTAGAGTTGGATGTAGGATTACATTCAATAGAGAATAATTTTCTTTCACCTTTCAGTTCAGTTGCATTTAATAAACATGTTAGTTAAATGTCAGCTGAGCATTAATGGGACCATCAAATAAAGTTTTATCCATAGGTGTACTAGACGATTGCTGTAATAACTAGATGGTAGATGAGATAACTAGTGGGATGCTAAGGTGTAATTAGACGGTTGATCAGATAACTAGTTGGTTGCTATGGCGTTGCTAGGCTGTTGCTAATGTCTTTCTAGGTGGAGGCTAAGCGTTGCTATGGCTAAATGATAGCTAAAATCTCTCTATAATTCTATAAATTTAATACTGGTGGAGCTGTCATTACATTATGTTGAATATATAAGAAATAACAAACATCCAACGTACTGCGGAACAGCGTCTACTCAGGGCTTATAAATTAATAAAAAAAAATCCACTTTGACTTTAAAACGGTCAGTGGCGTTATTTTTCGTTGTTAATTTACCCTTATATAATGCGTATAGGCGTAATTCGACTTTAAAAGCGGATAGCGTTACAAAGATGAGTAATAAACGATACATTCTGCTCTGTTTTGATATTTTGTATCATGCTGTAGGGTATATATTATAAAGTATCTTCAGATTATTTTGCAAAATACTGCTTCCCTGCTACAAATGCCACTTTAGTCCCCAAATATTACATTTATTCTCGAATTCTTAATGTTCTGCTCTGGAATAAAGGCTGTAAATTGTTAAGAATCAGTGTATTAAATGAATTAAAGTTCTTACCTTCAGCAGTTCAGCTCCTCTAACTGTTCCTCAGCTTCTGAACACGGAGATCTGCACTGCTGTTAAAACCCTGATCTTCTGCTTCTCCACTTTTCTGAATCACTATTATAGCAATAGCGCCTCCATTTGGTCTAGATATGGGTTGCTACAGTTCTTTAAAAATAAGAGACCACCTAAAAATTATTTAAGAGTTTTTGCACCAGGAGTAAAGGCATTAAGTTATCCAAAAGCAGTGTGGAAGACTGCTGGAGGAGAACATGCCAAGATGCATGAAAACTGTGATCTAAGACTGAGACCTATTGTCCCTCAGAACAGACATTTATCAGCCCATCATACAGCAGTTTAGCCATGTGCACTGCACTAGAAAAAGAGAAATGTTTCCTCATATTATTATGACATTCATTTTACGGTTTACATTTTTTTGAATAAAATAGAAGAACTTAAAAGTTATACAGAATAAATAGATGTTAAACAAATACATTTAATTGCTATGGACATAAAAAAGGCAAATACTAAATATTAATTTTATTTATTAATTGAATCTTTATTTTTAGTGCATTGCATACATTATGTATTTTTTCATCACTGGAACATAATTCAGGTCTGAAATGGTTAATGTTTTGTTTGTTCATAATTGTTTATGTGAATGTTGATTAAATAATTATATAATATACGTTTGTAATATAAGTGTAAGATATTTCCAGTAACATCTCATGAAAACCATATAATTACAGGATTTGATGAGATAAAAGTAAATTGTATACATAAGTTATATACTTGTAATATGTTACACTTGATGCTAATATTGATATTTTACTACAATGTTCTTTTTGCCACTTAGCTTTGAAAATGATCTCTCATTTATTGTCTACCAGCTAGGAGTGAATTTCACGGTAGCTGGTAGACAATAAGGATAAGGACAATAAGGATACTCTTGGCAATATGACAAAACACTGAATTAAAAATTATATATATATTTCAAGAATGCACTACAGAGATAAGGATACTCTTGGCAATATGACAAAACACTGAATTAAAAATTATATATATTTCAAGAATGCACTACAGCGACAAATAAAAATTTAAATGTTATTAATGAATACGATATATTGCACACCCATAACTGAGATATTAAAAATACAAAATTCTTATCAGATTTGTAACAGAAGTCAATGATCCAGAATGTCATGATACTAATAATAATGCACTCCAAATATCTCCATATATCCAGGATTAAAGTAAAACAAATGATATCGGACAGATATAATCTGTCTCTAGTAGATATATAATGGGAAATGAGAAATGAGTGTCATTTTTTTGTTGCTAAAAACAGTAAAAAAAAAAAAAAAAGAAAAAAGAAAAGAAAAGAAAAAATAGAACCCTGATGATAATTAGGGGTGGGCGATACAGCACCATATTTAAAAATGTTGCCAATAATATTAAGTACAATACACTATGGCACACCCCTAACACTAATAATAATACTAATATTCCATATGCTATTGTATGACATGCAACACTCAAATCCATAAAATAGTGGTTAAAAATGTCACACTGAAAGATCCTGAGACACTTCAAGCATGTGATTCGATTTAATTGGCTATATTATTGTTTCTTTAACCCTTTCAGACTCTGCATACATTACAATGTATCTTTCAATGTATTTTCTTCATTTTAAAATCTTCTACACGAAAAAAAACAAGAGTAATTAAGATTAATTAACAGATGCTAATTTTACTAATTGAATGTGATTTAGATCACTTTTTAAATCACGTTTCTTACTGTTTAGGGATGGTTTATGGTTTAAAAAGGTCATCATATTATATAAAATATTACAGACATGATTCCAATGCAATGGAAATAAAAAATACGTTTGAATATTTTGCTTAAAATTGATTTATTGGCTGTATAGGTTTTATAGTAGAATAGTCTTCTTTTCTGTGCATTACAGACAGAAAACAGCATTCTTAATTTTTTTTCCCTCATTAGAGATAATTTAGATCTTAACATATAAATATGAATTTGCAAAATGTACACTTTCAACAGCAAAAATAGCAAAACATTACCTCACCAACATAAAAACAAACATACAACTTAAAAATCTGAGGGTATTATTGTGGCAAGATGCTTCATAAAATCATTTGAAATGTCATAATTAAACTTTATTATTGTTAATACAAATTTCTAGTGTTTGTGGTCATTAAGCATTTAATAAGGAGATAATAATACAAGCAAAATAGCAGACAAAAGAAAGAATAAAAAAGAAGAAGAAAAAAGACTTGGCACTTGTTGCCCAACAAATAGATAACTTACATCAGCCATATATTAAATTATACATTTATTTTCATTTACTAGCTGTCTAGCTTGCTAATGAGTAACTGGTTAGAAATAAATATTACAATAGCATAAGCATTGCATTAACATTACACCCATCCAAAGATTTCTTATTATCAACATTGTTCTTCTATCGTAAAAAAGTTAATTAAAACAAACAAAAATTTCATATGACAACATTAACGAAGCCAATTTCTCTACCTGGTCAAGGGAAGTCAATGTAGCAGTACAAACTTAATGTGTGTTTTCTTTTATTTATTTATTTATTTTTTACAACAAAATATTGTTTGTAGAGTCCATGTTTAATCGTCAAGGTAAATCAAGCTCAGATCCTCCTAAAATGGCAAAAAAAGCATTTACTTTGTATTATGCCACAGTTAGTTCCAACTCTGCAATGTGATTGGCTGAGAGGCGTTCTATGAGTGCCATTATCAGCCGGTAATGCACTGTAACCGAAGCTCTCCATCTATTACTCCACCACATACAGGTAATCAAGCAGCTACAAACAGAGCAGCAATGGAACTATTTTAACTGGCGGAGTGTTTATAACGAAACAGATTGTTTTCTCGTTCTCTTTAACTCAAAATATTTCAATAAACAGTAATAATGGAATATATCTGTGGTATAATCGCAATAATACCTTTAAGATTCGTGCTATAACATGTAATACTTGACCTGCGGCCTCCTGTCCATAACCACACAGCAGTGCCAATATTACACGTTATAGCACTCCAGCTCTCTACAGGGTCCGTACGGTCATGACAAACCTGTAAATGTCATGGAATTTTAAATTTAAAATAGCAATTTCCAGGCCTACAAAATCTTTGTGTTTTCGCTATTGATAAAGAAAATTTATTTTGAGCTAACTAAAATATGTCAGCTCAGAGTTAGTTCAGTAATTTAGCCCACAATAAGCCCAAAATTTTTACACAATAAAGCTCTCAGGATCTGATACACATTTTATTATTGAATTTGATTCTGTGTTAACTTTTTTTAATCAGATTATCAGATTTTTGGTTTTATTGTCCATGTCTGCACTTATGTTTTAAAATTGTATGGGTATGAAAAGTTGCCTTAAAGGCATGGAAAAGACATTGGGATGAAAAAATTATTGAAATTTATTGGCTTAAAAGTGTATGAACTTTGACTACAGTATTAACGCTTAATTACTACAATTTGGTGCATTCGTGTTTTTTCCAAGTCTTTCGATTTCCGAAACCTTTCTGACACCCTGAGCAGTGATACGGTTTCTCTCCAGTGTGAACGAGCTGGTGTCGTTGGAGAGAACTCTTATAAGAGAAACTCCTCCCACATTCGGAGCAGTTGTGAGGTTTCTCTCCTGTATGAACGCGGAGGTGATGGGTCAGACTACCCCTACAAGAGAAGCTCATTCCACACTCTGAACAATGAAACGGTTTCTCTCCAGTGTGAATGCGATTGTGTAACATGAGATTTTGCTGACAGGTAAAACTCTTCCCACACTCCAAACACTGAAATGGTCTATCGCCCGTGTGAATGCGCTGGTGTATTTGGAGGGTACCGAAACGAGTAAAACTCCTTCCACATTCTGAGCAACAAAACGGTTTCTCTCCAGTGTGAACGCGCTGGTGTCGCTGGAAAGTGCTCACTTGAATAAAACTCTTTCCGCAGTCTAAACAGTGATATGGTTTCTCTCCAGTGTGAATGCGTTGGTGCTTTCGGAGAGTTCCTTGTTCTCTAAAGTTCTTTCCACACTCTGAACAGACATACGGTTTCTCTCCGGTGTGAACGCGCTGGTGAATTTGGAGATGAATCTGCCTCGTGAAGCTCTTTCCACACTCTAAACAGACATACGGCTTCTCTCCAGTGTGAACGCGCTGGTGTACCTCGAGTAAAATCGGTCTCGAAAAACTCTTTCCACATTCTGAACAGGCGTATGGCTTCTCTCCAGTGTGAGCGAACTGGTGCCGTTGGAGATTACTCTTTCTCGTAAAGCTCTTCCCACACTCCGAACAGGAAAACGGTTTCTCCGCAGTGTGAATGCGATAGTGACGTTGGAGATTACCCTCCTGATTGAAACGTTTTCCACACTCTGAACAGGAATACGGTTTCTCTTCAGTGTGAATGCGCAGGTGTACGAGGAGATTACTCTCCTGAGTAAAACCCTTTCCACACTCTGAACAGGAAAACCGTTTATCTGGATTGCAAACATGCTGGGGTATTTTAGGAGTTCCTACGTCTCCACAACTGCTCTCAAACTCTAAGGAAGGGTGGGCTTCTTGTGTTTGAGATGTGGTCACGTGGGACATAGTGGAAGATGTTTGCAGAATACTGGAGATTCATGTGGGCACCATTCTCTTATTTTAATATCGTTCAACAGTTCAAAAAATTCTCTGCAACATCCTGAGTGCATGTGTTGTTGAAGGCAAATTTGATCTCAGGAAGAGTGTGTACACTACCAGCAGCAGGAGGAAAAGACTTGAAACAGGACGTAGTTCATTTCTGGGACAGAAAGGAAAAAAGAAAATCTCAAGTCATTGTAAATGCAACAAGGTCAATGTCATCCAACTGTTGAGAAATGTTAAGGCTTTTGTTACAGGGAAATTGGTGGCTCAGAGGTTAAAGATATCCAGAGTTCTTGATCACATGGTTGTGCATTTAATACACACATCGGCTAAAGGTGCAGTTTAATAACACTTGTGTAGATACTTAAGACTAGAGCTGGGGATATATTGAGTTCTTAAAAATGATCGATATATTTATATACGAGATATAAGACGAGACAATACAAAACAAGATTGATACAGAATTATTACCAGTTAGATCCAATAGTACGCCTTTCTCTTTTCCCTACTGATCTTTCCATCTCTAGATTATTTTTTATTATACCAGTTAGTTCCGATCCTGCAATGTGATTGGTTGAGAGGCATTCTATAAGTGCCGTTATCAGCCGGTAATGCACTGTAACCAAAGCTCTCCATGTATTACTCCGCCCACATACAGGTAACCTTGCAACGATGCAGTGCTTACAAACCCAACAGCACTACAGCTATAAACAGAGCAGCAATGGAACTATTTTAACTGGCGGAGAGTTTATAACCAAACAGATCCTATTTTCTCCTCCTCTTTAACAGCAATAATCAAACTATGGTATAATCGCAATAATACACTCAAGATTCATGCTGTAACGTGTAATATTGGCTCTGCTGTGCTGTGGTCATAGGCACAAGGTTGTAGAATAATATGTAGAATATGTATTTTTGTCTCAAATGTGTCTTTTTTTATTATCTTATGGGAAGGAAAATATCATGATATATACAGTGTATTGCCTTTTAGCCCAAAGCAAATTTGTTGTCGTCTTTTCCACCCTGCTGTTATAGTTATAGTTATAGTTGAATCTAAAAAAATTTTATATCATTGAAAAGTTTATTTTTTTCACTTATTCAGTGAAACTCATATACTGACTTTGGACTTGATATAACACAGTGCATCAACACCAGCAAACCATCACTGATGATCAGTAAATTTAGCATTTCATTTAAAGGAAATCAAGGGAGCAGAGTCTGGAGGAAGAGTAGAAAGACACACAGTCCAAACTGCTTGAGGTCTAGTGTGAAGTTTCCACCAATCAGTGATGGTTTAGAGAGACATGTCATCTGCTGGTGTTGATCCACTGTGTTTTATTATCAAGTCTAAAGTCAGTGCAGTTTTGTTTTCCACCAAAATCTTACAGCACTTCATGCTTCCCTCTGCTGACAACTTCATTTTCCAGCAGGATTTGGCACACTGCCCACACTGCCAAAAGTACCAATTGGCCTTATATGGCCAATATAAACAATAAAATAAATAAACGCTTAAAATAGATCACTCTGTGTGTAATACATCTATATAATGTATGAGTTTCACATTTTGAACTGAATTATTGAAATAAAGTAACTTTTCAATGATATTGTAATTTATTGAGATGTACCTGTATTTTGCTCAGATGAAAGCAAATTAAAGACAATTCCAGAAACAGAATTATTATTATTATTATTATTATTATTATTAAACAGGAAAAAGAAAATTATTTTAACCCTTATTTCCTTACATCTAGAGTACCAGTTAAAGGTTTGGACACAGCACTTCTTCTTCAATGTGTTTTTCATTTTATGGAATTATTTAGTAAATAAAAAAGTGTTAAACAAATCTCCAGCTCATCCAAAACCATCATTTCAATTTTTTAGGTTTAGATCAGGGGATTAATGTGGAGGACTAACACTTATTTACTGTTTGCTACATAATTCTATATGTTTACCAAGAAAATACATTAAATAAAGCATAAAACATTGAATGAGGTGTGCCCAAACCTTTGACTGGTTCTGTAAATAATTCATGAAGTAGTAGTTAGTCAGTGCTAACACTTCCATATAATATTATTGGGATTATTGTAGCATTTCATCCACCTCTCAGAAGGAAACCAGTAGGTCCAGTGTATTTCTTTACTGTTGAGAATGAAACGTTTATAGAATATACTGTATTCTCTATATACAGCAGTGCTGTTACTGCTCCGGATTACAGATGTAAACAGTGTAAAATCAGTGTAATAAATGAGTTAAAGTTTTTACCTTCAGCAGTTAAGCAGCTTCTGAACACGGAGATCTGCACTGCTGCTCAAACACAGACCTTCTGTCTGTTTACAGCTACAGCGCCACACCTGCTCTGGAGAGGGAATACAGGTGATACCGGAGCCAAATGTGACCGGGTTGCCAGGTCCCGCAAAATTACCCACCGTAAAGTCTAAAACTCTTCCTTTAGACTAGAAGGCTGCGTCCAGAAACTTTTGCTACTGCTACTCCTCCTCCTTCCCTCTCATTTTCCTCCTCTTTTCCTACAGCTCATTACCTCCTCCTTTCCTGCAGCTAGTTTCCTCCTCCTTCCCTTTCTTTTGTACTGCTAATTTCCTCCTCCTCCTTTCCTACTCCTCTCCTCTCTTCCTACTGCTCATCTCTCCCATCCACTCCTTTCCTACAGCTCATTTCCTCCTCCTTTCCTACTTTTTTCTTCTTCCTACTCCTCCTCCTTCTTGCCTCCTTTTCCTTTCCTACTCCTCTTTCTTGCATACTCTTCCTTTCTTCCTACTCCTTTCCTACTGCTCCTTACCTCTCCTTCTCCTCTTGTAAAAGAAAAGTGCATTTACGTATATTTTACTATATATATAGCATTATACTATATATTTTATATATTTTTTTATCCATAACCTCTTATCAATTAGGCATATTCTCAAAATATTTTTTTTTTTTTACCTTAATCACTGTGTCCGGCCATACAACTACACAATCTGGACTAGAAAGCTCCACCCACTTAGATTTTTTGGCTCATTTGCATATGCAATATGCAAAAACATCTTTCAAGCCTGGACCATCAAAACTTTGGATATTGTACTATCCTGCACTTCTTAAAAAATAATAACAATAATAGTTGCTTACTAAATTTATTAATGGAAAAAATATACAAAAGGCATTTTTAATTTACTTTAATTGACAAAAACATTAAAACCACCAGTATAGATATTAAACAGTGCACACATGTGTAAACCATGTGGCCTAACTGATTTTCTTAAAGCTCACCTTCCGCGAAAATCCGATTTTTCTTGTTTTTTGTGGAATACAGTAGGTCTCTCCGAGTTGAATGTGTACACCTGCACATTAAACTGTTTTGCAGCCCCCATTGTCTGCAGGAGCTAAGCAAAGAAATCCCCCCTCCCCCCCTCCGAAAAACGGGTGAATTTTGAATTATCTTTCTGCCTACGTAGGCAGAAACTCACAGACCAGCCCACCTTGGCTCGAGAAACTCCCAGAGGCGGAGCTGAAGCGACGCAACATCACCGCTCATCAGTTAGGAGGTGGGAGGCAGTGAGCGGCAGAGCGGTGGAGGGGCGTCGCAGTGCTCCTAGCCAATCAGAGGAGAGATATTTGCATGCTGTTTGCATGTATGAATATTCATGAGCAAAGATGGAATCCGGTCATTTTGGACACACCCCTAAAACAGTCCATTAAAAAAGAGCTATACAGAGACACCTGAGCACTTTTTTTTTACAAAAACGGCTCACATGTCATTCATTCATACTAGAGACCACAACTAGACATTTTAAAATGAAAGAAAAAACGACGGAAGGTGAGCTTTAAGCTCTTTTTTAATGGACTGTTTTAGGGGTGTGTCCAAAATGACCGGATTCCAGCTTTGCTCATGAATATTCATACATGCAAACAGCATGCAAATATCTCTCTTTTTTTATCCATGCTAAATTGCAAAAATGAATGCACTGAAATTTCTGCAAACTTGCACTAGTTATAGCTAAGGACTGTTTCTCTAAAATGACTGTGGGCCTGTCGAGACATTATGTGGGACGTTTCTCTAATTTTGCTATTTATAGGTCATTTTTAAGTGGTTCCTGGTTCTGGAACCTACTCTTGTTGGTGGAAATGCGGTGAATAAATTAAAATTAGGTTTGCGAACCAGAATGGTGCTGGTTTCATGTCGGTGGAAAAGCACTAATAGTTATGCACAAAATAAATAAATAAAAAAGGACTAACACCTTTCATCTCTGAAAGGTAGCAACCCTGAGTACACACTTACTCAAAACCTTCTCTCCCACAGATCTCTAACGCCACAACAAAATATTGTTTGTTCACCAAGACCTTAAATTTAAATAAAGTGTAAATCAACCCAAAGTAGTCAATCCCAGAACCATTTTAAAACAAGAAATACCTATAGAAATCCTTTCTACAAACAGCAATTTTGTTATTTTTCTTTACTAACGTGTATCACTGTTCTTTGTGCATTTGTGATTCTTACAAGTCTTGCGATATGCAAAACTCTTCCCACAGTCTGAGCATTGATACGGTTTTTCTCCAGTGTGAACGCGCTGGTGTTGTTGGAGGGCATTTTGCTGAGTGAAACTTTTCCCACAGTCTGAACAGTGAAAAGGTTTTTCTCCAGTGTGAACGCGCTGGTGTTGTTGGAGAGAATTCTGCTGAGTAAAAGTCTTCCCACACTCTGAGCACTGATACGGTTTCTCTCCAGTGTGAACACGCTGGTGCACTAGGAGATTACTGTTACGAGGAAAACACTTGTGACACTCTGGGCAGTAGTAGGGTTTGAACTCAGTGTGAACGCGCTGGTGCATTCGAAGTTGGTCCTTTTGCTTAAAGCTCTTTCCACACTGTGAGCAGTGATATGGTTTCTCTGATGTATGAACACGCTGGTGTACTTTGAGGTAGCTTTTGTTGGTAAAACCCTTCCCACAGTCCGCACAGTGATGTGGTGTCGGTTTCATGTGACTGAGCCGGTGAACACGGAGAGAACTCGATTGACTAAAACTCAGGCCGCACTCTGAGCAGTGATGCGTTTTTTCTCCAGTGTGAATGACCCGGTGTTGATCGAGTGAATTCTGTCTGGTAAAACTCTTCCCACAGTCTGAACAGGTTAACAGTTTCTCTCCTGTGTGAGTGCGCAGATGTAGTCGGAGAGAATCTTTGCGATTAAAACTCTTCCCGCACTCTGAGCAGAGATATGGTTTCTCTCCAGCGTGAATGCGCTGGTGTACTTGTAAAAGAACGAGTTTCGAAAATGTGCTTCCACAATCTGAACAGTCATATGCCTTCTTTTTAGCGTGACTTAGCTGGTGTCGTTTGAGACTACAATTTCTCATAAAAGTCTTCCCACACTGCGAACAGGAAAACGATTTCTCTCCAGCAGAAGCGCGTTGGTTTTTATTTAAAATGCCTAGGTCTCCAGAACTCTGCCCATGCTCTGTGGTGGTGTGAGATGTCCTCTTGTCTGCAGATGATGACGTTGGTTGAGTACTGGAAATTCTTTCTGGTGTCATTTTCTTACTTTTAATCCTTTAGCAGCTTAAAACTCTCTGGAATATTCTGTATATGTGTTTTTTAAAGGGAAATTTGAGCCTGAAGACACTGTGGACATTACAAGCAGGAGGAGAGGCGCAACAGGACGTCCTTCATTTCTGGAAAAGAGGGGAAAAAAAAAAGAAAATATCAGGTATCACTCAAGCAAAAAGCTTTATATATACAATTGGTGATTTCTTCTAAGAGCTTAAGCTTACTGATCACGGGTTGGGTGGGTGGTAGGGGTGGGCGATATGGCTCTAAAATTATATCACGATATTTCATGGTATTTTTTTTTGTTTTGCTAAAAACATCAAAAAAGTAGTACCCTGATGTGATAATTAGGGGTGGATGATATGGCACCATATTTCAGGGTGTAGTATCGTTCACGATATTCAAATGTTTTGGCAATATTATCACATACTATACAATATGACACACCCCTACAGGTGGTTCAATATAGCGTGCAATATTCAATAAGCATGCATTTACAGTGAATCTTACAGTGAGTTCTGGAATATTCCCTGTCCTCCATATTTTACTCATTCTATATCTAGAACAGCTTCTTACACAAATGAGTCAAGTTGTTGGAAATTAACATACATGCGCAGATCATACAGATGTTACAGATGCCAAAAAATCTTCATTCTGAGCAAGACTGTAGATTCTTCTCAGCGAATGCTGTTTAATACTTTTTTTTTTTTAAGAAAATGGCACTTTCGTGACATTATGCCAATCACTGACTTACCTGGCTGCTCTCCAAAAACACGTTATCATGAGAATACACCAGAACTAAACACACACAAGAAGAACTAGCGACGCTAGTCCAAATCCCATCTATGCCTAAAAAAATACTTTTTTTTAAAATACACATTTTAGCTGTGTCTCTGGGTGATATAAGCTGGTTCTTCTGAAGATCTTTGGAAGAAAAAAATAAGTTCCTTAATCATTTTTTTTCTGTATATTTGATTTTTTGTGTTTATTATTATTTTTATATATTTTTTATTATTACATTTATATAAATTGTGTTTATTATTATGACTGGGGAGCTCAATCTCAACACTGTTACCTGCTACCTAAATTAATTCTTAGATCTAATTGGTTTATTTTTAAAATAAAATTTTGGTTAAATCAATAGTGTCTTCATGCTATTAGCATAGCCGCAGTTTAGCTATTTTTCATGTTTTTGCTAATTCTATTTTAAAAACTCAGTTCTGTTTTGTTTGGGGTTTTTTTGCCATAAAATATCAATTATTTGAACATGCAGGCGACCATTTCTTAAAATGGTAAAACCAAAGGAATTAGTGGACTTGCTTTTAAACATTTCCTGGTACAGTTTACAGTTAAAGAGTGGAGACAAGTGGGTAACAAAGGCTATTTTTCCAGTGTTCTTGAGTAGATTTTGCTAATGTTTTTAATGACACATATTAGTTTTGAAATTAGGTAAATGTACAAGACATTCATGCTTAATCAGACAATATACTTAATAATAAAATGTATTTAGTTATTTTGTGTGCGAAATATGCCTTATATTGCAGCACTGGTTCATCCACAGCCCTAATCAGGCATTTCCTCCACAGCCTGAAGCACAATAATCTGTTTACCAGAGGAGAAGAGCTGAGAATCTTCTGCTCTGGATCAGACTGTAAAAGATGAGAATCAGAGTAATAAATGAGATCGAGCTCCACCTTCAGCAGTTCAGCTCCTGTTAAAGTTCCTCCGCTTCTGAACTCGGAGATCTTCTGCATCTTCTCAAACCCAGACCCAGATCTTCTGCTGCTCCGCTTTTCTGCAGCAGATACAGCTACAGCGCCCCCACTGCTCTGGAGAGGAGTCACAAAGCACCACGTGATCACCAGAGCCGGTGGGTTTAAACCCCGCCCCCTCTGCAGTGATTGGCCAGTTGAGAAAATTTCACTTTCTTATTTTTCTAATACTCTAAGAAAATCAAATTATTACAAGAAATGCATTCAAATGGAGAAATTAAAATTACACCATTTTGTTTTATATTTTATATATGTATATATTGTTTGCCCACTCTCAGAAATAAATCAGTTATATATTTTTTCTGTATTTGGATACAGTTCCACTGAGTTGTTAGTTTCCTCTCAGCTTTAACCTTAACCGCAATAGATAACAACCATCTATTTACTCCCTTTAGACTAGATCACACATTTGGTTTTTGGAACAGACTGGGAATTACTATATTTAGGCTACGTTCACATTACCAGGCTTAAGTGACTCAAATCAGATTTTTTATGATTGTGTAAATGTAACAAATCAGTTTCTTTTTTTTCTAATCAGATTTGAGTCACTTTCATATATGGTCCTAAATCGGACACGTATCCGATCCATGTACATGCAGCATCAATGTGAACAGTCAAATGAGAATTCATGCGTCTTTTTGCCTTTGCGCATTAGCATTAGCGCTACATGCTTCTCTCTCGTACCCACACATATCTTGGTGCAGCTGTGCAGCCTTAGCTGTAAAAACAATGTGAACCGTCAAGATAACCAAATTGGATTTGAGCAACGTGCCTTGTAATGTGAACGTAGCCCTAGAGAACTATATGCTAATGACACCTTTCACAGATATTAAAGATTGTGTTCCAAATTCAACCTCTTGCGCACCAATATGTTTAAATACTTTCAAATCCGCCAATGTGCCCAAACACTCTTTTCCCCGTTTCCAAGACGACCTTGGGAACGCTTGTTACGATTTCTGTTCACTCAGAAGGTTGATATTACAGTTTTACAATATTCTTATGTCCTTTACTGACTTCACTTCATGCGATTGCGTCTTGCAATTAAGACTGAAGTGGATCTCTGGAGCGTAGTATTAAAAAAGACACATTTGTACATGTTCTCAACTGAATTTAATCCAGTTTAGAATGGTTCATAGGACATACTTATGTAAAGCCAGATTGGCAAGTAATTACCCTGAGGGTAAATCTCTAATGCCCTCGATGTGGTAAAGAGCCTGCGACCCTATTGCACATGTTTTGGACCTGCCTGATGCTTAAAAAAAATTGGAAAGCAGATTTTAGTTCTTAAAACAGAGCTTTTAGTAGCAATGTCAGCTTTATAAATGTCAGGTTACACTTGCAATCAGGGACGAGTCATTAAATAATGATCATTACACTAATTATAACAAGACTGACTTTTGAATTCATTAAAAGACACCATCTGTTAAACAACAAACACATTTTAATATCAGACAAAGGTAACCTAAATAAATATAAAAAGCAGATTTTAAATGATAATTCCATTTATTAACGGACAAAAAAAATCTATTCAAACCAACCACATGTTCGCTGTGTTCCTATATGGCTCGTAGCAAACTGATAACACTTCTTTCATGTCTTTCGTTCAACAATGGTGTTCTTCTTGCCACTCTTCCATAAAGGCCAGATTTGTGGAGCACACAACGTATAGTTGCCATGTGGACAGATTCTCCTGATCCACCTGAGCTGTGGATCTCTGCAGCTTCTCCACAGTGACCATGGGCCTCTTGGTTGCTTCTCTGATCAGTGTTCTCCTTGCTGGATCTTTCAGTTTGGTGGACCATGGCCATGTCTTGGTAGGTTTGCAGTTCCTAAATACTTTTTCCATGTTTGGATGATGGATTTTTAAATGCTGCTTAAGATGTTTAAAGCTTGGGATACATTTTTATAACCTAACCCTGCTTTAAACCTCTTCTTTACAACTTTATCTCTGAGCTGTCTGGTGAGTTCCTTGTTTTTTTGTTGCTGTTTGTTCACTAGTGTTCTCTAACAAACCACTGAAGCCTTTACACAAATTACACACAGCTGGCCCCCTAACTACTTTAGTGACTTCTGAAGGCAACTGACTGCACTGGATTTTTAAACCGTGTATCATTTATGTTCCACTTCACAATTATGCAATTTTTTGTATTGATCCATCACTTAAAATCTCTATAAAATACATTTAAATTTGTGGTTGTAAGGTGGCAAAAAGTTCAAGGTGTATGAAACCTTTTGCAAGACAATCTATTTGGAGATATCTCAGTTGGGTAAATCCCTTCCATCAGTCTGAGCAGTGATAGTTTTCTCATTTTTGTGAATGAGCTGGTGAACTTGGAGACCACTCTCTGTGGTAAAACTCTGCCCACAGTCTGAGCAGGGATGCTGCTCTTCCAATCCAGTGTGAACGCTCTGGTGATTTTGCAGAAGATGCATTTGAGCAAAGCTAATCCCACACTCCGAGCAGTGATATGGTTTTTCTCCAGTGTGAATGCGCTGGTGCTGTGTGAGACAATTACGTCTAGCAAAACTCTTCCCACAGTCGGAGCAGGAATAAGGTTTCTCTCCAGTGTGAATGTGCTGGTGAATTTGCAGAGAACGCATTTGAGCAAAGCTCTTCCCACATTCTAAGCACTGGTAAGGTTTCTCTCCAGTGTGAACGCTCTGGTGATTTTGCAGAGAACGCATTTGAGCAAAGCTCTTTCCACACTCTGAGCAGTGATACGGTTTCTCCCCAGTGTGGACACGCTGGTGCCGTCTGAGACAAATATGTATAGCAAAACTTTTCCCACAATCAGGGCAGGAATATGGTTTTTCTTCAGTGTGAATCCGCTGGTGCTGTGTAAGACAACTACGTGTAGCAAAACTCTTTCCACAGACTGAGCACTGATACGGTTTCTCTCCAGTGTGAACGCTCTGGTGATTTTGTAGAGAACGCAGTTGAGCAAAGCTCTTCTCACACTCCGAGCAGTGATACAGTTTCCCTCCAGTGTGAATGCGCTTGTGCCGGCTGAGACAATAAGGTGTAGCAAAACTCTTCCCACATTCTGAGCACTGGTAAGGTTTCTCTCCAGTGTGAATGCTCTGATGATTTTGCAAAGAACGCAGTTGAGCAAAGCTCTTCTCACACTTTGAGCAGTGGTACGGTTTCTCTCCAGTGTGAATGCGTTGGTGTGCTTGGAGATTACTCACTAGGGTAAAACTCTTCCCACAATATGAGCAGAGATGCGGTTTCAATCCTGTGTGAATGCTCTGGTGATGTTGCAAAGAATTCCGTTGAGCAAAGCTCTCTCCACAGTCTAGGCACTGATATGGTTTCTCTTCAGTGTGAATGCGATTGTGTATTTGGAGAGAACCCTTCTGTTTAAAACGCTTACCACATTCGGAGCAGGAATATGGTTTAATCCCAGTGTGAATGCGCTGGTGCAATTGGAGCGTGTTTCTATCTCTAAAACTCTTCCCACACTCTGAGCAGTGATACGGTCTCTCTCCAGTGTGAATGCGATTGTGTATTCTGAGAGAAACCTTATGAGTAAAACTCTTTCCACAGTCCAAGCAGGAATACGGTTTCTCTCCAGTGTGAATGCGATTGTGTATTCGGAGAGAAACTTTCTGAGTAAAACTCTTCCCACATTCTGGGCAGGAATACGGTTTCTCTCCAGTGTGAATGCGAATGTGTTTTTGCAGAGAACCCTTATGAGTAAAACTCTTCACACAGACTGGGCAGGTATACAGTTTCTCTTCTGTCGGAGAGTGCTGGTTCAGTTCGACAGTTTCTGAGTCTCCACAACACTTCCCAGACGCTAAAGTGTAAGGAGTTTTCTCCATGTTAGTATTTTTTGTTAGTTTGATGGCTTCATGCAGAAGGTACCAAAAGATGTTGTTGATTGAGTACTGGGGTTTTTTTGGATGCCATTTCCTGACTTTTAATACTTTTAGCAGCTTAAAATTCGCTGGATTCCCTCTGTGTGAATTTGATCTCAGGAAGTTTGAGGACACTATGAGCAGAAGGAATCTTGCAACATGACATTATTTATTTCTGGAAAAGAAAAACAAGAGAAGCAGTTCTTAAACATTTTAGAGCACGTACCATAAATGACCAAACTAAAACTTTCATCTATCACCTACACACCATTTCACAAGAACACATATAGAACACACACATGCTTATTTATACACAGAGTAAGCTAGACGTGTATTCCACACAAACATACAGTCATATCTTTAGCCAGTTTTTCTTCACAAGTTGCAGCACACAGGCTTTTACTCAAGGACCAATTTAACTAATATTAATTATTATAAAACTGTAGTAGATTACATACAGGTTCTAACGGGTAATGCACAAAACACTAACTAATGTAATGTTAGGAAAATTACTGTATAGTGTACCCCTTTGGTGTGCTTCTTGTACCACAAGTAGTTTGAGAACCATAATGCAACAAGATCATACAGTTGTTGAGAAATGTAACTTTAAAATGTAATTTTGTTACAGGGTAATTACTGGCTCAGTGTTAAGATCTCATGGACTAGTTGACTACCAAGTGAAGTAGTGGACTATTAAATGAAGTATTGGACTTGCGAGTGGATGATTGGAACAGTAGACTCCAGACTGAACCGGTGGACTAGCGAGTGGACTAGTGGACTACTGAGTGAAGTAGTGGACTACAGAGTGGACTTGTGGACTACTGAATAAAGTAGTGGACTACCGAGTGGAGTAGCGGACTAGTGGACCAGTGGACTACTGAGTGGACCAGTGGACTACCGAGTGGACTAGTGGACCAGTGGACTAGTGGAGTACCTAGTGGATCAGTGGATTACTATGTTGACTTGTGGCAAATGGACTAATGGACTACTGAGTGGACCAGTGTTCTAACGAATGGGCTACCAAGTGGGCGAGTGGACTACCGAGTGGACTAGTGGACTACCAGACCAGGGGACTATTGAGTGGACTACTGTGTGGACGAGTGGATTATTGGACTACTAAGTGGACTAGTCAACTACTGAATGGACTAGTGGCCTACCAAGTGGACTAATGGACCAGTGGATTACCATGTTGATCCGTGGCCAATGGACTTCCGAGTAGACTAATGGACTACTGAGTGGACCAGTGTTCTACCGAATGGGCTACCAAGTGGGCGAGTGGACCAGTGTACTACAGAGTTGGCGAGTGGATGAGTGGACTACCGGAACAGTGGACTATTGAGTGGACTACCGAGTGGATTATTGGACTACTGAATGGACGAGTGTTTGTGTCACAGACACAAAAGAAAATAATCATTAGAGGTATTTATAAAATAATAATAATTAACAAAAACTTGTATGCCAAATAATCTTTTGAATGTTCTGTATTGTGATTAATTATGTATATTCAAGACATTACACCAGCCCCAGTACATCTGTATTTAAATCAATGTTCCAACCCGTACATATTTTATAAAACCGTGCCTGATCTGCCCTGTGAAGCATAACATATAATATTTTGTACATAGTTTGCACAGAATTAAATTGTGTGGTAAAGATCACAGTTTACATTAAAACAGGGAGGTTGTTTTCTTTGTTCTGTTAAATATTTAAGTGTGAAATTACTCTTTGCTAATAGTGCAGCTTTACTCTCCAAACTGCGGCATTAAATACAGTAGTACTGTTACTGCTCTGGATTATAGCGTGTAAACAATGTAGAAGCAGTGTAATAAATGAATTAGAATTATTACCTTTAGCTCCTCTTAATGTTCCCTTAGCTTCTGAACACACTGCTGCTCTTCTTCTTTTACTGTGGTTACTGGTGTTTTTTTTTTGTTTTCTTTTTTGGCAGCTTGCATTCTTAGTGCATTATCACCATCTACTGGACTGAAGTGTGATCACACTGAGATATAAAAAAAATAAGTTTGTGTTTCTTTTATAAATTCTAACGCTTTGTTCACATTAAAGTGACTAAAATCTGATTTTTTTGCTAAGTGTGGCTCAGATCTGATTTTTTCATGGCAGAGTGAACGTGCCGAATTCAATGGCTGAAAAAAAGATGCAGAGCTTTCAGACCTCAAATAATGCAAAGAAAATAACAAGTTCATATTCATAAAGTGTTAAAAGTTCAGAAATCAATATTTGGTGGAATAACCCTGTTTTTTAAATCACAGTTTTTTTCATGCATCTTGGCATCATGTTCTCCTCCACCAGTCTTACACACTGATTTTGGATAACTTTATGCTGCTTCACTCCTGGTGCAAAAATTCAGGCAGTTCATTTTGGTTTGATGGCTTGTGATCATCCATCTTCCTCTTGATTTTATTCCAGAGATTTTCAATTTGGTAAAATCAAAGAAACTCATATTTTTTTAAGTTGTCTCTTATTGTTGATGTACAGACTCAAAACAGAATTTTAATTATATTTAGGGGGACTTTTATTTTGACAGAAAATGGTTTTGGACTCCAACACGCCTATTATTGGTTGGCGGGGCGAAATCACGCCCCCAGACTACAGTGTGAATCTCTGTGCTCGCCAGGTGTTGGCGCTAAACAGCACGTGCGTGTCTGTCTGTAAGGTAAGAGAAGAAGATGTGTGATGGAGAAATGTATCCAGTATGTATGGGAAAAAGATGTTTAGCAGGGGTCTGCTGGTAGGAGGAATGTATCCAGTGTGTATTTTTGTATCAACCCTTTTTAATTGAAACAGCCGGCTCTGCACCTGGGTTTGGTTTTGATTGGCTGCAGGATTGAACAGTATATTGAATTTCTGGGGTGAGTATGATCTTTTATAGTGGTTATTTACCTATTATGCATTTTTTCTTTACATAACACAACTTAGTTTAATGGACGAGTCATGTTGCACTCGTATAAGTGTCAATCCTGCAGAAGAAAATCTGAGGTGTTCTGTCAAACTGTGCTACCCTGTCCTGATAGCAAAGAACATTTAATTTTTGTTGCATTACATGTTTTAAAGTTTATTATAGCATATATTATATTATAGTATATTGTTATATAATAATATACCATAAAAAACATGGTGACGAATGAAAATCTGTTCTTTACTATATTTTATGAAGCATAACCATCTAACTTTATTTCAAAATGTAGAAGTGCTGGAGATAAAATCAGCTCTACAGGTTTAAAATGTGTATTTTTTGCTTCTACAGGTCTTTTTTTACCATTTAACAATGTACATGCTTTAATTATCTCTTTAAGTTAAATTGGTGACATCACAAAACATTGAATTAATACAATCATTTCAAGTATGCACTACTGCAACAAAATTAAAAATTAAATGTACTACATACAATTACTGCATACAATATGATATGGCACACCCTTAACTGAGATATTAAAAAAATACAAGAATTTTATCAGATTTGTAACAGAAGTCAATGATCCACAATGTCATGATACTAATAATAATGCATTTTAAATATCTCCATATGTCCAGGATTAAAGTAAAATAAATGATACTGGACAGATATAATCTGTCTCTAGTAGATATATACTATGCAATGAGAAGAGGGTGCATTTTTATTTTGCTAAAAACAGTTAAATGATTTATTCATCTGACCTTATTTACAGAATGTAGAAATGTTGGAGATAAAATCAAATTCTTTAAAAGGTGTATTTTTTGCTTCTACAGGTCTATTTCAACCATTTTAACAATGTAAATTCTTTAATTACGTATTTAGGTTAAATAGAACTAATTCTAACACAATTGATAGAACACAATTTATGTGTTATTAAGTCATGTTTTCTCTTTAATACAATAAAAAAAAACATGAATGAGCTGTATAATGTATTAAACAGATTTAATGTTAGATTTTTCTAACAGTATTCAGAACTGGGTCTAGGCTTTTATGGGTTAACACTGTCTAATTGCCATTAATCGTTAAATGCCGAATTCTGACTTTGAAAAAAATGTTCATTTAAAGGGTTTAATGGTCAGGGCTCAGAAGCTACACTTACAATCATTTTTAGGTGAAAGCTGCTCCAATCAACTTAGAAATAATAATATTAATACTAATAATTATACAAATAGAAAACACACAAGATATACATGTTTAATGTAGAGTTTAATACAAACCATACATATAAAAAACATAACGTTAAATCAGTGATGAATCAGTGTAAAGCTGATGTGCACAAAAAACATTGTTTGTTAGAGAATATAGTGCATTAGAGCTAAATCAATGTATTTTTGCTGTCTGTATAGCAGATTTACAAAATATTAGAACATGCAACATGAACAGGTTGTTGAAACTAAAACATGGGATGGATTTTTTTTTTACACATTTTTTTTTTAATTTCTGTTGCACCTTTGCACTCCCACATCCTCTTTTTTGTGTTGTTGTTGTTAAAAGGTTTGTTTTTTATTTATTTATTTATTTATTTATTTATCCAGATTTACCTGCAGAGACCAAATACTGGAAAATGGAGTCCAGAACGAGCTCAACTCCCCAACCAACATCCAGTCGTGCATCTCGCAGACATATGCAGGAAAACAGATGCCGGGAAGCTCATCTCTGCCCGGAGTGTGGGAGGAGCTTCAGTTACCAGAGTTACCTCCAGCGACACCAGCTCATCCACACTGGAGAGAAGCCCTACCAGTGCTCGGAGTGCGGGAAGAGCTTTAGAGATGGAGGTACCCTCAAAACGCACCAGCGCATTCACACAGGAGAGAAACCGTATCACTGCTCCGAGTGCGGGAAGAGCTTCAACCACCGCAGTAATCTGTATCTGCACCAGCGCATTCACACCGAGAAGAAGCTGTACGACTGCCCTGAGTGCGGCAAGAGCTTTAAACGCCAGAACACCCTCAGACGACACCAGCTCATCCACACCGGAGAGAAACCGTACAACTGCTCAGACTGTGGGAAGAGCTTTAACCAGCAGAGTACGCTCCAGCAACACCAGCGCATTCACACTGGAGAAAAACCCTATTTCTGCTCAGACTGTGGGAAGAGTTTTAGACACTACACTTCTCATCTCCAGCACCAGCGCATTCACACCGGAGAGAAACCGTTTTGCTGCTTAGAGTGTGGAAAGTGTTTTTACCAACAGAGCAACCTCCAGCAGCACCAGCGTGTTCACACTGGAGAGAAACCGTATCACTGCTCAGACTGTGGGAAGACTTTCAATCAACAAAGCACTCTCCGACAACACCAGGCCATTCACACTGGAGACACCTTAAATCCCTGTTCAGAATGTGGGTTGAGTTTTACTACAGAGGATCATCTTCAGGAGCATCAGTGCGTTCACAGAGATGATGAGCTGTAGTATTGCTGACCTGACTGTCAGCTGAGCTTTGGGCGAATGAATGTACTCTTTCAAGATGCTGTAAATTGGAGATGAAAACGGATGAGGTGAGTTCTTAGCTATTTTTAAAGTTAACATGAATGATGCAGACAGATTTTTTTTATAGACAGTGAGGAAAATAAGTATTTAAACATTGGACTTTGCAAATTCTCCCACTTAGAAATCATAGAGGGGTCTGAAAGTTTCATCTTAGGTGCACGTCCACTGTAAGAGACATAATCTAAAAAAAAAAAATATATATATATATATATATAATTTATTTATCAATGTTAATATTTGGTACAGTAGCCTTTGTTTGCAGTTACAGGTCAAAGGTATCCTGTAGTTTTTCATCAGGTTTGCACTGCACACTGCAGCAGGTATTTTGGCCCATTCCTCCACACAGATCCTCTTCATGTTTGAGCTCCGCCATATATTTTCTATAGGGTTTAGGTCTGGAGACTGGGCTAGGCTGCTCCAGAACCTTGATATGCTTCTTACAGAGCCAATCCTAGGTTATCCTGGCTGTGTGGTTTGGGTCATTGTCATGTTAGAAGACCCAGCCATGACCCATCTTCAATGCTATAACTAAAGGAAGGAGGTTGTTCCCCAAAATCTTTGCAATACATGATCCCGCTCATCCTCTCCTTAACACAGTGCAATCTTTCTGTCCAATGTGCAGAAAATCACCCCCAAAGCATGATGCTTCCACCCCCATGCTTTACAGTTGGGATGGTGTTTTTGGGACCATTCTTTGTCCTCCATGGCGAGAGGAATTAAGACCAAAAGTTCTATTTTGGTCTCATCTGGCCACAGATCTTTCTCCCAGGACTCCTCTGGATCATCTAAATGGTCATGATTTCTAAGTGGGAGAACTTGCAAAGTAGCAGGGTGTTCAAATACTTTTTTTCCTCACTGTAGGTCAAGTGGATTCAAAAGGGAACCTAGGATTTTTTTTTTTTAATAAGGAGCCAAGTATTTTTTCACCAGTCAGTCCACGTTCGAACACTTGAATGTATTATAAAATTGATTATTTATTTATAAATTACTAATACATACCTTTGTGCCCAGAATGTTGCACAGGCTACTCAAATAAAAGACAGAAGTGCATTTTAAGTATATTTTTAAAAGTATACTTAAAAAGGGAAAGTACATACTTTTAATATTAAAATTAATGCGTACCTAAATACATATTAAATGTACTATTTTGGAACAACTTATGGCAACTTAAGTACTTGTTAAGTTGTAATTAAGCTATATTTAAATACAACATTAAATCATTAGATTGTGCTTTTGAGTGTTTTTATTTTTCGTAAATCTTCTGCAAATGTAAGTAGATTTAAATATTTCTTGTTTAAACATAATTTTTAATACACTTGAAGTATTAAATTGTAAATGTACTACTTTACGTATTGATGCACATAATGCCAAGACATGGTGTTTATTATAGTAATGTTTTTTAATTATTAGATTTTAGAAGTTGGTGGATTTTTGTATCTGTGTTTAATTTGTTTTATTGAGCTTTCTTTGTCTCTATATTCATGAAAATTGCTTTTTCTTTATGAATTCCAGAGAAACTGCCTACTACATCTCCGCCTGCACTGGAGCGGTATGGGAGCATATAATAACATCCACCCACTACTGGATCTTGGAGAGCAAGTTATACAGCATGAATAAATGAACTTTAAAAAAGAACATCTTCAACTTTATAGTATATTTACTAGTATATTTAAATTATATGTATTCTTTTATTGCTAACCCAACTCTGTAAGGACTGCCACTAGACTCTGATCATGTGATCATTAAAAAATACATTTGCTGAAATCAGTATATGAGCTGTTTGTTGTTTTGTGGTAACATATTTATTGCAAACCTTGTTTAATTACAATATTCAATAAAATACACAACAATAAATTTGGTCATTGGTCTGTATATTGGTTCATGTAATGCTTGCAATTTAAGGCTGGCCAGAAATATAGCCGTACAAAGGCATAGGACATTTGCTATAATAAATCTAAGCCCATCCTGTAGTAACTTAGAACAACATTTGCAGAATTACAGTTTATCACAAAAAATATATTTTTTTTTCTGTACCTCTCTTTATTATTAGTTGAATCCAACCAAAGATGACTTTACAACCTAAACATATAACTCCACATTCTTCACTCTGCATGTCTGCATTTTTGAGAAGGAGGTATTTAACAACCTGTATAAAAAAGCAGCTGTGGCAAACCTAAGACTTTTCTGATTTTAGGATTCCCAATATTAATAGGGCAATGTATTATTATTCACCATTCACGCTTGAATGTAATTTATAAAAGCTTACACAGTAAAACATATGGAGTTCATTTTGCACCAAAAGTTTTACACAAAAAAAGAAAAATGCAATCAAAATGTATCGTTTAAAAAAAAATCCAGTTCTAGGCCAGTTGAACTTCCAGCCAAAACCTACAAGGTGCTGGTAGGTTATCTCATTAACTAGCTCTTTACTAGCAGGGTATGCTATATTTCTAAATGGCTAGCTAGTCTAGAGCTGGATTTTTAAAAAATTAATAGGAAAAATGTATGTTGCAAAAACAGAAAAATATCTAACAAATATAGATTTTTTTAAGATGCTAGGTTTCTTCATTATTCTTTGCAGTCCTTTGAAAACTATTTGTGTTTGGATGACTTTTTACTTTTCACAACAACTGTCAGTTCCAAAACATCAAAACATCTCTCGTATATATAAGCTTTAATCATGCTTAACATTACAATTTATGTGCATCAGTATGGGTAGAACAAATTATTCTGATGATTCCTCTATCTACTGTAACTGTAGGTTAAAGGAGAACTTTGGTGTAAAATTTAATTTTGTTGTAGTAAAACATGATAAAAAGTTCTTACCTTTGATGAATAGCACACCTCCATTCTCCAACAGCGTTCAGAGATCCAGAAATTTTAACAGTTTAGACTGGGTGATACGGGGCATAATTTACCCGGATAAATCACTTTTTACACCGTTATCTAGCTCAAAGTAGCTCCACACCCACCATATTTGTACTAATAATGTCATAGACACATATATACATAGACTCCGCATAGCCTACCTCCTGGCGCCGGCTGCTACACTATGTGGAGTCAATATAAATATAGATATTGTAAATGTAAATATAGATGTTATTATCAGTACAAATATGGCGGTGCTCGGAGCTGAAGCTGTAGTGTAGGATGTAAACAGTGTGTTTTAATAAGCTTCCTCTGCACTTTTAAAGTTATTAATGCCTCATTTTAAAAGGTCCGAGCTCTCCGGATTCTAGCAAGGAGGTGTGGAGCTACTTTGAGCTGAATAACGGTGTAAAAAGTGATTTATCAGGGTAAATTATGCCCTGTATCACCCAGTCTGAAGGGTGTTTGGACAAACTTAAAATTTCTGGATCTGTGAACGCTGTGGGAGAACGGAGTTGTGCTATTCATCAAAGATAAGAACTTTTCATGTTTTACTACAACAAAAGTCCATTTTACACCAGAGTTCTTCCTCCTTTAACCCTTACTTATAAAATCAACAGATCATCAGGATCAGGAGAACAAACTCTTGTGTTTCCTCCTCTGATGTTTGTTGAGTGAAGTTTTGTTTTTGAAGTATCTTCCACAGTGTGAACATTCATCGGGTTTCTCCTCATTGTGAATGAGCTGGTGTTCCTTGAAATGGGTCTGCCGTTTGAAAGTCTTCCCACAGTCTGAGCAGTGATGACCCACTTTCTTTTTGGTGTCTTGTTGGTGAGTGCGCTGGTGTCTGCGGAGATGATCCTGTTTGCCGAAACTCTTCCCACAGTCAAAGCAGTAATACGGCTTCTGTCCGGTGTGAGAGCGCTTGTGAAATTGTAAGTGATTCAACTGAGCGAAACCCTTCCCGCAGTCGGAGCATTCGTACGGCTTCTCTCCCGTGTGTTGGCGCTGGTGTATTTTAAAACTACTTCCATTTACAAAACTCTTCCCGCAGTCGGAGCAGTGAAAAGGTTTCTCTCCCGTGTGAACACGTTGATGCCGTTGGAGGGAACACAGTTGATTAAAGCTCTTCCCGCAGTCCGAGCACTTGTGCGGCATCTCTCCGGTGTGGATTAGCTCGTGTCGCTGGAGAGAAGTCTGTGCGGTAAACTCCTTCCCACACTCTGAACAAGCGAACCGATTCCCTCCGGTGTGGCTGAGCTGGTGTTTCTTGAGCGAACCCCGAGAAGCGAAGTCCTTCCCACAGTCTGAACAGTGATGCGGTTTCTCTCCAGTGTAAACGCGCCGGTGTTGCGTTTTACTTTGAGATGTGTCCGTCTGGTGCGCACCAGATGAGGTTTTCTCGGTATCTGAATTACTTCTGGAGGCCATGTTTATGGAGTTAATGTCTTACTCTACTCTCAGTAGCCTGAATTCACCTCTTCACTGAACACAACTCCAGCAACGTTGGTGAAGGAAGAGGATTTGGATCATTTGGAAAAGTAGACATATAGAGGAGCTGTAGAGGACTGGTAGCAAGGTGGTATGCAGTTCTGGAAGAGGAGGAGGAGAAAGAAAATAAGTTAAATAAGTTAAACATTTAAGCACACTTCAGTATACACTCCTGATGGCAAAGGACTAGTGCTGGGCGATTATGGCCTAAAAAAAACAATCACAAAATATCACAAAAATCTGATATTCGATTATAATCGATTTTCTTCCCCCTCTACTAAAAATCAAACTACAGCTGACAAAGAAAATGTTCAAAACTAGGTTTACTTGCAGAAAAAAAAGAGAGAAAATTAGGAAATAACACCCTAAACAAATCACAGAAGAAACTTTGAAGAAGAGATTATTACCGCAATTCGGATTATTTCGCAATTAATACCACACAGATCCTCATCTTAGAGAGATGATGCTGCAGTTTTTAGAAACAGTAGGATATATTTCTGGCTAAATATACAGTACAGGCCAAACGTTTGGACACACATTCTCATTCAATGCATTTTCTTTATTTTCATGACTATTTATACTGTAGATTCTCACTGAAGCATCAAAACTATGAATGAACACATGTGGAGTTTTATGTACTTAACAAAAAATGAGCTGAACCTCCACAGTCACCGGACCTGAACCCAATCCAGATGGTTTAGGGTGAGCTGGAGCACAGAGTGAAGAAGGCAAAGGAGCAACAAGTGCTAATAAAATTCAGGTGGCCACTTCTTGAAGCTCATTGAGAGAATGATGCCAAGAGTGTGCAAAGCAGTAATCAGGGCCAGCTTCAACCTATAAGCCCTGTGCAGAGTTTCCCTTTTTAATTGGTAGAAAAACATTTTGCAAGGACCACAACACATACATTTAGACAACTTATGCCTAACATACATTCAGGAATTAACCAGAAGCATGAATCATTACTTATATACTTAATCAGAGACGTTCCAGAGATTCAGCTTTCACTGTCCTGTAGTGCTTTTCTTTTTTTAAAAGTAATGCTGTCGGTCCACAATGAGAGCTTGATATCCTAAGGAATCGTAAAGTTCAAGAGTTTATGACTGTCTGTCTTGCTCCTGATAAGATTTGTGTTGGTCCAGAACGCAGTAGGAACCCTTGGGAGAGGCTGGAGGAATGTTAAAACAAATCTCAGAAGCCATTTTACAATTTATAGATGTTTACTTTCAAGGCTTTTAGGCTGATTCCAGAGCTTTTTAGTCACTGTGGGGGACGATCTGGTGTCAGATGGTGTGTGTGGGTGTGTGTGTGTGTGTATGTGGTTCTTCAATAAGCTTGATGAAACTTTAGCTCATCCACTACATTCCCCACGTACTCCTGCCTAATCTCTTATATCCTTCTGCCCCTACAGTGTTCAAAGCAGTTTCTAATGACCCACAATTTTTTTTATTATTTGTTGTGTTTTTTTTTTATAATAAATCTTTTTTGTGCATGAAACATACTGGACTCACGGACGGTCATTGCAGAAAAGTGTAAATGAAAATAATAGTATATACAATATTTATCATTTGAGAAAAAAAAAATAATAATAACTTTACCATGATACAGTGGTTTTTGCCATATAAATATACTAGCTACATCTACTGGGAACATGCTCTAATATGGTGCTTCTTTTGTATTTTTACAGTTAAATATACACTAGGGTAGCACAACTCGACAGAACACCGGCAAAAAAAGGTCTTAAGACCTATCCTATCTCATTGTTGATAGATTATTTATTGCAACGTTTGCAAATTGAAGACTAGAATTTCTATGGAAACATTAAGCCATTAAATAAAAAAGGTAAAACTATTTATTAAAAGCAAAAAAAAAACTATTAGTTAACTTTATACTCACATGGTCAGCTCTGAACTCATGGATCTGCTTCTCTGTTGCTCTAAAGATGATCAACTTTAAATCTCAGCATTTATATCTAAAATTATGTAAGCCCATTCCCGCCACCTAAAAAAAGTAAATAAAAAATTCAGCTCATTATTGTATTATTAAGTAAAGTGCTATCCCATTATTTTAAGATACAACGTCATAATTTAAAGATACTATCTTATTATTTTGTGATAGTAAGACATTATTTTGAAAGAAAAAACTTTTTTTATATTCCCAAACGCAAACACAGTTGCAAACTCATGACTAAGTACCTTAAAAAATGACTTGTTATCTTAAAATAATGACTTGCTCTCTTAAAACAATGACTTAGTATCTCAAAATAAGGACTTAGCATCTCAAAACAAGGGCTTGCTATCTCAAATTGCTGGGATTTTTGTTGTTAGTTTTAGATGGTGGGAATGGGCTTCCATAAAAACTTCTCCGCAGCTCTTAGAAATTCAGCAGAGATCATTATAAAGAAGCTAAACAGGACAGAACAGATTTTTATCATTACCTTTAAAACCTCCGCTCCTGCCCGGTTCCTCCTCGAGCTGTAGAACAGGCTGAAGGATCTGCTGCTGCAGCTTTAAAGCCTTTTTAATTTATAGCTTCGTTGTTTTCAACTGCAGACCCGCAGCCATGCCTGCTGGCCGGAAGCGTGCCGATCTTCAAAATAAAAGTCAAATGTATATACATAAAAAAAAGTTCTGTACCAGATTTTAAACTTTTTTTAATAATAAATATTGTGTTTATTATTATTGTTAATTTTTATTCACACTTTTGTGTAATAAACGCGAGTCCAGTGGTTGTTATATATAGTGGTTGGTATATATACATACATAGATGTGGTTAAAAAAATAAACTCAGCACAAATAGTTTTAAAAATAATGTAGGTCGGCGCATGCGCAGTGCCTTTAGGTAGCACGTATCGATGGGGTAGCAGAACTCGACAAAACACCTACTTTTTTGGGTAGATACTCAAAAAACTGCCATCTTATATATCTTTTATAAACTCTGATCTTAAAATATATTTGCAAACAATTAAGTAAATGGGCCCCTCATTGAATAAAAAAATTGGTAGATCCCTAAAAGTTTTAAAGCATTACAATATAATTTAAATAATACTAAACATAAAATAAATCAATAAATATAAAAGATAATTTGAGAAATTCTTGTGGCTGATCATTATTTTTTTTTTGGCAATTCCTCTGGCTATTTTTGTTGTTGTTTTTTCTTCTTTTCTTTATTTACATGTCCTTGACATTGTTTATTTTCTGCTGTCACTGCTTGTTTCCTGTTTCGATTTATCACTGTACCCATTTGTATAACTAATAAAAAAATGTAAAAACTCAACAAAACTTCGGCTCGCCCTAAAGGTCCTTACTCTAACTCTATCCATTAAGACATAGATCATTTTTCACCCCAAACCAAGTCAATTCACTTAATATTTATAAATGGTTTCACATTTGCACGTTTTATTTGGGTTAAATCATTGGTTTCACAAAGGAATAAACCTAAATGCACCAAAATACACACCAATAAACCATGTGAGCACAAATTCTTCTCTGATTGGTCAAACTGCTGAATTTTATTCATATCTGGGTAGTGAAAACACAAAATAACTACAATCACATAAGTATTTACACTCACACAAATAGAAAACAGTTGCTTAAGCAGTCGAACAAAGTAACCTTCTTTTCCTCTTTCCTGCTCCTCCTAACTAAGAACAGGTGCAGACTATGGAGTAACATGAGCACAATAACGAAACACAGTTACACAAATGTGACACTATTTGCTGCATTTTTATATAAACAGATAAAGCATTGGTACCATAGTTTTATATTATAGTAAAAAAGTAAAAAAAAAAAAAAAAAAAGGAACACACACTAGATCCTCCCGAACCCAAAAAAATAAATAAATAAAAAATGCTGGCTCACCTGAGTTCTTATTTCTAAATTATCACAGTGTTCGCGAAATAAAATAAGGTGTATTATCCTGGGGCTGTGTTGTGCTACCTGCCACCATGACACTCCCACACCCCCCTCTAACTCTACACAGGTATAAGAAACATGAGAAAAGTAAGATTAGTTTTTCACACACAAAAACAAGTCTACCTTACACATACAGTACATCACACGTACACAAAGATTTCAAAGCAACAGGTATAAAAAAAATGGATTAATTCTCTCACATCTAAAAAAAAAACATTTACCTTAAAAAAATGAAGCAGCTCTTCTTAAATAGAACAGTTGTTGTTAGTTGTTGTTTTCCTCTAACTCTTGAGAAATCAAGAATCTGTAGGCCTCTAATAACCAATCTGTGTACATTTAAAAGGTTCCCATACATAAATTAAACCAAAGTACATTTATAGACAAAATTACTCATAAACTGTACATGTGGCTACAAATACAAAATCTGTGTGCAGTAGGTTTTCCTCAATGATAAATAAAACTAGCAGTGTACTACTACTAGTTATTGTCAGTGAGTTTTTTTGTTTTACTTTAGTATATTTCGGTTTATAAAAGTTACACACTTTTATGCAAAGTGACAATAAAAACAGTAATGAAAAACATTAAGTGCACACATGATTTCACACAAAAAAAGAAGAAAAGAGAAAAAAGATAATAGACTCGGTTCTGATACATCAGCTCACAGATGCAGCCCTGGGCTGATCCACATCACCCTAGGAGTGATGAGGGGAGAGGGTGCCATCTACTGTACCCACCCAGAGAGAGAGCAAGACCAACTTTGCTCTCTCAGGGCTCCGGTGACCGATGGCAAGCTTCACAAACAGGTTTTGAACCAGCGATCTCCTGATCATAGACCCTTTTTAAATCTTATACAGTCAAATCTTACACATAAATAATACAGAAGAATGTCAAAATGTTAATCAACATATTGAAGCCTTCCATCATTAATAGATCATTCCTCATATTTACAAGTGCTTATCATCTTATCTTTAAACATTCTTTTAAATTTACACAATGTTCTACACATTCTAAAATGTGTCCCATAAATGACCCAAGTGTTAAGGCGAGCGTAAGTAACAATGGAGGACACACAAGTACACGGTACACATGTGATTATAATAAAAAACGTACGGACCTCCATTCAGGTTCAGTGAATTGTACAGTGAACACACACCCACAGTTGGCTATCCTATATCACACGCACTGAGGAGCCAACATCTGAAACATAAAACCCTGCGTAGATGCTCTGAGTGAATGTGGTGTTGAATGTGTGTAAGTGTGTGAGTGTGTGTGTATCAGGGGAGACTCTGTAGAAGGACAGAGTGCCGGCTGGACAGTCCACATACACTCCTACTCTCCTACAGCCGGAGGGAGGACAGGTGAGATCAGTTCTGTTATTATTGTGATAAACAGAGTATCTGTTATTAGAGCAGCTCAGCCTCCAGGAGTTTTCATTCTCTCCAAACCGACAGTCCGGTCCTCCTCCTTTCCTGCTGATGGTTTTATAACTCAGAGCTACAGCAGCTCCTCTCCCGCTCCACTCAGCCTCCCAGTAACAGCGCCCAGTAACACTCTCTCTACTCAGAACCTGCCAGCACACATCAAACCTCTCTGCATGATCAGGATACGGCTGCTCCTCTCCCCACACTGCCTTCCTGTTCCCCTCACTCAGAGACAGACGAATGTATGCTGTGTTTGGGTCCAGTGTGAGATCACAGCCATCTGAACACAAAAAGATTGACAGAGATATAGTCTGCATTTAAAAAATATATATATATATGTATATTTATACACATGTTTATTGCCTGAGAACCAAAATTGTGGAAAAATATAAACAATCTCAAGGTTGCAATCCATCTCCAGAGAGTTTGATGTTCCTTTTGTCCACAGTGCACAACATAATCCAGACATTTACAACCCACAGCACTGTAGGTAATAGTTCCAAAGAAACTCAAACTGTTCTGCAGGCTAGGGGTGCATCAGTATCAGTGTGAACTATTCGTCAACGTTTGAATAAAATAAAATGCTATGGCAGGAGACACAAGAGCCCCCCCCTGCTAACACAGAGACATAAACAAAAATAGACTGCAGTTTGCCAAAATGTATGCAAGTAAGTCAAAATCTTCCTGGCAAAACATCTTGTGGACACATAAGATCAAGACAGAGGTTTTTGGTAAAGTATATCATTCTACTGTTTATAAAAAAATCAAATGAGGCCTATAAAGCAAAAAAAGCAAGTACATACAGTCAAATATGGCTTCAACAATGTTTTGGGGGCTGTTTTGCTGCCTCTGGCACTGGCTGCCTTGACTGGGTGATAATGTACAACTTAGTGTCAGAAAGCTGGGTTTGGGTCATGGGTCTGCAATAATTTTCTTTTATAAATTTCAGGGGTGCCAACATTTCTGCCATCACTGTAAGCCCAAAAATATTTGGACAGTGAAACAATCCTCATAATTTTAGGAATTGCAGCCAACTTACATTTATTTAGTCCTGGTTTGATTCTGATTTTCCCTTCATGTTCCACTCTAAAAAAAACACACAAACACATACAGAGAGTGAGAGAGATGTCTTATTGTTAAAAGCTGCATTTAACACATACTATATATATGGTTGGTTGAAATATTAAATATTAAAATTCTAAAAAAGGGTAGGTTATATTCTATCAGTTCAAATCATATAGTGTGACAAAATAGTCATATGGTGTGAGAAAACCCTGTCACACCGTATGACACTGTGTCACACCATATGACGTTTCATGCACTTAGCATGACTTTAAGCAATGTGGCTTTATGCTAGCATCATAAAACCAGGCTAACTACAATATGACAGTATAGTTTTAGAGGTAATATTAACAAAAAAAAAATTATTTGGGCATTTTGGTGTAAAATGTGTCACACCATGTGACAGTGCAAAATGGAATTGAAGCAGGAGTGCTAGATATACTTGATTTTCTTGAAATCATAAAGAGCGATAACACACCCTGTAACTTTCAGTCTCCTTCTGAGGTGTTATTCTTCCTCCCCAAAGGTCTCCAAACAATTGCCCATTTAAAAACCATATGACATAAATGTTTGGGACAAAATGTGGCTTCAAAATATTATGCACAACTTTTTACCCAAGCAGACTCACAAGTAGACATCTGGGTTATTAATATATGATTGATTAAACAGAAAATAAATTAGTTTGCTTGTTATTATTCAAAATCTAACTTTGTGAAATGTGATTGGGACGCCATATGAGCTTTTTCTGGTTTGACTGAAAATTAAAAAAAAAAAAAATGATAATCCCATGAATGCTCTGTAAAATTATGTAAAACAGCACTTTTTGAACAATATCATCACAGTATTTGACATATTCTTCTATTATTTATATATATTTGACACACTGGATCAAAAAACACGTCAAGTCAACCACCCATATATTTAAGGCATGACAATGATGACTTATGGCATGTTCTGGAATGAGTGGATGAGACACACCTGAGTTAATCTAAGTTATGGGGTGTGTTACAGGCATAGGCGTAGGAACCGGGGGGACCCAATATTAGAAACAGGTGGATTTGTCCCCCCCAAAAATGATATCAGTTCGCTCAGGTCAGCTGTACTATTAATGAGGAGACAGACCGGACCAATCACGGAGCCGGTTCAGGTATTAAGTCACGCTTCTCAGTAGAAACAGCCAATCAGCTTGCTGGTTTTGCGGCGCGCGGAGCAGAGGCAGTTTGCTGTTGGGGAAGCCCCGCCCCCTCGCTGTGAGATTTAGCAGCGGGATCGGGACGCAGCAGCTTCAGCTGATTTTAAAACAGATCTGGATATACGGAGATTTTACTAAAATAAAGGTAATGATAGGCTAACCACTTCAACTGTGATGATATGTTTCTGATAGCTGGTTAAAAATACACGTCTCTGAATCAGCACACAGTTTAAACCCACTGTGATTAATAAACTGCAGCTGTGTTAGTGAGTTAGCTTAACTTTGGAATGAGCTAGATTGGGAGTCAGGGTTAAAGAAAAAAATAAAATATATATGTAATGTTTCCCTGTACCTGATCAGCTAATCACTTTAATTTTCAAACTGTTTATTCATTTAGGATTACAGGACTTACTGTGAGCTATAATGAACGAAAATTGATTTAACTAACTAGTTATCTAGAAGCTGGATGTAGATGATCGCCAGAATTTTGTACAGTACTTTATGTTGGTAGTTTAAAGCAGTTACTTAACCCCGATCACTGCCCTAAACTAGTGTTTTCCACCTGATCAGCTAATAAACAGTCATTTACTGAGTTTACCTGTTAAAATCCTTTAGCTCCCTATGGAGCCTAAATTAATCATGTATATCCACCAGAGGAAGCTCTAGAATATGCAGAACATTGTTAATATGCAGTAGAATATATAAGAACTGGGTTGAGAAACACTGCTGTAACGTGACTTCTGTTCATTTGTATTTCACAGTAAAACCACATATCCTGACGTTTATAAAAATCTCTATGAAACGTAAAGTTACATTCTTTTACATAAAAGGACACCATCTTAAGAAGAGCTCCCAGTAGAAAAAAATAAAAGTGCAGGAGAAAATGTAAATATACAACAGAATTGACATGCCAATACATAATAATAATAATAATAATAATAATAATAATAATAATAATAATAATAATAATAATAATAATAATAATAATAATAACAATAATAATAATCTGTTATATTATTTTAAATATTAGGTGATAACTGAAAATTTTTGTCATATGTACATAATTCAGACATTGCTTGCATAATTTTTCTAACAACAGTAGCTGTAATGTGGAGTAACATGTTTAGGTTGTAAAATCACCTTATAATAATAATTTACTTTTAATTAAAAGTAATTTCCACAAATGTTGTTCTAGGAAACTATTGGGTGGGCTTGGGTTCATATTGGCAAATGTGTCCCCCCCAATATCAAGCCCGCTCCTACGCCCTTGGTTACAGGTGTGCTTTGAATTGCTTTTATAGTTCATTGCTGATGAGCTTTGTGCAGAAACGCTCATAAAATGACCGATTTTGAACTTGTATGACCCAAGTCTCCTGACTGTTTATTGAGAGATGACTGTGTTCCATAGCTGGAGGCCAGGACGGTGCTCAGAAGCACACACAGAAAATTATGGTGCATTTTAACCCAAACATTTTTTATTTACACTTTTTAAAATCTGAATCCTCAGTGTAAGCTTCTGTGATGGCTCTCTGTTTATATAGCAAGGACATCAGTGTTCTCTCTCTCTCTGATGCAGATGAGAGCTGAGTGTTTTTTGAGCTGTTCAAAGCACCTTCTTAACAGTCGGAAAGGGTCTACTATGACAAATTGGCAAGCTGACTCCGCCTTCCTCTAGCCACAGCTGTATAGCATTTAACATGAGTTTTTAATGTGTTTTTATAATCACCTGCAATTTTGGTGATAATTAAGGTATAATATGGTAGTTCTTACCACTGTAATCTATAAAAAGTTTAAATATGTAATCCATACCCCACTGGTACTGAGAATTTAGCTAAAATTGGCAGCAGGAGAAAAACAACTAAGAGTTATGATATTATAGTGTGATAAAGCATTAGATTTTTTGCAAATGTTTCAATAACATTCCTATTTTAATTAGAATTTAATTTACATTTTCTTTTAATTTACATTTAAAAGGAAAAATACTAAATAAAGATTTTTAATAAATTGATAAATTGAACCATTTTCCACTACTATCAAAAGTGCTCCATAATTGTCATGATATGCATCTTGTAATACAAAGTGAAATGTAGTGAAATAATCTCTAATCCCCACTATGTAATGATGCATTTAAAGTAAAATGTAATTTCTCTGCAGATGCTTAATTTTTAGAAAATCAAAATATTCAGTGTTTCATTTACACATACACAACTCCAAAGACAGTTATCCATACCTGAGTGTGTGTTGGGAATCCTCTAGTCTAGCAGACAGCAGCTTTACTCCTGACTCTCCTGGGTGATTGTAGGTCAGATCCAGTTCCTTTAGATGAGAGGGGTTTAAACTGAGTGCTGCAGCCAGAGAAGAACAGCCTTTATCTGTGACCATGCAACCAGATAACCTGTAGAGAAAGAATTTGTATTTAAGTTTTTGTTTGACATCTCCAAACCAAAGCGACAGTTTTTCATCTGTATGTCATCTATGTCACTCTTTTCTTTGTAATATCTTATTATTATATTATCATTACTAATCCTCTATTGAATTCAATGTGAAACACAGCTAAGCATTTGTATGCCATTATATAATAGCACTTAAAAGTACAGAAAACAAATCAAAATGGAAGTATTAGCAGTAGGATGAGCTGTATGTAGCATGTTTTAACAAGGTTCTATTATTGTTTAATAATTATTAAAAAATAAACACTGAAACACCTGAGTGTCTGCAGTTTACAGTGTGAATTTATCAGTCCAGCAGAGAGCAACCCCACTCCTGAATCCTGCAGGTCATTGTTACTGAGGTCCACCTCTATCAGGGAGTTTTCCAGGGTTAAAACTGATCCCAGAATTTCACATATCCTTACACCAAGATTACACAAAGCTAGTCTGCAAAGAAAAAACAATTAAGATATATATTAAAATGCAATCAAAAAAAGATTTTCAGGGGCAAATAACATTTAAAACAGTAAATGTATACATAGTATGATATGCAGTAATTTTAACACCACAAAGAATTACATTTTTTATCATGCAGTTTGCGTGCAAGAATTAATTCACAGAAACACTGACTTGAGAATCTGCAGTTTACAGTGTGAACTCTTTAGTCCAGCTGAGAGCAGCTCCACTCTTGAATCCTGCAGGTCATTGTTACTAAGGTCCAGCTGTATCAGGGAGGTGTTTGCCAGGTTTAAAACTGATCTCAGAATTTCACATGTTTTTATCCCAAGATTACATGAAGCTAGTCTGCAAAGAGAAAAAGAAAGAGAATGATTAAAAATGATAGTTTTTGTTTGTCTTAATTGTACAAATGTTTGCTTATAATATCACTTGCTTGCCCGATGGTTACAGTAAAAATACTGACACATATAAAAATGTAATAAAATACAATGCAACAAAATATTAGTTTTACAGTTTATTGTTACATCACATCCTTTTCATCCATTCAGTAATGAATAAGTACAAACACTGACCTGAGGACCTGCAGTTTACAGTTTGAACTCTTTAGTCCAGCTGAGAGCAGCTCCCCTCCTGAATCCTGCAGGTCGTTGTTACTAAGGTCCAAATGTGTCAGGGTGGAGTTTTCCAGGTTTAAAACTGATCCCAGAATTTCACATGTCTTTATCCCAAGATTACATGAAGCAAATCTACAAAGGAAAAGTTAATATCACAAATATTACAATAACTAGTATATACTAATATATATGTTAACTATATTAACTAGTATATATATATATATATATATATATATATATATATATATATATATATATCAATTGAATGACTAAATCTTCAATTTGTTTAGATTTTTAGATTTTGAAATTAAATTAAATTTTTATCTTCCCAGCAATAAATTAAGAGAAATACTAGCCTGAGTGTCTCCAGTTTACAGTGTAAACTCTTAAGTCCAGCAGAGAGCAGCTCCACTCCTGAATCTTGCAGGTAATTGTTACTGAGGTTCAGCTCTATAAGGGAGTTTTCTGATTTCAGAACAGAGCTGAGAGTTTCACAGTGGTTCATGGTGAGATTACACTCTTCTAGTCTGAAGAAAAAAAACAGAAAAAGAAAACAGCAGAGTTAAGTTAAAACAGTTCATTAGTCAAGCCTTACCAAATATTTGGGGCTGTGTGTATTAAGCGTTCTGCTAAGCCTATAAATAAGGTACGTAGGCATGGCAAATAAATAGCCATATGGCAAGCTGTTTCAATAAAAAACATATATAATATTTATGAGTTCTCCACTAGCGAAATATGTGCTGACTTGTGAGCAGGGTTGCTAAGCTAAGTAAATACTGTATTAATAAATACTGATATGCTATTTGTACGGCTTATGTGTATTTTTTCTACAGTTAGAAAGGATGCTAATGTGTTAAATGACTTCGAAAGATGCATATGACAATAAATCATTTACTACATAAACATTATTTAAAATATAAGAAAGGTTGTGGTCCCCAGGTGTTGTGTCACTGGTGTTACTGCATGAAATCTAAACAACATAGATGACATTACTTTACTTGTTTGTATATTTCTATATAAATGTATATTTTGTATATTCTATACATGTATATTTTCTGTATAAATTTATAAAATAAGTATATCATACAAAAATCAGGCATAATATTACCTGCCTTATTGTTTCTACACCCACTGTTATAAATAATGCACGGCATTCTATGCAGTTAGATTATTACAGACTATAATTCCTTTGTTTTCCTTTAGTATCAAAATGACTTTATTATTCTCTTTTCACTCTGTTCTTCAATGGTCAGGACCCCACAGTATAGACCACCACAGAGCAGCTATTATTTGGTGGTGGTTGTTTTTCAGCATTTCAGTGGCACTGATTGGCATGGTGGTGGTGTGATAGTGTGTGTTGTGCTGCTACGAGTGTATCAGATACAGCAGTGCTGATGGAGTTTTTAAACACCTCATACCACAGTGCCCACATGTACTGCAGAGGTTTTGTCCCTTTCTCCATCGTCAGTAAACAACGCCAGAAAAGCCTAAATGCTTCCATACCTGTGATTGAAACAAGTCAATAGGCAAAATTCTTTGTCTTTTCAAAATTTAGATCATTAAAACTTTAAATACCTAACAATTTCCCCTTAATAATGAAGTAATATTTATATTTAAAATGCATACCATACCTTGTAATACACACAAATCACAGATTATCTGTGACCTGTTAAACCTCTACAAATGAAGAACTAGTAGATGACCAACACTAATTGTGTAGCAACAAATGAGCTTCCATTTTGACTTTACATCTGAGTGAGTGCAGTTTTTTGTTTGATCCACACAAACCAGCACAATACACAAACACCTTATACACCACCACTATGCCTATTAGTGTTACTGCAGTGCTGAGAATGACCCACCACCAAAAAAAAATCTATAAAATAAAATACAATAAATAAATAATAATAACAGCTGCTCTGTGTGGTCCTAATAAATTAAAGAACACTGTGAAAGGAGGATGATAACGTATGCAGAGAAACAGAAGGACTATGTGCTGTAACCGTAGAACCTTTACATTGTTATTTAGCTTATGATTTCATATAAAGTTTTTGAGTGACATCATTGGTGTGACCTAAAGTACTTTATTTTTACAGAACAATAAATGTTGATACTCACAGAGCCTTTCTGCAGTTCTTCACAGCTGGAAGCAGTTTTACATAAGCCTTACATGAATTGCTGTATTTCTTCAGATCTAATTCATCCTTCACCTCCTCTGACATCTGCAGCATGCAGCACAGAGCTGAACACTCTGTAGCGGACATTTTATATTCTGAGGGTTTCTCTGATTTTGAGAGCTCCCGAATCTTTCTGAAAAAAGGCTGGTCATTCATTTCAGTCAGACAGAGGCAAAGGTTATTAGCCCTGTCATTAGGAAGGTCTTCTCCCATTTTCTCTTTGATGTGCTGCACTGTTTTGTTGATGCTCTCTGAGCTGCTCTCTGTGTGGATCAGGAAACCCTGTAGGATCTTCTGACTGGACTCCAGTGAGATGCCCAGCAGGAAACGATAGAACAGATCAAGGTGTCCATTCTGACTCATTGAGACGTTATTCATCACTTCCGTTAAGAGCACATCCAGTGAAACATTTTCAGGCCATCCACTGTCCAATGGAATAAAAACCTTCAGTACCTCCATGTTCTTGATCAAGTAGCAGTGAAATACATAGAGAGCAGCCAGAAACTCCTGAAAGCTCAGATGAACAAAGCTGTAGACCTTCCTCTGATAAAGCACACATTCCTCCCTCAAGATCCCAGAGTACACTGAGGCTTCTGTGAGATCAATACCGCTCTCTCTCAGGTCCTCTTCAAAGAACATCACGTTTCCCTTCATCAGCTGATTAAAAGCCAATTCAGCCAGTTTCAGAAGCACAGTTCTGTTGGACTCCAGCAATTCCACTGTATCCCTATCACAGCTTCCCTCATACTTCTCATTCTTAATGTTGGCCTGAGTGATCAGGAAGTGGCAGTACATTTCAGTCAGAGTTTTAGGGATTTCTTTGCTACTCTGTCTCAGGATTGGCTGAAGCACAGTGGCTGAGATCCAGCAGAAGATTGGAATGTTGCACATGATGTGGAGCTTGCTCACTGTCTTAATGTGGGAGATGATTTTCTGGGCTTTGTCTTGGTCACTGATCTTCTTCCTGAAGTACTCCTCCTTTTGTGGGTCATCAAAACCCTGAATTTCTGTCACACGGCTGATGTACCGAGGAGGAATCTGATTGGCTGCTGCTGGACGGGAGGTTATCCAGATGTGAGCAGAAGACAGCAGCTCTCCTTTGAGAAGGTTTGTCATCAACACATCAACTGATGATGTCATGGTTACGTCAGATACTTTCTCACACCCCTCAAAGTTCAGAGGAATTCTGCTTTCATCCAGTCCATCAAAGATGAACACAACTCTGCACATATCATAGATCTTAGGGTCCAGATCTTTGAGATCAGGGTGAAAGGCACACAGAAGTGTATGAAGACTGTACTGATCATCTTTAATCAGGTTCAGCTCTCGGAATGGGAACACAAACATGAAATCTACATCTTGATTGGTCTTTCCTTCAGCCCAGTCCAGAATAAACTTCTGCACAGAGACAGTTTTCCCAATTCCAGCAATTCCTTTAGTCAGCACAGTTCTGATATCTTTATCGTCTACACTTTTGCTTTGTCTGAGGCCACTGTCCATCGCAGCTCTAATGTTCTCATCTTCAGTTTCTCCCTCTGCATCTTCTACACGTTTAAAGATATTTGAGCAGTTGATTGGAGTGTTCTGTAAGTATCTGCTGGATTTTTTCTCCATCTGTAGAACCTCATGTTCTTTATTCACTACTTCACTCTCTCCCTCTATGATGTAGAGCTGAGTGTAAATCCTGTTCAGGAGGGTTCTATTCTCTGGTGTTTTGATTCCCTCATATAAGCTCTCGTATCTGTTCTTCATGCTGGTTCTGTGTTTCTGTAAGACTCTCTGCAGAACATCATCCACTGGTTGGTAGGAATCCTGATTTATAGACTCCTCTATGTGTGGATGTAGAGCAGGACGTGTTCTAGATCTCTTTCTACAACAGGGACAGATAAAGTCTTCTGACAGAGCAGTTTTGTCCCAGTAGCTGCTGATACACTGTCTGCAGAAACTGTGTCCACAGGTGATCGAGACTGGATCTGTCAGAAGCTGCTCACACACTCCACACCTGGACTGATCCTGGACCAGACCACTCCTCCCCCTGCTGGGAGAGATAAAGTCATCAAGGGTGAAAGTGTGCATATGGTTTTCAAAATATGACTAGTGTTTTTGATATAATTTTTTAAATAATAAACTGTAGATTTAAAAATTATATTAACAGTTTATTCTCATTCCCTGCTTTTTTCCAGAACTCATAAATCTTCCTGTCAGTTTAACTGCTGTAAAATTCATAGGTAAAGCCCTATCCAGACAGGATTCTTTTCTCAGGGGGACATCTGTGCAAAATATTTCACCCTTCTACTCAGTGATAAAACTCCTGCATCCAAACTGATGAAACTCAAACATGTGGATCCACATGGGACTAACTTTACTGTAGAAACACAGGGTTTAGCGAAAAACAGTAGGCAATTCAGCCTGTCATTTTTTCAGAGAACGTCTGAGAAAAAGGTACATGGTCAGTCTGGACGGGAATTAAATTACAGAGGACCCTCCACAACCCCACATCATTATCATTGTGTTACCAGTTAACACAGTGCTCTATCTCTTTTATCTGCTGTAAAAAGAAGTCAGTTTGTGTCTCACCTAGGACTGACACCAGTTCCATCAGTACTGAAGTAAGGAGGATTAAACATTGAGTTGTTGCTCTTCATAGACACATAGCTGGGTTCTGAAGATTCTGCTTTGGTATTGAGGCAAGGAGGATTAAATATTGAGCTGCTGCTCTTCATACACACACAGCTGGCTTCTGGAGATTCTTGAGGATTACACAACCTGGTAAAGAGATGTGTAGAATGTTAAATAAAGATTGCTTAAAAAAACTTCTGACAGAACTGACAGGACAGATTTTGATTGGTTCTGTAATAAAAGACAGAATAACTACATTAGGATATTTTTGAGTTTGGTTATCTATAGTGTGTGGTTACTACTTCTCAATTAAAAAGAAATAGATCAGAGAAACTCATGTACAAACTGATATAGGATATTGTGAAAAAAATATCATTTATTTTTCTACGAGAAACAAAGTAAATGAATCTGGATAAAGGTTAGTCTGATAAATATATATATATATATTTAATCTGAACACCTAAATCATCTGGCATAAACATCTGACACACACACACACAAAATAAAAAAAGCTTTTTCCTATTGCTGTAATAAGAATTTATTTAGAATTATGTTGGTTATTCTGTGTTTGTATGTCACTTTGGACAAGTGCATTAGGGCTGGACGATGCTGTAAAAATTAAATCTTGATATTCTTCAAATGTATAAACAATTCTTGATTGTGTTAAAACACTAACAAACAGCAGCATTTAAAACGAGCAAATATTAAAAATATTGTTTCTTTGTCATTTATTTTCAAGGGAGTCTGAATAATATTTCTATGAATATAATATAAAAAAAAGTGTAATTTCCTTTAAACTTATGAGCAGATTTTATTTTGACCATGGTGCAAAATTACCTCCTTATATTCCAGTTTAGAAAAAGTATAAAATATGTAAAACATTGGCATATATAATAGTTCTTTAAAGGTTTCGAACAGAAGCACAAGCCTCTCTACTGATCAGATCTACAACCTCCATGATACTAGTTAGAAAACTGCTTTACAACAGTAATACGTTTTAATTTTGAATTAATTCAAATGATCTCCCATCACTAACTTGAATTAATTAATGATGGGAGGAAAGAGCTGAAAAGTTATTTATTTTAATAACAATTTTACACAAGTCACACAATAAAACAGTGATCAAACAGTGCAGGGTGATCACAATATATTAAAGGAACAAGACTCATTGGAGCTCATGTTAAGTAACTTATGTTCAGTTACTCACTGCGGGACAGGAGGTTCTTCTCCAGATCTGGAAAGATGAGACTCCATCGTGAAGGAGCTTCAGATGGACACCAGAGATGCTGTTCCCTGTGAAGAGACCAGATATTATAATCCGAAAAGTGTAATTTAATTAATATCACTATTACTAAACATGGAAATAATGTATCACCTCTGCATCATTTAGTAATACTGGAAATGAGGACATAGAATTACGAATTATTTTTAAAACACTGAATATAAAGAAGCAGAGTTACTTTCAGGTTTGTTTAAAAAAAAAAAAAAGGACCCGCTTAAATAACAACAAAATTTCAGGTGAGTTTCTGTCCCTCTGCTGGTCAAACAGCGCTACTGCACATGTGAACATGAACACGCCCTTACAGAAATACACCTGTAGCGACACAGTTCCGGAAACTCCCATATTACAAACTACACGATCATAATAATAAAACAGCATATATATATATATATATATATAATTTGTAGAATTACTCTGTATTTACACATCTGTTTACTCCAGGTTCTTCATGTGTAATCCGACCCTGAGCTGAGCTGAAAGAACAGTTCTGTATCTGAGGAACACTCACAACATCTTCTTACTTTAATCTGCAGGTTCATCTTCTACATTCTCCTTAGTTCTGAATTTACCGAGATAATCCGAACCTCTGTAGATCTTCTCTCCTCATCTAAAGGAGGAGCTACACCTTACTTTCAATTTCAGCTTACGTACACCTTCCCATATACTTCCCTTTGTCCGAGAGGAATGAACAGTGAATATCACTGGCTGTTTATAATTTACAGTCATTGGTGGAGACGACTGAAGGGCGGGGCCGCTGTCAGTCACTTGCTGGTGGCAGCCAATAAAATCACACAGAATTGTAAGATACATTGAAATATTCATGAACAAGTACTGCTTCCCAAACATGCTCAAATGTATTTTTTATATCATTATTATTTTTTTAATTCCACATACATTCTGGTCTCTTGTACACAAGCTTCATTTGTTGTAGCATAATTCGCATTCATAGAGAACACAATAAATACAAACACACACATATGAGCACCATTTTTGTTAATTTGTCTGATTTAAGATTTTAAGATTTAAGATTTTAGCCTGCACACAGATGTGGTTAGAAATTTTATACTTTTGCAGAAGCAAGGGTATTATGACTTTGTCATAAGGGTGTCTCAGTTCTGTGGTCAGCATCTCCCCCCCAACCACAAACATGATGTTGAGACATGCAACAAAAGCATTGCTTAAGACCTGCATGTACATAAAATCTGAATTTTCCAAAATGTGTTCAGAAAGATGTTCTATGGACAGAAGAAACAAAACTGGAACTAACTTATGCACAAAAGAACAGTACCATGCAGGGGGAAACAAGGCAAAGCACAGAAACACCAAACTGCCAGCTGTGAAGCATGGTGGAGGGAGTAATTATATAATTTGTACTGTAGCTGGTAGGGGTGGGTGACACAGCCCTAAAATAATATCACAATATTTCAGGGTATTTTTGGTATAACCATATTTATTTGTAATAATGTAACATAAAAATAACATAGCAACAATCTTTAAAAGTATTCAATGCAAAATATTGCATGGATATTAACTGCAAACAACAATACACAATAAGTAATATACTGTTTTTAAACTGCTTTTATCTAGATGTTTGTATTATCACAGTTCCCCATTTTTCTCTGAAGTTAATAAAAAGATTAAGTGTCCTTATAGAGCACTAAAGATTCATACATGACTGTACAGAGTCTGTTCAGCAAATCCAAATGTTGAGCCGGTCACTGCTGGAGAAAAAATGTCCTTCTGAACTGCTCATCTCAAACCTGCAGCTGATAAACAGCATTGTGTTAATTTTATTTTATCCAGTGAGGGTAAAAATGTGAATAAAATCTAATGATAACTAGGCTCCTTTGATACTTTGGCCAGTTCCTAATTTAGGGAAGTACCTAAGGACCCTCACTAAAATTGATAAAAAAAAAATTTTAAAACGCAAAAATAAGCGTTTAATTAGCCTAGTTTAAGATCAGTTAATTAGATAAAGCTGTTTAACCTCTAATTAGTCTGTAATACCCACCTAATTCGGTGTATTTTAGTTAATTGATGAGATGTTTTTTTTTATTTATTGTCACAGTTTTACTAGTCCAGTTAAAAATCCAGTTAAAGGCCAGTTAAAGATGGTATTGGCTATTAGTTTCATAAGAAATTGTTATTTTAGGTTTCTACACTGTTATTCAGACTATTAATTATTATAGTGTAATAATGATAAAAATAATACTAATAATAATACAAATAATAATGTCATTGTTGTTTAGAATTGAAATATATAAATTATTATTCTAATTTGTTTTGTTATAGAAAAAAAATCTGGTAAAATGGTAGAATGTCTAGATATCTAATTGTACACTTTAATCTTTTCTTATCTGTAATCATTTCTTATTTGCACTATAATTTTGAGTTAAGATAATTTTATAATAATTTTATAATAATTTTGAGCTAAATGTGCTAGCATTGGACATTAATATTATAGTAAAACATGAACCAACTGTTGCAGTGTTTGTGTATTTTGACGCTGTATCTCTGATATTAATATTGTAAAAGAGTCACTTTAGGGTAAAACTACAACAGAACATGCTGTGCCACATTTACTGCAGAATAGAATTCATGAATAAAATTAATGGTGCCATGTTTGCCTGGTGTTGGTTAGAGCTTTGGGCTTAGGATTGGAACCGTCTGCTTTCTAAACCGGGATATACAGAGACTTTTATTGTACTGTGTACAAGTATAATAACAACAACACATTAACTTACACATATTGCATTTATTAATATTGTGAAGAATAATTATTTTCACACAAACAGCATCAACGTCATTGAATTTTAAGTGTTGTGGGTTTGACGGATGGACTTACACTGGCCAGCAGATGTCGCCAGTGACAAACTTTAGTTCAGATTTAATCCTTAATTTGTTTCATTTTCATATACATATAATGCAGAAACAAACATGTACACACAAACATATAGAAAAATAAATTAAAATATAAAATATTTGTTTTTTAAACTATACAAGTAAATAGTTAGCTATCCTATAAATAGCTAGCTATATATGTAATATATATGTTGGCAACCCCTCTTCTATAATTTATTAGTTTTATGATTCACCATTTACTTACTTCCTTGTTATGATCCGTTATATTGTAAATATAGCACCTGTCCTGCAGGTGCACCACGATGGAAAAAAAACATGCCTGGTCGCTTTCTCTATGGGGCGCGTTCTCAAGCGCCTGTGTTTGGGAGGAAGTGACAGGAGGGTAAATGGGGAAGGAGTGGATGGGTGCCTGATTAGTGCTGTGCTTGATATGTATTATCAGGCATTCCTCTCACCACCAATACTTTCAGAAAGGTAAACTCAGTTTGTGGACGCAGGCTAAGCACGTAAAGTAGCCCAGCTCCGTTAGCTTGTTAGCCTTTCGTCTCCATTAACCTTCACTGCTTTTCAGAAAACCCTGAAATCAGAATTCTGTTAAAGAATTGCTTAGGTTGTACAATTTGTAATAAAGGGATTATTGTGCTGGATATTTTACTAAATACAGGAGATTGTATAATCTGTGTAGCTGCATATAAACGAAGATTACTGGTCTTTATAAAGTAAATCTACAGCTAACCAGTGAATTCGGAATAAACATATAACTTACCACCACATGCTTTCGCAGGTTTGATGTGGAAGTTTTGAAAGCTGACAGCTCTGTCCGGCAGGGCAGAGCATGCATTAATTCCTTGTTATTCCACATGCCAGCATCCGTGCGCCAGTGCATCCGCGCCATTTGTTTTTTATTCAGACAATTGTTTTTTTCCCAGCTATTTTTTTACTCTGTAACAGGGAGTTTTCCAATGTAGTGAAGTAAATTACTTGTGTCAAAATGTACTTGAGTAAAAGTACATTACCTATTTTAAAACTACTTTAAAAATTACAAATTACTCAGAAAATCTACTCAATTACAGTAACAGTAATATAAATGTAAATGCAATTTGTTACTTTCCACCTCTTCAAATTACAGATATGATACAGATACAGAATTACTGTGGTTATTGCCACAGTAATTTGCAATAGAGGAGAGCTTTACCAGTTTTAATTGATCCTGTGAATCCTTATTTTTTTCTTTAGTCATACTGAATCTGTACTTTTGTACTTTTATTATACAGTTTATTAGGACTAACCAATCTGTACATTTTAGCTAGTATAACAATAGTATAGGTGCACCCTGTTTACATTTATTATAAGGTTTACATTAACCATTAGTCATGCATTGCCACTGTAATGACACTGATATACTAGTGATATACCATGAGAACAGTGACAAATAAAAAAAACAGTGTTTGACCTGAAGCTGACATCCATTTAAATATTCACTACTTTCCCAAAAGCACTGGCAGAAAAATTGTCATGTTCCTTAGATCTATTTTTAAATTTTAGAATATGATAATTATCAATGCACAGTGTTCTCAAGTCTCACGCTTTGAGCATGTGAAACACGCACCTCAGCGAGTTCACACGCTCACACGCCACACATGGTATTTTTCACGCTTGCCAATCCATCGGCTGTATATTATAATGTACTCTCGTTGAGCCAATCAGAATATAGATCGCTCTGTTGTTAGGCAGACCAAGTCAAAGAGGGTGGAGTTTCAGCCAGAGTGTCAGGCACGAAGAACTGTCCGATTCGAAAGTTCTGAAACACACGTCGGTGAACAACTGAAGGAGAACGTAGTATTTAAATAATACTAAACATAAAATAAATAAATAAGTAGAAAAGATAATTTGAGAAATTATTGTGGCTGATCATTATTTTTGCAATATTTTCAAAAGATGGGATAACTGTGGAATGTTTCTTTTTGTTTTTGTTTTTTTAGATTGTTTTGGCAATTCCTCTGGCTTTTTTTGTTGTTTTTTTCTTCTTTTCTTTATTCACTTGTCCTTGACATTGTTTATTTGCTGCTGTTACTGCTTGTTTCCTGTTTCGATTTATCACTGTACCCATTTGTATAACTATTTTTTTTTAAATATATATATATATATATATATATATATATATATATATATATATATATATATATATATATAAAAAAAACTCAACAAAACACCTGCTCGTCCTAAAGGTTCTGACAGAAACTCTATCCAATAAGACATAGATCAATTTCCCCCCCAAACCAAGTGAATTCACTTAATATTTATAGATGGTTTCACACCTGCATGTTTTATTTGGGTTAAATCAGACTCAGGTTTGTTGTCGTTGTTTACTTAAAGCGTATTCTCCCTCTGTTTTGTTTGGTTTCACACAGGCATAAACATAAATGCACCAAAATACACACCAATAAACCATGTGAGCACATTGTCTCCTTTGATTGGTCAAACTGCTGAATTGTATTGATGTCTGGGTAGTGAAAACACAAAATAACTACAAATAGAAGAAATCAAAACATGAAAAGCATCACATAAGTATTTACACTCACACAAAAAGAAAACAGTTAAACAGTCGAACAAAATAACCTTCTTTTCCTCTTTCCTGATTCTCTTACCTAAGAACAGGTGCAGACTATGGATTAACATGAGCACAATAACAACAAACAGTTACACAAATGTGACACTATGTGCTGCATTTTCATATAAACAGATATAACGTTGGTACCATAGTTTTATATTATGAAGTAAAAAAGGGATCATACACTGGATACTCTCGAACACCCCCCAAAAAAAAGCTTGCTCACCTGAGTTCTTATTTCTAAATGATTACAATTATAGCTAAATACACCTTCAGTATATTTTACACAGGAGTGTAGGCAAAATAAAATAAGGTGTATTACCCTGGTGCTGTGTTGTGCTACCTGCCATCATGACACTCCCACACCCTCCTCTAACTCTACAAAGGTATAAGAAACTTGAGAAAAGTAAGATTAGTTTTTCACATACAAAAACACATCTACCTTACACATACGGTACACCACACTTACACAAACTGTACATTTCACATTTATGTTTAACGCTAGAGATCATAGGAACAGGTATAAAACATGGATTCATTTTCTCACATCTAAAAAAAAACATTTACCTTAAAGAATAAATGAAACAGCTCTTAATACAAACTTGCCAACTTTCAATTATTGCAGAAATAGAACAGTACTGGGAAAGTTGTTGTTTTCCTCTAACTTTTGAGAAACCAAGAATCTGTAGGCCTCTAATAACCAATCCGTGTACATTTAAAATGTTCCCATGCATAAATTAAACCAAAGTACATTTATATCCAAAATTGTATTATTGATAAACTGTAAACCTGGTTAAAAATACAAAATATGTGTACAATATGTTTCCAGCAATTTACTTCTACTAGTTAATGTCAGTGAGTTTTTTTTTTACTTTAGTATGTTTCGGTTTATTTTATGCAAAGTGCAATAATAACAGAAATGAAAAACATTAACTGCACACATGATTTCACACAAAAAAGAAGAAAAGAAACAAAAGAAAAAAAAAGATAATAATGATTATCAGTAATCAAAATTTTCTAGTATCAGAACTGGTAATGACCGAAAAGGTGCAGTCTGAAGCTTTTACTTTTTTTAACTACCCTTTGTTAATCTTACTTTCTTTCTATTTTTTCCCCCATTTTCTCCCCAATTCACACAGCCAATTACCCAACCCACTCATTAGGACTCCCACTATCACAAGTGATGCCCCAACACCAGGAAAGTGAAGACTAGCACACGCCTCCTCTGACACTAGTGAAGTCAGACTCCACCTCTTTTTGAACTGCTGCTGATGCTGCATTGCCGAGTAGCATCACAGCACTAACTAACGCTCAGAGAAAAGCACAGCAACTTGGTTCTGATACATCAGCTCACAGATGCAGCCTTGTGCTGATCCACATCACTCTAGGAGTGATGAGGGGAAAGAGTGCCATCTCTTTAGCCGATGGCAAGCTTCACAAACAGGTTTCGAACCAGCGATCTCCTGATCATAGACCCTTTTTAAATATTATAAAGTCAAACCATACACATAAATAATACAGAAGAATGTCAAAATGTTAATCAACATATTGAAGCCTCCCATCATTAATAGATCGTTCCTCATATTTACAAGTGCTTATCATCTTATCTTTAAACATTCTTTTAAATTTACACAATGTTCTACACATTCTAAAATGTGTCCCATAAATGACCCAAGTGTCAAGGCGAGCGTGAGTAACAATGGAGGACACACAAGTACACATGTAATTATCATAAAAAACATATGGACCTCCATTCAGGTTCAGTGAATTGTACAGTGAACACACACCCAAAGATGGCTATCCTATATCACACGCACTGAGGAGCCAACATCTGAAACATAAAACCCTGCGTAGACGCTCTCAGTGAACGTGGTGTTGAATGTGTGTAAGTGTGTGAGTGTGTGTGTATCAGGGGAGACTCTGTAGAAGGACAGAGTGCCGGCTGGACAGTCCACATACACTCCTACTCTCCTACAGCCGGAGGGAGGACAGGTGAGATCAGTTCTGTTATTATTGTGATAAACAGAGTATCTGTTATTAGAGCAGCTCAGCCTCCAGGAGTTTTCATTCTGTCCAAACCGACAGTCCGGTCCTCCTCCTTTCCTGCTGATGGTTTTATAACTCAGAGCTACAGCAGCTCCTCTCCCGCTCCACTCAGCCTCCCAGTAACAGCGTCCAGTAACACTCTCTCTACTCAGAGCCTGCCAGCACACATCAAACCTCTCTGGATGATCAGGATACGGCTGCTCCTCTCCCCACACTGCCTTCCTGTTCCCCTCACTCAGAGACAGACGAATGTATGCTGTGTTTGGGTCCAGTGTGAGATCACAGCCATCTGAACACAAAAAGATTGACAGAGATATAGTCTGCATTTAAAAAAATATATATGTATATTTATACACATGTTTATTGCCTGAGAACCAAAATTGTGGAAAAATATAAACAATCTCAAGGTTGCAATCCATCTCCAGAGAGTTTGATGTTCCTTTTGTCCACAGTGCACAACATAATCCAGACATTTACAACCCACAGCACTGTAGGTAATAGTTCCAAAGAAACTCAAACTGTTCTGCAGGCTAGGGGTGCATCAGTATCAGTGTGAACTATTCGTCGACGTTTGAATAAAATAAAATGCTATGGCAGGAGACCCAGGAGCCCCCCCCTGCTAACACAGAGACATAAACAAAGATAGACTGCAGTTTGCCAAAATGTATGCAAGTAAGTCAAAATCTTCCTGGCAAAACATCTTGTGGACACATAAGATCAAGATAGAGTTTTTTGGTAAATTATATCATTCTACTGTTTATAAAAAAAATCAAATGAGGCCTATAAAGCAAAAAAAGCAAGTACATACAGTCAAATATGGCTTCAACAATGTTTTGGGGCTGTTTTGCTGCCTCTGGCACTGGCTGCCTTGACTGGGTGATAATGTACGGCTTAGTGTCAGAAAGCTGGGTTTGGGTCATGGGTCTGCAATAATTTTCTTTTATAAATTTCAGGGGTGCCAACATTTCTGCCACCACTGTATAGTTAAGCCCAAAAATATTTGGACAGTGAAACAATCCTCATAATTTTAGGAATTGCAGCCAACTTACATTTATTTAGTCCTGGTTTGATTCTGATTTTCCCTTCATGTTCCACTCTAAAAAAAAACACACAAACACATACAGAGAGTTAGAGAGATGTCTTATTGTTAAAAGCTGTATTTAACACATACTATATATATGGTTGGTTGAAATATTAAATATTAAAATTCTAAAAAAGGGTAGGTTATATTCTATCAGTTCATATCATATAGTGTGACAAAATAGTCATATGGTGTGAGAAAACCCTGTCACACCGTATGACACTGTGTCACACCGTATGACGTTTCATGTACTTAGCATGACTAAGCAATGTGGCTTTATGCTAGCATCATAAAACCATGCTAACTACAATATGACAATATAGTTTTAGAGGTAATATTAACAAAAAAAATAATTTTATTTGGGCATTTTGGTGTAAAATGTGTCACACCATGTGACAGTGCAAAATGGAATTGAAGCAGGAGTGCTAGATATACTTGATTTTCTTGAAATCATAAAGAGCGATAACACACCCTGTAACTTTCAGTCTCCTTCTGAGGTGTTGTTCTTCCTCCCCAAAGGTCTCCAAACAATTGCCCATTTAAAAACCATATGACATTTTGGGACAAAATGTGGCTTCAAAATATTATGCACGAATTTTTACCCAAGCAGACTCACAAGTAGACATCTGGGTTATTAATATATGATTGATTAAACAGAAAATAAATTAGTTTGCTTGTTATTATTCAAAATCTAACTTTGTGAAATGTGATTGGGACGCCATATGAGCTTTTTCTGGTTTGACTGAAAATTGTAAAAAAATTAAATGTTAATCCCATGAATGCTCTGTAAAATTATATAAAACAGCACTTTTTGAACAATATCATCACAGTATTTGACATATTCTTCTATTATTTATATATATTTGACACACTGGACCAAAAAAAAAAAACACGTCAAGTCAGCCACCCATATATTTATGGCATGACAATGATGACTTATGGCATGTTCTGGAACGAGTGGATGAGACACACCTGAGTTAATCTAAGTTATGGGGTGTGTTACAGGCTTTGAATTGCTTTTATAGTTCATTGTTGATGAGCTTTGTGCAGAAACGCTCATAAAATGACCTATTTTGAACTTGTATGACCCAAGTCTCCTGACTGTTTATTGAGAGATGACTGTGTTCCATAGCTGGAGGCCAGGACGGTGCTCAGAAGCACACACAGAAAATGATGGTGCATTTTAACCCAAAAATGTTTTATTTACACTTTTTAAAATCTGAATCCTCAGTGTAAGCTTCTGTGATGGCTCTCTGTTTATATAGCAAGGACATCAGTGTTCTCTCTCTCTCTGATGCAGATGAGAGCTGAGTGTTTTTTGAGCTGTTCAAAGCACCTTCTTAACAGTCGGAAAGGGTCTCCTATGACAAATTGGCAAGCTGACTCCGCCTTCCTCTAGCCACAGCTGTATAGCATTTAACATGAGTTTTCAATGTGTTTTTATAATCACCTGCAATTTTGGTGATAATTAAGATATAATATGGTAGTTCTTACCACTGTAATCTATAAAAAGTTTAAATATGTAATCCATATCCCACTGGTACTGAGAATTTAGCTAAAATTGGCAGCAGGAGAAAAACAACTAAGAGTTATGATATTATAGTTTGATAAAGCATTTGATTTTTTGCAAATGTTTCAATAACATTCCTATTTTAATTAAAATTAGATTTAATTTACATTTTCTTTTCATTTACATTTAAAAGGAAAAATACTAAATAAAGATTTTTAATAAATTGATAAATTGAACCATTTTCCACTACTATCAAAAGTGCTCCATAATTGTCATGATATGCATCTTGTAATACAAAGTGAAATGTAGTGAAATAATCTCTAATCCCCACTATGTGATGCATTTAAAGTAAAATGTAATTTCTCTGCAGATGCTTAATTTTTAGAAAATCTAAATATTCAGTGTTTCATTTACACATACACAACTCCAAAGACAGTTATCCATACCTGAGTGTGTGTTGTGAATCCTCTAGTCTAGCAGACAGCAGCTTTACTCCTGACTCTCCTGGGTGATTGTAGGTCAGATCCAGTTCCTTTAGATGAGAGGGGTTTAAACTGAGTGCTGCAGCCAGATAAGAACAGCCTTTATCTGTGACCATGCAACCAGATAACCTGTAGAGAAAGAATTTGTATTTAAGTTTTTGTTTGCCATCTCTAAACCAAAGCGACAGTTTTTCATCTGTATGTCATCTATGTCACTCTTTTCTTTGTAATATCTTATTATTATATTATCATTACTAATCCTCTATTGAATTCAATGTGAAACACAGCTAAGCATTTGTATGCCATTATATAATAGCACTTAAAAGTACAGAAAACAAATCAAAATGGAAGTTAGCAGTAGGATGAGCTGTATGTAGCATGTTTTAACAAGGTTCTATTATTGTTTAATAATTATTAAAAAAAATAAACTCTGAAACACCTGAGTGTCTGCAGTTTACAGTGTGAATTTATCAGTCCAGCAGAGAGCAACCCCACTCCTGAATCCTGCAGGTCATTGTTACTGAGGTCCACCTCTATCAGGGAGTTTTCCAGGGTTAAAACTGATCCCAGAATTTCACATATCCTTACACCAAGATTACACAAAGCTAGTCTGCAAAGAAAAAACAATTAAGATAGATATTAAAATGCAATCAAAAAAAGATTTTCAGGGGCAAATAACATTTAAAACAGTAAATGTATACATAGTATGATATGCAGTAATTTTAACACCACAAAGAATTACATTTTTTATCATGCAGTTTGCGTGCAAGAATTAATTCACAGAAACACTGACTTGAGAATCTGCAGTTTACAGTGTGAACTCTTTAGTCCAGCTGAGAGCAGCTCCACTCTTGAATCCTGCAGGTCATTGTTACTAAGGTCCAGCTGTATCAGGGAGGTGTTTGCCAGGTTTAAAACTGATCCCAGAATTTCACATGTTTTTATCCCAAGATTACATGAAGCTAGTCTGCAAAGAGAAAAAGAAAGAGAAGGATTAAAAATGATAGTTTTTGTTTGTCTTAATTGTACAAATGTTTGCTTATAATATCACTTGCTTGCCCGATGGTTACAGTAAAAATACTGACACATATAAAAATGTAATAAAATACAATGCAACAAAATATTAGTTTTACAGTTTATTGTTACATCACATCCTTTTCATCCATTCAGTAATGAATAAGTACAAACACTGACCTGAGGACCTGCAGTTTACAGTTTGAACTCTTTAGTCCAGCTGAGAGCAGCTCCCCTCCTGAATCCTGCAGGTCATTGTTACTAAGGTCCAAATGTGTCAGGGTGGAGTTTTCCAGGTTTAAAACTGATCCCAGAATTTCACATGTCTTTATCCCAAGATTACATGAAGCAAGTCTACAAAGGAAAAGTTAATATCACAAATATTACAATAACTAGTATATACTAGTATATATGTTAACTATATTAACTAGTATATATATATATATATATATATATATATATATATCAATTGAATGACTAAATCTTCAATTTGTTTAGATTTTTAAATTAAATTAAATGTTTATCTTCCCAGCAATAAATTAAGAGAAATACTAGCCTGAGTGTCTCCAGTTTACAGTGTGAACTCTTAAGTCCAGCAGAGAGAAGCTCCACTCCTGAATCTTGCAGGTAATTGTTACTGAGGTTCAGCTCTATAAGGGAGTTTTCTGATTTCAGAACAGAGCTGAGAGTTTCACAGTGGTTCATGGTGAGATTACACTCTTCTAATCTGAAGAAAAAAGAAAACAGCAGAGTTAAGTTAAAACAGTTCATTAGTCAAGCCTTACCAAATATTTGGGGCTGTGTGTATTAAGTGTTCTGCTAAGCCCATAAATAAGGTAGGTAGGCATGGCAAATAAATAGCCATATGGCAAGCTGTTTTAATAAAAACATATATAATATTTATGAGTTCTCCACTGGCGAAATATGTGCTGACTTGTGAGCAGGGTTGCTAAGTAAATACTGTATTAATAAATACTGATATGCTATTTGTACGGTTTATGTGTATTTTTTCTACAGTTAGAAAGGATGCTAATGTGTTAAATGACTTTGAAAGATGCATATGACAATAAATCATTTACTACATAAACATTATTTAAAATATAAGAAAGGTTGTGGTCCCCAGGTGTTGTGTCACTGGTGTTACTGCATGAAATCTAAACAACATAGATGACATTACTTTACTTGTTTGTATATTTCTATATAAATGTATATTTTGTATATTCTATACATGTATATTTTCTGTATAAATCTATAAAATAAGTATATCATACAAAAATCAGGCATAATATTACCTGCATTATTGTTTCTACACCCACTGTTATAAATAATGCAGGGCATTCTATGCAGTTAGATTATTGCAGACTATAATTCCTTTGTTTTCCTTTAGTATCAAAATGACTTTATTATCCTCTTTTCACTCTGTTCTTCAATGGTCAGGACCCCACAGTATAGACCACCACAGAGCAGCTATTATTTGGTGGTTGTTGTTTTTCAGCATTTCAGTGGCACTGATTGGCATGGTGGTGGTGTGATAGTGTGTGTTGTGCTGCTACGAGTGTATCAGATACAGCAGTGCTGATGGAGTTTTTAAACACCTCATACCACAGTGCCCACATGTACTACAGAGGTTTTGTCCCTTTCTCCATCGTCAGTAAACAACGCCAGAGAAGCCTAAATGCTTCCATACCTGTGATTGAAACAAGTCAATAGGCAAAATTCTTTGTCTTTTCAAAATTTAGATCATTAAAACTTTAAATACCTAACAATTTCCCCTTAATAATGAAGTAATATTTATATTTAAAATGCATACCATACCTTGTAATACACACAAATCACGGATTATCTGTGACCTGTTAAACCTCTACAAATGAAGAACTAGTAGATGACCAACACTAATTGTGTAGCAACAAATGAGCTTCCATTTTGACTTTACATCTGAGTGAGTGGAGTTTTTTGTTTGATCCACACAAACCAGCACAATACACAAACACCTTATACACCACCACTATGCCTATCAGTGTTACTGCAGTGCTGAGAATGACCCACCACCAAAAAAAATCTATAAAATAAAATAAAATAAATAAATAATAATAACAGCTGCTCTGTGGGGTCCTAACAATTGAAGAACACGGTGAAAGGAGGATGATAACGTATGCAGAGAAACAGAAGGACTATGTTCTGTAACCGTAGAACTTTTACATTCTTATTTAGCTTATGATTTCATATAAAGCTTTTGAGTGACATCATTGGTGTGACCTAAAGTACTTTTTCCTACAGAACAATAAATGTTGATACTCACAGAGCCTTTCTGCAGTTCTTCACAGCTGGAAGCAGTTTTACATAAGCCTTACATGAATTGCTGTATTTCTTCAGATCTAATTCATCCTTCACCTCCTCTGACATCTGCAGCATGCAGCACAGAGCTGAACACTCTGCACCAGACATGTTATATTCTGAGGGTTTCTCTGATCTTGAGAACTTCCGAATCTTTCTGAAAAAAGGCTGGTCATTCATTTCAGTCAGACAGAGGCAAAGGTTATTAGCCCTGTCATTAGGAAGATCTTTATCTTCCATTTTCTCTTTGATGTGCTGCACTGTTTTCTTGATGCTCTCTGAGCTGCTCTCTGTGTGGATCAGGAGCCCTTGTAGGATCTTCTGACTGGACTCCAGTGAAATGCCCAGCAGGAAACGGAGGAACAGGTCAAGGTGTCCATTCTGACTCTTTGAGACTTTATTCACCACTTCCATCAGGAGCACATCCAGTGAAACATTTTCAGGCCATCTACTGTCCCATGGAATAAAAACCATCAGTAACTCCATGTTCTTGATTAAGTAGCAGTGAAACACATAGAGAGCAGCCAGAAACTCCTGAAAGCTTAGATGAACAAAGCTGTAGACCTTCCTCTGATAAAGCACACATTCCTCCCTGAAGATCCCAGAATACAGTGTGGCCTCTGTGAGATTAATACCGCTCTCTCTCAGGTCCTCTTCATAGAACATCACGTTCCCCTTCATCAGCTGATTAAAAGCCAATTTAGCCAGTTTCAGAAGCACAGTTCTGTTGGATTCCAGCAATTCTACCGTATCCCTATCACAGCTTCCCTCATACTTCTCATTCTTCATGATGGTCTGAGTGATCAAGAAGTGGCAGTACATTTCAGTCAGAGTTTTAGGGATTTCTGTATCACTCTGTCTCAGGATTCGCTGAAGCACAGTGGCTGAGATCCAGCAGAAGACGGGAATGTTGCACATGATGTGGAGCTTGCTCACTGTTCTAATGTGGGAGATGATTTTCTGGGCTTGGTCTTGGTCACTGATCCTCTTCCTAAAGTACTCCTCCTTTTGTGGATCATTAAACCCCTGAATTTCGGTCACACGACTGATGTATCGATAAGGAATCTGATTGGCTGCTGCTGGACGAGAGGTAATCCAGATATGAGCAGACTGCAGCAGCTCTCCTTTAAGAAGGTTTGTTATCAAGACACCAACTGATGACGCCATGGATACATCAGACACTTTCTCACACTCTTCAAAGTTTAGTGGAATTCTGCTTTCATCCAGTCCATCAAAGATGAACACAACTTTGCACGTATCATAGATCTTAGGGTCCAGATCTTTGAGATCAGGATGGAAGGCACACAGAAGTTTATGAAGACTGTACTGATCATCCTTAATTAGGTTCATTTCTCTGAATGGGAACACAAACATGAAATCTACGTCCTGATTGGTCTTTCCTTCAGCCCATTCCAAAATAAACTTCTGCACAGAGACAGTTTTCCCAATTCCAGCAATTCCTTTAGTCAGCACAGTTCGGATCTCTTTATCTTCTACACTACTTTTGCTGTGTCTGAGACCCCTATCCACCCCAGCTCTAATGATCTCGTCTTCAGTTTCTCCTTCAGAACATTTTACAGATTTAAAGATATCTAAGCAGTTGATTGGAGTGTCCTGTAAGTATCTGCTGGATTTTTTCTCCAAGTGTAAAACCTCATGTTCTTCATTCACTCCTTCACTCTCTCCCTCTATAATGTAGAGCTGGGTATAAATCCTGTTCAGGAGGGTTTTATTCTTTGGTGTTTTGATTCCCTCATATAAGCTCTCGTATCTGTGCTTCATGCTGATTTTGTGATTCTGTAAAACTCTCTGCAGAACAATGTTTAGTGACTTCTCCATGTGTGGATGTAGAGCAAGACATGTTTTAGATTTATTTCTGCAACAGGGATCTTGAAGCAGGTCACTCCTCCCCCTGTTAGGATAGACATAATATGAAGGTGAATACAACAAGAAAATACATAATCAGACTTAAATACACTCACAAATTTTGTGGTTTTCACAAGTCCAGTCTTTAGAATGTTCACAGAATGACCTGTCTCTCTAAAGCAGTGTAGGGGATAAATAGGGAATTAAAGTGTTTTTAGTTGTAAAGCATGCTGGTGGTAGGATTTATTAGTCATATGGATAATGGTGGCCTTCCTCACCAGTCTCCTTCTTGCACAATACTCAGATTGTGCTAACAGCTGCATTCCATTTTTTAATGATGGATTTAACTGAACTTCAGATTATGTTCAGGGATGTTTTTTTATCCATCATCTCACTCATAGATAAGCTTTGCTCAGGGCTATGTGTAGTGTTTTTTTAATTCTTCATGTTGTATCTGCAGGAGTGATACTGAATAAATCAGTGACTGGATCTTCCAGACAGGTGTCTTATACAACAGTCATTTGAGACACACTATGAGAATATTACAGCCAGACATGTGTTGAATTTGATGAGGTATGTTAAAAAGGGGTACATATGTATGCATTCAGTTTTTGCATGATATATTTTTATTCAATTTATTTAATAGAAATGCATTGAGTACATTCCTTTATTAAAATAAACATACTTTTAAGTTAAATATCACAGCTTCCTTTTAAACAAGGAATATTAAGATTGGAAGATATGCACATACTTGTTTTTAATTTTCCTTTTTTTCTGTGAATTCTTAACTGAAATTATAATATAAAATGTTTTAATATGTTTTTTTTTTATAATACATATTCAAACTTCTAAAAATGAGTTACTAATGTAAAATACAGGCAATTCATATTTAATGTTATGAACTGCCAGAAACTGATCTGGACAGCCTGAATAGCAATAGGAAGGATAGCTAAGGGTAAATAAATTATCAACTTAAAATGCAACTTAAAATGAAACGCATCATAAATTTGCCAGCATTACTAACCAATAAACCCAGCTGGGCTCTGGACAATCTTCAGCACTGAATTCAGGAGGGTGAGACATTGAGATGCCACTCTTCACAGACACACAGCTGGGTTCTGGAGATTCTCTTCCAGTACTGAATTCAGGAGGGTGAGACATTGAGATGCCACTCTTCACAGACACACAGCTGGGTTCTGGAGATTCTGTTCCAGTACTGAATTCAGGAGGGTGAGACATTGAGATGCCACTCTTCACAGACACACAGCTGGGTTCTGGAGATTCTCTTCCAGTACTGAATTCAGGAGGGTGAGACATTGAGATGCCACTCTTCACAGACACACAGCTGGGTTCTGGAGATTCTCTTCCAGTACTGAATTCAGGAGGGTGAGACATTGAGTTTTTTCTTTTTGTAGACACACAGCTGGGCTCTGGGCATTCTTCTCCAGTTCATTTCTCCATGTGGTGGTGCTAAACAAATAAACATATGAAACCTGTGGTGACGAATATTTATTTGTCATATTCTGTCAATCTTACATCAATAAATCCTCATATTTGCTTATTTAGAAGTATTTTATACAGTTCAATAAAACAGATGCCATGAAGTATTGTAGAACACTGTCTCAGAATCAAAGTAACGTCATATTGTTATTGTGGGTAATGTATTGTGAAAATATCGCATCATGAGATGACCTGTTAATATTATACTTAAAGTTCAGTTTACAGCATGTTTACACAAATACTAAAGCTCACAGTAAATACCCTATCAGCTTATCATACAATACATGTAATGATATGTTTTTTTTGATGTCATTATTACCCAAGCTCAATAACATGCAACATGGCAATGAGCTAGTATGTCATCTTATAAACACTGTGGTTTTAGTTTTGATTATTATAATTTTCATATAATATAATAAAAATATATAATACAATATAATATGATATAATATAATATAATTATTATGATACTGTTTTATCATTATTAAAGTAATATTGGCATAAAAAGATTTTATGGTGACAAACATTTAATTTATTGCAATTTTTTTGAAGTAAATAAATATGTACAATATATTGAATACAAATGGGCTTTAATGAGTACAAACAAACTGTTCTCTGACCCTGTCCACCAGACTTTATGTTATTAATTCTGTTGAAAATAAATGCATATTATTGACAAGAACATTGACATACAAGGATTTATATATTAGTACAATATATTATAATATTACTAATATAATTTACATATTAATAAAAATAAACAGTACTGTGCAAATTTTGAAGCTCCTTATCTGAGCAATAAGCGATTCTCTAAAACTCTGTAAGTAGACCATCCATTCCATTCAGCATTCCATTCAGCATTTCAGTTCAACTCGGCTCTGATTACACAATGTACCTTTTAGTATCACCTGTACAGGTGTGTTCCAGATCTCCATTTTGAGGCCTTTTCCTCAAGTGTAATCCGACACTGAGCTCAGCTGAAAGAACAGCTCTAAGGAACATTTAGAAGATGTCTTTACTTTAAGCTGCATGTTAATATTCTATGTTCTTGTTAGTTATGAACTTACCCAGTGAATCCAAACCGCTGTAGATCTTCTCTCCTGCTTGAACGGAGGAGCCACACCTTACTTTCAGTTTCTTCGTCACCTTTCTCAAGAGCCAACAGACTGTGGATGGGTGGAAACACTGTCAGTCATCTGCTGGGGGCAACCAATTATATCACACATACTTGCATATTTATGAGCCTAAACTACCTCCCATTTAGCTATAAATACTCCTGTTCCCAGAGCAGCTCCTCTCTAAATATTACTGCACTCGCTGTAAAATCTGTTTCACTAGAAAAAGAAAGACCAGCATTCACAACTGTTCTGCTCTGAGCTGTTCTGAACAGGGTTAAAGTTATATAATAATACTGTATTATTTATATAATATGTCTAGTATAATAAGATAATTGTAATGTTTTCCCAACTCTTTCATAACCAAATAATAAAAAAATATATATAAAAAAAGATTTTAATTAATATGAAAATCTTTTCGTTAATTTTTAAAAAATCTCAGGTGTGTGTATATATATATATATATATATATATATATATATATATATATATATATATATATATATATATATATATATATTACCTGGAATCTCGGTACAGATCTGTATAAACTGTAGAGGGCTAGGGTTCTGTTAACAGGTAAACATAAGGGCAATGTTTATGCCTATATTTATTTATTAATACAGTTTTGATACAAGAAATACTAAGTTGAAAGTAATTACATTTTATTCATTTATGTATGTGTTTTATTTAGTTGCGTTTGTTTGATTTATTACCATTTGTGTTTAATTTATTTTTACTTGTGTTTACAATTGGAAATGTTTCTAGACAAGAAAATAAAAGTAATAAAACTGTAAAATCTAACAGTACTATCTGAAAAAAGGTAATCAAATGGTTGTTTATTATTAAGTAAAACGTCTTATTTTCTCTGGAGTATTTATAACTGCTTTTTAACCAGGCAAAAATATGTTTATTTTCAAAGCTGGCTGAGATTCGGTTACCGAACTCAGCTCAGTGTCTTTTTGAATGTAGGACCAGGTCTGGGCCTTATTCAGTTTCGGACTCCTCAAAGCTGGCTGAGATTCGGTTACCTAACTCGGCTCAGTGTCTTTTTGAATGTAGGACCAGGTCTGGGCCTTATTCGGTTTCTGACTCCTCAAAGCTGGCTGAGATTGGTTACCTAACTCGGCTCAGTGTCTTTTTGAACGTAGGACCAGGTCTGGGCCTTATTCGGTTTCTGACTCCTCAAAGCTGGCTGAGATTCGGTTACCGAACTCGGCTCAGTGTCTTTTTGAACGTAGGACCAGGACTGGGCCTACTCTGGTTTCTGACTGTTCTTGAAGCTGGCTGAGATCCTGCCACCAAACTTGGTCCGGTGCCCAACATTGGGCTGAATAGTCCAGAGCAGGGATGGGCAACTGGCGGCCCGGGGGCCGCACACGGCCCTCGTCATCACTCAAAAATAATTTCATAATTTCATAATAAAAAAAAAAACAAAAAAAAAAACAAAAAAAAAAAACGTAATTCTACTTTTGACCGCTAGAGGGCGCTGCCAAACAACCACGAATTAACATTGACATCCAGTCCATTGTGAGCCAGCAGGCCAAACCACAGCTCTCTCATTAGCTTCAATAAATGTTGGGCCTCTGTGGTCTAGTTTTCTGCTATTATTGAATGAGCTATTTGCAATCAGTTTTTAAATCTTTTTTGTTCTTTGTTATAAATGAGTTCAAATGCCTTTTGCACTTTTATAAGCAAATGTTTTGTCCTTGTTGCTTATGAAGGACTTGTTATAATGAACTTATTTTACACAGAGGAACTACTGTATTTGCAATCAGTTTTTTAAGCAAACTTTTTGTTCTTTGATATGAAGGACTTCCTTTTTGCACTTTTTTTAAGCAAACGGTTTGTCTTTTGCCGTATTAAAATACATTAATATGCAGAAATAGTTGTTGATAAATGTTGGTGCTGTAAACATACAGATATAAATTCATATAAAATTTGTTCTTATTGAAAATCATTTGTAGCGTTTTTCATATTCAATTATTTGAAGTGCGAGGTCATTTGGCCCTCCAATGGTCATGCTGAAAAAAAAGTGGCCCTCTCCATCATGGAAGTTGCCCATCCCTGGTCCAGAGTAAGCAAACTGCTTGTAACTGAAGGTACTTTGTTTTTTACTGTTGGTGAATTTGTTTTCTAAGAACTAGGAGGTTCAGGAACCTACAATGTTATTCCTGCTACAAGCTATTTGTACAAAAAATTAATGTAAATACCCACTTTGTACATCAGTACATCAATATGATTATTATATATTATTATAGGAAACACTAATAAGGAACTCACCATTGGTTCAAATAGAGTATTCTGTTTACTGAATTAGTGTTAATGTTTATGTTTGTCTGGAAGCTCAAAGAAAGACATAAAACAAAGATTTATAATAAATTTATGTTTAATTTATAAAGTTTACATATTGTATGAGTCACAGGCGCAAGACATGGTTTTCTATTTTTGGTGAGGAAACTTTGAAATGTGGGATCTTGGACCGATTTTATGTGGTATGGCGCTCTGTTGTGTATATTTACATTTTAATTATTTCACTAGAACCGTGAGACTGTTTCTGTTCTATAAGTGCTGCGTCTCATAGCGCTGGTAAAGCTTTATCTTCTTTTTTTTTTATATTACTTTTTGTACCTGTGGGTTCATTATTTCGTTTTGTACTTTTATAATTCGTTAGATTACATTTCTTTTAGCATTTTGAGCTTAGTTTAGTTGGTTATTTTCCTATTTTATATATATTTTCTGTATTTATTAAATGTCGTTGTTAGCTTATTAGCTTGTTGCTGCCTTCTTTGTAATTTAGCATACAGAACATTTCACCGGTCTTTTCAATGATTGTTGATTTATTCATTTAATAGCTGTATCTAACTATTTTAAGCCAGACAGACACTGTGTGATTTTTTTTAATCGGGTGTGGAGAGCTCATCCGCATGTTTGAATGGTTTGTCCTGTAGGAAAATGCACACAATTTATATGCTGACGCTGTAGTCTGACTGGCAGACTGAGGGACTGCACATCATGTAGCCCGTAGGCAGTAGAAGAAGCCGCGCACCCATTAATCCACCTGCAGAGCTTTAAATGTGCGGGTGAACTGTAACTTTTAGATCAGCACAAAAATCACAGTGTGATTTGTTACATTGAACATAGTTCTACGTCACGTCACAGACCATTTTCTTCAGCCGAACCAGACACCGCGCCAGGAAAGCGCTGAGAATTCAGTCTTCACGTTCGGGCTCGGGTTGGGGCAGACAATCTAAACTCCAGTATGCAGAACTATATTATTATTGTTATTAATTTTCCATTCTTTTAAATAGCAGGATACTTTGACTTTTATTTCTCTGCCCGGACCCGACCCGACCTTACCTCAGGCCGGATCCAGGCTCCAGGCTCCAGGAAATAGTCTGTGATGTAGTCATCTGTTTTTTTTTTTGTGAAGAATTATTTTTATCCGCATTACAAGCAATAATGTACATTACAATATTGAAGAACAAAAAAGATGAGGATGATAGTGTATGCCCCCCTCAAACTCCCTCCCCACTCCCCAAGGCACCCCACCCCAATGGCCAGTTAATCAAAAACAATGTGATAGTATTCAGAAATAGAACTAAAAGTTCAGAGCAATGCCATAAACATCTAAGCAGCATTTTCCCAAGCCAGTAGTGTCTTTTCCTTAGCGCCATGAATGCAGGCGGTAGAAAGTTCCAGGTTGATAACATCAATACTGAAAAGAATCCATTTTCTCCAACTCAGGGAATGAGGGGGTTGCCAACACAAAGCTAATCATTTTTTGGATGCGGTTGTGCCAGCCATCCAAATTTTCTTTTCTGTACTGTTCAAATCACAACAGGAGTCGTCGTTCAGAAGAAAAAGTTGAGGTGACATTGGAATTGTAGTCCCCAAAATTTCTGAAAGAGTAGAAGATACCTTAGACCAAAATCTATACACCTTGGGACACTCCCAGAACATGTGCAAAAAGGTACTGTATGCACCATAAGGACAAAATGTACATAAAGGAGAAGGGATAAGATGCATGGAATAACGTTTAAAGAGTATTAAATAATATTTAAACACAAAGTTATAATGGATTAACTGATGATTTGGATTTTTTGAGGAAGAGATAATGTTGGTCCAAACTGTTTGCCAATCAATTTGATCATCAGGAAGTTTAAGTTCTTTTTCCCAAATTGTCAGAATCCCTAATGGTTTATATGTAGCTTGGAGTAAAGTAGTGTAGATGGCTGATACCTAGCCTCTCATTTCCATAATGCCACAGTAAAATCTATGTAGAGGATGAAGAGATAATTGTGAATTCCAGGGAACCCCGTACATTTTCATGGCAGAGCGCAAACGTAAATAAAGAAAAAAGGAATAACCAGGTAAATTGTAGAAGGATTGTAAGTCCTGGAATGTCCGGAGACCAGCATAATCAATAATGTCACCTAGAGTATTAATACCTGTCTGTTGCAAAGTAGAAAAAGAAAAAGGTTTACTGGCAGTAAGAAGTTTACAGTTATGAAAAATAGGGGAGTTTTTGTGCCATTTGGTGGTAACTTTTGTTATTTTTTCTACGTCCCTCCACACTGAAAGTAAATTGCTGATTATTGGTCCATATTTCATTTTACAGTGCTTAAGTGAAATATTGGAATAAATGAAATCTTGTAGTCTATGGGGAGCGACTATACATTCTTCTACAGGGCGCCATGAAGTCTTTGCGTCGGGATTAAGCCAAACACTTAAAGCTCGAAGGACAAAAGAGTAGTAGTATAACTTAAAATTCGGAAGTGAAAGGCCACCATCAGTTTTGCAATGTTGTAGGTTTGAATATTTATATCTAGGACGTTTACCTTTCCACAAATAAAATGAAACAAAAGATTTTTTTCCAGAAATTAGTTGGAGGGGATAGAGGGATCATTGAGGTAATGAAATTAAATCTAGGCAAAATATTCATTTTAATTACAGAAATGCGTGTTTGTAATGTGTCAATCATCTTAATCCATTTTTTAAATCATTGCTAACTTGTCCCAATATATAGTTGAAATAAGATTTTACAGTCTTGTTGAGAGATGTGTAAATTTCTATGCCAAGGTATTTAAAATGTTCCACTACAGGGATTGGTGATGAAAGATTCAGGTTCCTCACGGGTTCATTCAGAGGGAGTAAAGCAGACTTGGTCTTATTTACTTTGTAGCCGGAATGACTGCCATATGTATCCAGGATAGTTAATAAGTGAGGGAGAGTTTGAGGGACATTGTTAACAAAAAGCAGAATATCATCTGCATACAGGGAAATGTGATGCTGTGTGTTAAGAATTCTAATAGGAGAGTAAGCACTAGAGAGGCGTATTGCTTGAGCAAGCGGTTGAAGGGATAGGGCAAACAGAAAAGAGGAGAGGGCGCAACCCTGCCTAGAACCTCGTAATATTGGAAAAAATGATGAACAATTTGCACCAGTTATGACAACGGCAGAAAGGTTGGAGTACAGAACTTTGATCATGTTTATAAATTTGTGACCAAGACCCATTATTGCAAGTACAGTCCATAAAAAAATCCAATCCAAATGATCAAACGCCTTCTCTGCATCGAGTGAGACAATGGCACATGGTGTTACAGTGTCAGGTGTATGATCTAACACGTGAAGTAATCGTCGTACGTCATCCGAAGAGAAACGAGATTTAATGAAACCAGTCTGGTCGCAGTGTATTAATTTAGATATATAGGTTTCCAGTCGACCAGCCAATATTTTTGCGAAAAGTTTAATGACAGCACCAATTAATGATAAGGGACGATAACTGGTAGGTAAAGTCGGATCTTTTCCCGGTTTAAGGAGGAGGGAAATTACAGCTGTGTTTGCATCTCTATGAAAAGAACCTGATTCAATTGACTTATTAAACATGTCTAATAGGAACGGACCAATTTGGGGGAAAATGGTTAGGTAAAATTCTGCAGGAATTCCGTCAAGGCCCGGAGCTTTTGATTTTTTCATGGCTTGTAATGCAGTTTTTAATTCGTTCAATGTAAGTGGTTGGCCCAAAGTTTCCGCTTCCACTGTAGATAAAGAAGGCAAATTTAAATCCCTAAGAAATGAAGTGTGGTCATCATTATTTGAACCTGGTTGAGAATGGTATAATTCTTTATAGAACTGTTGGAATATAAGATTAATTTGGGAAGAGTCTGTGATTAATTCACCCTGGGGAGACTGCAGAGTCTGGATGTCCGAAAAACTTTCACTACTGCATAGTTCAAGAGCAAGTAAGTGGCTTGGTCGGCTACTGTGAAAATAGTAATATTGTCTAGTTCTATGAATTAAAAATTCAGAGTGTCGTTTAAGAATTGAATTAAGCTCTTTTTTACCCAATTCTAATTTAGATGCAACTGATTTATTAAATTATGTTGTAAAGAATGGGACAGGGTAGATACTTTGTGTACAAGAAGATTAATTGTAGACAATTTTGTTTTATTTAAGTGAGAAGCAAAAGAAATAGAATAGCTTCTAACAAAACCGTTAATCGCTCCCCATAGAAATTGAACATTCTGAACAGAGCCATAACTAAAATCCAGAAAAAAAAATTCCTGTAATGAGGAACAAAAATCAGATATAAATGTTGTATTTTGTAACAATGCGGTGTTAAAACGCCATCTGGGTGCGCGCTGTGACAGTTTGTGAAATGTTATTTTTGCAATGTTAGGATGATGATCCGACAACGAGAGAGGAACAATATCAGCTGAATGTGTCAGTTGTAGCAAGGAGGTGGATGTCAGAAGAACATCAATTCCGGAAAATGATTTATGTCTGGCAGAGAAAAAAGTATATTCTCTAGAAGATGGATCAAGAGCATACAGGGCATCGGTCAAAGTCGGAGATTAATTAGTTTACAGCGGAGGTGGATTTAATTTGTATATCAGAGTAATTAACGTTGGAGCGATCTAGCAAATTATTAGGAACGGCATTCATATCTGCGCCAATGATTAACGGAGAATCAAATTTCGAGAGATATTTAGATAGAGTTACAAAAAAATCAGAGTCAAATACCGCAGGGGCGTAAACTGAGACGAAAGTTTTTTACCACCAATAATCACCGTAATGTGAGAGATTCGACCAGATGTGTCAGCGCCTGTACGAAGAATTGAGATATTCAATATCATGTGTGCGACTTTCGGCAACGTACACGTTATATTAAATAATGCTTAAAATTCAATAACTCAAGATTGGCACATACTACCACAACGCTTCTGCTATCGTTTGAAAGAGACTGTCTAAACCTATCATGTGTGCGACTTTCGGCAACGTACACATTATCGTTGATTTTTTATGAATTTTTATTTATATTAAATAATGCTTAAAATTCAATAACTCAAGATTGGCACATACTACCACAACGCTTCTGCCATCGTTTGAAAGAGACTGTCTTAACCTATCATCTGTGCGACTTTCTGCAACGTACACATTATCGTTTATTTTTTATGAATTTTTATTTATATTAAATAATGCTTAAAATTCAATAACTCAAGATTGGCACATACTACCACAACGGTTCTGCCATCGTTTGAAAGAGACTGTCTTAACCTATCATGTGTGCGACTTTCGGCAGCGTACACATTATCGTTGATTTTTAATGAATTTTTATTTATATTAAATAATGCTTAAAATTCAATAACTCAAGATTGGGACATACTAACACAACAGTTCTGCCATCATTTGAAAGAGTCTGTCTTATGCTATTATGTGTGCGACTTTCGGCAACGTACACACTATCGTTGATTTTTTTTATGAATTTTTATTTATATTAAATAATGCTTAAAATTCAATAACTCAAGATTGGCACATACTACCACAACGTTTCTGCCATCATTTGAAAGAGTCTGGCTTATGCTATTATGTGTGCGACTTTTGGTAACGTACACACTATCGTTGATTTTTTACGAATTTTTATTTATATTAAATAATGCTTAAAATTCAATAACTCAAGATTGGCACATACTTTCACAACGGTTCTGCCATCATTTGAAAGCGTCTGTCTTATGCTATCATGTGTGCGACTTTCGGCAACGTACACACTATCGTTGATTTTTTACGAATTTTTATTTATATTAAATAATGCTTAAAATTCAATAACTCAAGATTGGCACATACTTTCACAACGGTTCTGCCATCATTTGAAAGCGTCTGTCTTATGCTATCATGTGTGCGACTTTCGGCAACGTACACACTATCCTTGAATTTTTACGAATTTTTATTTATATTAAATAATGCTTAAAATTCAATAACTCAAGATTGGCACATACTACCACAACGGTACTGCCATCATTTGAAAGAGTCTGTCTTATGCTATTATGTGTGCGACTTTCGGTAACGTAAACACTATCGTTGATTTTTTACGAATTTTTATTTATATTAAATAATGCTTAAAATTCAATAACTCAAGATTGGCACATACTTTCACAATGGTTCTGCCATCATTTGAAAGAGTCTGTCTTATGCTATTATGTGTGCGACTTTCGGTAACGTACACACTATCGTTGATTTTTTACGAATTTTTATTTATATTAAATAATGCTTAAAATTCAATAACTCAAGATTGGCACATACTACCACAACGGTTCTGCCATCATTTGAAAGAGTCTGTCTTATGATATCATGTGTGCGACTTTCGGTAACGTACACACTATCGTTGATTTTTTATGAATTTTTATTTATATTAAATAATGCTTAAAATTCAATAACTCAAGATTGGCACATACTACCACAGCGGTTCTGCCATCATTTGAAAGAGTCTGTCTTATGCTATCATGTGTGCGACTTTCGGCAACGTACACACTATCGTTGATTTTTTATGAATTTTTATTTATATTAAATAATGCTTAAAATTCAATAACTCAAGATTGGCACATACTACCACAACGCTTCTGCTATCGTTTGAAAGAGACTGTCTAAACCTATCATGTGTGCGACTTTCGGCAACGTACACATTATCGTTGATTTTTTATGAATTTTTATTTATATTAAATAATGCTTAAAATTCAATAACTCAAGATTGGCACATACTACCACAACGCTTCTGCCATCGTTTGAAAGAGACTGTCTTAACCTATCATCTGTGCGACTTTCTGCAACGTACACATTATCGTTTATTTTTTATGAATTTTTATTTATATTAAATAATGCTTAAAATTCAATAACTCAAGATTGGCACATACTACCACAACGGTTCTGCCATCGTTTGAAAGAGACTGTCTTAACCTATCATGTGTGCGACTTTCGGCAGCGTACACATTATCGTTGATTTTTAATGAATTTTTATTTATATTAAATAATGCTTAAAATTCAATAACTCAAGATTGGGACATACTAACACAACAGTTCTGCCATCATTTGAAAGAGTCTGTCTTATGCTATTATGTGTGCGACTTTCGGTAACGTACACACTATCGTTGATTTTTTACGAATTTTTATTTATATTAAATAATGCTTAAAATTCAATAACCCAAGATTGGCACATACTACCACAACGGTTCTGCCATCATTTGAAAGAGTCTGTCTTATGCTATTATGTGTGCGACTTTCGGTAACGTACACACTATCGTTGATTTTTTATGAATTTTTATTTATATTAAATAATGCTTAAAATTCAATAACTCAAGATTGGCACATACTTTCACAATGGTTCTGCCATCATTTGAAAGAGTCTGTCTTATGCTATTATGTGTGCGACTTTCGGTAACGTACACACTATCGTTGATTTTTTACGAATTTTTATTTATATTAAATAATGCTTAAAATTCAATAACTCAAGATTGGCACATACTACCACAACGGTTCTGCCATCATTTGAAAGAGTCTGTCTTATGATATCATGTGTGCGACTTTCGGTAACGTACACACTATCGTTGATTTTTTATGAATTTTTATTTATATTAAATAATGCTTAAAATTCAATAACTCAAGATTGGCACATACTACCACAGCGGTTCTGCCATCATTTGAAAGAGTCTGTCTTATGCTATCATGTGTGCGACTTTCGGCAACGTACACACTATCGTTGATTTTTTATGAATTTTTATTTATATTAAATAATGCTTAAAATTCAATAACTCAAGATTGGCACATACTACCACAACGCTTCTGCTATCGTTTGAAAGAGACTGTCTAAACCTATCATGTGTGCGACTTTCGGCAACGTACACATTATCGTTGATTTTTTATGAATTTTTATTTATATTAAATAATGCTTAAAATTCAATAACTCAAGATTGGCACATACTACCACAACGCTTCTGCCATCGTTTGAAAGAGACTGTCTTAACCTATCATCTGTGCGACTTTCTGCAACGTACACATTATCGTTTATTTTTTATGAATTTTTATTTATATTAAATAATGCTTAAAATTCAATAACTCAAGATTGGCACATACTACCACAACGGTTCTGCCATCGTTTGAAAGAGACTGTCTTAACCTATCATGTGTGCGACTTTCGGCAGCGTACACATTATCGTTGATTTTTAATGAATTTTTATTTATATTAAATAATGCTTAAAATTCAATAACTCAAGATTGGGACATACTAACACAACAGTTCTGCCATCATTTGAAAGAGTCTGTCTTATGCTATTATGTGTGCGACTTTCGGTAACGTACACACTATCGTTGATTTTTTACGAATTTTTATTTATATTAAATAATGCTTAAAATTCAATAACTCAAGATTGGCACATACTACCACAACGGTTCTGCCATCATTTGAAAGAGTCTGTCTTATGCTATTATGTGTGCGACTTTCGGTAACGTACACACTATCGTTGATTTTTTATGAATTTTTATTTATATTAAATAATGCTTAAAATTCAATAACTCAAGATTGGCACATACTACCACAGCGGTTCTGCCATCATTTGAAAGAGTCTGTCTTATGCTATCATGTGTGCGACTTTCGGCAACGTACACACTATCGTTGATTTTTTTTATGAATTTTTATTTATATTAAATAATGCTTAAAATTCAATAACTCAAGATTGGCACATACTACCACAACGTTTCTGCCATCATTTGAAAGAGTCTGGCTTATGCTATTATGTGTGCGACTTTCGGTAACGTACACACTATCGTTGATTTTTTACAAATTTTTATTTATATTAAATAATGCTTAAAATTCAATAACTCAAGATTGGCACATACTTTCACAACGGTTCTGCCATCATTTGAAAGCGTCTGTCTTATGCTATCATGTGTGCGACTTTCGGCAACGAACACACTATCGTTGATTTTTTACGAATTTTTATTTATATTAAATAATGCTTAAAATTCAATAACTCAAGATTGGCACATACTTTCACAACGGTTCTGCCATCATTTGAAAGCGTCTGTCTTATGCTATCATGTGTGCGACTTTCGGCAACGTACACACTATCCTTGAATTTTTACGAATTTTTATTTATATTAAATAATGCTTAAAATTCAATAACTCAAGATTGGCACATACTACCACAACGGTACTGCCATCATTTGAAAGAGTCTGTCTTATGCTATTATGTGTGCGACTTTCGGTAACGTAAACACTATCGTTGATTTTTTACGAATTTTTATTTATATTAAATAATGCTTAAAATTCAATAACTCAAGATTGGCACATACTTTCACAATGGTTCTGCCATCATTTGAAAGAGTCTGTCTTATGCTATTATGTGTGCGACTTTCGGTAACGTACACACTATCGTTGATTTTTTACGAATTTTTATTTATATTAAATAATGCTTAAAATTCAATAACTCAAGATTGGCACATACTACCACAACGGTTCTGCCATCATTTGAAAGAGTCTGTCTTATGATATCATGTGTGCGACTTTCGGTAACGTACACACTATCGTTGATTTTTTATGAATTTTTATTTATATTAAATAATGCTTAAAATTCAATAACTCAAGATTGGCACATACTACCACAACGGTTCTGCCATCATTTGAAAGAGTCTGTCTTATGATATCATGTGTGCGACTTTCGGTAACGTACACACTATCGTTGATTTTTTATGAATTTTTATTTATATTAAATAATGCTTAAAATTCAATAACTCAAGATTGGCACATACTACCACAACGGTTCTGCCATCATTTGAAAGAGTCTGTCTTATGCTATTATGAGTGCGACTTTCGGTAACGTACACACTATCGTTGATTTTTTACGAATTTTTATTTATATTAAATAATGCTTAAAATTCAATAACTCAAGATTGGCACATACTTTCACAACGGTTCTGCCATCATTTGAAAGAGTCTGTCTTATGCTATCATGTATGCGACTTTCGGTAACGTACACACTATCGTTGATTTTTTACGAATTTTTATTTATATTAAATAATGCTTAAAATTCAATAACTCAAGATTGGCACATACTTTCACAACGGTTCTGCCATCATTTGAAAGCGTCTGTCTTATGCTATTATGTGTGCGACTTTCGGTAACGTACACACTATCGTTGATTTTTTATGAATTTTTATTTATATTAAATAATGCTTAAAATTCAATAACTCAAGATTGGCACATACTACCACAACGGTTCTGCCATCATTTGAAAGAGTCTGTCTTATGCTATTAGGTGTGCGACTTTCGGTAACGTACACACTATCGTTGATTTTTTATGAATTTTTATTTATATTAAATAATGCTTAAAATTCAATAACTCAAGATTGGCACATACTACCACAACGGTTCTGCCATCATTTGAAAGAGTCTGTCTTATGCTATTATGTGTGCGACTTTCGGTAACGTACACACTATCGTTGATTTTTTATGAATTTTTATTTATATTAAATAATGCTTGAAATTCAATAACTCAAGATTGGCACATACTACCACAACGGTTCTGTCATCATTTGAAAGAGTCTGTCTTATGCTATTATGTGTGCGACTTTCGGTAACGTACACACTATCGTTGATTTTTTACGAATTTTTATTTATATTAAATAATGCTTAAAATTCAATAACTCAAGATTGGCACATACTTTCACAACGGTTCTGCCATCATTTGAAAGCGTCTGTCTTATGCTATCATGTGTGCGACTTTCGGCAACGTACACACTATCGTTGATTTTTTACGAATTTTTATTTATATTAAATAATGCTTAAAATTCAATAACTCAAGATTGGCACATACTACCACAACGGTACTGCCATCATTTGAAAGAGTCTGTCTTATGCTATTATGTGTGCGACTTTCGGTAACGTAAACACTATCGTTGATTTTTTACGAATTTTTATTTATATTAAATAATGCTTAAAATTCAATAACTCAAGATTGGCACATACTTTCACAATGGTTCTGCCATCATTTGAAAGAGTCTGTCTTATGCTATTATGTGTGCGACTTTCGGTAACGTACACACTATCGTTGATTTTTTACGAATTTTTATTTATATTAAATAATGCTTAAAATTCAATAACTCAAGATTGGCACATACTACCACAACGGTTCTGCCATCATTTGAAAGAGTCTGTCTTATGATATCATGTGTGCGACTTTCGGTAACGTACACACTATCGTTGATTTTTTATGAATTTTTATTTATATTAAATAATGCTTAAAATTCAATAACTCAAGATTGGCACATACTACCACAGCGGTTCTGTCATCATTTGAAAGAGTCTGTCTTATGCTATTATGTGTGCGACTTTCGGTAACGTACACACTATCGTTGATTTTTTACGAATTTTTATTTATATTAAATAATGCTTAAAATTCAATAACTCAAGATTGGCACATACTTTCACAACGGTTCTGCCATCATTTGAAAGCGTCTGTCTTATGCTATCATGTGTGCGACTTTCGGCAACGTACACACTATCGTTGATTTTTTACGAATTTTTATTTATATTAAATAATGCTTAAAATTCAATAACTCAAGATTGGCACATACTACCACAACGGTACTGCCATCATTTGAAAGAGTCTGTCTTATGCTATTATGTGTGCGACTTTCGGTAACGTAAACACTATCGTTGATTTTTTACGAATTTTTATTTATATTAAATAATGCTTAAAATTCAATAACTCAAGATTGGCACATACTTTCACAATGGTTCTGCCATCATTTGAAAGAGTCTGTCTTATGCTATTATGTGTGCGACTTTCGGTAACGTACACACTATCGTTGATTTTTTACGAATTTTTATTTATATTAAATAATGCTTAAAATTCAATAACTCAAGATTGGCACATACTACCACAACGGTTCTGCCATCATTTGAAAGAGTCTGTCTTATGATATCATGTGTGCGACTTTCGGTAACGTACACACTATCGTTGATTTTTTATGAATTTTTATTTATATTAAATAATGCTTAAAATTCAATAACTCAAGATTGGCACATACTACCACAGCGGTTCTGCCATCATTTGAAAGAGTCTGTCTTATGCTATCATGTGTGCGACTTTCGGCAACGTACACACTATCGTTGATTTTTTATGAATTTTTATTTATATTAAATAATGCTTAAAATTCAATAACTCAAGATTGGCACATACTACCACAACGGTTCTGCCATCATTTGAAAGAGTCTGTCTTATGCTATTATGAGTGCGACTTTCGGTAACGTACACACTATCGTTGATTTTTTACGAATTTTTATTTATATTAAATAATGCTTAAAATTCAATAACTCAAGATTGGCACATACTTTCACAACGGTTCTGCCATCATTTGAAAGAGTCTGTCTTATGCTATCATGTATGCGACTTTCGGTAACGTACACACTATCGTTGATTTTTTACGAATTTTTATTTATATTAAATAATGCTTAAAATTCAATAACTCAAGATTGGCACATACTACCACAACGGTTCTGCCATCAATTGAAAGAGTCTTTCTTATGCTATTATGTGTGCGACTTTCGGTAACGTACACACTATCGTTGATTTTTTACGAATTTTTATTTATATTAAATAATGCTTAAAATTCAATAACTCAAGATTGGCACATACTTTCACAATGGTTCTGTCATCATTTGAAAGAGTCTGTCTTATGCTATTATGTGTGCGACTTTCGGTAACGTACACACTATCGTTGATTTTTTATGAATTTTTATTTATATTAAATAATGCTTAAAATTCAATAACTCAAGATTGGCACATACTACCACAACGGTTCTGCCATCATTTGAAAGAGTCTGTCTTATGATATCATGTGTGCGACTTTCGGTAACGTACACACTATCGTTGATTTTTTATGAATTTTTATTTATATTAAATAATGCTTAAAATTCAATAACTCAAGATTGGCACATACTACCACAGCGGTTCTGCCATCATTTGAAAGAGTCTGTCTTATGCTATCATGTGTGCGACTTTCGGCAACGTACACACTATCGTTGATTTTTTATGAATTTTTATTTATATTAAATAATGCTTAAAATTCAATAACTCAAGATTGGCACATACTACCACAACGGTTCTGCCATCATTTGAAAGAGTCTGTCTTATGCTATTATGTGTGCGACTTTCGGTAACGTAGACACTATCGTTGATTTTTTACGAATTTTTATTTATATTAAATAATGCTTAAAATTCAATAACTCAAGATTGGCACATACTACCACAACGGTTCTGCCATCATTTGAAAGAGTCTGTCTTATGCTATTATGTGTGCGACTTTCGGTAACGTACACACTATCGTTGATTTTTTATGAATTTTTATTTATATTAAATAATGCTTAAAATTCAATAACTCAAGATTGGCACATACTACCACAACGGTTCTGTCATCATTTGAAAGAGTCTGTCTTATGCTATTATGTGTGCGACTTTCGGTAACGTACACACTATCGTTGATTTTTTACGAATTTTTATTTATATTAAATAATGCTTAAAATTCAATAACTCAAGATTGGCACATACTTTCACAACGGTTCTGCCATCATTTGAAAGCGTCTGTCTTATGCTATCATGTGTGCGACTTTCGGCAACGTACACACTATCGTTGATTTTTTATGAATTTTTATTTATATTAAATAATGCTTAAAATTCAATAACTCAAGATTGGCACATACTACCACAACGGTTCTGCCATCATTTGAAAGAGTCTGTCTTATGCTATTATGTGTGCGACTTTCGGTAACGTAAACACTATCGTTGATTTTTTACGAATTTTTATTTATATTAAATAATGCTTAAAATTCAATAACTCAAGATTGGCACATACTACCACAACGGTTCTGCCATCATTTGAAAGAGTCTGTCTTATGCTATCATGTGTGCGACTTTCGGTAACGTAAACACTATCGTTGATTTTTTACGAATTTTTATTTATATTAAATAATGCTTAAAATTCAATAACTCAAGATTGGCACATACTTTCACAATGGTTCTGCCATCATTTGAAAGAGTCTGTCTTATGCTATTATGTGTGCGACTTTCGGCAACGTACACACTATCGTTGATTTTTTACGAATTTTTATTTATATTAAATAATGCTTAAAATTCAATAACTCAAGATTGGCACATACTACCACAACGGTTCTGCCATCATTTGAAAGAGTCTGTCTTATGCTATTATGTGTGCGACTTTCGGTAACGTAGACACTATCGTTGATTTTTTACGAATTTTTATTTATATTAAATAATGCTTAAAATTCAATAACTCAAGATTGGCACATACTACCACAACGGTTCTGCCATCATTTGAAAGAGTCTGTCTTATGCTATTATGTGTGCGACTTTCGGTAACGTACACACTATCGTTGATTTTTTACGAATTTTTATTTATATTAAATAATGCTTAAAATTCAATAACTCAAGATTGGCACATACTTTCACAACGGTTCTGCCATCATTTGAAAGCGTCTGTCTTATGCTATCATGTGTGCGACTTTCGGCAACGTACACACTATCGTTGATTTTTTATGAATTTTTATTTATATTAAATAATGCTTAAAATTCAATAACTCAAGATTGGCACATACTACCACAACGGTTCTGCCATCATTTGAAAGAGTCTGTCTTATGCTATTATGTGTGCGACTTTCGGTAACGTAAACACTATCGTTGATTTTTTACGAATTTTTATTTATATTAAATAATGCTTAAAATTCAATAACTCAAGATTGGCACATACTTTCACAATGGTTCTGCCATCATTTGAAAGAGTCTGTCTTATGCTATTATGTGTGCGACTTTCGGTAACGTACACACTATCGTTGATTTTTTACGAATTTTTATTTATATTAAATAATGCTTAAAATTCAATAACTCAAGATTGGCACATACTACCACAACGGTTCTGCCATCATTTGAAAGAGTCTGTCTTATGCTATTATGTGTGCGACTTTCGGTAACGTAGACACTATCGTTGATTTTTTACGAATTTTTATTTATATTAAATAATGCTTAAAATTCAATAACTCAAGATTGGCACATACTACCACAACGGTTCTGCCATCATTTGAAAGAGTCTGTCTTATGCTATTATGTGTGCGACTTTCGGTAACGTACACACTATCGTTGATTTTTTATGAATTTTTATTTATATTAAATAATGCTTAAAATTCAATAACTCAAGATTGGCACATACTACCACAACGGTTCTGTCATCATTTGAAAGAGTCTGTCTTATGCTATTATGTGTGCGACTTTCGGTAACGTACACACTATCGTTGATTTTTTACGAATTTTTATTTATATTAAATAATGCTTAAAATTCAATAACTCAAGATTGGCACATACTTTCACAACGGTTCTGCCATCATTTGAAAGCGTCTGTCTTATGCTATCATGTGTGCGACTTTCGGCAACGTACACACTATCGTTGATTTTTTATGAATTTTTATTTATATTAAATAATGCTTAAAATTCAATAACTCAAGATTGGCACATACTACCACAACGGTTCTGCCATCATTTGAAAGAGTCTGTCTTATGCTATTATGTGTGCGACTTTCGGTAACGTAAACACTATCGTTGATTTTTTACGAATTTTTATTTATATTAAATAATGCTTAAAATTCAATAACTCAAGATTGGCACATACTACCACAACGGTTCTGCCATCATTTGAAAGAGTCTGTCTTATGCTATCATGTGTGCGACTTTCGGTAACGTAAACACTATCGTTGATTTTTTACGAATTTTTATTTATATTAAATAATGCTTAAAATTCAATAACTCAAGATTGGCACATACTTTCACAATGGTTCTGCCATCATTTGAAAGAGTCTGTCTTATGCTATTATGTGTGCGACTTTCGGCAACGTACACACTATCGTTGATTTTTTACGAATTTTTATTTATATTAAATAATGCTTAAAATTCAATAACTCAAGATTGGCACATACTACCACAACGGTTCTGTCATCATTTGAAAGAGTCTGTCTTATGCTATTATGTGTGCGACTTTCGGTAACGTACACACTATCGTTGATTTTTTACGAATTTTTATTTATATTAAATAATGCTTAAAATTCAATAACTCAAGATTGGCACATACTACCACAACGGTTCTGCCATCATTTGAAAGAGTCTGTCTTATGCTATCATGTGTGCGACTTTCGGTAACGTAAACACTATCGTTGATTTTTTACGAATTTTTATTTATATTAAATAATGCTTAAAATTCAATAACTCAATATTGGCACATACTACCACAACGGTTCTGCCATCATTTGAAAGAGTCTGACTTATGCTATCATGTGTGCGACTTTCGGTAACGTAAACACTATCGTTGATTTTTTACGAATTTTTATTTATATTAAATAATGCTTAAAATTCAATAACTCAAGATTGGCACATACTTTCACAATGGTTCTGCCATCATTTGAAAGAGTCTGTCTTATGCTATTATGTGTGCGACTTTCGGTAACGTACACACTATCGTTGATTTTTTACGAATTTTTATTTATATTAAATAATGCTTAAAATTCAATAACTCAAGATTGGCACATACTACCACAACGGTTCTGCCATCATTTGAAAGAGTCTGTCTTATGCTATTATGTGTGCGACTTTCGGTAACGTAGACACTATCGTTGATTTTTTATGAATTTTTATTTATATTAAATAATGCTTAAAATTCAATAACTCATGATTGGCGCATACTACCACAACGGTTCTGCCATCATTTGAAAGAGTCTGTCTTATGCTATTATGTGTGCGACTTTCGGTAACGTACACACTATCGTTGATTTTTTACGAATTTTTATTTATATTAAATAATGCTTAAAATTCAATAACTCAAGATTGGCACATACTACCACAACGGTTCTGCCATCATTTGAAAGAGTCTGTCTTATGCTATCATGTGTGCGACTTTCGGTAACGTAAACACTATCGTTGATTTTTTACGAATTTTTATTTATATTAAATAATGCTTAAAATTCAATAACTCAATATTGGCACATACTACCACAACGGTTCTGCCATCATTTGAAAGAGTCTGACTTATGCTATCATGTGTGCGACTTTCGGTAACGTAAACACTATCGTTGATTTTTTACGAATTTTTATTTATATTAAATAATGCTTAAAATTCAATAACTCAAGATTGGCACATACTTTCACAATGGTTCTGCCATCATTTGAAAGAGTCTGTCTTATGCTATCATGTGTGCGACTTTCGGTAACGTACACACTATCGTTGATTTTTTACGAATTTTTATTTATATTAAATAATGCTTAAAATTCAATAACTCAAGATTGGCACATACTACCACAACGGTTCTGCCATCATTTGAAAGAGTCTGTCTTATGCTATCATGTGTGCGACTTTCGGTAACGTAAACACTATCGTTGATTTTTTACGAATTTTTATTTATATTAAATAATGCTTAAAATTCAATAACTCAAGATTGGCACATACTATCACAACGGATCTGCCATCATTTGAAAGAGTCTGTCTTATGCTATCATGTGTGCGACTTTCGGTAACGTACACACTATCGTTGATTTTTTACGAATTTTTATTTATATTAAATAATGCTTAAAATTCAATAACTCAAGATTGGCACATACTTTCACAATGGTTCTGCCATCATTTGAAAGAGTCTGTCTTATGCTATTATGTGTGCGACTTTCGGCAACGTACACACTATCGTTGATTTTTTACGAATTTTTATTTATATTAAATAATGCTTAAAATTCAATAACTCAAGATTGGCACATACTACCACAACGGTTCTGCCATCATTTGAAAGAGTCTGTCTTATGCTATCATGTGTGCGACTTTCGGTAACGTACACAGTATCGTTGATTTTTTACGAATTTTTATTTATATTAAATAATGCTTAAAATTCAATAACTCAAGATTGGCACATACTATCACAACGGATCTGCCATCATTTGAAAGAGTCTGTCTTATGCTATCATGTGTGCGACTTTCGGTAACGTACACACTATCGTTGATTTTTTACGAATTTTTATTTATATTAAATAATGCTTAAAATTCAATAACTCAAGATTGGCACATACTACCACAACGGTTCTGCCATCATTTGAAAGAGTCTGTCTTATGCTATCATGTGTGCGACTTTCGGTAACGTACACACTATCGTTGATTTTTTACGAATTTTTATTTATATTAAATAATGCTTAAAATTCAATAACTCAAGATTGGCACATACTACCACAACGGTTCTGCCATCATTTGAAAGAGTCTGTCTTATGCTATTATGTGTGCGACTTTCGGCAACGTACACACTATCGTTGATTTTTTACGAATTTTTATTTATATTAAATAATGCTTAAAATTCAATAACTCAAGATTGGCACATACTACCACAACGGTTCTGCCATCATTTGAAAGAGTCTGTCTTATGCTATCATGTGTGCGACTTTCGGTAACGTACACACTATCGTTGATTTTTTACGAATTTTTATTTATATTAAATAATGCTTAAAATTCAATAACTCAAGATTGGCACATACTACCACAACGGTTCTGCCATCATTTGAAAGAGTCTGTCTTATGCTATCATGTGTGCGACTTTCGGTAACGTACACACTATCGTTGATTTTTTACGAATTTTTATTTATATTAAATAATGCTTAAAATTCAATAACTCAAGATTGGCACATACTACCACAACGGTTCTGCCATCATTTGAAAGAGTCTGTCTTATGCTATCATGTGTGCGACTTTCGGTAACGTAAACACTATCGTTGATTTTTTACGAATTTTTATTTATATTAAATAATGCTTAAAATTCAATAACTCAAGATTGGCACATACTTTCACAATGGTTCTGCCATCATTTGAAAGAGTCTGTCTTATGCTATTATGTGTGCGACTTTCGGCAACGTACACACTATCGTTGATTTTTTACGAATTTTTATTTATATTAAATAATGCTTAAAATTCAATAACTCAAGATTGGCACATACTACCACAACGGTTCTGCCATCATTTGAAAGAGTCTGTCTTATGCTATCATGTGTGCGACTTTCGGTAACGTACACAGTATCGTTGATTTTTTACGAATTTTTATTTATATTAAATAATGCTTAAAATTCAATAACTCAAGATTGGCACATACTATCACAACGGATCTGCCAACATTTGAAAGAGTCTGTCTTATGCTATTATGTGTGCGACTTTCGGTAACGTACACACTATCGTTGATTTTTTACGAATTTTTATTTATATTAAATAATGCTTAAAATTCAATAACTCAAGATTGGCACGTACTTTCACAACGGTTCTGCCATCATTTGAAAGAGTCTGTCTAATGCTATTATGTGTGCGACTTTCGGTAACGTACACACTATCGTTGATTTTTTACGAATTTTTATTTATATTAAATAATGCTTAAAATTCAATAACTCAAGATTGGCACATACTACCACAACGGTTCTGCCATCATTTGAAAGAGTCTGTCTTATGCTATCATGTGTGTGACTTTCGGCAACGTACACACTATCGTTGATTTTTTACGAATTTTTATTTATATTAAATAATGCTTAAAATTCAATAACTCAAGATTGGCACATACTACCACAACGGTTCTGCCATCATTTGAAAGAGTCTGTCTTATGCTATCAAGTGTGCGACTTTCGGTAACGTACACACTATCGTTGATTTTTCACGAATTTTTATTTATATTAAATAATGCTTAAAATTCAATAACTCAAGATTGGCACATACTATCACAACGGATGTGCCATCATTTGAAAGAGTCTGTCTTATGCTATCATGTGTGCGACTTTCGGTAACGTACACACTATCGTTGATTTTTTACGAATTTTTATTTATATTAAATAATGCTTAAAATTCAATAACTCAAGATTGGCACATACTACCACAACGGTTCTGCCATCATTTGAAAGAGTCTGTCTTATGCTATTATGTGTGCGACTTTCCGTAACGTACACACTATCGTTGATTTTTTACGAATTTTTATTTATATTAAATAATGCTTAAAATTCAATAACTCAAGATTGGCACATACTATCACAACGGATCTGCCATCATTTGAAAGAGTCTGTCTTATGCTATCATGTGTGCGACTTCCGGTAACGTACACACTATCGTTGATTTTTTACGAATTTTTATTTATATTAAATAATGCTTAAAATTCAATAACTCAAGATTGGCACATACTTTCACAATGGTTCTGCCATCATTTGAAAGAGTCTGTCTTATGCTATTATCTGTGCGACTTTCGGTAACGTACACACTATCGTTGATTTTTTACGAATTTTTATTTATATTAAATAATGCTTAAAATTCAATAACTCAAGATTGGCACATACTATCACAACGGATCTGCCATCATTTGAAAGAGTCTGTCTTATGCTATCATGTGTGCGACTTTCGGTAACGTACACACTATCGTTGATTTTTTACGAATTTTTATTTATATTAAATAATGCTTAAAATTCAATAACTCAAGATTGGCACATACTACCACAACGGTTCTGCCATCATTTGAAAGAGTCTGTCTTATGCTATTATGTGTGCGACTTTCGGCAACGTACACACTATCGTTGATTTTTTACGAATTTTTATTTATATTAAATAATGCTTAAAATTCAATAACTCAAGATTGGCACATACTACCACAACGGTTCTGCCATAATTTGAAAGAGTCTGTCTTATGCTATCATGTGTGCGACTTTCGGTAACGTACACACTATCGTTGATTTTTTACGAATTTTTATTTATATTAAATAATGCTTAAAATTCAATAACTCAAGATTGGCACATACTACCACAATGGTTCTGCCATCATTTGAAAGAGTCTGTCTTATGCTATCATGTGTGCGACTTTCGGTAACGTACACACTATCGTTGATTTTTTACGAATTTTTATTTATATTAAATAATGCTTAAAATTCAATAACTCAAGATTGGCACATACTACCACAACGGTTCTGCCATCATTTGAAAGAGTCTGTCTTATGCTATCATGTGTGTGACTTTCGGCAACGTACACACTATCGTTGATTTTTTACGAATTTTTATTTATATTAAATAATGCTTAAAATTCAATAACTCAAGATTGGCACATACTACCACAACGGTTCTGCCATCATTTGAAAGAGTCTGTCTTATGCTATCAAGTGTGTGACTTTCGGCAACGTACACACTATCGTTGATTTTTCACGAATTTTTATTTATATTAAATAATGCTTAAAATTCAATAACTCAAGATTGGCACATACTATCACAACGGATCTGCCATCATTTGAAAGAGTCTGTCTTATGCTATCATGTGTGCGACTTTCGGTAACGTACACACTATCGTTGATTTTTTACGAATTTTTATTTATATTAAATAATGCTTAAAATTCAATAACTCAAGATTGGCACATACTACCACAACGGTTCTGCCATCATTTGAAAGAGTCTGTCTTATGCTATTATGTGTGCGACTTTCCGTAACGTACACACTATCGTTGATTTTTTACGAATTTTTATTTATATTAAATAATGCTTAAAATTCAATAACTCAAGATTGGCACATACTATCACAACGGATCTGCCATCATTTGAAAGAGTCTGTCTTATGCTATCATGTGTGCGACTTCCGGTAACGTACACACTATCGTTGATTTTTTACGAATTTTTATTTATATTAAATAATGCTTAAAATTCAATAACTCAAGATTGGCACATACTTTCACAATGGTTCTGCCATCATTTGAAAGAGTCTGTCTTATGCTATTATCTGTGCGACTTTCGGTAACGTACACACTATCGTTGATTTTTTACGAATTTTTATTTATATTAAATAATGCTTAAAATTCAATAACTCAAGATTGGCACATACTATCACAACGGATCTGCCATCATTTGAAAGAGTCTGTCTTATGCTATCATGTGTGCGACTTTCGGTAACGTACACACTATCGTTGATTTTTTACGAATTTTTATTTATATTAAATAATGCTTAAAATTCAATAACTCAAGATTGGCACATACTACCACAACGGTTCTGCCATCATTTGAAAGAGTCTGTCTTATGCTATTATGTGTGCGACTTTCGGCAACGTACACACTATCGTTGATTTTTTACGAATTTTTATTTATATTAAATAATGCTTAAAATTCAATAACTCAAGATTGGCACATACTACCACAACGGTTCTGCCATAATTTGAAAGAGTCTGTCTTATGCTATCATGTGTGCGACTTTCGGTAACGTACACACTATCGTTGATTTTTTACGAATTTTTATTTATATTAAATAATGCTTAAAATTCAATAACTCAAGATTGGCACATACTACCACAATGGTTCTGCCATCATTTGAAAGAGTCTGTCTTATGCTATCATGTGTGCGACTTTCGGTAACGTACACACTATCGTTGATTTTTTACGAATTTTTATTTATATTAAATAATGCTTAAAATTCAATAACTCAAGATTGGCACATACTACCACAATGGTTCTGCCATCATTTGAAAGAGTCTGTCTTATGCTATCATGTGTGCGACTTTCGGTAACGTACACACTATCGTTGATTTTTTACGAATTTTTATTTATATTAAATAATGCTTAAAATTCAATAACTCAAGATTGGCACATACTACCACAACGGTTCTGCCATCATTTGAAAGAGTCTGTCTTATGCTATCATGTTTGCGACTTTCGGTAACGTACACACTATCGTTGATTTTTCACGAATTTTTATTTATATTAAATAATGCTTAAAATTCAATAACTCAAGATTGGCACATACTATCACAACGGATCTGCCATCATTTGAAAGAGTCTGTCTTATGCTATCATGTGTGCGACTTTCGGTAACGTACACAGTATCGTTGATTTTTTACGAATTTTTATTTATATTAAATAATGCTTAAAATTCAATAACTCAAGATTGGCACATACTATCACAACGGATCTGCCAACATTTGAAAGAGTCTGTCTTATGCTATTATGTGTGCGACTTTCGGTAACGTACACACTATCGTTGATTTTTTACGAATTTTTATTTATATTAAATAATGCTTAAAATTCAATAACTCAAGATTGGCACATACTTTCACAACGGTTCTGCCATCATTTGAAAGAGTCTGTCTAATGCTATTATGTGTGCGACTTTCGGTAACGTACACACTATCGTTGATTTTTTACGAATTTTTATTTATATTAAATAATGCTTAAAATTCAATAACTCAAGATTGGCACATACTACCACAACGGTTCTGCCATCATTTGAAAGAGTCTGTCTTATGCTATCAAGTGTGCGACTTTCGGTAACGTACACACTATCGTTGATTTTTCACGAATTTTTATTTATATTAAATAATGCTTAAAATTCAATAACTCAAGATTGGCACATACTATCACAACGGATCTGCCATCATTTGAAAGAGTCTGTCTTATGCTATCATGTGTGCGACTTTCGGTAACGTACACACTATCGTTGATTTTTTACGAATTTTTATTTATATTAAATAATGCTTAAAATTCAATAACTCAAGATTGGCACATACTACCACAACGGTTCTGCCATCATTTGAAAGAGTCTGTCTTATGCTATTATGTGTGCGACTTTCCGTAACGTACACACTATCGTTGATTTTTTACGAATTTTTATTTATATTAAATAATGCTTAAAATTCAATAACTCAAGATTGGCACATACTACCACAACGGTTCTGCCATCATTTGAAAGAGTCTGTCTTATGCTATTATGTGTGCGACTTTCGGCAACGTACACACTATCGTTGATTTTTTACGAATTTTTATTTATATTAAATAATGCTTAAAATTCAATAACTCAAGATTGGCACATACTACCACAACGGTTCTGCCATCATTTGAAAGAGTCTGTCTTATGCTATCATGTGTGCGACTTTCGGTAACGTACACACTATCGTTGATTTTTTACGAATTTTTATTTATATTAAATAATGCTTAAAATTCAATAACTCAAGATTGGCACATACTACCACAACGGTTCTGCCATCATTTGAAAGAGTCTGTCTTATGCTATCATGTGTGCGACTTTCTGTAACGTACACACTATCGTTGATTTTTTACGAATTTTTATTTATATTAAATAATGCTTAAAATTCAATAACTCAAGATTGGCACATACTTTCACAATGGTTCTGCCATCATTTGAAAGAGTCTGTCTTATGCTATTATGTGTGCGACTTTCGGCAACGTACACACTATCGTTGATTTTTTACGAATTTTTATTTATATTAAATAATGCTTAAAATTCAATAACTCAAGATTGGCACATACTACCACAACGGTTCTGCCATCATTTGAAAGAGTCTGTCTTATGCTATCATGTGTGCGACTTTCGGTAACGTACACAGTATCGTTGATTTTTTACGAATTTTTATTTATATTAAATAATGCTTAAAATTCAATAACTCAAGATTGGCACATACTATCACAACGGATCTGCCAACATTTGAAAGAGTCTGTCTTATGCTATTATGTGTGCGACTTTCGGTAACGTACACACTATCCTTGATTTTTTACGAATTTTTATTTATATTAAATAATGCTTAAAATTCAATAACTCAAGATTGGCACATACTTTCACAACGGTTCTGCCATCATTTGAAAGAGTCTGTCTAATGCTATTATGTGTGCGACTTTCGGTAACGTACACACTATCGTTGATTTTTTACGAATTTTTATTTATATTAAATAATGCTTAAAATTCAATAACTCAAGATTGGCACATACTACCACAACGGTTCTGCCATCATTTGAAAGAGTCTGTCTTATGCTATCATGTGTGTGACTTTCGGCAACGTACACACTATCGTTGATTTTTTACGAATTTTTATTTATATTAAATAATGCTTAAAATTCAATAACTCAAGATTGGCACATACTACCACAACGGTTCTGCCATCATTTGAAAGAGTCTGTCTTATGCTATCAAGTGTGCGACTTTCGGTAACGTACACACTATCGTTGATTTTTCACGAATTTTTATTTATATTAAATAATGCTTAAAATTCAATAACTCAAGATTGGCACATACTATCACAACGGATCTGCCATCATTTGAAAGAGTCTGTCTTATGCTATCATGTGTGCGACTTTCGGTAACGTACACACTATCGTTGATTTTTTACGAATTTTTATTTATATTAAATAATGCTTAAAATTCAATAACTCAAGATTGGCACATACTACCACAACGGTTCTGCCATCATTTGAAAGAGTCTGTCTTATGCTATTATGTGTGCGACTTTCGGTAACGTACACACTATCGTTGATTTTTTACGAATTTTTATTTATATTAAATAATGCTTAAAATTCAATAACTCAAGATTGGCACATACTACCACAACGGTTCTGCCATCATTTGAAAGAGTCTGTCTTATGCTATCAAGTGTGCGACTTTCGGTAACGTACACACTATCGTTGATTTTTCACGAATTTTTATTTATATTAAATAATGCTTAAAATTCAATAACTCAAGATTGGCACATACTATCACAACGGATCTGCCATCATTTGAAAGAGTCTGTCTTATGCTATCATGTGTGCGACTTTCGGTAACGTACACACTATCGTTGATTTTTTACGAATTTTTATTTATATTAAATAATGCTTAAAATTCAATAACTCAAGATTGGCACATACTACCACAACGGTTCTGCCATCATTTGAAAGAGTCTGTCTTATGCTATTATGTGTGCGACTTTCCGTAACGTACACACTATCGTTGATTTTTTACGAATTTTTATTTATATTAAATAATGCTTAAAATTCAATAACTCAAGATTGGCACATACTACCACAACGGTTCTGCCATCATTTGAAAGAGTCTGTCTTATGCTATTATGTGTGCGACTTTCGGCAACGTACACACTATCGTTGATTTTTTACGAATTTTTATTTATATTAAATAATGCTTAAAATTCAATAACTCAAGATTGGCACATACTACCACAACGGTTCTGCCATCATTTGAAAGAGTCTGTCTTATGCTATCATGTGTGCGACTTTCGGTAACGTACACACTATCGTTGATTTTTTACGAATTTTTATTTATATTAAATAATGCTTAAAATTCAATAACTCAAGATTGGCACATACTACCACAACGGTTCTGCCATCATTTGAAAGAGTCTGTCTTATGCTATCATGTGTGCGACTTTCTGTAACGTACACACTATCGTTGATTTTTTACGAATTTTTATTTATATTAAATAATGCTTAAAATTCAATAACTCAAGATTGGCACATACTTTCACAATGGTTCTGCCATCATTTGAAAGAGTCTGTCTTATGCTATTATGTGTGCGACTTTCGGCAACGTACACACTATTGTTGATTTTTTACGAATTTTTATTTATATTAAATAATGCTTAAAATTCAATAACTCAAGATTGGCACATACTACCACAACGGTTCTGCCATCATTTGAAAGAGTCTGTCTTATGCTATCATGTGTGCGACTTTCGGTAACGTACACAGTATCGTTGATTTTTTACGAATTTTTATTTATATTAAATAATGCTTAAAATTCAATAACTCAAGATTGGCACATACTATCACAACGGATCTGCCAACATTTGAAAGAGTCTGTCTTATGCTATTATGTGTGCGACTTTCGGTAACGTACACACTATCGTTGATTTTTTACGAATTTTTATTTATATTAAATAATGCTTAAAATTCAATAACTCAAGATTGGCACATACTTTCACAACGGTTCTGCCATCATTTGAAAGAGTCTGTCTAATGCTATTATGTGTGCGACTTTCGGTAACGTACACACTATCGTTGATTTTTTACGAATTTTTATTTATATTAAATAATGCTTAAAATTCAATAACTCAAGATTGGCACATACTACCACAACGGTTCTGCCATCATTTGAAAGAGTCTGTCTTATGCTATCATGTGTGTGACTTTCGGCAACGTACACACTATCGTTGATTTTTTACGAATTTTTATTTATATTAAATAATGCTTAAAATTCAATAACTCAAGATTGGCACATACTACCACAACGGTTCTGCCATCATTTGAAAGAGTCTGTCTTATGCTATCAAGTGTGCGACTTTCGGTAACGTACACACTATCGTTGATTTTTCACGAATTTTTATTTATATTAAATAATGCTTAAAATTCAATAACTCAAGATTGGCACATACTATCACAACGGATCTGCCATCATTTGAAAGAGTCTGTCTTATGCTATCATGTGTGCGACTTTCGGTAACGTACACACTATCGTTGATTTTTTACGAATTTTTATTTATATTAAATAATGCTTAAAATTCAATAACTCAAGATTGGCACATACTACCACAACGGTTCTGCCATCATTTGAAAGAGTCTGTCTTATGCTATTATGTGTGCGACTTTCCGTAACGTACACACTATCGTTGATTTTTTAAGAATTTTTATTTATATTAAATAATGCTTAAAATTCAATAACTCAAGATTGGCACATACTATCACAACGGATCTGCCATCATTTGAAAGAGTCTGTCTTATGCTATCATGTGTGCGACTTCCGGTAACGTACACACTATCGTTGATTTTTTACGAATTTTTATTTATATTAAATAATGCTTAAAATTCAATAACTCAAGATTGGCACATACTTTCACAATGGTTCTGCCATCATTTGAAAGAGTCTGTCTTATGCTATTATCTGTGCGACTTTCGGTAACGTACACACTATCGTTGATTTTTTACGAATTTTTATTTATATTAAATAATGCTTAAAATTCAATAACTCAAGATTGGCACATACTATCACAACGGATCTGCCATCATTTGAAAGAGTCTGTCTTATGCTATCATGTGTGCGACTTTCGGTAACGTACACACTATCGTTGATTTTTTACGAATTTTTATTTATATTAAATAATGCTTAAAATTCAATAACTCAAGATTGGCACATACTTTCACAACGGTTCTGCCATCATTTGAAAGAGTCTGTCTAATGCTATTATGTGTGCGACTTTCGGTAACGTACACACTATCGTTGATTTTTTACGAATTTTTATTTATATTAAATAATGCTTAAAATTCAATAACTCAAGATTGGCACATACTACCACAACGGTTCTGCCATCATTTGAAAGAGTCTGTCTTATGCTATCATGTGTGTGACTTTCGGCAACGTACACACTATCGTTGATTTTTTACGAATTTTTATTTATATTAAATAATGCTTAAAATTCAATAACTCAAGATTGGCACATACTACCACAACGGTTCTGCCATCATTTGAAAGAGTCTGTCTTATGCTATCAAGTGTGCGACTTTCGGTAACGTACACACTATCGTTGATTTTTCACGAATTTTTATTTATATTAAATAATGCTTAAAATTCAATAACTCAAGATTGGCACATACTATCACAACGGATCTGCCATCATTTGAAAGAGTCTGTCTTATGCTATCATGTGTGCGACTTTCGGTAACGTACACACTATCGTTGATTTTTTACGAATTTTTATTTATATTAAATAATGCTTAAAATTCAATAACTCAAGATTGGCACATACTACCACAACGGTTCTGCCATCATTTGAAAGAGTCTGTCTTATGCTATTATGTGTGCGACTTTCCGTAACGTACACACTATCGTTGATTTTTTAAGAATTTTTATTTATATTAAATAATGCTTAAAATTCAATAACTCAAGATTGGCACATACTATCACAACGGATCTGCCATCATTTGAAAGAGTCTGTCTTATGCTATCATGTGTGCGACTTCCGGTAACGTACACACTATCGTTGATTTTTTACGAATTTTTATTTATATTAAATAATGCTTAAAATTCAATAACTCAAGATTGGCACATACTTTCACAATGGTTCTGCCATCATTTGAAAGAGTCTGTCTTATGCTATTATCTGTGCGACTTTCGGTAACGTACACACTATCGTTGATTTTTTACGAATTTTTATTTATATTAAATAATGCTTAAAATTCAATAACTCAAGATTGGCACATACTATCACAACGGATCTGCCATCATTTGAAAGAGTCTGTCTTATGCTATCATGTGTGCGACTTTCGGTAACGTACACACTATCGTTGATTTTTTACGAATTTTTATTTATATTAAATAATGCTTAAAATTCAATAACTCAAGATTGGCACATACTACCACAACGGTTCTGCCATCATTTGAAAGAGTCTGTCTTATGCTATTATGTGTGCGACTTTCCGTAACGTACACACTATCGTTGATTTTTTACGAATTTTTATTTATATTAAATAATGCTTAAAATTCAATAACTCAAGATTGGCACATACTATCACAACGGATCTGCCAACATTTGAAAGAGTCTGTCTTATGCTATTATGTGTGCGACTTTCGGTAACGTACACACTATCGTTGATTTTTTACGAATTTTTATTTATATTAAATAATGCTTAAAATTCAATAACTCAAGATTGGCACATACTTTCACAACGGTTCTGCCATCATTTGAAAGAGTCTGTCTAATGCTATTATGTGTGCGACTTTCGGTAACGTACACACTATCGTTGATTTTTTACGAATTTTTATTTATATTAAATAATGCTTAAAATTCAATAACTCAAGATTGGCACATACTACCACAACGGTTCTGCCATCATTTGAAAGAGTCTGTCTTATGCTATCATGTGTGTGACTTTCGGCAACGTACACACTATCGTTGATTTTTTACGAATTTTTATTTATATTAAATAATGCTTAAAATTCAATAACTCAAGATTGGCACATACTACCACAACGGTTCTGCCATCATTTGAAAGAGTCTGTCTTATGCTATCAAGTGTGCGACTTTCGGTAACGTACACACTATCGTTGATTTTTCACGAATTTTTATTTATATTAAATAATGCTTAAAATTCAATAACTCAAGATTGGCACATACTATCACAACGGATCTGCCATCATTTGAAAGAGTCTGTCTTATGCTATCATGTGTGCGACTTTCGGTAACGTACACACTATCGTTGATTTTTTACGAATTTTTATTTATATTAAATAATGCTTAAAATTCAATAACTCAAGATTGGCACATACTACCACAACGGTTCTGCCATCATTTGAAAGAGTCTGTCTTATGCTATTATGTGTGCGACTTTCCGTAACGTACACACTATCGTTGATTTTTTAAGAATTTTTATTTATATTAAATAATGCTTAAAATTCAATAACTCAAGATTGGCACATACTATCACAACGGATCTGCCATCATTTGAAAGAGTCTGTCTTATGCTATCATGTGTGCGACTTCCGGTAACGTACACACTATCGTTGATTTTTTACGAATTTTTATTTATATTAAATAATGCTTAAAATTCAATAACTCAAGATTGGCACATACTTTCACAATGGTTCTGCCATCATTTGAAAGAGTCTGTCTTATGCTATTATCTGTGCGACTTTCGGTAACGTACACACTATCGTTGATTTTTTACGAATTTTTATTTATATTAAATAATGCTTAGAAATTCAATAACTCAAGATTGGCACATACTATCACAACGGATCTGCCATCATTTGAAAGAGTCTGTCTTATGCTATCATGTGTGCGACTTTCGGTAACGTACACACTATCGTTGATTTTTTACGAATTTTTATTTATATTAAATAATGCTTAAAATTCAATAACTCAAGATTGGCACATACTACCACAACGGTTCTGCCATCATTTGAAAGAGTCTGTCTTATGCTATTATGTGTGCGACTTTCGGCAACGTACACACTATCGTTGATTTTTTACGAATTTTTATTTATATTAAATAATGCTTAAAATTCAATAACTCAAGATTGGCACATACTACCACAACGGTTCTGCCATAATTTGAAAGAGTCTGTCTTATGCTATCACGTGTGCGACTTTCGGTAACGTACACACTATCGTTGATTTTTTACGAATTTTTATTTATATTAAATAATGCTTAAAATTCAATAACTCAAGATTGGCACATACTACCACAATGGTTCTGCCATCATTTGAAAGAGTCTGTCTTATGCTATCATGTGTGCGACTTTCGGTAACGTACACACTATCGTTGATTTTTTACGAATTTTTATTTATATTAAATAATGCTTAAAATTCAATAACTCAAGATTGGCACATACTACCACAATGGTTCTGCCATCATTTGAAAGAGTCTGTCTTATGCTATCATGTGTGCGACTTTCGGTAACGTACACACTATCGTTGATTTTTTACGAATTTTTATTTATATTAAATAATGCTTAAAATTCAATAACTCAAGATTGGCACATACTACCACAACGGTTCTGCCATCATTTGAAAGAGTCTGTCTTATGCTATCATGTGTGCGACTTTCGGTAACGTACACACTATCGTTGATTTTTTACGAATTTTTATTTATATTAAATAATGCTTAAAATTCAATAACTCAAGATTGGCACATACTACCACAACGGTTCTGCCATCATTTGAAAGAGTCTGTCTTATGCTATTATTTGTGCGACTTTCGGTAACGTACACACTATCGTTGATTTTTTACGAATTTTTATTTATATTAAATAATGCTTAAAATTCAATAACTCAAGATTGGCACATACTACCACAACGGTTCTGCCATCATTTGAAAGAGTCTGTCTTATGCTATCATGTGTGCGACTTTCGGTAACGTAAACACTATCGTTGATTTTTTACGAATTTTTATTTATATTAAATAATGCTTAAAATTCAATAACTCAAGATTGGCACATACTACCACAACGGTTCTGCCATCATTTGAAAGAGTCTGACTTATGCTATCATGTGTGCGACTTTCGGTAACGTAAACACTATCGTTGATTTTTTACGAATTTTTATTTATATTAAATAATGCTTAAAATTCAATAACTCAAGATTGGCACATACTTTCACAATGGTTCTGCCATCATTTGAAAGAGTCTGTCTTATGCTATTATGTGTGCGACTTTCGGCAACGTACACACTATCGTTGATTTTTTACGAATTTTTATTTATATTAAATAATGCTTAAAATTCAATAACTCAAGATTGGCACATACTACCACAACGGTTCTGCCATCATTTGAAAGAGTCTGTCTTATGCTATCATGTGTGCGACTTTCGGTAACGTACACACTATCGTTGATTTTTTACGAATTTTTATTTATATTAAATAATGCTTAAAATTCAATAACTCAAGATTGGCACATACTACCACAACGGTTCTGCCATCATTTGAAAGAGTCTGTCTTATGCTATCATGTGTGCGACTTTCGGTAACGTACACACTATCGTTGATTTTTTACGAATTTTTATTTATATTAAATAATGCTTAAAATTCAATAACTCAAGATTGGCACATACTACCACAACGGTTCTGCCATCATTTGAAAGAGTCTGTCTTATGCTATCATGTGTGCGACTTTCGGTAACGTAAACACTATCGTTGATTTTTTACGAATTTTTATTTATATTAAATAATGCTTAAAATTCAATAACTCAAGATTGGCACATACTTTCACAATGGTTCTGCCATCATTTGAAAGAGTCTGTCTTATGCTATTATGTGTGCGACTTTCGGCAACGTACACACTATCGTTGATTTTTTACGAATTTTTATTTATATTAAATAATGCTTAAAATTCAATAACTCAAGATTGGCACATACTACCACAACGGTTCTGCCATCATTTGAAAGAGTCTGTCTTATGCTATCATGTGTGCGACTTTCGGTAACGTACACAGTATCGTTGATTTTTTACGAATTTTTATTTATATTAAATAATGCTTAAAATTCAATAACTCAAGATTGGCACATACTATCACAACGGATCTGCCAACATTTGAAAGAGTCTGTCTTATGCTATTATGTGTGCGACTTTCGGTAACGTACACACTATCGTTGATTTTTTACGAATTTTTATTTATATTAAATAATGCTTAAAATTCAATAACTCAAGATTGGCACATACTTTCACAACGGTTCTGCCATCATTTGAAAGAGTCTGTCTAATGCTATTATGTGTGCGACTTTCGGTAACGTACACACTATCGTTGATTTTTTACGAATTTTTATTTATATTAAATAATGCTTAAAATTCAATAACTCAAGATTGGCACATACTACCACAACGGTTCTGCCATCATTTGAAAGAGTCTGTCTTATGCTATCATGTGTGTGACTTTCGGCAACGTACACACTATCGTTGATTTTTTACGAATTTTTATTTATATTAAATAATGCTTAAAATTCAATAACTCAAGATTGGCACATACTACCACAACGGTTCTGCCATCATTTGAAAGAGTCTGTCTTATGCTATCAAGTGTGCGACTTTCGGTAACGTACACACTATCGTTGATTTTTCACGAATTTTTATTTATATTAAATAATGCTTAAAATTCAATAACTCAAGATTGGCACATACTATCACAACGGATCTGCCATCATTTGAAAGAGTCTGTCTTATGCTATCATGTGTGCGACTTTCGGTAACGTACACACTATCGTTGATTTTTTACGAATTTTTATTTATATTAAATAATGCTTAAAATTCAATAACTCAAGATTGGCACATACTACCACAACGGTTCTGCCATCATTTGAAAGAGGCTGTCTTATGCTATTATGTGTGCGACTTTCCGTAATGTACACACTATCGTTGATTTTTTACGAATTTTTATTTATATTAAATAATGCTTAAAATTCAATAACTCAAGATTGGCACATACTATCACAACGGATCTGCCATCATTTGAAAGAGTCTGTCTTATGCTATCATGTGTGCGACTTCCGGTAACGTACACACTATCGTTGATTTTTTACGAATTTTTATTTATATTAAATAATGCTTAAAATTCAATAACTCAAGATTGGCACATACTATCACAACGGATCTGCCATCATTTGAAAGAGTCTGTCTTATGCTATCATGTGTGCGACTTTCGGTAACGTACACACTATCGTTGATTTTTTACGAATTTTTATTTATATTAAATAATGCTTAAAATTCAATAACTCAAGATTGGCACATACTACCACAACGGTTCTGCCATCATTTGAAAGAGTCTGTCTTATGCTATTATGTGTGCGACTTTCGGCAACGTACACACTATCGTTGATTTTTTACGAATTTTTATTTATATTAAATAATGCTTAAAATTCAATAACTCAAGATTGGCACATACTACCACAACGGTTCTGCCATAATTTGAAAGAGTCTGTCTTATGCTATCATGTGTGCGACTTTCGGTAACGTACACACTATCGTTGATTTTTTACGAATTTTTATTTATATTAAATAATGCTTAAAATTCAATAACTCAAGATTGGCACATACTACCACAATGGTTCTGCCATCATTTGAAAGAGTCTGTCTTATGCTATCATGTGTGCGACTTTCGGTAACGTACACACTATCGTTGATTTTTTACGAATTTTTATTTATATTAAATAATGCTTAAAATTCAATAACTCAAGATTGGCACATACTACCACAACGGTTCTGTCATCATTTGAAAGAGTCTGTCTTATGCTATTATGTGTGCGACTTTCGGTAACGTACACACTATCGTTGATTTTTTACGAATTTTTATTTATATTAAATAATGCTTAAAATTCAATAACTCAAGATTGGCGCATACTACCACAACGGTTCTGCCATCATTTGAAAGAGTCTGTCTTATGCTATTATTTGTGCGACTTTCGGTAACGTACACACTATCGTTGATTTTTTACGAATTTTTATTTATATTAAATAATGCTTAAAATTCAATAACTCAAGATTGGCACATACTTTCACAATGGTTCTGCCATCATTTGAAAGAGTCTGTCTTATGCTATCATGTGTGCGACTTTCGGTAACGTACACACTATCGTTGATTTTTTACGAATTTTTATTTATATTAAATAATGCTTAAAATTCAATAACTCAAGATTGGCACATACTACCACAACGGTTCTGCCATCATTTGAAAGAGTCTGTCTTATGCTATCATGTGTGCGACTTTCGGTAACGTAAACACTATCGTTGATTTTTTACGAATTTTTATTTATATTAAATAATGCTTAAAATTCAATAACTCAAGATTGGCACATACTATCACAACGGATCTGCCATCATTTGAAAGAGTCTGTCTTATGCTATCATGTGTGCGACTTTCGGTAACGTACACACTATCGTTGATTTTTTACGAATTTTTATTTATATTAAATAATGCTTAAAATTCAATAACTCAAGATTGGCACATACTTTCACAATGGTTCTGCCATCATTTGAAAGAGTCTGTCTTATGCTATTATGTGTGCGACTTTCGGCAACGTACACACTATCGTTGATTTTTTACGAATTTTTATTTATATTAAATAATGCTTAAAATTCAATAACTCAAGATTGGCGCATACTACCACAACGGTTCTGCCATCATTTGAAAGAGTCTGTCTTATGCTATTATTTGTGCGACTTTCGGTAACGTACACACTATCGTTGATTTTTTACGAATTTTTATTTATATTAAATAATGCTTAAAATTCAATAACTCAAGATTGGCACATACTACCACAACGGTTCTGCCATCATTTGAAAGAGTCTGTCTTATGCTATCATGTGTGCGACTTTCGGTAACGTAAACACTATCGTTGATTTTTTACGAATTTTTATTTATATTAAATAATGCTTAAAATTCAATAACTCAAGATTGGCACATACTACCACAACGGTTCTGCCATCATTTGAAAGAGTCTGACTTATGCTATCATGTGTGCGACTTTCGGTAACGTAAACACTATCGTTGATTTTTTACGAATTTTTATTTATATTAAATAATGCTTAAAATTCAATAACTCAAGATTGGCACATACTTTCACAATGGTTCTGCCATCATTTGAAAGAGTCTGTCTTATGCTATCATGTGTGCGACTTTCGGTAACGTACACACTATCGTTGATTTTTTACGAATTTTTATTTATATTAAATAATGCTTAAAATTCAATAACTCAAGATTGGCACATACTACCACAACGGTTCTGCCATCATTTGAAAGAGTCTGTCTTATGCTATCATGTGTGCGACTTTCGGTAACGTACACAGTATCGTTGATTTTTTACGAATTTTTATTTATATTAAATAATGCTTAAAATTCAATAACTCAAGATTGGCACATACTATCACAACGGATCTGCCATCATTTGAAAGAGTCTGTCTTATGCTATCATGTGTGCGACTTTCGGTAACGTACACACTATCGTTGATTTTTTACGAATTTTTATTTATATTAAATAATGCTTAAAATTCAATAACTCAAGATTGGCACATACTACCACAACGGTTCTGCCATCATTTGAAAGAGTCTGTCTTATGCTATCATGTGTGCGACTTTCGGTAACGTACACACTATCGTTGATTTTTTACGAATTTTTATTTATATTAAATAATGCTTAAAATTCAATAACTCAAGATTGGCACATACTACCACAACGGTTCTGCCATCATTTGAAAGAGTCTGTCTTATGCTATTATGTGTGCGACTTTCGGCAACGTACACACTATCGTTGATTTTTTACGAATTTTTATTTATATTAAATAATGCTTAAAATTCAATAACTCAAGATTGGCACATACTACCACAACGGTTCTGCCATCATTTGAAAGAGTCTGTCTTATGCTATCATGTGTGCGACTTTCGGTAACGTACACACTATCGTTGATTTTTTACGAATTTTTATTTATATTAAATAATGCTTAAAATTCAATAACTCAAGATTGGCACATACTACCACAACGGTTCTGCCATCATTTGAAAGAGTCTGTCTTATGCTATCATGTGTGCGACTTTCGGTAACGTACACACTATCGTTGATTTTTTACGAATTTTTATTTATATTAAACAATGCTTAAAATTCAATAACTCAAGATTGGCACATACTACCACAACGGTTCTGCCATCATTTGAAAGAGTCTGTCTTATGCTATCATGTGTGCGACTTTCGGTAACGTAAACACTATCGTTGATTTTTTACGAATTTTTATTTATATTAAATAATGCTTAAAATTCAATAACTCAAGATTGGCACATACTTTCACAATGGTTCTGCCATCATTTGAAAGAGTCTGTCTTATGCTATTATGTGTGCGACTTTCGGCAACGTACACACTATCGTTGATTTTTTACGAATTTTTATTTATATTAAATAATGCTTAAAATTCAATAACTCAAGATTGGCACATACTACCACAACGGTTCTGCCATCATTTGAAAGAGTCTGTCTTATGCTATCATGTGTGCGACTTTCGGTAACGTACACAGTATCGTTGATTTTTTACGAATTTTTATTTATATTAAATAATGCTTAAAATTCAATAACTCAAGATTGGCACATACTATCACAACGGATCTGCCAACATTTGAAAGAGTCTGTCTTATGCTATTATGTGTGCGACTTTCGGTAACGTACACACTATCGTTGATTTTTTACGAATTTTTATTTATATTAAATAATGCTTAAAATTCAATAACTCAAGATTGGCACATACTTTCACAACGGTTCTGCCATCATTTGAAAGAGTCTGTCTAATGCTATTATGTGTGCGACTTTCGGTAACGTACACACTATCGTTGATTTTTTACGAATTTTTATTTATATTAAATAATGCTTAAAATTCAATAACTCAAGATTGGCACATACTACCACAACGGTTCTGCCATCATTTGAAAGAGTCTGTCTTATGCTATCATGTGTGTGACTTTCGGCAACGTACACACTATCGTTGATTTTTTACGAATTTTTATTTATATTAAATAATGCTTAAAATTCAATAACTCAAGATTGGCACATACTACCACAACGGTTCTGCCATCATTTGAAAGAGTCTGTCTTATGCTATCAAGTGTGCGACTTTCGGTAACGTACACACTATCGTTGATTTTTCACGAATTTTTATTTATATTAAATAATGCTTAAAATTCAATAACTCAAGATTGGCACATACTATCACAACGGATCTGCCATCATTTGAAAGAGTCTGTCTTATGCTATCATGTGTGCGACTTTCGGTAACGTACACACTATCGTTGATTTTTTACGAATTTTTATTTATATTAAATAATGCTTAAAATTCAATAACTCAAGATTGGCACATACTACCACAACGGTTCTGCCATCATTTGAAAGAGTCTGTCTTATGCTATTATGTGTGCGACTTTCCGTAACGTACACACTATCGTTGATTTTTTACGAATTTTTATTTATATTAAATAATGCTTAAAATTCAATAACTCAAGATTGGCACATACTATCACAACGGATCTGCCATCATTTGAAAGAGTCTGTCTTATGCTATCATGTGTGCGACTTCCGGTAACGTACACACTATCGTTGATTTTTTACGAATTTTTATTTATATTAAATAATGCTTAAAATTCAATAACTCAAGATTGGCACATACTTTCACAATGGTTCTGCCATCATTTGAAAGAGTCTGTCTTATGCTATTATCTGTGCGACTTTCGGTAACGTACACACTATCGTTGATTTTTTACGAATTTTTATTTATATTAAATAATGCTTAAAATTCAATAACTCAAGATTGGCACATACTATCACAACGGATCTGCCATCATTTGAAAGAGTCTGTCTTATGCTATCATGTGTGCGACTTTCGGTAACGTACACACTATCGTTGATTTTTTACGAATTTTTATTTATATTAAATAATGCTTAAAATTCAATAACTCAAGATTGGCACATACTACCACAACGGTTCTGCCATCATTTGAAAGAGTCTGTCTTATGCTATTATGTGTGCGACTTTCGGCAACGTACACACTATCGTTGAGTTTTTACGAATTTTTATTTATATTAAATAATGCTTAAAATTCAATAACTCAAGATTGGCACATACTACCACAACGGTTCTGCCATAATTTGAAAGAGTCTGTCTTATGCTATCATGTGTGCGACTTTCGGTAACGTACACACTATCGTTGATTTTTTACGAATTTTTATTTATATTAAATAATGCTTAAAATTCAATAACTCAAGATTGGCACATACTACCACAATGGTTCTGCCATCATTTGAAAGAGTCTGTCTTATGCTATCATGTGTGCGACTTTCGGTAACGTACACACTATCGTTGATTTTTTACGAATTTTTATTTATATTAAATAATGCTTAAAATTCAATAACTCAAGATTGGCACATACTACCACAACGGTTCTGCCATCATTTGAAAGAGTCTGTCTTATGCTATCATGTGTGTGACTTTCGGCAACGTACACACTATCGTTGATTTTTTACGAATTTTTATTTATATTAAATAATGCTTAAAATTCAATAACTCAAGATTGGCACATACTACCACAACGGTTCTGCCATCATTTGAAAGAGTCTGTCTTATGCTATCAAGTGTGCGACTTTCGGTAACGTACACACTATCGTTGATTTTTCACGAATTTTTATTTATATTAAATAATGCTTAAAATTCAATAACTCAAGATTGGCACATACTATCACAACGGATCTGCCATCATTTGAAAGAGTCTGTCTTATGCTATCATGTGTGCGACTTTCGGTAACGTACACACTATCGTTGATTTTTTACGAATTTTTATTTATATTAAATAATGCTTAAAATTCAATAACTCAAGATTGGCACATACTACCACAACGGTTCTGCCATCATTTGAAAGAGTCTGTCTTATGCTATTATGTGTGCGACTTTCCGTAACGTACACACTATCGTTGATTTTTTACGAATTTTTATTTATATTAAATAATGCTTAAAATTCAATAACTCAAGATTGGCACATACTATCACAACGGATCTGCCATCATTTGAAAGAGTCTGTCTTATGCTATCATGTGTGCGACTTCCGGTAACGTACACACTATCGTTGATTTTTTACGAATTTTTATTTATATTAAATAATGCTTAAAATTCAATAACTCAAGATTGGCACATACTTTCACAATGGTTCTGCCATCATTTGAAAGAGTCTGTCTTATGCTATTATCTGTGCGACTTTCGGTAACGTACACACTATCGTTGATTTTTTACGAATTTTTATTTATATTAAATAATGCTTAAAATTCAATAACTCAAGATTGGCACATACTATCACAACGGATCTGCCATCATTTGAAAGAGTCTGTCTTATGCTATCATGTGTGCGACTTTCGGTAACGTACACACTATCGTTGATTTTTTACGAATTTTTATTTATATTAAATAATGCTTAAAATTCAATAACTCAAGATTGGCACATACTACCACAACGGTTCTGCCATCATTTGAAAGAGTCTGTCTTATGCTATTATGTGTGCGACTTTCGGCAACGTACACACTATCGTTGATTTTTTACGAATTTTTATTTATATTAAATAATGCTTAAAATTCAATAACTCAAGATTGGCACATACTACCACAACGGTTCTGCCATAATTTGAAAGAGTCTGTCTTATGCTATCATGTGTGCGACTTTCGGTAACGTACACACTATCGTTGATTTTTTACGAATTTTTATTTATATTAAATAATGCTTAAAATTCAATAACTCAAGATTGGCACATACTACCACAATGGTTCTGCCATCATTTGAAAGAGTCTGTCTTATGCTATCATGTGTGCGACTTTCGGTAACGTACACACTATCGTTGATTTTTTACGAATTTTTATTTATATTAAATAATGCTTAAAATTCAATAACTCAAGATTGGCACATACTACCACAATGGTTCTGCCATCATTTGAAAGAGTCTGTCTTATGCTATCATGTGTGCGACTTTCGGTAACGTACACACTATCGTTGATTTTTTACGAATTTTTATTTATATTAAATAATGCTTAAAATTCAATAACTCAAGATTGGCACATACTACCACAACGGTTCTGCCATCATTTGAAAGAGTCTGTCTTATGCTATCATGTTTGCGACTTTCGGTAACGTACACACTATCGTTGATTTTTCACGAATTTTTATTTATATTAAATAATGCTTAAAATTCAATAACTCAAGATTGGCACATACTATCACAACGGATCTGCCATCATTTGAAAGAGTCTGTCTTATGCTATCATGTGTGCGACTTTCGGTAACGTACACACTATCGTTGATTTTTTACGAATTTTTATTTATATTAAATAATGCTTAAAATTCAATAACTCAAGATTGGCACATACTACCACAACGGTTCTACCATCATTTGAAAGAGTCTGTCTTATGCTATCATGTGTGCGACTTTCGGTAACGTACACAGTATCGTTGATTTTTTACGAATTTTTATTTATATTAAATAATGCTTAAAATTCAATAACTCAAGATTGGCACATACTATCACAACGGATCTGCCAACATTTGAAAGAGTCTGTCTTATGCTATTATGTGTGCGACTTTCGGTAACGTACACACTATCGTTGATTTTTTACGAATTTTTATTTATATTAAATAATGCTTAAAATTCAATAACTCAAGATTGGCACATACTTTCACAACGGTTCTGCCATCATTTGAAAGAGTCTGTCTAATGCTATTATGTGTGCGACTTTCGGTAACGTACACACTATCGTTGATTTTTTACGAATTTTTATTTATATTAAATAATGCTTAAAATTCAATAACTCAAGATTGGCACATACTACCACAACGGTTCTGCCATCATTTGAAAGAGTCTGTCTTATGCTATCAAGTGTGCGACTTTCGGTAACGTACACACTATCGTTGATTTTTCACGAATTTTTATTTATATTAAATAATGCTTAAAATTCAATAACTCAAGATTGGCACATACTATCACAACGGATCTGCCATCATTTGAAAGAGTCTGTCTTATGCTATCATGTGTGCGACTTTCGGTAACGTACACACTATCGTTGATTTTTTACGAATTTTTATTTATATTAAATAATGCTTAAAATTCAATAACTCAAGATTGGCACATACTACCACAACGGTTCTGCCATCATTTGAAAGAGTCTGTCTTATGCTATTATGTGTGCGACTTTCCGTAACGTACACACTATCGTTGATTTTTTACGAATTTTTATTTATATTAAATAATGCTTAAAATTCAATAACTCAAGATTGGCACATACTACCACAACGGTTCTGCCATCATTTGAAAGAGTCTGTCTTATGCTATTATGTGTGCGACTTTCGGCAACGTACACACTATCGTTGATTTTTTACGAATTTTTATTTATATTAAATAATGCTTAAAATTCAATAACTCAAGATTGGCACATACTACCACAACGGTTCTGCCATCATTTGAAAGAGTCTGTCTTATGCTATCATGTGTGCGACTTTCGGTAACGTACACACTATCGTTGATTTTTTACGAATTTTTATTTATATTAAATAATGCTTAAAATTCAATAACTCAAGATTGGCACATACTACCACAACGGTTCTGCCATCATTTGAAAGAGTCTGTCTTATGCTATCATGTGTGCGACTTTCTGTAACGTACACACTATCGTTGATTTTTTACGAATTTTTATTTATATTAAATAATGCTTAAAATTCAATAACTCAAGATTGGCACATACTTTCACAATGGTTCTGCCATCATTTGAAAGAGTCTGTCTTATGCTATTATGTGTGCGACTTTCGGCAACGTACACACTATCGTTGATTTTTTACGAATTTTTATTTATATTAAATAATGCTTAAAATTCAATAACTCAAGATTGGCACATACTACCACAACGGTTCTGCCATCATTTGAAAGAGTCTGTCTTATGCTATCATGTGTGCGACTTTCGGTAACGTACACAGTATCGTTGATTTTTTACGAATTTTTATTTATATTAAATAATGCTTAAAATTCAATAACTCAAGATTGGCACATACTATCACAACGGATCTGCCAACATTTGAAAGAGTCTGTCTTATGCTATTATGTGTGCGACTTTCGGTAACGTACACACTATCGTTGATTTTTTACGAATTTTTATTTATATTAAATAATGCTTAAAATTCAATAACTCAAGATTGGCACATACTTTCACAACGGTTCTGCCATCATTTGAAAGAGTCTGTCTAATGCTATTATGTGTGCGACTTTCGGTAACGTACACACTATCGTTGATTTTTTACGAATTTTTATTTATATTAAATAATGCTTAAAATTCAATAACTCAAGATTGGCACATACTACCACAACGGTTCTGCCATCATTTGAAAGAGTCTGTCTAATGCTATTATGTGTGCGACTTTCGGTAACGTACACACTATCGTTGATTTTTTACGAATTTTTATTTATATTAAATAATGCTTAAAATTCAATAACTCAAGATTGGCACATACTACCACAACGGTTCTGCCATCATTTGAAAGAGTCTGTCTTATGCTATCATGTGTGTGACTTTCGGCAACGTACACACTATCGTTGATTTTTTACGAATTTTTATTTATATTAAATAATGCTTAAAATTCAATAACTCAAGATTGGCACATACTACCACAACGGTTCTGCCATCATTTGAAAGAGTCTGTCTTATGCTATCAAGTGTGCGACTTTCGGTAACGTACACACTATCGTTGATTTTTCACGAATTTTTATTTATATTAAATAATGCTTAAAATTCAATAACTCAAGATTGGCACATACTATCACAACGGATCTGCCATCATTTGAAAGAGTCTGTCTTATGCTATCATGTGTGCGACTTTCGGTAACGTACACACTATCGTTGATTTTTTACGAATTTTTATTTATATTAAATAATGCTTAAAATTCAATAACTCAAGATTGGCACATACTATCACAACGGATCTGCCATCATTTGAAAGAGTCTGTCTTATGCTATTATGTGTGCGACTTTCCGTAACGTACACACTATCGTTGCTTTTTTAAGAATTTTTATTTATATTAAATAATGCTTAAAATTCAATAACTCAAGATTGGCACATACTATCACAACGGATCTGCCATCATTTGAAAGAGTCTGTCTTATGCTATCATGTGTGCGACTTCCGGTAACGTACACACTATCGTTGATTTTTTACGAATTTTTATTTATATTAAATAATGCTTAAAATTCAATAACTCAAGATTGGCACATACTTTCACAATGGTTCTGCCATCATTTGAAAGAGTCTGTCTTATGCTATTATCTGTGCGACTTTCGGTAACGTACACACTATCGTTGATTTTTTACGAATTTTTATTTATATTAAATAATGCTTAAAATTCAATAACTCAAGATTGGCACATACTATCACAACGGATCTGCCATCATTTGAAAGAGTCTGTCTTATGCTATCATGTGTGCGACTTTCGGTAACGTACACACTATCGTTGATTTTTTACGAATTTTTATTTATATTAAATAATGCTTAAAATTCAATAACTCAAGATTGGCACATACTACCACAACGGTTCTGCCATCATTTGAAAGAGTCTGTCTTATGCTATTATGTGTGCGACTTTCCGTAACGTACACACTATTGTTGATTTTTTACGAATTTTTATTTATATTAAATAATGCTTAAAATTCAATAACTCAAGATTGGCACATACTATCACAACGGATCTGCCAACATTTGAAAGAGTCTGTCTTATGCTATTATGTGTGCGACTTTCGGTAACGTACACACTATCGTTGATTTTTTACGAATTTTTATTTATATTAAATAATGCTTAAAATTCAATAACTCAAGATTGGCACATACTTTCACAACGGTTCTGCCATCATTTGAAAGAGTCTGTCTAATGCTATTATGTGTGCGACTTTCGGTAACGTACACACTATCGTTGATTTTTTACGAATTTTTATTTATATTAAATAATGCTTAAAATTCAATAACTCAAGATTGGCACATACTACCACAACGGTTCTGCCATCATTTGAAAGAGTCTGTCTTATGCTATCATGTGTGTGACTTTCGGCAACGTACACACTATCGTTGATTTTTTACGAATTTTTATTTATATTAAATAATGCTTAAAATTCAATAACTCAAGATTGGCACATACTACCACAACGGTTCTGCCATCATTTGAAAGAGTCTGTCTTATGCTATCAAGTGTGCGACTTTCGGTAACGTACACACTATCGTTGATTTTTCACGAATTTTTATTTATATTAAATAATGCTTAAAATTCAATAACTCAAGATTGGCACATACTATCACAACGGATCTGCCATCATTTGAAAGAGTCTGTCTTATGCTATCATGTGTGCGACTTTCGGTAACGTACACACTATCGTTGATTTTTTACGAATTTTTATTTATATTAAATAATGCTTAAAATTCAATAACTCAAGATTGGCACATACTACCACAACGGTTCTGCCATCATTGGAAAGAGTCTGTCTTATGCTATTATGTGTGCGACTTTCCGTAACGTACACACTATCGTTGATTTTTTAAGAATTTTTATTTATATTAAATAATGCTTAAAATTCAATAACTCAAGATTGGCACATACTATCACAACGGATCTGCCATCATTTGAAAGAGTCTGTCTTATGCTATCATGTGTGCGACTTCCGGTAACGTACACACTATCGTTGATTTTTTACGAATTTTTATTTATATTAAATAATGCTTAAAATTCAATAACTCAAGATTGGCACATACTTTCACAATGGTTCTGCCATCATTTGAAAGAGTCTGTCTTATGCTATTATCTGTGCGACTTTCGGTAACGTACACACTATCGTTGATTTTTTACGAATTTTTATTTATATTAAATAATGCTTAAAATTCAATAACTCAAGATTGGCACATACTATCACAACGGATCTGCCATCATTTGAAAGAGTCTGTCTTATGCTATCATGTGTGCGACTTTCGGTAACGTACACACTATCGTTGATTTTTTACGAATTTTTATTTATATTAAATAATGCTTAAAATTCAATAACTCAAGATTGGCACATACTACCACAACGGTTCTACCATCATTTGAAAGAGTCTGTCTTATGCTATCATGTGTGCGACTTTCGGTAACGTACACAGTATCGTTGATTTTTTACGAATTTTTATTTATATTAAATAATGCTTAAAATTCAATAACTCAAGATTGGCACATACTATCACAACGGATCTGCCAACATTTGAAAGAGTCTGTCTTATGCTATTATGTGTGCGACTTTCGGTAACGTACACACTATCGTTGATTTTTTACGAATTTTTATTTATATTAAATAATGCTTAAAATTCAATAACTCAAGATTGGCACATACTTTCACAACGGTTCTGCCATCATTTGAAAGAGTCTGTCTAATGCTATTATGTGTGCGACTTTCGGTAACGTACACACTATCGTTGATTTTTTACGAATTTTTATTTATATTAAATAATGCTTAAAATTCAATAACTCAAGATTGGCACATACTACCACAACGGTTCTGCCATCATTTGAAAGAGTCTGTCTTATGCTATCATGTGTGTGACTTTCGGCAACGTACACACTATCGTTGATTTTTTACGAATTTTTATTTATATTAAATAATGCTTAAAATTCAATAACTCAAGATTGGCACATACTACCACAACGGTTCTGCCATCATTTGAAAGAGTCTGTCTTATGCTATCAAGTGTGCGACTTTCGGTAACGTACACACTATCGTTGATTTTTCACGAATTTTTATTTATATTAAATAATGCTTAAAATTCAATAACTCAAGATTGGCACATACTATCACAACGGATCTGCCATCATTTGAAAGAGTCTGTCTTATGCTATCATGTGTGCGACTTTCGGTAACGTACACACTATCGTTGATTTTTTACGAATTTTTATTTATATTAAATAATGCTTAAAATTCAATAACTCAAGATTGGCACATACTACCACAACGGTTCTGCCATCATTTGAAAGAGTCTGTCTTATGCTATTATGTGTGCGACTTTCCGTAACGTACACACTATCGTTGATTTTTTAAGAATTTTTATTTATATTAAATAATGCTTAAAATTCAATAACTCAAGATTGGCACATACTATCACAACGGATCTGCCATCATTTGAAAGAGTCTGTCTTATGCTATCATGTGTGCGACTTCCGGTAACGTACACACTATCGTTGATTTTTTACGAATTTTTATTTATATTAAATAATGCTTAAAATTCAATAACTCAAGATTGGCACATACTTTCACAATGGTTCTGCCATCATTTGAAAGAGTCTGTCTTATGCTATTATCTGTGCGACTTTCGGTAACGTACACACTATCGTTGATTTTTTACGAATTTTTATTTATATTAAATAATGCTTAAAATTCAATAACTCAAGATTGGCACATACTATCACAACGGATCTGCCATCATTTGAAAGAGTCTGTCTTATGCTATCATGTGTGCGACTTTCGGTAACGTACACACTATCGTTGATTTTTTACGAATTTTTATTTATATTAAATAATGCTTAAAATTCAATAACTCAAGATTGGCACATACTACCACAACGGTTCTGCCATCATTTGAAAGAGTCTGTCTTATGCTATTATGTGTGCGACTTTCCGTAACGTACACACTATCGTTGATTTTTTACGAATTTTTATTTATATTAAATAATGCTTAAAATTCAATAACTCAAGATTGGCACATACTATCACAACGGATCTGCCAACATTTGAAAGAGTCTGTCTTATGCTATTATGTGTGCGACTTTCGGTAACGTACACACTATCGTTGATTTTTTACGAATTTTTATTTATATTAAATAATGCTTAAAATTCAATAACTCAAGATTGGCACATACTTTCACAACGGTTCTGCCATCATTTGAAAGAGTCTGTCTTATGCTATCATGTGTGTGACTTTCGGCAACGTACACACTATCGTTGATTTTTTACGAATTTTTATTTATATTAAATAATGCTTAAAATTCAATAACTCAAGATTGGCACATACTACCACAACGGTTCTGCCATCATTTGAAAGAGTCTGTCTTATGCTATCAAGTGTGCGACTTTCGGTAACGTACACACTATCGCTGATTTTTCACGAATTTTTATTTATATTAAATAATGCTTAAAATTCAATAACTCAAGATTGGCACATACTATCACAACGGATCTGCCATCATTTGAAAGAGTCTGTCTTATGCTATCATGTGTGCGACTTTCGGTAACGTACACACTATCGTTGATTTTTTACGAATTTTTATTTATATTAAATAATGCTTAAAATTCAATAACTCAAGATTGGCACATACTACCACAACGGTTCTGCCATCATTTGAAAGAGTCTGTCTTATGCTATTATGTGTGCGACTTTCCGTAACGTACACACTATCGTTGATTTTTTAAGAATTTTTATTTATATTAAATAATGCTTAAAATTCAATAACTCAAGATTGGCACATACTATCACAACGGATCTGCCATCATTTGAAAGAGTCTGTCTTATGCTATCATGTGTGCGACTTCCGGTAACGTACACACTATCGTTGATTTTTTACGAATTTTTATTTATATTAAATAATGCTTAAAATTCAATAACTCAAGATTGGCACATACTTTCACAATGGTTCTGCCATCATTTGAAAGAGTCTGTCTTATGCTATTATCTGTGCGACTTTCGGTAACGTACACACTATCGTTGATTTTTTACGAATTTTTATTTATATTAAATAATGCTTAAAATTCAATAACTCAAGATTGGCACATACTATCACAACGGATCTGCCATCATTTGAAAGAGTCTGTCTTATGCTATCATGTGTGCGACTTTCGGTAACGTACACACTATCGTTGATTTTTTACGAATTTTTATTTATATTAAATAATGCTTAAAATTCAATAACTCAAGATTGGCACATACTACCACAACGGTTCTGCCATCATTTGAAAGAGTCTGTCTTATGCTATCATGTGTGTGACTTTCGGCAACGTACACACTATCGTTGATTTTTTACGAATTTTTATTTATATTAAATAATGCTTAAAATTCAATAACTCAAGATTGGCACATACTACCACAACGGTTCTGCCATCATTTGAAAGAGTCTGTCTTATGCTATCAAGTGTGCGACTTTCGGTAACGTACACACTATCGTTGATTTTTCACGAATTTTTATTTATATTAAATAATGCTTAAAATTCAATAACTCAAGATTGGCACATACTATCACAACGGATCTGCCATCATTTGAAAGAGTCTGTCTTATGCTATCATGTGTGCGACTTTCGGTAACGTACACACTATCGTTGATTTTTTACGAATTTTTATTTATATTAAATAATGCTTAAAATTCAATAACTCAAGATTGGCACATACTACCACAACGGTTCTGCCATCATTTGAAAGAGTCTGTCTTATGCTATTATGTGTGCGACTTTCCGTAACGTACACACTATCGTTGATTTTTTAAGAATTTTTATTTATATTAAATAATGCTTAAAATTCAATAACTCAAGATTGGCACATACTATCACAACGGATCTGCCATCATTTGAAAGAGTCTGTCTTATGCTATCATGTGTGCGACTTCCGGTAACGTACACACTATCGTTGATTTTTTACGAATTTTTATTTATATTAAATAATGCTTAAAATTCAATAACTCAAGATTGGCACATACTTTCACAATGGTTCTGCCATCATTTGAAAGAGTCTGTCTTATGCTATTATCTGTGCGACTTTCGGTAACGTACACACTATCGTTGATTTTTTACGAATTTTTATTTATATTAAATAATGCTTAAAATTCAATAACTCAAGATTGGCACATACTATCACAACGGATCTGCCATCATTTGAAAGAGTCTGTCTTATGCTATCATGTGTGCGACTTTCGGTAACGTACACACTATCGTTGATTTTTTACGAATTTTTATTTATATTAAATAATGCTTAAAATTCAATAACTCAAGATTGGCACATACTACCACAACGGTTCTGCCATCATTTGAAAGAGTCTGTCTTATGCTATTATGTGTGCGACTTTCCGTAACGTACACACTATCGTTGATTTTTTACGAATTTTTATTTATATTAAATAATGCTTAAAATTCAATAACTCAAGATTGGCACATACTATCACAACGGATCTGCCAACATTTGAAAGAGTCTGTCTTATGCTATTATGTGTGCGACTTTCGGTAACGTACACACTATCGTTGATTTTTTACGAATTTTTATTTATATTAAATAATGCTTAAAATTCAATAACTCAAGATTGGCACATACTTTCACAACGGTTCTGCCATCATTTGAAAGAGTCTGTCTTATGCTATCATGTGTGTGACTTTCGGCAACGTACACACTATCGTTGATTTTTTACGAATTTTTATTTATATTAAATAATGCTTAAAATTCAATAACTCAAGATTGGCACATACTACCACAACGGTTCTGCCATCATTTGAAAGAGTCTGTCTTATGCTATCAAGTGTGCGACTTTCGGTAACGTACACACTATCGCTGATTTTTCACGAATTTTTATTTATATTAAATAATGCTTAAAATTCAATAACTCAAGATTGGCACATACTATCACAACGGATCTGCCATCATTTGAAAGAGTCTGTCTTATGCTATCATGTGTGCGACTTTCGGTAACGTACACACTATCGTTGATTTTTTACGAATTTTTATTTATATTAAATAATGCTTAAAATTCAATAACTCAAGATTGGCACATACTACCACAACGGTTCTGCCATCATTTGAAAGAGTCTGTCTTATGCTATTATGTGTGCGACTTTCCGTAACGTACACACTATCGTTGATTTTTTAAGAATTTTTATTTATATTAAATAATGCTTAAAATTCAATAACTCAAGATTGGCACATACTATCACAACGGATCTGCCATCATTTGAAAGAGTCTGTCTTATGCTATCATGTGTGCGACTTCCGGTAACGTACACACTATCGTTGATTTTTTACGAATTTTTATTTATATTAAATAATGCTTAAAATTCAATAACTCAAGATTGGCACATACTTTCACAATGGTTCTGCCATCATTTGAAAGAGTCTGTCTTATGCTATTATCTGTGCGACTTTCGGTAACGTACACACTATCGTTGATTTTTTACGAATTTTTATTTATATTAAATAATGCTTAAAATTCAATAACTCAAGATTGGCACATACTATCACAACGGATCTGCCATCATTTGAAAGAGTCTGTCTTATGCTATCATGTGTGCGACTTTCGGTAACGTACACACTATCGTTGATTTTTTACGAATTTTTATTTATATTAAATAATGCTTAAAATTCAATAACTCAAGATTGGCACATACTACCACAACGGTTCTGCCATCATTTGAAAGAGTCTGTCTTATGCTATTATGTGTGCGACTTTCGGCAACGTACACACTATCGTTGATTTTTTACGAATTTTTATTTATATTAAATAATGCTTAAAATTCAATAACTCAAGATTGGCACATACTACCACAACGGTTCTGCCATAATTTGAAAGAGTCTGTCTTATGCTATCATGTGTGCGACTTTCGGTAACGTACACACTATCGTTGATTTTTTACGAATTTTTATTTATATTAAATAATGCTTAAAATTCAATAACTCAAGATTGGCACATACTACCACAATGGTTCTGCCATCATTTGAAAGAGTCTGTCTTATGCTATCATGTGTGCGACTTTCGGTAACGTACACACTATCGTTGATTTTTTACGAATTTTTATTTATATTAAATAATGCTTAAAATTCAATAACTCAAGATTGGCACATACTACCACAACGGTTCTGCCATCATTTGAAAGAGTCTGTCTTATGCTATCATGTTTGCGACTTTCGGTAACGTACACACTATCGTTGATTTTTCACGAATTTTTATTTATATTAAATAATGCTTAAAATTCAATAACTCAAGATTGGCACATACTATCACAACGGATCTGCCATCATTTGAAAGAGTCTGTCTTATGCTATCATGTGTGCGACTTTCGGTAACGTACACACTATGTTGATTTTTTACGAATTTTTATTTATATTAAATAATGCTTAAAATTCAATAACTCAAGATTGGCACATACTACCACAACGGTTCTACCATCATTTGAAAGAGTCTGTCTTATGCTATCATGTGTGCGACTTTCGGTAACGTACACAGTATCGTTGATTTTTTACGAATTTTTATTTATATTAAATAATGCTTAAAATTCAATAACTCAAGATTGGCACATACTATCACAACGGATCTGCCATCATTTGAAAGAGTCTGTCTTATGCTATCACGTGTGCGATTTTCGGTAACGTACACACTATCGTTGATTTTTTACGAATTTTTATTTATATTAAATAATGCTTAAAATTCAATAACTCAAGATTGGCACATACTACCTCAACGGTTCTGCCATCGTTTAAAAGAGACTGTGTTAATCTATCATGTGTGCGACTTTCGGCAACGTACACATTATCGTTGATTTTTTATGAATTTTTATTTATATAAAATAATGCTTAAAATTCAATAACTCAAGATTGGCACATACTACCACAACGGTTCTGCCATCGTTTGAAAGAGACTGTCTTAACCTATCATGTGTGCGACTTTAGGCAACGTACACATTATCGTTGATTTTTTATGAATTTTTATTTATATTAAATAATGCTTAAAATTCAATAACTCAAGATTGGGACATACTACCACAACAGTTCTGCCATCGTTTGAAAGAGACTGTCTTAACCTATCATGTGTGCGACTTTTGGCAACGTACACATTATCGTTGATTTTATATGAATTTTTATTTATATTAAATCATGCTTAAAATTCAATAACTCAAGATTGGGACATACTATCACAACAGTTCTGCCATCGTTTGAAAGAGACTGTCTTAAGCTATCATGTGTGCGACTTTTGGCAACGTACACATTATCGTTGATTTTTTATGAATTTTTATTTATAATAAATAATGCTTAAAATTCAATAACTCAAGATTGGCACATACTACCACAACGGTTCTGCCATCGTTTGAAAGAGACTGTCTTAACCTATCATGTGTGCGACTTTAGGCAACGTACACATTATCGTTGATTTTTTATGAATTTTTATTTATATTAAATAATGCTTAAAATTCAATAACTCAAGATTGGGACATACTACCACAACAGTTCTGCCATCGTTTGAAAGAGACTGTCTTAACCTATCATGTGTGCGACTTTTGGCAACGTACACATTATCGTTGATTTTATATGAATTTTTATTTATATTAAATCATGCTTAAAATTCAATAACTCAAGATTGGGACATACTATCACAACAGTTCTGCCATCGTTTGAAAGAGACTGTCTTAAGCTATCATGTGTGCGACTTTTGGCAACGTACACATTATCGTTGATTTTTTATGAATTTTTATTTATAATAAATAATGCTTAAAATTCAATAACTCAAGATTGGCACATACTACCTCAACGGTTCTGCCATCGTTTGAAAGAGACTGTGTTAATCTATCATGTGTGCGACTTTCGGCAACGTACACGTTATCGTTGATTTTTTATGAATTTTTATTTACATAAAATAATGCTTAAAATTCAATAACTCAAGATTGGCACATACTACCACAACGGTTCTGCCATCGTTTGAAAGAGACTGTGTTAATCTATCAAGTGTGCGACTTTCGGCAACGTACACGTTATCGTTGATTTTTTATGAATTTTTATTTATATTAAATAATGCTTAAAATTCAATAAGTCAAGATTGGCACATACTACCACAACGGTTCTGCCATCGTTTGAAAGAGACTGTCTTAAGCTATCATGTGTGCGACTTTCGGCAACGTACACATTATCGTTGATTTTTTATGAATTTTTATTTATATAAAATAATGCTTAAAATTCAATAACTCAAGATTGGGACATACTACCACAACAGTTCTGCCATCGTTTGAAAGAGACTGTCTTAACCTATCATGTGTGCGACTTTCGGCAACGTACACATTATCGTTGATTTTTTATGAATTTTTATTTATATAAAATAATGCTTAAAATTCAATAACTCAAGATTGGCACATACTACCACAACGGTTCTGCCATCGTTTGAAAGAGACTGTCTTAACCTATCATGTGTGCGACTTTAGGCAACGTACACATTATCGTTGATTTTTTATGAATTTTTATTTATATTAAATAATGCTTAAAATTCAATAACTCAAGATTGGGACATACTACCACAACAGTTCTGCCATCATTTGAAAGAGACTGTCTTAACCTATCATGTGTGCGACTTTTGGCAACGTACACATTATCGTTGATTTTATATGAATTTTTATTTATATTAAATCATGCTTAAAATTCAATAACTCAAGATTGGGACATACTATCACAACAGTTCTGCCATCGTTTGAAAGAGACTGTCTTAAGCTATCATGTGTGCGACTTTTGGCAACGTACACATTATCGTTGATTTTTTATGAATTTTTATTTATAATAAATAATGCTTAAAATTCAATAACTCAAGATTGGCACATACTACCTCAACGGTTCTGCCATCGTTTGAAAGAGACTGTGTTAATCTATCATGTGTGCGACTTTCGGCAACGTACACATTATCGTTGATTTTTTATGAATTTTTATTTATATAAAATAATGCTTAAAATTCAATAACTCAAGATTGGGACATACTACCACAACGGTTCTGCCATCGTTTGAAAGAGACTGTGTTAATCTATCAAGTGTGTGACTTTCGGCAACGTACACGTTATCGTTGATTTTTTATGAATTTTTATTTATATTAAATAATGCTTAAAATTCAATAAGTCAAGATTGGCACATACTACCACAACGGTTCTGCCATCGTTTGAAAGAGACTGTCTTAAGCTATCATGTGTGCGACTTTCGGCAACGTACACATTATCGTTGATTTTTTATGAATTTTTATTTATATAAAATAATGCTTAAAATTCAATAACTCAAGATTGGGACATACTACCTCAACGGTTCTGCCATCGTTTGAAAGAGACTATGTTAATCTATGATGTGTGCGACTTTCGGCAACGTACACGTTATCGTTGATTTTTTATGAACTTTTATTTATATTAAATAATGCTTAAAATTCAATAACTCAAGATTGGCACATACTACCTCAACGGTTCTGCCATCGTTTGAAAGAGACTGTGTTAATCTATCATGTGTGCGACTTTCGGCAATGTACACGTTATCGTTGATTTTTTATGAATTTTTATTTATATTAAATAATGCTTAAAATTCAATAAGTCAAGATTGGCACATACTACCACAACGGTTCTGCCATCGTTTGAAAGAGACTGTGTTAGTCTATCATGTGTGCGACGTTCGGCAACGTACCCGTTATCGTTGATTTTTTATGAATTTTTATTTTTATAAAATAATGCTTAAAATTCAATAACTCAAGATTGGGACATACTACCACAACAGTTCTGCCATCGTTTGAAAGAGACTGTCTTAAGCTATCATGTGTGCGACTTTCGGCAAAGTACACGTTATCGTTGATTTTTTATGAATTTTTATTTATATAAAATAATGCTTAAAATTCAATAACTCAAGATTGGGACATACTACCACAACAGTTCTGCCATCGTTTGAAAGAGACTGTCTTAACCTATCATGTGTGCGACTTTAGGCAACGTACACGTTATCGTTGATTTTTTATGAATTTTTATTTATATTAAATAATGCTTAAAATTCAATAACTCAAGATTGGGACATACTATCACAACAGTTCTGCCATCGTTTGAAAGAGACTGTCTTAAGCTATCATGTGTGCGACTTTTGGCAACGTACACATTATCGTTGATTTTTTATGAATTTTTATTTATATTAAATAATGCTTAAAATTCAATAACTCAAGATTGGCACATACTACCACAACGGTTCTGCCATCGTTTGAAAGAGACTGTCTTAACCTATCATGTGTGCGACTTTCGGCAACGTACACATTATCGTTGATTTTTTATGAATTTTTATTTATATTAAATAATGCTTAAAATTCAATCACTCAAGATTGGCACATACTACCACAACGGTTCTGCCATCATTTGAAAGAGTCTGTCTTATGCTATTATGTGTGCGACTTTCCGTAACGTACACACTATCGTTGATTTTTTACGAATTTTTATTTATATTAAATAATGCTTAAAATTCAATAACTCAAGATTGGCACATACTACCACAACGGTTCTGCCATCATTTGAAAGAGTCTGTCTTATGCTATTATGTGTGCGACTTTCGGCAACGTACACACTATCGTTGATTTTTTACGAACTTTTATTTATATTAAATAATGCTTAAAATTCAATAACTCAAGATTGGCACATACTACCACAACGGTTCTGCCATCATTTGAAAGAGTCTGTCTTATGCTATCATGTGTGCGACTTTCGGTAACGTACACACTATCGTTGATTTTTTACGAATTTTTATTTATATTAAATAATGCTTAAAATTCAATAACTCAAGATTGGCACATACTACCACAACGGTTCTGCCATCATTTGAAAGAGTCTGTCTTATGCTATCATGTGTGCGACTTTCTGTAACGTACACACTATCGTTGATTTTTTACGAATTTTTATTTATATTAAATAATGCTTAAAATTCAATAACTCAAGATTGGCACATACTTTCACAATGGTTCTGCCATCATTTGAAAGAGTCTGTCTTATGCTATTATGTGTGCGACTTTCGGCAACGTACACACTATCGTTGATTTTTTACGAATTTTTATTTATATTAAATAATGCTTAAAATTCAATAACTCAAGATTGGCACATACTACCACAACGGTTCTGCCATCATTTGAAAGAGTCTGTCTTATGCTATCATGTGTGCGACTTTCGGTAACGTACACAGTATCGTTGATTTTTTACGAATTTTTATTTATATTAAATAATGCTTAAAATTCAATAACTCAAGATTGGCACATACTATCACAACGGATCTGCCAACATTTGAAAGAGTCTGTCTTATGCTATTATGTGTGCGACTTTCGGTAACGTACACACTATCGTTGATTTTTTACGAATTTTTATTTATATTAAATAATGCTTAAAATTCAATAACTCAAGATTGGCACATACTTTCACAACGGTTCTGCCATCATTTGAAAGAGTCTGTCTAATGCTATTATGTGTGCGACTTTCGGTAACGTACACACTATCGTTGATTTTTTACGAATTTTTATTTATATTAAATAATGCTTAAAATTCAATAACTCAAGATTGGCACATACTACCACAACGGTTCTGCCATCATTTGAAAGAGTCTGTCTAATGCTATTATGTGTGCGACTTTCGGTAACGTACACACTATCGTTGATTTTTTACGAATTTTTATTTATATTAAATAATGCTTAAAATTCAATAACTCAAGATTGGCACATACTACCACAACGGTTCTGCCATCATTTGAAAGAGTCTGTCTTATGCTATCATGTGTGTGACTTTCGGCAACGTACACACTATCGTTGATTTTTTACGAATTTTTATTTATATTAAATAATGCTTAAAATTCAATAACTCAAGATTGGCACATACTACCACAACGGTTCTGCCATCATTTGAAAGAGTCTGTCTTATGCTATCAAGTGTGCGACTTTCGGTAACGTACACACTATCGTTGATTTTTCACGAATTTTTATTTATATTAAATAATGCTTAAAATTCAATAACTCAAGATTGGCACATACTATCACAACGGATCTGCCATCATTTGAAAGAGTCTGTCTTATGCTATCATGTGTGCGACTTTCGGTAACGTACACACTATCGTTGATTTTTTACGAATTTTTATTTATATTAAATAATGCTTAAAATTCAATAACTCAAGATTGGCACATACTATCACAACGGATCTGCCATCATTTGAAAGAGTCTGTCTTATGCTATTATGTGTGCGACTTTCCGTAACGTACACACTATCGTTGCTTTTTTAAGAATTTTTATTTATATTAAATAATGCTTAAAATTCAATAACTCAAGATTGGCACATACTATCACAACGGATCTGCCATCATTTGAAAGAGTCTGTCTTATGCTATCATGTGTGCGACTTCCGGTAACGTACACACTATCGTTGATTTTTTACGAATTTTTATTTATATTAAATAATGCTTAAAATTCAATAACTCAAGATTGGCACATACTTTCACAATGGTTCTGCCATCATTTGAAAGAGTCTGTCTTATGCTATTATCTGTGCGACTTTCGGTAACGTACACACTATCGTTGATTTTTTACGAATTTTTATTTATATTAAATAATGCTTAAAATTCAATAACTCAAGATTGGCACATACTATCACAACGGATCTGCCATCATTTGAAAGAGTCTGTCTTATGCTATCATGTGTGCGACTTTCGGTAACGTACACACTATCGTTGATTTTTTACGAATTTTTATTTATATTAAATAATGCTTAAAATTCAATAACTCAAGATTGGCACATACTACCACAACGGTTCTGCCATCATTTGAAAGAGTCTGTCTTATGCTATTATGTGTGCGACTTTCCGTAACGTACACACTATCGTTGATTTTTTACGAATTTTTATTTATATTAAATAATGCTTAAAATTCAATAACTCAAGATTGGCACATACTATCACAACGGATCTGCCAACATTTGAAAGAGTCTGTCTTATGCTATTATGTGTGCGACTTTCGGTAACGTACACACTATCGTTGATTTTTTACGAATTTTTATTTATATTAAATAATGCTTAAAATTCAATAACTCAAGATTGGCACATACTTTCACAACGGTTCTGCCATCATTTGAAAGAGTCTGTCTAATGCTATTATGTGTGCGACTTTCGGTAACGTACACACTATCGTTGATTTTTTACGAATTTTTATTTATATTAAATAATGCTTAAAATTCAATAACTCAAGATTGGCACATACTACCACAACGGTTCTGCCATCATTTGAAAGAGTCTGTCTTATGCTATCATGTGTGTGACTTTCGGCAACGTACACACTATCGTTGATTTTTTACGAATTTTTATTTATATTAAATAATGCTTAAAATTCAATAACTCAAGATTGGCACATACTACCACAACGGTTCTGCCATCATTTGAAAGAGTCTGTCTTATGCTATCAAGTGTGCGACTTTCGGTAACGTACACACTATCGTTGATTTTTCACGAATTTTTATTTATATTAAATAATGCTTAAAATTCAATAACTCAAGATTGGCACATACTATCACAACGGATCTGCCATCATTTGAAAGAGTCTGTCTTATGCTATCATGTGTGCGACTTTCGGTAACGTACACACTATCGTTGATTTTTTACGAATTTTTATTTATATTAAATAATGCTTAAAATTCAATAACTCAAGATTGGCACATACTACCACAACGGTTCTGCCATCATTGGAAAGAGTCTGTCTTATGCTATTATGTGTGCGACTTTCCGTAACGTACACACTATCGTTGATTTTTTACGAATTTTTATTTATATTAAATAATGCTTAAAATTCAATAACTCAAGATTGGCACATACTATCACAACGGATCTGCCATCATTTGAAAGAGTCTGTCTTATGCTATCATGTGTGCGACTTCCGGTAACGTACACACTATCGTTGATTTTTTACGAATTTTTATTTATATTAAATAATGCTTAAAATTCAATAACTCAAGATTGGCACATACTTTCACAATGGTTCTGCCATCATTTGAAAGAGTCTGTCTTATGCTATTATCTGTGCGACTTTCGGTAACGTACACACTATCGTTGATTTTTTACGAATTTTTATTTATATTAAATAATGCTTAAAATTCAATAACTCAAGATTGGCACATACTATCACAACGGATCTGCCATCATTTGAAAGAGTCTGTCTTATGCTATCATGTGTGCGACTTTCGGTAACGTACACACTATCGTTGATTTTTTACGAATTTTTATTTATATTAAATAATGCTTAAAATTCAATAACTCAAGATTGGCACATACTACCACAACGGTTCTACCATCATTTGAAAGAGTCTGTCTTATGCTATCATGTGTGCGACTTTCGGTAACGTACACAGTATCGTTGATTTTTTACGAATTTTTATTTATATTAAATAATGCTTAAAATTCAATAACTCAAGATTGGCACATACTATCACAACGGATCTGCCAACATTTGAAAGAGTCTGTCTTATGCTATCATGTGTGCGACTTCCGGTAACGTACACACTATCGTTGATTTTTTACGAATTTTTATTTATATTAAATAATGCTTAAAATTCAATAACTCAAGATTGGCACATACTTTCACAATGGTTCTGCCATCATTTGAAAGAGTCTGTCTTATGCTATTATCTGTGCGACTTTCGGTAACGTACACACTATCGTTGATTTTTTACGAATTTTTATTTATATTAAATAATGCTTAAAATTCAATAACTCAAGATTGGCACATACTATCACAACGGATCTGCCATCATTTGAAAGAGTCTGTCTTATGCTATCATGTGTGCGACTTTCGGTAACGTACACACTATCGTTGATTTTTTACGAATTTTTATTTATATTAAATAATGCTTAAAATTCAATAACTCAAGATTGGCACATACTACCACAACGGTTCTACCATCATTTGAAAGAGTCTGTCTTATGCTATCATGTGTGCGACTTTCGGTAACGTACACAGTATCGTTGATTTTTTACGAATTTTTATTTATATTAAATAATGCTTAAAATTCAATAACTCAAGATTGGCACATACTATCACAACGGATCTGCCAACATTTGAAAGAGTCTGTCTTATGCTATTATGTGTGCGACTTTCGGTAACGTACACACTATCGTTGATTTTTTACGAATTTTTATTTATATTAAATAATGCTTAAAATTCAATAACTCAAGATTGGCACATACTTTCACAACGGTTCTGCCATCATTTGAAAGAGTCTGTCTAATGCTATTATGTGTGCGACTTTCGGTAACGTACACACTATCGTTGATTTTTTACGAATTTTTATTTATATTAAATAATGCTTAAAATTCAATAACTCAAGATTGGCACATACTACCACAACGGTTCTGCCATCATTTGAAAGAGTCTGTCTTATGCTATCATGTGTGTGACTTTCGGCAACGTACACACTATCGTTGATTTTTTACGAATTTTTATTTATATTAAATAATGCTTAAAATTCAATAACTCAAGATTGGCACATACTACCACAACGGTTCTGCCATCATTTGAAAGAGTCTGTCTTATGCTATCAAGTGTGCGACTTTCGGTAACGTACACACTATCGTTGATTTTTCACGAATTTTTATTTATATTAAATAATGCTTAAAATTCAATAACTCAAGATTGGCACATACTATCACAACGGATCTGCCATCATTTGAAAGAGTCTGTCTTATGCTATCATGTGTGCGACTTTCGGTAACGTACACACTATCGTTGATTTTTTACGAATTTTTATTTATATTAAATAATGCTTAAAATTCAATAACTCAAGATTGGCACATACTACCACAACGGTTCTGCCATCATTTGAAAGAGTCTGTCTTATGCTATTATGTGTGCGACTTTCCGTAACGTACACACTATCGTTGATTTTTTAAGAATTTTTATTTATATTAAATAATGCTTAAAATTCAATAACTCAAGATTGGCACATACTATCACAACGGATCTGCCATCATTTGAAAGAGTCTGTCTTATGCTATCATGTGTGCGACTTCCGGTAACGTACACACTATCGTTGATTTTTTACGAATTTTTATTTATATTAAATAATGCTTAAAATTCAATAACTCAAGATTGGCACATACTTTCACAATGGTTCTGCCATCATTTGAAAGAGTCTGTCTTATGCTATTATCTGTGCGACTTTCGGTAACGTACACACTATCGTTGATTTTTTACGAATTTTTATTTATATTAAATAATGCTTAAAATTCAATAACTCAAGATTGGCACATACTATCACAACGGATCTGCCATCATTTGAAAGAGTCTGTCTTATGCTATCATGTGTGCGACTTTCGGTAACGTACACACTATCGTTGATTTTTTACGAATTTTTATTTATATTAAATAATGCTTAAAATTCAATAACTCAAGATTGGCACATACTACCACAACGGTTCTGCCATCATTTGAAAGAGTCTGTCTTATGCTATTATGTGTGCGACTTTCCGTAACGTACACACTATCGTTGATTTTTTACGAATTTTTATTTATATTAAATAATGCTTAAAATTCAATAACTCAAGATTGGCACATACTATCACAACGGATCTGCCAACATTTGAAAGAGTCTGTCTTATGCTATTATGTGTGCGACTTTCGGTAACGTACACACTATCGTTGATTTTTTACGAATTTTTATTTATATTAAATAATGCTTAAAATTCAATAACTCAAGATTGGCACATACTTTCACAACGGTTCTGCCATCATTTGAAAGAGTCTGTCTTATGCTATCATGTGTGTGACTTTCGGCAACGTACACACTATCGTTGATTTTTTACGAATTTTTATTTATATTAAATAATGCTTAAAATTCAATAACTCAAGATTGGCACATACTACCACAACGGTTCTGCCATCATTTGAAAGAGTCTGTCTTATGCTATCAAGTGTGCGACTTTCGGTAACGTACACACTATCGCTGATTTTTCACGAATTTTTATTTATATTAAATAATGCTTAAAATTCAATAACTCAAGATTGGCACATACTATCACAACGGATCTGCCATCATTTGAAAGAGTCTGTCTTATGCTATCATGTGTGCGACTTTCGGTAACGTACACACTATCGTTGATTTTTTACGAATTTTTATTTATATTAAATAATGCTTAAAATTCAATAACTCAAGATTGGCACATACTACCACAACGGTTCTGCCATCATTTGAAAGAGTCTGTCTTATGCTATTATGTGTGCGACTTTCCGTAACGTACACACTATCGTTGATTTTTTAAGAATTTTTATTTATATTAAATAATGCTTAAAATTCAATAACTCAAGATTGGCACATACTATCACAACGGATCTGCCATCATTTGAAAGAGTCTGTCTTATGCTATCATGTGTGCGACTTCCGGTAACGTACACACTATCGTTGATTTTTTACGAATTTTTATTTATATTAAATAATGCTTAAAATTCAATAACTCAAGATTGGCACATACTTTCACAATGGTTCTGCCATCATTTGAAAGAGTCTGTCTTATGCTATTATCTGTGCGACTTTCGGTAACGTACACACTATCGTTGATTTTTTACGAATTTTTATTTATATTAAATAATGCTTAAAATTCAATAACTCAAGATTGGCACATACTATCACAACGGATCTGCCATCATTTGAAAGAGTCTGTCTTATGCTATCATGTGTGCGACTTTCGGTAACGTACACACTATCGTTGATTTTTTACGAATTTTTATTTATATTAAATAATGCTTAAAATTCAATAACTCAAGATTGGCACATACTACCACAACGGTTCTGCCATCATTTGAAAGAGCCTGTCTTATGCTATTATGTGTGCGACTTTCGGCAACGTACACACTATCGTTGATTTTTTACGAATTTTTATTTATATTAAATAATGCTTAAAATTCAATAACTCAAGATTGGCACATACTACCACAACGGTTCTGCCATAATTTGAAAGAGTCTGTCTTATGCTATCATGTGTGCGACTTTCGGTAACGTACACACTATCGTTGATTTTTTACGAATTTTTATTTATATTAAATAATGCTTAAAATTCAATAACTCAAGATTGGCACATACTACCACAATGGTTCTGCCATCATTTGAAAGAGTCTGTCTTATGCTATCATGTGTGCGACTTTCGGTAACGTACACACTATCGTTGATTTTTTACGAATTTTTATTTATATTAAATAATGCTTAAAATTCAATAACTCAAGATTGGCACATACTACCACAATGGTTCTGCCATCATTTGAAAGAGTCTGTCTTATGCTATCATGTGTGCGACTTTCGGTAACGTACACACTATCGTTGATTTTTTACGAATTTTTATTTATATTAAATAATGCTTAAAATTCAATAACTCAAGATTGGCACATACTACCACAACGGTTCTGCCATCATTTGAAAGAGTCTGTCTTATGCTATCATGTTTGCGACTTTCGGTAACGTACACACTATCGTTGATTTTTCACGAATTTTTATTTATATTAAATAATGCTTAAAATTCAATAACTCAAGATTGGCACATACTATCACAACGGATCTGCCATCATTTGAAAGAGTCTGTCTTATGCTATCATGTGTGCGACTTTCGGTAACGTACACACTATGTTGATTTTTTACGAATTTTTATTTATATTAAATAATGCTTAAAATTCAATAACTCAAGATTGGCACATACTACCACAACGGTTCTACCATCATTTGAAAGAGTCTGTCTTATGCTATCATGTGTGCGACTTTCGGTAACGTACACAGTATCGTTGATTTTTTACGAATTTTTATTTATATTAAATAATGCTTAAAATTCAATAACTCAAGATTGGCACATACTATCACAACGGATCTGCCATCATTTGAAAGAGTCTGTCTTATGCTATCACGTGTGCGATTTTCGGTAACGTACACACTATCGTTGATTTTTTACGAATTTTTATTTATATTAAATAATGCTTAAAATTCAATAACTCAAGATTGGCACATACTACCTCAACGGTTCTGCCATCGTTTAAAAGAGACTGTGTTAATCTATCATGTGTGCGACTTTCGGCAACGTACACATTATCGTTGATTTTTTATGAATTTTTATTTATATAAAATAATGCTTAAAATTCAATAACTCAAGATTGGCACATACTACCACAACGGTTCTGCCATCGTTTGAAAGAGACTGTCTTAACCTATCATGTGTGCGACTTTAGGCAACGTACACATTATCGTTGATTTTTTATGAATTTTTATTTATATTAAATAATGCTTAAAATTCAATAACTCAAGATTGGGACATACTACCACAACAGTTCTGCCATCGTTTGAAAGAGACTGTCTTAACCTATCATGTGTGCGACTTTTGGCAACGTACACATTATCGTTGATTTTATATGAATTTTTATTTATATTAAATCATGCTTAAAATTCAATAACTCAAGATTGGGACATACTATCACAACAGTTCTGCCATCGTTTGAAAGAGACTGTCTTAAGCTATCATGTGTGCGACTTTTGGCAACGTACACATTATCGTTGATTTTTTATGAATTTTTATTTATAATAAATAATGCTTAAAATTCAATAACTCAAGATTGGCACATACTACCACAACGGTTCTGCCATCGTTTGAAAGAGACTGTCTTAACCTATCATGTGTGCGACTTTAGGCAACGTACACATTATCGTTGATTTTTTATGAATTTTTATTTATATTAAATAATGCTTAAAATTCAATAACTCAAGATTGGGACATACTACCACAACAGTTCTGCCATCGTTTGAAAGAGACTGTCTTAACCTATCATGTGTGCGACTTTTGGCAACGTACACATTATCGTTGATTTTATATGAATTTTTATTTATATTAAATCATGCTTAAAATTCAATAACTCAAGATTGGGACATACTATCACAACAGTTCTGCCATCGTTTGAAAGAGACTGTCTTAAGCTATCATGTGTGCGACTTTTGGCAACGTACACATTATCGTTGATTTTTTATGAATTTTTATTTATAATAAATAATGCTTAAAATTCAATAACTCAAGATTGGCACATACTACCTCAACGGTTCTGCCATCGTTTGAAAGAGACTGTGTTAATCTATCATGTGTGCGACTTTCGGCAACGTACACGTTATCGTTGATTTTTTATGAATTTTTATTTACATAAAATAATGCTTAAAATTCAATAACTCAAGATTGGCACATACTACCACAACGGTTCTGCCATCGTTTGAAAGAGACTGTGTTAATCTATCAAGTGTGCGACTTTCGGCAACGTACACGTTATCGTTGATTTTTTATGAATTTTTATTTATATTAAATAATGCTTAAAATTCAATAAGTCAAGATTGGCACATACTACCACAACGGTTCTGCCATCGTTTGAAAGAGACTGTCTTAAGCTATCATGTGTGCGACTTTCGGCAACGTACACATTATCGTTGATTTTTTATGAATTTTTATTTATATAAAATAATGCTTAAAATTCAATAACTCAAGATTGGGACATACTACCACAACAGTTCTGCCATCGTTTGAAAGAGACTGTCTTAACCTATCATGTGTGCGACTTTCGGCAACGTACACATTATCGTTGATTTTTTATGAATTTTTATTTATATAAAATAATGCTTAAAATTCAATAACTCAAGATTGGCACATACTACCACAACGGTTCTGCCATCGTTTGAAAGAGACTGTCTTAACCTATCATGTGTGCGACTTTAGGCAACGTACACATTATCGTTGATTTTTTATGAATTTTTATTTATATTAAATAATGCTTAAAATTCAATAACTCAAGATTGGGACATACTACCACAACAGTTCTGCCATCGTTTGAAAGAGACTGTCTTAACCTATCATGTGTGCGACTTTTGGCAACGTACACATTATCGTTGATTTTATATGAATTTTTATTTATATTAAATCATGCTTAAAATTCAATAACTCAAGATTGGGACATACTATCACAACAGTTCTGCCATCGTTTGAAAGAGACTGTCTTAAGCTATCATGTGTGCGACTTTTGGCAACGTACACATTATCGTTGATTTTTTATGAATTTTTATTTATAATAAATAATGCTTAAAATTCAATAACTCAAGATTGGCACATACTACCACAACGGTTCTGCCATCGTTTGAAAGAGACTGTCTTAACCTATCATGTGTGCGACTTTAGGCAACGTACACATTATCGTTGATTTTTTATGAATTTTTATTTATATTAAATAATGCTTAAAATTCAATAACTCAAGATTGGGACATACTACCACAACAGTTCTGCCATCGTTTGAAAGAGACTGTCTTAACCTATCATGTGTGCGACTTTTGGCAACGTACACATTATCGTTGATTTTATATGAATTTTTATTTATATTAAATCATGCTTAAAATTCAATAACTCAAGATTGGGACATACTATCACAACAGTTCTGCCATCGTTTGAAAGAGACTGTCTTAAGCTATCATGTGTGCGACTTTTGGCAACGTACACATTATCGTTGATTTTTTATGAATTTTTATTTATAATAAATAATGCTTAAAATTCAATAACTCAAGATTGGCACATACTACCTCAACGGTTCTGCCATCGTTTGAAAGAGACTGTGTTAATCTATCATGTGTGCGACTTTCGGCAACGTACACATTATCGTTGATTTTTTATGAATTTTTATTTATATAAAATAATGCTTAAAATTCAATAACTCAAGATTGGGACATACTACCACAACGGTTCTGCCATCGTTTGAAAGAGACTGTGTTAATCTATCAAGTGTGCGACTTTCGGCAACGTACACGTTATCGTTGATTTTTTATGAATTTTTATTTATATTAAATAATGCTTAAAATTCAATAAGTCAAGATTGGCACATACTACCACAACGGTTCTGCCATCGTTTGAAAGAGACTGTCTTAAGCTATCATGTGTGCGACTTTCGGCAACGTACACATTATCGTTGATTTTTTATGAATTTTTATTTATATAAAATAATGCTTAAAATTCAATAACTCAAGATTGGGACATACTACCTCAACGGTTCTGCCATCGTTTGAAAGAGACTATGTTAATCTATGATGTGTGCGACTTTCGGCAACGTACACGTTATCGTTGATTTTTTATGAACTTTTATTTATATTAAATAATGCTTAAAATTCAATAACTCAAGATTGGCACATACTACCTCAACGGTTCTGCCATCGTTTGAAAGAGACTGTGTTAATCTATCATGTGTGCGACTTTCGGCAATGTACACGTTATCGTTGATTTTTTATGAATTTTTATTTATATTAAATAATGCTTAAAATTCAATAAGTCAAGATTGGCACATACTACCACAACGGTTCTGCCATCGTTTGAAAGAGACTGTGTTAGTCTATCATGTGTGCGACGTTCGGCAACGTATCCGTTATCGTTGATTTTTTATGAATTTTTATTTTTATAAAATAATGCTTAAAATTCAATAACTCAAGATTGGGACATACTACCACAACAGTTCTGCCATCGTTTGAAAGAGACTGTCTTAAGCTATCATGTGTGCGACTTTCGGCAAAGTACACGTTATCGTTGATTTTTTATGAATTTTTATTTATATAAAATAATGCTTAAAATTCAATAACTCAAGATTGGGACATACTACCACAACAGTTCTGCCATCGTTTGAAAGAGACTGTCTTAACCTATCATGTGTGCGACTTTAGGCAACGTACACGTTATCGTTGATTTTTTATGAATTTTTATTTATATTAAATAATGCTTAAAATTCAATAACTCAAGATTGGGACATACTATCACAACAGTTCTGCCATCGTTTGAAAGAGACTGTCTTAAGCTATCATGTGTGCGACTTTTGGCAACGTACACATTATCGTTGATTTTTTATGAATTTTTATTTATATTAAATAATGCTTAAAATTCAATAACTCAAGATTGGCACATACTACCACAACGGTTCTGCCATCGTTTGAAAGAGACTGTCTTAACCTATCATGTGTGCGACTTTCGGCAACGTACACATTATCGTTGATTTTTTATGAATTTTTATTTATATTAAATAATGCTTAAAATTCAATCACTCAAGATTGGGACATACTACCACAACAGTTCTGCTATCGTTTGAAAGAGACTGTCTTAACCTATCATGTGTGCGACTTTAGGCAACGTACACATTATCTTTGATTTTTTATGAATTTTTATTTATATAAAATAATGCTTAAAATTCAATAACTCAAGATTGGGACTTACTACCACAACAGTTCTGCCATCGTTTGAAAGAGACTGTCTTAACCTATCATGTGTGCGACTTTCGGCAACGTACACATTATCGTTGATTTTTTATGAATTTTTATTTATATAAAATAATGCTTAAAATTCAATAACTCAAGATTGGGACATACTACCACAACGGTTCTGCCATCGTTTGAAAGAGACTGTCTTAACCTATCATGTGTGCGACTTTAGGCAACGTACACGTTATCGTTGATTTTTTATGAATTTTTATTTATATTAAATAATGCTTAAAATTCAATAACTCAAGATTGGCACATACTACCACAACGGTTCTGCCATCGTTTGAAAGAGACTGTCTTAACCTATCATGTGTGCGACTTTAGGCAACGTACACATTATCGTTGATTTTTTATGAATTTTTATTTATATTAAATAATGCTTAAAATTCAATAACTCAAGATTGGGACATACTACCACAACAGTTCTGCCATCGTTTGAAAGAGACTGTCTTAACCTATCATGTGTGCGACTTTTGGCAACGTACACATTATCGTTGATTTTATATGAATTTTTATTTATATTAAATCATGCTTAAAATTCAATAACTCAAGATTGGGACATACTATCACAACAGTTCTGCCATCGTTTGAAAGAGACTGTCTTAAGCTATCATGTGTGCGACTTTTGGCAACGTACACATTATCGTTGATTTTTTATGAATTTTTATTTATAATAAATAATGCTTAAAATTCAATAACTCAAGATTGGCACATACTACCTCAACGGTTCTGCCATCGTTTGAAAGAGACTGTGTTAATCTATCATGTGTGCGACTTTCGGCAACGTACACGTTATCGTTGATTTTTTATGAATTTTTATTTACATAAAATAATGCTTAAAATTCAATAACTCAAGATTGGCACATACTACCACAACGGTTCTGCCATCGTTTGAAAGAGACTGTGTTAATCTATCAAGTGTGCGACTTTCGGCAACGTACACGTTATCGTTGATTTTTTATGAATTTTTATTTATATTAAATAATGCTTAAAATTCAATAAGTCAAGATTGGCACATACTACCACAACGGTTCTGCCATCGTTTGAAAGAGACTGTCTTAAGCTATCATGTGTGCGACTTTCGGCAACGTACACATTATCGTTGATTTTTTATGAATTTTTATTTATATAAAATAATGCTTAAAATTCAATAACTCAAGATTGGGACATACTACCACAACAGTTCTGCCATCGTTTGAAAGAGACTGTCTTAACCTATCATGTGTGCGACTTTCGGCAACGTACACATTATCGTTGATTTTTTATGAATTTTTATTTATATAAAATAATGCTTAAAATTCAATAACTCAAGATTGGCACATACTACCACAACGGTTCTGCCATCGTTTGAAAGAGACTGTCTTAACCTATCATGTGTGCGACTTTAGGCAACGTACACATTATCGTTGATTTTTTATGAATTTTTATTTATATTAAATAATGCTTAAAATTCAATAACTCAAGATTGGGACATACTACCACAACAGTTCTGCCATCGTTTGAAAGAGACTGTCTTAACCTATCATGTGTGCGACTTTTGGCAACGTACACATTATCGTTGATTTTATATGAATTTTTATTTATATTAAATCATGCTTAAAATTCAATAACTCAAGATTGGGACATACTATCACAACAGTTCTGCCATCGTTTGAAAGAGACTGTCTTAAGCTATCATGTGTGCGACTTTTGGCAACGTACACATTATCGTTGATTTTTTATGAATTTTTATTTATAATAAATAATGCTTAAAATTCAATAACTCAAGATTGGCACATACTACCACAACGGTTCTGCCATCGTTTGAAAGAGACTGTCTTAACCTATCATGTGTGCGACTTTAGGCAACGTACACATTATCGTTGATTTTTTATGAATTTTTATTTATATTAAATAATGCTTAAAATTCAATAACTCAAGATTGGGACATACTACCACAACAGTTCTGCCATCGTTTGAAAGAGACTGTCTTAACCTATCATGTGTGCGACTTTTGGCAACGTACACATTATCGTTGATTTTATATGAATTTTTATTTATATTAAATCATGCTTAAAATTCAATAACTCAAGATTGGGACATACTATCACAACAGTTCTGCCATCGTTTGAAAGAGACTGTCTTAAGCTATCATGTGTGCGACTTTTGGCAACGTACACATTATCGTTGATTTTTTATGAATTTTTATTTATAATAAATAATGCTTAAAATTCAATAACTCAAGATTGGCACATACTACCTCAACGGTTCTGCCATCGTTTGAAAGAGACTGTGTTAATCTATCATGTGTGCGACTTTCGGCAACGTACACATTATCGTTGATTTTTTATGAATTTTTATTTATATAAAATAATGCTTAAAATTCAATAACTCAAGATTGGGACATACTACCACAACGGTTCTGCCATCGTTTGAAAGAGACTGTGTTAATCTATCAAGTGTGCGACTTTCGGCAACGTACACGTTATCGTTGATTTTTTATGAATTTTTATTTATATTAAATAATGCTTAAAATTCAATAAGTCAAGATTGGCACATACTACCACAACGGTTCTGCCATCGTTTGAAAGAGACTGTCTTAAGCTATCATGTGTGCGACTTTCGGCAACGTACACATTATCGTTGATTTTTTATGAATTTTTATTTATATAAAATAATGCTTAAAATTCAATAACTCAAGATTGGGACATACTACCTCAACGGTTCTGCCATCGTTTGAAAGAGACTATGTTAATCTATGATGTGTGCGACTTTCGGCAACGTACACGTTATCGTTGATTTTTTATGAACTTTTATTTATATTAAATAATGCTTAAAATTCAATAACTCAAGATTGGCACATACTACCTCAACGGTTCTGCCATCGTTTGAAAGAGACTGTGTTAATCTATCATGTGTGCGACTTTCGGCAATGTACACGTTATCGTTGATTTTTTATGAATTTTTATTTATATTAAATAATGCTTAAAATTCAATAAGTCAAGATTGGCACATACTACCACAACGGTTCTGCCATCGTTTGAAAGAGACTGTGTTAGTCTATCATGTGTGCGACGTTCGGCAACGTATCCGTTATCGTTGATTTTTTATGAATTTTTATTTTTATAAAATAATGCTTAAAATTCAATAACTCAAGATTGGGACATACTACCACAACAGTTCTGCCATCGTTTGAAAGAGACTGTCTTAAGCTATCATGTGTGCGACTTTCGGCAAAGTACACGTTATCGTTGATTTTTTATGAATTTTTATTTATATAAAATAATGCTTAAAATTCAATAACTCAAGATTGGGACATACTACCACAACAGTTCTGCCATCGTTTGAAAGAGACTGTCTTAACCTATCATGTGTGCGACTTTAGGCAACGTACACGTTATCGTTGATTTTTTATGAATTTTTATTTATATTAAATAATGCTTAAAATTCAATAACTCAAGATTGGGACATACTATCACAACAGTTCTGCCATCGTTTGAAAGAGACTGTCTTAAGCTATCATGTGTGCGACTTTTGGCAACGTACACATTATCGTTGATTTTTTATGAATTTTTATTTATATTAAATAATGCTTAAAATTCAATAACTCAAGATTGGCACATACTACCACAACGGTTCTGCCATCGTTTGAAAGAGACTGTCTTAACCTATCATGTGTGCGACTTTCGGCAACGTACACATTATCGTTGATTTTTTATGAATTTTTATTTATATTAAATAATGCTTAAAATTCAATCACTCAAGATTGGGACATACTACCACAACAGTTCTGCTATCGTTTGAAAGAGACTGTCTTAACCTATCATGTGTGCGACTTTAGGCAACGTACACATTATCTTTGATTTTTTATGAATTTTTATTTATATAAAATAATGCTTAAAATTCAATAACTCAAGATTGGGACTTACTACCACAACAGTTCTGCCATCGTTTGAAAGAGACTGTCTTAACCTATCATGTGTGCGACTTTCGGCAACGTACACATTATCGTTGATTTTTTATGAATTTTTATTTATATAAAATAATGCTTAAAATTCAATAACTCAAGATTGGGACATACTACCACAACGGTTCTGCCATCGTTTGAAAGAGACTGTCTTAACCTATCATGTGTGCGACTTTAGGCAACGTACACGTTATCGTTGATTTTTTATGAATTTTTATTTATATTAAATAATGCTTAAAATTCAATAACTCAAGATTGGCACATACTACCACAACGGTTCTGCCATCGTTTGAAAGAGACTGTCTTAACCTATCATGTGTGCGACTTTAGGCAACGTACACGTTATCGTTGATTTTTTATGAATTTTTATTTATATTAAATAATGCTTAAAATTCAATAACTCAAGATTGGGACATACTATCACAACAGTTCTGCCATCGTTTGAAAGAGACTGTCTTAAGCTATCATGTGTGCGACTTTGGGCAACGTACACGTTATCGTTGATTTTTTATGAATTTTTATTTATATTAAATAATGCTTAAAATTCAATAACTCAAGATTGGCACATACTACCACAACGGTTCTGCCATCGTTCGAACGAGACTGTCTTAAGCTATCATGTGTGCGACTTTGGGCAACGTACACGTTATGGTTGATTTTTTATGAATTTTTATTTATATTAAATAATCCTTAAAATTCAATAACTCAAGATTGGCACATACTACCACAACGCTTCTGCCATCATTTGAAAGAGACTATCTTAAGCTATCATGTGTGCGACTTTCGGCAACGTACACGTTATCGTTGATTTTTTACGAATTTTTATTTATATTAAATAATCCTTAAAATTCAATAACTCAAGATTGGCACATACTACCACAACGCTTCTGCCATCGTTTGAACAAGACTGTCTTAAGCTATCATGTGTGCGACTTTGGGCAACGTACACATTATCGTTGATTTTTTATGAATTTTTATTTATATTAAATAATCCTTAAAATTCAATAACTCAAGATTGGCACATACTACCACAACGGTTCTGCCATCGTTTGAAAGAGACTGTCCGAACCCATCATGTGTGCGACTTTCGGCAACGTACACGTTATCGTTGATTTTTTATGAATTTTTATTTATATTAAATAATGCTTAAAATTCAATAACTCAAGATTGGCACATACTACCACAACGCTTCTGCCATTGTTTGAAAGAGACTGTCTTAAGATATCATGTGTGCGACTTTCGGCTACGTACACATTATCGTTGATTTTTTACGAATTTTTATTTATATTAAATAATGCTTAAAATTCAATAACTCAAGATTGGCACATACTACCACAACGCTTCTGCCATCGTTTGAAAGAGACTGTCTTATCCTATCATGTGTGCGACTTTCGGCAACATACACGTTATCGTTGATTTTTTACGAATTTTTATTTATATTAAATAATGCTTAAAATTCAATAACTCAAGGCTATCATGTGTGCGACTTTCAGGAACGTACACAACATCGTTGATTTTTTATGAATTTTTATTTATATTAAATAATGCTTAAAATTAAATTACTCAAGATTGGCATCACATGTGCGACCTTAGGCAGCTTTCACTGTATGGTTGATTTTATACGAATTTTCATTTATTTCAAATAATGCTTTAAATTCAATAAAAAAGATTGGGCCACGGTACCACAACGGTACTAAAAAATCACAGCAAGTAACAAAATATTTAGGTTTGTAGCATGGTATTGTGCATGATATTATATGGCACACCCCCAATTGGAAGCTCACCTGAGTTTCTGCAGTTTACAGTGTAAACTCTTCAGTCCAGCAGAGAGCAGCTCCACTCCTGAATCCTGCAGGTCATTGTTACTGAGGTCCAGCTCTATCAGGGAGGAGTTTTCTGATTTCAGAGCAGAGCATTGAGTTTCACAGTGTTTCACTGTGAGATTACAGTCAGCTAGTCTGCAAAGAAAGAGTAAACATAGTACAGTTAAAACAATGGAGGAAAACTCCACATTAATGATCTAATAAGATTTATGGACAAATTACATTGCTTGTTCATATTTTTGCCTTCTGCAGGCTTATCATTACAAATGTTACTTAGTAAATCAACAGATACTGGATAATTTCCACTGCCTTTAATGGATTTAATGTTTTCAGCAACTCCATGATTAATGTTTTTAAAAACAAAAAAATAGATATTAACCTAGTGTTTCTTTCATTGGTAATATGGTTCATTCACTAACACACCACTAAAAAGAGACTAAATAAATCTGTTCATGCTATCTCTACAATTGACCATTTTAGATATACCAGTCTATAAAAATTACTAGGTATAAAATAAGCACAGTAAAGTCTTTCCACCATACACTGACAAAGACTAAGAAAAAATATATATAAAATACACCAAATATTTATTTAAGAACTGATTAAACTTCCACTTTTAATTCACTACATATTTTCCCTGAGTTTAATACTTTTACTCCAATACATTTTAACGTCCTACTTCGTTACTCATTACCAGGGACGTCATCAGTCCTTCTTAGGGGCTCAGAAACCACCAAAGATAATCTACGTTGTCTCCGCTGAGCACACACGCGCGCACGCCCACACACACTATATTAAACACCTCTTTATTCTGCTGTTGTCTGACGGGATGTCCCACTCCTCATACGTCCTGTATGTGTCTGCGCGCGTGTGCCCCTTCATTCACACTGGAAAGCGACAACGCGACAGGCCACCATTCATTTCCTATGGCAGAGTGCAATTTGTCGCTGCGACACGTGAGAGGTGACAAGCGACAAAGCAACAAGAAGTTGAAATTTTCTCAACTTTATGCAAATGATTTATGACGCAGTGAAGCGACATTCTAACCCAATCTTTGGACCAATCACATACAAGGCGGTCCGAGGTCCTCAGGCTTCTGCTCTCTGAACTTTTGGTTCCTTTTGCTGTGCATTCTGTTGAATGGGGTGGACATCGATCTGCGGGAATGGCAGGTAAATCACAGAAACAACCAAGAGTCTAGCAAGCTCAAGAGTTATAGCTGTAAAATTAAAGTGGCCAAGGGATTCCTCATGTTTATACCATATGTTTCATGTATACATGTATATTTCTCAAGCGGGAATCAAATTTACTGGATGGTATAGCTTATATATATAAAATTTTATAATTATATTTATTATTAATCATTTTAGTAATCTTAATTTAGTTAACAAATACATATTTACTAGAAACATTTATTAAACCTTTTTTTTCGTTCCTTTTTTGTCCCTTTTTTCTTGTCGGAGGCTGGATCATGATACACGTGAACGTTGAGCTTGTCACGCCCACAAGGGACAAAATCGGGGAGACACAAGCGACTCGTCACGAACGCAGGGTGTCTGTGTGCGCATGTGTGTGTATATGGCAAGCCAAATAGGTCAGAATTCGCCAGGGTCAGACGGTGCATAAAGCATGCGTAATGCTGAAAAAACGCAGACCAAAAACGTTGTATAGTGTGTGGCAGCGCTAGGCGCTAACGTAATTCCTCAGGCCTTTCATATGCAAAACGGACAGCCTTCTGACTCTGTCAGGGAACTTGCTCTCCAGTTAAAATAAAAGCCCCAAGTGCTCCAAATGTTTGCTTTGTTGTTAGATGTGCTAAGTTCCTTTATTTCTGGCTAAACTGGGCTTTACAAAATTTTGTCCCTGACAAAAACATAAAAATACGTAATAAAATGTACTTATTTTAATCAACCGTTAAAACGACACATTATGCCGTAACTATGAAATAAATATCTCGTAATTATGAGAAGTTTTATATGTGTCTATCACAGCACTACAGCATTTCTCCAACTTAATGTCACAGTTAATTGAATTAATAAAATTCTATTTTACACTTGGCTTAATTCACAAGGAAATCTTAGTGTCACTGAGCGGCATTGATGGCATTTTAATAAGCATTTAAACACTGCGGAGGATTTTGAGTCTTGGCGTTTAAACAGCCGTAAAAAATAAACCAGACCTCTCTGTATAAATCCTAAAGCCAGGCAGACTTTTTGAATGAGCGCTATCCGTTCAGAAGGATGTTAATTAACATTTGCAACACTAAAGAACCTGCTATAGACCTGTTATTTAATAAAAATGTTTATTAAGAACTGACCTTCCCATCTACTCTAATATAATTAACAATGTCTAAAAATATAAAACATTTTCTGAACAAACAATTTTTTTAAAATATATAGCCTATAGCAAAACACAAAAAAACAACAAATCAGGCTTTGTACTGTACACTCATTAAACCGAAATAGACCAAGAACAATTTCATAGTTTACAATGACTGACTACTCTCTAATATAATAAAATGTTTAAGAATATAAAACACTTTTTCAAAAAAAGATTTTTTTAACTCAGTTCCGAGCTGCGAGAGACAAGGTGCAGCGCATTTTGCCCAAACAATAAAACATTTTAGTAAAACAGTGATAATAGTATATTTTAATACCATTGCTTTGGTGTTTAAACTACACTCAATCCGACAATATTTATTACGTTATTTCATATATTTTAATATATGTGACCATGGTGATGAGAAACGAAGGCAAACATATATTAAATTATATATGTTCATTTGATATTAAATTAAAAAAATGTATTTTTAATATAATTTCAAAAAACAAATAAGGCTTTGTATTTCGTGTTTTTAATTTGATGCTCCAAACAAAAATGGGAAAATAAAATAACGGAGCAGGAGGCAAACTTGATTTTAGATTTTTCACCAGCGTCTTATTCAAATATCCTTTCCATCTTCAATGCATACTGCAGGTAAAGGTGGCTTTTAACAGTGAAAAGCCACATTTAAAGCACAATGCTGTAAAACGCTCTGAATAACAGGCTGCTGTGATTACAATCAGTTAGCTATTTATAACCCAAACTTGGGCCGGCTGCGGGGGACGGATTTCAGCAGAACACCCGGTCGCCCGAGATTTCCCAGCACTTTCCTCAGGCGGGTCGGTCGGGCTCTGTTTGTTATTGCTATTTTTTATTTTATATAAAGCTATGGCGTGATATACACAATACAGCAGTAACAAATCAAAATGTTTTTCAAAAAAAGTTGCACAAGTTAGAATGTTGTAATCACACAGCTCTGGAACTGCAGTGAGCACACAAACACACACACACACACATACACACACACACGCCCGCACTCCTGCACTGCACTGCTCCTCATCTCTGATATTTTTTAAATATTCAAATTAAGTTCGAATTCATAAATCCTCACAATCAATTTTACAGTCCAATTTATCATGCATTCTTTATTCCAGCACCTTATGTTGATTTTATCTCCTCTCAAACATACAAGTGTATACCATTATTTTAATTGACAACACTACTATACATATAACTGCATTTTACATTTCTTACATTCATTCATTTATTTACATTTAAATATCCACTATAATAATTAAAAGAAAGGAAAATAAATGCAGTTAATTACAGAATTTTGTTGTGATAAATCAGATCACCCTTTTAATTGATTGACACCACTAATGTTTTTTTAAACAACAGGTCTATAGCAGGTTCTAGTGTTGCAATGTTAATTAACATCTTCTGAACAGATTTCGCTCATTCAAACAAAATGTTTTTAAAAAGCTCAGGTTTAATGTTCCACACTAAAAAAAATGTTTTGTTCAAACTGGGCTGGGGCTCACAAAAACAGTTTATGGAGCGGGTCCGGTCGGGCCAGGTCTGGCTGGATTTTTTTGGGCTGGATCTAAGCTCTACTGCTGCTTACTCATGCTTTAATGTTACAGTTCATAATCTGTCATTTTGTTTCAGGACTTAAGAAAACTGCCCTGTTTCTGCTGAACCGAGCGCATATACACAGAAAGAGCTCTGGCTACGGGCTGTGTTTGTCCTGCAGTGTGAACTCCTATATCGCAGCGTGTCAGTGCAGTGTGAGCTTATGAATCAGAGGCGTATGAGTCTGCCTGACTTTAGGATTTATACAGAGAGGTCTGGTTTATTTTTTACGGCTGTATAAAAGCTGAGATTCAAAATCCTTTGCCGTGTTTAAATGCTTATGAAAATGCCATCAATGCCGCTCAGTGACGCTAAGATTTCCTTGTGAATTAAGCCAAGTGTAAAATAGAATTTTATTAATTCAATTAAGTGCGGCATTAAGTCTGAGAAATGCTGTAGTGCGGGGGTTATACACACAAAGAACTTCTCATAATTACGAGATGTTTTTATAATTAAGACATAGTATGTCGTTTGAACGACATATTAAAAAGATACTTTCTCATAATTACGGCATTATCAGTAAAGCCAGAGCAGTAGATTCTCTGCACTGTCACTGGGATTGATGAAGCTTTAATTTAAGATTTTATGTAAATGTGCTTTCTCTTGTTCTCGTAGCTGGGTTCTGGAGGTTCTCCTTTATTACTGAAGGTAAGAGGTTGAATAATTGAGTTGTTACTCTTCATAGACACATAGCTGGGTTCTGGAGGTTCTCCTTTATTACTGAAGGTGAAAGGTTGAATCACTGAGTTGTTACTCTTCATAGACACATAAGCTGGGTTCTGGAGGTTCGGCTGTGGGTTTCTGCAGTCTGTAAATGAGATCAAATAAAAACATGCTTTATAAACAGATAAGAAAACTGCAGAGTCATCATAAATAAAGCAGTCTCAAGCAGATAAATATTACGTTACAACATTTATTTATCAATGGCAATAAATTCAGCATGGTCGCACATCTGGTTTGACAGTGATTAGCAAAGTTTATCTCCTTTTTTTTATTAACATGTCTTCAATAAAACCATGCTGTAACGGCAGGTAGTGAGGAGTGACGCACGCCGAGTAGAATGTACTCACAGGTTTATTTACAGACAGGCAAGCAAATGCAGCTAACAGTATAGCCAGGTAAACAAAGATCTCACCAAAGACAGAAGACGTAGTCGTATAAACAGTCCGAGTTCGTAACCGAGAAACAGTCCAACCAAACATCAAATCCAATAAGGGCAAAACAAAAGACATTAACCGGTAATCCGAAAACAGGGTCGTAACGAGAAGGCAATAACAAAGAACAGGAAGAAACCGCTTAGTACGCAACATAAGTCGACAATACCTCGCGAAGATACATTACACAGTGCGACCTTAAATACAGAAAAACAGAGAGCATAACCCGGATCTTCCTCAGAACACAGGTGAGTCTGAGCGCCGGAGCGTAACGTGATTGGGCGACGGCGAGCGACTGACGGTGACGTCATAACCCAAAGGATTCTGGGGAGTGGAGTCCAGAGGTGTGGAAGGAGAGTCAGGCTGCGTGACAGTACTCCCCCCCAAAGAGTCCGAAACGGTTGACGGATGAGGACGACACAAGGGAACCGCTCCCCCACACTCAGTGGAGACCCGGACAGGTGGCCTGGCAGCGGGAACATAGTGGACAGGAGCCCTGGATCTGGGACGACCCCTCCTGGAGCCGTGGATGGAACTGAAGGATCGGACAGAGCCAGCACTCCCGCGTCTACCCCTTCTAGGACCTGGAGACTCTCTCCTAGGACGACCTCTGGGGCGTGGTGCCGGACGAGACGGATGAGACCGGTGGAAGTCTTCCACCATTAAGGGATCCAGGACATCAGCCACTGGGACCCAACTTCGCTCCTCTGGTCCGTAACCCTTCCAGTCCACAAGATATTCCAGGGCCCCCCTTCTTCTCCTGGAGTCCAACAAACGTTCCACCGCATACACAGGACCACCCTCCATATCCATAGGTGGGGGAGGAGGTGACCCAAGCGAAGTCTCATCCAGAGGACCAGGGATAACCGGCTTTAACAAGGAGACATGAAATGAAGGACATACACGATAGTGAGAAGGTATATCAAGACGGTAGGTAACCTCATTAATTTTCTTAATGATTTTGAAAGGGCCAATATACTTAACTGAAAGCTTTTTATTGCCATCAGACAGCCGGAAATCCCTGGTAGATAGCCAAACTCTATCTCCTGGAGAGTAAAGGGGGGTCTCACGACGTAGGCGGTCCGCTTGTTGTTTTTGCCGTTCTAAGACTGCCTCAATACGTCTGTGAGTCTCCTCCCACACTTCCTCGCTCCGACGCATCCAATCATCAACAGCGGGGATGTTAGAGGGTTCGGCTGACCAGGGCATGAGAGGTGGTTGGTAACCTAAACAGCATTGAAAAGGAGTTAACTTGGTAGTAGAACTGATGAGCGAATTCTGAGCAATTTCTGCCCAGGGGAGATATTTGGCCCAGTCATGGAAATTATTATAACAATATATTCTTAAGAATTTACCCAGTTCTTGATTCATCCTCTCACATTGGCCGTTGCTCTGAGGATGATAACCTGAAGAAAGACTGACAGAAATTCCTAACCTATTCATAAAGGCTGACCAGACTTGGGAAATAAACTGAGGTCCACGATCAGAAACTATATCTTCAGGAATTCCAAAAATGCGAAAAACATGATTAAATAGAGCTTCAGCAGCTTCCAACGCTGTGGGTAGTTTACTAAACGGAATGAACCTGACACCACGAGAAAAACGATCAACCACAGTCATTATAACAGTTTGACCTAAAGAAACAGGAAGGTCGGTAACAAAATCGACAGCTAAATGAGACCAGGGTCTGGCTGGGATAGGTAAGGGCATTAATTTGCCTGCCGGTAGAGTACGCGGAACTTTACTCTGAGCACAAACGGTGCAAGAGGACACAAAATTGTGAACATCTAGACGCATTTTTTCCCACCAAAAACGATTTTCTAATAACTGAAAAGTACGTGTTTCACCCGGATGACCTGACGAAGGGGAGGTATGAGCCCAAGCAATGAGTCTGGCTCTGCATTGATCTGGTACGTAGGTGCGGTCTGGTGGGCATGTTTCAGGGGGAGGAGTTATTGAGTTAACTCGATCAATTTCTTCCGAGATCTCCCATCTAATAGGAGCCAAAATAATCTCTGGTTTTATGATGGGTGTAAGTTCTGGACCTTCAATCCCATTATCTTCAAAAATGCGGGAGAGAGCGTCAGCCTTTGTATTTCTGGAACCTGGTCTATACGTCACTACAAACTCAAAACGTGCAAAAAACAAAGACCAGCGTGCTTGACGTGAATTCATAGTTTTCATGGATCGCATATACTCTAGATTTCTGTGATCAGTGATGACAACGAATGGATGTAACGCTCCCTCTAACCAATGCCTCCATTCCTCCAATGCTAGCTTGATGGCCAAAAGTTCACGATCCCCTATACCATAATTGCGCTCAGCTGGGGAGAGTTTGTGGGAAAAATAGGCTACTGGATGTAGTTTACTAGGGGAGCCTAAACGCTGAGAGAGAACAGCACCTACTCCTACACTGGATGCATCTACTTCCACAACGAACGGTTCTTTAGGATCTGGGTGTTTTAAAAGAGGGGCTGTAGTGAACACCCTCTTAAGAGTAGTAAAGGCATTGACAGCAGATTCGGACCAAATCAGAGCTCTGGTATTGCGTTTTAGCAGATTGGTGAGTGGGGCTGCAATAGAACTGTAACTGCGAATAAATCGTCTGTAGAAATTAGCGAAGCCTAGAAATCTCTGTAGTTCCTTAACTGACTTAGGTTGGGGCCAGTCAACAACCGCTTGAACCTTCTTTTCATCCATGGAAACGCCCTGATCGCTGATCACATACCCTAAAAAGGTTACAGTAGACCTGTGAAATTCACATTTCTCAGCTTTCACAAAAAGCTGGTTCTGAAGAAGGCGGGTTAGGACTGCTCGTACATGAGAGACATGAGAAGACATATCAGTGGAGTAGATCAGAATGTCGTCTATAAATGCAATGACAAATTTGCCCAGCATGTCACGCAACACATCATTGATAAATGATTGAAAAATAGAAGGTGCATTTTTGAGGCCAAAAGGCATAACTTGGTACTCATAGTGCCCTCTAGTGGTAAAAAAGGCCGTCTTCCATTCATCTCCCTCTCTGATCCTTACCAAGTTGTACGCACTGCGAAGGTCTAACTTCGTAAAAACAGAAGCTCCACGCAATTGTTCAAGAGCGACAGGTACTAAAGGAAGAGGATATGGGTTGGTCTTTGTTACAGCGTTAAGTTGTCGATAATCTATACAGGGACGGAGACCACCATCCTTCTTTTTAACAAAGAAAAAGGGAGCAGCAACAGGGGAAGTAGAGTGGCGAATAAAACCCTGTGTTAGAGCCTCCTGCACATATTCTTCCATAGCTCTTTCCTCAGTTTGGGTAAGCGGATATATACGTGACTTAGGGGGTATCTGGTTATCAATTAGTTCAATAGCACAATCATAGGAACGATGAGGAGGAAGCTGGGTAGCACGAGTTTTACTGAAAACTTCACATAAATCTTGATAGACAGGAGGAATATGTGCAAGAGACTCTGGCTCTGGACTCTCAACAGAAGTGGATTGGAGTTTAACCTTAGGAACCTTCAAACAATGCTTCATACAATAGGATGACCAGGAAGTAATTTCCTTGTTAGACCAGGTAATCATAGGATCGTGCTTTCTTAACCATGGAAGTCCTAAAATTATTTGATATCGAGTGTCTTTCATAACAAAAAACCTGATCTCCTCAGAATGCAGTGCGCTGACGCTCATCTTGACAGGTTTGGTGGTGCTGGTGATGCTTCCTTGTCCGACTGGGGTCCCATCCACAGCAGACAGTTTTATGGGATCCTCCAGGTTCTCTAATGAGATCAGGAGTTGTCTAGCCAGCTGCTCATGAATAAAGTTTCCCTCGGCGCCGGAATCTATCAGAGCTGGGAACACAAAAGAAGAAGACTGGCAGAACAGTATTACAGAGATTATAAAAGATCTGGAAAACATGTCAGGATTGAGTCTGCTTACCCTTGTAGCGTGTGGAATCCGAGGGGTTTCCACACGCTTTCCCGAGCTAGTGGCAGGTGGTTCGTATGGACGGTCCGGGTTGCCACGGAAACCATGGGAGAGCCCACCGTGGGACGAACCGGAAGTTTCTTCTTGGCGTTTAGCTCGAGAGGGGCATATTTGGCAGTTACTCAACACATGACCAGCTCCGCCACAATAGAAACACAATCCAGCTTGAAATCGTCGCAAACGTTCCTCTCTGGACAATCGAGTAGCATCCACTTGCATAGGTTCCTCGTTGCTGTGACTGGAGACCACTGATCGAGTTGATGCAGAAACACGTGACACATATCCCGACATGCGTGGAGTAGTAGTTTTACGATTCATTACAGCGCCTTGTTTCAATTGATCCAGTCTAATGGCCAGAGAAATAAGTTCATCCAAGGGAAGTCCATCATCCTTACAGGCTAATTCAGCTAATACATCAGCCCTGAGCCCATTGCGAAACATGACCCGTAAAGCCGGTTCATTCCACCCACTACCAGCAGCCAGTGTACGGAATTCTAAAGCATAATCAGACACAGAACGATTTTCCTGACGTAATTTAACCAATAACTCCCCCTGAGATTGACCATAATGAGGGTGATCAAAAACTAACTTAAACTCCTTGAGAAAGTGTTCGTATGTAGCTCTCTCCATACTAGGCCAAACAGCAGTAGCCCATTCTAGGGCTTTACCGGTGAGACGCGAAATAAAAAATGAAATTCGCGCTGAATCGGAACCAACCGCCGAATTAGCAAAAAATAGCGATATTTGTAACAAAAAACCCCTACAAGAATCCGGAGCACCATCATATTTATCAGGTTTACTCACCGGAAAAGCGGTTGCTGGCTGGGTGAAAGAGCTAACCGGAGGCGAGCTAGCAGAAGCTAAGCTAACGGGGTTAGCCACGCTCAGCTGGGCGAGTTGAGCAGCGATACCCTGGAGGCTAGTGGTAATCTGAGCTAGCTGGGAGTGTTGTTCCGACTGCTGAGTACTAAGAGCAGTAACCGTGTGAGTAATGCTCTCAAAAAGCTGGCTATGCTGCTCGAGAACCCTCCCCTGATTCCCGACTGCCTGCTGTAGGTTATTAAACTCAGCCATCGCTCTTTTAAAAGGCGAGGTATTATGTAACGGCAGGTAGTGAGGAGTGACGCACGCCGAGTAGAATGTACTCACAGGTTTATTTACAGACAGGCAAGCAAATGCAGCTAACAGTATAGCCAGGTAAACAAAGATCTCACCAAAGACAGAAGACGTAGTCGTATAAACAGTCCGAGTTCGTAACCGAGAAACAGTCCAACCAAACATCAAATCCAATAAGGGCAAAACAAAAGACATTAACCGGTAATCCGAAAACAGGGTCGTAACGAGAAGGCAATAACAAAGAACAGGAAGAAACCGCTTAGTACGCAACATAAGTCGACAATACCTCGCGAAGATACATTACACAGTGCGACCTTAAATACAGAAAAACAGAGAGCATAACCCGGATCTTCCTCAGAACACAGGTGAGTCTGAGCGCCGGAGCGTAACGTGATTGGGCGACGGCGAGCGACTGACGGTGACGTCATAACCCAAAGGATTCTGGGGAGTGGAGTCCAGAGGTGTGGAAGGAGAGTCAGGCTGCGTGACACATGCAAACATGTACATTTTTGTGTGGTATTAGTTTAAGCAGACTGTGTTTGTCTATTGTTGTGACTTAGCTGAAGATCAGAACACATTAAATGCCAATGTATGCAGAAATACAAGTAATCCCAAAGGGTTCACATAATTTTCTTGCAACTGTGTATATACTCAGTGGGATCATGCACCTACTTTTTTTACTCACCTGTTAACCTGTACTCATGTGATGTGAAAATAAAGCTGATCTGAATCATGATTAATAATTAAATTACATATATTATAAGTCTGTTTAAATGAGCAAAATCTGTTCAGAATGATGTTGAAGAAGATTGTATTAAGAACAGATTTCCAAAAGATTAAAACACCAACAATGTGAAATATGATCCACAAAAATTATGTCGGAATGACCTTCCTCTAATCTAATATAATTTAACATGGTTTAAGAATATAAAATACTTTCTTAACAAACAAACATTTAATATTTACAAAAAAATGGCTATGCCCTGCACACTCATTAAACCAAAATAATCATTTATAATTAATTATTTATTTATTTATAATTAATTAAGAATGATTATAATTTCTAAAAATATAATTAACGATGTTTAAGAATATAAAATGCTTTCTGAACAAACATTTTTAATTTTATTTTAAGCATATAGCCTTATTTTATAGCCTTTATTTTAAGCTTATAGCACTCTGCGCTTAACACACTCTGCAAAGTCGACACACGTGTTGTTTCTATCAACAACTAACTTGAATTAGCTCCATACCTCTGACTGTCCTTCGCATTGGACCAAATTTAGCTCACCTTATGTAATGTTTCTCCTCACTTCAGAGGGCTCCATTTTGTTGGCTATTTAGCTACACACAGTAGTTTACCAGCCGTAACTATAAAATAAAATATACTTGCGCACAGTAACTATTAGTTACTAGCTATATTTTTTCTGACATTTATATGGATTTATATTTATGCTTTCTACACTGACTAGTGTTACTGACCAAAATAAACGCTTTTTAGGAGAGATATAAGTTATGTGTAAATGTGTAATAATGTTACCTGACAAAATCTGTTTTAATGACGTTAATAAACATCACTGTGACAATGCTAGTCACAGTTTCACCTCAGCAAAGGACGAGGACATGAATCACTTAAATAACCAGCCTGTACTGATTTCTGCCCCCAATAACCCTTTCAATAACCTCCAATAGCCTTTAATAGTCTTCAGTAGCCTTCAACAGTCTTACCTTGCAGCCGTGGTGTGTCCATTGAACTCCGTAGTTATAAACATCATGAGGTTAGCAGCGCGCTAACTGACCTGTTTATAATGTAATCCGAGCAGTGACTCCGTGACGGATGCTCTAAACTGCTACTGTTATCTGGTTGGGCTGAAAGATGAAGTGTAGAGAGCTGTATTATCCGGTTAGTGGGGTTAAAACCTTTATTTTCTACTTTGATTAATTTAAGAAAAGCTGAGCCCTGTAGCCCGTGGCTGGGCTGTAGCTCTGTGACTGGTGTAAAGACAGCGGAGCTTGTGCTGCTGCAGCTCCGACTAGTGGTTGGATGATGAACTGCAGTTTCCTGTGAGCGAGCAGTTTCTCCGGCCATCCACACACAGTCTGATAAACTGCTTAACCCTAAACTCCTGAATCAGATCGGCTAAAATCAGAGGAATATCTGCCGGTCGCCGATACCGTATTCTGGCTGAAAATCGGCCGATACCGATACACTGACGATCGATCGTTATATATATTTATATATATTATATTTATATTTATATATATATTTATATATATATGTATAAAAGACAGTGCTGTATACATTTATTACACTCTGCAACTGTAGGGGGAGCCCACGAGCACAAAATCTCAATCCTACCTAGTGGAGCTTTAAAGACTTACAAGTTGTAAATACTAAGTCAATAATAATAATAATAATAACAATAGTGTACTTATTATTACTAACTGTATCCGGGCTAATTAAAGTATACTTTTCCTCCTTATATGTTACATTTTTACCTACTTAATCTGTATTTCAGTATACTGTGCTAATTTTCTACTGGTGATGTACTTAAATTAAAATCTTTACTTAGTATTATTTTATAAAACTGTGTAAAACTTTTTTATAATAAAACTATACTTTTATAAAATAATTAATCGGAACCTATATTTTTTGCAAAAAACAGCAACTGTACTTCAATGAAATTTGCTAACAAAACTGTGCTAATTAACATTGTATGTGTTGATACTACATTAATAACTATTTAGATTATGATTTTAATGTTCAGCTGGACAGCTCACCCAAATATTCTCAAATTCTATTAAACAGTGTCAAAAATAACATATGACTAGTATATTCAGTATCAAACAAATAGTAATTAAGCACAAAATAGTTGTTCTAAAGTACACAACTTAAGTACAGACTTATTTCAGCTAAATTTAAGTATACTTTTTTTCTACACTGGAATAAAGCAGGATTTTGTTTCTTTTGTAATTGTTCCTTAATTTGACCACAAGGTGGCAGTGTTGGCACGTCTAAAGCCTTCACAGGAAACTGCGTGGCCTTCATCCCCAGCTATAGAATAGAATACAGTACAGAAAAATGCATTCAAACCGACCAGTCATTGGCAATAAAATCATAAATGGCTTATTTCACTGAATTGGTGCCATTTCTCTTGCCAAGAAACATAGTGTATTATACATTCACCCAATCGCAAAAGTAAGATATGTAATTCAAAACTTTCATAGAAACTACTCATAACCCTTAAAAAATAGTATTTCTTACCTGTCCCCCACTCTCTAACTATAAACTTTACCATAAATTATAATTATTAAATTCCTTCAGAGATGTATTTTTTGCATTGTTGTGTGACTCCAAATGCAAATCCCATTCATGCTTTAAAAATATTTATTTCCAAACCAACCAAACCATGAATCGGCTCATCTAAACGAACCATACTTTTTTGCAGACCAAAAATGGTAGGAGTGAATGCAGAGTTTTCCCTTAATTAATTACTTAATTTATTTTTACTGAATCAATCCTTTCTTTTAGTAAACTTTACTTCATTTATTTTTACTGAATCAATCCTTTCTTTTAGTAAACTTTACTTTATTTATTTTTACTGAATCAATCCTTTCTTTTAGTGAACTTTACTTCATTTATTTTTACTGAATCAATCCTTTCTTTTAGTAAACTTTACTTCATTTATTTTTACTGAATCAATCCTTTCTTTTAGTAAACTTTACTTCATTTATTTTTACTGAATCAATCCTTTCTTTTAGTAAACTTTACTTCATTTCTGCATACAATATTACCTAATTACAATTACTTAATTTATAAAATATTATTCAAATAATTTATGATACATAATATATTATAATTCCTCAAATCGAAATATTTTTATTTAAAACACACGTTCAAATATTTACATAATCTCAAAGATTTATTTTGTAAACAGACCAAGTCTCACTGTCTCATGTGTTGAGACAGTGTAATATGTGTGTTTTAACTAAAAATATTTAAATTTCAGGATTTATAAAAATATTTTGTATCATAAATAAAATATAATTAATAAAATAAACATTTTAGTAATATTGTATAAATTAAGTGAGTGTAATTAGGTAATATTGTATGCAGAAATTAAGCAAAGTTTACTAAAAGAAAGGATTGATTCAGTAAAAATAAATTAAGTAAAGTTTACTAAAAGAAAGGATTGATTCAGTAAAAATAAATTAAGTAAAGTTTACTAAAAGAAAGGATTGATTCAGTAAAATTAAATGTGTAACGCCAGACAGAGTGGAGCGACGCTTGCCGAGTAAAATGAACAAACAGGTTTATTTACAGGCTGATAAACAGATAGTAAAGATGTTAGAGTCAAACAAACAATAATCTCACCAGAAACCAAAGCCGTAGTAGTATAAACAGTCCGTGTTAGTAACCAAAAGACAGTTCAACCAAGCATTAAATCCAAAAGGGGCAAAACAAGAGACATAAACCGATAAACCAGAAAAGAAGGTCATAACGAGAAGGCAATAGAAGAACACATGAGAAACGCTTAGTATGCAACAAAAGTCGACAATACCTCGCGAAGATAGAATACATAATGCAGCCTTAAATACAAAACACATGATGAGCATAACCCGGAACTTCCTCAGCACACCGGTGAATCTGAGCGTCGTAGCGTAACGTGATTGGGCGAAGGAGAGCGACTGACGGTGACGTCATAAAACATAGGATTATGGGAAACGGAGTCCAGTAGTGTGGAAGGAGACTCAGGCTGCGTAACAGTACTCCCCCCCAAAGAGTCTGAAGAGACCGACGGATGAGGACGACACAAGGGAGCCGTCCCCCCACACCCAGTGGAGATCCGGACAGATGGCCTGGAAGCGGGAACAGAATAGACGGGAGCTCTAGATCTGGGACGACCCCTCCTGGAGCCGTGGACGGGACTGAGGGACCGGACCGAGCCTGCACCTCCACGCCTACCCCTTCTAGGACCAGGAGACCCTCTCCTAGGACGACCTCTGGGGCGTGGCACCGGACGTGACGGATGAGACCGGTGGAAAAGGGATCCAGGACGTCAGCAGCCGGGACCCAACTACGCTCCTTAGGTCCGTAACCCTTCCAGTCCACCAGGTACTCCAGGGCTCCCCTTCTCCTCCTGGAGTCCAATAAACGTTCCACCGCATACACAGGACCACCCTCCATATCCATGGGAGAGGGAGGAAGTGACCCATGCGAAGTCTCATCCAGGGGTCCAGGGATAACTGGCTTTAACAAGGAGACATGAAAGGAGGGACATACACGATAATGAGTAGGTAGATCGAGACGGTAGGTTACTTCATTTATTTGCTTAATGATCTTGAAAGGGCCAATGTACTTAACTGAAAGCTTCTTATTTCCGTCAGACAGCCGGAAATCCCTGGTGGATAGCCAAACCCGGTCTCCAGGAGAATAAAGGGGGGTCTCACGACGTAGGCGGTCAGCTTGTTGCTTTTGACACTCTATGACAGCCTCAATGCGTCTGTGAGTCTCCTCCCACACTTCCTCGCTCCGACGCATCCAATCATCAACAGCGGGGATGTTAGAGGGTTCGGCTGACCAGGGCATAAGGGGAGGTTGGTAACCTAGGAAGCATTGAAATGGAGTCATCTTAGTGGTAGAACTAATGAGAGAGTTTTGAGCTACTTCAGCCCAGGGGAGATATTTGGCCCAGTCATGAAAATTATTGGAAAAATAAATCCTTAAGAATTTACCCAGCTCTTGATTCATCCTCTCACATTGGTCGTTTCTCTGAGGATGATAACCTGAAGAAAGACTGACAGATATACCTAATCTATTCATAAATGCAGACCAGACCTGAGAAATAAAATGAGGGCCTCGATCAGAAACTATATCTTCAGGAATACCAAAAATGCAAAAAAACTTGATTAAATAGTGTTTCAGCAGTTTCTAAAGCAGTGGGTAACTTACTGAAGGGGATGAATCTAACACCACGAGAAAAGCTATCTACAACAGTCATAATAGCAGTTTGACCCATGGATATAGGGAGGTCGGTAACAAAATCTACCGCTAGATGCGACCAGGGTCGAGCTGGAACAGGTAAGGGTACTAATTTGCCGGCCGGTAGAGTACGCGGAGTCTTACTTTGAGCACAGACAGTGCAGGAGGAAACAAAATCGTGAATATCAGAACGCATATTCTTCCACCAAAAACGATTCTCTAATAACGTACGTGTCTCACCAGGATGTCCTGACGAAGGAGAAGTATGAGCCCATGTAATAAGCCTGGCTCTGCACTGATCAGGAACATAAGATTTGTTAGGTGGACATTGTGCTGGAGGAGGTGTTTCTGAGTTTAACTGATCAATCTCTTCAGAGATCTCCCATCTGATGGGAGGCAAAATAATCTCTGGCTTTAAAATAGATGTTTGCAAAGAATTTTCTACACTACCATCTTCATAGATGCGGGAGAGTGCATCAGCCTTAGTATTTCTGGATCCAGGTCTATAAGTAATTACAAAATCAAAACGTGCAAAGAACAAAGACCAGCGTGCCTGTCGTGAGTTCAAATTTTTCATGGATCTCAAATATTCAAGATTTCTGTGGTCAGTAATAACAACAAACTGATGTAAAGCTCCCTCTAACCAGTGTCGCCATTCTTCCAAAGCTAATTTAATGGCCAAAAGTTCGCGATCTCCTATACCATAATTGCGTTTTGCTGGGGAGAGTTTGTGAGAGTAATAAGCTACAGGGTGTAATTTACTGGGAGAACCAAAATTCTGAGAAAGGATAGCACTAACCCCTACACTGGATGCATCTACTTCAACAATGAATGGTTCTTTGGGATCTAGGTGTTTTAATAGAGGAGCTGTAGTGAACACCTTCTTGAGGGATGTAAACGCATTGGCAGCTAACTCGAACCAAACCAAAGTTTTGGTGTTGCGCTTAAGCAGATTGGTGAGTGGGGCTGCAATAGAGCTGTAGTTGCGAATAAATCGACTGTAAAAATTAGCGAATCCTAGAAATCTTTGTAAATCTTTGACAGATCTGGGTTGGGGCCAATCTACAACTGCCTGAACTTTTTTATTATCCATGGATACTCCCTGATCACTAATAACATACCCAAGAAAGGTTACAGTGGACATATGAAATTCACATTTCTCAGCTTTCACAAAGAGCTGGTTCTGAAGAAGGCGGGTTAGGACAGCTCGTACGTGTGATACATGCGTAGACATATCAGTGGAGTAAATCAGAATATCGTCTATAAATGCAATAACAAACTTTCCAAGCATATCACGTAAAACATCATTGATCAAAGCCTGAAAGACAGAAGGTGCATTTTTGAGGCCAAAAGGCATAACTAAGTACTCATAGTGCCCTCTTGTGGTAAAAAAGGCTGTTTTCCATTCATCACCCTCTTTCATCCTAACCAGGTTATAAGCACTGCGAAGGTCTAGTTTAGTAAATACAGAGGCTCCACGTAATTGTTCCAGGGTGACAGGCACTAACGGAAGGGGATATGAGTTGGTCTTAGTTACCGCGTTTAGCTGTCGATAATCAATACAAGGACGAAGGCCCCCATCCTTCTTCTTAACAAAAAAAAAGGAAGCAGCAACAGGTGAAGTGGAATGGCGGATAAAACCCTGTGCTAGAGCCTCCTGCACATACTCCTCCATGGCTAGTTCCTCAGTCTGAGTTAAGGGATATATACGTGATTTAGGGGGTACCTGATTATCTATCAGATCGATAGCACAATCATAGGAACGATGTGGAGGAAGTTGGGTGGCACGAGATTTACTGAAAACCTCATACAAATCTTGATAATCAGAAGGGATATGTGCAAGAGACTCCGGCCCTGGACTTTCAACAGATGTAGCTTCGAGATTAACTTTGGGAACCATAATACAGTGATTCAAACAATAGGAAGACCAGGATGTTATTTCTTTTTTAGACCAGGAAATCATAGGATCATGCTTTCTTAACCAAGGAAGTCCCAGAATAATCTGATAACTAGTGTCTTTCATAACAAAAAAAAACTGATCTCCTCAGAGTGCAGTGCGCTGATGGTTCCTTGTCCAACTGGAGTCCCATCTACCACAGACAGTTTAATAGGGTCCTCCAAGCTCTCAAAAGGGATCAGGAGTTGTCTGGCCAGCTGCTCATTAATGAAATTTCCCTCAGCGCCGGAATCTATCAGAGCTGGAAACACATAAGAAGAAGACTGGCAGAACAGTATAACAGAAATAATAAAGGATCTGGAATACATGTCAGAGTTGAGTCTGCTTACCCCTTTAGCGTGTGTAATCCGAGGAGTTTCCACACGCTTTCCCGAGCTAGTAGCAGGTGGTTCGTATGGACAGTCCGGGTTGCCATGGAAACCATGGGAGAGCCCACCGCGGGACGAACCTGAAGTTTCCTCTTGGCGTTTAGCTCGAGAGGGGCAAATTTGGCAGTTACGCAACACATGACCAGCTCCACCACAATAGAAACATAGTCCAGCATGAAATCGTCATAATCGCTCTTCTCTAGACAACCGGGTAGCGTCCACTTGCATTGGTTCCTCGTCATTGCGAGGGGATACCGCTGGTCAAGCAGAAGCAGAGAAAAGAGACAAAAATCCAGAACCTCTACGGTTTAGTACAGAGCCCTGCTTTAACTGATCCAGTCTTATGGCCAGAGAAATAAGTTCATCCAGAGGCAGTCCATCATCTTTACAAGCTAACTCCGCTAGAACGTCAGCTCTAAGCCCATTGCGAAACATAACCCGTAAAGCTGGTTCATTCCAGCTTCTTAAACTCCTTTAAGAAGTATTCATAGGTACCGCTCTCAATGCTAGGCCAAATAGCAGTAGCCCAGTCAAGGGCTTTGCCTGTGAGGCGCGAAATAAAAAACGAAATACGTGCTGAATCGGAGCCGACAGTAGAGTTAGCAAAAAATAGAGACGTTTGCAAGAGAAAGCCTCTGCACAAATCGGGAGTCCCGTCAGATTTATCAGGTTTGCTTACCGGGAAAACGGACGCCGATGGGGTGGGAGAGCTAACCGGAGGCAGGTTAGCAGAGGCTAAGCTAGCGGGAGTAGCTACTCTCAGCTGGGCGAGCTGAGTAGCGATATCCTGGAGGCTAGAGGTTATCTGAGCAAGTTGAGAATGTTGCTCAGACTGCTGAGTAGTCAGAGCAGTAACGGAGTTAGCGAGGCTCTCAAAGAGCTGGCTATGTTGACCAAGAATCCTCCCCTGATTCCCTACAGCCTGCTGTAAATCATTAAACTCAGCCATCGCACTTTTTTTCGGCGAGGTATTATGTAACGCCAGACAGAGTGGAGCGACGCTTGCCGAGTAAAATAAACAGACAGGTTTATTTACAGGCTGATAAACAGATAGTAAAGATGTTAGAGCCAAACAAACAATAATCTCACCAGAAACCAAAGCCGTAGTAGTATAAACAGTCCGTGTTAGTAACCAAAAGACCAACCAAGCATTAAATCCAAAAGGGGCAAAACAAGAGACATAAACCGATAAACCAGAAAAGAAGGTCATAACGAGAAGGCAATAGAAGAACACATGAGAAACGCTTAGTATGCAACAAAAGTCGACAATACCTCGCGAAGATAGAATACATAATGCAGCCTTAAATACAAAACACATGATGAGCATAACCCGGAACTTCCTCAGCACACCGGTGAATCTGAGCGTCGTAGCGTAACGTGATTGGGCGAAGGAGAGCGACTGACGGTGACGTCATAAAACATAGGATTCTGGGAAACGGAGTCCGGTAGTGTGGAAGGATACTCAGGCTGCGTAACAAAATGAAGTAAAGTTTACTAAAAGAAAGGATTGATTCAGTAAAAATAAATGAAGTAAAGTTTACTAAAAGAAAGGATTGATTCAGTAAAAATAAATGAAGTAAAGTTTACTAAAAGAAAGGATTGATTCAGTAAAAATAAATGGAGTAAAGTTTACTAAAAGAAAGGATTGATTTATTTAAAATAAATGAAGTAAATTTACAAAAAAAAAGGATTGATTCAGTAAAAATAAATGAAGTAAAGTTTACTAAAAGAAAGGATTGATTCAATAAAAATAAATGAACTAAAGTTTACTAAAAGAAAGGATTGATTCAGTAAAAATAAATGAACTAAAGTTTAATAAAAGAAAGGATTGACTGAAGTTCAGTTCACTTATTTACTCTATGTAACATTTAAGTCTTGATACTGAGTTGAAGTTACTTAAATTTATCTGAAATTAAATTTACTTTAAAAAAAGCAAATGCAGAAAATTGTGTAACTTTTTTAAAGCAATTTTTACACATATTTTTTTTTCAGTGTGGAACATTGCTGTGAGGAGAATTTGATTGCTTCCAGTCACATAAAAAGCAGTAAAAGCATCAGGTGTGTTCAGGTACTGATGCTGGATGATTAGATCTGCCTCTTGACTATGTCTCATCCCATTCTCAGAGAGTACCGGGCAGGATGACCTCAAGCTAATGGTTTATCAGAGCGTCCCGTTCTACTGGCAGTGCTTCAGTACAGAGACAGTGACTGTGTACAACTGACTGCTGCTGTATCTGCAGGAAAAGACAGAACGAAGGCATAAAGCCATCCCAAAACACTGAAGTATAAAATGAAATTTATTCATGTTAGTTAACGAAAAGTTGGAGTGTAAAAACGAAAAAACAAAAAAATTCTATACACTAGTATAACAGATATAACAGTGTCTATACACACCCTCAATAAACACTCCTATACACTAGAATAAGAGATATTAGTCTATAAACACCCTCACTAATAAGCACTTCTATACACTAGAATAATCGGAGATATTAGTCTAAAACACCCTCAATAAACACTTCTATACACTAGAATATGAGATATTAGTCTATAAACACCTTCAATAAACACTCCTATACACTAGAATAAGAGATATACATCTATAAACACCCTCAAGAAACACTCCTATACACTAGAATAAGAGATATATGTCTATAAACACCCTCAATAAACACTCCTATACACTAGAATAATAGGAGATATTAGTCTACAAACACCCTCAATAAACACTCCTATACACTAGAATAATAGGAGATATTAGTCTAAAAACACCCTTAATAAACACTTCTATACACTAGAATAGAAGATATTAGTCTATAAACTCCCTCAATAAACACTGCTATACACTAGAATAGGAGATATTAGTGTATAAACACCTTCAATAAACACTCCTATACACTAGAATAGAAGATATTAGTCTATAAACTCCCTCAATAAACACATCTATACACTAGAATAGGAGATATTAGTCTATAAACACCTTCAATAAACACTCCTATACACTAGAATAATAGGAGATATTAGTCTAAAACACCTCCAATAAACACTCCTATACACTAGAATAGGAGATATTAGTCTATAAACACCCTCAATAAACACTCCTATACACTAGAATAGAAGATATTAGTCTATAAACTCCCTCAATAAACACTGCTATACACTAGAATAGGAGATATTAGTCCATAAACACTCTCAATAAACACTCATACACTAGAATGGTAGATAGTAGTCTATAATAAACACCCCTAAAACACTCCTATACTCTAGAATAGAAGATTTTAGTCTATAAACACCCTTAATAGACAGTCCTATACACTAGAATAATAGGATATATTAGTCTATAAACCCCCTTAAATAAACACTCCTATACACTAGAATAATAGATATTAGTCTATACACACTCTTAATAAAAACTTCTATACACTAGAATAAAAGATATTAGTCTATAAAACCCTCAATAAACACTCCTATACACTAGAATAGGTGATATTAGTGCATAAACACTTCTATACACTGGAGTAGTGCACCACCCTGGTGTTGAATGATCTAAATCATTGTGTGATGGAGGTTCTAATCATGCCATGGTGCTGGCGGGCTCCTGGCAGGCGAGGACAATGGATCTGCCAGTCGAGCAGCAGACGGCCCAGTTCTCTCAGTCTGAGATAAGGCCAGCTCCAGAATGGACTGGGCTGAGTCTGTATATCTACCTCCCCCACTGCACTGGAGGGTGAGTCCAGTCAACCACTCGCCCAGACATTTGGAGATAAGAACCATCGTTCAGGGAGGAGTGGTTCATTATGGAGAGGGAGTCGGGGGAAGTCATGAAGTCACAGAGAGGCCAGCAAGCACCAGTCACCCTCCGTCCGAGCTAGAGAACCTTGCCAGCACTACTAACACACTATTTATTTGTAGATTTGTAGTAACATGGCACTTGTACAGTGTCTACACATCCCTTGAACTTTTTCACATTTTGTCACCTTACAACCACAAGCTTAAATGTATTTTATTGAGATTTTAAGTGATAGACCAACACAAAATGCACATAATTGTGAAGTGAAATGAACATGATACATAGATTTAAAAAATGTAATCAGCTAAAAATCAGAAAAGTGTGACGTGCAAAAGCATCAATATTATGTTGCTGCAAGTCTTTTGGGATTTGTCTCTACCAGTTTGATCATCTAGAGACTTTTTGAGAGGTTTTTACCCCATTCCTCTTTATAAAACAGCTCAAGATCAGTCATGTTGGATGGAGAGCGTCTGTAAACAGTAGTTTTCATGTCTTTCCACAGAAGATCATTGGGATTTAGGTCTTTTAGGACTTTGACTGGAATATTCTCTGATCTAAACCATTAAGTCATTCCACTGTAGCTCTGGCTGTATGTTTAGGGTCATCGTCTTGCCGGAAGGTCTTAAGTCTTTTACAGCCTCCAATAGGTTTTCTTTTTACAGGATTTTCCTGTATTTATTCATCTCCATCCATCTTCAATCTTCTTAAATCTGTCCCTGCTGAAGAAAAGCATACTTACAGCATGATGCTGCCACCACCATGTTTGCCACAAGTTGGAATGGTGTGTTCAGAATGATGAGCAGTGTTACGTTTCTGCCACACATAACGCTTTGTATTTAGGCCAGAAAGTTCAAGTTTGGTCTGATCTGACCACATAACCTTCTTCCACATGTTTGCTGTACAAATAGCACTTCTTATATCTTTCTTTCAACGGTGGCTTTCTTCTTCCACTCTTTCATAAAGATCAGATTTGTGGAGAGCAGGACTTATAGTTGTCCTGTGGACAGATTCTCCTGATCCACCTGAGTATATATAAGCATTTTCAAAAGATGTCAGAATTAACATCACCAGAATGAGCAGTTAGTGTTCTCTACCAAGCGTGTTGAGCTCCAGTGGTGATGCGTTTGTTAGCAACAGTGTAAAATATGTGGTAGAGCTTTTCCATGGGTTATAGATCAAAACAAATTTTCTTTTGCTGTGCTAATGCTGTGGTGTTAGTCATGTTGGACAAGGCCTATACACTGAAAAAAACGATGAGTAAAATTTTGCATCTTTCTGTCTTTGCTTTTTTTTTAGGTAAATTTAATTTTAGATACATTTAAGTAACTTTAACTCAGTTTCAAGACTTAAATGTTACACAGAGTAAATAAGTGAACTAAACTTCAGTCAATCCTTTCTTTTAGTAAACTTTACTCCATTTATTTTTACTGAATCAATCCTTTCTTTTAATAAACTTTACTTCATTTATTTTTACTGAATCAATCCTTTCCTTTAGTAAACTTTACTTCATTTATTTTTACTGAATCAATCCTTTCTTTTAGTGAACTTTAATTAATTTCTGCATACAATATTACCTAATTACAATTACTTAATTTATACAGTATTACTGAAATGTAAATATTTTTAGTGAAAACACGCATTCAAATATTTACATAACGGCAACGATTTATTTTGTAAACAGACACACATATTACACTGTCTTTACACATGGATGTTTTTAATATACTAGTATAAAGAATGTATTACATGCTATCCATGTGTTGAGTGTGTGATATGTGTGTTTTAACTAAAAATATTTACATTTCAGGAATTATAATAAATGATGTATCATAAATTATTTGAGTAGTATTGTATAAATTAAGTAATTGTAATTAGGTAATATTGTATGCAAAAATTAAGTAAAGTTTACTAAAGGAAAGGATTGATTCAGTAAAAATAAATGAAGTAAAGTTTACTAAAAAAAAGGACTGACTGAAGTTCAGTTCAATTATTTACTCTATGTAACATTTAGGTCTTGAAATCGAGTTGAAGTTACATAAATTTATCTGAAATTAAATTGACTTAAAAAAAGCAAATGCAGAAAGATGCTAAACTTTTTAAAAGTAAATTTTACTCTTACTTTTTTCAGTGTATTCTAAATACAAGTTAGTATGCTTTAATATCCAACACAAAGGTGGAACTGCTGGCATGTCTTAGCATGAAAACCTGTGGTGGTTTTATATTTTGCATTTAGTTAGTATGCTCCACTGATAGCACAGTGTTTGTGATATTGATATAGTTACTCTATAAAGGGTCATTTTGCAGGAAATATTGTGATTTGCGTTTGGAAATCGCACCAATTCAGGCTAGTTGAAGGCAGTTCTGCTGGGAATATGAGCTGTGAAAACCATACGAGCCTCTAAATTATAGGACACGTCTCCGTCTTTAAGATTCAGAGGGACAAATATTCGGGAAGCAGAGGATGGCGTATATTAAAGTGACGCCGTGCTCCGCAAGATGCAATTTCCATGTTGAGATATCCAGAGTGCTTCCATTACCAGCCGTAGGGTGAGCGACGTCTCTGTGACCTTCACAACAATGTACGAGAATGTGTGTGTGTGTGTATGTGTGTTGCAGGATGGGTTGGTGGGAATGTGGCTCAGAACCTCGTCAGACTGTCTGAATACCGAATCAAAGCTATTTTCTGCTGAAAAATGTAATAAATATACAGTACATATAAAAAGAACAACGTAGGTGTTTCCAATAAAGTGGCCACATAAGTGGGAGCAGTAGATACAGTATGTGTTTCCAATATAGTGGCCACACAGTGATTGGAGGCACGAAGTACAGTAGATACAGTGTGTAGGTGTTTCCAATAAAGTGGCCACACAGTTATTGTGGAAACAGAAGATACAGTAGATAAAGTAATTAGGTGTTTCCAATAAAGTGGCCATAAAGTGATTAGAAGCACAAGGTACAGTAGATACAGTAGATAGGTGTTTCCAATAAAGTGGCCACACAGTGATTGAAAGCACAAGGTACAGTAGATACAGTCTATGTTTCCAATAAAGTGGCCACACATTGATTGTGGAAGCAGAAGATACAGTAGATAAAGTAGGTAGGTGTTTCCAATAAAGTGGCCACACAGTGAATAAAGGCACAAGATACAGTAGAAACAGTGTGTAGGTTTTTCCAATAAAATGGCCACAGTTATTGTGGAAGCACAAGATACAGTAGATGAAGTAAGTAGGTGTTTCCAATAAAGTGGCCACACAATGATTAAAAGCACAAGATACAGTAGATACAGTGTGTAGGTGTTTCCAATAAAGTGGCCACACAGTGATTGTGGAAGCACAAGTTACAGTAGATACAGTGTGTAGGTGTTTCCAATAAAGTGGCCAAACAGTGATTGTGGAAGCACAAGTTACAGTAGATACAGTAGGTGTTTCCAGTAAAGTGGCCACACTGTGAAAGTGAAAGTATAAAGTAGAGCTTTTAAAGTTTTGATTTAGCGAGTTTGTAAAACGTGACGTGTCCCAAATATCAGGATATTAACATTTGACCCCGCCCCCCAAACCTGTCGTCCAATAATGTGGCCCATCTGTCCAGCTAATCACGGCAGCTAATCATCCGCCCACAGGCTTCAGTACATGGCTCAGGTGGTGCTGAGTGAGTGGCGGCTGTGACGGGTGCCGTCGCTCATCGTTTGGGTCAATTTTGTTGATTTTTGACAGCCAATAATTATCCTAATTCCAGGCGACTCTGACCAAACCGGCCAAAACTTAAATAAACAAAGCATCAGCCCAAAAAAGTTAAATTCATAGTGTTAAAATTATAATTTTAAATTGTATGTATATTCAACATGTGTATTTGCTTAGCTCCCAGCATGCATTGCAGCCTCCTTTAAATAAGGCTCCTTTATAAAAAGTTTTATAAATGGTTTATAAATAAGCCTATTAATGATTATATATCATGTTGTAAATACTTTAAAAAACACAAATAAGCAGTTGCAATAAATTAATCAAAAGTGAAACAGTTGCCTGTCATTTTTCAAATTTTTGTATTTTTTTATTTTCATCAGTTAGCATTAACATACAGCTCTGGAAAAAAATGAAGAGAGCACTTCAGTCTGTGAATCAGTTTCTCTGATTTTGCTAATTATAGGTTTATGTTTGAGTAAAATGAACATTGATATTTTATTCTATAAACTACAGACAACATTTCTCCCAAATTCCAAATGAAAATATTCTCATTTAGAGCATTTATTTATTTGCAGAAAATGAGAAATGACTGAAATAACAAAACAAGATGTAGAGCTTTCAGACCTCATATAATGCAAAGAAAACAAGTTTATATTCATACAGTTTTAAGAGTTCAGAGAGAAATCAATATTTGGTGGAATAACCCTGGTTTTTAATCACAGTTTTTTTTTCATGCATCTTGGCATCATGTTCTCCTCCACCAGTCTTACACACTGCTTTTGGATAACTTTATGCTGCTTTACTCCTGGTGCAAAAATTCAAGCAGTTCAGTTTGGTTTGATGGCTTGTGATCATCCATCTTCCTCTTGATTATATTCCAGAAGTTTTCAATTGGGTAAAATAAAAAAAACCTCATACTTTTTATGAGGTCTCTTACTTACTTACTTGCTTAGTTATTATACATTATATTAAACTGACTTTCTTTATTATTTTATTAGATGTAATAAAAAAGACAAAGTAAGATAAGCATCCAGACCACTGTTGTTTATTGTCCTTTCTATTGATATGTTGTAAATGCTTATTAATGGTTTACAACCTAGTTAATTATTAGCCATTAATAAACTCGCTTATAAACCCTTTACAAAGCCTTATTTTAAAGTAGTACCCACTTTTTTACAGTGTACGGAAGCTTACCATAAAACATATGATTAATGATACTTACAGTATGTGCTATACTTGTACTGATATGCAAAAATAAACAGATAAACATATAAACAAACAAACAAAAACAAACCTTTCTTCCTGGGCCAGGAGTTGTGTATAGACGTTACCTGGCTCGCTGTAAATCTTGGCTCGATTCTGGATGGCCTTGGCTTCCAGCGTCCATTTGCATAAGACACTCGCCCACACACTTCCACTACAAACAGTGATATCTCTCTCTCTCTATCTCTCTGTCTCTCTCTCTTTTTCTTTTTCTCTCTTTTCTTTTCTTTGCCATCTCTCTCTTTTTTACTATACCACATATACATTTACTGGTATTGGATTGCAGACAGTATGAACCTAATATTTTTATTCATATTTTATAATTTATTGCTCAGCTTATATTAATTTATTAATATACATTAGTGGTGGCAACTGATTAAGAAATAATCAATACAAAAAAATACAATAAAGCAAGAAATAATAAACTAACCAAATATATGAATGTTGCAAGAAAAAGTATGTGATCCCTTTGGAATTAATTAGATTTCTGCATAAATTGGTCATTAAATGTGTTCTGATCTTCATCTAAGTCACAACAAAAGACAAATTCAGTCTGCTTAAACTAAAACCACACAAAAACATATATATGCATGTTTTCATTGAACAAAACATGTTAACATTCACAACGCTATGTGTGGAGAAAAAAAGCCACAGCACACCATAATCAAAACCTCATCCCAACTGTGAAACATGGGGGAGGGGGCATCATGGTTTGGGGCTGCTTTGCTGCCTCAGGGTCTGGACGGATTGCCGCCATCACAGTTTTTACAAGCAAGAAAGATTAATTGAAATCACATTTTACGTTTTCAGGGATGCATGCAAAACCACATGCTGCACACATTATTACAAATGCATGTCTGTGGAAGAAGAGGAGAAAGAGGAAGAAGATGATTTATGTTATCGGACTCATCAATTTTTGTATCCGAATCTAATCAAAGCCCAATCCCGATCAGTTTTTAAAGCTGTAAAAATCTCAGAATTATCCAGAAAGATGAACAGAGCTTGTTGTAAACAGATGAAACAGATGATCCTCCATAATCTCCATGGCGCTGTTCCACACTTTCTTTAGATCACCTACAAAAGACCCAGCAAGCAAAGGCCCACATGCTTATCTTGTCCTCAGTGAAACTCATCCTCATACACGCCGCCAATCCATTCCCCGCAGTATCTGTGACAAAGCGAAGGTGAGGAGAAGGCCAGGCTGCAGATAATAGCCATTGTTCTTCTTCGCTATTGTTCAGTCCGGCTCCATAGTCGGAGAAACAATCGAGCGGGAGAAGAAGGATTTCTCCAGCCGTTGCTGTGGCAGGGTCTGGGCACTGGGGCTGAACGCCTCAATGAGGTTTGTCTTTACTTCTCTGCCTAATTGGATGGAGGGGCGGCAGTGCCCATTCGTTCTCAGTTTAGGAATATGGCGGCTGGAATAAAAAAGCTAAATGGACTGTCTTCAACACTGTATATCCAGCTCCAGGTGAACGTTAGCAAACATTCAATGTACTTTTCTGTTTCTATGTGTAATACCTGGGATATGTGCAACCTGTTTTTCTCAAATCACTCATCAATGCAATTTCATTTTCCTTATTTAGTATTTATTTTTCTATTTTTTGTATCAAAATACTAAATATACTGAGCTTTTGTTAAAAATGAATTTTAACAAAAAATAAAATAAAATTTCCAAAGCTTTTGTCTGTATTGAATCAGTGCTGAAACAGATGGTGTTACTGCTGTTACTCTCTACTGCAGCATTTAAACACACAGCACATTCACACTTTCATCATAATAACTAGAAAAAGACACAGAAACACAGAGAACTCTGTAACTATTAAAAGTAGATTTTTTTTCTTTAGAGAAATTACAGATAAAGCCAAAAAGCAGTGAGCACTGTTTCTTATACCTTCAAAAAACTTTTGGAAACTGCTACAGGAAGAAGTCTGGCTAACCCACATGGAAACAGCTTTACGCTTTAGAGAAGTGGGCGGAGCTTCTTCTGGTCATGGTGAACATAGTAAGGCTTGTGTTGTGTACAGTAGTAAAGCTGTAAGTGGTATTAAACTATTTCCGGCGCCGACGCGAGTGGCTGCCTGTTCCAGTAGCTCCGTCTCCTTTGTGTGTTTTTTCGAGTTTTTTACGTTTATTTATCGTCTCTGTGCTACTACACACGTCTAGTGTGCATCTTATTTATATCCTAAGGATATTTTTTGTGTAAACATGCGGGGCAGCGAGGAATATCGTGTTTATTCCCGTGAAGAACTGCTGGCCCTTCGACCCGCGGGACGTGGGGGCATTGTCCACACAATACCGGGGGAACTAAGGAGGAATTACCGAGGCTGTAGGGCCGGAGCTAAGCTAAAGGCTAAGCTAAAGGCTAAGAGTACGGAGAAGCGCTGGAGGTTCCGTCGGTTGTTATGGGGAATGTCAACTCACTGACCAACAAAACCGACGAGCTAGCGTGTCTGGTGAAGAATCAGAAGCTCTACAGGGAGTGTAGCGTGCTGTGTTTCACCGAGACCTGGCTCACCCCCGACACACCGGATGCTAACGTGGAGCTACCCGGCTTCTCTACAGTGAGAGGGGATAGGGACCCGGCGCTATGCGGGAAGCGGAAAGGTGGGGGAATCGCGCTTTTCATTAACAACAGATGGTGCAACCCTGGACATGTAAACGTGAAGGAGGTGATCTGCTGTCGGGATATTGAACTGTTAGCGGTGAGTCTCCGACCTTATTACATGCCGCGGGAGCTCTCTCATGCGATCCTCGTCTGTGTTTACATTCAGCCGAGAGCGGACGAACAGGCGGCGTGTGACGTCATCCACTCCACCGTCGCAGCGCTGCAGACACAGCACCCTGACGCCTTCTATGTGATTACTGGTGATTTTAATCACGTAACGCTGGACTCTACACTGCCTGCCTTTTTCCAGTTTGTGGACTGTCCCACCAGGAAGAACAGAACCATAGACTTGCTGTATGCTAATGTGAGGGATGCATACAGGGCTATTCCACTACTACCGCTGGGGAGATCAGATCACAACCTGGTCTTCCTACAGCCTCAGTACAAACCACTGGTACTGAGGCAGCCCACTACCACACGCTCATTCAGAGTCTGGTCTCCTGAAGCAGAGGAAGCCCTAAGGGACTGCTATGACACCACTGACTGGAGTGTGCTGCTGCACCCACATGGCGAGGACATTGAGGGGGTGACTCACTGTGTTACAGACTACTTGAATTTCTGTATGGATGTTGCTGTTCCCACAAAGACTGTACGCTGCTTTCCAAACAACAAACCTTGGATTACCAGCACCGTCAAGGACCTCCTCAACCAAAAGAAAAGGGCGTTCAAAGATGGAAACCTGGTAGAGCTGAAGCGCGTACAGGGGGAACTCAAGGTACGTCTTAAAGAGGCCAAGGAGTCTTACAGGAAAAAGGTGGAAAGAAAGCTGCAAGATAACAACACGAAGGAAGTCTGGGGTGCGATGAAAACCATCACTGGGTGCAAGAACAACAGTGGCAACCCAGCAGATGGGGGTGTGGACAGAGCAAACCAGTTTAACAACTTTTACAACAGGTTTGACTGTCCTGCTCCTGCTGCCCCCTCCTTCTACCCCCCTGCAGCTTTACCATCATCTCCATCTCCACCGCCACCACCATCATCATCTCCATCTCCACCATCTTCATCATCATCATCACCACCATTACCCTCACCTCCATCTTCACCACCACCACCACCACCACCCTCATCACCTCCATCATCATCTTCATCACCCTCACCTCCACCATCTTCATCACCACCCTCACCCCAACCATCTTCTTCATCATCATCATCACCACCATCACCCTCACCCCCACCATCTTCTTCATCATCATCGTCACCACCATCAACACTATCAGCTAGCAGACAAATCAGCTCCTCCAGTCCACCAACCTTTACTGCAGACCAAGTCAGGAGACAGCTGAGGAGACTTCACCCCAGGAAGACAGCTGGCCCGGACAGAGTGTGCCCCAGAATGCTCAAGGCTTGTGCTGTTCAACTGGGTGAGCCCCTCCAACATGTGTTTAACCTGAGTCTGCGTCTAGGGAGAGTTCCTGCCACGTGGAAGACAACCTGCCTCGTTCCAGTTCCTAAGAAGGAACACCCGAAGGAGCTGAATGACTACAGGCCGGTTGCTTTGACATCTCATGTGATGAAGACCATGGAGCGACTGCTGCTGGACCACCTCAGACCTCAGGTCCACCATGCTGAGGACCCACTGCAGTTTGCGTACCGTGAAAAGGTGGGAGTGGAAGATGCCATCCTCTATCTTCTGCACAGAGCTCACTCTCATCTGGACAAGGGGGGAGGTGCTGTGAGGGTCCTGTTCTTTGACTTCTCCAGTGCCTTCAACACCATACAGCCCCTACTGCTGAGAGACAAGCTGATGAAGATGGAGGTGGGCATGCACCTGGTCACCTGGATCACTGACTACCTTACTGGGAGACCACAACATGTCAGGATCAGAGACTGCTCCTCTGACACAGTGATCAGCAGCACAGGAGCACCACAGGGGACTGTTCTCTCTCCAGTCCTGTTCACACTGTACACATCAGACTTCAAATACCACTCGGAGTCATGCCACATGCAGAAGTTCTCTGACGACACTGCAATCATGGGGTGTGTGCGTAATGGTGATGAGAGGGAGTACAGAAACCTGGTTGAGGAATTTGTGGTTTGGTGCAAAACGAACCATCTACAGCTGAACATCTCCAAAACCAAGGAGATGTGCATAGACTTCAGAAGTTCCAGGCCCTCTGCTCAGCAGCCAATCTCCATCGAGGGGGTCAATGTGGAAGTGGTCAAGTCCTACAGATACCTTGGTGTGCACCTGGACGATAGGCTGGACTGGTCAGTGAACACTGACTCCCTCTACAGGAAGGCCCAGATCAGACTGTACTTCCTCAGAAGGCTTGGGTCCTTTAACATCTGCCAGAAACTCCTGCTGATGTTCTACCAGTCTGTGGTAGCCAGCGTCCTCTTTTACGCTGTAGTGTGCTGGGGAGGCAGCATCAGCAAGAGGGACGCTGGACGACTGAACAGGCTGGTGAGGAAAGCTGGTTCTGTGTTGGGACTAGAGCTGGAGTCCTTAACACCACTGGCAGAGAGGAGAGTCCTCAGCAAGCTGCTGAACATCATGGACAATGTTCACCACCCTCTGCACAGCACCATCACCAGGCAGAGGAGCTCATTCAGCGGCAGACTGCTGTCCCAGTCCTGCTCCACAGACAGACTTCGAAAGTCTTCTGTCCCTCAGGCCATAAGACTTTTCAACTCATCTCAGCACAGCAAACTGAAGACTCTGTGACACCTTTTCTTTCCAGCAATTCTGGCCACACCATGGACATACCCCCATCTATGGTCACACTAGCTTGCTGATGCCCATAACACTATTTTTATAGTTCTACCCTTTTTTGCACTAGTAGTTCATTCACTAGTTCATTCATCTACTGTTTACGTATCATTTGCACTGCTAAATTTAAATTATTATATAACTGTGTTTGCACTTTCTGTATGGCGGACATCAGTTATCCTTATACTTACTTTATGCACATCAACTGGTGTTCGCTGTCTATTGTGTTCAACTGCACTACCTCCATTTTACATCACACACACACACTAAAGACTGTACTTTTATAATTTCATTTTATTTTTTATTTAGTTGTATTTATATGTATCATTTATATATATTTTTTTATCTTTTTGTAACTTTGTGTACTATACACACCTGCTGCTGGATGTCAAGAATTTCCCCTCGGGGATCAATAAAGTATCTATCTATCTATCTATCTATCTATCTATCTATCTATCTATCTATCTATCTATCTATCTATCTATCTATCTATCTATCTATCTATCTATCTAGTGAATATAGTGACTCTGTATTGTAGTAGAGAAGTGGGCGGAGCTTCTTCTGGTCATAGTGAACATAATAAGGCTTGTGTTGTGTACAGTAGTAAAGTTGTAAGTGGTATTAGTGAATATAGTAACTCTGTATTGTAGCAAAGAAGTGGGCGGAGCTTCTTCTGGTCATGGTGAACATAATAAGGCTTGTGTTGTGTACAGTAGTAAAGTTGTAAGTGGTATTAGTGAATATAGTAACTCTGTATTGTAGTAGAGAAGTGGGCGGAGCTTCTGGTCATGGTGAACATAAGGTTTGTGTTGTGTACAGTAGTAAAGTTGTAGTAAGTGGTATTAGTAAATATAGTAATATAGTATTGTAGAGCTCTGGAAAGGTTTTTAACTTCATTATCATCCTAAGTTATTATATTAGTAAATAAAATAAAGTGCAATCAGCCGAAAAAAACATGAAATATCATGGGTTTATATAGTCTTAAATCAAACAAAAGTCATGTATAACATTTCTCCCTAATTCCATATTAAAATTTTGTCATTTAGAGCATTTTTTTTGCAGAAAATTAGAAATGGCTGAAATAACAATAAAAAAGATGCAGAGCTTTCAGACCTCAAATAATGCAAAGAAAACAAGTTCATATTCATAAAGTTTTAAGATTTCAGAAATCAATATTTGGTGAAATAACCCTGGTTGGTTTTTATTCACAGTTATTTCATGAATCCTGGCATCATGTTCTCCTCCACCAGTCTTACACACTGCTTTTGGATAACTTTATGCTGCTTTACTCCTGGTGCAAAAATTCAAGCAGTCCAGTTTGGTTTGATGTCTTGTGATCATCCATCTTCCTCTTGATTATATTCCAGAGGTTTTCAATTTAGTAAAATCAAAGAAACTCATCATTTGTAAGTGCTACACTTGACATTGTCCACTGTAACTACAGATAAATATAAATAATACTAAGCACTACATCTAGTCACAGACATGATATCAATACGATCACATGTCTACTGCACTCTCACAAGCTATGACATGAATGTAAACGTCCCCATATATAATATAAACACCCCCACCCTGCTGCGTTAGCATCTATCTGTGTTAGCATTTCCATCCATAAAGAAATCAATACCATGAAAATCTGACGCAATGAAACAGCAGCCATTTTAACAAGCCTTAAAAATGATGAAATAGACGTCAAAAATAGGACTCAGCTCCCATCCAGACCTTATATAAACCACTACCATGGTCCACCAGTAGGGGGCAGTGTTGATCCAGGAAATCTTCAGTGTTTTTTCTTCTGTGGAGAAAGAGAGAGAGGGAGAGAGAGAGTGTGGGGAGTGAGAAGAAGGAGTAGAAAGAATGAAAACATTGCAGCAGCCTCCTCCTGCGTTAATTATTTTTATTGTTATCCCGCTTGTTTCTGGGTCAGAGAAGCATTTTTGCGTTTAGTGGAAGCATCTTTGCGGAAATCGGGCTAAATCCTTCATCGCAAGACCAGACAGGGGGTGTAGATAGTCTGTGCGAGTGTATGCGGGTGAGAGAGGGTTATATATAGATAGATAGAGAGAGAGAGAGAGAAATAGAGAGAGAGAGAGAAAGAGAGAAAAAAAGAATTAGAATGTTTAACATGGGAGATCCCATTAAACTCATGTTAACAACGTGAAAAGCGAGGATGCTATTATTTAGGTACAAGCATGATAAATACTATGATGTTTTCAAAGTCTTGCATCGTTTCCAAGAACTACGGTATTTACCCAGTGCCACAAAGAGCGAATACAAAAGAGAAGCAAGATCTAGAGCAAACTTCCTACATTTCTCACGTAACGCCACAAGGGTCACGCGTACGTGACGAAACGGCAGGACATTCCGACAAAACAGGCAGTATTTTTAGAGGCTGGACAGAAATGAACAGTAGGCACCCGAGGCCCACTGCGCTTTTGCTTCCAGACGAACTGTCATGCTCACGAACGCATCAACACAACATGTCACTCAAGCGCTATCAGAAATCCGGCGAAATCCGAGCGAAGGGAAAAAAAAGAGCTGAAAAGAGGGGGAGTTGAGAAACCAACTGTTGGATTTTGATTGGAAAGCTCAAAAGCGCGTTTACGACTTGTTTTGACACTTCGTCATTACGCGTGACGCTGATGAGTTACGACGGCCGAAGCCCAAACGCCGAATCCCACACGAGCCCTTATTTTAGTTGTCACATGCCCATTGTGTTGCTTTCGTAAAAACATCAAAGCCGAGAATATAAAAGGGTAACTACGAGAACGTGTGCAAAAAAAATATATTAAATATGGAAGCGGTGGACTTTAAAAAGGACCCATGAATGGAGTAATGCATTTAGCTTAGCATAGTTGTGTAATAATGAGAATTAATACACAAGTATTGGATAATGTGCCTATTCCATAAACTCTAAACTGTTGCTTTTAATACAGTCATTAAAGCTGTACACTTTTACTGGTCAACTAGCTTGATCATGATGGTTGACCACATTGGTCATGATGGTGGACCAACATGGCTTACTGGTAATCCTGGTCAAGCACTGTGCAGGCTTTGATAAGCATGGCTTTGATGTTAGGGTAACCCACTTCTCCAGACTTCCTAAAAAAAAGATTTTATCGTTCTCTAAAAAGAGCAGTCATCCTGTTATTAAATCATAGCGAGTAATCCAGCTCAGAAAAATGATAGCAGTAGTATAGTAGAATAGGGTAGTATAAATATGGAGTATAGGGAATATAGAGTAGTATAGGATAGTAAATGATGTATAGTGTATTATATGGAATATTGGGAAGTATTGTGTAGTATAGGGAGTTTAGGGTTAGTGTTAAGTGGGTATAGGATTGTTGTATAGGGAGTATAGGATGGTGACTAGCATGGTTTCACAAATTTCTTTGGGATAAGATTAGCCACCATTAGCTTGCAGCTAACTGCAGGCCTCCATCCTCACACACTCGCAGGATAGTATATACTGTATATGGAGTATATGGGAGTATAGGGAGCATATAGAGTAGTATAGGCTAGTAAATGAAGAAGTTTAGTGCACTATACGGAATACTGGGAAGTATTGTGTAGTATAGGAAGCATACAGAAGTGTAGTGGAGTATATGGCATAGGATGGCACAGAGAGTATAGAAGAGACAACATGGCCTTAATGGTACGGTAGTAATTAGTATAGGGTAGTATAGATATGGAGTATAGGAGAGTATATGGAACATATAGAGTAACATAGGGTAGTGAATGAAGATGTATAGTGTATTATATGGAATATTGGGAGTATAGGGAGTATAGGATGTTGACTGGCATGGTTTTAGGTTTCACAAACTTCTTTGTGCTAAGATTAGCCACTCATTAGCTTGATGCTAACTGCACACTCGCCTCAAACCAGAGTACAGGATCTCTGTGGTTCATAATACAACACTACAAGTAGTTAAGAATGCTAACCTCAGCAGTTGCTAACCGCTGGATGTTTTGTGTAAACCAGCGGTCCCCCAGTGTGAGGTTAGCATGTGAGGCTAGCACGTCTTTGGTAACCTCAGTAATTGCTCAGGGCTGAAGCGGGTTGCGCAGTCTGCTCGGTCACGCCGGTCACAGGGGCACGCAGGGAGCCGGCCTAGCGACGGACGAATTCAGCGCCTTGACGAAAAAGCATTTTGGCCCTTGACAAAACTCACGTCAGCTCAGATTAGCGTGGGCTACAGTGACAGAACCCCCCCGACAGACATTCTTTATTCATGTGTGTGTGTGTGTGCGCACGAGTGTGTGTTTGTGTGTTCGTGAGAGTGTGTGTGTGTGTAAATATAACTCCAATCTGCAAGGTACAGTATTTGCATCCCGGTTGCTAGCGTCATTTTCCATGCATTAGCACAAATACGACTGCGTTTGGCCTCGGGCGGCGTGTACTCGCAGTCACGGTCAGCCTGCCCCCTAAAAACTCCTGAATCATTACAGAGAATCTGAGGGAGGACTCCAGGATTGGAGGGGTGAAGAAAAAAAAAAACATTTTACAGACAGTAAAATAAGTGCAGTCAGCCGTTCAGCAACACGGCATCACGCTAGCGCTGCCACTAGCGGCACTTTCTGCCTGCTGGCTAGCTCCCACCTCTAACAGCACTACACGTGCTACAAGGTCGTCCTGCCCGTCCATGCTTGTTTAAATACACGCCTCAAAATCTCTAATACTTACAGTGCAAATACTGTGAAAATGGTAGATTAGCTTGCAGGGAACATGCTAACTAAGTTTCTAAGTTAACATGATTTGTCCTTCTATATAAATTAATTAGTTAACATTGCAACTACTGCACCGGCTGTCTGCATCATTGAGCATCTCTACTGTTGCATTATTATTCCTGTATTAGCCTTGTTAGCATCACTATTGAGGCATGCCTACTTTTCTGCTGTATGTGCACAAACTTTCAACCTCCATAAGCGGTGCAATTAGCAACGATACTGCATCTTTAGCATCACTTCAACACCATTGTAGTGCATGCACTGGATACTGCTGTTGCTGATATTATTTTTCTGAGCTGGATTATTCGCTATGATTTGATAACAGGACGACTGCTTTGTTTTGAGAACAATAAAATCTTTCTGTTTAAAACTAAGTTAGGAAGTCTAGAGTTGTGGGTTACTGCTGCTTTAAAATAAAATTAAAATGATTCACTGTTCACTATAAGTCCTTTTCATTTAGTTGCGTTAATAAGCTAAACGAAGCAGAAATCTAATTTGATTCTGGAAATCAGCCCAAATTGTTAACATAGTTAACACAGTAACTAGTCAAAAGTTTGGTCATGCTTTCTCTCTAATTTTGTTATTTATAGGTTTATGTCTGAGTAAAATGAACATTGTTGTTTTATTCTATAAATTACAGACAACATTTCCCAAATTCCAAATAAAAATATTGGTGTTTAGAGCATTTATTTGCAGAAAATTAGAAATGGCTGAAATAACATAAAAGATGTAGAGCTCAAAAAATGCAAAGAAAACAAGTTCATATTCATAAAGTTTTAAGAGTTCAGAAATCAATATTTGGTGGAATAACCCTGGTTTTAATCACAGTTTTTTCATGCATCTTGGCATCATGTTCTCCTCCACCAGTCTTACACACTGCTTTTGGATAAATTTATGCCTTTATGCCTTTATTTATGCTTGTGATCATCCATCTTCCTCTTGATTATATTCCAAAGGTTTTCAATTAGGTAAAATCAAAGAAACTCCTAATTTTTAAATGCTCTCTTATTTTTTGTTTACTAAATAATCACATGTGTTTTTCTTCTTAGTTTGGATGAGTTTAGTATTAATCTACAATGCAGGACATTTTAAAATAATGAAAAAAAAAACATATGGTACGTTCCTTAACCATCCATATTTAGTTTTTATAGATTAGAATCAGAAAGATAAATCTAGTTTTATTAATATTTAGACACCTGGGCAAGGAACTGTCCCTTTAACTGCGTCTTATATATTCTACCCCCCACCTGGATGCTTTGGTAATGTAATGTCTGCTTTAGTAATAACTGCGTTATTGTGTTCCTCCTCCATGAATTATAGATGGGTGGTGGCCATTATTCCTCTATGTGTTGAGTGTGTGTGTGTGCGCGCGCGTGTGTGTTCAGAGAAATAATAAGAAAGTGACCTTTTTTTTTCACTGCTCATGAAAAGCATATTTAACAGCGTGGTTCAGACTCGAGCCGCCCACCAGACTGTGCCGCTCGGCTCTGCGCCACCCTGTGCCAACGCCGCCTTTATGACTGGTCGTAGCTGTGATATTACCATAATACTATGTCTTTAGGCATCTAAAAATACTTTATTGTGTCGAAAAGACATCAGACTACACAAAAATAATATATTACAGCTTTTCTATCACTTTTTATTTCCTGTTATGAATGCTTCCACCCTGTTACATCAAGCTGTGTGACAGGTTGGACAAGTTTAGCGAAAATCAGTATTTGATGGAATCGTAGTTGATCTAGAGTTCATGCTGTTTTTGCTCTGATTTAAAGATACATTTAGATTTTCTAAAATTGATGATTTTAATTACTGCGACAGGGTGGACCAAAGATTAAACTTGATCTCTTTAAGCTCAGTATGAAGAAAATATTAATTTCATAATCCACTATGATGGGGAGGAGAACGCTGGTTCGAATCCCAGTCATGCAGCTGGCCATCAGCTGCCAGAGCCCAGAGAGAGCACAGTTGGTCTGAGTGGGTAAAGTAGATGGCACACTTTCCCCTCATCACTCCTAGGGTTTAGTGTCAGAGGAAGCATGTGCTAGTCTTCTCTCTCCTGGTGTTGGAGCATCATTTATTATTTTATCTTTTTAATTTGTTTCAGTTTATTATTATTCATTTAAAATTTTTCTTTTCTTACTATTATTATAGTTTTCTTTATTTGTTTTTTACAAATATATTTTATTGTCTGTAATAATTGTTGATTTGAAATTTGTATTTGTTTTATTTATATATAAATATTTTTACTATTTTGTTCCTTACTATTTCAAATTTCTTATTAAATCCCCTATATGCTGTATAAATGCTCGGCTGCACTGTAAACTAGGGTCACCCTCAATGTATTCCTATGGAAACTAAAGGTTGATTGGTTAATTTTTTTGATTGATTAATTGAACACAATTTTGTGCATCACACTCTTCAGATTTTTATTCAATTACAGTCCTGTTTGGTCTGTTGGTCTGTCACTTAAAATCTCAATGAAATACATTTAACTTTGTGACTTTAAGGTTATAAAATGTGAAAAAAGATCAAGAGGTATGAATACTTTTGCAAGCCAGTGTACACAAGCCTCTGCTAGGCCCCTCCCCCTTTCCCCTCTCCGAAACCCCGCCCCCCTGCTCTGCCCATACCCGGCGTGGTATCAGAGGAGACAGGTGCCAGGTAGCATCACGAGACGCCCCTCGGGGGGCGAGTCTGCCTCCGGTGTCTGTCTGGGCTCGGGCCAGATGAGGTCACTCCCATACAGCTGGGGGTTCGGCTAACACACACACACACGCTTATTCACACACACACACACACACACACACACTTATACACACTCGCCAAACAGGATGGGAGGAGGGGCCTGAGGAGCAATTCCGTGAATGCACAACAAACCCGAGTGCAAGCCAAGAAGACGCATTGACTCTATTCCAGGAAAGCTAGCCTGTATGCAGTAACACTTATCCTGTGAATGCTAATTGCGCTAAATGCTACAACCATTCAGGTACAGCTTAAAGAGTACACTTTATGTGGATCATATGAATATAATACACTTATACACAAAAATAAAATAAGTAAATCCATAAATACTGTAGTTACCAAAGCTGGACGTGTGAAGTTTGGTGGGATTGCAATGCTATTCTGAACGTAGTGAAAGGTTATGCAGCTGCCGGACCCTCGAGAGAGCACAACTGTCCTTGCTCTCTCTGGGTGGGTACAGTACAGTAGATGGCGCTCTCTCTTTCCCCTCATCACTCCTAGGGTGATGTAGATCAGCACAAGGCTGCGTCTGTGAGCTGATGTATCAGAACCGAGTCGCTGCACTTTCCTTCAAGTGCGATGTGATGCTACTCAGCAATTTAAGTATTTGAAAATGTATCGGAGGAGGTGTGTGCTAGTCTTCACCCTCCTGGTGTTGTGGCATTAATAGTGATAGGGGGGATATACAGCAGAGTAGTGGCTAAATCAAAATATTCGAATTTAAAATAAAATTAAATAAAAAAGACAAAGGATAACAAGTAGATGATATATCTACATATCTCTTACCTATGTTTAATTTTTCACCAAATATTCAAACATAAAATAGTTATTTTTGTATGTCTAAAACAATGGGATTCACAATTCTTTTGCTAAGAAGGTATTTTTAAACTGTACAACTGTACAACAGAATTAAAACTTACTTAAAATTAAAACTTTACTAGGTAAAAAAAATAAAACAGTAGTTCTCTATTGTTTTTTAAATATTATAATGTACCTTGGGGGCTTTTATGAAGCTCAAAATTGCAGATTAGCCATAATGGCTAATTGTTAAGGCTTGTGTTGTGTACAGTAAGTGGTATTAGTGGATATAGTAACTCTGTATTGTAGTAGAGAAGTGGGCGGAGCTTCTTTTGGTCATGGTGAACATAGTAAGGCTTGTGTTGTGTACAGTAGTAAAGTTGTAAGTGGTATTAGTGAATATAGTAACTCTGTATTGTAGTAGAGAAGTGGGCGGAGCTTCTTCTGGTCATGGTGAACATAATAAGGCTTGTGTTGTGTACAGTAGTAAAGTTGTAAGTGGTATTAGTGAATATAGTAACTTTGTATCGCCCCCTACAGCGTTGCTGCTGCATTGTTTTCGCACAAAACCATGTAACTCGCCCTGAGAACACAGCTCTGTTTTCGCAAAGAACATTATTTTATTTTTCCAGCACACATTTAATGAATATGCTACACACACACACACACACACACACACACACACACACACACACACAGGTCACAGCCACAAGCATTCCCACACAGTCCTCCCACGCTCAGCCTTCACGTCCCAGCCTGACGACTTTCACTCAATTAGCCGGCCTGTGTTTGTTTTATTCCCCCATCGTCTCTATTTGTCAGGAATTAATGCAAACAAGGAACACCTTCAGATAACCTTCAGCAGAGCTTTGTTTACACCCACCAGCTCCTGCCACCAGCACCAATCACCCCTTCACGTACCAGTCACAGTCAAACTATCATAGCAGGATGCTAATCAGTGATTCGCTTTGCATTACAACAACTTTACAGTGCCTTCTAGAAGATACAGGTCAAATAATGTAACACTGTAAACCAGATGTGGCCTGCAAGTATGACACATCTGGCCTGTGAGGTTGTTTGAACCTTAAAATAATGATAATGAAAAAAAAAAGAAATAAAACACTTCTCTGGTGAGCTTTTGTTTACATTTCTCCCATGTCTCTCTCTCGGATGCGCTTGGCGTGACTTTTTTAGTTTCCGCCAGCTCTCGTTTTTCCGCTCGTTCTCGGGCTCCCTATCTCCTTATGAGGGCGTTTTTTTCCCCGGCTGTGTCCCAATTCACTATCCGGGGCAGCAGTAGTGTATTGGAGCGCGACCCTGGCGATCCCGTGTGAGAAGCGGTGTGTTTATTTATTTATTTTTTCTTGGGTTTACCTGCTTTGAGATCAGATGTTCTGCAATTGGGTTCAACAACCCTCTGGGCTGGAGAGCTACTAGTCTGTAGTATAATCCCATAATTGTCAACGCGTGCTGTAAACCCACAATTAATTTCAACTCTAACAAATTAAGACTGTTTTATGTTAAACGTGATATTTCCAAACATTGCTCAACTGTTATTAATTAAGTGAACATATACAGTATTATGATTAACTGTCTGGCCTCTAAATTCAGCTTTTTCAGTCTTACAGTGTGCAAATTTATAAAATAAATATTTAAGTAAGCTAGAATTCAAAAGAAAAGTAAGAAGAAATCAACAAATTTATTTATTTGGAACAAAATATACTAAGTATATTTTTTGGTACACACTGGTACACATTGGTTGTAATAACTTGATATTTTAAGTAATGCTAACTTGAGTTTAATTACCCATTACATAACTTTTTTAAAGCAACCTGTTTGCTCAGTTTTTTTTCTCAAGTAATTTCAACTTATCCGGGCTTACAGTGTAGAGCAAAGCAGTATAGCAAACCATCCATTGCTTATTAGCTACATTAGCCTCGGAGCTCCAGTGTAAACCTGTCTGCATTTGGTGTAAGAGTATATGACGATCTAAAGCTAATACTCACACCTCTACAGGATGTTAGCAAATTGATGCTAACTCTGATGTGCATGATGATATTCTACCAGTTCTAGCCAGCATTCTATCCTACAAGATGTTACAAGTATTGAATACTGAAAGAGAAATTCCAACAAATTTCATTACTCTGTAGGTAGAAGTATAGATACTAGGGTTTAAAATACTTCTGTAGAAGTTGAAGAATCAACTGAAGCTTTTTACTTAAGTTGATACCTCTAAAGTACGCCCCTATGCTTTCTTTAGTGTAAAACAGTCTCTCAAAATGAGTTTGTGGGTCATATGAACATTATATAGCATTATAAAGCATTGTAGAGCGCCCCCTATGCTTCCTATAGTGTATTACAGTATGTCAAATTAGGGGCGTGTGGATCATATGAACATTATAGAGCTCCCCCTACGCTTCCTGTAGCGTATTACAGTCTGTCAGATCGAGCGTGTGGATCATATAAACATTACAGAGTATTATAGAGCATTTTAGAGTGCCCCCTATGTTTCCTGTAGTGTATTACACTCTGTCAGAATGAGCGTGTGGATCATATGAACATTATAGAGCATTATAGAACTCCCCCTATGCTTCCTGTAGTGTATTACAGTCTGTCAGAACAAGCGTGTGGATCATATAAACATTACAGAGTATTATAGAGCATTGTAGAGCGCCCCTATGCTTCCTGTAGTGTACTACAGTCTGTCAGAATGAGAGCTTGCATCATGTAAACATTATATAGCATTGTAGAGCATTATAGAGCGCCCCCTACGCTTCCTGTAGTGTATTACACTCTGTCAGAATGAGCGTGTGGATCATATGAACATTATAGAGCATTATAGAGCTCCCCCTACGCTTCCTGTAGTGTATTACAGTCTGTCAGAATGCAAATTTGGATCATGTGAACATTATAGACCATTATAGACCTTTGTAGAGCGCCCCCTACGCTTCTGGTGTTGAAGATAAACTGTACAGTATTAGATTTTTAGCAGTTTGTCACTCTACACACATATAGAGCTTCTCTATGCCTGGTATTCCAGATAAAAATCAGAAATAAGTTTTCACCGCGGGTTCTTGTGCCAACCTGATGATGTTTACAGCCTCGAGCATCTCTGCTGCCATGTCTGAGCAAAACACCCACCACTAGTCCCTGTCCCGAGCTGTCTCCAGTCTTTAAGCAGGGAAGCGAGGCCTCGCCGGACTGACGGACACCTACTCACGCTAACCGGCGCCTCGGAGTTGATGGCAGCGAGACAGGCCCCTCTGGCAGCGCTAAATGAAGGCCCTGTCGCAGTGTGCCAGCCGACTCACACTAAACCAGCCCATCCATCCATCCCTCCATCCAGCCCTCCCAGAAACAAGGGAGGGGTCAGGAGCCTCCGCTGATATTCCTTCATCTCGCCTCTGAAGCGCAGCGCTAATGCTAGCGTGATTAGACTCTAAGCAAAGAGACCTAGTCAAATTTGCTTCCACCCAGGGGTTAAATAGAAATGTGGGGAGTTGGGGAGGTGATGGGTGGGGGGAAGGGGTAGAAGGAGATGAGCTGCAGTTCTGATTATCTATCTTCTATACTAGAAAAAAAACAAATTACATTTTAACCACCAATTCTAGAGCTCCGCTAGAGCTCTTACAACACAATCTCATCTGCAGCTAATGCTAACGCTTCCAGCCTGACATATCAAAATATTGAAGACTCAACTGCAATGTTAGAATGTCGGACGGTCCTCGTACTACAATTCTAAATATGTACAATGACAATGTTAGTACTGAAACAATGAAGAATGACAAAAAAAATTAACTCTACACTGTTAAAATGAAAATGCTAAGGCAGCGCCATATAGTGCACTACCCCCCTCCCCAAAACACATTTTTCTAAAAGCCATAACGACTATAATGTTAAAATATTAAAATGTTAATGTTGATAAATTTGACCATTACGGGCAAATTATATGCCCATTGAAAAAAATGCATTTTTATGGAGCCCCTAAGGTGACATCATTTATTTATTTTTTGCATGTGAACAAAATATTACTATTAGAAGACTTATTAAATTGTGGAAAGGAGATGTGGAATTACGTCATGGGGATGGCTTTTATGGCCTGAACTTAATTGTCTCTTTTCCCTGCTTTAATAAGCAATGACCACACATTACAATCTTGTTCCCACGCTTTAATAAGTCATGACCACACAACACTATCTTTTTCCCACACTTCAATAAGTCATGACCACACATTACAATCTTGTAATGACACTGTAAACATCAAAAAGTTGAGAAGACTTAAAAATTCAAGGCAACTAGATTTTGAGTTTTTAGTCCAACTCAATCTTTTAATTTTGGAAGAAAACCACCACCAGTTGTGTAAAAAAAACGTGAAATCACAAGTGAATTTTTTACTTTTTGAAATTGTTTACTGTAAATATGTTTTTTGTAGTTTGACTTCAGTCTTGTTTGGATAACTCTGTGCAAATGGTTTTGGAACATTCTTATGGAAAATGGAAATTATTATATTAAGTATAAATAAAAGAATAAAACCAGCATTTACGTTCATCAATAAGAATTAAACATCGTCAGGTCCCTTTGGGCAGTCTGCATATATCCAGGTCAGTTCTATTAATCAGAAATATATAAATATTTGACTAAGTGATGCAGGAAGCGGCGGAGTGTTTACTCAGACAGCGAGCGTCAGGAAACAAGGTCAGTCTGGACCGATCGTCCTCAGCGCCGGATAAATTATACATCCGTACACGACTGAAGTGCTCGCTCGCCGGCGGTAAACGCTTGCTTTGGCGCTACCTGGACTTTGCACGCTTCACAAGTATGTCAAAGCAAATATCAAATATAGATTTGAAGTGTGAATCAAGTGTGACAGTTTTTGGTCTGCTGGATTTTTTAGAAGCCTGTGTATTTATATTTAATATTGATATTTAATATCATATTTAACGTCATATTTAAAATTCTCATTCAGGTTAAAATGATGCAATATGAGCAGATGAGCAGAAAAGACTGGTTGAAAAAAACACACTGTCTACCATTATAAAATACTTAATACACACATAAATTACACATACTTTTCTTTATATATTGAATATGTATTATAAATACGCTGTATATAATACAATTATATACCATTTAAGACCAGTCACTGGTCTTACAAGGAGGTCTCAGAACATTGAAGATGGTGATTAAGACCAATTAGCATCAATGGGAGGTCTCAGAACAGTGCAGGGGGGGAATAAGACCTATTACTGCTCAGAAAGTGGGTCTAAAAACAATCAAGGTGGTTTATGAGCCAATTAGATTTCGGGGGAGGTCTCAAAGTAACAGAAGTGTTCATTAAGACCTATATCAGTTAAGTGGATGGAGATGGTGGGGTTTTATTAGGTCCAATCCCCATCAGAGGGAGGTCTTAGAACATCTCAGGAGGTGATTCTGCCCAATCCCCATCAGAGGAGGTCTCAGAACAAATGTGGTGGGGATTAAGACCAATCACAGTTGGCTTCAGACCGAAGAACAACAGACAATGACTTGATTATAACCAATCACAGTCAGAGTTGGGTGTAAGATGGTACTCGAACCAATCACATGTCTCAGGTTCCTGTATGTCAAATTACATTGGATTAGCTCCAATCACATTTTAAGTGGGGGGGCCTCAGAACAAATAGGATGATGTTTAGTACCAATCACAGCCAGGGGGAGGTCTTAGAACAAATAGGATGATGTTTAGTACCAATCACTGTCAAGTGGCTTTCTCAGAATACTGCATACGCACTTTAAAACCAATCACATTTGTTTTTTGTAATTTTTTAAGAATTACAGTTTTGTTTAGTTAACTTTAGTTAGTTTACTTAACTTAGTTTAGCCTAAGTTAAGCCTAAGCTAATGCATTGCTATGGTATCCACGGTGATTGCTATGGTGTTGCTGAGGTGTTGCTAGGTGGTTGCTAATGCATTGCTATGGTATCCATCCTGGTTGATATGGTGTTGCTAAGCAGTTGCTAGGTGGTTCCTAATGCGTTGCTATGGTATCCATGGTGATTGCTATTGCTACTAAGGTGTTGCTATGGTGTCTATGGTGGTTGCTGTGATGTTGCTAAGGTGTTGCTAGGAGGTTGCTATGCTGTTGCTAGGCAGTTGCTAGGTTATTGCTAAAATATTGCTAGGTGGTTCCTAAGTTGTTTCTATGGTGTCTGTGGTGGTTGCTGTGATGTTGCTAAGCAGTTGCTGAGGTGTTGCTACGGTGTTGCTCTGGAGTTGCTAAGTGGTTGCTAGGTGTTTGCTAAGTAATATATTTCGTCGCTGTCCTATGAAAACACTTATCTCCATTTTTGTTGATTTTTATTTCATTACATAATTTGAACAGACAAACTGTCTCTTACAATGTGCCAAAATTTCTTGATGAACGGACCAATAGAAACTCTTCAAAATGACCTGAAATAAAGTTTTGTTACACTGACTTCCATTGAAAGTTTAAAAGGTTTTTTCTCTCTCCTGTAAAGTTGCTGTTTTGGAGATGAGTGTTTTTCATTGGACAGCGACAATTAGCGTAAATCAGGTTATAAGGCTGTGGCTATGGAAGCTTTGCAATGTGCGACCATGCAACATGATCACTCCAGAGGTTCCAATACAAAAAATAAAGAGGGATTTTGACCATCTTCTATGCAGAAGCTTTGTCGGCGACGCTGGTCATCAGTAAAATAAAATAAAACCTGCCCTGAAATAAAAACTGAGAGACTGGAACAGACACTGGGCTTCAGGCCAGTTCCCCGGCTCTCGGCTCCACAACAAGATGCACGACCACGTCTGAAATTCAGAGCGAAGCACTAAGAAACACAGTTACTACAGGCAGAATAAAGCCGGAGAGGAGTTGGATTGTGAGGTTCGGCTAATAGTTTGAGAGCTGTTTTTCAGGACGGCGGCAGAAAAAGGGCTTTTATAGAATTTTGAGAAAATGGGAGAAGCAAATTTGCTGCGAGCGTAAGGAGAAGAAAACACCTTCCAGCTACACGGCGGGAGTCTAATGCCTGAAAAAAGTGTGTTATAGAGCAGCTCTCTCTGCAATTCCCCACTCAGACCCTCCAGCTTACCAAGTGATGAAGTGTTTCAGGTGTTATTTTTTCTTCCAGTCTACCTGAAAACTGGTCTGAAGGTGTGCAACAGTACGGGGTCGTTATTACAGTTTTTACATCAAAATTCTCCATACATACAGCACTTCTCTACTGAAGACAGAGCAGGACTACAGTCAAGGTTAATCCATGCTATTTTCATGGATTGTCAACAAGACAATGCAAAACCACATGATGCACATGTTAAAAAGTCATGGTACTCTTCAAACCCTATGCAGAGTCTATGTCTGTATATATACATATACAATGTCTATGTCATTATCAGTACAGTGATGGCGGCGCCTGGAGATTTATCTGCGTTATGGGAATTTCACCACTTCACCTTCTGGGACAATCCAGGATTTCAAATGTACATATCCAAAATATCTAAATGACTATTTTTTGTGAACAGTGTACTTGTTATAAGACAAACTGTAAAATTTGGTGGGAAAACAAGCTCCTTAGATATTATTCAAAAGGCCGAATACCTTTGGACCACCTCAAAAAATGGCCGTTTTCTCTTGTCCCACACATTGATGACCAACTCCTTTGGCAAATTTAACAATTAAAATAAGCTCTAAATAAATGACTTCCTCTTGTATATTGTTGATATGCATCTCCTTTAGGGTAAGTGCTCTAACAATTTTCAAGTTTTTTTTCCAAATATGTTTGTCCAAGTTGTGTGTGCCCAACCCCAACTTAGCCTAGATTTGCAACCCTGTTACTTTAAGTTACCAAATATATTGCATACCAACTTAAGCATCTAATTAAAAAAACTGCTTTGAAACCTGAGCTTGACAAATCAAACTTTTTGATAGTCTATTACCTGTATTTAATAAATATATGACTAAAAATGATCAAATTTTCAGAAGTGACCACCCCTGAAATGTATCAACATCCTGGAATATCCCTTCTAACTCTGCTTTATGGTGAAGGGTTAAACACGAAAACATAGGGAAGGGTTAAATGGTAGGGCCAAGGAGCAAAATAGGATTGAACCCAAAGAAAAATATACTGATTATCTGCAATATCACTTTAGGGCAGTATCATGTGTATACAGTGATAATTTCTGAGGATTAAACTCTGATAAAGTGAAGATGAGCTGATGTTCAGAGTGAGACGGTCGTCAGGAGACATGGCGGCGGGTGTTTACAGGCTGGAGACGGCGGAGGCCGGGCGGTCGCTGCCGGTCGTGTAGGCTGCCGTTACATATAAACAGATTACAACCGCGGTGGGCCTGTTCACAAAGAGCCTCGCCGAGGAGGACTTCCTGTTTCTGGGTCAGTCCTTTTCATCACACTGGGACTGAGTTCTGTTCGGGGAGGAAACGCCGCTGAGAATTACACGCTCGACTTTCTGTACTTCAGGATTCGTCCTGATAATTTAATCGTGTTTTATTTTAACCCTCCTCTTATCTTTGGGGTCAATTTAAAGCCATTCAATGTTTAATGTCTTTAATTACCATATTTTTCAAACTATAAGGCGCACCAGATTGTACAGCACAATTTTAAGAGACACTATTATAAGGAACGTCTATTTTAACGGGGTTGCAGTAAAGCTAAGCTACGTAAACAAAACTTTACTTGTTAAAAAAAGACTTTCTTGAAAAGTAAAACGAGTGCTGGATGTTAATCTACACAGATTTCTCTCCTGAAAACTCTTTATTTGGGCGAGTAAAGCGCTTCTGTTTATTTACAGTAAACTTAGATTATACTAAGGTATTGCTAAGTGGTTGCTAAGGTGTTGATAAAGTGTTTTCGATGGTGTTGCTCTAGTGTTGCTAGGTGGTTGCTAAGTAAAGTATTGCATAGATCATGGTTTAAATTGTTCACACATTGCTGCCTAATGTGCAGGGCTCATACTGTTTTTAATCAAGAAATTTCCATGACTTTTTCATGCATTATGATTTTCATTGCGGGAACAGACCATTCCTCATTCTGTTACTCATTCACAATTAAATCTCATGCAGTTCCACAGTTTGAACACCAGAGGACAGAATTCCACCAGTGCACGCTGGAGAGCAAGTGGGCGTAAGCAAAGGGTGATCATTTTAGACTGAAAAATCTATTTAAGTAGAGTATTTACATTTACTTCATTACTGTTCATGAATGTTCAGCTTAGACATCTTATACAATGATGATTTTACTCTATATCACTAAAAACATAAGTGATTCATTTAGAAATTAAATAGGACAGTAGTTTGTTTAAGCTAATACTGTTCAAGCAACAGTACTTGGGACATTCCAGGATGTTGATTCATTTCAGGGGTGCGTTCACTGTTGCGACCTTGTGATGTAACTTCCTTTGTTCCAGTAGACAAATTTCTCTGCCAGGTAAAATTCCTTATGGTAACAGGGTTGCGTGCATGTTGTGGGACACAACTTAATAGCATAAAAACTGTAACATGCAAAACAATGTAGACCAATGAAGTTGTTTTCATAAGTAAAGGAGATGCATATCAACAATATACAAGAGGAAGTCATTTATTTAGAGCTTATTTTAATTGTTAAATTTGCCAAAGGAGTTGGTCACCCAATGTGTGGGACAAGAGAAAACGGCCATTTGTTTGTCGTCTTATAACAAGTACATTTTTCACAAAAAATAGTCATTTAGATATTTTGGATATGTACATTTGAAATTTAAGTGGGGGGACAGGAAATCCTGGAATGTCCCACTTGTAGTGCATTTGGCATTGCTTCTACAGTTAAAAAGTTTGTATTAAAAATACATTTCAAATATCAGCACAAAATCGAATCGTGAATCCAAATCGTGAATCCGAATCATGAATCGATCCTCCAATTGATTCACCATTTTCACGTCTGGCAGTTAAATGCATGTTGCTTTTAGGCTAAGCTAAAATGTAGCGTATGCTAACGCTCCGGGTGGATAAGCACTGATGTTTCCTCACTCGTACTGAAAGCATTACTTCAGTACTAAGCTGTAGGGAGGCCGGTTTAAGCAGTGTAATAAATCGGCCGGGCTGAAGCATTAAAATTTAACCAATACAAATGCATTAAATCCTTGTTAATTATTCATGAGCCTGAACTCGGCTGATTGTAGGAAAAAGAGAAGAGAAAGAAAGAAAAAGAACAATAGAGCAGCAAGTGAGACGCTGGGGGACATTTCAGAGGATAGAAAGAACAGTGGGTAATTACAACAGCACAACGCCCCCGTTACACACACACCTCAGCCCTGCAGTGTGTGTACAGGTGGGTGTAATGAGTTTCACACAGTGTGTGTATAAGTGTGTGTGTGTGTGTGTTTAAATGTCCTTTAAAGTAAAAGTTCAGTACAAAACTCACTTTTACACAATTTTCCCTTCAGCATAAACACAGTTAATCAGTTACTGCAGGTTTGGTGATTATAAATCTGCTTAAACTTAAAAGTTTTTATTTAATTTATTTATTTGTTTATATTTTAATACAATGGATTAGCGGGTCTGGTTTAATCTGCATCATTGAGCTATTTACATTATTATTATTTTTTTTACTTTTTTTGCGTAAAATATATATTATAAAATAATATATAAAATATATTATAATATAATATATAAAGTATATTATAATATAATTTAATTAAGAAATTAAAATAACTATTACATTATAAAGTGAATTTCTCTACAGTAACATTATATTATTTTAAAAATATATTTGATAAAAAAGTAATGTGAAATAAAAATTTAAACCCCCCAAAATAACAAGAGTAATAAAAATAAAAAAAGTTTACATTTGGGAATACATTGAGGATGACCCTCATTTACAATGCAGCCAAACATTTACAATATAAAAGGAATTGAACACGTTTAATATGAAATTAGAAATTAAATAATAAAAGGAAATACACATTTTTAATTAATTTATTTGATATAGATGAATACATAAAAAATATATATATAAAAAATACAAATATTTTTTGTGTTTATATATATATATATATATATAGATTATACTGTACATAGTAGGAATATCTACATAAAACACTTAAAATTATATTTTATAAATTATAGTTTATAAATAATACAAATAAATAAATAATACAATTATTTATAGTATTTAATAAATAATAATTACACCATCAACAAACAAAACCAAACAATAGTCAACCCTGTTCTCAGTTGTAACCATCCTAAGAATAAAAATCAACTTATTTTAACATTTTAATTTATGTAGTCATGATGAAAACATTGTAATTCTAAAAAAATAAAATAAGTTTTATTTATATTTTATTTATATTTGTTTTATATGGTGCCTATTAGCTTGTTAGCTACATTAGCTAATATGAGGCTGCAGTAAAAATAAAAATAAAGGTCATTCATTTCTGTATTCCAGTTAGAATGGAGTTTCCGAACATTAGAACATTAAAACTTTTCTGACTGGGTAAAAGTAGCGCTGGATTTTACGGTGAAGGATGTACGCTGTAATTATGGTTGCCATGGCGACAGCGTCTCGGAGACGGCGTTAGACTGGAGATATTCGGTCTGTGTGACGGAGCTCTTTCTGGCCGGGACTGACGCCGTGTCGCTCTGGGCTGAGATAATAATTGGGCTTTTCTCCAGAACAATGGAGTCTAGCACCGCAACGTTCTGCAGTCTAGCGCCGGTTCTCCGCTCGTCTTTTCCCAATAAAACAGACATTTTCAGTTACAGAGCAATTAGCAGAAACTGATACAAAAGACGGATTTTAACCATTAAAAAGGAGTCACATCCTTTATTAATACATTTTCTCCACAATGTAAACACATACTATGTTTGAACTCAAATGAAAAGTCTGTTTTATATAAAATTGGATATTTCTAAATAAAATTCAATTATTTTGAGTTAGTTGAACATTTGTGGGCAAAAATATACTGTACTATTCAAACTGAGATCTTTGAGTTACTTAAAAAAAATGGAAAAACCAACTGCCTTAAAAAAGTTAAATAAACTCAACTTATCCGGTCTTACAGTATAACAAAAATAAAAATGTTAAATCAACTTCTCCTTTAATTGTAATAACTTGGTGTTCTAATTTATGCTACCTTAAAGCTCACCTTCCGCGAAAATCCGATTTTTCTTGTTTTTTGTGGAATACAGTAGGTCTCTCCGAGTTGAATGTGTACACCTGCACATTAAACTGTTTTGCAGCCCCCATTGTCTGCAGGAGCTGAGCAAAGAAATCCCCCCTCCCCCCTCCGAAAAACGGGTGAATTTTGAATTATCTTTCTGCCTACGTAGGCAGAAACTCACAGACCAGCCCACCTTGGCTCGAGAAACTCCCAGAGGCGGAGCTGAAGCGACGCAACATCACCGCTCATCAGTTAGGAGGTGGGAGGCAGTGAGCGGCAGAGCGGCGGAGGGGCGTCGCAGTGCTCCTAGCCAATCAGAGGAGAGATATTTGCATGCTGTTTGCATGTATGAATATTCATGAGCAAAGCTGGAATCCGGTCATTTTGGACACACCCCTAAAACAGTCCATTAAAAAAGAGCTATACAGAGACACCTGAGCACTTTTTTTTTTACAAAAACGGCTCACATGTCATTCATTCATACTAGAGACCACAACTAGACATTTTAAAATGAAAGAAAAAACGACGGAAGGTGAGCTTTAAGTTTTCGTCACCCATTACTTAACTTTTTTAGGGCAATCGGTTCCCTCAAAATTTTTAAGTAAATTCAACTTATCCGGGCGTACAATGTAGAGTACGTTTTTGACCACATTTAATAAGACAGATATGTAAATTAATACAGGTGTTTTCTGATTAGACAATGGTCTCCATACTTATCAGGAAGACTAATAAAAATCTCACCAGACAGGTCAGAGATAAAGTCGCAGAGAAGAAGTTTAAAGCAGGGTTAGATTATAAAAACATCTCCCAAGCTTTAATCATCCCAATCAGCTCTGTTCCATCAATCCATCATCCAAAAACCCAAAAATGTACAAAAAATATTCTAAAACTGTTTCTACAAACCTACCAAGACATGAACCAACCATACACCCAAACTGACAGATCCAGCAATGAGAGCAGAGAGACCCATGATCACTCTGGAGGAGCTGCAGAGATCCATAGATCAGATGGGAGAATCTAAGTGGTGTTCCCTACAGAAGTCATGTAGGAACACAGCGAACATGTGGAAGAAGGTTCTGTGCCTAGATCAGACCAAAGTTGAACTTTTTGGCCTAAATGCAACAAAGCGCTATGTGTGGTGGAAAAGTAACACTGCTCATCACCCTGAACTCACCATCCACCCCCACTATGAAACATGGTGGTGGCAACATCATGCTGTGGAGATAAGCTTTTCTTTCTTCAGCAGAGACAGATTTAGGAAGCTGGTCAGAGTTGATGGATGGAAGATGGATGGAGATAAATAAATACAGGACAATCCTGTGACAGTGCTTTTTTTTGTGTATTATACTTATTATTTTATTTAATTTACATTTATTTACTTTATTTAATTTTACAAAAATAGAGGCGGAAAGAATAGAAAGAACTCAGGCCCTTATTTCTTTAAATTAACTGGGGATAGGGGTTACACCTGGAAGAAGAAAAGCTGTTGGAGGCTGTAAAAGACTTGAGATCTTCCAGCAAGACGATGACCCTAAACATCCAGCCAGAGCTTTGTTGTTTTACTACAACAAAAGTCCATTTTACACCAGAGTTCTTTTAGTTCTTTAAGTTTGTGGTTGTAAGGAGACAGAATGTTATGTTTATTTTAGATTATGAATGAATGGGGTTGAATCATCATTCCATTTGGGTTGAAGTTTCCTAGCAAACACACAAAGCTTTCACAACAATGTACACATTCTTACAACCACTGTTTATATTTTTGTAACGTTTTTGCAATGTTTTCACAGTGTTGTTGCAACTTCATCATGTTCCATTATCCATTTTCTGATAGGACAGCATATTTTATGTTGTAACATTAACATTGTAACACTTTTTTAACAACGTTTTTTTTACAAAATTGTTGCAACTTCATCACTGGGTAGCATTGTCTCTTGCTCATCACAATATTATCTATTAACAATTTAAAAAAAAATACTATCCATTGTCCATTTTATCACAGGACAGTACATTTTAAGACATTGTAACAAGATTTTAACCACTTATTTGCAACATTGTTGCAACCTTATCATGAGGTAAAATGGCCTCATAGTCATAATATTATCTATCATCAACTTTCAAAAAATTCGAATTAATCCATTATCCATTTTCTGACAGGAAAGTATGATTTTAATGTTGTAGCAATGTTTTAACAACGTTTTCACAATGGTGTTGCAACAATGTTTTGGGCACTGAAACATCAAAGTAACAAAATGTGATATTAGACTGAATATTCAGTCAGTGCTGTAAATGTATGACCCGTACAAGGTTTTTAGTTATGTAATTTGCTTATTTCTATTTCTATACAGAATAAAAACTGATTCAGAAATCCATTTTGCTGCACCGTCGCCGCACTGACCTCGCCGGCACTCAGAGCCCAGTTAACCCAGGAGATCAGTTAGAGTCACAGTGGTGGCACTGGGAATAAATCAGCCAGTTTATCTCCAGCAGCGAAGTCTTCAGCCCTGAAACTGTTCACACCAGCAGGACCTCTTATCTCCACGCCGCGGCTCGAACTCACAACAGGGCTTTTCATCAACGTAGCGTTTTAAAATCGAACAAAACACACACACACACTTATGTATACACACACACACTTATACACACAGGCCTGGAGTGTGTGAAGCGACAGATGAGGACATCAGGGCGATGGGGTGAAGGCCACGCTCTTACAGAACTGAAATAAATACCCTGTCGTTACCACGATGACATCATCTTAAAGCCAATCACCTGCTGCAAACCCACAAAAAACCCTCGCCGAAACACCAACCCACAACCCAGAACACTATAGAATTATAAATTATTAAAAGTGTGCCATGATTAGACTGTACTTGAATTAATCACCACAACTTTCTGTAATCAATCACACTTTTCTCTTCATTTAAGTCTTACAACCCTAAACACCATCCCCACTGTTAAACATGGTGGTGGCAGCATCGTGCTGTGGAGATGCTTTTATCTTCAGCAGGGACAGGGAAGCTGGTCAGAGTTGATGCGAAGATGGATGGAGATAAATACAGCGCTTTTCATCAATGTAGTTTTTTAAGATTGAACAAAATACACACACACTTATATATAGACACTTATACAATTATTAATATAATTATTAAAGGTGTGATTCGATTAGAGACTGGGTGTTGTTGGATTAAAAACAACAATATTCTGGGATTAATAACACTTTTTTGAAGTGTACAGGTATGCATATTTAAATTATTTTACACACACACACACACACACACACACACACACAAAGACACATATATATATATATACAGTTGCTAGGCTATGGTGGAATCTTATAGAGTAGGGTGGAACCAGGGTTTTTTCCGATGTGGATGCTATAATATACCAGGCGGTTGCTATCGGGTTGCCATGTAGACGTTTGCAACAATTCATGTTAGGAAAGGAGGAATTCTATAAAGTACAGTGGAACCAGGGTGTTTTTCCTACATGGCTGCTATGGTATACCAGGTGGTTGCTGTGGGGTTCCCAAGTAGTTGGTAGATGATGTTTGCTACAATGTATGTTAGGAAAGGTGGAATCCTGTAGAGTATGGTGGAATCAGGGTGTTTTTCCTATGTGGTTTCTATGGTATTCCAGGTGGTTGCTATGGAGTTGCTAGGTAGTTCCTAAGTAGTTGTAGTTCCTAGTCTATATTGTTGCTACAGCTTCACTTGTTAAGTACAATATCCTCATAGCTTTAGTAAAGGTGTGTGTGTGTGTGTGCGTCTGTGTGTGTGTGTGTGTGTGTGTGCTCTTTATAGAGCGAGAAATAAAAAAAAAAGCCTTTCTTTGATATTGGTTTCCAAATTGGCTCTCGCACACGCACACACACACACACAAAGTGCTTATTGTGTGCAGCGCTGTCACCGCAGCCCACATAAAGCTCCGCCCACTGACGGCCCCCCAGCGCCCCCCATTCAGATTACTATAGGTTTGAGTCACTAAAGCCTCCATAAGCTCAGAGGGTAAATATAATTATATGAGCTGCATTCAGGGTGTGTGTATTCAGTGTGTGTGTGTGTGGACTGAAGCATGTGACAGGATAATGTGTGACGGGGGGCTCCTGTGTGTTCAGAAATGCATCCTGGGTAATGCGTCAGCTCGCATGCTTTGAAGCTGCAGAGCAAGTGGGCAACTCCAATTGCCTTCCTGTTGCTGGCAGCAGTGGCACACACACACTAATACACAACACACACACACACTAATACACACACTGAATACACACACACACACTGAACACACACATACACACACTCTGAGAGAAAGGCCTGCAGGTTTGTGAGAGTAAGACACAGGGCTGCTTCTGCCAACCAATTTACAAATTACTCTGCAAGCAAACACACAGCGAAAAGTGTGTGTGTGTGTGTGTGTGTGTGTAGAGAGAGAGTGTGTGTGTGCACATTGCAGAAAGGACAGATACATAAAGTTCTCTTTGGAATCTTAATAATAATTAGTGATTTCAATCGATTCGATTAATTCTGTGATTAATCACGATTAATCTAATTTCTTTCTTCTTTTTATGACTTATGCGTTTAATAACATATTTAAACATACACATAAGAATAAACAGTTTGTAAATGGCTTGAAAAATAATTAGATTTAATCCATTTATTAAACAATATGTTTTCATGATTAATCTCAATTATTGATAATAAAAATCTTTATATATATTTTAAAGCTTGAGCATTTAGTAATGCATATTTAATTGTATACAAGAAATGGATGTAAGCATGACAATATGGAAACGAGGAAAACATTAATTGTATTAATCACAACAATCTTCTGTGATTAATCGTGATTATTTACACTTTCCTTCTTTTTAAGACTTAAGCGTTTAATAATGCATATTTAAATATATATACATAAGAATGAACAGAATGGAAATGGCCCGTAAAGTGTTTAGACTTAATTCAATTATTAAACAATACGATTCCATGATTAATCGCAATTAATCACACTTCTTCTTCTTACAACTTAAGTCTTTTTAAATGCTTACATCTTAACAAAAACAAAAAGTGTGATTTATCACTAAAAGTAATGGATGTTCAGTAATGGATATTTAATTATATATAAGAAACTGGCGTAGATAGACAATATGTAAATGACAAAAAATAATCAAATTAATCACAGCAATCTTTTGTGATTATTCACAATTGATTGCACTTTTTCGTCGCACAACTTAAGTGTTTAATCATACTACAAGTATTTAATCTATAATAATCAGATTTAATCCAATTATTAAACAATGTGATTCCATGATTTATTGTGATTAATTAACCTTTTTTGTTTTAGAATTTAAGTCTTTTTAAATGCTTAAGTCTTTAAAAAACAAGAAGTGTAAATAATCAATTAAATGTGTATATATTTCTTAAGACTTGAGTGTTTAGTAATGCTAGAAAAATAATCATATGAATCACAACAATCTTCTGTGATTAATCAAAGGTAATCACACTTCTACCTACAACTTAAGAGTTTAATCATACTAAAAGTTTTTTACTTTTTTTTCGAATTAAGTGTTTAGTAATGCATATTTAAATATATACAAAAAAATGGACATAAGATTGGCAATATGGAAATGGATAGAAAAATAATCATATTATTTACAATAATATTCTGAGATTAATCGCAATTAATCACACTTCTACTTACAACTTAAGTGTTTAGTTATTATTCTATTTTTAAGACTTACGCATTTAATAATGCATATTTAATTAATTACACGAGTTTATGTGTCAGTACTGACAGCAGTAGAAATTATATGAAAAGTTTGCTAACACTTATGATTTAAGTTATTATGCAATCATATGACGATCATAAGGTAATATGTATACTGTATAAAAGCCAGATGAAGGATTCAGAAAAAAACTTTTGCTTTGGCCCCAAATCTTAAGTCTACGGGCATTATCTTCTCCGGGTCTCGCCGCTGCACGTCAGGCCTGTAGGAACCTGGTTGGTGCTGTTTGTATTCTGGTGAGCACGGGTCAGCGGCGCTCCCTTCTCCCAATGTCTGGTGAGAAAGCCGGCTGAACCGTAGGCCAGAGCCAGCTGTCGCACTTCATCACTCAAACGAATAGGATATCCGACCTTCTCCGGAGAACCTACGAGCCTGCTAACACCTCGCAATTTTCTCCCGCCGTCTCTCCGTGCCCAGCCGGCCTATTCAGACCACTGGAAAGGTTTTGTTACGTTAACCCTGGCTCGGCTTTACCCAAAGTGGCAGAGAAATAAAGAGCCGGCTGTATTTTTAGAGGCGAGGCCTGGAAAAGGACCCAGGGAAGGGGGCTGCCTTTCAGAACGAGGCAACAAAAGGTGGGCCGTCAAAGCTGCACCTCACGTCTTCATTCAACAATGAAAGAACACTTAGCCTGACTGTAGCACAGAGTCACGGTTTAAGATTCCTGACCCACACTACAGGGTAATCAGACCATATTTGAAGCGAATTTTCTGTTCAGCATGGTTGCAAAAAGTCTCCAGATTGAAGGATGATGATAAACAACCCTTCAATCTTCTACCAGAGCAGTCAGGTACAGCGTTTAAGAACTCCAGCAGCTCTGCTATGTCTTATCTAGCTCCCGTAAGAGGTTGTTGCGTTAAACCCTGGCTTGGATTTTGGAATGTGCTGTTAACAACAAACTCAAAAAGTGAGGGTAAGGTTGAGTATAAACACGAGTTTCTGTAGTTTGTATGTGATTAACGATCAACCATCCTCCAGTCTTCTTCCAGAGCAGTCAGATACAGCGTTTAAGAACTCCAGCAGTTCTGCTGTGTCTTATTGAACTCCTGCAAGCTTTTATTCTGGTAACCCAGGCCTGGCTTCAACCAAATGACAGTAGAAGATCTGGGATGTGCTGTTTTGAGGGAAATGTTGAGTATAAACGTGATCTTCCTAGAGTATCTTTAGAGTGTGATGTCTTTAAGCAAATCTTTGGTTCTTCAATCCTCTACCAAAGCAGTTTGACAAAGTGTTTAAGAACTCCAGCAGCTGTGCTGTGTTTTATCGAACTTTTGTTATGGTAATTTAGGCTTAGCTTCACTCAAATGGCAATAAAATAAGAAGACCTGGGATGTGCTGTTCCTGACAATAATAAAAAGTGCGAGTAAGTCACGGTTTAAGAGCTGGCCGGGCTGCCGATAAAGAAAGGCTGCAATAATGTCTGACCCCACACTACAGGGTAATCAGACCATATTTGAAGCATGGTTGCAAAAAGTCACACGACTGAAGGATGATGGTAATCTATCCTTCAATCTTCTACCAGAACAGTCAGGTACAGCGTTTAAGAACTCCAGCAGCTCTGCTGTGTTTTATCGAACTCCCGCAAGGTTTTGTTATGGTAACCAAGGCTTGGCTTCTTCCAAACATAACAGTTAAATAAGAAGATCTGGGATGTGCTGTTCCTGACAATCCCAAAAAATGAGGGTAAAGTTGTGTATAAACGATGGCCTTCATAGAGTATCCTGTAGTGTGTGATGTCCAAAAGCCAATCTTTGGTCTTTTAATCTTCTACCAAAGCAGTCAGACAGCTCTGATGTGTCTTATTGAACTCCTGTAAGATTTATTTTTTTTAAATAAAATAATTATAACAAAAATAAAGTCATGTAACTAGTTTAAAATCTATAAAAAATTTAAGTGGCGCATATGTAGTACATGCATATAAACGTAAAAAACAATTATAAGTAAAAAGCAGTACAGTACTGTAAAAAGCAAAACAGACTATTTTCATCATGATTTTTTTTTTTTACATGTCAAACATTTTTTTTTTATTTGTGTTATAATTGCATATGATATGCAATAATAGGGCACATCCTTTGCTTTCACAGGTAACATTCATTTCATAGGCTCTAATGTAAAGCACTGTACATGCGCTTAATAGAGAATGCATTAGATTTAATAGCTGAAGAGTATATCTAGAAGTCGAGTGCTTAAAAAAAATCTCAGTAAGTGAAAAGTAACATTTCCGATTTTATCCTTATCACTATTTGCCTTGTTTGTAGGCACGGGGCCATAATAGCACATTTTTCTTGCAGATTTTTTTCTTCACTTAAGTTTAATTTCCTGCAACCATCAAATCTCGCAGCAGGAATGTTGGTAAACACTCAATTCGCCCACAGACGAAAGCGTCTGGTTTTTTATTGCCTCTTGTTATTTCCTGGCGGTTACCCGCTCCCTGCTCCGTACGTTTCTCCTCGCTGACCCCGCGGCGGCGGCTCTCGGACGGCAAGTTTTTATTATCAGATGTTTTTGTGGGAAAAAATCTCGGGTAACAAACGAGTGCAGAGAAAAGAAGATGTGTTGGGGGCGATTAGGAGCAGCTCTGCGTTTGAACTCCTATCTGTCTCGTAGAGTCGAGGCGATGCTATCTGTTCCCTAATGCCGTTCCCCCAGACAGGTCCTCCGCCATCTGTCTGATCCGAGGGTTACAGTGCTGCTCTGTTTCCTCCTCGCCCTGAAACCGACTGGGAAATAAACAGTGGAAATAAACAGTGTCTGTCTTTGATTAAAAATATATGTGCTGTAATTATGAGGGGTGAGGAGAGATTTGTTAAGCCTGCAGGAGACGCACAGCCCGGAGGCACCGCCGTTGAGTATACCTCCAGGTTTCATGGTTCTGAAATGGAAAGGAAACCGGTACCACAGACCCGTCACGACGTCGATAGTTCCTGGTGCACCACTTATACATGGAGGCAAATCATGCCACTCAGGGTTGCCAAATCCATGAGAAATATCCAGTCTAATTTCCACCATTGCACCATTATTTAGTGGCGCTAATGCATATTCAGCAATGCCACGAACAGGGCTCATGTTGCGTCACTAATGCAACATTTGCAATGCAGTAAGTAACAGGGCTTAAACAGTCTCCAGTGGAGATCACCCAGCAACGTGACTCAACTGACTCATCAAACATTGCTCATCTAGCATCCCTCATGCAACATTGCTAATGCAGCGTTAAAAATGTAGTTTGTCCAGCAAAAGGGCTCATTCAGAGTCGCTAATGCAATGTTAGCAATGCCAGCAACAGGGCAGCAAAGCAAGCAACTCAGGGTTGCCAGATACAGAAAAATATTTAGTTTAAATTCCAACATATCACCATTGCTTAATGGTGCTAATGCAGATTTAGCAATGCCACAAACAGGGCTCATGTTGTGTCATTAACGCAACATTAGCAATGCAAGTAACAGGGCTCATCCAGTGTTGCTAATGTGGCATTAGCAATGGAGATCACCCAACAACGAGGTTCATCTTGCGTCATTAATGCAACATTAGCAATGCCATTAATGGGGCTCGTCCAGAGACAGGGCTCATCTAGCATTGCCAATTCAATGTTAGCAATGCCGGCATAGGAGCTTCTCTAGTAACAGGGCTCATACAGCATCTCTAATGAAATTCTAACAATGCCGATAATGTAGCTTGTCTAGCAACAGGGCTTATTCAGAGTCGCTAATGCAGCATTAGCAATACCAGCAACAGGGCTCATCCGGCAACAGGGTTCATGCAGTGTTGCTAATGCAATGTTAGCTATGGAGATCACACAGCAACAGGGCACATCTAGTGTCGCTAATTCAAATTTAGCAATGCCAGCAACAGGGCTCATTCAAAGTTGCTAATGCAACCTTAGCAATGACAATAATGTAGCTTGTCTGGCAATGGGGCTCATTCAGCATCTCAAATGCAATGTAAGCAATGCAAGCAACAGTGCTTGTCCAGCGTTGTTAATTGTGGAGATCACCTAGCTATGGCGATCATCTTGCATCATTAATGCAACTTTAGAAATTCCACAAATATGGCTCATCAAGTGTCGCTAATTCAAATTTTGCAATTCCAGCAACAGGGCTGATTCAGAGTCACTAATGAAACATTAGCAATGCCAATGATGTAGCTTGTCCATCAACGGGGACTATCCAGCGTCTCTAATGCAATATTAGCAATGCAAGTAATGGGGCTTGTCCAGTGTTGCTAGTGCAAAGTTAGCAATTGCACAAATGTGGCTCATCTAGTGTCGCTAATTCAAATTTAGCAATGCCAGCAACAGGGCTTATTCAAAGTTGCTAATGCAACTTTAGAAATGCCAGTAATGTAGCTTGTCCAGCAACGGCATCTCTAATGCAATGTTTGCAATGTCCGCAACAAGGCTAGTCCAGCGTCGCTAATGCAACGTTAGCAATGCCAGCAACAGGGCTGTTTCAGAGTTGCTAGTGCAACATTAGCAATGCCAATAATGTAGCTTTTCCAGCAAACAGGGCTCGTACAGCGTCGCTAATGCAACGTTAGCAATGCCAGCAATGGGGCTCATCCAGCCGCTAATGCTAAAGCGGCGTTAGCATGTGATTGACAAAGCTTATCCAACGTCACTATGGCACCCGCTTGAAATCTAAGCTGCAATGTTAAAATTTTCACAACTACGTGACATTAAATTGGGAAAGTACAACTAACACGTTTTCAACCACATTTCAACGCTGAGGGTTGGTCTTGTGCCAACTGAGAAACTTAAAATATATATATATATTACTCTAATTTATACTATTTCTTAAGCATTATGTTCCTAGGGATATTAGTACTAGTACTGATGTTGCATTAAATTTTGCAGTAAAAGTATCCCAATTAAACCTCTGCATTTTACTTGTTATTTTTCTATAGTTTCAAACAAGATTAATTTGTTGAGAAAACCATAAAACTGGCAACCCTGACTCCACTGGATGCAGAGAGTTTTGCCTATTTAACAGACTGGGCAGAAAAACAAAGGAAAAACAGCAAACAGATGTTAGCGTCCCCAAGCTAATGACAGCACACTCCACCTTTACCACCTCGCTAAAACCATCCCTAAGGGGGCGGTGCTGTTCCAGCCGCAGCGGGGGAACCGGCTAGCGCCGCTGGTGCAGAGGGTCCGCTGAAGGCCCGGTCTCTTGTTGGGAGCAGAGGCTAGGCTAGAGGCTAAGCAAACCACCAGGTTCTCAGGGCTCGATTCAAACAAACCCCTCCAGCGATGGACGTCACACTGAGGACATTCTGCAAAGTTCATTCGCTGAGGTGCAACCGATGCTAAAGCCTTATGAATGCTAATGCAGCTCAGTGCCATGTACAGTGATTTTACAACAGGGACAACCTCAGTTTCAATCTTGTTATGTCTAAATGGCTAAAGTTAGTCATAAGTTAAATCTACAATAACTGACTATGCATAGCTTTACTGTATGTTAGCAATTAGCACTTAGCATTATACATTTAGGGCTGATAAAACTTACTAGGCTGATTGATTAAGTGACTGTTGCTAATACGCTAACTTGTATCCAAGTTAGCTAGTAATGCTAAGTTTTTGTTAAATTGTTAGCACTTAGCACTATAAAGTGTTACTACTGTGTACTAGCAGTACTACTACTAATACCGCTTTACTAAGATTATTACAACTTAAAATCTATTAGAAAACCTGTTTAAACTTGTTTTCTAACTAACAGACTAGCATCCAGACTATGAAGGAACACATAATGAATCATATTATAAATTTAAAAGTGTTAACTTGCGGTTTCTGAGGCTGCTAACTCTGACAAACTTGTGGCCCCGATGAGTGCCAGTTTCATCATTATACAGTATATAATGTTTTCGATAGTCATTGCAACAACTGCACTTTAAAATACTTTCAAAGTTCTTGAAATTCTTCTTTTCGGATTGACTGACCCTCATTTCTTCTCAAAGTATTTTTTTATTCTTTATTTAGTTGAGTAGTTGTTGCTTCTCATAATCTGGATTAGAACATTACTCAAATATTCTCTATTCACTGTATACCTGTAACTCTACCTCTTCACTACTTTACTTTAACTGATGCTCTCAAACTTTATATTAAGAGACAAGAAATTCAAGTAATTAACTCTTGATGAGTTCAGCACAGCTGTTAACTGAAAGCCTGAATTCCAGGAGACTCTACCTCATAAAACTGACTGAGAAAATCCAGCAGAGGTGTGCAAAACTGATCATCTCTGACGCCTGACAAATTGTGTGCGTCAGATCCGAATTTCAGTGTCGCAAGCGATAAAGGTCCGTGTAGTGTGACACAGTCAAAGAGCAGTAATTTGACGTGAGCGACGCCTTCGGAGCGTCCGACGGAAAGACTAGCATGTTAGTATTTTTTGTATTTTATCGCCTAGTTTGACATGCTCCGTGACGCGCTCCCTGACGCTGACCAATAGGAAGACAGAGCGTTCTGTGGTGCACAGATGTAAACACGGGAAAAGAAAGCAGCACAGTGCTCCTGCAGTTCTCTGGACCAGAGAAACAAAAGAATAATGTAATAATAATCTAATAATCTACTTCATCCATGAAATATTCTGTTTACAGGCACTGAAACTTAAGTGGCTACATCTTTATCATACCTTAAGTTCTCTCTGGAGTACACGAAGCATGTAATGTTCATTTGGTTCACCCTGGAACGAGCCCTTTTCCTTTTTTAAAGGATTGATTTAGCAAAAATAAATGAAGTCAAGTTTACTAAAAGAAAGGATTGACTGAGATTCAGTTCACTTATTTACTCTATGTAACATTTAAAGCTCCACTAGGTAGGATTGAGATTTTGTGCTCGTGGGCTCCCCCTACAGTTGTAGAGTGTAATAAATGTTTCAGGCGGATTAGTTTCTCTTTCTCGTTTTCTGGCTTTCACAGACATATTCGGTCTCTTTCCAGTTTCTGCCAGAGTGTCTGTATGTTAGTTTGTAAAGAATGAACCAGTAGTCCTTGTAGAACTGTTAGAACTAAAGGTTGGAAAGCAGGTCGCAGTTCTCGCAAGCGTTGGTCGCGGCCGCCTCGGAAAACTTACAGAGTCTGGTTTGAGCTCAGAGGAGCTCCGGCACAGACACGAGAGCACCGCTATTCCTCCTATTACACCTCAATGCAGCGCTGCAGTGAGATTCAAACTGTAATTTCACTTTTTTAAAAAGATCAAAAATCAAGGAAATCCTACCTAGTGCTGCTTTAAGTCTTGAATCCGAGTTGAAGTTACTTAAATTTATCTGAAATTAAATTTACTTAAAAAAAGGCAAATGCAGAAAGTTGCAAAAAAAATGTAAGTAAATTTTACTCATCATTTTTTTCAGTGTTTGGTTTGAGGTCTTTAAGTTTTTTTTTGTTGTTTTTTTTTTTACACAGTATCCCCAAACCCCCAGACCTGCAGAACACCTGGAGCTGTGGAGTTCACCACAGGCAGCACCAGCCTTCTGAATAATTCAGCTCTTCATTAACCAAATCCATCTGCCCGCGGGCGACCGGCGCCGGCCGATTCAGAAATAGCCGAGCTGGCAGAGGACACTGATGTATGGTGAGGCGGAGCCGGGCCGACGGCCGGGCCGGAGATTTGTGGTCCTCTGGCGCCGGGGGTGAAAAGTTGTGATATCTACTGATCCATCACCGTTAGCGCTTAGCATTTAGCACAGTCATTGTTTAGGGGAGCCAGAGGGGGTGGAGTTTAACAGGCTTCCTGCTGTAAAACCTAGATCTGAGAGGACTGTGCATCTACTGCAAAGATCATACAGATAAAAATATCCAAATTAGCCAAATTATGCACTAGAATATGCAAAATTTCATTTACTATTTTTTTTTGTTGGATGCAAGAATAAAAAAATATATATAAATAATCTCTAATCATTGAGTAACATGGAAAGCAGCAATAGATAGGTAGATCCAAATGGTTAGTAATTCCACGGCGTACCATTTCATGCCAGTGAGGACGCAACTGCAATGTTAGCATGCTGGCTAACAACCTTTTTTAACATCACTACTTCAGTGTTAGCAGACATGTTCAACATCAATATTACAGATTTGCCACTCTGGCTACAGGCCCAGTCCCACATAACTACTGTACCATACCTTATTTTTGAAACATTTTTATGCCACATTACTACTGTGGAACACCGGTTATATGGTTGTATAACAACACCATAGCAACCACCCCAGATGCAATAGCAACACCTTAGCAACCACCTAGCAACCACTTAGCAACACCATAGCAACCACCCCAGATACCATAAAACACCTTAGCAACCACCTAGCAACACCTTAGCAACCACCTAGCAACCCCTTAGCAACACTTTAGCAACCACTTAGCAACACCATAGCAACCAGCCCAGATACCATAGCAACCACCAGATACCTTAGCAACCACCTAGCAACATCTTAGCAACCACATAGCAACACCTTAGCAACCACCACAGATACCAGCCAGCACTGCAATCACACTCACAGTTTCTGCAGGAACTGCAGTTTAGTTATATGTGTTAGTCAGCTAGTAATGCTAGTGATTAAGATTAGTTAATGTTAGCTGCTAATGCTAAAAGTACATTACAAGGCAAGTATTTCTAGACTAACATAGTGTCTGTTTTTTGTGCAAATGTAGACCTGTAGACCAATGATCCAACGTATCGTACAATATCTATCTGGTCTAGAGCTGATTAATCAAGTAGATCTTCGGCATTGGATATTTTTTCACCTGGTTGAGCAGATATTTTCAACCACCTTTACCATTAAAGAATTATTAAATGTATTTCAGCAGGGATTTCTCTGGTGTAAATAAAGTATGCGAGTGAATTTTTTAAGGCTGGTGATTTTTAGAGGTGGGTGAAACTGACCCGCCCTGAGAGGACAAGCGTTATGCATTCAGGGATTGTTTCACAAATGTCATGGTCAAGTTGGGGTCCAGCCAGCAGCAGTGGGCAGCCTGGGAGCGGACAGGCTGCGAACGAATGAATCTGTTTGACCTTTATTTTCGGAGAAAAAGCGAAATAATAAAACATCTCACTTTTCTCCCCCTCTCTGTGTTTTACTGAGATTTAAAGCTGGTATATCAGAACCTTATTAGCCTGTCAGTGCTAGTTTTTATTGGTGTTTTTACACTGTTTGTACAATCTGTGCTGGATAAGTTTATAGGCTAAAACTTGAGGCTCTATCCTGGATACAAGAGATTTTATTTAGATTGAGAGGGTTCGGTATGGAGGTTTTACAAGTTTCCTATGTTTTCTGCAGCACATTTACCCACAGATGTTGCTAAAGCTGGAACTGTAGATCCTGCTCTACACTTGTAGGTTGAAGCTGAAGCTGCTCTATAAATGCTGGATTGGTGAGAAATCTAGAGACCAGGCCGGACAAAGAAGTTCTGCAATCTGGTGAAGACGGACAACAGTTAGAAAGGTTTTAAAATAAAGTATTTGCAATGTCATATGTTACAACATGTGTAATAATGCCCTGCTAAGTGCAGTTCAGCCACTGACCTAGTCTTAGAGTCTCTGTAAAACGCCAAGTTCACCGGAGATCCTATTTAAACCTATAGCTACACCTATAGTCCAGGTCCAGAAAGTAAAAAAACACCCCAGGCAGTTGGATTTTTACTATTAGCTAGGGTAAACAGAACTGTTATAAACATACACCTACCTATCTCAATTGCATATATATAATATAAGAATCAGCCCAGCCTTCTTAATACAGCTGAAAACCTTAATGCAGTCTAGGAAGCTGTCATTCATACTTATTATAATCACTCTCATATTTCCAGCTTTAGAGGTGTATGTACAGTAGCTCCAACACACATTATCACATTAACATACACAAAACTATATCATCCAACCAATAGGCCCAGTTACACTAAGATTTAATTTAAGGATTTAAATGTGCATTTTGTGTATATTATTGTGATAATGTTAAATACATTTTTAGCATGTGATTTAACACTTGCACCCTGGATTTGCAGTTTTTTCTTTTTTTCTAAAAATCCAGATAAAAAAAGTTGGGACAGTATGAATATGATTACGATAATAGATCACCTTGCCAACTGTGAAGCATGAGGGTGGATGTATCACATTGTGGGGGTGTGTTGCTGCCAGTGGCATTCGCAATGCTGCAGGAGTAGAGAGAAGGATGGATTCACAATGGAATAAGTACAAATATGAATGGGACCAAGTATACTGAGTAAATTGTATCAATTATAAAGTGGACTGACTCAAACATGAAGTACATTTAACCTGGTGTACCTTCAACTGGCCCAAACAAGAACTGAATTTAACCAGGTATGAACGGAATTGGTTTGAACAGGATATTAATTGAAACTGGTACAAACTAAGTTTGACCCAAGTGTAGAGTAAATTTAATCACTTACAAAGTAAACTGAATCGAGCACGAAGTACATTTAACCTAGTAGAAATTCAACCGAATTTAACCATGTATAAACTTAAGTCAAATGAATCTGAAGTGAAATTAACCAATTACCAAGTCAACTGGGCCAAGCATGATGTAAATTGACTGTCATAAACTGGATTGGTCTAAACATGAAATGAATGTGCACTGAATTAGTTTGAACAGGAAATTTCCTGAAATAATTAAGTTATTAAGCTAATAAACCACATTTAACCCCTTCACTCCCCCTACCTGAACATATGTAATAAGCACGGTAATAACAAGGTAATAACCACACTGTCCACATGGGTGCGATACAATATCAAGTTTTGGTTTTGGTTGAAGCACAAGATAAACTAGTTTCCTTAACTGGATTTGAACTGAAAATTCTGTCCAAAAAAGAATTTTACTGTAAGCAGTGTGAGAATTCACGTTTAATATGCCGAATGTGATTGAATATGAATTTTGACAATCATTTCTGATTGGTTCACCCTCAGCACCACTATCCCACAATCCCTCAGGGCTGCAGGATCATTTCTCCTGGGCTGTGGGTTCGAGATAAATACCGGTTTGGTGTAAAACTGCACTTCAGTTCTGAGCTTTCAATTTGTAGTTTTGAGGGAAAGGTCAAAACCATGAGCCGTTTTTTAAACTTTTTTTTAAAGTAGAGTTGAGAAATAACACTATTGCAGAAGAAAGATCACTCTGTCCTTCGTCTCTTTACCTCTCTCTCTCTCTCTCTTTACCTCCCTCGCTCCCTCGTTCTCAGAGGAGGAGGCATTAGGAGCAGTGCTGGCGTCTCTATTACCGCAGATGCTGCAGTCTTAAGGTGATTTCCCTCGTTCTCTATTCAATGTCAAAGGCGTAAAGTAAAAACGATGCATATTAATGTGAATGCAAGATCAAGTGCCTCTGCATTTTTCCTCACGTTAGTTATGCGCACACCTTCATCACCGGCCCGACGCTTCCTCCTCTCGCTGCACCGGGACTCCAGACCGTCCTTCTTTATTCTGTTTCAAAACCTGAACAGAGCCGCTCTGAATATATGAACATACAGCCACAACATATAATAATCACTGCAGGATCTGAAAAGTGAATTTTACCAGGTAATACGGAACTGGGTCAAGCAGTAAGTGAATTAAAACAGATGTAAAGTAAAAATATAAAGAAAAGGAAAAATAAATCCAAATATAAACTGAATTGGCCTGAGCCAAGTATAAACCAAATTTGGACAAACATGACTACAAACTGAATTGGTCCAGTCACAAAGTGAATTTAATAAGGTAAAAATATATTGCCCCCAACATAAAGTGAATTTAAGGTATTAACTTAGGTATAAACTAAATTGTAAGCAAGATGAAGTGAATTTTCCAGGTAAGACTGAATTGGGCATAGCGAGAAGTAAATTTAATCAAATATAAACTGCATTGGCCTGAGCCATGTGTAAAGCATGAAGTGAATTTAAACAGATGTAAAGTGAATTTTGTCAAATATAAGTGAATTGGGTCAAGCAGTAAGTGAATTTAACCAGGTATAAAGGGGATGTGATTTTTTTTTCTAGGTAAAAAAAAGGCCCAATTATAAAGTGAATTTAAACAGGTTTAAACTAAAGTTGTCCCAGTATAAGTGAATTTAACTAGGTATAAACCACATCAGCCCAAGTATAAACTGACTTTGACTGGTTATAAATTGAATTGGCCAAAGTAAGAAATGAATTCGAGCAGGTACAAACTCAACTGGCCCAAGCAAAAAATGACAAAAGAAACTGGCCTCAAAATGAATTCATTTGACCCAAATATACAAAATTAACCTGCCTGATAGTGTATTAAGCCTAAACACAAAGTTAAGTACCACCAAATTTAAAATGAATCAAATAGGTGCAAAGAAAAGCTTGGAAATATAAAGATGCTGTGTCCAATCTATGAACTTAATTGAACTAATTCAAATTCTAAGTGAACTGACCTAAATCAGAAGTGAACTAATCCAAATCTAAAGTAAACTAATCCAAATTCTAAGTGAACTAACCCAAGCCAAAGTAACCGTATTCAAATCTAAAGTAAACTAATCCAAATTCTAAGTGAACTAACCCAAGCCAAAGTAACCGTATTCAAATCTAAAGTAAACTAATCCAAATTCTAAGTGAACTAACCCAAGCCAAAGTAACCGTATTCAAATCTAAAGTAAACTAATTCAAATTTTCAATGAATTGGACTGAATTTGAAGTAAACAAACAAATAAAAAAAATCTAAAAGTGAACTAATACATATCTAAAGTAAACTAACTAAATTCTAAGTAAACTAATGTTTGGGCAAGATAACTAAATTTAAGTCAGTTTATTTTTACCCACACTGGTAGAGAGAAATTGTACATATTTTAAGTGAATTGGCCTGGATGTAAAATTTCTCTCTGCCAAAGTTTGAGTAAAAATAAACTGACTTACATTTAAAGTTATCTGGTCCAAATATAATACAAATTCTCCCCAAAATGACACAAACTGTAAAGTGAACAAAATATAAAGTATTTGAGCTAATATGAACTGACTCTAATTTATTGTGAAATGTGAATGGTAAACCATTCCAGATATGAACTGAACTGGCCCGAATCTTAAACGGAGTGTCTATTTGCACCCGGGTGCAAATAGCAAGTGCCACACAGCAAGGCTATTTTCACCCCTTAATTTAAAAAAAAAGAAAGAGAACTCATCTGCGCATGTCTACCAATGAATGCGAGGGAGCGAAAAGGCGCAAATTCACAGATGGGGAAACGGAGACCATAGGAAATGGTAAGCAGAATTTGGTTATTATTTATGTACAAAAGGCCCATCACTCAATTTAACTCTACATTTTAAGATAAATATTTAAGACAGAGTGTGAGAATTATTATCTATCGAACACTGTTGACTGAAAACGAATAAGCTAAGCTAGTGTTTTGGTGGATCTCAGTTTAAGTTATTTGATTGAATTAAAGTTTGAGGCAGCTAGGTAACTTGTATCTAACCTTATCTTAGTTATTAAGTAAAAAGTTTTGTATTTTGTTGCTTATTCTGATCAATTTAGCTAGGTAGCTAGCTTATTGCTGGCTAGTACAGAGCCCGGGAGGGGCCGTGGGTAAAAAAAAAAATAATTAAATCGAGCGAACGATGTAGCAGTTCATGCCAACAATTTCTCTAATTCGTGCGAACGATTTCTTTTATTCCAGCGAACGATTAAGCCAACTCTTATTTCTAGTTCATGCATGCACAGGCAGGATAAACACAGTCTCCGGCGATGTTCATGCCTTCTGCGGTGGCGTTTTAGGGCAACTCTTAATTAGAGAATAAAGTCTAATATAACGAGATTAAAGTCGTAATATTACGAGATTAAAGCCGCAGTATTTTGATTTTAATTGTAACTGCTTGGCCTGCAGCGCAGGGCACAGAGGGAAAAGAGCACATACCGTCAGTTAGAAACGTAGATAAATGACGGTGATCTCAGGATCTCATAACAGATCATGCATGATCACCGTCAGTTATCTACGTTTCTAACCTGCTTATTATTAATGTTCTAGTGTTACAGCTTTCGGCTCTGCGCTGCGAGATTCCTCTGTGCGGGGAGAGCGCGCGGCGCGACACGGAGGCTTTCCACCGCATTTTAGTTTTTGCTACCAAACGAACATAAATACAGTAAATTCCAGTCATGAATAAAGGAAATAAACCTTTTACTGAAACAAGACGACTGTCTCTGTGTGTTATAAAAACCATATCAAATTCAAATATACTGTGAAGCATGATATGCGCGTCAAAGTTATGATTATTTAGTAATATAGGGCTAATGTATTAATTAAATAAACATAATTCATATTAAAATATTCCCAATATTTCCCAGCAGATCTACCTTATAAAGCACCCCCTATAACTGTACACCCAACCAAGAAATACTTTTAGTACTAGATATTCAGTCAGCCTCCAAGGAAATGCACCCCTTCTTAAATCTGGTTACATCATTATTACATTCATGGTATTTACACCCTCTATATGGGAATCTGTGTAGCAAAATATGGTCACCTTTTACAGGTATATAATGATGGAAACACAAAATTGCATTTCATGTATAACATATGCTGTTTCTAGCTTTTATGTCATATAAAAAGACATAAAATCCAAATAATTATAAAGTAGTTCAAAAAAATATGCACATGAAACAGTGTGATAAAACGATTTATGTATGTTTCTGAGCTTATAAGTCTGCATTATAATTCTGATAATGATGTATCAGAAAATAGTATATTTAAATGGTTTCATTTTCATATAATTTGCATACAAGTTTAATTTGTAATACAAATTAGTTGGGATAATTGTTATATGAGATAACAGGATACCTGTTTTTGGTGTAATATCATGATATTAATGTCCTACATCTTACAATATCATTTGGTCACACATTTTTATGACATACTGGAATAAATTATCAAATTGATCCAAATTATAATATATACTGCCCACTCAAATAAACATCTTAAAACATTGTATTATTATTATTTTAGGCCAGCTATTTTAATTTTATATAGTGTTACAGATTTAAAGTAGCCTATTACATTATATGACCCATTCATAGACAAATGTCACATACTGTATTATATAAATTTTTATATCATCTTTATTTCCTCATTATTACAGTGTACATTTGAATATACTGTACTAAGTAAAATATACTTATTTACGTTATATTATTGTTGAACATAAGGAATTAATAAACACAATTCCACATTGATCATAACACGTGATTTATAACACACAGAGACAGTCGTCTTGTTTCAGTAAAAGGTTTATTTCCTTTATTCATGACTGGAATTTACTGTATTTATGTTCGTTTGGTAGCAAAAACTAAAATGCGGTGGAAAGCCTCCGTGTCGCGCCGCGCGCTCTCCCCGCACAGAGGAATCTCGCAGCGCAGAGCCGAAAGCTGTAACACTAGAACATTAATAATAAGCAGGTTAGAAACGTAGATAACTGACGGTGATCATGCATGATCTGTTATGAGATCCTGAGATCACCGTCATTTATCTACGTTTCTAACTGACGGTATGTGCTCTTTTCCCTCTGTGCCCTGCGCTGCAGGCCAAGCAGTTACAATTAAAATCAAAATACTGCGGCTTTAATCTCGTAATATTACGACTTTAATCTCGTTATATTAGACTTTATTCTCTAATTAAGAGTTGCCCTAAAACGCCACCGCAGAAGGCATGAACATCGCCGGAGACTGTGTTTATCCTGCCTGTGCATGCATGAACTAGAAATAAGAGTTGGCTTAATCGTTCGCTGGAATAAAAGAAATCGTTCGCACGAATTAGAGAAATTGTTGGCATGAACTGCTACATCGTTCGCTCGATTTAATTATTTTTTTTTTTACCCACGGCCCCTCCCGGGCTCTGTACTAGCCAGCAATAAGCTAGCTAGCTAGCTAAATTAATCAGAATAAGCAACAAAATACAAAACTTTTTACTTAATAACTAAGATAAGGTTAGATACAAGTTACCTAACTGCCTCAAACTTTAATTCAATCAAATAACTTAAACTGAGATCCACCAAAACACTAGCTTAGCTTATTCGTTTTCAGTCAACAGTGTTCGATAGATAATAATTCTCACACTCTGTCTTAAATATTTATCTTAAAATGTAGAGTTAAATTGAGTGATGGGCCTTTTGTACATAAATAATAACCAAATTCTGCTTACCATTTCCTATGGTCTCCGTTTCCCCATCTGTGAATTTGCGCCTTTTCGCTCCCTCATTGGTAGACATGCACAGATGAGTTCTCTTTCTTTTTTTTTTTAATTAAGGGGTGAAAATAGCCTTGCTGTGTGGCACATGCTATTTGCACCCGGGTGTATGCAGCAGTGTGTGCTATTTGCACCCGGGTGTACATAGCAGTGTGTGCTATTTGCACCCGGGTGTACATAGCAGTGTGTGCTATTTGCACCCGGGTGTACATAGCAGTGTGTGCTATTTGCACCCGGGTGTATGCAGCAGTGTGTGCTATTTGCACCCGGGTGCAAATAGCACACACTGCTATGTACACCCGGGTGCAAATAGCACACACTGCTATGTACACCCGGGTGCAAATAGCACACACTGCTGCATACACCCGGGTGCAAATAGCATGTGCCAATTTTAAATCAGTTGGCCAAAAATTGATTTATTATTATTATTTTTTTTAAGTAAGTTTATCTTACTTATCTTATTTATTATTTTAAGTAAATCTGGCCCAAACAGAATCAAATTGAATATGAACTGGTCTGAGTGCAATAAAAGACAGTAAAGATATGAACTGAATTGGCCCGAATTTTGGTCAATAATTATGTGAACTAACCATATGAGGAGTTAATCAGTCTATAATATGAGGAAATGTGAACTGATTTAAATTTAAAGTAAACCAGATAAGATATGAACAGAACAGAACCGGTTCAAATCTGGCCCGAAGTGGTCAGTGTAAAAGCACTGTCTGGTCTATACAGCTGTGATTAGACTGTAATTTGATTGGTATTGATAACCGTTATTCTGTGGCTGTTTCCAGTATACTGGCCGGGATTGGTGGGATCTCCTGGCCGTGGTTCAGCCGGTTGTGGGCCGGCGTGAGAGACGGCGGCTGTGATTGACAGCCGGTCTCTCGGAGGAGCTTGTAGTTATGGTTACGCTCAGAGTCGTGTGCTCTTAAATAGCATCGCTCTTCTCTCTCTCTTTTCTCTCTATCTGTCTGTCTCTTTCTCTGTCTCTCTCTCTTTATCTGCCCTCATCCTTTCATGTCTTTAAAAGAAACATAGTTTTGTGTACTTGTATGTAGTAATGTCAGTAAGTATATATATATATATATATATATACTTACATTTTTCAGATTATCAAATGAATTACTTTGATTTTATCAAATTGAAAACCTCTGGAATATAATCACAAGATAGATGGATGATCACAAGCCATCAAACCAAACTGAACTGCTTTAATTTTTGCACCAGGAGTAAAGCAGCATAAAGTTATCCAAAAGCAGTGTGTAAGACTGGTGGAGGAGAACATGATGCCAAGATGCATGAAAAAAACTAATTAAAAAACAGGTCAGTTTGTCAGTTTGTCTGATTTTGCTATTTATAGGTTTATGTTTGAGTAAAATTAACATTGTTGTTGTATTCTATATACTACAGACAACATTTCTCCCAAATTCCAAATACAAATATTTTCAATTAGAGCCTTTATTTGCAGAAAATGAGAAATGGCTGAAATAATAAAAAAGAAGCAGAGCTTTTAAGAAAGTTCATATTCATTAAATAGTTTTAAGAGTTCAGAAATCAATATTTGGTGGAATAACCCTGGTTTTTGGCATCTTGGCATCATGTTCTCCTCCACCAGTCTTACACACTGCTTTTGGATAACTTTATGCTGCTTTACTCCTGGTGCAAAAATACAAGCATTTCAGTTTGGTTTGATGGCTTGTGATCATCCATCTTCCTCTTGATTATAATTCAGAGGTTCTCAATTTGGTAAAATTCTATATAATTTCTTAATCTTAAAAATTAAAATAGAAATTATATCTGAGGTGTGTGACGAAACAACACCATAAATTCCTCTGTACAGTCTGATCTAAGTGTGTGTGTGTGTGTGTGTGTGTGTGTGTGTGTGTGTGTGTGTATGATTCTCGACACTGTACCGTGTGTATTATACCCGTCTCTCGCCCGTCGCCATGACAACTGCCCATGCCCACAGACCCTCACAACCAGCCCATTAAATACTTATTTCAATGACTCCAGATCAAAGCAGCAGATTAGGAACAGAACAGTGACTTATCCCTTATAAATCACCACCGTCCCCGATGCCACCAGCCATTCCTGCGTTATATTAATCTATGAATCACGCTGTCGGATAATAACGCTCGCCGTGCTCACGCCGCGCTCGCGCCATAATTTCAGCGCGGGGGCCGGAGGGGGGCGGGGTTTATGGCATGCTATTTGCATCTCTTTATTTTATTGAGTCAGGAAAGGATTTGTTATTATAATGACTCATTTACTGTTTAAAAAAACAATAATAAAAAATCCCCCACTCTACCAAAGCTCATATGTACATTTAAAAAGCTTCACAAAGTGCTCTACCCAAGAACCTGCAAATAAAATATATAATTAAGGAAATATATAAATATAAACTGAATAATGAAAAGTGAATCAAAACATTTTAAAGTGCAAGACCAGAGCAGTAATAACAAAACAAAAAAAAACAGACTGTAGCAACTCCATCTCATGTCTAGCTAACCATGGATAGAGTACTTAACATCTAGCTAATTTCAGTTACAGTAGGAAATGCGTACCTGATTATGGCTAGAGTTCTTAACATTGAGCTAACCTGAGTTAGAGCAGGTAATGTCTAGCTAATTAAGGCTAGAGTACTTAACATCTAGCTATTAAAAGAGAGAGTGGTTAATGTCTAGCTAACCATGGCTGGAGTTCTTAACATCTAGCTAACACGAGAGAGAGTGGTTAATGTCTAGCTAACCATGGCTGGAGTTCTTAACATCTAGCTAACATCAGCAAGATTAGTTAACATTAATATTTAACATGTAGTAAATGTCTAGCTAACCACAGCTAGTGGAGCTATTAAATCCAGAAACCAGCTAGTAAAGTTAACATCTAACTAACATCAGCTGGAGTAGCTAATATCTAGACATTACTTAGAGTAGTTAACATATAGTTAAATTTACATTTACTTTCAACTAGAGTACTGGGCATCTAACTAAAAACCTTTAGAGTAATCGACATCTAGCTAACTTCAGCTGGAGTAGGTAACATCTAGACTTAAGTTTGAGAAGTTAACATCCAACTAGTCCAGTTAACATCTACTGTAGAAAACATGAACTAGACTAGGTAGTATCTAGACATCTTTAAGAGTAGTTAACATCTAGTTAAATTTACATCTAATATTAAATACAGTCATCTAGAATAATCAACATCTAGCTAATATCAGGTAGAGTATCTAATATATAGGTAATATCAGGTAGAGTATCTAATATATAGCTAATTTCAGGTAGAGTAGTTGCTAATACAAGGTATAGGTGCTAATATATAGCTAATATCATATATAGTAGCTAATATACAGCTAATATCTAGCTAATATCATCTAGAGTAGCTAATATCTAGCAAATATCTAGCTAATATCATATATAGTAGCTAATATCTAGCTAATATCAGGTAGAGTAGATAATTTGTAGCTAATATCAGGTAGAGTAGCTAATTTGTAGCTAATATATAGCTAATGTCTAGCTAATATCATCGAGAGTAGCTAATATGTAACTAATATCTAGCTAATATCATCTAGAGTAGCTAATATCTAGCTAATATAATCTAGAGTAGCTAATATCTAGCTAATATAATCTAGAGTAGCTAATATCTAGATACCGCTCACCAGGTAAAAGAAACCCAGTTTAAGTAAGTACAGTATTTTCAGTGGTACGTCAAAAATCATTTCATTCTTCGTCCGTTTTATGAAGTATTCATATATATATATATATATATATATATATATATATATATATATATATATATATACATATTTTTTTTTACTTTTATTGTCCTGCAGGTGTGAGCTACAGGTGATAGCTGCTAGCTGTAACGCTGCTGTGCTGAACTCTGAGGGACGTTATTGAGCGAGGACACCACACGCTCAGCGGTTCTTATTAAACTCATATCTCTGAGCTCAGAGCAGGACTGAAACGCCACTAGAGATTTTTCCAGAACCCCCTCGAGAGGCTGAACTGCGTCAGCGGGGTCACGCTAACCTGCTGAAACCAGACCGAGCTGTAGACCTGCCTCGCTAAACCATTAGCCACCGTGAAGACTCAGCATGTCTCCATGCTAGAGTCCAGCTAGCAGCTACGTACACATGCTAAATCACTGCTCAGTACACACTAACGTCTGAGTACAGAACATGGGTCAATCTTCATTTTGGAACCATGTCACAAAGGTTGGAGGGTTAAAAAAAAGCCTAAAATATTTGGGACAATTCCAAGAGTCAGTATATACATTTTCACAGTTAACCTAAGATTAAAAGCACATTTTCCTTATTATTTATTTGATTTTCCTGTTTTAAATTTTATTTCAAAGGCGCTTTACATATGTAAAATAGCTTGTCACATAACCAATTTTCACACTTGAACTTTTTTTTTTTCAAATCTTTTGAGATTTCATAAAACAGATTTACTATATGCATGATTAACATCATACTACATAAAAAAAATGTATTTTATTAGAAAAATATTTTTGTCACAAAGATTTTGGTCACTGGTGTTATCAGGACTCTTATATTATATTTATTATAAATATTGTTAGCTCTGTTAAACTGTGTCCTGGGTCAAAGGTTGTCAAAGAATAAGGCATGAGAAGATGAGACCATACCTGCTCATTTTATTTTTTATTAATTTGACGATAATTCTCTTTATCTCGATAATCAGGCAGCACATAACTTCTTTGTGTCACTGGTGTTTTATGTGCTTGAATTGTTAAAAAATGATTTTTCATCAAATATATTGCCTTATGTCTTTAATTTCATTGATTTTACTTAGTTACACGTGGTCTCTCTATTTCCAATGAGGCAGGCTTTTCACAAAATCCTCTATTTTAACTGAAATGTCACTGGTGTTACAGATGTGTTACCATTTGGTGTTTTTGTCCTTTTTCATGATTTTTTAAATTAAAGTATCTTGCATGAAATGTTAGAATCATTCATTCTTATATCAGCTGTTTAAATTATTATTATTATTTTTTTTAATAGTATAGAAAGATGCCTTTAAGTATAAAGAAAGAGCGCTTTATTTTTGTTATTTTCAGTGCTTGTGTATAAACATACTTTGGTAACATGTTAAGTTAAATGTAATTTATTCATCACATTCAGCCACATTGTAATTTCAATTAAAAATAAATAAATTGATGACAAAATAAATTCTTCAAGATGGGATACCACCATTGAGAAATTGACCGAAACTTTGCATTTTATGTTAAAATATATTAAAATCTATTTGGAATTAAGCTCTCCATTTTGCATATTTGGTAAGTGGAGTTGTTAATAGACATTTTAAGGTTGTTTGTTTCTGGGACAATTTAAATAGATTTTTTTAAATGTATCCACTTGAATTCCCACTCCAAATAGAGAATTAACCACATACAGAATATCAGCAGTTCATCTGATTTAAACATGTGCTTTTGCTGTCATGCTAAGTCTGGGATTAAAGATTTTTCAATATTTTGGTTATTTCTCATATTTAAAAGACTTCAGACTACACACAAATCATATCAAGTTTTTATTTTAAATTTTTATTTACTGTTATGCATGCATTCATCCTGTTACAACAAGCCGTACACTCTGTAAAAATTAAAACGTCTAGAAAACTCAAAATTTCAAAGCAACTTACTGCACTTAATTTTTGAGCTTTGAGGCCAACTTCAAATTTTTACAGTAAAAAAAGTAATGTGCCAACTCCAAATATTTATTCCAGATATTTCATTTTCAAAATGTAGAGTAACAGACTGGTTATAAACTGACTCGAGAGGAAGTGACTCAATCAGAATGAGTGGGTTTTTAACAGACTTCACCTCAGTGGAGTTCAGCTCGCTAAAGCTAAACGCAGCCGTGTGATTTGGATTTTTTATATACAGCCATGCATCAAACCCCGCTAGCGCTTCGCCATGCTAACCGCCTGCCTGATTAGTGGTTGAACAAATGCGGTGTTGATTCTGGAGCTTCGCTGTATGGAATATTAATTCCCTGCAATCTGCCCGAGTTTCAAACCCTGCGACTGAGAGGAGGGCGGCCGCCTAGCAGCGGCGTTGCGGCGGCTGCTAATTGAGTAGCGCTATTCAGGTGGCAGTTAAGCTCACTAATTGGCTCTCCTCAGTTCATCACCGGCGAATCAAGCGTCTCGGGGTGTCACGCCTGGTCCGCCGGTGGTTATTAACGGGCTCGCTCTCTGCATTTGAGTCAGGTGGTTAATTTTAATGGCGCAAATATGTTGCGACGTCGGTCGCTACTCTCCAACGTTAGCGAGACGCTAAGGAGAGGAGGAAGAAGAGCGGCTGACAGACGCCCGTCGAGAGAAGAGCTATTATAAACGCTTACATAACTCGTGTTGCTGTTTTACTGTATACGATGGCGTGCTGTGCAGTTTATAGGGCCCGCTCGCTTCTATAATGACCTCCATTTCGCTAATCTGCATGCTACACTAGACGCGCCGGCAGTTAGCGCTAACAAATGGAGCCCAACCTTTAATAGCCGCCGACGAAACGTTAAATTTATGCAATTCATTCATTATGCAGAAAAATAGGAATGGGTTTTTTTGGGGGGGGTCCCATTTGTCTTGGTTTTAAATTGAAAATTAACACGCCGTGACATTTCCCAGTATAGAGCCACTGCAGACTCAGGAAAATATCAACTTAGCGCTTAGCCCAGATGTGACACATATGTAGAGTCTTCTTAAAAAGAGCCAAGTAGCTGCATTTCTGAAAATTACTGGAGTCTGCAGACTCTTCAGTAAAGGTTTTAAAGCGATAGTAGAAGCTGAAAAAAACCCACCACTGCATCATACCACCTTACAATATAGTCGATTAGCAAATCAACCAATCAGCTGCCTTAGTTTTATTGGATTAAATCAAAATATCGTCATTAAAGCATTTATTTGCAGAAAAATAGAAATGTCCGAAATAACAAAAAAGATGCAAATCTTTCAGACCTCAAATAATGCAAAGAAAAAGCATATAGAAGTTCATATTCATAAAGTTTTAAGAGTTCATAAATAATCAATATTTGGTGGAATAACCCTGATGGTTTTTAATCACAGTTTTCATGCATCTTGGAATCATGTTCTCCTCCACCAGTTTTACACACTGCTTTTGGATAACTTTATGCTGCTCCTGGTGCAAAAATTCAAGCAGTTCAGTTTGATTTGATGGCTTTTGATCATCCATCTTCCTCTTGATTATAGTCCAGAGGTTTTCAATTTGGTCAAATCAAAGAAAATCATAATTTGTGTCAAAAAAATACTTTTTGTTGATACTAATAGTTGGTTGCTTTGGTGTTGCTTAGTGGTTTAAAGGTGGTTGCTTTGGTGTGGGTTAGTGGTTCATAGATGTTGCTGTGCTGCTGCTAACTGGTTGATAGGTGGTTGATAGGTGGTTGCTATGGTGTTGGTTATTGGTTGATAGGTGGTTGCTAGGATGTTGCTTACGGGTTTAGATGGGTGGCTATAGTATTGCTTAGTGGTTGATGGGTGGTTGCTATGGTGTTGGTTAGTGGTTGATAGGTGGTTGCTATGGTGTTTATTTATATTTTATTTTTATTTACCTATAAAATACATGAACAAAACTTTTTACTGTTTGTTATATGTATATCGTGTAGGACAATGTACAGGACAAATATCTAAAACTCTGAAACTAAAATTTAGTTTACTTATACTCTCCCATTAGCCCCACCCACTTTACCCTGATAGGATGCCTGGATCTGTTTAGTTTCTCTCCAGTATTTTGCTGATATTGTTTTAAATATAAAGTAAAACAAACAAACGCCTTACCTGATTTACAGCACCCAGGATAAAATGATGATGATGATGCATAATGGTTGATAGGTGGTTGCTAAGGAGTTGCTTAGTAGTTAATAGGTGGTTGCTATGGGGTTATGTAGTGGTTGATAGGTGTTTGCTATGGTGTTGGTTAGTGGTTGATAGGAGGTTGCTATGGTGTTGGTTAGTGGTTGATAGGTGGTTGCTATGATGTTGCTTACTGGTTGATAGGTGGTTGTGTTGGTGTTGGTTAGTGGTTGATAGCTGGTTGCTATGGTGTTGATTGGTGGTTGATGGAGGGAGGTTGCTATGGTGTTGGTTAGTGGTTGATAGGTGTTGATATGATGCTGCTTACTGGTTGATAGGTGGTTGCTATTGTGTAGGTTAGTGGTTGATAGGTGGTTGCTATTGTGTAGGTTAGTGGTTGATAGGTGGTTGCTATGATGTTGCTTAGAATTTGAGAGGTGGTTGCTATGGTGTTGCTTAGAGGTTAATAAGTGGTTGCTTTCTGTTCACTTTCTCTTTAGTATTTTGCTGATATTATTTTAAATATAAAGTAAAACAAACAAACAAACACCTTACCTGATTTACAGCACCCAGGATAAAAAGGTAAAAAAGTAAAATAATTTTGTCAAACTATCACTTTAAGGTAATATCCATGCAGGTTCTGTAGCGTCTGTGTGCAATTTGTCCTGCTATCTCAGCTCCCGGAGGACGAATCCCTGCCCTTCCCATTTGTCTTTTTTCTTCAGTGTCTTTTACACTTATCTGAACAAGCAGCCCTTGACCTGCTCGTCCCCCGTCCGCCCATACAGCCAGACCATAATAACACTGGACGTATACCTTAATTGAATTATAAAGAGCTCGCTCTGTATTCTAGCCCTGCTTCTATTGAATAAAACTGACCTGCTGCTAACGTCTCTCTGCTTTAAATCATTCCTGAGCAAACTGTGATACACTGCACTTATTATACTCTATTATTTACCTATATACTGACGATCTATTTATATATATACATTTGTAAGTATCCTTCATATCGAATGATACAGAATATAGGACACTCTGTAGTTGTGTATCTGTTTCACTATATACTTTATTATTCTCCTCTTTTCACCCTGTTCTTCAATACTCAGAACCCACGGCATAGAAAACCACCATAGAGATACAGCTATTATTATTAAATATGTTATCTTTCTGCGTTTAAATATCAGCAGAGCTTCTGAAAATATCTACACTGATGGGCGTAGTGTTCTGGTTATGAAATGAGGTGTGTTCAGGTACATTTCTGGAGTTTTGCTTGTTTGCTTGTTATCTTGGTAACAGAAAACACAGGAGCTCCACTGACTGAATACAACCTAGACCAACAGTCAGACGTTCATCGCTATCTCGGTAACATAGGTGCGCCGAGCCGAGCGTACACCACCACCTATTACACACACATGAACACACAGCAGCACAAACCCAACTTTTACGTCGACAATAAACAGAATAGTAAATAATTTAACATCGCTGTTCCCGTAATAAATGATCTGCTGGAGCTCCTTCACAGCGTCAACCAGCAGCTCAGTTTCCTCTGCTGAGAAGCGTTTGTTGGACACGTCCAGGTAGCTGCACCGTTACAATAGCAATCTGCCAAAGACAGAGCTCACCTGGTTCTACTCTTAAAGGGAAGGATGAGCAAGAGAGAGACACTCTGATTGGTTAATTTCACGTTACGCCCAAAGCACAGACGAGTACACCTTGGTGCAGAAATACTTTTCCCATCGATACGATAGCAAAGACTCACTCATAAAAAATAATGACCTTAAATATTACTAAAGTGGGCCCTATATCTGATTTGTGTGGTACACACCTGTACTCGAAGCAAAGAAACATATTCTGGCAGATAGGCAGAATTCAGCACAACACCTGGAAATAAAGGCAACTCAATGAACTGATTGACTGCATTCTACAAACCAATCAGTGCAGAGTATAGTGAGACTCCAAAACCAAAACTATCCAGACTAAATACAGTACAGAAAACAAGGTAACACACATCAAGCTTAGTTCAGACTCTGGTAGAGTTGAGTTTCAGTTTTAAGACCGGGTTCAGCTCTGTCCAAATGTGAGAACACATTCATCAGTTATCATTCTGTACATTCATATAATTTAGTATTTATTTATGCTTTTGCTGTTTTATAGAAGCGTAAAAAAGTGTGACGGTGAACGTAGCCGTTGAGTTCACTCTGCTTGGAATCGTGGGTAACCATGGTAATGCGTGGCCTCTCCTGGCAGATTTCTTTAGAATATTATAAGACATATATTATAAAACACATGTTTATCTGCTGTATATTATATTATATTTTACTTTTCTGAACTTGACTGATCTTTTGAAGAGCCTTGGATGTCGATCCCAGAGGCTTTTCTTACGCCATGAAAGATTCTCAGTTATTTACAGTACATTTCTGCTTCTGTTTATGTTTATTCACATACATTATAAAACCCATACTCCGTGTACTCCACTGTACTACTCTACTCTCATTATACTACCCTATATATGCCCCTATTCTACTTATACTCCACTATACTACCATCTTCTTTCTAAACCCTATACCACCTATATGCCCCTATTCTAGTCTATATTCCCTATTCAACACTATACTACTTATACTAACCCTTTAATTCACATATTCCTCTATTCTACTCTGTACTCCTTATACTCTACTATACTATCATATACTACTTATACTAACCTTATAATCCCTATACTCCCTTATTCTACTCTATAATACCATACACTACCATATACTACTTATAATAAACCCTATATGCCCCATTCTACTCTATAATCACGATTCTCCACTATACTACCCTATACTTTCAATCCTATACTCCCTGGTCTATTATATAATACCCTATGTTCCATATACTATACTACACCACTATACTACCCCTGTATTACTGTACTATCACTATACTATACTGTCCAGTAATACCATATACCACCCTATACTCCCTTATTCTAATCTATATTACCATCAAACTTCTCTATACTCCTTATACTACCCTGTACCACTCTATACTCCCCTATATTTCCTTATGCTACAGTATATGCCCTATATTTGCTATGCTACCCTACACTACACTATATTCACTATTTCATCCTATACATTAAACAGTTGTTCAGAATGTATAAGGGAATTTAAATTGTCTGATGATCTGATTATAACGCCGTTTTTTAAAGGCTGCTTCGGACAGTCTGATTGGCTGAACCCTAAACGATGTTAAACTTCTGTAGAGTAAAGTCTGGCTGAGCGAGAGCAGCAGGAAGGTGCAGGGCGGGACTTCCTGTTTAACATCAGAACTGGCGATACGTCCTGACACTGTAAATACGCTGCATCAGCTGTATCTAATCTTAGCCGCCCCCAGGGCAGAGTGGACCTGATTACAGCTCTACAGCCCTGTTTTACCGCTCTCTCTCTCTCTCTCTCTCTCCCTCTCCCGTTCTCTCTGTTTTACTGCTCTTTCTCTCCACTCGCTCTCTCTCTCTCCTCCCATTCTCTGTTTTACCGCTCTCTCCCTCTCCTCCTGTTCTCTCTCTTTTACCGCTCTCTCTCTCTCACCTCCAGTTCTCTCTGTTTTACCGCTCTCTCCTCCCGTTTTCTTTTTGTCCTCCTGTTCTCTCTTTCTCCTCCAGTTCTCTCTGTTTTACCACTTTCTTTCTCCTTCCATTCTTTTTTTACCGCTCTCTCTCTCCTCCTGTTCTCTGTGTTTTACCTCTCTCTCTACCTCACGCTCTCTCTCCTCCCATTCTCTCTGTTCTCTCTCTCCTCCCGTTCTCTCTGTTTTACTGCTCTCTTTCCTCCCGTTCTCTCTGGTTTACCACTCTCTCTCTCTCCTCCCGTTCTCTCTGTTTTACCTCTCTCTCTCTCCTCCCGTTCTCTGTTTTACCGCTCTCTCCTCCCATTCTCTCTGTTTTACCGCTCTCTTTCCCTCCTCCCGTTCTCTCTGTTTTACCGCTCTCTTTCCCTCCTCCCGTTCTCTCTGTTTTACCACTCTCTCTCTCTCCTCCCGTTCTCTGTTTTACCGCTCTCTTTCCCTCCTCCCGTTCTCTCTGTTTTACCTCTCTCTCTCCTCCCCTTCTCTCTGTTTTACCTCTCTCTCTCCTCCTGTTCTCTGTTTTACCGCTCTCTCCTCCCATTCTCTCTGTTTTACCGCTCTCTCTTTCCCTCCTCCTGTTCTCTCTGTTTTACCGCTCTCTCTCTCCTCCCCTTCTCTCTGTTTTACCGCTCTCTCTCTCCTCCCGTTCTCTCTGTTTTACCGCTCTCTCTCTCCTCCCCTTCTCTCTGTTTTACCGCTCTCTCCTCCCATTCTCTCTGTTTTACCGCGCTCTCTCTCTCCTCCCGTTCTCTCTGTTTTACCGCTCTCTCTCTCTCCTCCCATTCTCTCTGTTTTACCGCTCTCTCTCTCTCCTCCCATTCTCTCTGTTTTACCGCTCTCTCTCTCTCCTCCCATTCTTTCTGTTTTACCGCTCTCTCCTCCCATTCTCTCTGTTTTACCGCTCTCTTTCCCTCCTCCCGTTCTCTCTGTTTTACCACTCTCTCTCTCTCCTCCCGTTCTCTGTTTTACCGCTCTCTCTCTCTCCTCCCGTTCTCTGTTTTACCGCTCTCTTTCCCTCCTCCCGTTCTCTGTTTTACCGCTCTCTTTCCCTCCTCCCGTTCTCTCTGTTTTACCACTCTCTCTCTCTCCTCCCCTTCTCTCTGTTTTACCGCTCTCTCTCTCCTCCCATTCTCTGTTTTACTGCTCTCTCCTCCCGTTCTCTCTGTTTTACCGCTCTCTCTCTCCTCCCGTTCTCTGTTTTACCGCTCTCTTTCCCTCCTCCTGTTCTCTCTGTTTTACAGCTCTCTTTCCCTCCTCCCGTTCTCTCTGTTTTACCGCTCTCTCTCTCTCCTCTCGTTCTCTCTATTTTACCGCTCTCTCGCCTCCCGTTCTCTCTGTTTTACCGCTCTCTCTCTCTCCTCTCGTTCTCTCTGTTTTACCGCTCTCTCTCCTCCCGTTCTCTCTGTTTTACCGCTCTCTCTCTCTCCTCCCGTTCTCTCTGTTTTACCGCTCTCTCTCTCTCCTCTCGTTCTCTCTGTTTTACCGCTCTCTCTCTCCGCCGCATGTCGGTATCAACAGTCAACAGGGTTGAAAGCCGCCCGTTTCAGGCCGGGATTATTTCTGTAAGCTTTTCCACTCGGCTGCTCTCTTGATAACTTCGCCTTGTGTTCTGCTTCCCTAAGCCCCTTATAATTGCATTTTCATATGTTTTTTTTTCGGAATACATTGCGGTATTTACTTCGTGCTAAAGAAAGAGTTGCCAGCACTCGTTTTTTTCCCTTCTTTCTCAACCCACTTAATCACTCACTTCTTCTTCTGCGTATATGTCAGTCACGTTCTGAACAGGGCTGTTCTACACAAGGCCGGTGTAGAATTAAGTTTATTCATGCTGCTGAGATAAAGAGCAGGAATGAAAGGAACTCTGCATATATTTAATGCCAAGACGGTCAGCAAACAATTATAATAACAGTGCTGCTGTGGTTTCCCAGTTGGTGGTTGCGGTGTTGATAGGAAGTTTAGATACTACGCCGTATACCACCATATAGTGTCTACTGTACATAGTCCTATACTTCCTACAATCCTTATACTCTTTACAATTCCCATATATTACCCTTTATTTCCTATACTAGCCTTTACTCTTAAGTCCCTAGTTCTCTATATTCCCTCTACTGACCTATAATATCTATACTACCCTATACTGGCCATAATCCCCTATATTGTCCCATAATGTTCTCTGTACTGCTCTATATTCCCACATATACCCTATCCCCCTATAAAAATTGAAATATTTTTCCTATACAACTATTAACTGCACTACACTGCCCAATTCTTCATATACTCTTTACTTTAAGTCCCTATAGTTCTCTATATAGTGCCCTATTATTTCTATGCTACCCTACATTGCCTATACTATATTATACTGCCCGTAATTCTCTACATTACCCCATACTGTTCTTTCTATGCTACTCTATAATTTCCGCCATATCCCCCCTATACTCCCTATACAAATTGAAATTACCATATTCCACCCTATACAATATATATATTACCATATACTCCCTATATATACTTCTTACACTACCCAGTTTTTCCTATATATATTTATTCCTATCCTTTACTGCACTATACTAACCAATCCTCCATATATTACCCTTTGTTTCATTTACTTCCCTTTACTTTTTAAGTCCCTATAGTTATCTATACTCCTTGTACTGATTTATCATTTCTATACTATCTTAAATTGCATATATTAGATTATATTGCCCATAATCCCCTATATTACCCTATACTGTAGTCTCTATACTACTCTATACTTCCCCATACTCTCCCTTTACAGATTTAAACTACCCCATACTCCCCTATACCACCATATACTATACTCTTTACCCTATACTTCATATACTGCACTATGCTATGCATTTTTCCATATATTGGCCTCTATGTCATATACTACCCTTTACTCTTAACTCCCTATAGTTCTCTATACTTCATGTATAGCCCTATATATTCTATAGTACCCTATATTGCCTGTACTACCCTATACTCGCTATACAAAAAAAAAAAAAAAAACACATACTCCCTTATACTACCCGTACTGCAATTCTCTATATATTATCCTCTATGTCCCTATAGATCTCTACATACAGGTACTGCCCTATAATTCTATACTATCCTATACTGCCCAATATACTCTATACTATCCAATACTACTCCATATCACCTACAGTAGCCTATATTACCCCTCACTACCCTATACTACCCTGTACTTTCTATACTGCCATACAGTACTTCCTGTGAAAAGATGTTGTCCATAATTATGTCAAATTGGTCTCTTGGAGCCAAGCGAATATTGTCTCTGCAAGAAATATACAGAGGCCTTTAGCTGTTGACAAGGTGGTTCATGTGGTGTCGCTACGTGTTTTGGTTGAAATGCTGTTGCTAGGTGGTTTGATGCTGTGGTATCCCAGGTGGTGACTGTGGTGTTGCCTAATGGTTGATAGAAGGTTCCTGTAGTGTTGCTAGGTAGTTTAGTTGTGATGGTGTTGCTAGGTGGTCGCTAAGATTTCGTAGATAATTAATATGTGGTCCACTCGTCTTGTATTCTGCTTCGCTAGCTCCCTTTTAACCACATTTTATATATAGTTTGAAAGATAGGATTGCAAGCAGATTTTTGTCTACTTTCTTAATTCCCTTTGACATTTTCTTCTTCTTCTTCTTCATCTCCACGTTTGCCAGTCATGTTCTGAGCAGGGCTGATGTAGGCGAGGCCGGAGTTGAATTAATATCATTCACGGCGTGGAGATAAAGAGCAGGAATGAAAGGAACTCTGGCTATCTTTAACACCAAGGACATCAGTAAACAACAAAAATAACAATAACGACATGCGAGCGAGCTAACAGAAGATGTCCCAGATGTTGGGATGAAAGGGTTCGCCGGTGTTCAGCAGTTGCAGGCCGGGGGACAAGCTGACCTACTTTACTTACATCTGAGTTTAGTTACAACCCTGCAGCCAAATCCCAGGCCTTCCACAGGTTTTATACCAACGTATAGAACTTTAAACTGGAGAAAGAGCAATTTAAATATAATATATGTACCGTTATTTTCGCACTATAAGGTGCACCGGATTATAAGGGACATGTTAAGAGACGTCATAAGAATTTTCTGGTGGTGGGGAGTAACTATGTAAGTTAAGTAAAGCTACGCTAAGTAAACAAAACTGTAACATAAAAAACATTTTCTTTTAAAATCTAGTCAGAGCTGGATGTTAATCTACACAGATCTCTCCCCTGAAAACTGTTTATTTGGGTGAGTAAACTGCTTCTGTTTCCCAAATTTCTCCAGCACTAAGGCTGGAGCATTAGCATTAGCGGCTAACACACCTTATTTCTAGATCATAACACTATCACATCAGTGTAGATATAACAAAAGCAGTGTGTAAGACAGGTGGAGGAGGAGAACATGATGCCAAGATACAAAAAAAACTGTGATTAAAAACCAAACACGGTTATTCCACCAAATATTGATTAATTCTGAACTCTTAAAACTACTTTATGAATATGAAGTTGTTGTTTTATTTGTGTTATTTGAGGTCTGAAAGCTCTGCATCTTTTTTTGGGGTTATTTCAGCCATTTCTTTGCCATTTTCTGCAAATAAATGCTCTAAATGAGAATATTTTTATTTGGAATTTGGGCGAAAAGGTTGTCTGTAGTTTATAGAATAAAACAACAATGTTCTTTTTATTCAAACATAAACCTATAAATAGCAAAATCAGAGATTAGCAAGCTAAATCAGTATAGCTTTTAGTGCAGCAGCTACCTGCCTTCTGTCACGCACACACTCACACTCACACACACACACACTTTCCCCTTCCCTGCCTCACCGCAGAGACAGCGACTGGCGTCATATTAGCGAAATCTTGACACCTGAAAGCGGAAGCGGTTTTCAGCCGAGGTTTCCCCGGCCCGTTTGATCACTCCGCCGGCTCACTCCTCACTCTCTGAACGTCTCACTCTGCGGCGATGATGCAGGTGAGTAACAGCTCCTCCGCCCCTGAAGAGAATTAATTCAATTCCCCCGCTTTAGAGCGGCTGCAGAAGCATCAATCAACCCTTCGTACAGGGGCCCAGCACTTACGCAAGTGTGTGTGTGTGTGTGTGTGTAATAGAGTAGCTCTGTGTAAGAACTGAATCTTCACAGGATCAGAGATGTACCGCAAACAATATCCAGACCTCCACCCGCGCCGCCTTCCATCAAACACACTTTAACTGCAGCTACACTTTAACTGTTATGACCATAGATTATATACTAAGTAATCCCACCAACATGACCATTCCAATGCAGACGATTAATCTGTAAATCTTAATGCATTCATTGTTTTAAATGCAAATTAATCATGTTACCAACTAGCGTTATTAGCATCGCTAATGTCGAGTTCATAAGGCAGCAAGATTTCTTTCAATTTATGATGAAATGTGGATTAAATCTTATAACTAACTCTCATTGCAACCAAATAACATTATAGTCAACCACAGGTGAACATCACAGCAGCCAACCAGGAACCACCTAGTAACCACCTAACAATCATTTTAGACACTTCGTAGAAACTACATAGGAGATCATAGGAACAACCAAGGAACACCACAGCACAACAACCTTGATATCCCAATAGCCACCTAGCAACCAATTAGCAACCACACAGGATACGATAGGAACCACAGAGAAACACCACAGCAACCAACACGGATACTCTAGTATCCAACTAGTAAACAATAAGCAACTTGATAGCGACCACATGGGGCACTATAGCAATCATAGTGGAGTACAACAGCAACCAACCTGGATATCCTAGTAGCCACCTAGCAACCACATGGGATACCATAGGAACAACCAAGGAGCAGCACAGCAAACAACCTGGATACCCTAGTAGCCACCTAGCAATCTTTTAGCAACTATATAGCAACTACATTGGGTACCATAGCAACCACAGAGTAACACTACATCAACCAACCTGGATTTCCTATTAGCCACCTAGCAACCACATAGGATACCATAGGAACAACCAAGGATCACCACAGCAAACAACCTGGATACCCTAGTAGCCACCTAGCAACCTATCAGCAACTTCATAGGAACAACCGACAAATACGGATACCACAGCAACCAACATGGATACCCTAGTAACCATTTAGCAACCCACTTAGAGACTTAACAAAAACTACATAGAAGACCATAGGAGTCACTGAAGAAAACCACAGCAGCCAATATAGATAACCTAGTAGCCGTCTTGCAACCAATTAGCAACCTTATAGCGACCACATGGGTTACCATAGCAACCATAGAGGAGTACCACAGAAACCAACCTGGATACCCTAGTAGCCACCTAGTAACCAATTAGCAACTTCAAAGTAACCACATGGGGTACTATAGCAACCATAGAAGAGTACCACATCAACCAACCTGGATATCCTAGTAGCCACCTAGCAACCACATGGGAAACCAAAAGGAACAACTGAGGAACACTGCAACAAACAACCTGGATACCCTAGTAGCCACCTAGCAATTATTCAGCAACTTCATAGCAACTACATTGGGTACCATAGCAACCACAGAGTAACACTACATCGACAATCCTAGTAGCCACCTAGTATCCAATCAGCAACTTTATAGCAACCACATGGAAAACCATAGGAACAACCGATAAACACCCCATTAACCAACCTAGTAAACAATTAGCAACATCATGGGATACCATAGGAACCACAGATGAATATCACAGCAACCAACATGGATACCCTAGTAACCACCTAGCAACCTATTAGAGACTTTATAGAAACTACATAGAAGGCAATGGGAGATACAGATGAACACCACAGCAGCCTATATAGATACCCTAGTAGTTACCTAGCAATCAATCAGCAACTTCATAGCGACCACAAAGGATACAATAAAAACCACAGAGGAACTTCAAAGCAACCAACATGGGTACCCTAGTAACCACCTTGCAACCAATTAAAGACTTTATAGCAACCACTCAGGATACCATAAAGGCCTCGGCATACTTCCAGCGAAACGAATTTCGTGAGCATTGCACGAAGTCAAGCGCGCTTTCGCGAGCTTTCGAGCTGGCATACTTTCTGCGGCTTCGCTTTGCCTGTCTCGTATGCTCCACAACTGCAGGTGGTGCTGTTACGTTAGTAAAGCTTAGTTTCATGACTACCGGAAAACCATCGCGCTCTGTCTAAACAAGCTCCGGTATGGCAACGTGAAATACTATAAAACGTGTGAATCGTAAAGGTGAGGGTACCGCTGTACCTGCTCAGCCAGCCTTTCTTCAAAATTGCCATGTTTGTTTTCTTGGCACGCCTCTTTTTTAACGACCAATCACAGCCTTTGTCGCGTTGTGTCTTCGGCCGTGGAGTTCGCCCAGCTTCCATGTGCACGACACGGCGAACGAAGCCCCTGTGCGACGTCCGCGCCTGTTCGTTTTCTCCGCAATTACGTCACATTGTTCGCTAGAGCCACGCGAACGTCGTCTCCGCATGAAGTATGCCGAGGCCTTAAGAACAACAGAAGAACGTCACAGCAGCCAATCTGGATAGCCTATTATTCACCTAGCAACCAATCAGAAACTTCATAGCGACCACATGGGATGCAGTAGCAACTACTTAGCAACCTCAACAACAACAACACCCTAGCAACCCCTCAACAACACAATAGCACTGCCTGGAGTACCATAGTAACCACCTAGCAACACATTAAACTGCACAGCTACACTGCACACATCTGTGATCATTAAAAGAAGATTATTTAAACATTATCCAACCAAATCAGTCAAATCAATCAATTCCTAAGAGTAGCCCCGCTCCTTCTCATGAATAATATGGCATAGTAAGATTTATAAACTAGTTTCTGGGGGATGTAGTAATGTAGTAAAAATGTAGTAATATTAGCACAGGGCTAAAGCTAACTGTTGGACACTGTTAAACACTGGAGATGGATAGACTAGAGTTTCGAAGAGAAAAAAACGGGGTGTAAAGTGGGTGGGGCTGTTTTGTCATTTGGGCGTGGGGATGGGCGGCGTTACAGATCATACGGCAAACAGTCAGCAGGGGCGCTAGAGCTGTGTTATGCTGCTTATGTGAACACCACCACTTTCCTTCCCACCATCTCGACCTGTTGTTACCATGAGGATGCTGGCTGCCAATCAAACGTCTGTGTGTGTGGTGTGTGTGTGTGTGTGTGTGTGTGTGTTGACTCCATCGGCTTGTCTGTAATGAGCGTTGGGCTTCTGATGGGGACGATTGATTGATACACAGATTTGATCAATAACATGCTGAGCCTCTAGAGGGTGGCGTCAATATCACTTGTTTGTTGACTGTGTTGATGTGTGTGTGTGTGTGTGTGTTTGTGTGTGTGTGTGTGTGTGTGTGTGTGGTCAATTCAGAGAGGTCTTCAGTGATGACCGAACAATGATTGAGGGTAAATATATGGATAGATTTTTTGTCTAATGCAGCTTTACAATAGTGAAGATAGTCCAGAATTTTAATCAGTATATTTCGTTTGTTTATACATTTTAAAATGTCTAGTTGTGTCTCTAGTATGAATGAATGCCATGTGAGCTTTTTTGTGAAAAAAAAAGTGCTCCGGTATAACACTGCTTTAGTCTGGTGGAGGAGTCAGCTGTGAGAAACGGTAGGATTTCAGCTCTTGTTCATGAATATTCATACATTCAAACATATCGCCTCTGATTGGCTAACAGCACTGCGACACCAGGAGGCAGCAAGACAGACAACAGTTAGAAACATTTTAAAATAAAGAAATTTTACACTAATAACAGTCTTTACAATGTCATATGTTACTTTACTTCAACATGTGTAATAATGCTGAACCTGCTAAGTGCAGTTCAGCCACTGTCCTAGTCTGATCGTCTATGTAAAACGCCATATCCCCCAGACATCCTATTTAAACCTATAGTTACTTACAAACAGAGGTGGGTAGAGTCCAGGTCCAGAAAGTACTTTCAGAAAGAAAAGTACAGAAAGTAAAAATCCACCCCGGGGTTTTGTTGGCTGAGCCTCAGCAGCACCCAGGCAGTTGGAACAAACAAAACCTCGGGTGGATTTTTGCTTTAACTAGTGTAAACAAAACTCTTCTAAACTGTTTTTACACCTACTTATCTCAATTGTACTTGGCTGGTGTTCCTCCATAGACTAATTCTAACCATTTGTTATTTATCTCTGAATTACTGGGTAAAGTATATAAACACTGATGTGTTATTCGCACAAATAACACAGGAATGAACTGCATGCTGTTCCTAGCGCTGTCAGTTATCTCCTATCTGACAAGACGGCATCAATGCCTTGCTTCAGCACTGCCTGTGGGCGGTCCCGAGCCGAGGTGATGTAGACACAGTGTTTTTCCTGATCAACTCGTTTTTCTAAATATTTTCTTTTACTAGCTGCTGCAGACAATGGAGGTTAAGGAAGAGTTTTATCATGTGCAGCATCATAAACAACTCAGAATTTAGAGAGACCTACTGTATTTCACACAGAACAAGAACAAGAGGATTTTAGCGGAAGGACATCTATAATATTTTGGTCAGGGTTAATGATCATCTCTACCAAGACAAAAACAGGGCAAAAGCCATAATGTATAGCTCTGGAAAAAAATAAGAGAGCTCTTAAAAATAATGAGTTTCTTTGATTTTACCAAATTAAAAACCTCTGGAATATAATCAAGAGGAAGATGGATGATCACAAGCCATCAAACCAAACTGAACTGAACTGCTTGAATATTTGCACCAGGAGTAAAACATAAAGTTATCCAAAAGCAGTGTGTTAGACTGGTGGAAGAGAACATAATTAAAAACCAGGGTTTTTCCACCAAATATTGATTTCTGAACTCTTAAAACTTTATAATTATGAGCTTGTTTTTTTTTTTTTTTTTTTGCATTATTTGCCATTTCTCATTTTCTGCAAATAAATGCTCTAAAGGACAATATTTTTATTTGTAATTTGGGAGAAATGTTGTCTGTAGTTTAAAGAATAAAACAACAATGTTCGTTTTACTCAAACATAAACCTATAAATAGCAAAATCAGAGAAACTGATTCAGAAACTCTCTTCATTTTTTCCAGAGCTGAATATCCATATATTTAAATGAAAAAGTGTGTGTGTGTTGCATTTTTGTCATGTTTCTCATGCCACTAAAGGAAAAACTGTCTTTAACTGAGAAATAGAGAGAGAGAGACAATAGTGTCAGGAACTTCAGACCACAAACAACAGCCTGGGGAAAGAACCAAAAGGAAGAAGAGCAGAAACAGACTCCAGCACGACAAGATACAAACATGTCTCGCTGAGTAAATTCAGACTCAACATGTAAACAAATTAAGATCTGCAAAACCTTCTGTTTTCCATGCAATTAAACGCTAAGGCGCTGGAGCTAACGGACTCTAAACACTGTTCAGTTCCTCGGCACAGTGCATATTTTGTTTTTTATTATATAAAATTCAAATTACTAATACATTTACGAAAAGAGACTTATTTTAAAATGATAGAATTTTTTTTGTATAAAAAAGCACATACTAATGCAACAAACCAGTGATAAATATAAGAAAAGTTATTTAATAATTACTTATTATTAAAATTGCAGCAATAAAAGTGATAGAAATGGCTATGGTTTTTATGCTATTTTAACACAGTTAAACTTAGTGATCTAACTTCAGCACTTTATTGCTAGGGGAAGTGCTGCATGGTGTTACATGGTGTTGCTTGCTGTTATATATTGTTACAAGCTGTTTTGTGTTAAATGTTTTATGCTGTTATGAGGTATTACATTCTGTTACATGGTGTTACACATTGTTATAAGCTGTTACATTCTGTTATGTGGTATTACATGTTGTTATATGCTGTCATGTGGTGTTACATTCTGTTACACAGTGTTACATGTTATATGCTGTTACGTGGTGTTACATTCTGTTACGTGGTGTTACATGTTATATGCTATTAAATGTTATATGCTGTTACATGTTATATGCTGTTACATGTTGTTATGTGGTGTTACATGTTATATGCTATTACATGTTATATGCTGTTACATGTTATATGCTGTTACATGTTTTATGCTGTTATATGCTGTTACGTGGTGTTACATTCTGTCACACGATGTTACATGTTGTTATATGCTGTTATGTGGTGTTACATTCTGTTACACTGTGTACATGTTATATGCTGTTACATGTTTTATGCTGTTATATGCTGTTACATGTTGTTATATGCTGTTACGTGGTGTTACATTCTGTTACATGGAGTTACACGTTATATGCTGTTACGTGGTGTTATATTCTGTTATGTAGTGTTACATGTTATTTGCTGTTACATATTATATGCTGTTACATTCTGTTACTTGGTGTTACATGTTGTTTTATGCTGTTAAATTTTGTCATATGCTGTAATATGCTGTTACATGGTGTTACATTCTGTTACGTGGTGTTGTATGTTGTTATAAACTGTTACATTCTGTTATGTGATGTTACATGTTGTTATATACTGTTACATGTTATATGCTGTTACATTCTATTACGTAGTGTTACATGGTGTTACATGTTGTTTTATGCTGTTATGTTGTGTAACATTCTGTTACAAAGTGTTATATATTGTTATATCCTGTTGTGTGGTGTTCCATTCACTCCTCCTTAACAACCTGACTGGTAAAATTCCTGCGTAAGGCCCACTGCTGATTTTTGGAAAATGTAAATTTTTTAAGTGTGTCTTACACTGTAAAAAATACAGTATTTCTATGTGTATTGTTGCATTGTGGGTGGTCTCTATAGTATTACTAGGTAGTTCCTGTGCTATTCCAGGTGGTTTCTGGATTCTGAATTTCGTGATCATGAAAATACTTATTGTTTTTAAGTGCAGAGAATCTAACATTACCCAAAAACCGATATTATTACAGAGTTTCCTTTATTCCAGAGTGACTCGGTTCACCCGAAGCCGCGAGCAGCCCTCTCAACTGCGCCTTAACTGATAAACGTTTCCATAAAAAGCTGATCCAATTTCTCCAATATGACGCAGTTCCATCAAGAATGCAAATCCTGGTTTATTCAGGCCTCTGATTCAATTATTTCCCCACCAGCATTCGGCATCCTCTCCAAACAGAGAGCATAACAAAAGGCCATTATGTCCTGCTAATTAAATACTCTCCTGATGATACGACATCTGCAATCTGTTCCCATCCGGGATTAGATTATCTCTGATCTGACGCTGCCGTGACCTGTAGCTGTTCATTACTGCAGCGTCCACGCGGATGACGGTGAGAAATCAGCGCTTCAGGGAAATTATGATCAGTTATATGTGACTTTTTATTATAGGCTTTATTTATAGGCTAATTCTCGGCAGCGTATACAATGTTTACAGTATGCAAATGGATATGTTTAGACAGGAAGACACTGCAAATATTGTCTTGACACTAATAAGGCTATTACCGCTAATTGCCCCTAAATTAGCAACTAACATATAGTACAAATACATATTAACATACTACCACCAATTAGACTATAGTACATACAGGTTTGGTTTCCCAGAGAGGGATTAAGCCTAATTGTACACTGTATTTTACTTTCAATAGAAAATCTTAATTCAAAATGCTGTTAACTTTAAATACATAAAAGAATACTTTACTGCACTGGGATTATTATGACTAATCCTATACTGTACACACTAGTGTAAAAAGAGATTCCACGTTGAAAATAATATGTAGTCTCGGACTAGAATTAATTTTACATCCGCTAAAACCAACCCATAAATTCTTTCTGTCAGTTAGTCAGTTGTAGTACTTACAGTTTACCAACAATTAGCCAATTGGACCTATTATACCCTAAATAATACATATTTGGCCCTATTCTAGCGATCTATAGGCAAGTCATCAACAGTGCACCATCAGCAGCTTGGTTTAGGGCAAGTCAGTGTGTCTTTGCTATCGTAACAACAGGAAAAGTACACCTTGCTCAGCTCGAAATGCACAAAAGGTTAATCATGGTTGTGGTTAATTTTGGGCGTAACGTGAAATAAACCAATCAGAGTGTCTCTTGCTCATCATTCCCTTTAAGAGTCAGGTGAGCTCTGACTTTGGCGGATTGCTATTTTAACGGTGCAGCTACCTGGACGTTTCCAACAAAAGCTTCTCTTAAAGCAGAGGAAACTGACCTGCTGGTTGACGCTGTGGTGGAGCTCCACCAGCTCATTTATTACAGGAACAGTAATGTTATTTTATTTACGATTCTGTTTATTTATTGTTGATGCAAAAGTTGCCAAGATAGCGATGAACGTCAGACTGTTGGCGTCTGTCTAGGTTGTTTTCAGTTACCAAGATAAAAAAAACAAGCAAAACTCCAGAAATGTACCTGAACACACCTCATTTCATAACCAGAACACCACGCCCATCAGTGTAGATATATTCAGAAGATCTGCTGCTGTTTAAACCAGACAGGAAGAAGGAGTGAAAATAGACTGTTTCCGGGTTTCCTAGACAATAGAAAAAATGCTATAGGTTTATAAGTAAGGCTAAACATATGTGAGCTAAATCAGTGGGCTGTTTTAGCCTCTTAGCTATAAATTACAGACGGTTAGAGATGGTATTTATGTTCTATAAATGTTCTAACTCTTGTAAATGAATAAAACACTGAAACCTTGCAGCAGGTTAATGTCAGTGAGCGGATTCGTCTGCTGTACAATCGTTTACAGGTGCTGGCTGGAGGCGGACTGTAGACGAGCGTAAAAAGGGCAGACTCCACCAACAGCCTCGCTAACCGCTGTCATAATGTCACTTAATGCAGACGACTGCTGACTGCTTAATAGAGCTAATTAAAGTCAACATGTGCTTTTCCCCAGGCCATCCTGTTCAACACCTGCCTGGAGAGGCACAGTCAGCAATTCAGCGCAGACGTCAACCGCGACACCCGCTAACTGTTCAGCGCATTGAATCGAGGCCTGCTGATTGGCCCGCTGGAATCGAATCAGTCCGTTTCTTGATGATCGCCACTGGAAAGGCAGGAAGTAATGATCAAGGGGGGGGGGTGGGGGGGGGGGGCAAAACTTCGCAAACTTCCTCTACTCAGCGACTGACGAGGGGTTTCGCTGCTGTTTCCGTGTCTACATAGTTAATGACCACAGATGGTCAGGTTGCTGTTTGGCAGCGATGCTCATAGATTGTAGCTGGAGGCTCAGTAGGGATCTTCAAGGGAATCGTTGAGGCAGTCAGCATGGTTTAATTATGAGGCGAAGGCATTAACCTGTGGGTATATCGGAGATAAACGTGAAGAGGGGAATTTTTAAAAGAAGGTCAAAATCTGTGTTTATTTCACCTTTTACATAGTTATGTACAGTGGCGTAAAAAAAAGCGTTTGCCTCCTTACAGAATTATTTTGTTTTTGCATTTTTGTCATACTTCAAACCAATCTAGTTAACTTTTACTACTAACCACAACCAGGCCTGATTACTACCAGACCTGTAGAATAAATAAATCACTTAAAAAGAAGCTGTCTGACAACATAAAGCAGATAAAACATTATACCACATTATATGAAGAAAATTCAAAAACAGATGAGATCTATCAGTCTGGAAAAGGTTATAAAGTCATTTCTAAATCTTTGGGACTCCAGAGAACCACAGTGAAAGCTATTATTCAATAACATTGAACACTGGTGAACCTTCCCAGGAGTGACCGGCCGACCGAACAAAATTACTCTAAAAGGGCATGAACAACTCATCCAAGAGGTCACAAACAAACCCACAGTTACTACTGTTAACTTTACAGGTCCCACCACACAGCGGTGAGATCTGCTGAATTAGAAGGGAAACACGGTGACACCCCTGTTCCTTCCTAGTGTACAAACAGTGCTGAATATATCTATATCTATAGTATCTGCAGTAGCAGCAATCTTGAATTTAGACTTTTATCGGTACATCATTCCATTTTCATAGATATCAGTAAATAATTTAGTGTCAGAACCCTTAGAAATCAACTTATTTGAGGGTTCAAGGCAAGTGGCACAGTTTATGCTCCCGAATTTACACCCTGCTAGATTATGTGCAGTATGCTAGCAGGCTAATTAGCTTCCATTTTCCCTAGATCCAGTACAAAAGCACAAAAGAACCAAGCTTCAACCCAGACTGCGGTAAGTGGATGATGATTTAAGCACTGCACACACAATACTAATTGGGTACATTCGCTTCTATTGCTTGTTAGCATTAGCACCGTAGCCAGAAGCCAGGAGTTCCTGAGGGTAATGCCCCCTTTTCCCCTTCCAGAGAAAGGGAACGGGGGCTGTGATGCTGCAGTTGCAGTGAATTGCTACAGAAGATAAAATTAGCTTGTGTACAGTAGCAACAGGGCTGATGCTAAGTGAAGCGGCTGTCACTGGAAACAGCTCCGTGATCAAACGTCTCGTCGCTGCTGAGCGCTAACGTAAAGCACGGTTATATAACGCCGTCATCATCACCAGCCTCAGGACCAACATGAAAAGAATGGAGTCTTCAATCAAACGGGAAGAATGGCTCTCCATGACTGACTCCAGCTCTGAGCTCTCAGTGGATCGGTGGGGATTTTAGCGCTTAGCGCTGAGAATGGGCCAAGCCTGTATTAGCATGTGAGCGTGAGTGTGTATGTGTGCGCTGGATAAAGCTTGAGAAGCTAGTTACAGCACTCTGTTATTCTTTCCTTACAGTCCTTATGTTACTCCTACTGTTACGACACGTCATTTGATCATAGGGACATCATAGAGCATTATAAAGTGCCCCCTATGCTTCATAAAGCAAAACTGCACATGCAGTTATTATGTTTCGGGCAGATATAATAATAATTAAAGGTGTGGTTTGAATATAGCTACACTGATGGGCATGGTGGTCTGGAAATGAAGTGTGATCAGGTAAATTTCTGGCGTATTGAACCTAAAAAGACGTCAACAGTCAGACGTTCATCGTTATCCTGGCAACACAAACCCAACTTTTACATCAACAATAAATAAACTGAATAGTAAATAAAATAACATTGCTTTTCCCGTGACAAATGAGCTGCACCGTTAAAATAGGACGTTAAAATGTAATAAGTCTGTATAATAACTCATAAGTACTTAAAGCGACATTCATAACACATAAAATACAAGTATAAGGGTTCATAAAGAAAGAGCTTGTAATTCCTTATAATATCTGTTCATAAGAACAATGTACAATGTACTGTTGTAATGCACTATAACACTGATTTGGTATTTTTTGGTATAATGCATTATAATATGCAGCTAAGATTTCTCAAATTAAGCTTTTATAAATGTGTGCAACACATTATAAAGCCTTATATAAAGTCACTACTGACTTTAAATGAAGTGAATTTTTATATTCTTTTTAAACATGAAGTAAATTTTATTATGCCTCACTATAATGTATTGACAGTAATGACTGTATATAAGGCTTTATAATGTGTTACGCACTTATATAAAAGGTTAATTTGAGAAATCAGAGCTGCATATTATAATGCATTATACCAGAATATACCAGATTTGTGCTATAGTGCGTTACAACACGACATTGTACAATGTTTTTTATGAACACGTATTATAAGGCATTATAAGTCATATCTTTATAAACCCTTATACTTGTAGTTTATAATGTGTTATACATGCTGCTGTAAGTACTTATGAGTGATTATACAGGCTTATTACAGTCATTATAAGGTATTATGCATGTCATATAATGCATTATAAATGCATTTATACTACATTATGAATACAGGGTTTATAGAAAGTGTTACTGACTTTGGTAACACTTAATATGAATGTCTTCTTTATTAGACTCTATAACTACATTCATAATTTATTAAAATGCATTCATAAGGCATTATAAACATGGCTATAAACATTGATAAAAATGCATAACCCACTATAGCTGTCAGGGCCAGACAGGAATGAGACTGGTGCAGATACAATAAAATAACTTTTATTAAAGTTATAGAGTAGACAGGGGTAGTCAACAGAAACAGGGTCAGTACCAAAAATGCACAGTGTAGAGAAACCATACCATAACCGGAGGACAGTCCAGAGTTCATACACGGGTAGGCAGTATCACAGGGTAGGCAAAAATCCAGAGTACAATAAACAGTCCAGGTCATACACGGTAATCCAACACAAGGGAGCAGGCAAAAATCAAAGTCGGTAGAAAACAAAAACAAGATCATACACGGAGAATAGCAAGGGCAAGAGAAACGCTTTGTATTGTAGGATTTACCAAACAGATACTCGGCGAGGTGTGAGCGTGAGCATGGTCCTTAAATACACTGAGTAATCAGTACTCGGGACTTCCTGGTGGCGTCATGTGACGTGTCCTGTGATCGGGAGTGTGTGTTGTGTCATGGAGTGGTGCGTTCTGGGTATTGTAGTTGTTACTGTGAGAATCGCAGATAGAGCTGGATGTGGGAGACACAGACGTGCTTTCAGCACCAGACATGACAATAGCCATGTTTATTAAGCATTATGACTTGTGATTATAATACATTATAAGCTATGCTTATGATATACATGTTAAAATAATATATATCCATCGTTAATAATCCAGTCCTGCAATGAAAAATGATGTCACTTTACTTAGAGCGCACAAAGACCTGTTATAATACATTATAATTGACTATAACTAATATTATATTCAAGACAAGTAAAATTCATGAGTGGTTAAATGTATATTAATAGGATTACTGAGGGTGTGTTTATAAGCTGGAAGCTGTTTTAGTCATGATACAAGTCTACAAGCTGGGACTGAGTTTCTTGGTATTGATGTATAACATGTTATAAACACAGCTATCAATGCATTATAATCACAGTTCATGATGCATGATAAACATGGCTATGATGAATTATAGAGTTTTATAAATATGTATAGCCATGTTTAAAATGCCTTATGAATGCATTGTAATGTGTTATGAATATGTGTATAGAGTCTTATAGAGATGACATTTATAGAAAGTGTTACCCTGACTTTTTTATATTCAGAAGAACTTTGTACAGCATTACAAAGCATATGCAAAATACAAAGTATATCACAGGCTGAAGGATATCCAACTCAGTTTGTACATAAAAAAATGATAAATTATACTAAATATGTACTAAATCTTATTGCAAATTACAGAAAAGCTGTTGCATGGCAGCTCACACACTTTTTGGAGGCAGTAATTAGCAGAGGAAATGAACTCATTATGCCTATTATTTTAAATCAGATAGTAAAACATTTACAGAAAGGCTTACAGTTCGTCTTCTAGACTTGTGTTTTCTCCAAACAGCAGTGCGAGCCATATTCTCTCCGGAGGTTCTGAGAGCTCCGTCTTTAATGGAAATCAAATGGTCTGATCTGAGACGCCGAGCAAAAGCGCAGAAATCCAGTGATTCGAAGCTGCACGCCTTTAATTCTTTATTTAGTTTCACTTCACACGTATTTTCCTCCTTTCAATTTAGCCGCAGCCAATAACAATAGAGCGCTAATCGCTCGCCTTGCCAATAGACTGGTGTGGGAACTCAACCACATCAAAAAGTTCAAGCCCATCTTATAAAGAATTGGCGGTAATTATAATGAGGGGGCGATTTAGTTGGATTTCATTTGTATTAAGTCGCGAGAAAAGCTAACTCAAAGCCCCTCCATTAACCATTCATAACTTAGCATATAAATTGACTTGCAGTGCTAATTTCTCGGAACTCTATTGTTGAATTACACCGTCAACAAATAGAAGAGAGATTAAAATAAAATAAAAAAAACATTTCTGAGGCCACTTTAATGGAAACACCCACTTTCCACCTTGTTCTTCCAATAAACACCTACTACATAACCAATCTTGCACTAGCACTCACTGTGACTGGTGTGGCCAATTTATCAGAAACACTTTCCATATGTACATCTTGTACTTTTGCTCACTTATCAAAAACACCTAAATAACTGTACCTTGTGCTTCCACTCACTGTCTGGCCACTTTACTGGAAACACCTATGCACTGTATCGAATGGTTATACTCATTTGTTGGCCACTTTATTAGAAACACCTACCCACTGTACTTTGTACTTCCACACACTTTTTGGACACTTAATTGGAAACACCTACTCTACCTACTGTACATCTCGTGCTTCTACTTGTGGTGGACACTTTATTAGAAACACCTACTTGCTGTACCTTGTGCTTCCAGACACTGTCTGGCCACATTATTGGAAACACTTACGCATCTTTCATCTTGTGCTTCCACTCACTTATTGGCCACTCTTTTGGAAACACCTACCTACTGTACCTTGTGCTTCCCATCACAGTGACTGGCCACTTTATTGGAAACACCTACTGCCTACCTGTACCTTGTGCTTCCACTCATTTGTTGGCCACTTTATTAGAAACACCTACCCACTGAATTTTGTGTTTTCCCTCACCGTGGCCACTTTATTGGAAACACCTACCTACTGTACCTTGTGCTTCCACTCAGTGGTTGGCCAATATATTGGAAACACCTACCAACTGTACACATTGTGCTTTCACACACTTGTTGGCCACTTTATTGGAAACCCATACCTGCTGTACATCTTGTGCTTCCACTCACTGTGGCCCATTTATTGGAAACACCTACACACTGTATCTAGTGGTTCCACTCATTCATTGGCCACTTTATTGGAAACACCAACATACCTTTCATCTTGTGCTTCCACTCATTTATTGGCCACTTTATTAGAAACTCCTCCTGCATTGAATGTGGAGGTGATTCCTGGGTTTCTACCTGGGGTCTCTTGTTTTTGTAGGTGTGGACTATTGCAGCCAGATGCCGCCGGTCACCATCATTACTACGATACCACTGAGCTCTCTGTACTCTGTTGTCCAACACCTCACAACGTTTGCAGGTGCTCCCCTGAGGTAACACTTCATAACCAATGTACATACTGCTGTCCCATGACTTTTGACACGTCCTGTGACTTTTGGCACTTTGTTGTTTTGGCTCAGTTTCGCTGTTAAAGGTCCGTTAGCGCTGTATTATGGCGATTGCACGTCTCGCTGTAATCAGACTCCGGCTGCTTCGTTAGCGGAGAGGTCGCTAACCGCGCTCCCCAGCTCCCGCCATGCAGATTAATTACTCCAGATTAAGATGAATTTACGCCGCGGCTTCATATCCCAAAGCAGGGATTAGCCGTGGATCACTTGGCCTGGAGTCAACAATAACACATTTACAGAGGAAGTGGCTTAGTTCTCCGGTTTTAGCTACTAAATCCATTTCCTTCAGAACACCTGAAGCATTTCAGCTCACTTCTTCTACAACCTTAAACCAGAGAACGTAGGGACAGCATGAGGAATTGAATATATAGCATATCTTTGCTATTTATAGGTTAATGTTTGAGTAAAATTAACATTTTTGTTTTATTCTATAAACTCCAGACAACATTTCTCCCAAATTCCAAATAAAAATATTGTCATTTAGAGCATTTATTTGCAGAAAATGCAAAAAAAAAAAACATGAAGAGCTTTCAGACCTCAAATAATGCAAAGAAAACAAATTCATATTCCTAAAGTTTTAAGAGTTCAGAAATATAACAATATTTGTTGGATAACTCTGGTTGTTTTTAATCACAATTTTTTTCATGCATCTTGGCATCATGTTCTTCTCCTCCACCAGTCTTACACACTGCTTTTGGATAACTTTATGCTGCTTTACTCCTGGTGCAAAAATTCAAGCAGTTCAGTTTGGTTTGATAGCTTGTTTTTCAATTTGGTAAAATCAAAGAAACTCATCATTTTTAAGTGTTGTCATTTTTTTTCCTACATAGTAAATTTCCTGGGGCCGTCCTAATGAGTACCAGTTTCATCATCACACCATTTTTGATCGTGTTTGCAGTGACCGCATTTGAGAATGCTTTCATAGAAATTGAAATTGTACTCTTGCAATGCATATATTCCCTGCAATCTATTGATAATTATGTCATAAAAAATACAGGATAAAATAAAATAAAAAAACATCTTTGTTCTTTCACTTACAGTGGCCACTTTAATGGAAACACTTGCTTTCTATCTTGTTCTTCCACTAAAGTTGGCTACTTTAAAAGAAACATCAAACTACTGTACCTTGTGCTTCAACTTACTTATTGGCCACTTTATTAGAAACACCTACCTTCATTATAACATTTTTTATAACATGTCTTTTTTTGTCTTTGCAGTGACTGCACTTGAGGATCTTTTCAATACTACTGTGTAATTTTGAACGAAACTACCTCCACCATGTTTGCAAGCTGCACCTTAGCCTGGCTAGCTCTTACTGTGAGTTCATCTGCTTAATAGTGGTGCTCTATTACGCCACCTACAGGAGGTTCAAATTATTTTAGAGTCAATTCTAGGAATTCTACATGCTGCTCAAAAAGTTAAAAACACTATAATATGAGGATTAATTATTATAAAAAGCATTTATCTCTAAATTAATAGTTTGGTGCTACTTTTATTTTACTTTATATATTTTTTATTTTAGTACTTCAGGCTACAACCTATAGTTTTGTATTTGTGTTGTACATTCTTTTAAAGTTCTCTACAATTACTATTAATATAATTTTCTATTGTGTCTTATAGTAACTTTTAATTTGACATGTTTTTTAAATTGGGTTTATATTGCATACAGTTTTTAAATGCATAATTTAGTTTGTGAGTAATTTTTACATACAAATTATTATTATTATTATTATTATTATTATTATTATTATTATTATTATTATTATTATTACTCCCATAATTTAAATCTTGCGAATTTGCTGATTTTGTTTTTTTTTTTTTTCAGTTTAATTATCTTTTCCAGGGGGAAAAAATCCTTTACAGCATTCAGTTTGTAGCACAATCACAATCTGACAAAGAAAACAAGCTCGTTTATTGAAAACGTTTAGAGGATATTGACGCCCCGAACGCTTGACAGCTCAGCTGATCAATCTTCAATTATCACACCCGATTTAACTGAGCTCCACTTTACGTTTTCGTCCGCAAATCTAATCCAGTCTGCCTCGTCTCTCGTCTTCAGAAGACAAATTACATCCGAGTGAGAGAAACCGGCAGCTTCAGGACCAGACACTCCTCCAAACCCTCAGAGATCTCGCTTAGACACGCGGAAATTACGGCTAAACGACTTCCTGCACTGTCGTCTTTCACCAAAACCTCCCCGTTAGAGTCCATTTAACCACTGACACAAGGTCACAGGAGCTGCCACGATTTACAGCTTATAGTTTAAAAGACCTGTCACAATATACAGCTAATAGTTTACAAGAGCTGCTTCAATTTATAGTTAATTGATTACAATATTTACAATTAATGGTTTACAAAAGCTGCCACGATTTACTGTTAATAGTTTACAAGAGCTGCCACGATTCACAGCTAATAGTTTACAAGAGCTGCCACGATTCACAGCTAGTAGTTTACAAGAGCTGCCACAATTTACAGCTAATAGTTTACAAGAGCTGCTTCAATTTATAGTTAATTGTTTACAATATTTACAATTAATAGTTTACAAGAGCTGCCACAATTTACAATTATTAATAGTTTACAAAAGCTACCAGGATTTACAATTAATGGTTTACAAGAGCTGCCACAATTTACAGCTAATAGTTTACAAGAGCTGCCACAATTTACAGCTAATAGTTTACAAGAGCTGCCACAATTTACAGCTAGTAGTTTACAAGAGCTGCCACAATTTACAGCTAATAGTTTACAAGAGCTGCCACAATTTACAGCTAGTAGTTTACAAGAGCTGCCACAATTTACAGCTAATAGTTTACAAGAGCTGCCACAATTTACTGCTAATAGTTTACAAGAGCTGCTTCAATTTATAGTTAATTGTTTACAATATTTACAATTAATAGTTTACAAGAGCTGCCACAATTTACAATTATTAATAGTTTACAAGAGCTGCCACAATTTACAATTATTAATAGTTTACAAAAGCTACCAGGATTTACAATTAATGGTTTACAAGAGCTGCCACAATTTACAGCTATTAGTTTACAAGAACTGTCATGATGTGCAGTTAATAGTTTTAAGAGCTGTCATGATGTGCAGTTAATAGTTTTAAGAGCTGTCATGATTTACACGATTTACCATTAATAATACTTTATGAGAGCTGCTATGATTTACAGTTAATAGTTTACAAGAGCTGCCACATTTAATAGTTAATAATTTACAAGATCTGCCACGATTTACAGTTAATTGTCACATCTTGGCCTCGTCTCGTGTCTCTGTGTGTCTTCCCCACGTGACCTGTGCTCCCCTGTGTCTCCCGTCTCAGTACTTTTCCACCTGTTTCTCATTTGTAGCTCCGCCCCTTCCCCAGGTGTTTCCAATTCTAGTGTGTTTCATGTTACTATAAAAAGCCCTCCTCTGCCACTTTGTCTCCGTCGGTCTTTGCACTAACCTCTGTTGTTTTGTCTCTCTGTGTTTCTCCGCGTTTCTATAACCCTAGCTCCGTGTTTATTCCTAGTTTGTTTCCTGTGCTCCTTATTTCATGTTTTTCTCTGTTTATCTCATGTTTCTAGTCCCTTGTTTATTTCTGTTAACTCCTTGTATTTAACCCTGCTTTGTGTTTATTAGTTTATTCCCTTGTATTTATTTCCCTGCCCTGTTTGGTTTGTTTATTTTTATTATATTCTCTAGTTTGTTTTAGTTCTCTGGTTCCTCTCGTTTGTTTTCTGGTTATTTTCAGACATTTCGTTTTTTCCCTAGTTCATTGTATATATCTCCCTGTTCCGTGTTTTAGTGTTTACTTGTTTCTTTGTTACTTGTTATTTATTTATTAATTTATTATTTATTGATTTCACCCTACCTGCACTTGTGTCCGCCTCCTCGTCTCCCTGCCTGGGTATTTCCTGACATTAATAGTTTACAAGAGCTGCCACTATTTACAACAGACAGCTTACAAGATCCGCCATGATTTACAGCTAATAGTTTACAAAAGCTGCAAAATTTTACAATTAAAGTTCAGAAATGATGCCACACTTTTACATCTAATGATATTTTTTAAGACCTGACACGATTTACTGTTATTATTTTACATGAACTGTCATGACTTACAGCTAATAGTTTACAAGAGCTGCCACGATTTACGATTAATAGAGTTTACAACCACTGTAACATCTTATAAACATTTAATATCAATTTGTAAGAGCTGTAAAATTGTACAAAACACATAACATTTACAAGAGCTGCCACACAATTTAACAATCAAACTTTTTATGAGCTGCCACACTTTGAAATGAAGAAGTTTACAAGAGCTGCCACGTTTTCCACTCAGAGCGAAAGAAAGCCGGCAGATTTGAGTTCGTAACGTGACACTCTCCCCAAATCCCGGGAGAAGTAGCTCAGACGCCGGGAAATCGCGGCTAAACGCCTTCTTTCGCTGCCATCTGTCGGGGGCTAAAGGTGAGGAGTGAGACGCTAAAGCCTGGCGTTGGAGTGACGGCGAATTAGTGGCAGGATTTATAGTGGAAGCGAGGTGCTCGGACCCCTCTGCTTGGCAGGAGTCGGGCGAGCGAGCGAGGGAGTTTGGCAGCAGCGCTTATGAGGGGCAGGATTCAGAAAGGCTGACTCGGGGGTTTTGTGTTTAATGAGGCGGATGGGTACAAGTATCTCAGAGAGAGAGAGAGAGAGAGAGAGAGAGAGAGAGAGAGATAAAAAGAGAGAAAAATAGAAAGAGAGATCAAACATTCAACATAAAAGAGGATCTCTATATTTCTGGCGATATATAAAAGTTAGCAGCTACAATTTATTCCATTATAAACTACAAACTAACCAGAACCACAAACACGAGCATCCCATAATGATCACAATCTTACAGTTTTCCTTTTTCTGTAAATTTTATAACCGCTATAAAGAGGAAAGAAGAAGTAGAGATGATTTTATTGAATTGTCCAATACATTTTTTTGGCCTCAAAACCATTTTTTGTTTTTTTGGCTTTGGACCCCTGTTGAGACAAAATTCACCAACGGTTCAATATTGTATCACTTGATACATTTTACAACTGACAAATTTACAAGAGCTGCCAAATTTTAGAATTAGAAAAGTTTACAAGAGCTGCCACATTTAACAGTCACCACATTTTACAGGAACTGCCACATTTTAATACTAAAGGTTTACAAGAGCTGCCAAATTTTAGAATTAGTAACGTTTACAAGAGCTGTCACATTTAACAGTCAACACATTTTGAAGTTTGCACTAGCCATCAAATTTTACAGTATATTTAAGAGGTGCCACTTTTTATAATAATTAAATATACACAAGCTGTCCATTTTATGCTTAAAGTTTAGGAACTGCCACATTTTACAGTTAACAAATTTTACAAGAACTGATGTTTTTGACATTTTAGTGTTTACAATTTTAAGGGAATAAAGTGCCACATTTTAGAATGAGTAAAGTTTACAACAAATGGCACCGATTAAGAAAAGTTTACAAGAAGTGTCACATCTTAGAATTTGTAAAGTTTACAAAAAGTGTCACATTTTAGAATAGGTAAAGTTTAAATGAAGTGCCACATTTTTGAATTGGTAAACTTTACAAGAGCTGTCAATAGACCACTTGCAAAAGCTGGCCCATGTTGCTGTTAATAAACTTTAAATAATATGCAGCTATGTTTTAGAGTTTACAGATTTTACAGTTCACAAACTTGGTTGCACATCAGACTTTCCATTTTTTATTATGACTGATGATGTTTTCGACAACTGCTGCTACATCTTACAATTAAAAAAAATAACTAAAGTTTATAGAAGCTGTCACACTTTATGAGTGATAAATTTTACAAGAGCTGATATATGATATAATAATTTTACATTTCACAATTTCAGTGTGTACACAAGCTGTCACATTTTATAGTAAGTAATTTTATAAGAGCTGTCACATTTTGCAAATTACATTATAGACTGGGTGGGTGAGAATCTCTTGGTTGTGAGAGTTTCTTGGTTGTGAGAGTTTCTGTGTTGTGAGAGTTTCTGTGTTGTGAGAGTTTCTGTGTTGTGAGAGTTTCTCGGTTGTGAGAGTTTCTTGGCTGTGAGAGTTTCTGGGTTGTGAGAGTTTCTCGGTTGTGAGAGTTTCTTGGCTGTGAGAGTTTCTGGGTTGTGAGAGTTTCTCGGTTGTGAGAGTTTCTTGGTTGTGAGAGTTTCTTGGTTGTGAGAGTTTCTGTGTTGTGAGAGTTTCTGGGTTGTGAGAGTTTCTGTGTTGTGAGAGTTTCTCGGTTGTGAGAGTTTCTTGGCTGTGAGAGTTTCTGGGTTGTGAGAGTTTCTCGGTTGTGAGAGTTTCTTGGCTGTGAGAGTTTCTGGGTTGTGAGAGTTTCTCGGTTGTGAGAGTTTCTTGGTTGTGAGAGTTTCTTGGTTGTGAGAGTTTCTGTGTTGTGAGAGTTTCTGGGTTGTGAGAGTTTCTTGGCTGTGAGAGTTTCTGGGTTGTGAGAGTTTCTCGGTTGTGAGAGTTTCTTGGCTGTGAGAGTTTCTGGGTTGTGAGAGTTTCTCGGTTGTGAGAGTTTCTGGGTTGTGAGAGTTGTTTCTGGGTTGTGAGAGTGTCGCAGCGGCGAGGCGGGATGAAAAGGAATTTTACAGTAACAGGATTAATAATGGAAGAGGGAACACACTCAGTCCTCATCGGGTCCAGACTGGATCAAACCCGGCCGCTTCAGAATGGCTCCAAGCCACTCGGCTACACATCCAAAAAGTGCAGCTTGTTAGCTTACTTTATATTGCATTTTTAATAACTTTATTATTTATATATTTATAGTACATTTTTTGTAATGTGCACTGTATGTATGTATAAGTTGTTGGTGTTTTTTTGTCTCTAACATTGTTGAATATGTCAGTCAAATTATGCAAGACACATTTATGTTTCTTGCATGTTTAATGTAAATATATTTTATATATATATATATATATATATATATATATATATTCATATGTGTGAGAGAGACTCCTAGAACGAGGGGACTGATATTTTTTTTACAACTGCTATTCTTTTCTTAATGCATATAGTCTTAGGACCATGAGACTACTAATCTTTTGTCAGTCTGTAGTCCTAGAACTATGGGACTACTCACTTTGTCATCTTAGGACTTTTGGACTGCTTCTGTTAAACTATAGTCCTAAAACTATGGGACTTGTAGTCTTTTGCCAATGGATGTTATTTTGACTTTGTCAGTGTTTCCTCAATGAAGAGTCCTAGGACTATAAGACTGCTACTCTTTCATCAATGGAGAGTCCTAGGACTATGCGACTACTAATATTTCATCAATGGAGAGTTTTAGGACTATGGGAGTGCTACTCTTTAGTCAATGAAGAGTCCTAGGACTTTGGGACTTCTAATCTTTCATCAATAGAGAATTTATGGGACTGCTAATCTTTTGTCAATTGAGAGTCCTAAGACTATGGGATTGCTAATCATTTTATTAATAAAGAGTCCTGAGACTATTGGTCTGCCAAATTTTTATCAGTGGAGCATCCTAGCACTATAGGACAGCTAATCTTTCATCTGTGGAAAGTTCTAGGACTATGGAACTGCTAATCTTTCTTTAGTGCATATAGACTCAGGACTATGGGATTATGAATATTTTGTCAATGCATAGTCTTATGACTATGGGACTGCTAATATTTCATCAATGGAGAGTCCTAGGACTATATGACTGCAAGACTATCACCAATGGAGAGTCCTAGGACTATAGGACTGCTAATATTTCACCAATACATAAAGTCTGCATAGAATAACTCAGGACTTCAGGACTGTGTCCATCACTGTAGATATATAAAGACTTTAAATGAATGAATGAATTAATTAATTAATTCAGTTTTTACACATTTTTCTTTGTTACATGTTTGATATAAATAAATATACTTTTTTTTATTGTATTCTAACATTTTTCTGGTTCATCAATGTCCTAAATATATATTCTTTGGGTTACTACTACTTTTTGTCACAGATATCTGCTCCCTTTTCTTTTTTTAGCACTTCTTTAGCTCTCTTTCTTAAAACTAAGCTAACTCCCCAGTGAAACCAGTCAGCTCCCCAAAAGCAAAGTGAAAAACAGCAAAACCAGTCCGTGTTGATCAGTAGACGCCGTCCCGTGACACGTTTACTCTGGGTGAAAGAATTCCCAGTCCTGGAGAAGCTGGAAAACACTCGAGCCTTTGAGGAAACTGGGTTGGGAGGAAGGTGCCAGCGTTAGCGTTAGCGCCACAGTGGCAGAGTGTTGTTCCTGGGTTGTGTGGCTCACGCTGAGCTTCTGAACGTGGATTCCCGCTGGGATTTCACTTTATCTTCACTACCTCACACAGCTACCTTCAGAACAACAGCAGGTTCAAACGGTGAACTTTCAGAAAGTACAAATGTAGCAATATAATAATAAATACATGGCGTGCACAGATACATTAGCAGCACTGTCGTTTCTCTCAGATTTTGCTACGTTATATTCCTAAAAGTATTTGCTCGTATATGAACTTGAGTGACATCAGCTCTCAGTGTGTTTATGGGAATTGTTGACCATTCATCCAGAAGCATAACTGTGTTTGCGAGATAAAAAACCTGATGTTGAACATTAATTTCAACGTTGTTCTATCAAGTTGAGGTCAGGACTCTGCACTGGTGTCCCCAAACTGTTCCCGCAAAGTTCATTCAATTTTCCAAAATATCTTGATCTTTTGAAGCATTAAGAAGAATTTCTCTCTCAGGAACTAAGGGATCGAGCTCAACTCCTGAAAAACAACCCCACACCATAATCCTAATGATCCCCCCTCTACCAAACTTTATACTGAAACTACATGAAGTTCTGTAGTGGAGGTCTGTAGCGATGGATTCTACATTGGTCAAGTAGTGAGAAGTTGGGTGAGTGAATATTTTTGGAAATATAGTGTAACTATGGGACTATCAGTCATCTGTTAATGTATAGTCCTAAAACTATAGGAGTTGTTGTCTTTTATCAATAGATATTGTTAGGATTTTGTCAGTGGATTGTCTTAGAACTATGGGACTGCTAATGTTTCATCAAAAGATAGTCCTAAGGGACTGCTGATCTTTGCTGATATTTTCTCAATGCATATATTTTTAGGACTATGGGACTGTTCATATTTTGTCTTCATCTTATGGGACTTTTCTTTTTTTTCTTTTGTCAATGGATATTCTTAAGTTGTTGGCAACAGATAGTTTTAGGACTATGGGACTACTAGATTTGTTCAAGTGTATAGTCTGAGGACTATGGCACTTCTAGCCTTTTGTCAATGCATAGTCTTAGGAATATGGGACACTAGTCTTTTGCCAATGCATAGTCTTAGGGCTTTTGGACTACTAGTCTCCTGTTAATGTATACTCTTAAGACTAACATACAGTCATATGAAAAAGTTTGGGCACCCCTATTAATCTTAATCATTTTAGTTGTAAATATTTGGGTGTTTGCAGCAGCCATTTCAGTTTGATATATCTAATAACTGATGGACACAGTAATATTTCAGGATTGAAATGAGGTTTATTGTACTAACAGAAAATGTGCAATATGCATTAAACCAAAATTTGACCGGTGCAAAAGTATGGGCACCCTTATCATTTTATTGATTTGAATACTCCTAACTACTTTTTACTGACTTACTGAAGCACAGAATTGGTTTGGTAACCTCATTGAGCTTTGAACTTCATAGCCAGGTGTATCCAATCATGAGAAAAGGTATTTAAGGTGGCCAATTGCAAGTTGTTCTCCTATTTGAATCTCGTCTGAAGAGTGGCATCATGGGCTCATCAAAACAACTCTCAAACGATCTTAAAAACAAAAATTGTTCAACATAGTTGGGGAAGGATACAAAAAGTTGTCTCAGAGATTTAACCTGTCAGTTTCCACTGTGAGGAACATAGTAAGGAAATGGAAGACCACAGGGACAGTTCTTGTTAAGCCCAGAAGTGGCAGGCCAAGAAAAATATCAGAAAGGCAGAGAATGGCAAAGAATGGTGAGAACAGTCACACAGACAATCCACAGACCACCTCCAAAGAGCTGCAGCATCATCTTGCTGCAGATGGTGTCACTGTGCATCGGTCAACAATACAGCACACTTTGCACAAGGAGAAGCTGTATGGGAGAGTGATGTGAAAGAAGCCATTTCTGCAAGCACGCCACAAACAGAGTCGCCTGAGGTATGCAAAAGCAATACATAGAGCAATACATAGTCTTAAGACTATGGGACTACTAATATTTTGTGAATGCATAGTGTTAGGACTTTTGCACTGCTTTTTATCTGTTAATGTATAGTCTATGACTAAGACTATGGGACTTGTAGTCTTTTGTCAGCGGATATTCTTAAGATTTTGTTAGTGGATGTTTTTAGAACTATGGATCTACTAATGTTTCATCAATTGATAGTCCTAGCAATGCATGCAGTGCATATAGTCGTATGTCTAAAGAAGTATCTACAGAGCAGAAATGATATAAAGAATACAGTATCATGTGCATCACTGTAGTTATATAAAGACTTTTAGTGAATAAGTTTTAATGGAATTTCAGACGTGTCTGTTTTTGCTCTGCTGTTATTTATTGCAATTGTTACGGATGATGATTCCTGTCAGTAGCTCTTCTGACAAGATAAATGCTGGTGAGGCGTGTTGGTTTTGAAGGCCGGCTGCTCTCTCTCTCTCTCTCTCTCTTACTCTCTCTCTCTATCTATCTATCTATCTATCTCTCTCTTTCTCTCCTTTCTGGCCCTGAATAGGCTGTCTGGGTCTGAACCAGGTCTTTATGTTGGAGTGCCAATCTCCCAGAAGAACTGCTCACTCTCTCTCTCTCTCATTCCTTGTCTATCACTCTCTCTTTCTCTCACTCACTCTTTATCCGTCACTCTCTCTCTCTCTCTGAGCTGACGTCCAGCCAAGAGCATTCCAGAGCCCCATTTATAATTCAGAAGAGCCCCACCCCCCACCTGCCCAACACACACCATCACTGTGTGTAAGGAAGAAGAAGAGCTATGGAGGAAATAATGGTAGATGTAGGAAAAACAATGCATTGTCTTTAAGAAACCACTTAACACTTAAAAATTATGAGTTTCTTTGATTTTAACAAATTGAAAACCTATGGAATATAATCAAGAGGAAGATGGATGACCATCTGATCTTCTGGTCATGGTGAATATAAGGCTTGTGTTGTGTACAGTAGTAAAGGTGTAAGTGGTATTAGTGAATATAGTAACTCTGTATTGTAGTAGAGAAGTGGGCGGAGCTTCTTCTGGTCATGGTGAACATAATAAGGCTTGTGTTGTGTACAGTAGTAAAGCTGTAAGTGATATTAGTGAATATAATATAGTAACTCTGAGGGGTGTGACGAGACACTAATACCACGAGACGAGACACGATATTGGGTTCACGATAACGAGACGAGACGAGATTCAAAAATAAAATTTTAAAGAAAACTTTTTTTTTTTTTTTTTTCTTTGGACAAAATCATATACCGCAAACTTAACAGACTGGTTTCTCTCACACATTGATTCTATAAGGAATAGAAATAAGAATAAAAAATAAAAAAAACTTTTATAGTGCAAACAATAAGTGCAAACCACAACCAGTCATATTAAGACTATGGTTTGTGTTTTTTTTCTCCTATATCTCTTGTAATTTAGCTATGCATAACCATAACCAGTCATATTAAGACTATGCTTGAAGTGCAAACAGAGACAGAACATGTTTTTAATACAGTACAGAGCTAATGGATTATTACAACTGCCTATGAAACAGTCACGTGTAGGATTTACTTACAGTATTTATATATGGTTTGTGTCTTGGTCACTTTGTTACAGTTTATGGTTTTCACTGGAGCCAAAATGCAGCCAGACATACAACTTAAAAGTAGCAGAAGCATCTTCTACATCAGGGGTATTTAATTATATTAAATAATTAAGTGCTATATCCTGTAAGGTTGTTTGAACTGAATGATGTAAAAATATAGAAGAAGAAGAAGAAATGCGTCTCTGGACAGATTTTGTTTACATTTATCCCCTGTCTCTCTGTCGCGCTCGGCGTGACTAGTTTCCGCCCGTTCTCGTTTTTCCACCTGTTCTCGGGCTCCCTCCTTATAAAGGCGTTTTTTCACAGACGCGGTACCGCGACCCTGACAACACGGGTTCGATCCCGCGTGAGGAGCGGTGTGTTTATTAATTTATTTATTTCCTTACTGCGTCTGCACAGATCTGATTGACTGAAGAGAGCGTTTGGTGATCTTACCCCACACGTGATTGGTCTGTGAGTTTACTGCGCCGCACAATTAAATCCTTCTCAGTAGTTTATCAGTTTGGGTCCGCATTGGACAACGTTTGAGTCCGGACCACGGTCCGCCCATTTTCCTCTTCTGCTGAGAGCTGCTCTCACACTCGCTGCTACTGTGTTGCCAGATCCGTCTTAAAAAGTCCACGAGACAGGTTTAAGCTTGACGAGAAATATCGTCACATTTAATCTCGCGAGATCTCGTGGCACGATATCTCGTCACACCCCTAGTAACTCTGTATTGTAGTTGAGAAGTGGGCGGAGCTTACTTATTATTTCTATTTTCTATACTGATTCGTCTTTTTCCATATTGGGTTTGTAGCTCCTTAGTTCTCCATGGGAAGCCCTGATTTGGTAATGAGGGCTAATCCTGACATCTCAGAGCTGGAAATCCTGATTCCAGTGTGTTGTGTTGGGATTGGAGGGGGATAATCTGGAGTTAAGAATGGAGGAAATTGAAAAAACTCAGCGTTGCACAACACAAACACTGTTTTCTACGAAATTATTCATTGAAGGATGATCTTCTTAGAGAGATAATGTACGTCTCGCAAATATACCATCAACATGTAAAGCCTGCACCCAGCGCTGGAATTGCATGTATTTACATATAAAACCGTATCCAAGCCTCCATACAGCTATTTGTCATTGGTCAGGGGTTGCCAGGTCCTGGAAAAATCTCCAGCACAACACATAGGTGACCACTGTGCAGCTAAACCCTGCCCCTAGAGAAACCCTTACTCTGTTATGATTATATTGTACCAGACCCCCACTCTGAATGATTTCATTATCTCAAACACCCACTCTAAACAAATTCACAATCGCAAACACCCACTCTAAGCAAGTTTATCCTCTCAAACCTCCACTCTAAGCGAGTTTATAATCTCAAACCCCCACTCCAAGCGAGTTTATAATCTCAAACCCCCACTCTAAGCGAGTTTATAATCTAAAATCCCCACTCTAAGCGAGTTTATAATCTCAAACCCCCACTCTAAGCGAGTTTATAATCTCAAACCCCCACTCTAAGCGAGTTTATAATCTCAAACCCCCACTCGAAGCGAGTTTATAATCTCAAACCCCCACTCGAAACGAGTTTATAATTTCAAACCCCCACTCTAAGCGAGTTTATAATCTCAAACCCCCACTCTAAACGAGTTTATAATCTCAAACCCCCACTCTAAGCGAGTTTATAATCTCAAACCCCCACTCTAAGCGAGTTTATAATCTCAAACCCCCACTCTAAACGAGTTTATAATCTCAAACCCCCACTCTAAGCGAGTTTATAATCTCAAACCCCCACTCTAAACGAGTTTATAATCTCAAACCCCCACTCTAAGCGAGTTTATAATCTCAAATCCCCACTCTAAGCGAGTTTATAATCTCAAACCCCCACTCTAAGCGAGTTTATAATCTCAAACCCCCACTCTAAGCGAGTTTATAATCTCAAACCACCACTCTAAACGAGTTTATAATCTCAAACCCCCACTCTAAGCGAGTTTATAATCTCAAACCCCCACTCTAAACGAGTTTATAATCTCAAACCCCCACTCTAAGCGAGTTTATAATCTCAAACCCCCACTCTAAGCGAGTTTATAATCTCAAACCCCCACTCTAAACGAGTTTATAATCTCAAACCCCCACTCTAAGCGAGTTTATAATCTCAAACCCCCACTCTAAGCGAGTTTATAATCTCAAACCCCCACTCTAAACGAGTTTATAATCTCAAACCCCAACTCTAAATAAATGTTTTTATCTTAAACCCCCCCTCTGAAAGAATGTGTTCACCTTAATCCCCCAATCTGAATGAGTTCATCTAAAACCCCCACTCTGTATTTTAATTAGACCCGTAAACCCCCACTCTGAACAAGTTAATCATCTCAAACCCTCACTCTGAACGAGTTCATTTTAAACCCCCACTTTGTATTTTGATTAGACCCCTAAACCCCCACTCTTGCTCAGCCCTGTAGAGAAGACATTGTTGGCAGTGAGGAACGCTAAGCCCTGACTGTATTTTGAATCCATGCCCGCTTAACTGCAAAGCAGCAAACCTGGCAACCCTGCCAGCCCCTGAGCTGCTCTTGGCTGGGTATGTGTGCGTGGTAAAGGGTAATGACAGTTGTTTTCTGTATGAATGTTGAAGCGTTTGCCAGAATTTCACTATTTTAAGCGAGACTCTGAACTGCGAGACTCTGAGAAGGTCTTTATTCCAGAACATGTACAACAGCTATAAGCCTCTTAAAGGATTCTACAAAAGAGAACTCTATTTATTTAGGTAAAGTTGAACAATGAGAGTTCAGTGTATGAAAAGGACAAACTATGACTCTCAAACCCTGCGGTTCCATCTTAAAAAAGGGCATCCGATAGAACCGAAACAGACCTGTTAAAATAAGGCAATTCCTAAAACTTAAAACTGTTACATCACAGTCTTAACTCATTATATTAATACCCGCAAATTTTAATACACCAAACCCACCAGCTGGTTAAAAGCTCTTCATTGAAATTAAGCGTTTTCAGTAGGAAAAAATACTGAAGTTTCCAGGAATTTTAGCATGTGATGTTACATAAATAATGTGACGTAATAATAATTTGTATCACAAAATTATTTAGAAAACGTTAGACGTTTCTTACACAACATTCCCAGCTAGATGATTAACATTATGGAAACGTTAAAAGTAACATTCTCGAAAATAAACTAAAAATTTACACAAGCAGCGTTATGGTAACATTATCAGAATCAGGGTTCTTGCACCATTTCAAAGGTCTAATTAAATGCTTTTAAAGACCTTTTTTAGATTATAATAAATATAATTTAAGACCCAAAAATGTAGTCATATTTTCTTTAGTTGAAAATAATTTGTTGTATTGGAAATCAAAACTTAACGTAGCCAACTTACTGGTAATGTTACTATGTTATCGAGCTTGCGCTAATGTTAGCTAGCTTGCCGTTAACCTTAGGTCACTCCGCAGTAATGTAGATAACTGTAATGTGATTACGTTAGCATGGTAGCTAGCTCATCACTAATGTTACTATGTTAGCTAGCTCTCCGCTAACCTTAGTTCTCTCCCCAGTAACGTAGCTAGATAACTTGCTGCTAACGTTAGCAGCTAAGGTTTAACTGAACCAGCCCTGCTTGTTAGCTTCCATGCTGCAGCACCGCTAGGTTGTGTAGTTGGGGAGTGTTTGGGAATGAGCAGTAGGAGGATTAACACAGATACCATGACAAATAGAAACATACTGCCTAAAGCACTGCTGACAATATATGATGGTACAGTACAACCTGATAATTTTATTGTTTACTACTGATAAATATAATCCTTATTGGTCCTTAAAGAGTAAAACGTTGTTGAAGCTTGAGTTGATACTTCAGCTTCTACAGAAGTATTGAGTGCAGTGTTGGACATGCTAATGATGGGACAGATTTGTACTTGAGTAGGAGATGCTGAGGACACGTCCTGCTGGATATGTAGGGCACGGCGGGGGCAGGCCGGCGGGTGGCAGCGGAGTCCCCTGGGCAGCGCGGTGGTCCGGCCCGGGCACCGCGACCGCGGGCAAGGCTTTGATTGGTCCGGAAACAAATGCGAAGGGAAAGGCTGCCAATCCTTCGCTGAAGACGCTAGCTCAGGCTGGGGCTTCACCTCCGCTGCCTTCTGAGAGATCCTGACAGCTGCTCGGAGACAAAACACACACACACACTCTCTTTCTACACACATACACACTCTCTACACACACACACACTTTTTCAGCGTTGGGCAGCAGTGTGCGGCTGTATGGCCCTAACCGCCGCATGCTCTTTGAGGCATGGCAGCGAGACCAGCCGGCTCAGACACAAGCCTGACCAGTCGCCGGCACCGAAACGTAACGCTTGGCTGCCTCCACACACACACACACACACTATACACACACACACACAGTAGTGGAAAATCATACGCAGTGCTGTGGAAGGAGTCACGCTCAATCAAAAGGTCATCGTTTGAGCAATCGCTGCTGTTTCCTACACTGAACATGCAATACGCCCTGCATATACTACAGGACACTGATACAATTCAGGGCCTAAAATGTGCTTTTAAACCTGCAGTCCTTAAAGGTGTCCCTCCGCTAAAATCCTCTTTTTCTTGTTCTGTGTGAAATACAGTAGGTCTCTCTAAATTCTGAGTGGTTTATGATGCTGCACATGAAACTCTTCCTCAACCTCCATTGTCTGCAGCAGCTAGTAAAAGTCTATGAAGGAACAACACCATCCAAATACAATAGAGATAGGTAGGTGTATAGATGTTTAGAACAGTTCTGTTCACACTAGTTAAAAAAGTACCCCAAGGTTTTGTTCCAACTGCCTGGGCGGCTCTGCTGCGGCTCAGCCAACAAAAAAAACCTTGGGTGGATTTTTTTTTACTTTCTGGACCTGGACTAGCCACCTCTGTGTGTAACTATATGTTTACATAGGATCTCCTGTGGATTTTGGGTTTTACAGAGACTCTGAAGCTACATTAAATTCGGAGGTCTCTAGCTGAGTCTCTGTCGATTCAGTCGCTTCCTCTGTGTTATAATATCACTGACAGTTGGCTGTGGAATATTTAGTATTGAGTAGTGACATTTCATGACTGGACTTCCTATCATCCTATCACAGTACTCGAGCCGATGGAACACCTGAATTTAAGGAGAGCGACCCACTCCTTAACTAATGTTTTTAAAAGCAGTCTGCAGTGATTGCAAAAAAAAGACACCTAAATTCAAGGAGTTGCCAAATATATCACATACCACCCCGTTACTCGAGCCATTGGAACCAGATCATCAATTTTCTTCTTCCCTTCACCTGGCAGGGTGGTTTTAAATGTTACGACTGCTGGGTGCATAGCTAAGAATAAATAAGAACGGTGTGTATACTGGGCCGCATGCTTTTAAAACACACCCACGAGGAAACGGGGGGAGGAAAGAAAAACAGAAGAATCTGCAGCAAGACTGCAGTCTACAAAGTGCAAGTTTTTGAGGGACTGACTTTTCCAGGACTCAAAGGAGTCTCGAATTCAAAGACAATCATTTTAATGACATCCCTGGAGGAGATGCGTTAGGAGATGTGTTATAAATGATACCGCGAGTCACGCTCCCATCCTACGTGAACCTTCCCCAATCCTGCCTTTTCCATACATACAGGCTTAAGCTAAATGCACGGATGACGTTCGTACGGATGACCACCGCCGTTCCTGCAGACGGGAAGGTCACGGCGCGGAAGACGGAGCGCCGCAGGATGCCCCAGTTTCTCATTTTTCATCCTGTGTGCTATTTTCTTTAGCGTGGTCTACAGCTCCTCCGGAAGCCAAGGAGGATAATGATCCGATCCTCGCATATGCAAACTCCCACGTCTCCCTGAGGAGGCTTTTCCCGAAGGCCGTGCCCCGGCAGACGCGGCGCTCCGAGAATGGCGGAGAACGCCGAGTGCTTTGAATCAGCTATAAAACAGATTAATGAACAATTAATCCTGACTCTTTTTCCCCTACACCATTTTTAGCAAACCTCTGAAGAACCAGAGAGGAAAATTATTTCTATTTTGCCAGAAACGAAGCACATAAATTAAACACGAAACGAGCGAACATTACTTTTGCACTAAAACAAACAAGCAGCCTCTGTGCCCACTTGATGCCCAGTCATTGTGGTGCGATTCCACGATTACGTGATCCTATGATTGCATGATTGGGAATCAAATATAAACAATGATGATAAGATACACAGTATTATCACATTATTACACATTATTATTGTTGGGTAAACTCCACAGTAAAAGTCAAAGCGTCTCAATGCATCCCCGACAGCCAACAGAAAAGCCCCGCCCACATTTAACACATCATCACCCCCCCCCAGAATATATGTAAAAAAAAAAAACACAACACCACACCGTCCACCATCCGCATGGGTTAGCTAAGCACGCTACAATAATAAGCTAACAGATAAAGATAACGCTTGTAAATAGAACACAAAGCCAAGCAAGCTACTCTACAGTAACCAGCCCTTCCTCCAGGCCTTCCAGGGAATGTAGTTTGTAGACGGTCTGTAATTTGTAAACACTTCCTATCAGGAAACAAGCAATGTAAATTGTAGAAAGTCGCTTTTATAAACCTAGCACTGCAATTAATAGACACTTATGTGAAGTAATTTGTAGACACTCCCTAGCAAGACACTTTATGACTTGCATTTAAAAGTAAAAGGGACCATCTATAGGTTACAGTGATTGGTTTTCAAAAGGGACCGTCTAGAAATTTAATTTCCTGGTTTCGGAAAGGGACTGAACATGAATTTGGTTTCTGAAAGAGCCATAGGGAGTGTCAACAAATTATAACACATCATAGATAAAAGGGACCATTTATAAATTTACGATGGTTGGTTTGTAATAGCAAAGGCCTATTAATTACATCCCTTGGTTTCCAAAAGAGACTTACATTACTTGGTTTATAATAGGGAGTGTCTACAAATTACATTACTTATTTTAGATATGGAGTGTCTAAAAATTACATTGATTGGTTTCTAAAGGGACTGTCTACAAATTACATTGCTTGTTTTCCTGAGAAACCATGCTGAGAAGCATTCAGCCGTACAGTGGAAAGCACTCGATGTGTAGACGTTAAAATTGTAAAAGAGGGCGAGAGAGACAGATAATGACTCAATAAGAGAGAGAGAGAGAGACAGTGAGACAAAGTTCTGCCAAAGTTCATTAAAGGACAGGCTAGCACAGCGCCGACTTTAGCACCCGAGGAACCCGACGCTTTCAGGTAATTAGTCTCTAATTGTGTGTCTTTGGGCTCTGGGTAATTCAGATCAGTGTTTTCCTCCTGCTCTCGTTGTGTTTCCTCAACAGGCAAAAGGCCAGGCCTGCTGCCCGGTGGCCCCCGAGGTTAATTGCCAGCGTTCCCCACCGGCCTGGTGCAGGCCTGGAAATAATAGTCGTAATTGGCCAGTAGAGGACCGAGAACACACTGCAGTCGACTGACCTTTCAGACGGCACGGACAGATCACACCTCGAGCGCTCGGAGAGAAAGAAAGAGAGAGAAAAAGAGAGAAAGAGAGAGCATCATTCAGTCCTGCAGGAAACCCTGCTACAGGTCAGTCTGGGTTTCTCCTGATATGACTGAAACTCATGAACAAAAGTTAGCATTATGCTAACTGCGTGATCAACTCCTCAAACCATGCAAATGTGGTCTGTAGTCTAACTTTTTGACAGTTTTATGTGTTTTCTGACACTTTATGACTTTTAGGGCCGTCTATAAATTGCAGTGCTTGATTTATAAAAAGGGACTGTCTACAAATTACATTTCCTGGTTTCTAAAAAAAGACTGAGTTTTTTCACTGAGAATTTCACTGCTCTGTTACTGTTTCTGGGAGTGTCAAGAAAATGTCCACAAATTACATCCCTTGATTTCTAATAGGGAGTGTCTACAAATGACATCCCTTGGTTTCCAAAAGGGACTACACTAGTTGGTTTCTGATAGAGATTGTCTACAGATTACATTAGTTGGTTTCTATTAAGGGAGTGTCTACCAATTACATTAGTTGGTTTACTATAAGGGAGTAAGCGTACTACAAATTACAGTTTTTGTTTTATGACAAGAAGTGCTCACAAATTACATCACTTGTTTTCTAATGAAAGGGTCATCTATACATTACAACATATACTTTCAGAAAGTCACAGTGATACTTGTCTGAAAGGGACTGTCTTGAAATTATGTTTCTTGCTTATAGGGAGTAGGGAATGTTTATAAACTGCAACGCTTGGTTTCTGAAAGGGAACGTCTACAAGTTACAGCACTTGGTTTTTCTAAAAGCAAGGGTCAACAAAAATTGCACTTATGTTTTAATGTAGGAAAACATGTAAAACAACAAAGATTATTTATATTAAAGTATTTAAAATATATTTTTCTGTTTAATGTAATATAAATGCTTACTGGCAGTTCTTTAAAGTTTATGAGTGAGTTTCTGACAGGGAGTGTCAAGGGAGTATCCACAAATTACAGCCCTTGGTTTCTATTAAGGGAGTGTCTACAAATTACAATTCTTGGTTTCTTAAGCGGACTGTCTACAGATTACAGTGTTTTGCTTTGTTACAGAATTTGCTCACAAACTTCATTACAGGATTTCCTAAAGGAACCCTTTTCAAATTACAACATGTAACATATAACAAAGTTACACAATATATTTTTTGAAAGGGGAAGTCTACAAATTACGGTGCTTGGTTTCATAAATGGACTGTTAACAAAGTACAACGTTTAGTATCTGGTAGCTTAACAACTTGGTTTCTCTAAGGGAAGATCTACAAATTACTTTGCTTGGTTTGCAATGGATAAAGCCTTTTTATTGCCATTATATGCCTTGGTTTTCATAAGGGACTATGTACAATTTACATTATTGGTTTCTGATAGGCAGTGTCAACAAATTACATTAGTTGGCTTCTGATAGGGAGTGTCTACAAATTACAGTGTTTGTTTTATGACTACACCAAAGGTTTTGTGAAACAGGTTATCTACAAATTACAAAATATAGTGGCTCAAAGTTACAGTGCTTGTTTTGTAGAAGGGAACGTCTACAAATTACAGCACTTGGTTTTCTAAAAGGAAGGGTCAACAAAAATTGCACTTACGTTTTAATGTAGGTTATTTATATTAAAGTTATTTTAAATATATTTTTATGTTTTACGTAATATGCATGTTTCCTTACTGGCACTTCTTTAAAGTTTGTGAGTGAGTTAAATGTGCTGCTGGCTACATTCTGAACTTATTTATTTCAGTTTTTCAGGATGCGACTGATCTCTGCGTCCTTTGGGAAGGAACTTCTGTTTCCCAGAGAGGCTGTTTACAGAGGAATCGCAGGGTTTACTGTTCCGCAGGGTGTTTAATGCAGTATTAAGAAACATCGTAATCGTAAATCTGATGTATGTGGCTGTTCCCGTGCCTGAACATTTTTTTTTGGGGGACTTTCGGAAGCTTTGCCGTTGGGTGTCGATGGCGGGTTCGCACTGCATTTTTCACGGGGCAATCTGTTGGGCGAAGTCCTCGGGGACCGCTTCTTAAATATTGCATGCATTAGAAAATGCTGTGTTTCTACCACGGTAAAAAGTCATGAATTAATCAGAGCGCAGGATTGTAAACCCACTCCAGACCCTGTCTAGGAACAGGTGTGTGTGTGTGTGTGTGTGTGAATACCGATTGCACCTTAAGTGCTGCAGTAGGTGAGTCTCAGAGTGCAGTTGGCAGCGTTCCCACCAGGTAGAGGACGCTCTCTCCTTTACTGAGATGTCCTGGTTTTATTCCACGCTGTTAAAGAAATACTTCAGTATTTATAACACTAATCTCTACCTGTGCATCTGGGTGTTATATCATCATGTAGCTCTAATTATAATTTCAAAACTTTAGGGAATGTCTAAAAATTACATTACTTTCTTACTGTCTGCAAATTACAGTGCTTGATTTATAATGCTAATTTCTACCTGAGAATCAATGTGTTATATCATCACGTATCACCATTTATGAATTTAAAATGTTTCCAGAACCTACAGAAAAAAGTTAGGGACCATCAATAAATTAAATTACAAAAAAAAAAACAACAACAAAAAAAGAATCATCTACAATTTACAATAATTTTTTTCTTTATAGGGGACTGTCTGCAAATTATAGTGCTTGTTTCTATAACTTGACTGTCTGTATATTCTAGTGTTTGATTCATCATTTTGAGCTTTTTATAAATTGCGGTGCTCATTTCTATTAGGGAATATCTGCAAATTACATTGATTATTTATTTTAGGGACAGTCTGCAAATTACAGTGTTTTTTTTTTTCTTCATAGGGACTGTCTGCAAATTATAGTGCTTGGTTCTTCATTTTGAGCTTTTTACAAATTACAGTGATTATTTCTTTTAGGGAATGTCTACAAATTACAGTGTTTGTTTCTATATAGGGACTGTCTGCTAATTACAGTACTTGCTTCTTGACAGGGAATGTCTGCAAATTGCAGTGCTCCTGAGATGCCCTGGTTTAGGCCACGCTGTTAAAGGAATACATGTTTATTTATAACACTAATCTCTACCTCTCTATTTGTGTGTTATATCATCATGTATCACTAATTATAAATTTAAAACATTTTTCAGAACCTACATAAAAAAAATAAAGACAGTCAATAAATTACATTACTTGTTTTCAATGCTTATTTCATAACAGGGACTGTCTGCAAATTACAGTGCTTGCTTTTTTATAGGGAATGTCTACAAATTGTAGTGCTTACTTCTACAGTGCTTGGTAATTGAAAGGGAGTGTCTACAAATTATAACACTTAATAAAAAAGGGACCAATTATGATGCCTGGTTTTTAATAGGCAAGGCCTACTAATTTCATCCCTTCGTTTTCTAAAAGTTAATGTGTACTTTACTTTTAATAATAATTACTTTAATTTTAATAATAATTACTTAACTTGTTTCTGATAGGGACTGTCTTCAAATTACATTGATTGGTTTCTGAAAGGGACTGTATACAAATTACATTGATTTTTTTTTTGTAAGGGACTATCTACTAATTACACAGATTTGTTTTTGTAAGGGACTGTCTACAAATTTCATTGATTGGTTTCTGAAAGGGACCGTATACAAGTCACATTGCTTGGGATGGTTTAATGATATTATGGAATGTAGAGAGGGAAATACTAGGTAAAATCCCTTTTAATCTTTCTTTGATTATCATATATTTAAACATTTCAATCGTTTTCTTACATATTTGATATAAACTATTTGATCTTCTGCTCATTTTTGCTCCTCGGAGACTCCGGGGTCGCTGAAGCTACAGTAGGAGGTTTAGCTGGTAGCTTTCTGCTATCTGCAGGATGGATCTGGGGGTGTACGGGCGGAGGGCCAGGCCGTTAGCGGAGTGTATCAGAGCGTGGAGATTAGGAGAGCGGCTGATGAGATTCTGAACGCTGCTGCTTTTGTGTGATATTGGATATTTCCATATCAGGGAATAGGCTGGGAAAGGAAGATGTATGGGTGTGTACCTAAAAAAACCCTTACCAGATGGGTTTTTCTACACACACACACACCTACACACACACACTGAACACGCGCACACACCTACACACACACCTGTGCAGTAGAGTAGAGCAGTACTCTATACTGATATACTGTATATATTGTGCTGGATTCGATTATGGGATGTGCTTAAAGAAGCCTCCTTCAGTGCCCTACACTAATCCACAGATACATTCTGGATCATAATATGTTATGTGAATGTTTAACAACATTTTAATAAGGTTTAAGGAAGGTTTTCGTTTCTAACGTTGCAAAAAATAACGTTCCAGAAACGCTAGCATCACAACGTTTGGAATTGAAACGTTTCTCATATAAATTTTCGCAGCTAGATGAATACATATTTAATAACATTATGGAAACGTTAAAAGTAATATTGCCAAAACTAAAAATTAAAACATTTACACTTACTAATGACATTGCATCAACATTACCAGAACGTTCAGAAGATCCAGAAAACGTTTTAAACAGACTGAATGTTCTAAGAATATTAACCATTTCAGACCTGAATTATGTGCTTGAGAAAATAAGATGAATTATAATAATAATGCTGTTTTCTATGTAATAATGCTGTAATCAACATTAACATTAAATCCACTTAACTGAAATTAGTAACTGTTTTTTAATGTTTATTGTATTATTGGATGCCTGTGCTTAACATTTTTAGATTTGATATTGACCTAAAACAAACATGGAAAATTTCTGTTCTAAATTACATACAATTAGTAAAAAATTGCTCTTTTAATATATAAAATGGGCATTTTGGCTTTAGTGCTGTTTTTTTTTCAGTGCAGTGGGCGGGGCTAAGTTATTGTTTTATTGGCTCATAAACGTTTTCTTAGGTTTGTTAATAGTCTATTCTGATTAAAAACAGGTCTCAATTAGTGTTTGTGCAACAAAACATTTGAAAAAAAAAAAGATTATTGAAAATTATGTCCATGTAATAATTTGCGTATTGGTGCACATACTGTGTGCAGCTTAATGCTACTGAAAAAAAAACCTACACTAAGGTGCACTTTAAGCAGTATTTGATGCCACTATATATATATATATATATATATATATATATATATATATAGTTTTTTTTCCCAGTAGCATTATTATACCTTGTGTTGTTACATATACCACTATATATACATGTATATGTATGTAACAACATTTATATATATATATATATATATATATATATATATATATATATATATATATATATATATACAAATTTTTTTAAGGAAATACAGATAGAGTATATTTACTGTATATTTTCATGAAGTTTATTAAATTTAAAGTGTTTTCCTAATTTGAACATACTTTTAATGCCCCTTTTCACATTCCTTTTATACATTTCTGGGTTCTCTCGCCAGTCCTCAGCAACTACTACGTCATTTTCTAAATTGTCCCACCAGGTGTTTGTTCTTCAAGGTGTGATCCAGGATCTCCGTTTCAGTAAGATTTGTATACATTTGTTTATGGGTGTCCAAACATTTGACTCTATGAAAACAGTGGTTTAATTTTTCCCCCCTGTGTTCTAATTATCTGTTTCACTCTGTGCCACCTAATCCGGTCCGGTACCAGGAGCCTCCTCAGCCCTGTGGTGCATCTTTAATCCTGCTGTAGCTGAAGAAGCGTGCAGGTCTCTGAATGCAGGATTAGCTACGCCGCCACCAATTCCTCTGTGAGACAGACTGAGGGAACACACACCTGCAGAGTACCACCTCCACCCAGCCTTCACCTACCTGCCATTCATCTACCTGCCCTTCATCTCAGTCTAGTTCCATTACTCTACAGTAGGAGAACATCACTATATGAGACAACAAGAAGCACAAGAAGGAACCAAGACTCTTTTGAGTCTTGAAAAAACAAACTCTCTAAAAGCTCAAGAACTTGAAGAAGAACCAATAACAGGAACCAAGACTTAAAAGGAGGCACTTTCCAAGAATAAAGAAGAATAAAGAACTACTGAGAAACCAAGACAACCAATGGACACCAAAAGAAACAATAAGCAAGACGCAAAAAATTAAGAATTTTGTAGAGCATGAAGAAGAACCTCGACAAGGTGCCAAGACTCAAATGAAGGAACTTTCTGAAATCCTAAGACCATGATGATGGCTCCACAGAGAGGAACCAAGATCCAGAATGAGAAAGTTTCTTAAAAGCTTGTAGAAGAACCACTGAGAACGTTAAGCTAAAATTATTAGAGATTAATTAAAATAGAAATTCTTAGAAATCCTATAGGAGCCAAAGGAAGAACCAATGAAATACCCAAAAGTCATTTACAGAACCTCTAAGACCATTAGGAGGAACCAATAAGAGGAACAAAGACCCACAAGACTTTTATGAAGAGCACAAAGAAGAACCAATCAGAGTGCCCAAGACTCAAAAACATTCATTTTCTTAAAGCTTGAGGAAGAACCGCTGATTTGTTCCAAGACTTAAAGGAAGAGGAAGAGCCTAAAAAGAATCTAAGAGCCTAAAAAGAATCCATGAGAAGAAAATTTTTAAATAAAATATTTGTAGACGGTCCCTTTTCGAAAACATATGATGAGATTTGCAATTTGTATACAGTCCCTATCTGAAACCAAGCAATTAATTGTTTTCATTCGTGGAAGGTTCCTTGCGGAAAACAAGCACTGTAATTTGTAGACGTCCCTTTAAGCAATTTTTTTGACACTTTCTATTAGGATAGAAGCAATGTGGTGGACTCTCTCTCAGACTCCGGCTGCTGATGGAGAAGCAGCATGACCTACAGTACTCTCTCTCTCAGACTCTGGCAGCTGATGGAGAAACAGCAGCATGACCTACAGTACTCTCTCTCTCAGACTCCTGCTGCTGATGGAGAAACAGCACAATCTACTGTACTCTCTCTCTTTCTCTGACTTCTGCTGCTGATGTAGAAACAGCATGACCTACAGTACTCTCTCTCTCAGACTCCGGCTGCTGATGTAGAAACAGCATGACCTCTGTACTCTCTCTCTCAGACTTCGGCTGCTGATGTAGAAACAGCATGACCTCTGTTCTCACTCTCTCTCAGACTCTGGCTGCTGATGGAAAACAAGCAATATACAGCCGAAAATAAACGTAAAGAACAGACGAAAGGCTCTTTTTTTATTCCATATTTTCATAATTAACGTTAAGCATGACTTAAAAATGAGTCTTTAGAGTAAACCAGAAACTCAGTGTAGGTCAAGGTTGTGTTCCAATCTGGCGGGAGGGTTTATTTTTAGACTTGCTTATCGATTAATCACCTCATCAACCACCTGCGATCTGAAGTGAGGTTAAGCGTGATTGCATTCCCTTCGTCCTGCGTCGATCCGCCCGCAGATACCAACCAAAATAGGGAAACTTCATCAGTTGTTCACCTTCCTCAGGAACGTTTTGACATATCGTCCGGAATTCTCGAACTCTTCACTACGTGTTCTTTTCCCATCTACACTTCTACAAGTTGTTCCGTGGTGATGTGAGCTCGTCATCGCGCCGCAATTAGAGATGATTGATTTCAGAGTTTTAACGAGTATTTAATGGCAATTATTAGTTGTCCCAGAGTGCTGAGCCAGGCCTGAGTACGGCTGCCTCATTACACTCCGAGAGAAACCCGCCGAAGAGCTCGGCATGCGGGAACGTTTCAATCAGACCCTCGCCGGCCGTCCAACGCCATTTTTCCTTCTTATTTCAGAATCTCAGAGGCCTGAGCTTCATAATTCTCCATCATCAGCATTCGGTTGCTACGGGACTCGCCTCAACATGCTCTAATTAAACCATGCAGCTCTGGAATCACAGCTACGCTAATGGCTATGCTAACACAACACTTACATACTTGTAAAACAAACATATTTCTGGTCTATCTCTAGGTCTTCTCTCGCTCTTTCTGCACTTTCATCATACAATCCTTGAATTTTAGAAATGGAAAGCTTTCTCCATCCCTCTCTCTTACTTATATTATTATATTATTAATAAACTGAACCACCCAGTAGAATCCTCATATACAAAATAAAATAGCTTCATTTTTGTAAATTAAATTCAGTGCTTTTTTTCAAAAAACATTTCTTATTTATTACTTTAATTATTTACATGTTTTTATTTAAAAATTCAGTCTTAATCTAACAAAAAAGAGCAGGTCATGTCATCTTTTGTTCATTATTAAAATATTTTATTAAATAGTTTTTTTAAATAAAACATTTTACACTTTTTTTCTTGAATATCTTTCTCAGAAACACTTTTAAATGTTGAATCAGTTACCTTTTATTCAAAGTCTTGATTTACTATAATAATTAATTATTCCTATTTTCTGCATGTGTTTATTCTATTGATGTTTTTTTATAGTTTAAAATGACCCTTGGCTTCTTTTTCCACAAATATTCTCATTACAATTCCATACTGATCATTAAAATTCAAAGCCTCAACTTCTAAGAATCATTTTAGCTTACCTATATATTTCTTAGGTTGTTTTTGTTTAGTTTATCAAGATTCTTAGATTGTTAGATTCTAAGAATCCAGTTCTAAGAGTCCAGAGGGTGTTCTGGGTAGACCCTGGATCCACCCTGACCTTGGTGAGGAAAAATCAAATAAGATAATGGATGGATATACATATTTAAATCATTAAATGGCATGTACAGTTTTTATTTAGTTATATTTGTGTAACGGTTTGTTATATTTATAATATTATTGTTTTTAGTGTTAAAATTACAGCCTGGTCTTTCTATTTCCCCAAATAATACTCAGTGAACACCAGCAGCTGGACAGTAGTGAGTACAGGGGTTCTTCCTGCACCTGTACAGGTGTTCTGATTATTGATAAGGGGGGTGTTTTGATTGACAGCTCTACTGTATCTCCACATGAAAGATTCACACGTCTCCCGTCTTCATGGTCTTTAATACTCAGATCAGGCGGCACCTGTTTTCCTCCTTCTCATCAAAAATAGATGCACGGCGTTGCCTTCCTTCCCCAGCTAATTGGTAATGATTAAAAATTCAACAATAAGTGATATTTAATTAATACAACTCCACAGTTCCTGCAGCGGGGAGGCGAGGTCGTGCTCAGCGGATCTACAGGACGTGTCCTGTAAACATCTGTCAGCAAGCATTAAAAATCAGACTGAGCTCAGCATTGGCCGAGTGGAATCAGACCCAATGTAGCTTATATTCTGCAACTGGGGTGTCGAAACGTGTATTGGGACAATTCCCATATTATACTCTGCAACCGGGGTATTAGCTCATGCATTTTGGGACAATTCCTGTAATATATTCTGCAACCGGGGTGTTGGCACATAGAACACAGACCAATTTACACATTATACTCTGCAACCGGAGTGTTGGCACATGCAAGGATGTTAACTCATGCAACTCAGCCCAATTTTTGTATTATTCTCTGCAACCAGGGTGTTGGAATATGCATTGTTGGACAAGTATTATACTGTGCAACCGGGGTGTTGGCGCATGCAGCTCAGTCCGATTTACGTATTATACTCTGCAACCAGGTTTTGGCACGTGTATTGGGACAATTCCCAAATTATACTCTGCAACTGGGATGTTGGCACATGCAACTTGGGCTGATTTACGTATTATATTGTACAACCAGGGTGTTGGCAGATGCATCTTGGGACAATGCCTGCATTATACTCTGCAACCGGGGTGTTTGCTCACACAACTCGGGCCGATTCCCATATTATACTCTGTAACTAGGATGTTGGAACATGTGGCACAGGTCAATTGCCATAGTATACTTGGCAACCAGGGTGTGTGCTGGCAGATACGTATATTATACTCTGCAACCGAGGTGTTGGTCTAAGTTGTGCTGGCAGAGTCCTATACTATGCACAGAAACCAGGGTGTTGGTGTTATAGTGGCAGATTCTTATATTCTACTTTGAATCCGGGGTTTGGGCACATCCGACCCCCTAACCAGACGTAAGCCGATCATTCTAGGGCCAGAATCAGACCTAGATTCAAACCAGAGTCGAGCTCATGCAACTCAGACTCGACTTGCGCTATCTGGCCGGAAAATAGTTTGAGTAATTTTAGCTATCTGGGACGTCATCATTCAGTCAGGACCCACTCCACAGCGGAGATCCGTCCGACACCAGCGTCCATAAATTTCCACAATCCGGATGAGAAAAGGGGGAGAAAAAGAGCCGAAAACTCTCAGAGAGCCCGATAACGCTGCGCTCATTTGTTCGGTGTCGGAGATTTAGTGGAAAAATATATCAAATGACAGATGATTTGATGATGGCATGGCAGAGCCATTTCTCAAAAACTGCCTTGTTTTTCCCCATCCCGCTCTCTCTCTCTCTCTCCCTCTGTCTGATGGGAGAGATAATTCCATCCATTTCAGCCCAAAGTGCTTTTGTACCTTCCTCCAAATTTCCTTGAGTGTTCCTCCCGTTGTCACGGCGAATAGAGACAATCAATGAGCTCTCATACCATTGATTCAATCAATTATGATCCATCCCTAAAAAAAGAGTATGAAAGAAAGAAAAAAAAATAAAGAAAGAAATGCACACATATTCCAGATCTATGTGGCTAACAATCAGTAGCAGTACAGGACTTAGCATCACGCTAATTCCTTAATTTATTACACACTGTACTCAAACCATGTGAAGCCATATCTAATGTTATCAATGTATTTTTATGAGTTGTTGTGGTACGTGTGTATGGGTTGCTGTGTTACCTGTATGGGTAGGTTGCTGTGGTATCTGTATATGGGTTGGTTTGGTATGTGAAAGGGTTTCTGCGGTATCTGTATTTGGGTTGCCGTGGTATCTGTATATGGGTTGCTTTGGTATGTGCAAGGGTTTCTGTGGTATCTGTATATGGGTTGCTTTAGTATCAGCATGGGTTGCTTTGGCATCTGTATGGGTGGGTTGCTATGGAATCTTTATATGGTTTGCTGTGGTATCTGTATAGGTTGATGTGGTATCTGTATGTGTGGATTGCTGTGGTATCTGTATGGGTTGCGTTGCTGTGGTATCTGTATGGGTGGGTTGCTGTGTTATCTGTATGGGTGGATTGCTGTGGTATCTGTATGGGTGGGTTGCTGTGGTATCTGTATGGGTGGGTTGCTGTGGTATCTGTATGGGTTGCGTTGATGTGGTATCTGTATGGGTGGGTTGCTGTGTTATCTGTATGGGTGGGTTGCTGTGGTATCTGTATGGGTTGCGTTGATGTGGTATCTGTATGGGTGGGTTGCTGTGTTATCTGTATGGGTGGGTTGCTGTGGTATCTGTATGGGTTGCGTTGATGTGGTATCTGTATGGGTGGGTTGCTGTGTTATCTGTATGGGTGGGTTGCTGTGGTATCTGTATGGGTTGCGTTGATGTGGTATCTGTATGGGTTGCGTTGCTGTGGTATCTGTATGGGTTGCGTTGCTGTGGTATCTGTATGGGTTGTGTTGCTGTGGTATCTGTATGGGTTGTGTTGCTGTGGTATCTGTATGGGTGGGTTGCTGTGGTATCTGTATGGGTTACGTTGCTGTGGTATCTGTATGGGTGGGTTGCTGTGGTATCTGTATGGGTTACGTTGCTGTGCTATCTGTATGGGTGGGTTGCTGTGGTATCTGTATTGGTTGCGTTGCTGTGCTATCTGTATGGGTGGGTTGCTGTGGTATCTGTATGGGTTACGTTGCTGTGCTATCTGTATGGGTGGGTTGCTGTGGTATCTGTATTGGTTGCGTTGCTGTGGTATCTGTATGAGTATATACATGTATAAACTGACACAGACAAGGAGCACCTGGGGAAGATAACGAGGTGCAGAGTTACAAATAAGACAGGTGGGAACATTAACAACAGGGTTGGGCTATGGTGGAGACAAGACAAAAATAAAATATATCCATGTGTTAAAGAGCACGTGGCCAGAAAAATAAGCAAGAACAGAAGACAGGAACAGAAAAAAACAAGAAAATTTAAGACGAAACACATGGGGTAGGGTGTAACACTGGTCCAGCAGGTGGACTCCGGCGGCTCCTTGTTAGGCCTGTCATGTCGCTCTGCGTCTTTATGTACACTTAGCGTGGAGTGCAGTAATTACAGGCATTAAAACCCTGATGGTGGTTTACACAGTGTTGGTACGCTCTTTGTGGCAGCGGCGGTAACACACACACACACACACATATACACACTTATACACACACCGGTAATTCATCGGCCTTGTGAGTCATTTTCGAGGCATTGATTTTTTTTCCAGAACAACAGTAACGGCAGGAAAAAAGGAAAAAATGAGCGCTGGTTGAAAATGGGCTTTTAATTGAATCCAAATGCTTTACAACCTTCACTGTCACACACACACTTATATACACATATGTATATACACACACACACACACTCATACATAACTACACAACTATCTCCAACCTTCACCTGCTTCACCCCTCCATCAGAAAGCAGAAATCAGAACAGCGCCGACTGCCAGCGCCATGGAAACTAAAGAGAAGCAGAGCATTAGTTGAAACATTGGCCTGGGAGGAGGAATAGGACGAAGAGGAGGAGGTGGAGGAAGAGGAGGATGAGGAGGACGAAGAGGTGGAGGGAGCGACAAAGGATTAGTTTGAACATCCTGCCCGTCAATTACCTCAGCCGGCGTAATGAGGGAGCTCGGCTAGTGGAGCCTGATTGTCGGGCAGTGCCGCGAGAAACCGGCACCGCGAGAGGAAACCGGAATCATTAGCATTCCAGGAAGCGTGTCAGGAAGTTCTACAGTATATATATATATATATATATATATATATATATATATATATATATATATATATATATATATATTCGTTATATACAGCGCCAGTCGCTCCTCTTAATGTTCCGTATGTGAGCAACCCAACTAACTTTAAGATCTCGTTAAGAGACACTGTTTTCCGTTCTGTGCCTCATTAGCATGCTAGTCGGGGAGCTTGGTAGATTTGGTTTGAGTTGGGAGAAGAAAAACTCAAACCTGAGTGCTATCATAGACATCATATACAGCGCAGGCCAAAAGTTTGGACACAACTTCTCTTTTTCAATGCGTTTTCATGCGTTTTATTTTCATGACTGATATTTACATTGTAGATTTTCACTGAAGGCATCAAAACTATGAATGAACACATGTGGAGTTTTATGTACTTAACTAAAAAATGAGCTGAACCTCCACAGTCACCGGACCTGAACCCAATCCAGATGGTTTGGGGTGAGCTGGAGCACAGAGTGAAGAAGACAAAGGAGCAACAAGTGCTAATTAACACCTCTGGGAACTCCTTCCTTCAAGACTGTTGGAAAACTGTTCATTTCAGGTGACCACCTCTTGAAGCTCATTGAGAGAATGATGCCAAGAGTGTGCAAAGCAGTAATCAGAGCAAAGGGCGGCTATTTTGAAGAAACTAGATTACATTTTTTGTTTTTTTAGTTATTTCCCCTTTTTTTGTTAAGTACCTTACTCACGCATTGAATGAGAAGGTGTGTCCAAACTTTTGGCCTGTACTGTAAATAGACACCGCATCGACTGACGCCGTCTATTGGTGCTGGCGTGTCAACGTGGCGGCCATATTGGATGGGTCTCCCATGTGCCCCCAGTGGATTCATTTAGTAATCACTGAGGAAGGTGTTTAATACACCTGTAATAATCACAACTCCACCCAATTTATACCCGATTTTCACACAGTTTGGTTTGTTACAAACTGTAGAGATATGTAGAGATGTAGTAATGATACAGGACGCTGTCACACATTACAAATATACAAAAATGTCGTGCTAAAATACTTTATATTATCCTCTTTAACAAAGGCAGACATATGGTATGGCATATTAAAAGTGTATAAATTAAGTAAATTTGTATTTATATGTACATACGTACACATATCACATATACACATTATATATATATATATATATATATATATGTATATGTATATATATATATACAGATAGATAGATAGACAGATAAAAAAATAAAAGACGACTTAAGAATAATGAGTTTCTTTGATTTGACCAAATGCTGAAAGCTCTGCATCCTTTTTGTTATTTCAGCCATTCCTCAATTTTTGTAAATAAATGCTCTAAATGCTCTCTCTCTATATATATATATATTAGTTTATTTATGTATATATGTGTATATATGTACATATAACTATATAATTAATTAATTTATACACTTATTAATGTGCTATACCATCTGTCTGACTTTGTTTAAAAGCATAATATAAAGTATTTCAGTATGAAAGCAGATATTTATAATGTGTGACAGCATCCTGAATCATAACTTCATCTCTGCTGTTTGTAACAAACCAAAACCGTGTGTAAATGTTATATAAATTGGTGGAGTTGTGATTATTACAGGTGTATTAAACTCCTTCCTCAGTGTAAATTAATGCACTGGGGGCGCAGGGTTGCCTCCTCCAATATGGCCGCCACACTGACACGCCAGGAGGCAGGCAATGCGGCGTCTACCTAAAAAATGTCAATAAGTGTTATGAACTACTAAGCTATGGGCGGGAAAAGGAAAAGTGTTGCAAAAGTCAGGTATTACGGAGCAGTAAAGCCACTCTGCTGAAGTATTATCGGCCTGTAGCCTAGCGCTACTGAATTAGCAGCATTAGCATTAGCCGCTAACCATCTGTATGTGTGGATTGCTGTGGTATCTGTATGGGTGGGTTGCTGTGTTATCTGTATGGGTGGGTTGCTGTGGTATCTGTATGGGTTGCATTGATGTGGTATCTGTATGGGTGGGTTGCTGTGTTATCTGTATGGGTGGGTTGCTGTGGTATCTGTATGGGTGGGTTGCTGTGGTATCTGTATGGGTGGGTTGCTGTGGTATCTGTATGGGTGGGTTGCTGTGTTATCTGTATGGGTGGGTTGCTGTGGTATCTGTATGGGTTGCGTTGATGTGGTATCTGTATGGGTGGGTTGCTGTGTTATCTGTATGGGTGGGTTGCTGTGGTATCTGTATGGGTTGCGTTGATGTGGTATCTGTATGGGTTGTGTTGCTGTGGTATCTGTATGGGTTGTGTTGCTGTGGTATCTGTATGGGTGGGTTGCTGTGGTATCTGTATGGGTTACATTGCTGTGGTATCTGTATGGGTGGGTTGGTGTGGTATCTGTATTAGTTGCGTTGCTGTGGTATCTGTATGAGTATATACATGTATAAACTGACACAGACAAGGAGCACCTGGGGAAGATAACGAGGTGCAGAGTTACAAATAAGACAGGTGGGAACATTAACAACAGGGTTGGGCTATGGTGGAGACAAGACAAAAATAAAATATATCCATGTGTATATCCATTAGCATTAGCCACTAACCACAGCACTAGCTTTTTCATCGTTCAGAGGTGACTATATCGGACTGTAGCCTTTGCATTTACCGTGTTAAAACAAGCTATGTGGGACGAACCGCTAGCTAATATCGCCCTGGCTTACCGGAACACTCAGGGTTCCTCAGTGTAGTGCTCTCAGGCGGCATTAGCGGCTAACCGCTAGTGTTTAGCCGCTAATGCTAATGCTCCAGCCTTAGTGCTGGAGAAATTCGGGAATCTAAGCTTACTGTAAATAAACGGAAGCCCTTTACTTACCCAAATAAGCTCGTTTGACTTTAGTTAGTTTTTTATTACAGTTTTGTTTACTTAACTTAGTTCATTAGAAACATCCATCCTGCTTCTCTCAGTTTAATCTTAATCTGTCAAATGAGCGAAACACTAGCATTTTAGTCAGAAAGCTTTGAACTATGTACTTGAGAGCTTGTGGTTTATTTCAGTAATACAGTAAAGTGATTCTGGACCTCATATTTTCAAGAAGGACTATCAAGAGGAATCAAGAAGTAATAGAACTCATTATCATGCTAGTCAAGAAAGATTAGCATCTTAGTATTAGTAGAGGCTTTTTAGATGTTTGAATAGACAGAAGCTTGTAGCTGAACTGAGCACTAGTCCTATTCTCATCCAGATTTTAGAGAATTTCTGGTAGAGGACAAGAAAGACAAGGGGAACCGGCCTCATTAGCATGCTAGTCAGGAAGCTTTGTGTATGCTCCAGTTGAGAGAAGCTTATAGCTGAGTGCTAGTCTCAGTCTTGGTCTTTGGTGTGTGAGAATCCCAACTTTAGATATCCAAAAAATATATAAAAAACTGAGAGCAGCTAAGAAACTACAGTTCTGAGAAGTTCAGGTCCAGAAGGTCCAGAAGCAGTGAGGAGGAAACACAAAGCAGAGATGTTTGAGAGAACAGAACTCATTAGCATGCTAGTCAGAGAGCAATACGTCTAGGCTTTTTTATGGAATAGAGTTCATTTTAGATCAAGAGATTTTATATCATAATTAAAGATTCGAGGCAAGCTCTGTTCCAGGGTCAGTTAAGTGGTTCTAGAAATACAAATTGATTGTGTCGTATTAGCAAACCGTGCTTTTCAAGACTTAAATATGTTCTAATCAAGAGAAACTCAGAGCTGGGTTCTAATCCAACGCCAGGTTCGCACTACACGACTGGTTGTGCTGTAATCGTGAGTCCTTCAGTTATTGAAACTTTATCACTGTGGGCAATCACCAACTTGCCTCACATCTCTCCAGAAACAAGTTTATCACGAGAACACACCAGATCTAGCAATGCTACACCAGGGAATCTCTATAGAGGAGAATACGCACTTAACGTGAGCAACATGAACGAGTTCATATGAAGCAACTGAGTAAAATCAGAGTTAATAAATGTCTGATTAGTTTTATATTGAAATATGTACTTATGTACTCTACACAGAACTATATATAACTATATATGCTGTTCCTCCATCAGCACCCGGAGTCTGAGAGAGAAAGAGAGAGAGAGAGAGAGAGAGAGAGAGAGAGTGTAAAGTAGGTCATGCTGTTTCTCCATCAGCAGCTGAAGTATGAGAGAGAGAGATAGAGTACAGTAGGTCATGCTGTTTCTCCATCAGTAGCCGGAGTCCGAGAGAGAGAGTACAGTAGGTCATGCTGTTTCTCCATCAGCAGCCGAAGTATGAGAGAGAGAGTACAGTAGATCGTGCTGCTATGCCATGCCTACATCGGTTGTACCTACATATGTTTGAAACTAACCAAAACTAGTTTTGTCATAAGAAGTGAACTTTTCTCTCCATTTCCTTTTATTTCCTGTTATATTTTTAGGTTTGTAATTACGCCCAAAAGTGGAGAGTATCAAGTGCGCTAATGACTTCCTGCAGTGCATCAGTATGAGTAGAGTCCAGGCAGCGCATCCTAGCGAGTCCAGGATGTTCATAATGCATTGCTTTGTTTGAAGAGGATGCAGGATCAATCTATGGAACTTCTAATAGCTTAGAAAGATCCATGTAAAAATTTAACTGGTTAGCCAATGGACTTCCTGTGGATAGTGTAGTGGTCTCCAATCTCAGAACTTTCTGAACCAATCAAAAACTTTTATCAGGCAGTGATAAATTTGCTGGATAGAGAGGGGTGATTGAGTTTGGTTTGAATCCAAAGTCATGGATTTAAGGCATGTTCAGAGAAAATCTGAGTTTTGGTATATCTATACTTTATCCAGATTGTTTTGTAATAGTTTGAACAGCCAGAAACCACATGAAATCAGATTTTTGCAACCCATACAGACACCACAGCAACGCATACAGATACCACAGCAACCCATACAGATACCACAGCAACCCAAACAGATACCAACACATCAACCCATACAGATACCAACACATCAACCCATACAGATAGCACAGCAACCCATTTACAGAGATACCACAGCAACCCATAAACAGAGATAACACATCAATTCATACAGATACCAGAGTAGCCCATACACAGAGACACCACAGCAACCCATACACAGAGATAACACAGCAACTTATACTCAAAGATACCACAGCAACCCATGCACAAAGATAACACAGCAACTCATACACAGAGATACCACAGCAACCCATAAACAGAGATAACACATCAATTCATACAGATACCAGAGCAACCCATAGACAGAGACACCACAGCAACCCATAAACAGAGATAACACAGCAACACACACACAAAGATACCACAGCAAAACATAAACAGAGATAACACAGCAACCCATAAACAGAGATACCACAGCAAAACATAAACAAAGATAACACAGCAACCCATACACAGGTATACTACAGCAACTCATACACAGAGATACCACATCAACCCATACACAAATATACCACAGCAACCTATTCAGAGATTTCACAGCAATCCATTCAGAGATATCACAGCAATCCATACAGATACCACAGCAACCCATACAGATACCACAGCAACCCATACACAGAGATACAACAGCAACCCATACACAGAGATACCACAGCAACCCATACAGATACCACAGCAACCCACACAGATGCCACAGCAACCCATACACAGAGATAACACATCAACCCATACACAGGTACACTACAACAACTCATACACAGAGATACCACAGCGACCCATACACAGAGATACCACAGCAACCCATACACAGAGATACCACAGCAACCCATACACAGAGATACCACAGCAACCCATAAACAGAGATACCACAGCAACCCATAAACAGAGATAACACAGCAACCCATACACAGAGATACCACAGCAACACATAAGCAGAGATAACACAGCAACACATATACAAATCTAAAAAAATAACTTTAGATAAAGAGATTATATCTCATGATCTTTATAAAACGCTGCACACGACGTCTCCTCGTATAGAAGTTAGCCTCATTTACACTGCTGTTATCCACTACATTTCACAAGTCTCAGAACAGCTCGGGCAACCTCCTTCACCCTCACAGAGGATTATGGGTAAATCTGCTGACTGTACATGTGAAGTCCTGCTGCCACGCTTCTAATGGGCATGATCCTGCCAACTGCTCGATGAGTTCAGATGCTGCACTTGACCTAACTGTGATTGGATCCCGCTTCCAGCTGTTTATGGGTAACAGGGGGGGTTAAATAGTCCTGATTTCGGCTCCAGACGTAGCATTTTAGCATTTAGACCGCTAAGCCTACTTATCCTGATTCATTACTGAGAACAATTCTGGATAATTCTGCATTTCTATATTTTTCTCATGACCTTGTTGCTATGTCTTATTATAACACATAAAATATTGTCTTGTTGAAAAATGCAAAGACATCCCTGTAAAAGACATAATCTTTAACACAGTATATGTTGATCTAAGATCTCACAGATGTCACAGATGTTCAGCTAATAACTTAATATATTTACCAGTATACTGTATATACAGCTCTGGGGAAAAAATAAGAGAGCACTTAAAAAATACGATTTTCTTTGATTTTACCAAATTGAAAACCTCTGGTTATATAATCAAGAGGAAGATGGATGATCTCAAGCCATCAAACCACCAAGCTGAACTGCTTGAATATTTGCACCAGGAGTAAAGCAGCATAAAGTTATCCAAAAGCAGTGTGTAAGACTGGTGGAGGAGAACAAGATGCCAAGATGCATGAAAAAACTGTAATTAAAAAACAGGGTTATTCCACCAAATATTGATATCTGAACTCTTAAAACTTAATGAATATGAACTTGTTTTCTTTACATTATTTCTCATTTTCTGCAAATAAATGCTCTAAATGACAATATTTTTATTTGGAATTTGGGAGAAATGTTGTCCGTAGTTTATAGAATAAAACAACAATGTTCATTTTTCTCAAACATAAACCTATAAATAGCAAAATCAGAGTAACTGATTCAGAAAGTGAAGTGCTCTCTTCATTTTCATTCCAGAGCTGTATAAATATAACCTTGTACATATATATTTAACTCATTATTGTGTTTTAAGAGCATGCTGTACCTGATAAGGGCTTATTATATTAAAATAATAGCATTCGCTTGCAAACAGTATAAATCATGTCATTGTTTGTATCATTATTTGTACCTAATGAGTCGCAACAGAAGACTACAGTACTTTTATGCTCTCGTTAGTGAAATTGGTGCTTAGTTTATATGGTTTATATTGCCCAGATCATACGTTAATTAGCCTAGAGGTTAATTTGCATAGAGGGTTTAATAAATGGCCATAAACTCAAGCGTAGGGTTTAGTGGCAGACTGCTGGAAATTAGAGCTTCATTTTCAATGTTATCGATAGCAGAAGTTAATATCTAATAAATACACCAATTAGTGAATCAATTGATCAATAAATCAATCAATAAATACTGTAAAATCCTTGCTAATCATAATAAGGCTGTTAACTGGATATTACGCTGGAGAAATAAACAGAAATCCTGTTTTATTCCCTCAAATTCAGCCTCAATTCAGTATCCCAGGACACTTGGTCATGATCTCTTGCCATCTACATTAAAGCAAATTGAAGCAAATTAAAAGCAAATTAAAACAAATCCAACCAAACGCACCCCTTACTAAAGTCAACTCAGCACACCAACCAAATAAAAACACAGGTCCAAAGCACCCCCATCTAAACTCAACTACACAAATCCCAAACCAAATTAAACCAAACTTAATTAAAGCAAATCCAATTAATCCAACCCCAACTAAACTCAATCACACTAAACCCACACAACTCAAAACCAAACCACACCAAATCCATCTCAACCCAAACAAGGCAAAACCACTCTCAAACCAAACCCAGCCCAACCCGATCTAAACTCCACAGCACTACACCAAACAAATCCAACCCAAACTAAACTAATCCAAACCAAACCCACCTCAACTACACCAAACCAACTCAACCCAACTAAACTCATTTATACCAAACCAAATCAAACCAGACCCAACTAAACTCAACTACACCAAACCAAACCCAACCCCAACCAAACTCATCTACACCAAACCAAACCCCAACTAAACTCATTTACACCAAATCAAATAAAACCAAACCCAATCCAACCCCAACTAAACTCAAGTACACCAAACCAAACCCAACCCCAACTAAACTCAACTACACCAAAGCCAACCCAACCCCAACTAAACTCAAGTACACCAAACCCAACTAAACTCAACTACACCAAACTACACCAAACTCAACTACACCAAACAAAACCAAACCCAACCCCAACTAAACTCATCTACACCAAATCAAACCCCAACTAAACTCATTTACACCAAACCAAATCAAACCAAACCCAACCCAATCCCAACTAAACTCAACTACACCAAACCAAACCCAACCCCAACTAAACTCATCTACACCAAACTAAATAAAACCAAACCCAACCCCAACTAAACTCATCTACACCAAACTAAATAAAACCAAACCCAACCAAAACCCCAACTAAACTCAACTACACCAAACCCAACCCCAACTAAACTAATTTACAGCAAACCAACCCAATCCAAACCAACATCAAATAAAACCAACATCAGGCCAAACCCAGTAGTGTTAATGAAGTGGTCAAATGTTTCACAGTAATTAGCTAAGTTAATAGCTAATAAATACACCAATTAGTGAACAATTTGATCATTAAATCAAATAAATCAATACACACTGTAAAATCCTTGCTAATCTAAAAGGCAGTAAACTGTTAAGCTGGAGAAATCCACAGAAACCCTGTTTTATTCCCTCAGTTTCAGCCTCAGTTCAGTATCTCAGGACTCTTGGTCGTGATCTTCCGGTATCTACAGTACAGTTCCTGGGTAAGGTCTGGCGGTCTGAGTCTCGGCGGAGCCGCGGCCGGGCGCTAATCAGCTCATAGCCGTGGGCAAGCTGAGCCCCTGCTGTCAGACCAAAGGCTCGGTCCTGATCCAGTGTGAGCTACATCTGTCCGGCCGTCAGATGGGCACAGATGTGCCCTTCCAGGGGGCATAACGGTGGGTAAACAACAGGACGGCTCTGCAGACAGGAAGCGCTAATGCTAACGGAGCAGGAAAGTGAAGTGGGTGCTTTATGAGGTCAAGCAGAGTTTATGACAAGGGACAGTAGTGGACTCGGGGGGTGGCAGTTACCCCCCCCCCCCCCCCAGTGCTCCTATCGTTAAAAGAAGCAATAAAGTGCGAGACAAAATCTATTAGTTTAGCCTAATAGCTGCCCTTTTCATGAGAAAAAGCTATCAAGCCATAAACTATAATGACACAGTATATATTTATTCTATATAAGAAACAAAAAAACAAAATTGAAACACATCATACCAACACAACACAACTGTAGACCAAACTAATCCAACCCAAATTAATACAAACCAATCCAATCCCAACTAAACTCAACTACACCAAACCAAATCAAACCAACCTCAACTAAACTCAACTACACCAAACCAAATCAAACCAAACCCCAACTAAACTCAACTACACCAAGCCCAACTTCAATTAAGCTCAACTATACCAAACCAAATCAAACTCAACCCCAACTAAACTCATCTACACCAAACCAAATAAAAACAAACCCAACCCAACCCCAACTAAACTTAATTACGCCAAACCAAAGCCAACTAAACTCAACTACACCAAACCAAATCAAACCAAACCCCTACTAAACTCAACTACACCAAACCCAACTTCAACTAAACTCAACTACACCAAACCAAATCAAACCAAACCCCTACTAAACTCAACTACACCAAACCCAACTTCAACTAAACTCAACTACACCAAACCAAATCAAACCAAACCCCAACTAAACTCAACTACATCAAACCCAACCCCAACTAAACTCAACTACACCAAACCAAAAAAAAAAACAACCCCAACTAAACTCAACTACATCAAATCAAACCCAACCCAACCCCAACTAAACTTAATTACGCCAAACCAAACCCAACTAAACTCAACTACACCAAACCAAACACAACCCCATCTAAACTCAATACACCAAACCAAACACAACCCTAACTAAACTCAACTACACCAAACCCAGTAAATCCATACAACCCCAATTAACTCAACCCAAAACCAAACCAACCCAATCAAACCCAAACCCCATCAAACACATCTCAACCCAAGCCAAACCACATCAGTTAAACATAATCTAACAAAACCTATCCCACCCTCAACTAAACCCAAAATCAAACCACACCAAACTAAGCCAATCAAAGCTAAACACTCAAAACCAACATTAATTACACTGAATTCAACCCAACCCAGCGCAAATCCAACTAAAATCAACTACACCAAACAAACTCCAATTAAAGCAACTTTAGACCAAACTAATCCAACTAATTATTAATACATAAAAATTAATACAAACCAATCCAACCCCAACTAAACTCAACTACACCAAACCAAACTCCAATTGAAGCAAATCCAAGCAACTAAGTCACCCACACCAAACCAAATAAAAACACACCAAACTATCTCAAACCAACCCAATTCAAACCTATATCAAGTAAACCGAATCAAGCCAAACCCAGTAGTGTTGAAATCAAATGGTAAAATGTTCTTTTTTCCACAGTAAATAAATGATGTGATGATATTTGTATTGTTATGAGTTTTGGATATTTGCTGAGGCCGGTATCTGGAAGCTCAGGAACAGTAGAGTTATGGTAAATTGCATGCCGGGTTTGATCAATAGCGTTTGCAGTGTGTGATCAATAACCTCCGGCTACAAACACACGGCGTCTGATAGCAGTAATCCAGAACAGCAGTGGATCTGATACAGAACTCTGGAGAGCGGCTGATAAGTGAGGAACAGCAGCGTTTTCAGGTTTAAATCAGCGGTTTAGATCAGCCGGGGTCAGATATAGATATACAGTCTAATCCAGGTCTAATCCAGGAATTACAGACATATTAATACTCATTAACATGCTGCTTATCTGTGGCTATCTATTACATCTATTGATTTAACTCCTTCTGCAATATATTATAGGTATATTAAAGCTATAATAATGAGTAAAATAAACATTCTTGTTTTATTCTATAAACTACGGACTACATTGCTCCCAAATTCCAAATAAAAATATTGTCATTTACACCATTTATTTGCAGAAAATGGCAAAGAAATGACTGAAATAATGAAAAAAAAAGATGCAGAGCTTTCAGACCTCAAATAATGCAAAAAAAAAAAAATCAAGTTCGTATTCATAAAGTTTTAAGAGTTCAGAAATCAATATTTGGGGGAATAACCCTGGTTGGTTTTTATTAACAGTTTTTTTTTCATGCATCTTGTTGCAAGTTCTCCTCCACCAGTCTTACACACTGCTTTTGGATAACTTTATGCTGCTTTACTCCTGGTGCAAAAAAAAACCAAGCAGTTCAGTTTGGTGGTTTGATGGCTTGTGATCATTCATCTTCCTCTTGATTATATTCCAGAGGTTTTCAATTTGGTAAAATCAAAGAAACTCATCATTTTTAAGTGGTTTCTTACATTTTTTTACAGAGCTGTACATTTATATATTTTCACAAATTATTATTCAGCAGTAAAAACCTCCCAACATGATGGGAGAAGGTGTGCTCTGAGCCATATTAGCTGCGATGTTACCATTATAGCTAATAAATTCACTTTTCACCCTCCTGGCCTCCGGGAGGCGCTGCAAGAGTCCCGTACTAAGACCACCAGGTACCGGAACAGCTTTTTTCCCACAGCTGTCATACTACTGAACTGTACTCCAACACACACCAATAACACACAATACATATTATTTATTTATTCTGTTTATACCACTTCATGTTTATAATCTATTATAGTCTATATATTCATATTCATAACTACATAGCTTCAACATATTCAGCAATTTATTGTACATCTGTAATATACATATATATTTATATATATTTGTTACGAACTTCTAGATTGATGCAAATTGCATTTCGTTGCTCTGTACTTGCGACGTGTGCAATGACAATAAAGCTGAATTCTATTCTATTCTATTCTATTCTATTCTATTCTATTCTAAATGTCTGTTCTGATAAACAATAGGTCAACGTCCATTGCAATAAATGCAGAGTCTGAAAGGGTTAAGATGCAAGGAATTCAAGTAATTAACTCTTGATGAGTTCAGCACAGCTGTTAACTGAAAGCCTGAATTCCAGGTGACTCTACCTCATAAATCTGACTGAGAAAATGCAGCATATATAGATATAAAACATATTCTAGTTTATTTAAATTTTTTTTTTACTATTTACTAAATAATTTCATATGTTTTTCCTCATAGTTTGGATGAGTTTAGTATAAATCTACAATACAGAACATTTTAAAAGAATGAAAAATTGGGTAACACTTTATAATAACGTTCATTAATATATTTTTTACTCGTGATCTGTCAAAAATGTAAAAATGTTAGCAAATCATTAGCGCATCAGAATTTTAACATTAATAAATCGCTAGTAAATACGAATTTTAAACCAGGGCAAATTCAAACCAGGCCTAATTCAGCGAAACACTGACGAAGGAAGGTGCCTGCCTGATGACCCCTGAGAAGAGCTTGCACTGAAGTTTGTGTTAGAGTTTGGATGAAGGGGATTGGTGTGGTCCTGCTCTTGTAATAATTTGTCTCATGAGTTTTTGTAGACGTCTGAGTACTTGGCAGTTGAGGCACGGACCATGAACATAGTTCGCTATGCTTCTGGATTCTTGTCGAGCCAGTATCAGATGGTAGTGGTTGCTGTGTTCTGCTCACGCAACTTATAATGTGATTTATTGTGTGTGATTGTGCTTAGGTAAGTGTGTTGTTGCCATAGTTAAAGGAAGTGAGCTTAGATTAAGGAGGGATTCTATGTGTTCATAGGTTATTTTTTGGTAGGTCTGTTACTTGGCAGTTGAGGCAATGGACCATGAACATAGTGTTAGGCTGTGCTTCTGGATTCTTGTCGAGCCAGTATCAGATGGTAGTGGTTGCTGTGTTCTGCTCAAGCAACTTATAATGTGATTTATTGTGTGTGATTGTGCTTAGGTAAGTGTGTTGTTGCCATAGTTAAAGGAAGTGAGCTTAGATTAAGGAGGGATTCTGTTTGTTCATAGGTTATTTTTTGGTAGGTCTGTTACTTGGCAGTTGAGGCAATGGACCATGAACATAGTGTTAGGCTGTGCTTCTGGATTCTTGTCGAGCCAGTATCAGATGGTAGTGGTTGCTGTGTTCTGCTCAAGCAACTTATAATGTGATTTATTGTGTGTGATTGTGCTTAGGTAAGTGTGTTGTTGCCATAGTTAAAGGAAGTGAGCTTAGATTAAGGAGGGATTCTGTGTGTTCATAGGTTATTTTTTGGTAGGTCTGTTACTTGGCAGTTGAGGCAATGGACCATGAACATAGTGTTAGGCTGTGCTTCTGGATTCTTGTCGAGCCAGTATCAGATTGTGGTGGTTTTGCTATTGTTGTTAGTTGAGTGAGTAGTAGATCCTGGCTGAGCCCTATGCATAACCCCAGCTGTTAGGTGCAGGATTTGTCAATTTCCTGTATTATATTACTTATCAATCACAGTTAATGCTACCAATGCTTTTAAAAGTATTTATAAATGTGATAGCAACTTTTTAGCTTCTAAAAATGTGAAAAATAACAGTTATTAATCATTAATTAATGGTATATTAATGAAAGTTATTATAAATTCATACCAAAAATGGTATAACCCCAATTGCCTCTGAGCCTATATCGTCGCTGTCCAATGAAAATCAAGTAAGCAACTTTACAGGAGAGAGAAAAATCCTTCTAAACTTTCAAAGGAAGTCAATGTGAAAAGAGTTTATTTCAGGTCATTTTAAAGAGTTTCTATTGGTCTGCTCTTTAAGAAATTTTGGCACAGTGTAAGGGACAGTTTATCTGTTCAAATTATGTAGTAAACTAAAAATCGACAAAAAATGAGATTTTTCTTGTTTTTCATTGGACAGCGACAATATACTGCACATCTACACCACTTGTATACATGGTCAAGCATGACTAATACACATACATTAAGTTTACATTAAGATAGATTACTGGATTACCTTTGTAATCTCTGGAAATCTAAATATATATGCGAAATATCAGCGTGATAAATAGTGATAAATGAAAGATAAGTTTAGAGGTTTAGAGTGAAAATGTTGCAGCAGAGCCACATCAGGTCTAATCCAAGATTTATAGCTCAGTACCTGCACTGTTATTTATTCATAAGTTTATTTATATATTCAGCCTTTCGGAACGTATCTTATAAGGGTGGATTTTTGCTAAATAGCGCAAAGAAAAAAAAAATGTGATCAATAACCCGGCCCACCTACGGACCCCCGGTCTGCCGCCAGTAATCCGAAATATGCTTCCGTAATTAAAGCCCTGCTCTTTTTTTTTTTGTTTATTTATTTATTCTTTTTTTGCGCTGGGAGGAATTTTAATGGCGCAGGTTTTTATTTATTTTATTCCTGTTGGCTTTCTGACCACACAAGTCTCTGTGGATAGTCAATACTCCAGGCTATTCTGGGGATTCAGCAGAAAATCTATAAATAAATATATAAACAGATATATAAATAAATAAATAAATATACAACACACCGGACGTCCAGAATATTTTTGGGGGTGGTAAAACGTATCAAAGCAGCATTTTAAACAGGTGTAGACCTGCCTGGGAAAAAAGCTGCTCTGTACAGCACCTTCCTTCACAAAGTTTACAAGAAAGAAAGTGAATAAATAAGTTGAAAACCTCTTTTAATCTTTTTTTATTATCATTGAATCATTAATGCTGATCTTAACTGAGGCGAGTGAGATCCTGCAGTTCTTTAGTTTAGTTTTGGGTTCTTTTGGGACCTCCTGGATGATTTCTTCATGCCCTTTTTGGAGTAATTTTTATTCGGAGGGCCGGTCACTCCTGGGAAGGTTCACCAGTGTTCCATGTTTGTTTTTCTCCATTAGTGAATAATAGTGAATCACTGTGGTTCTCTGGAGTCCCAAAGCTTTAGAAATAAATGACTTTATGACCTTTTTTTAAACCAATAGATGATTATATTTTGTTGAAGATCAGTGTTCTTCAGATCAGGGTATAATTTGTTGTTTTTGAGATCTTTTATCTGCTTCATGTTGTCAGACAGGTTCTATTTAAGTGATTTCTTCATTCTACAGGTCTGTAATCAGTAATCAGGCCTGGTTGTGATTAGTAGTGAAATTGAACTCGATAAATTAGTAGATTAGTTTCTTTAATAATTAAAATGATCATTAAAAAAAATATATTTTTATATTAACTCAGGTTATCTTTGTCTGATATCAAAGTTTGTTTGGTAATCTGAAACATGGAGGTATGACAAAAAAGCAAAAACTAAGCTAAATCTATAAGAGGCAAATACTTGACAGCAGTTTGTTCAAGGGAGGAAAAAAGCTGGTTGAATTAAACACAGCTGCCTCACAAATTCATAATAATTCAGTAAAAATACTGCAAAATATTCCATCATATTACTCATTGAATCCTGAAATGAAATAATTCAGTGCTGCCTGAGCAAATTCGCAGTCTGGGCAAAGAAACACTGCTCTGAAAGCTATTTTTTCCAATGCAATAAACTTAATAAAATAAATAAATGTTTTTGTTTTTTTTCCGAACTGAAGTGAAGCGAAACCCTGCGGCATGTTTCTAAAAGATTCTACTAGGCAATATGTCCAAATATTAAAAGATATTAAAAGAAAATATTTACTGTAATACACTATTAAAGTGTAGGGGCACTCTATAATGCCCTATAACATTCTATAATGTTTATATGATCCACACACTCATTCTGACAAACTGTAATACACTACAGGAAGCGTAGAGTTCGCTCTATAATGCTTTATACTGTTTATATGATCCACATGTGGTTTCTTACAGACTATAATACACTATAGGACGTGTAGGGGGTGCTCTATAATGCTCTATAATGTTTATATGATCCACATGTGGATTCTGACAGACTGTAATACACTATAGGAAGTGTAGGGGGAGCTCTATAATGCTCTACAATGTTCATTATTTGATCCACACACTCATTTTGACAGACTGTAATAAACTACAGCAATCATAGGGGGCGCTCTATAAGGCTTCTTTAATTGTTTATATGATCCATACGCTCATTCTGACAGACTGTAAAATATTACAGTAAGCGTAGGGGACGGTCTATAATGTTTATATGTCGCATCATAGAGCACCCTCTATGCTTCCTGTAGTATGTTACAGTCTGTCAGAATAAACGCGTGGATCATATGAACATTATAAAGCATTATAGAGCGCCCCCTATGCTTCCTGTAGTGTATTGCAGTCTGTCAGAATGAGCATGTGGATCATATAAACATTATAGAGCATTATAGAGCGCCCCCCAACGCTTCCTGTAGTGTATTACAGTCTGTCAGAATAAACTTATGGATCATATGAAGAGTTTGATTCCAAAACGCGATAAACGCCATTTAAAAAAAACATGAGTTAGAGCCAGAATCAGAATGTTATGTGACCACTCTTGAAAAGCCAATATTCAATTTTCATCAAAACGCCACATCCGCCGTGTAATACTGCCCTGCTTTCTCTCTTTCTTTCCAAAACGCAACAAACGCCAGTCTTGATTTTCCGCAGAATGCCACATCTCCCCTCATCCAATCACAGGGCAGCATTCCACGAGCTATCTAATGTAAACATTATAACACGCGCTGTTGAGCCGGTCGGCATTTCGTGTAGCTTACTTTCGTTTTTCACTCTCAAAGTCTGCAAAAATGAACGGGTTTGATGGTATAGAGGAGCCGGTTCGTGAAGCAGTTATTAAAAAAAAGAGAAAGCCATCAAAAGAATCTCATGTACGTGAAAAGTGTAACGCTGTGTGAAGGACGGGACGAGGAGAGCGGACGCTAATGCAAGTATCATTTATTAAAGAACAGAAAACAAAACATAAATCAAACAGAAACGCAGAAACAGGAGACTAACTAATAAGCAGGATTTAACACAGCCGTGACAGACGTATACACGCACAAGAACCGACAGAAACACTAATGACTGAGATGCTTAAATATACACACAAGGCGGGAAGGAGAACAGGTAACACCTGGGGACAGACTAATGAGGGGCGGAGCTACAAATGGACACAGGTGAGTGGAAAAACACTGACAGAACACAGGGGCACGGGTCATGTGGGACAACACAGGCACGAGGACAGACAGGAAACAGGGCCAGGCGTGACAAAAAGGTAAAGAAAATCAGGCATTCATGAGGGGGGAAATGCCGGCTGTCATCTGCAGTTCACACACACACACTATACACACTACACTACACTACACTACAGCACATGAATGTAACGTGATTTTGGGGATTTTATAGTCTTAATGTCTTGTTCGTGACTGAAATTTTGCACATTTTTGAAAAGAAATGTTTTGAAATTTGTGTTTTTAGGCCCAATGGTCAAACTATTATATTCAGATGTACAATTTACTGTTATTTATTATTGTATTTTGCACATTATTAGTAAAAAAAAAAATCTATTGATGCCAAAGGATATATAAGACATTTTGAAAAAAAAACTTGGCATGGATTTATTGCGTTTTGCGAAAAAACTAATTATTTTTTTTTAAAAATCTTTAAATATTAAAATCTTGATTTGATTTTTTTGTGTTTTTTTAACCTTAGTATGGTATTTGATAGTTTGAAACAGAAAACGGTGGTTTTCAGCCTACCACTTTCTCGCTAAAGAAAACCCTTTTTTTACTCAAATTGATAAAAATGGATTTATAGCGTTTTGGAACCAAACTCTTCATATATACATTATAGAGCATTATAGAGCGCCCTCTATGCTTCCTGTAGTCTATTACAGTCTGTCAGAATGACTGTGTGGATCATATAAACATTATAGAGCATTATAGAGCGCCCCCTATGCTTCCTGTAGTCTATTACAGTCTGTCAGAATGAGAGTGTGGATCATATAAACATTATAGAGCGCCCCCTACGCTTCCTGTAGTGTATTACAGTCTGTCAGAATGAGCGTGTTGATCATATGAATATTACAGAGCATTATAGAGCGCCCCCTACGCTTCCTGTAGTGTATTACAGTCTGTCAGAATGAGCGTGTTGATCATATGAATATTACAGAGCATTATAGAGCATTATAGAGCACCCCCTATGCTTCTTGTAGTGTATTACAGTCTGTCAGAATAAGCGTGTTTTGGATCATATAAACATTATAGAGCATTATAGAGCACCCCCTACACTTTCTGTAGTGTATTACAGTCTGTCAGAATGAGAGTGTGGATCATATAAACATTATTGAGTATTATAGATCGTTATAGAGCGCCTTCTACGCTTCCTGTAGTGTATTACAGTCTTTCAAAGTGAATCAACTTGGTGATGCTGGATTCATGCTTGGTTTTATACATATATACGTTTTATATAACTAATAACAAATAATAACTGCAGGGTGTTTTTCCTTGTATCGTCTTTATGTTTTTCATTTGCATTCAAATTCGATGTATGATCTGAATGATGATTTGAATTGAAGCATTCAAATCTAAAATAAACCTGCAATGATAGAATGCATGTAGAGTTGTGCACTCGATTTTTTGGCTTTTGTAAATTATATTAAATTTTATATATTTTTTGATCCAGTCCTTGCATACAAAAAAACAAAGCTGAGCAGTTCCTCTTGAACCTCTTGACGTCCGGTGCATTTTTTTTAACTTCAAAGGAAATGGGACAATCCTCTCCAAACCAAATTATCTATTGCTCTAATGCAGTTCTGTTTGTGTGCTCTATTGTATTTTGTTGGATTGTCTGTCTGAGACCATTTTGACTGATTTTTCCGTTCTGAGAAAGAATCTGGTGTTTCCAAGAAAGCCCCGATGCTCCCAATCTGCTCCCCTCACCCCGACGCATTATTTATGTATTGTCGGCCACGTGCCTTGATAGCGGGCTGGCGGCGGCGGAGGCGAGATGACGTCTGTCTGAGGAAAACATTAAAGGACTCGGGCGAAAAGCTTGGTGGAGAACAGCGCTGCCTCCTACCGCGCTTGATTTCACTGCCAAACTGGGGCAGCGGGAAAATTAGAGAGATTGCGTCTCTCTCTAAAGAGGCCTGTTGGATTATTATTTAAATGGCGCGATTCTGTGTGTGCATATATATATATTTATAAATATATAAATATATATTACAAGGCAAAAGAATATCTTGGTCAGAATCTACTACAGCTTGGTCATTCAAACTTGAAGAAAGAAGCGATGACCTGATTTCGGGGAGCTGCGTGTTCTTTCTCAGCCCAGCACGCCGCCTCCTTTATCTGCTCGATTCCCTCTTCATTTCCTGAGATAATCCTGCGACCCCCAGCACTCAGGTCACCTCCATCCTTTCAACATCCTCTCAAATTGATGCTTTAGTAGAAAAAAAAAATCCTTTTACACAGGACCTCCTCACACCGGCCTCAGCACTCTAACCTCAGGCCAAATGTAGCCAGTTAGAAGTTAGCAGTTAGCGGTTAGCATCGACAAAAGTTTGGCTTCTTTTGGTTAGCATTCGAGCTAACAAAGCTAACGTGACTCTAGTTTAGACCCTGTTGGTTCCCCTATCCTGGATATACTGGTTATAAGATGAGATTGAAACCAGAAGAAGTTGGGTATGGAGGTTCTACAGGTTCTGTATGGATCCTGCAGCACATTTATTTACCCACAGATGTTGCTACAGTTGGGCCTGTAGATCCTGTAGCTCTTGGTGAAATAGTCATTGGTGTAACAGTAACATGTGAAAGATCAGCAGTATAACAGAGTAGAGTGCTTTACTGGTCAGTGGTGTAACAGTGTGTAGTGTGTTACAAGTCAATAGTGTGGCTGTGAGGAGTGTGGTAAATGTCAATAATGTAACAGAGTAGAGTGTGTTAAAGGTCAATAGTGTAATAGAACAGAGTGTGTGACTGGTCAGTATTGTAGCATTATGGAGTGTTTTAAATGTCAGTGGTGTAACAGAGTATTGTGTGTGTGTGTGTGTGAGACTCCTCAGTGTTGCAACAGTGTGAAATGTGTTACAGGTCAGTGGTGTAACAGTCTGGAGTATTTTAAAGGTCAGTAGTGTAACAGAATAGTCTGGCATACCAGTAAGTAGTGTGGTATGAGTTACAGGTAAATGGTGTAAAAGGGTGGTATGTGTTACAGGTCAATGGTGTAACATTGTGAAATGTGTTACAGGTCAATGGTGTAACATTGTGAAATGTGTTACAGGTCAATGGTGTAACATTGTGAAACATGTTACAGGTCAGTGGTGTAACAGTGTGGAGTGTTTTAAAGGTCAGTAGTGTAACAGAACAGTCTGGCTTCCCGGTTAGTAGAGTGGTGTCTGTTACAGGTGAATCATTTAACATTGTGAAGTGTGTTACAGGTCAGTGTTGTAACAGAGTATTGCGTGTATGTGTGTGTAAGAGACTCGTCAGTGTTGTAACTGTGTGGTATGTGTTACAGGTCAATTATTTAACATTGTGAAATGCCTTACAGGTCAGTGGTGTAACTGAAATTTGTAACAGGTCAGTGGTGTAACGGGGTGGACGTAGGAACAAACGTTGATTCTCACAGTGTCACAAACCATGTAAAGGCATCTATTACAGATTACTGAACACTATAAAGTGTGTACTGATTAGTGCTGATGCTAACTGGCGTACATTAGTTTTCGCTATTGGTTAGCAGCATTAGCTCGTATCTCCGCTGTAGAGCTACGGAAGCCCGGAGCCTTCTCTGCTGTGTCTGAGGGGCAGCAGGGGCTGTGAGGTCGGGGGTTTTTTTGGTGTAAATTAGATGTTTTTATGCAGAACATTCCCGCTTATATTCCCGGTTGGGAAGGTCGGAGTGCTGAAGCTCGGCCTGGTTGTGTATCTCTGTGCCCGGCGGCAGCAGCGGGCACACTCTTCCTGAGGGATGCCCGCCGAGCCTGGCACCCCGCCAGCCTACTTGTAATTCCTGCAGCACGGCCGGCCTCCTCCCCAACGCTAAACACGCTCTCCTGTGTTTCTAACACACACACACACCGGCCAGTGTACGGAAAACACAAAACACGGCTTTTTCTACTTTTTATATTTGTTTATTTGTTGTTTTTTTGTCCCTTTTTCTTCCCTCCCCTCTCTGTTCTCTCTCTCTATCTTTCTCACATGTGCTGAGATGCCCGGCCGGCCGGTCAGCCTGGATGTGTCCGTCTGTGGTTCCAGCCTTCAGGAATCAGCCCTGTCCTTCTACTCATCAGAATTATTTCACAACCTTTCTAACTTCTTCTTATTTTTCTCTTCCTTTCCTTTCTGTTTTCTCTATCTATCTCTTTTACATGTATGGAGATGCCCTGTTCCTGATGTTCCCAGCCTGGCTCTCCACTGCCCGCTGTGTTGTTCTCCGGCTCTGCAACCCTGCACTGATTACCATTAACACACTCAGTATCTGTTTCTGTATTAGCCATAGCTCTATAGTTTGTGCCCATCACATTCTTATATTCATAAATTAGTACCTGTTATATTAGCCATAGTTCACATTAATTCTCTGTACTGTTTTGTTCTGTTTGTTGTTTGTTATTTGTTTGTACTGAGCGGGTCAACCCGAGTAGGATGGGTTCCTCGGACTGAGTCTTGGTTCCTTCCAAGGTTTCTTCCTCTTAAAGGGAGTTTTTCCTTGCCACTGTGTCACCATAAAATTGGCATCTCTGTGGTGCTGCTCATAAGAGGCGTGGACCTGTTTTTCCTGTAAAGCGGCTTTGTGACAACCTTTGTTGTAAAAAGCGCTATATAAATAAAATTGAATTGAATTGAATTGAAGTTTATTTGTTTGTCGGGGTCTGTTAAACTAAACTCGATCACCCCGTCACGCAAAATAGATACAGAAAAAAGCTTTAATTACCAAACTTTTTACATTAATAATCCAAACTAAGGATTACAGGTCTTGTGTTGGGATGAAATTTACCACCCGTAACATTTTACAGGAATTAGAACATATTAGTATACATGTAACAGTAATGTAACAGTGTGGAAAGTGGAATTTACAATGTCTTATTTCTCAGTGGTGTAACAGTGTACAGTGTGTTAGAGGTCACTGGTGTTACCCTGTGGGATGTGTTACAGGTCAGAGGTGTAACAATGGAGTCCCTCATGTCTTAATAGTGTAACAGTGTGGAGTGTGTTACACGTAAGTACTGTAACACTGGAGTCCCTTGTGTTTTAATAGTGTAACAGTGTGGAGTGTGTTACACGTAAGTACTGTAACACTGGAGAGCCTCATGTTTTAATAGTGTAACAGTGTGGAGTGTGTTACATTTCAGTACCGTAACACTGGAGAGCCTCATGTCTTAATAGTGTAACAGTGTGGAGTGTGTTACATTTCAGTACCGTAACACTGGAGAGCCTCATGTCTTAATAGTGTAACAGTCTGGAGTGTGTTACATGTAAGTACCGTAACACTGGAGAGCCTCATGTCTTAATAGTGTAACAGTGTAGAAGTCAGTGGAATGTTTTACTATGTATTGGTGTTACATTGTGGGGTTTGATGCTCTGAAGATCAGGTCAGAGGTGTAACACTGTGAAGTATGTTACAGGTCAGGGGTGTAACAGTGGAGTGCCTCATGTCTTAATAGTGTCACAGTGTGAAATGTGTTACAGGTCAGTTGTATAACAGCATAGAATGTGTAACAGTGTGGAGTTTGTTACAGGTCAGGGGTGTAACAGTGGCGTCCTTCATGGCTTAACAGTGTAACACTGTGAAGTGTGTTACAGCATAGTGTACTATAGGTCAGTGGTGTAACAGTGGAATGTGTTTAAGGTCAGTGTTACAGTGGAGTGCCTCATGTCGTAGTGTAACAGTGTGGAAGTCAGTGGTGTAACACTGTGGAATGTGTTACAAGTCAGTGGTGGAACAGCGTGGAATGTTTAAAACGTCAGTACTGTAACAGTGGAGTGCCTAATGCCTTAATAGTGTAACAGTGTGAAATGTGTTACAGGTCAGTAGTGTAACAGTGTAGAATGTCTTATTTCTCTGTGTGTTAGAGATCAGAGGTATAACAGTGGGGTGCCTTATGTCTTAATAGTGTAACAGTGTAGAATGTGTTAAAAGTCAGTGGTGTACCAGAGTAGATACCATAACAGTACATGTTTTATTATATAATGTGTTGTATTACATCAGATAATATTTTTCCTGTGAAGTGAGAATTTTTTAAATATATTCTTTAAGCCGTATTAATTAATTGATTTGTGATTTATTTGTAAACCACTATAAAGACATTTGCATGTTTTATTTGGTGATTTTTTTTTGTGAGGAACAGCAATATTATATATATATATATATTTAAAACATTTAAATTGGGAAATATTTTTAAGTAAAAAATATTTTTTATTTTTTATATAAACAATTATATAAATATAATTAATTCTGTAAAAAAATCTGTATCTGTGTCCCTATCTGTTTACCCACCCTGACTACACACACACACACACACACACACACACACCACACACACACACACACACACACACACACACACACACACACACACACACACACACTATTGATGTTTGGCTCCTGGCTGCTGCTGCAGCTGCGTGTGTGTGTGGTGTGTGTGTGCGTGTGTGTGTGTGTGAAGGGTCGACTCTGTTTAGAATTACAAATTGCACAGATATCTGCTGTGTCAGCTTGGGGCACACGCACACTCCCTCACACACACACACACACACACACACACACCCTCTCTCACACACACACACACTCCCTCACACACACACACACTCCCTCACACACACACACTCACAAATACACACACACACACACCTCACTCTCTGACCATCTCTCGCCCTTCCTCTCTCTCTGTCAGGTCAGTTCATATCTTCTTTGTTGCGGCTGCATTAAGTACAGTTTTAAGTCAGCAGTGTAACAGTGTGAAGAGTGTTAAAAGTCAGCAGTGTTACAGTGCTGTCAGTGTAACAGCAATGTCAGTCATATCTCAGTTTGAGCATGTTTTATGTCAGAGGTGTAACAGTGTGGAGTGTGTTAAAGGTGAAAGTCAGTGGAGTAACAGTGTTGAGTGGGGTAAAAGTCAGTGGTGTAACAGGGTGGAAATGTGTTAAAAGTTAGAACTCCTCCAGAGATACAGACATTTGCATTTAATAAAGATCTAAAGAAAATGAAATGATAAAGAAAATGATGCTTCTTTATGAGGCAGATCGGAGCACAAATCATAATAAAATCTGCAGTAAAACAACACTGTGTGCAGGAATGGTTTTATATGCACTGGTCACTGAGCACAGCGAATTGAAAAAACAACACAATATAAAAGCAGTGGGGTTTAAATACAGTCAGGGAAAAAAATATTCACTTTTACCTTTGGCTCCTTTATATAGCTGGAATTAATTAATCTTTATATGTGTGAGTGTAATTATTGTATATATAGATCATATACTAATATTTTAGAGCAAAAGTACTATATAATAAATACATTTATTGGGGTAAAACTGTTAAAAACTATTAAAATAAGGCTCTAGTTTAGATCCTGTTGTTTTCTCTATACTGTACTATACTGTACTGTAATATGAGATTGAGACAGTAGGGTATGAAGTGTTACGGATCAGTGATGTAATGTGCGAAATGTGTCACAGGTCAGTGGTGTAACATTGTGGACTGTGTTATGAGTCAATGATGTAACAGGGTGGACTGTTATGGGTCACTGGTGTAATGTGTGGAATCTGTTACGGGTCAGTAGTGTAACATTGTGTACAGTTTTATGGGTCAGAGGTGTAACAGTGTGGAGTGTGTTATGGGTCAGTGGTGTAACGGTGTGGTGTGTCTTATGAGTCAGTGTTATGGTGTGGAGTGTGTTATGGGTCAGTGGTGTAACAGTGTAGAATGTGTTATGGATCAGTGGTGTAACAGTGTGTACAGTTTTATGGGTCAGGGGTGTAACGGTGTGGCGTATCTTATGAATCAGTGTAATGGTGTGAAGTGTGTTTTGGGTTAGTCATGTAACATTGTGGAGTATGTTACTACCCAGTAATTTAATAGTGTTGGGTGTGTTACTAGTCAGTGGTGTAACATTGTGGAGTGTGTTATAAGTCAGCAGTGTAACAGTATGGAGTCTGGTATAAGTCAGTGGTGTAACATTGTGGATTGTGTTATGGGTCAGTGGTGTAACGGTGTGGAATGTGTTATGGGTCAGTGGTGTAACGGTGTGGAATGTGTTATGGGTCAGTGGTGTAATGGTGTGGAGTGTGTTATGGGTCAGTGGTGTAATGGTGTGGAATGTGTTACGGGTAAGTGATTTGAAGTGTCTCATGCCTCAATAGTGTAAGAGTATGAAGTGTTTTACGGGTCACTGGTGTAATGGTGTGGATTGTGTTATGGGTCAGTGGTGTAACAGTGTAGATTGTGTTTTGGGTCAGTGGTGTATCATTGTGGTATGTGTTATGCGTCTATAGTGCAACAGTATTGAGTGTCTTATGGGTCAGTAGTGTAACAGTGTTTTGGGTCAGTGGTGTAACAGTGAAGTGTCTCACAGTGAAGTGTCTCATGTTTGGAGCGTCCTATGGGTCTGTAGTGTAACAGCAGACAGTAATGTCGGTCTGCACAAATAAACAGAAGTTTAATTTATTGTCCGTTAATATAAACCCACTTATAAGTTTTAGAACCTCAGAGTGAGTCCAGACTTTTTTTACTGTCCTGATCTGAACTTGGTCTCTGAGCAGATAAAGAGTAAAGAGGTAAAGGCAGACGGGACACAGCTGGGGGGTAATGTGGGTAAAACAATGACAGTGTCCCAGGACACGGCAACAAACAAACAGCAACTTTCCACCAAGTAGGTCACACCTGCATCAGGTACGATTATAGTACTTTAAATACAGAAAACTTTAATTCAGATCTTTCCTGTTCCACTTCTTAAAATCGTAAGATCATTAGATCCAGCCATGCTTTTTAAAATCCACTCTACCACTTTTTCTGTTCCACCTTAAATTCTTAAAATCTGTTGCTTCATTTAAGGTGGAACGGGAAAGCTATCTTAGCTAGCTAGAAAAAAACGAGGCTGGATGTTTAGTAGTAATTAATAATATAAATGTAATTGAATAAATTTTATATCATATTGTATTTATACTGAGAATAAAGAGGTAGAACGTAGGCTGTCCATCCTGTCCCTGTAAAATATCATGATAATCAGAATAATTTTAGAAAATCTAAATGTGTTTTTAAAAAAAGAACAATTTTTTATTTTTCACTAAAGTTGTCCACCCTGTCAGTGTCCTCCCTGCCACTATCCTCATTGTCACTCTCCAATCTGTCACTCTCCTACTTTCTGTCACTGTCCTCCCTGTCACTGTCTTCCCTGTCACTGTCCACCCTGTCACTGTCCTCCATATTACTGTCCACCCTGTTACTGACCTCCTCATCACTGTCCTCCCCGTCACTTTTCTTCTTGTCTCTGTCCACCATGTCTCTCTCTATAGAAGTCGAGAAATGGAACAGGGAAGATCTCCCTCTCCTTCCTGTCAATGTCCACCCTGTTACTGTCCCCATTACTCTTCTCCCTGTCACTGTCCTCTCTGTCACTCTCCACTCTATCACTCTCCTCCTTCCTGTCACTGTCCTTCCTGTCACATTCTACCCTGTCATTGTCCTCCCTCTTGCTCACCTCCCTTTCACTGTCTTCTCTTTTACTCTCCACCCCTGTCACTGTCCCCAATGTCACTGTCCTTCCTGTCACTTTCAGCCCTGTCACTGTCCTTCCTGACAATGACCACCCTGTCACTGTCCACTCCGTCACTGTCCTCCCTATCACTTTCCACCATTTCACTGTCCACTCTGTCACTGTCCTGCCTGTCACTCTTCACCCTGCCACTTTCCTCCCTGTCACTGTCCTCCCTGTCACTCTCCACCCTGTCACTGTCATCCCTATCACTGTCCTTCCTGTCACTTTCCACCCTGTTACTGTCCTTTCTGACAATGACCACCCTGTCACTGTCCACTCTGTCACTGTCCTCCCTATCACTGTCCTCCCTATCACTTTCCATCATGTCACTATCCCCAATGTCACTTTCCTCCCTGTCACTGTCCTCCCTGTCACTCTCCACCCTGTCACTGTCATCCCTATCACTCTCCTTCCTGTCACTTTCCACCCTGTTACTGTCCTTCCTGTCACTGTCCATCCTATCACTGTCTTCCATGTCACTCTACACCCTGTCACTATCCTCCGTTACTGTCCTGCCTGTCACAGTCTGCCCTATCACTCTCCTACTTCTTGTCAGTGTCCTCCTTCCTATCACTGTCTTCCCTCTCACTCTCCACCCAGTCACTGTCCACCCTGTCACTCACATTCTCGTCACTGTCCTCCCTCTTACTGTCCTTCCTGTCACTGTCCTCCCTGTTGTGCAGCTTGCATGATGTAACAGGATGGACGCATTCATGACAAGACAAATATAAAGTGAGCAAGTATATATTTCTTCAAAGACTTTAGCCTAATGACTATTTTAAAGAATTAAAATATATGTATTTTGTATTTTAAGAGGCCAAAAGGCACAGTATTCACTCTTAACTGACCAGATCAGCTCTCAGGACACTCAGTCAGGCTAAAGTCTGTTGGGGCGTAAACTGTTTAAATTATTAAATTATGACCAAACAGCTGCTTCAGCATTTCCCACCACTTAATAATAACACACAAACATCCCCTAAATTAATACACTCTATTACAACTTCATAAACAGAGCCGAGGTGCTCCAAACTTCAGAGAAATATAAGGATATTTCCTCATTAATTTCCCCAGTGTTTCCCTACAGCAGCACTGCGAATTAAAGCGAACGCATAAATATTACAAACAGGGCTTTTTAATAAAGAACTGATTCAGGAGAACATGTGTTTATTCTCCGCGCCAAAACTACAATCAGCAGAGCAAACACAGCATCAATTCACATAAATAGGACTGAAAATAAGTCCCAGAATGCCGAGCGTGTGCTTGTGTTTTAAAGCTGGTCCCATGAATAAAACCAACACATTTATCTGCCCTGAGAGCAGCGGAAATACGAGTGTGTTCTTTTTAAACATATTTTAGAGACAAACTTTGTGTTTAAACCAGAAATAAACTTAACAAACTTGTTTAATTAATAAAAATAGTTAAAGGATCCAGACTAAAGCCCTACCTTTATTAGTTGGATTACTTTCTCAGGGGGTTCTGGGGTAATTTTCTCTTTTATGAGGGTTTTTATCCTCTGTGATTTTATTCCCGTCCAGAACGATCATGTAGGTGTTTTTCTCAGACGTTTTCTGAGAAAATTACAGGCTCCGGTAATTTGATGAGTTTCATCTCCTCGCGTTTCCATATAACTGTCCACCCTGTTACTCACCTCCTCATCACTGTCCTCCCTGTCACTTTTCTTCCTATCTCTGTCCACCATGTCACTCTCCATAGAAGTAGAGAAATGGAACAGGGAACATCTCCCTGTCCTTCCTGTCACTGTCCTCCCTCTCACTGTCCTTCCTGTCACTCTCCACCCTCTCACTGTCCACTCTGTCTCTATCCTTCATGTCACTTTAACTGTCATTCTCCAACCTGTCACTGTCCACCCTGTCACTGTCCTCCATATTACTGTCCACCCTGTTACTCACCTCCTCATCACTGTCCTCTGTGTCACTTTTCTTCCCACCTCTGTCCATCATGTCACTCTCCATAGAAATGGAAAAATGGAACAGGGAACATCTCCCTGTCTTTCCTTTAAATGTCCACCCTGTTAGTGTCCCCATCACTCTTCTCCCTGTCACTGTTCTCTCTGTCACTCTCCACCTTCCTGTCACTCTCTACCCTGTCATTGTCCCATGAATAAAACCAACACATTTATCTGCCCTGAGAGCAGCGGAAATATGAATTTTATTTTAGAGACAAACTTTGTATTTAAACCAGAAATAAATTTTAAAACTTGTTATTCTCGTCCAGAACGATCATGTACATGTTTTTCTCAGACGTCCTCTGAGAAAATTACAGGCTGAATTATCTACTGTTTTTCTCTGAACTCTTTTTCGCGGTAATTTTAGTCCCGTCCAAACGCACATCTCTGAGTTTCGTCTCCTCGTGTTTCATAAAATAGCTATTTGTCCACTGCCGCTCACCGTAATTACTGTACACTTTGGCTGTGCGTTTCCACAGATATCGATGTAAAAACACAACAGCGAGTGGAAATGGAGGAGCTACTGCACACCGTGATGATGTCATGTGACTGAGAAAAAAGCCTAAAAAATTACTGGTCCTCCTGTTTTTTCAAATGCAGTCAGGATGCAGGAGATTTATCAGTTAAGTGTAGAAGAGAGAAATATTTTACACAAAGGTCCCCCTGAGAAAAAACTAATCCTTGTGAAGAAACTTGTAGTAACTTAAAAGTGTTAAACAATCCAAACTGCTCTGTGACGATTTTAGGTGCTCTTATCTGGGGAGCTGTTTTTAACTTGCGGTTTCTAAGGCTGGAAACTCTGATTAACTTATCCTGTACAACAGAGGAAACTCTCGCTCTTCCTTTCCTAAGGCATTCCTGATGAGTGCCAGTTTCATCATTATAATGTTTTTTTATTGTCTTTTTTTGTGACTGCACTTGAGGATACTTTCAAATGTCTTGAAATCCTTGAAAGTCCTATTTTCTTTTTTTTTATTTATTTGATTAGTTATTTCTTCTCAATCTGGATTAGAGCATTACTCAAATATTCACTATTCACTGTATACCTGTAACTCTACCTCTTCACTACTTTACTTTAACTGATGCTCTCAAACTTTATATTAATAATAATGAGTAATTAACTATTGATGAGTTCAGCACAGCTGTTAACTGAAAGCCTAAATTCCAGGTGACTCTACCTCATAAAACTGACTGAGAAAATCCTATGTAATTCCATATTTGTCCCTTAGTCAAATGTAGAAAATAAATTGAACAAATAAATTAAGAAACAAAAACTGAATGAGAATATCTATCCAAATATTTGACTTGTGCTATATGTATATATATATATATATATATATATATATATATATATATATATATATATGTTAAAATATAGGCCTCGTTATTATTATTGTGTGTGTGCGTGTGTGTTTGTATAACCCTCCAGTGATGGTAGTCGAGGCGAGAGTCGAGACAAGGAAAGTGGTGAGTCAGGTATGACTCAGTGGAGTGTGTGTGTGTGTGTGTGTGTGTGTGTGTGTGTGTGTGTGTGTGTGTTTATTTGTTTAAGTGTCTGAGGGGACCAAATGACTCTATGTGTTTAGAATGATATAGTGTCTTTACATTGTGAATGTTACACTGTAATAATGCAATAATGATGTAATAATGATGTAATAATGATGTAATAACACAGTGAGAGTGAGGAACACAGTCTGCTCCATTTCAGAAACTGGAATTTTTAAGTAAACCTCGTTTTCTCTCCCCGTTTGAGGACAGTAAGTATTTCAGTATCTCCTTCCTGCTCTCAGTAAATATTGACACTCCTAATCAGCATCTCCCACCTGCTGAAACCAGCAGAAGATCAAAGAGCAGGAGATCACCACACACACACACACACTAAAATAGCAAAACTAGACTTAAAAATATACAGCTCTGGAAAAAATGTTCAGAGAGCACTTCACTTTCTGAATCAGTTTCTCTGATTTTGCTATTTATAGGTTTATGTTTGAGTAAAATCAACATTGCTGTTTTATTCTATAAACTACAGACAACATTTCTCCCAAATTCCAAATAAAAATATTTAAGTCATTTAGAGCATTTATTTATAGAAAATGAAAAATTGCTGAAATAACAAAAAAAAAGCTTTCAGACAATAATGCTGTCACGTCTTAGCCCTGTCTCATGTCTCTGTGTGTTATTCCCACGTAACCTGTGCTCCTCTGTGTCTCCTGTCAGTAGTTTTCCACCACGTGTTTCTCATTTGTAGCTCCGCCCCTTCCCCAGGTGTTTCCTATTCTAGTGTGTGACCTGTTTGTTAAACAGATCCCCTGTGCCACTTGTCCTCCGTCGGTCTTTGCACTAACCTCTGTTGTTTTGTCTCTCTGTGTTTCTCCGCGATTCTATTTCCCTAGCTCCGTGTTTATTCCTAGTTTGTTTCCCGTGCTCCTTATTCCGTGTTTTTCTCTGTTTATCTCTAGTTCCCTGTTATTTTCCTTTGTTTTCTCCTTGCCCTGTTTAGGTTATTCATTCTTGTCTAGTTTAGTTATTCCCTGTCTAGTTTAGATTCTTGTTGGTTTCCTTGTGTATATATCCCTGCCCAGTTTAGTTTTGTATTTATTCAGTCCCTCGTTTGTTTCTTTCTCTGTTTATTTATTCCCTGTTTGTTTATATCATTAGTACTTCTTGTTTGTTTAGTTTATGTTCTCTAGTTTCACTGGTTTGTTTTTGGTTATTGGTTATTTGTTTATCTAGTTTCATTTATTTGGTTCACTCCCTTGTTCCTTGTATATATCTCCCTGTTTTATGTTTACGTGTTTACTTGTTCCTTGTTTACTTGTTATTTATTTATTAAATTATTATTATTTATTTCACCCTACCTGCACTTGCGTCCGTCTCCTTGTCTCCCTGCCTGGGTCACCTCCCTGACAAATGCAAAGAAAACAATTCATATTCATAAAGTTTTAAGAGTTCAGAAATAATCAATATTTGGTGGAATAATCCTGTTTTTTAATCACAGTTTTTTCATGCATCTTGGCATCATGTTCTCCTCCACCAGTCTTACACACTGCTTTTGAATAACTTGTCCTGTTTTTTGCAGGACCCCGGTGCAAATGTTTTTTTTACAGTTATGCTGATACATTACTGTTAAATACAGTTGCAAGAAAACAACCAGTAACAGTTACCTAATATTTTTTTCATCTGGTAAATGTATTTGTTCTTAAAATGACAAAAATAAAGCGTTTATGAAAAAGTGTCTTATGATTTTAAGAAAGAAAATTCTTGAATTGATATTTGAATTAAAATATTTAATTTATAAAAGGAAAAATATATATATATATAATTTTACAAAAAAATTACTGTTATGACTACACTAAAATATTCAACCAAAAAATATTCAAACCAGTAAGAATTATGTAAATTATCAGTTTTACAATATTTTAGCCAATTAAAAGGGTCATTAAAAAACATTAAAGAAAGATCAAACAAACCAAAAAAAAAGTATTCTTTGTTTTAAAAACAAATACAGTTTATAACCAATTTTGAAAGTAAATAAACCAGTAAAGGTTGTATTTATATTTTTCTGTATTCAGAATTTCTTGGAAATATTAAATAATCTGTTTTAAAAGATTTTAGCCACAAAACAAAGTTTAAGTGTTTTCTCTAATTTAACACTAAATTACTGTTGGTATGCAGATAGGCCACTGCCAAATACAGTTTATAACTGAAGAACAAATATTCAACTGTATTTAAAACAGTATTTTTACTGAATTAGATTTTTTTAAATGACAAAATTTTGATATTTTGTGTAATAAGTCAAATTCACTTTATTACTGTGAGACAATAACTGGAAGGCACCCCCCCCCCATACACTTCCAGAAAATTACTGTTGCATTTTCCAGACATTTTCTATCTGTCATAAAAAAACTAATAAAGACATATGTATGTCTATATATTTTTTATTTTCTGAAGCCATACAGTTGAATTTTGCATTTTTATTTGCAGTTATAAACTGAATCTGACAGTGTAATATCCATATATATATTGTTAACAAGGAATACTGAAAATATTTGTAAAAACAAATCTACATTTCTGTTGCCAGAAAAGCATAATAACAGTTTTTTACATTATTATTTTTGATTTATTTTACCAGAGCAGAGCTTCACAGTAACAGGAGATAAAAGCATCAGGAGATTAGAGCGGTACAGTAGCGTGTGAAGGCATGGCAGCGGTTAAATCAGGAGCTGAATTATATCATTACAGCCTGCAGCACTGACAGTGTTGCTGGGGGTTGCCAGGTCTCCGGCTGCATTATAAACCCGGCTCCCTGCTGTGTGTGCATGTGTGTGTGTTCATCTTGTTAATGAGCCCCATTGATCCATCCCAACCTCATCTGGCCTCCACTTCCCCCAAACCAGCATCTACCAGTTTAAAACCATCTAGCATCCATTCCATCATCAAACACCCAATAAAAACACCCCCAGGTAGCTGAACTGATGCTTTATTACACATAATGTTCAGTAAATACATCAATTTTCATCAGATTCAACTGATACAAAACATTTACAAACAACTGTGTCACCATAAAATTGGCATCTCTGTGGTGCTGCTCATAAGAGGCGTGGACCTGTTTTTCCTGTAAAGCGGCTTTGTGACAACCTTTGTTGTAAAAAGCGCTATATAAATAAAATTGAATTGAATTGAAATATATCATATTCTAGTGTATAGAAGTGTTTATTGATGGTGTTTAAAAACTAACATCTCCTATTCTAGTGTTTAGAAGAGTGTATTATGGCTTTTGTGGACTAATATATCCAGAAACATGCTCAATAACTATGCCTACATTAAAATAAAAAAAATATTAGTCTTTAAACACCCTTAATAAATACTCTTACACACTAGAATAAGAGATGTTAGTCTATAAACACTCCTATACACTAGAATAGGGTATATTTGTCTGTAAACACCCTCAATAAACACTCCTATACACTAGAATAGGAGATATAAGTCTATAAACACCCTGAATAATAAACACTACTGTACACTATAATAGGAAATATTAGTCTATAAACACAATCAATAATAAACACTCCTATACACTAGAATAGAATAGATTAGTCTATAAGCACCCTCAATAAACACCTATACACTAGAACAGAATATATTAGACTATAAACACCCTCATTCAACATTCCAATATACTAAAATAGGAAATCTTAGTCTATAAACACTCAAGAAACACTTCTAAATACTAGAATAGGAAATATTAGTCTATAAACACCCTCAATACACACTCCTATACACTAGAATATAAGATATAAGTCTATAAACACCCTCAATAAACACTCCTATACACTAGAATATAAGATATAAGTCTATAAACACCCTCAATACACACTCCTATAAACTAGAATAGGAGATATTAGTCTATAAACACCCTCAATAATAAACAATCCTGTACACTAGAATAGGAGATATTAATCTGTAAAAACCCTCAATAAACACTTATATACACTGGAATAAAATATATTAGTCTATAAACACCCTCAATAAACACTACTATACACTAGAATAGGAGATATTAGTCTATAAACATCGTCAATAAACATTTTTATTTACTAGAATATGAGATACAAGTCTTTAAACACTAGAATAAGGGTGTAAACTTTAAGGATGGACTATAAAATATACATTCCAGACTAATATCTCATATTTTATTGTGTATGATCTTGGTGTTACTGTCAAAATCTAAAGATGTGTAAAAGCTGAAAGCTCTTAGTATAAGAGTAAAAGTGTTAATGCAGGTGCCAGAGTGGCATTTGACAGCTTTTCAATATGATTAATGATACCTTTGAAAGGAGAGAGAGACAGAACGCGAGAGTGAAAGAAAGCAGCGGGAATGCGTTTTCACTTGTGGAAATTCAGAGAAAGATAAAAATACCCTTTTTTAAACTCATTTCCTCCCATGCTGTTGACATTTGGCTACAGTCTTTGCTTTTCAATTTCGGAGTTTAAAGAGCAGTTAAATTACATCAGTTATAGAAATTCTCTTCCAGCAGTCGGAGCGAAATCAGACTACAGAGCTTCTGTAATGCCAGATATTCACAACATGAGATTATATACTGGCGTATAAACCTTATGAGCATCCATCGGCCTACACAAAACCATCTAACTACACTTCAGATCCCTCTGAAGCTTCGTGAGCTTCACATCTGCATCCATAACCATGTTAATTCAGTCCATAATTAAATAAAACCATTAAAATCATTGAAGCTTTTGGTTATAAAGACTGATGAGCCAAAACAGTATGCCTGCTCAGCTGTTGTTCCTCCATGTCCTGCTGAATCAGCTAATTTTACAACATCTCGGAAACATGGCATCTGTGCAATCCGGCCCAAAGACCTCCACAGTTCCCCTGAATTGCAATTTCTTAAAAATAGTCTGCACTAAAAGTTAAAAATGTTTATTTTTATCTTTGAATAGCCAAATCTCTCTAAACACACCTCTCCAAGATGATTTAAGTGCTTTCCTAAGGAAGCTGAAGATACGATAAGCAGATGTCTCCAGAGCTAAACCCTATTGAGCATCTGTGGGGCATCCTCAAACTTATATCACATCTATGCAGTAACCATCCATCCATTTATTTACCTTTTTTCCATCTGCCTGTCTGTCTATCTATCTATATGGTTATAAAAACTGATGAGCCAAAACATTATGCCCAGCTCCCTTTACAAGATTTCGGGAAGTGGTATCAGTGGAATCCGGCCCAAAGACCTCCACAGTTCCCCTGAACTGCAATTTTTTAAAAATAGGTTGCACTAAAAGCTAAAAATGATTGTCTATCTTCGCATAGCCTATCAATCTAAACATAACTATCCAAGATTTATTGTTTTTAGCTCAGGAAGCTGAAGAAAAAGCAGATTTATCCAAGCTTAAACCCTGTTAAGCATCTTTGGGGCATCCTCAAACGAATATACTGTATTACATCTATGCAGTAACTATCTATCCATCCATCCATCTTTCCATCTGTCTGTTTGTCTATCTATCTATATGGTTATAAAAACTGATGAGCCAAAACATTATGCCCAGCTCCCTTTACAAGACCTTAGAAAGTGGTACTTGTGGAATCTGTCACAAAGACCTCCACAGTTCCCCTGAACTGCAATTTCTTAAAAATAGTCTGCACTAAAAGCTAAAAATTATTGTCTATCTCTGCATTGGCTTTTTATCTAAACACAACTCAAAATGGTGAGTTTTAGCTCAGGAAGCTGAAGATAAAGCAGATTTATCCAGACCTAAACGTGATTGAGCATCTGTGGGGCATCCTCAAACTGATATCTATGCAGTAACCATCCATCTTTCCATCTGTCTGTTTGTCTGTTAATATGGTTATGAAGACTGATGAGCCAAAAACATTATGCCCAGCTCCCTTTACAAGACCTCAAAAAGTGGTCCTCCACACTTCCCCTGAACTTCCTTTTCTTATTAATAGTCTGCACTACAGACAGCTAAAATGCATGAATATTTTTATATATATATATATATATTTCAGCCTTACCCTGTTTTGCCTTGTTGTTTTCAGAGTCTCAAATAGCTATACCTCCATCCATCAAATCTATTAAAACATATATTCACTTTATCTATTACCCAGGCATCTGTCCGCCATCCTCCTTCCTCCGTCCTCCATAATTTATTGTATAAATGTATATAACAATCCAACACAAGGTCAGATACCTATCTATCTATTCCTCCATCCATTCATCCATCCAATTCTGTCTTATATATTTTTTCAAGTATACAAATTTATTTATTTGTTTTACATATATGTTATACAGCTCTCGAAAAAAATAAGAGAACATTTCAGTTTCTGAATTAGTTTCTCTGATTTTGTTATTTATAGGTATATGTTTGAGTAAATTATCTTTGTTGTTTTATTCTATAAACTACAGACAACATTTCTCCCAAATTCCAAATAAAAATATTGTAATTTAGAGAATTTATTTGCAGAAAATGAGAAATGGCTGAAATAACAAAAAAAGTTGCAGAGCTTTCAGACCTCAAATAATGCAAAGAAAACAACAATTCATATTCACAAAGTTTTAAGAGTTCAGAAATCAATATCACAATATCACAGTTTTTTTCATGGGTCTTGGCATCGTGTTCTCGTCCACCAGTCTTATACACTGCTTTTGGAGAACTTTATGCCACTTCTGGTGATTTTAAGTGGTCTTTTATTTATTTTCAGAGCTGTATATATGTCTGTTTGTGCATTCATCATTATATCCATCTATTCAATATTCAACCATTCATCCACACACTTATTTATCTATACAACTGTGTCCTTGTATATCTATCCATCCTTCTATGTATTTATCTATGTATTCATTAATTTTTAACCATTTTTGTTTGTATAAATATGAATCTTTCTAAATATATTTTATTCTTTCATCCATTCATCCATCTAACCATCCATCCATCCAAGTATCTATCTGTACCTATATTTAATTCTTTCCATCTATCTATCTATCTATCTATCTATCTATCTATCTATCTATCTATCTATCTATCTATCTATCTATCTATCTATCTATCTATCTATCTATCTATCTGTCTGTCTGTCTGTCTGTCTATCTATCTATCTATCTATCTATCTATCTATCTATTTATCTATTTTAGCATTTTATCTAGTAATTTCTCTATCCACCCATCTGTCTGATGCTCTGTCTATCTGTCTGTGTGTATTATCTGCTCACTCATCTGTTCTGTGATTTGGGTCACTTGATCTGAGGCTTGGTTGCCATCACACATCTGATTATCCTCAGCAGCAGCCTTTTTTTTCTCTTTTATATTTAATTATTTAATTAATTTATATATCTATATATATATTTTCTCGTTTTTTCTCTCCATCCCAAACTACCCCCCCCCCTCTCTCCATCCTCAAACTGCCACCCCCACCACCCTCTCCCTCCTCCTGTCTCCTCCTCCTCCGTACCATTTTCTGATTATTGAGTGATTGAGTTTTCCATCAGATCTGAACGAGCTCAGTATAGTACCCCAGCCAAACCCCCACCAACCCCCAATAACCCCCACCAAACAAACCCCCCTGTACCCCTCCTCCTCCTCCTTTACCCCCCTTTTTTCCTTTACATCCAGCGGAATGTACAGAGAGAAAAGGAGCCTCGAGCTCCACAATAACCGTGAGATCAAAAGACGCGGCGGGACGAAAGGGGGGGGGGGTGGCAAACAATAAACAACAGTTGTTTATCGATGAGCGCGCGGGCCGATAATGCAATAAGCAGCGCGGCTGATCGAGCAGATGAGATTGTGAGCGCGTGACTGGGAGCGGGCGGACGAGCGAGCGAGCGAGCGCGAGAGAGAAGGAGCGAGGGAGCGAGCGCGCGAGGGGCTGAGCGTGAAAGCTTCAAAGCGGACGGTCTCCGGTTGATTTGCGGTTATTGCCGCTTTTTAGCGGCATTTATTTTAGGACGCTTTTTAATCCGGGGAACGGAAAGGGGGGGGGGGGGGGGGTTCATCTGCCGCCGCTGCTGCCGCTTCTGCTGCCCAGACTCGCGTGAGGTTCTGTTCCGTTCGGACTGGCGGTTCTGCACGCGCCGGTGGTGCTGCACAGGCTGGCGGTGCTGCTCTCGCGCACGTCGAGGAGTTTAATTATTTTACCGCATTCAACTGCAGTTCCCCCACTCCCTCCCTCCCTCCCTCTCTCTCTATCTCTCTCTCTCTATATATCTCTCTCTACAGCGAGCAAGCGCGTGCGTGAGTAAGAGAGAGAGAGAGAGAGAGAGAGGGAAAGAGGGAGGGTGGGCGAGAGAGAGAGAGAGAGAAAGAGAGAGAGACACATACACACACATACCCAGCCAGATCAACACCTGTACGCCCAGGCAGACGCAGTGCTCCGGCGAGCTTCTGGAAAAAAGCCCTGAAAACCAACGATACTTCGACGCTTATGCTTCCAGACCAGTCCAGGAAAACCCGGGGACTACCAGGAACAGTTGGAATAAAGCTCAATCCCTTTTTGATGGAATGCTGACAAAACAAAAGACTCGCTCCTCAACACAACGCTCAACACCATCCATCGCAATGTGGACTGACGAACGATGTACGGACTGAACCTTAAGAATTAAATGATAGCCATTTAAACATTGAGATTTTTAGAAAAGCTCAAACCTTTCCACTCTGACTGGACTGATGGATTGATTGTTTGACTGACTGATGGATTGATTTTTTTCTTTTGCCTTTTCCAACTCAATGGATTTTTCCTGCTACCGCAGCTCAGCAGAAGGGTGATAGCAGTAGTTCCAGCACCACCAGCAACACTGAGCTCCAAGCTGTTAAGCTTTCTTCAATCGTAACCGAAAATGCAAAAGCAGGCAAAGAAGAAGCTGGAACATGTAAGGATTTATATGATTAGAGATAAGGATTGAGCTTCCTTTCTTCACCTTTCTATCTACGTACCTACCAATCTACTTCATCTACTTGTCTGCATCTCTTTCCCTTTTTCATCTCTTGCCTTTTCTGGCCATGGACTGTATTAATCAGAATCAAAGCTGAGCCGAGACCCTCAGGAAGGGAGGGAGGGAGGGCTGTGGATTTCAGCACCACGCTAGAAACGGACAGCTCCCACCGCGTTTAGAACTACGGACTGAGAAAGAAAAAAACCCAACAATGAACAAGTAAACAAGTACAAAAGGACAAGACAAGAACAAAACGTTGAGGGACGGAAAAAAAGAGAGACTTAAAAGCATTAAACTGTATCCCTCTACCGGATTTGTACCGTGCAAATGCAAGGTCAGTGAGCGATTTAGTGGGCTTAAAAAAGAAAAAAAAGAAAGGAAAAAAATATAAAAAAGAGATAAATAGATAGAGGGGAGCGATGCTGCCCTGTCTTGTTGTACTGTTGTGTCGTGTTGTTACAGAGAACGCGAACGCACACGAAACACACAAAAAAAAACGAGTTCAGTGATGAGCAGCATAGTGATGATGGTCACAATGATGATGACGATGATGATGGAGAGATAATGATAAAGGTGATACAACAACCGTGATGATAAAAAAAAACAATGCTGAATCTAATTCACTGAGGATTCTCTGAGTTTGTCCACGACTTCGGCGGCGACGGGCATGCGTCGGACAGAGCCCTGTTTCAGGCTGGCATGGATGTAACGACCACAAACTGCCGTCTCCTCTCTTTTGCCTGGTGATGCGAGTGCGCACGAGTGTGTGCGTGCGCGAGATGTGCATGTGCGCGAGTGTGTGTTCTTCCCCTCCTTCCGTGCTGGAGGAGCCGAGTGCGTCCACTCCTACCCACTGATTGCGTTCAACAACTCGGATACGGGGATGATTTGCTTGCGTCGATAAAAATGCTGCTTTGGATCGTCTTGCTGAAGGCGGCTCTCTGCGTGGCTACTGGGAACGTGACGAGGGACGTGTGCAAGGAGCAGATCTGCTCCTGCAGCGCCATAGAGGGCGACCTGCACATCGACTGCGAGAAGCGAAGCTTCACCAACCTGCAGCACTTGACTGGTCCGAGCTCCCAGTTTTACCACCTCTTGCTGCACGGGAACTCCTTGTCGAGGCTGTTCCCCAACGAGTTCGCCAACTTCTACAATGCCGTCAGCCTGCACTTGGAGAACAACGGCTTGCACGACATCGTGCCAGGCGCCTTCCTCGGACTGCAGCTCGTCAAGAGGCTGCACATCAACAACAACAAGATACGCTCTTTCCGAAAGAGCACGTTCCTTGGCCTGGACGATCTGGAGTACCTCCAGGCTGACTTTAACCTTCTTAGAGACCTAGATCCTTCTGTGTTCAGGGACTTGAGCAAGCTTGAGGTTTTGATCCTGAACGACAACCTCATCAGCGCGCTCCCAATCAATGTGTTTCAACACGTACCCATCACGCACCTCGACCTACGAGGTAACCGGATAAAAACATTGCCTTATGAAGGGGTACTAGAGCAGATACCAGGAATAGTTGAAGTTTTATTGGAGGACAATCCTTGGGACTGCAACTGTGACCTCGTTTCTTTAAAGGAGTGGCTCGAAAACATCCCACAGCGGGCCCTCATTGGCCGGGTGGTTTGCGAGGCTCCCGCGAGGCTCCAGGGCAGCGACTTAAACGAAACGGCGCAATCCGAGCTGTGTCCGTCAAAGGATGGTGCCGATTCAAGCTTGGCAGCGCCACCCACGCAACGTGAAGCCTCAGACTTGGGCCCTCCGCCCACAATATTGGTTACTGAGGCGCGCTCGGGCCGTGGACGCCCCAAAGCACGAGAGAACTGGCAGCTGAAAGCACCTACCAGCACTGCAGGAGAGAGGGAAGTAGCTCCGCCTTTCAACTGCAACGCCACTGGCACTTGCCCTCAGCCATGTGTCTGCAAGCTGATCGGCACGAGGCAGGGGCTTGGTGTGAACTGTGAAGGCAAGAAGATAGAGAATGTTTCCAACCTGAAACCCAAGCCGTTGGGTGCGCACGAGCTCAACCTGCGAGACAACAACATCCACACCATCAGAAGACTGCAATTCAGGGGCTTCGCAAACCTGAATTTGCTTGATCTTGGGGGCAACAACATCAAAGTGATTGAAAATGGCACTTTTCAGAACCTGAGTGAGCTGCGGTGGCTCTACATGGACAAGAACTACTTGGATACCCTCATGGCGGATATGTTCGTGGGTCTGCAGAACCTGGAATACCTTAGTTTGGAGTACAATGACATCCAGCTGATAGTGGCGGGCACTTTCAGCCCCATGCCCAACTTGCGCGTGCTGTTCCTCAACAACAACTTGCTGAAGTCGCTGCCTGTGGACGTATTTGTGGGAGTTTCCCTGTCCAAGATCAGCTTGCACAACAACTACTTCACGTACCTTCCCGTGGCGGGCGTTCTGGAACAGTTGTCCTCTGTCATTCAGATCGATTTGCACGGGAACCCTTGGGATTGCTCGTGCAACATTGTACCGTTCAAGCGCTGGGCTGACCGACTTGCCTCGGACGTCATCGTCAGCGATCTCAAGTGCGAGTCTCCAGAAGAGTTCTGGAAGAGGGATTTCCGGAGGATCAGGGATGACCTCATGTGCCCGCAGCTTTTTGACAAGGGCCCGACCTCCACGGCGACGTCCAGGAACGGCACTTTGGCGTCTGGAGATGGTGGGACACGCTCTGGATCCTACCTGGAACCCAGCCGAGTGTCCATCTCCGTTCTGGTGCCGGGCCTCTTGTTGGTCTTCGTCACGTCCGCCTTCACTGTGGTTGGAATGCTGGTGTTCGTCTTGCGCAACCGTCGCAGATCCAAACGCCGGGAGGGCAACTCCTCTGCCTCCGAAATCAACTCCCTGCAGACCGTGTGCGATTCGTCTTACTGGCACGGTGGCGCTTACCATGCGGACGGACCCCACCGGCCTTACGAGTGCGGTACCCACACACTTTCTGACAAATGAAGCCCTTGGGGTTGAGGAGAAACATGCGCAGGGGAGAAAAAATGCGCAAAATAAGAGGAAAAAAAACGTTGCCTGAAGGTGACGTGCACTGCTGCTGTGACATAGGAGGAAAAGGACGTCGGGAGCATACTTTCGCACTTGCTTCTGTTGGGAAATAGCCTATTTTTTATTCTCTTCACTTGACTATGGTCTTTATGAGCCAGTGCCATGGAACCGGTATTGTAAAATAGGCAAGGAGCACTGCTGCTGCTGCGGGACGATTGGAGAATAAGGACGAGAATACGGCCCGTCCTTCCGCCTCTCGCCTCCTTGCGCCGCCTGTTTGGGAATTATGGCCTATTTTTATTCACTTTAGTTGACTTCAGTGTTTATGAGCCACTGCTATGGAACCAATATTGTAAAATATGTACAGGGCACCTTCCCTCCCACCCTTCCCACAACTCCTGTGCTCTTTCCCTTCCTCCCCTGCCTCTTTCCCTCCAGTCCTCCCTCGCTCCCTCCCCCTCCTCCCTCCATCCTTCCCCCCCTCTCCCTCTCTCTATCTCTCTCTCTCTCTTTCTGCCGCATTCAGACTGAAAACTGAGGAAACAGGGGACCTGAAAAATGGTGCACGAGTGCAATGTGCATGAATGTAATGTACATAAGGAACTGTAACATATCTGCATGATTCGCATGGTTTCGACTCACACTGGGAACCATACCATAGTTACAAAGATGCCAACTCTCTCAACCCTTCTTTCATGATATCAGTATAAATATATATAAATATATAAATATAAAAAATCAAACTCTATATGAATATATTAAAAGTGCCATTTCTCTATTTTTCGTGGAAAATGCGATTAGGATTTGTATTTGTTGTTTCGTTTCCGAGGGTGAAAAAAAAACACTAAAGTGGCGTTCTGTAGACGACGGAAGCGGAATGCATGTAGGTGACTCTTTCTGTTCCGTTCTATCATTTGACTGATTGTTGGTATCAGAATTATTTATATATATTATCATTTTGTGCGGATCCTCCAGAGGGTCCCGCGCCGTCATCTCCTTTATGAATGTATTATTGTGTTACAATGCAGTGTGCCAATCGCTGACCTTCGGGGACGCAGATATAAGCATGACCAGTTAACGTCATACCGGCGCTTATTCTGCAAATTTAGCTGAAAAAACAATGTAGCTGAACTGGTTGGTGATTTCTTGATCTCGTGTGCGACGATGGACAGACCCTGCAGGGTCTTGGAGAAGGTCTCTGATGGAATATCTTACTTCTCTTTTTTTAAACTTAGGTTTTTTTAATTTTATGATTATTTCATTTTCAAATGCAACATGTTTAAGGTTTTTGATGTTCCGGTATGTGAAAAATAACCAAGGTTTTTGAGACTCGATGGACGATGGATTCCTTCGCAAAAGCCTGTGACTATTACTCTTATTCTTATATTATAATTATTCACGTTTAATTATCGTGAGCTTTCGTAAAGCCATTGATTTCATCCAAACAGGAGAAAGGGAAATGGCATTTTTTCTTTCTTTTTTCTTTTCTTTTTTTTGTACCTGACATGTCCTTAACTGTGAATCAAAGCGAAGCGGTGTAAATATATATCCACTACACAGAAAGGCTGAGAGACTGGAGGCACGGCGACCGTTGTACAGGCATAGGTTTACTTACTTTGAGGCGAAAGGCCGCCTCTAGATGTCGCTGTTGCATCTCAACTCAGTTAGAAGCCCAGAGTCTGAGCTCCTTTGGTGGTGCATTGGAGCTGAGCAGCTCCTCCAAGCAGTAGTTGCTGTTCTCCTTCGGTCTGATCTGGGATCAGGTCCTGACGACCCAAAAATGCTTTGTATCCGTCGTTTGTTGCGAGACCTGCCCTCAGATCAGCCAGAATTAGGACTTTGAGTTCTATGAAAACCCACCCATCACTGTTCACACCATCCAAACTAGCAGGCATTCGCTTTTTCTTTTTTCTTTTTTTTCTCTCGATTTCTTTCCAACATTACATCTCTTACAGGCAAGACAACAGAACCTCAGTTAGCGAAACCTAAAAATGTAGTCAAATATATACTTTTATGCAACGTTATCTCATGCAGCTCATGAGTTCATGCTGTTTTCTACGTATGTTTCAATGCAGCAGACAAAACAGAGGAAAATTGCTTTTGAGTTTGGCGTAAAACAGGCTTTATTGGTTTCATTAGAGCAGTGGTTCTCAAACTGATGGTCCACAAGGCTTCGTTGATGACGTTGATGACGAAGAGTGAGATTTCATTGTAGACCAACATCTCAGTTCTTCAATGTTGCAACTAAAGTACTATCATTAAAAATCTTTAAATCAGTTTATTAGTCCTTACAATTGAACCCTGAGTTATACCACAAGATATGCTAAAAAAAACAAGTTACCAAGGTGTTACCAACAAGTTTTTGCCTTAAAATTATACATAAATAATTAATCTAGGGTTTTTAGATGATGCCATGTATACTTTGTAGTTCACTACATCGTCTTACACTCCCCCGTTGTTTTCCTCAGTCTCAAATATGTTTGAACTAAATTTTTGGCTGGATCAGCTGAATAAGCAAAAAGAGGAATATTTTTTTTATCAAACAATACCATTTTAGCAAACAATCCAAACAAATTGTGAAGGCACTCTTTGTAAAAGCAGAAATGGACAAAAAAGTGGAAAAATGAACAAAAATCTGCATAATTTTGTTTGGTTTCAATTTTTTTGGACAATTCTGTTCCATTATTTGCAACCAATCCAAACAAATGATGAATGTCAGTATGGAGTAAGCCACTTTTTTTAAAAGCAGAAATGGTGAAAAAAGTGGAAAAATTAAATAAAAATCAGCTTAATTTTATTTGGTTTAAAATTTTGGGTAAATCGATTCCATTATTTGCAAACAATCCAAGCAAATTGCGAATGCCACCATGGAGAAAGGCATTCTTTGTAAAAGAAGAAATGGTAAAAAAGTGAAAAAATTGAATAAAAATCAGCTTAATTTTATTCGGTTTAAATTGTTGGACAATTTTATTCCATTATTTGCAAATGATCCAAACTAATTGCGAATGCCAGTTTGGAGAAAGGCATTCTTAGTAAAGGCAGAAATGGTCAAAAAAAGTGGAAAAATTGAATACAAATCTGCTTTATTTCGTTTTTGGAATTTTTGGATAATTCTGTTCCATTATTTGCAAACAATCCAAACAAATTGACAACAAAATTTTGTTTTGATAAAAATGTTGGACAATTCTGTTTAAATATTTGCAAATTAGCCAAACTAATTGTGAAAGCCATGGAGTAAGACTCTCTTTTTAAAACATTGTTTCTCTTTTGGAAACATTTTTTTATAAAAATCTGCTTAATTTTATTTGGTTTACATTTTTGAACAATTCTGCTCCATTATTTGCAAACAATTCAAACAAACTGTGAATGCAATGAAGTAAGGCACCCTTTGTAAAAGCAGAAATGGTCAAAAAAAGTAGAAATATTTCATACAAATCTGCTTAATTGTGTTTGGTTTAAATTGTTTTTGACAATTGAGTTCCATCCCTAGTCTCAAGCTTTCCAAAATTTTCAAAAACAACATCCAAACACTGCTGGAATCCACAACTTTGAACCACAATTTGGTCCAACCAAAAGATTTTTCAAAAGAAATTAAAAAAAATAACTAGGATACAGTTGGTTTGCAGTGTGAAAAGTCTTTATTTAGAACAATTGCAGAAAATGTAATCAGTTTTTTGTCACCATTAAACAATAGAAGAAGAAAAAGAACTGGTGTTGTGTGGAAACCTGTCAGATTACGGTGCTGGTGATTCTGTATCTACTGTAACTGTAGATTAAATCTTATTTATAAACAGAAACTAAAGGAATTTAATGGGAATCTGAAATGTGGACTTTTATTTGAGAACCACTGTTCTAGATTTTTGTTTGTGACATCATAGTCTGTTTTTACGATGAAAAACTATTTCCTTAGCGAGTTTCATTAGCGAACAAGGAAACACATGTCGATTCTTTTCGGGCCTGAATATACAGTAATGTATGGCCTCTATCTCAGTACTGTGAAGAACAAGGTTCTGATTGGTCAATTTTTAAGCCATTTATAGCAAAATAATGCAGCACACACTTATGATACAATATATACAGACTCATTAAATATATGAATTTGCCCTCCTTAATGTTGCACTATGTTGTTAAAAAGATGTTGAAAAAATGTCAGAGCTTTTCGTTTTAAATAACGTTTCACTTTGGTTAAATGTAAAAGAAGAAAAAATGTATTTTTGAAGTGGTTGAAAAGATGTTTATGTAAGGATGTATTTTCCAGGTATATATTTGGTTGAAAGTTAAAACAACACACATTAACGTCTTTTCAACCACTTCCAAATACATTGATTCAACTTTATCTTTCGAGCAAATCAATATGTAGAAAATGTGTCTTTTTGAAGAGGCTTAAAAGATGTGGAGTTAAGGATGTGTTTTCCACATATATATTTATTTATAAGTCCTCACATGAAATGTCTTTTTTTAATCACTTCAAAACACATAATTTCAACTTTATCTTTCAAGCAAATCTGTTTATGTAGAATTTGTATTATGTATTTTGAAGAGGTTTAAAAGATGTTAATGCAAGGATGTACTTTCCAACTACGTCAAAAAGACGTCTTTTCACCTTTTATCAAATCTATAGGTAGAAAATAATTCTTACATAAGCATCTTTTCAACCACATCAAAAAAAGACAATTTTTTAACCTTAAACAAAAAAAAAACTGTAGATAAAAAAAATACAACCTTAAGTAAAAAATATATTTTACCCATTTCTGGAAAGATGTTGCTTTGAAGTGGTTGATAAGATGTTTATGTAATCACATATTTTTCACATATCTATTAAAGGAAGGACTTATTAACCACTTCCAAAAGACATTGTTTCAACTTCAATTTTCAAGCAAATCTATTTTTAGAAAAGACGTCCTTTAGAAGAGGTTGAAAAGATGTTTATATGAGGACTAAAAGACTCCAAAAAGGATATTTCTTCAACTCTGTTTTTTAGAAAAATCTGTATGTAGAAAATTCCTTTTAATAAAAAGTTACATAAACGTCTTTTTGAAGTGGTTGATAAGATGTTTATGTAAGGACATATTGTCTCTGTACAGATTTTTACGTCCTCACTTTGAATGTCTTTTCAACCATTTCCAAAATACACAGATTCAACTTCAGCTTTTAGGCAAATCTATGTATAAAAAAGACGTATTTTTTAAATAGGTTAAACAGATGTTTATATTGTTCAGCCAGATTTGTATGTAGAAAGTTACATAAAGGTATTTTCAACCACGTCAAAAAGACATCTTTTCACCTTTTACTGAATATATAGTTAGAAAATATGTCCTTATATATTTTAAAGTGGTTGATAAAATGTTTATGTAAGAACATATTGTTTCCGAACAGATTTTTACGTCCTCACTTTAAATGTCTTTTCAACAACTTCCAAAAGACTTCCTTCAACTTCTTAAGCATATCTATATAGAAAAGACGCCCTTTTGAAAAGGTTGAAAAGATGTTTGTATGTGTAATAAAAGACTCCAAAAAGAATATTTCCTCAACTCTATTGTTTAGAAAAATCTTATTAATAAAAAGTTACATAAAGATCTTTTCAACCATGTCAAAAGACGTCTTTTCACCTTTTACTGAATTATAGTTAGAAAATATATTCTTACATCTTTTAAAGTGGTTGATAAAATGTTTGTCTTTTCAACCAATTTCAAAAGATTTTAAATCATCTTTTAAGCAAATCTACAATAATAAATGATGTCCTTTTGAGGAGATTGAAAAGATGTTTATATGAGGACTAAAGACTCCAAAAGGACGTTTCCTCAATTCTAGTGTTCATCCAAATCTGTGTAAAGAAAATATGTTTTAGCAATATGTTATATTTAACAAAAACCACGTCAAAAAGACAGCTTTTCACCTTTTATCAAATCTATAAGTAGAAATTTGTTCTTACATAAGCAACTTTTTAAATATGTCAACAAAAAAACACAACAAAATCTAAACATCAACAATATAATCTGACATAAACATACATTTTTTAAGTGAAGTGGTTGATAAGATGTTTATGTAAGGACATATTGTCTCTGTACAGATTTTTATGTCCTCACTTGGAAAGTCTTGTCAACCACTTTCAAAAGACACGGTTTCAACATAGCTTTTTTGAGCTTTTTAAATGGTTTAAACAGATGTTTATATGAGGACTAAAAGACTCCCAAAAATATATTTTCTGAACCCCAGTGTTCGGTACAATCTGTATATAGAAAAGACCATCTTAACAAAAGAAAAGTTTGAAGTTGTTCAAAAGATGTTTATTGTAAAGATGTGTTTTTTATGTATATATTTTTAAGTCCTTACATGAAATGTCTTTTCAGCCATTTCCAAAAGACATGGTTTTTAACTTCAACTTTCAAGCAAATCTATATTTGAAAAGATGTCCCTTTGAAGAGGTTGAAAAGATGTTTATATGAGGTCTAAAAGAAGACTAAAAGAAGTCTTTTTTAGCTTTTAATTTCAACCAAATCTTTTCAAATTTTCTTTCACTTTTGACCAAAATAGATTAAAACGTTTCAACAAAAAGCTCTGTCCTTTTTCTGCGTCATATTAACGATAGCGTGCTGCAGGGGGGAGCATTTCTGTAATAACAGCTTTATTATTATTATTATTTTTATTAATTTTAGTTATAATTTTTATTCCAGGGCATCTATTCTCTTTTCTCTCTCTCTCTCTTTTTTATCTCTCTTTGTGTCAATCTCTCTCTATATCATCACGTTTGTGGAGGGGCATTTACCGTCTGTCTCTCCACTCTGGAATACTGTAACCCATTCATGGATTATGGCTCAGTGATTATAATTTCTTGCATTTAATTTTTTGCATTTTTAACCCTTTCCTTCCCAAATCCAGAGAAAAAAATCAAGAATACTGTGTCTCAAAGAGTTGGATTTCTTTGCTATTTTGCTACGTTCCACCTGCTTAACTGTTTGGTTAAATAAAGTGTGGTTGAGGTTGAGTGATGTCTACGCTGACGATATGTTCATTATGGTTTCACAACGATAAACCCGCATTTTATAGCATAAAATCTCTGATAATGAACACCTCCCTTATTTTTTACACCTGAATTATTGATCATATATCATATAGGACACTTTAATAACTATAGGTAGTTATTAGTCTGATTATAGTCTAATTATAGAACTACAAAGTGTCCTACAGGTGTTGGACAATGAAACTGAAACACCTGGTTTTAGAGCACAATAATGTATTGTGGTGACGGACAGTTCTGGTGGAAACAGGAGAGCTGAGGTGCACATTGAATTCTGCCGTGATTTGATCAGCTGTGGTTTTATGTTTTTTGGATACAATCCGGGTTAGCACCCGAACATCCCTTTCAGACAGCTTCCTCTTACAGCGTCCACAGTTAATCCTGTTGGATGTGGTTGGTCCTTCTTGGTGGTATGCTGACATTACCCTGGATACCGTGGCTCTTGATACATCACAAAGCCTTGCTGTCTTGGTCACAGATGCGCCAGCAAGACGTGCACCAACAATTTGTCCTCTTTTGAACTCTGGTATGTCACCCATAATGTTGTGTGCATTGCAATATTTTGAGTAAAACTGTGCTCTTACCCTGCTAACTGAACCTTCACACTCTGCTCTTACTGGTGCAATGTGCAATTAATGAAGATTGGACACCAGGCTGCTTCAATTTAGCCATGAAACCTAAAATCCCAGGTGTGTGACAGGTGTTTCAGTTACATTGTCCAACCCCTGTATATATGATAAGTGGAACTGAGAACATATAACTATGATCTTAATGGGTGTAGAAACCAGGTGGTAATAATGTTATGCTTGATTGTTTTATAGTATTATAGGGTTGGGTGAACATGAAACACTAAATGCAACAAGCTACATGTTTAAATTGGAAATACCAAGCAGTGTACCTACATATATAACACAAATATATAAAAGTAGATGCAATAATATGTCATTAGTAAATCAGTGATAGAACGATGTGTTTCTTTGATTTTACCAAATTAAAAACCTCTGGAATATAATCAAGAGGAAGATGGATGATCACAAGCCATCAAACCAAACTGAACTGCTTGAATTTTTGCACTATGAGTAAAGGCATTAGGTTATCCAAAAGCAGTGTGTAAGACTGGTGGAGGAGAACATGATGCCAAGATGCATGAAAAAAACTGTGATTAAAAACCAACCAGGGTTATTCCACCAAATATTGATTACTGAACTCTTAAAACTTTATAAATATGAACTTGTTTTCTTTGCGATATTTAATATCTGAAAGCTCTGCATCTTTTTTGTTATTTCAGACATTTCTCATTTTCTGCAAATAAATGCTCTAAATGATTATTTAAATATTTTTATTTATAATTTGGAAGAAATGATGTCTGTAGTTTATGGAATAAAACAACAACCTATGAATAGCAAAATCAGAGAAACTGATTCAGAAACTGAAGTGAAATTTTCCAGAGCTGTACATTGTTATTTATGAGAGATTGCCTGGTCCAAGTTTATTGTAATATGTTCTATTTTTGTTTTAGATTTTTTTTGGGTTTTGTCTGTTAAAAAAGTAAAAAAAAAAAAACAAGGCTTTTAAAGTGGCAAAATTGCGAAATGTACTGTAGCATTGATGTACATAAGTGTATATAAGTGAAGTGTATATAAGAGCAGATTTAGAATACTTTTAAGATATTTTTCGTATCTTGCATGAAATGATTTTGAATATATTGCTATTTATGATATATTTCCAGGCTCTTGTTTATGTTAAATGTTTTTGATTGGTGGATTTGTTTGTGTAAAAGTCAGTATCAGCTCGGTTTCGGTTATATAAGAGCCGCTGGGTTTATTATAGAGGTAAAGAGCAGAGCGGTGTTGTTGTATAAGTGTATATAAGAGCCGCTGGGTTTATTATAGAGGTAAAGAGCAGAGCGGTGTTGTTGTATAAGTGTATATAAGAGCCGCTGGGTTTATTATAGAGGTAAAGAGCAGAGCGGTGTTGTTGTATAAGTGTATATAAGAGCCGCTGGGTTTATTATAGAGGTAAAGAGCAGAGCGGTGTTGTTGTTTAAGTGTATATAAGAGCCGCTGGGTTTATTATAGAGGTAAAGAGCAGAGCGGTGTTGTTGTATAAGTGTATATAAGAGCCGCTGGGTTTATTATAGAAGTAAAGAGCAGAGCGGTGTTGTTGTATAAGCGTATATAAGAGCCGCTGGGTTTATTATAGAGGTAAAGAGCAGAGCGGTGTTGTTGTATAAGTGTATATAAGAGCCGCTGGGTTTATTATAGAGGTAAAGAGCAGAGCGGTGTTGTTGTATAAGTGTATATAAGAGCCGCTGGGTTTATTATAGAGGTAAAGAGCAGAGCGGTGTTGTTGTATAAGTGTATATAAGAGCCGCTGGGTTTATTATAGAGGTAAAGAGCAGAGCGGTGTTGTTGTTTAAGTGTATATAAGAGCCGCTGGGTTTATTATAGAGGTAAAGAACAGAGCGGTGTTGATGTATAAGTGTATATAAGAGCCGCTGGGTTTATTATAGAGGTAAAGAGCAGAGCGGTGTTGTTGTTTAAGTGTATATAAGAGCCGCTGGGTTTATTATAGAGGTAAAGAGCAGAGCGGTGTTGTTGTATAAGTATATATAAGAGCCGCTGGGTTTATTATAGAGGTAAAGAGCAGAGCGGTGTTGTTGTATAAGTGTATATAAGAGCCGCTGGGTTTATTATAGAGGTAAAGAGCAGAGCGGTGTTGTTGTTTAAGTGTATATAAGAGCCGCTGGGTTTATTATAGAGGTAAAGAGCAGAGCGGTGTTGTTGTATAAGTGTATATAAGAGCCGCTGGGTTTATTATAGAGGTAAAGAACAGAGCGGTGTTGTTGTATAAGTGTATATAAGAGCCGCTGGGTTTATTATAGAGGTAAAGAGCAGAGCGGTGTTGTTGTATAAGTGTATATAAGAGCCGCTGGGTTTATTATAGAGGTAAAGAACAGAGCGGTGTTGTTGTATAAGTGTATATAAGAGCCGCTGGGTTTATTATAGAGGTAAAGAGCAGAGCGGTGTTGTTGTATAAGTGTATATAAGAGCCGCTGGGTTTATTATAGAGGTAAAGAGCAGAGCGGTGTTGTTGTATAAGTGTATATAAGAGCCGCTGGGTTTATTATAGAGGTAAAGAGCAGAGCGGTGTTGTTGTATAAGTGTATATAAGAGCCGCTGGGTTTATTATAGAGGTAAAGAGCAGAGCGGTGTTGTTGTATAAGTGTATATAAGAGCCGCTGGGTTTATTATAGAGGTAAAGAGCAGAGCGGTGTTGTTGTTTAAGTGTATATAAGAGCCGCTGGGTTTATTATAGAGGTAAAGAGCAGAGCGGTGTTGTTGTATAAGTGTATATAAGAGCCGCTGGGTTTATTATAGAAGTAAAGAGCAGAGCGGTGTTGTTGTATAAGCGTATATAAGAGCCGCTGGGTTTATTATAGAGGTAAAGAGCAGAGCGGTGTTGTTGTATAAGTGTATATAAGAGCCGCTGGGTTTATTATAGAGGTAAAGAACAGAGCGGTGTTGATGTATAAGTGTATATAAGAGCCGCTGGGTTTATTATAGAGGTAAAGAGCAGAGCGGTGTTGTTGTTTAAGTGTATATAAGAGCCGCTGGGTTTATTATAGAGGTAAAGAGCAGAGCGGTGTTGTTGTATAAGTATATATAAGAGCCGCTGGGTTTATTATAGAGGTAAAGAGCAGAGCGGTGTTGTTGTATAAGTGTATATAAGAGCCGCTGGGTTTATTATAGAGGTAAAGAGCAGAGCGGTGTTGTTGTTTAAGTGTATATAAGAGCCGCTGGGTTTATTATAGAGGTAAAGAACAGAGCGGTGTTGATGTATAAGTGTATATAAGAGCCGCTGGGTTTATTATAGAGGTAAAGAGCAGAGCGGTGTTGTTGTTTAAGTGTATATAAGAGCCGCTGGGTTTATTATAGAGGTAAAGAGCAGAGCGGTGTTGTTGTATAAGTATATATAAGAGCCGCTGGGTTTATTATAGAGGTAAAGAGCAGAGCGGTGTTGTTGTATAAGTGTATATAAGAGCCGCTGGGTTTATTATAGAGGTAAAGAGCAGAGCGGTGTTGTTGTTTAAGTGTATATAAGAGCCGCTGGGTTTATTATAGAGGTAAAGAGCAGAGCGGTGTTGTTGTATAAGTGTATATAAGAGCCGCTGGGTTTATTATAGAGGTAAGGAGCAGAGCGGTGTTGTTGTTTAAGTGTATATAAGAGCCGCTGGGTTTATTATAGAGGTAAAGAGCAGAGCGGTGTTGTTGTATAAGCGTATATAAGAGCCGCTGGGTTTATTATAGAGGTAAAGAGCAGAGCGGTGTTGTTGTATAAGTGTATATAAGAGCCGCTGGGTTTATTATAGAAGTAAAGAGCAGAGCGGTGTTGTTGTATAAGTGTATGTAAGAGCCGCTGGGTTTATTATAGAGGTAAAGAGCAGAGCGGTGTTGTTGTATAAGTGTATATAAGAGCCGCTGGGTTTATTATAGAAGTAAAGAGCAGAGCGGTGTTGTTGTATAAGTGTATATAAGAGCCGCTGGGTTTATTATAGAGGTAAAGAGCAGAGCGGTGTTGTTGTATAAGTGTATATAAGAGCCGCTGGGTTTATTATAGAGGTAAAGAGCAGAGCGGTGTTGTTGTTTAAGTGTATATAAGAGCCGCTGGGTTTATTATAGAAGTAAAGAGCAGAGCGGTGTTGTTGTATAAGTGTATATAAGAGCCGCTGGGTTTATTATAGAGGTAAAGAGCAGAGCGGTGTTGTTGTATAAGGGCAGGGATCGGCGGTGGGTTCGGCCGCGGGCGAGCGATGCTGGTAGGATAAACCGAGTCGCTCAGAAATGCTAAAGATCACGTCAGGGCGAGGGAACCTGATGGAATCCGGCTGGATGGGTCAAAGCGCCAGAGATGCATTTCTAACCCCGACCCTGAAAAATCCACCGACATATGGCCTGACATCTTCGGCTAAACCAGCTACCGGAGATATGAGGAAAAAACGTGGCTTTAGAAACATAGAAAAAATGAAGAGAGTTTCTCTGATTTTGTTATTTATAGGTTTATGTTTGAGTAAAATGAACATTGTTGTTTTATTCTATAAACTACAGACAACATTTCTCCCAAATTCCAAATAAAAAAATCTAGAGCGTTTATTTATTTGCAGAAAATGAGAAATGTTTGAAATAACAAAAAAAAGGATGCAGAGCTTTCAGACCTCAAATGATGCAAAGCAAACCACAAGTTCATATTCATAAAGTTTTAAGAGTTAAGAAATAACCAATATTTGGTGGTATAACCCTGGTTGGTTTTTAATCACAGTTTTTTTTCTCATGCATCTTGGCATTATGTTCTCATCCTCCACCAGTCTAACACACTGCTTTTAAATATCTTTAAGCTTTTCACTCCTGGTGCAAATAAAATTCAAGCAGTTCAGTTTGAGGTTTGATGGCTTGTGATCCATCCATCCATCTTCCTCTTGATTATATTCAAGAGGTTTTCAATTTGGGAAAATCGAAGAAACTTTTTTTTCCAGAGCCGTATACAGCATGTATAACAATTAGCATGTTGCTAACTGTTGTTGAACTGCTGATATAAAGGGTGTTGGTTGGGTGAAGATATGGACTGTGAAAACTAGCACTATGGGCTGGACAATATGACCAAAAATAACCAAAAATGACCAAACATTTCTATCCTGGTATTTTTAAAGATGATGGCAGTTTACAATGTATCAGTTTAATGTGTTGTATGCGTAACCGTTCTGTTGATTAGAGTGGGTTTGTTGGGAAACACTCTGTTTTAGGGATTAGGCTGCCCCACAAATTACCATAAAATGTGTATCATGTGATATATATAATGTATATCACAGATTTACTTGTTTTGCCCCAAGCTACTATGATAATATAGCAACTGGGTGTAAACGTACAGTGAAAGTACAGTATTTACACCATTAATTTGATTTTTACACAATTTATTCTGAAGATATAGACTAAGAAAACAATGGGCTGGGTGGTGTGACCAAAAATAACCATAAATTACCAAATATTTCTATCCCTATAGTTTTTTTTAGAAATTATTATGATGGCAGTTTACAAAGTATCACTTGAATGTGTTGAATGCATGAACTTTCTGTTGATTGCAGTCGGTTTGATGGGAAACATTCAAGGGTTGAATGCTCTAGGGTTCAGGCTGGCACAAAAATGAACAAAAATAACCAAAAAAAGTGTATCATGATATTCTTTGTGGCTTTATTTTGTGGTTTAATACTATAACACAGTATTTTATGTTTTATACCAAATCTACCACAGTGTACCTGCAGTATGTACACCAGTTAGCATGTTGCTAACTTTTGCTTGACTACTCATCTAAAGGGCAATATTTGTTGGGCCAAAAATGACAAAACGTGACTAAACAATAAGTATAAATATACCACAGCATTGCTAGTTTTGCACTCGAGTTACAATGCATTCACCCGGTACAAGTACAGTGTGTACACCAATTAGCATGTGGCTAACTGTTGTTTAACTACTCATATAAATGACCAAGTGTTGTTAGTTTTGCTACATATCAAACATAACGTATACATAATGTATATACAACAATTAGCATGTTGCTAATTATTATTTTATATAATCAAAAATAACAAAACATTTCTCTCCGTATTTTTAAAGATTTTGTCAGATTACAGTGTATGACTAATGTAACAGTTTGAATGTGTGAGCATTCTTTTGATTAGAGTGGGTTTGGTAATAAATATAGTGTTCTAGAGAAAAGTACAGGGTTAGGTTGGCCCAAAAATGACCAAAAATGCGTATCATGGTATTTCTTGTTTTTTTTCATGGTTTTATAGCATTTCACAGTGTTTTATGGTTTGTACTAAAGCTACTTGGCTAATAAGTTCATACAGTGTACCTACAGTATGCGCATCAATTAGCATGTTGCTAACTGTTTCTTGTCCATTACATATCTAAAGAGCTGGACTAAAAATAACAATATATATGGTATATATATATACAGGTTCATTCTTGCTGGTCATGTTGGTCAACTAGATGGGTCTTGATGGTCGACCAGCTGGAATTTGTTGGTCATGCTGGTCAACCCTCTTCGTCAAGCTTGGTCTTACTGGTCATGCTGGTCAGCAAGCTTGGACGTGTTGGTCATATTGGTTGACCAGCTTAGTCATACTGGTTATCTAGCTTGGTCTTACTGGTAATGCTGGTCAAAAAAACTTGGTCTAACTAGTCATGCTGGTCGACAAGCTTGGATTTGTTGGTCATATTGGTTGACCAGCTTAGTCATACTGGTATCTAACTGGGTCATAGTGGTCAAAATGCTCCTTCTTGGTGGTCAACCAACTCCAATTCTTTGTCTTGTAGGTTGAACAGCTTGATCTTGCTGGTCAGGAAACTTGGTCTTACTGGTCATGCTGGTCAACAAGCTTGTATGTGTTGGTCATATTGGTTGACCAGCTTGGTTATACTGGTTATCTAGCTTGGTCTTACTGGTCATGCTGGTCAACCAGCTTGGATTTGTTGGTCATGTAGGTTGACTAGCTTGGGCATGCTGGTCAACAATTAATGTGAGCAAGAGAGCAAGAACAACTGTGCTCTCTTGGGACTCTGGCAGCTGATGGCAAGTTGCATACATTTTTGTCGACTTTTAGTTTACTACATAATTTGAATCGACAAACTGTCCCTTATACTGTGCCACAATTTCTTGATGAACGGACCAATAGAAACTCTTCAAAATGACCTGAAATAAACTCCTTTTTACATTGACTTCCATTGAAAGATTAGAAGGTTTTTTTCTCAGTCCTGTAAAGTTGCCGTTTTGAAGACACTTGATTTTCATTGGACAGCGACAATATACTGCTAAAAGCTAAATCTTAGCAAGTGAAATTTTCTAAATTCAAGGCAATAAATATTATTTTCTTCTCTGTTAAGACTTTTTGTCATACTAAGCATTGTACGTGTTGGATTATTTTGCTTGTTTTAGGGATGATTGTCTTAATCATTCTTACTTAGAATTTGTACCTTATTTTAAGTAATTTAAACTCAAAATAAGCACAATCAAGCAGCAATTAAGTTATTCTGATTCTTGTGTCCAAAAACAGTGACTTTTCTGCTTGATTTAGGTGCTACTTCACTCATTTTGAGACTTTGCCATTGCTTTTTTGTAAGAAATCTTACTAAGAAAATTTAGCTTACCCCATTGGCAGATTTTTTTGCTTAACATACATATATTTGTCTTCTTTTGCATATATTTTGTCTAGTTTTTGCCAATGGATTTTTTGCAGTGTATACAGATCTGATCTCCAGCATCCAATTGCCTCATTGGGCTGCACTCATCCTGCCGACTACGCCAACCGCACTGAGCCGGCTGGGTTCAGAATAAAAGGCTTTGTTTTGGACGTCTTGTGGTAAAGTGCCAGTCTGCATGTGGCACTGCGAGCTGGGTAATCCCGGCCGACAGCGGGCGACCCAACAGGACAGATTATCAGATGATCTCTCCGGCCATGTCGTATCCTAAACAGCAGAGCCCTGTAATCCCCGGCGTGGATTATTATTATACCCCAGAATAAGCTATAGACCTGAGTTCGACCCGGGCAATGTCCTGACCATCTAGTCCTTCATAATGAGCTTCTTTATATATGTGTAGTCTGAAAGTCATGAGTATTGACTCATTATTTGGGTATTTGGGATTTTATGAAAAATTTAAAATACATATTTTATTTTGTGGAAATTTGTGGAAAAATGTATGTAGTTTTCCATATTTTTTAAAAATGTTATTGTAATGTTATTACAACATTACAATGTTCTCACTGTCCTTAGATGTTGAAGATGTCTACACTGCAAAAAAAAATCCAAAAAATCCATTTGCAGAAACTAGACATAGTATATTTAAATTTAGACGTATATGTTTATATTAAGTAAAAAAAAAAATCTGACAATCGAGTAAGAACATTTTTATTACCCTAACCCTTAAAATAAGCAAATCACAAAGTCTCAAAATGAGCAAAGTACAACTTAAATCAAACTTAAATTTGGACACAAGAATCTAAATAACTCGACTAGTGAGTTTTGGTGCTTATTTTGAGTTGAAATGCTTAAAATAAAGTGAAAATTCTAAGTAAGACTGATTAAGATAAGTGTTCCTAAAATAAGCAAAATAATCCTTCACTTTGTGAGACACAAAAATCCTGTAACATTTATTGCCTTGATATTTGATAACTTCACTTGCTAAGAATTTGCTCTACTAATAAATTACGTCATCTATTTAAGTGTTTATTTAATTTATTGTTGATGATTATGGTTTACAGCCGATAAAAACCCAAAAATCAATGTCTCAGAAAATTAGGCTATTATATAAGACCAATTGGTACTTTTGGCAGTGTGGGCAGTGTGCCAAGTCCTGCTGGAAAAGGAAATCTGCAACTCCATAAAAGTTGTGGACTTGATGATAAAACACAGTGGATCAACACCAGCAGATGACAGACATGTCTCTCCAAAGAAACCATCACTGATTGGTGGAAACTTCACACTAGACCTCGATCAGCTTGGACTGTGTGTCTCTCCACTCTTCTCTGATTTCTCCCTTGATTTACAAATAAAATGTAATGTAATGTTTGGAGGGACATGTCTGTCATCTGCTGGTGTTGATCCACTGTGTTTTATTATCAAGTTTAAAGTCAGTGCAGTTTTGTTTTCCCACAAAATCTTACAGCACTTCATATCATACAGCTTCCCTCTGCTACTGACAACTTTAATGGAGATACAGATTTCATTTTCCAGCAGGACTTGGCACACTGCCCACACTGCCAAAGATACCAATCGTTCTTATATAATATTCTAATTTTCTGAGACACTGAATTTTGGGTTTTCATTGGCTGTAAGCCATAATCATTAATCAACAATAAACGAAATAAAGGCTTAAAATAGATCGCTTTGTATTTTAATACATCTATATAATATATGAGATTCACATTTTCAATTGAATTACTGAAATAAGGTAACTTTTCAGTGATATTCTAATTTATTGACAAGGAATAGTATGATGGACCATACAAATCAAGTTGTACCTAATATACTGTATAGGCTTGCTTGCATTATTGCAATATACTGTGCTATACTGAAACGTACTGTAAGCCTTGTATTAAAGTTCTTTTAACTTAGTTCTTGTCTTAATGACCTAAAAGTTCTGAAAGTTCTTTGAAGAGTTCTGATGGTGATCTAAGGCAGCAGTATCTCCAGGAGATGAAATTTGGGTCTTGTGGGTTTTTTTCTTTCCTCCTTTTCATTTTTCTTGTGCCGGTCTCTGCTGGCAGAAGCCCAGAGCGAGGCGACAGCGTCCGAGCTTTTTTATAATTAGTACAGCGGGTCAAAGTTCTCGCCTCAAGTAGGCCAAGGTTATTATACACCACACATCACAGGATAACCCTGCACTCGCCACCAGGACAAAGAAGCATCAGTATATCAGTCCTGATACAGAGAAAAGAGATCAGAGATAACTGACATAAAACCTGAAGTTCATTTGATTTTACCAAATTAAAAACCTCTGGAATATAATCAAGAGGAAGATGGATGATCACAAACCAACAAACCAAACTGAACTGCTTGAATTTTTGCACCAGGAGTAAAGCAGCATAAAGTTATCTAAAAGCAGTGTGTAAGACTGGTGGAGGAAGAGAACATGATGCCAAGATGCATGAAAAAAAACTGTGATTAAAAACCATCAGGGTTATTCCACCAAATATTGATTTATGAACTCTTAAAACTACTTTAGGAATATGAACTTGTTTTCTTTGCATTAGTTGAGGTCTGAAAGGTCTGCATTTTGTTTTTGTTAATTCAGCCATTTCTCATTTTCTGCAAATAAATGCTCTAAATGACTTAAATATTTATATTTGGAATTTGGGAGAAATGTTGTCTGTAGTTTATAGAATAAAACAACAATGTTCATTTTACTCAAACATAAACCTATAAATAGCAAAATCAGAGAAACTGATTCAGAAACTGAAGTGCTCTCTTCATTTTTTACAGAGCTGTATGTGCTTTAAGTACGTCTCAGACAACCTTCTGAAGTGGTGGTTTGAGTGTTGGGATTAGTATATGTTTTATTTGCATCTCAGATCACCTTCTAAAGGACTTTAAGGGATCAGATTTGTATTGGTTTTAAGTGTGTCTCTGAAGTTTTAAAACGGTTTAAGGTATGGGATTAGAATCTGGTTTAAGTGTGTCTTAGATCATCTTCTGAAGTTGTGGCTTGAAGGATCAGGTTTGTATGCCCTTTAAATGGGTCTCAGGCAATCTCCTGAAATGATGGTTTCAGTGATGAAAATAGTATTTGGTTTAAATGTGTCTCAGACCACCTCGTGAAATGATGGTTGAATGAATGGGATTATAATCTGGTTTAATTTAATCTCAGAACATCCTTTGAAGTGGTTTGAGTGATCATATTTGTATCTGTTTTTGTGTGCAGTATAAGTGTGTCTCAGACCACCTCCTGAAGTGGTTATTTAAGTGTTGGGATTAGTATCTCTCTTAAATGCACATCAGAAAACCTCCTGAAGTGATGGTTTGAGTGTTGGGATTAGTGTCTGGTTTATATGCATCTTAGACCACCTTCTGAAGTAGTTGAAGTGATCAGATTTTTATTGTTTTTTTAAGTGTGTCTCAGACCACCTTTTGAATTGATGATTTAAATGACCTCATTAGAATCTGGTTTATATGCTTCCGTTGTGGTTTGAGTGATTGAATTTGTACATTTTAAGTGCATCTCAGTGATAGACTTTGTATCTGTTTTAAATCTGTCTCAGACCACTTTTTGAATAGATGGTTTATATGATCTGATTTGTATCTGTTTTAAATTTGTGTCTCAGACAAACAGTGTTGCTTCTTTGAAGAAAAGGCAGATTTTTCAGGCCATGTTTTGAAATGGTGGCTTGAGTGATTTGATTTGTATCTGGTTTTTATGTGTCTCAGGCCACCTTTTGAAGTGGGGGTTTGAGTGATCAGATTTGTGTTTTTTCTAAATCTATGTCTCAGATAAACACTGGAGCTAACAGTGGTGATTCTTCAAAGAAAAGGCGATGTTGTTGGCCATGCCTGTTTTTCTGAGTGCATGTTTTTCAGACCACCTTATGGTAATTGAAGAGGTGGCTTGAGTGATCGTATTTGCACCTGGTTTAAATCTGTCTCAGACCACCTCCTGAGGTGGTCCTGAAGTGGTTTGCTTGATCACATTTACACCTGTTTTAAATCTGTCTTAGACCACCTTTTGAGTTGGTGGCTTGAGATATTTGATTTGTATCCGGTTTTAATACGTCTTAGACCACCTTTTGACCTGGGGCTCTGAGTGATCTGAAATGTGTGTGTTTTAAATTCATCCCAGACCACCTTCTGAAAAGGTGTTTTGGTATTTGTGTCTCAGAACACTTTCTAAAATGATGGGTTGCAATATCTTGTTTGTATGTGTTTTAAATCTGTCTCAGACCACCTTTTGAATTAGGGATTTGAGTGTTTAGATTTGTGTCTGTTTTAAATCTGTGTCTCAGACCACCTTTTGAATTGGTGGCTTGAGTGATTTGATTTGTATTTGGTTTAAATGCGTCTCAGACCACCTTTTGAAATGGGGGTTTGAGTGATTTGATATGTGAGTGCTTTAAATACATCTTAGACCACCTTTTGAAAATGTGTTTTGGTATTTTTGATGGTTTGCGTTATCGTATTTGTATGTTTTTAATCTGTCTCAGACCACCTTTTGAAGTTGGTGTTTTAGTGATTAGATTAGTATCTGTTTTAAGTGCATATGATACCACCTTCTGTAGTTGTTTGAGTGATCATTTTGTATCTGTTTTAAATCTAAAAAGGTTCTGTTTTAAATTCTAAAAAGGTGTTTTGAGTTATACGATTGGTATCTGTGTCTCAGACCACTTTCTAAAGTGATGGTTTGAGTGATCATTATTGTGTCTGTTTCAAATGCATCTGAGACCATCTTCTGAGAAGGTGTTTTTAGTAATGCAATTGGTATTTTTGCCTTAGAACACTTTCTAAAGTGATGGTTTGCGCTGTCGTACTTGTATCTGTTTTAAATCTGTGTCTCAGACAAACACTGGCTCTAACAGTGGTGATTTTGGAAGAAAAGGCAAATTGATGTTGTTGGACATGCCTGTTTTTCTGAGTGCCTATTTTTCAGACCATCTTCTGAAGTTTTGATTTGTGAGATCAGATTTGTATCTGTTTTAAATCTGTGTCTCAGACCACCTTTTAAATTTGGGATTTGAGTGATAGGATTATCATCTTTTTTATATGCGTCTTAAGACCACCTTCTGAAGTGGTCCTGTAGTGGTTTGAGTGATCAGATTTGTGTCTGTTTTAAATCTGTGTCTCAGACAAACACTGGCTCTAACAGTGGTGATTTTTCGAGGAAAAGGAAAGTTTTTTTTTTTTTGAGTGTTTGTCTCCTGGAAAGTCCGACGGGACTTCCTTTGAAGCGTTTATTATATTATTTCTATCCTTTATGCCCCTCCCCTTTTATTTCATGTCTTGCCGCACTGTCTGAGTGGCTGGAGTCAGAGCGAGGGGTGAGGCAACACCTTTCAAAAAGAATCCTTGATCTGAGGATGTTCTCCTCAGTCCGGCTGGTGAATCAGACTGGGACAAACTGGGGAATTGATGAGACCACGCCGCCCAGAGTTCTGATACCTCTGTTTCCTGCCCAAACCAAGGCCTTATTGATCCGGTTCTGCTGTTCTGCCCCGCCCCCCGGCTTTCTCCACCAACCAGGACCGGGGGTCTGGGACTCCAGACGGGTCTCTGATGGTCTCTGATGGTCTATAAATCAATAGGCGGCTCTGGAAGCCGGAATTGATCTTTTGTTTCTTTTTGATTCCATTACAAAGCTAAGCTTTCTTTACATTCTCTTTCCTTTATGACCCAGATTGAGTGCACTGGATTTCAGGCCCAGTTCTGACTCAGCTTAATTATATATAGCAGAACTCTCTCTCTCTCTCTCTTTAACACAGACGCTTTTATTTTATTTTGCACTTTCGATGTTTTTTTTTTTTTGCTGCGTAAAACAAATCAGTTCTGTCGCTCACAGCCAGAAAAAATGAAAAATAAGCATTTTATACTCTTACTCTCCCAAATAATGCACAATATTCCATTTATCTTGGAGTGTTTTGCTTACACAAGTCATGCATAACAATATAATAATAGCATAATATAGAACACTCTACACTGTAAGCCTGAATTATAGTTGAATATACTTTAAAAAATGAGGAAACCGGTTGCCTTAATAAAGTTAAGTAATAGGAAATGAAAACTTAAGTTAGCATAACTTAGAACATCAAGTTATTACAACTAAAGGAGAAGTTGATTTAACTTTTTGATTTATTTTTTTTATTGTAAGACCAGATAAGTTGAGTTTACGTAACTTATTTAAGGCAGCCGATTGGTCATTTTTTTTTTAAGTAATGGGGAATGAAAACTTGAGTTAGCATAAATTAAAACATCAAGTTATTACAACTAAAGGGGAAGTTGATTTATTTGTAAGGTAGCCCAGGGGGAATCACTAAACACTGATGGTGAGTGTTAGTCAGAAACTGTTGGACACACCCAGTATGCAAATAGATTGTGACAGAAGCCAAAGGAAAAGAAGCTGTTAATGGCAACAGACTAAACTTAGTTATTATAAGTTGGTTCAACTCAAAGATCTCAGTTTGAATAGTACAGTATATTTGTGCCCACAAATGTTCAACTAACTCAAATTAATAGTTGAGTATTGTTTAGAAATATCCAATTTTATGTAAAACAGACTTAAATCATTTGAGTTCAGACAACGTATGGGTTTACGGTGAATGGTTGTGTATAATAATTACAGGTATTCGTTTTTATTATTATCAGCACTGCAGTGACATCAGGGATTTCATACTACCTTTTTTAATGTTGTGTTGTGTATTAATACTAATTGAGACTCTTATTGTTATTGTGTGTTGTTGTCCATCAGAATAGACCAAAAACCAGCCAATGAACAAGTCAACAAGCCAATGAAACAGTAGCTTAGCTCCTCCCACCTTTCTGGAAAAAACAAACAAACAAAAAAACACACAAAAAACAGCAGCTCAGGCATTAATTAGAGCATGGCATCACTCTAAAGCCAACAAGGCAAAATAATAAAATAATAATAATAGGAGCTTATTTTACATGTGATTTAGACACGTTTATTTTATGGTGAAAACATGGTTTGGGACATACTATAAACATCAATATCTAATATAAATAAAATAAAAATGCTAAACACAGGCATATTAAAAAACAGATTAATATTTAAGATAATCTGATTTAACTAGACTTTATATTAGAGTGTTAGATTATACTTTTGTGTGCATTACACGCAGAAAACAGCATTTTAATATTTTTACATCACTTTAGAATAAAACTAAAAACTAAATGTTGGTTATCTATACTTATCTACACTTTACTGAAGTAATTATTTTACATTTTCACATAATTATCTGAATTATCTTTTTACTCCTTACATTCCACTAAAATAGATTCATTTACAACAGGCATATATGCAGCTGAAACAAGGAACAGTCCAGTGCAAAATCCTAAATTATATTATCAACATTAACACTTGAATATTTTAACATTAAAGTCATTATGTTATATTATCTTTTACAATTATTTTTTTAGTGCACTAAAGGACTCTGTGGGTTTATTCCCCCCCCCCCCCCTTCCATTACTTTTACTTTTATACTTTAAGTAGTTTTGAAACCAGTCATTTTTAAAACACTTTTATTTAAAGAGTAAAAAGCTTTAGTTGATACTTCAAATTCTACAGAAGTATTTTAAAACTGTTGTAGATCATATATTATAATTAACTGTCTGGCCTCTAAATTTTTAGCTTTTCCATGCTTATAGTGTGAAAAAAAGAAAAAAAAAAAAAATATATATATATATATGAAATACATTTTTAAGTAAAATGGATATTTATTTATTTGGAACACATGATACTAAGTAGAATGAATTGGTACAACAAAAATGTTACAAAGGTAATTTAACTTCCCCTTTAGTTGTAATAACTTGATGTTTTAATTAAAAAATGTTTTAACCGCCTTAAAAAAGTTAAATAAACTCAACTGATCCGGTCTTACAGTATAATAAAAATAAAAAAGAGTTAAATCAACTTCCCCTTTAGTTGTAATAATTTGATGTTTTGAGTTATGCCAACTTTAAGTTATGCTAAGTTTTCATTACACATTTAAAAGCATTAAAAATACGTTTTTTTTAAACCAACCGGTTTGCTCAAACTTTTAAAGTATATTATTTTTTCTTTACAGTGTACAGTCTATACTTATATTATACAGCTAAAGAGTGAAATATATTCTATGTCAGTGGAGCCAAAACAATAGATAATAGGTGTAGAAATATAATTTCATAATGTTATTTTTGATCTGTGTCTTGTTTTCCTCATAATCTCAATATTCCATTGGTGATACAGTGCAGAACTCTAGCAAAGTATGATATTTATATTTATTACCAAGTTTTTAAACTACAAGCGGCGACAGTTCATTTCAATGATCCTCCAGCTTTTAATTCCCTCTCGAACGCCTGAATATCTGAAGAGCTGTGGATTGATAATACTTCTAATTATAAGCAGTGGAGGGTTTTACGCTTTTTAAACATATGTTAGAGATTTTGTTTGTGTTTCTTGTGCTATTTATTTATATATCTAAACACTGGGATGTTGAGATTCTGCATTCTGAAGTACAGTGCCAGTCAAAAGTTTGGACACACCTTCTCATTCATTCAGTAAATGATGAAGGAACACATAAGGAATCATGTAGTAACTTAAAAGTGTTAAACAAACCAGAATAGAAAATACTTGTGGTTTCTAATGCTGTTAACTCTGATCAACTTATTCTGTACAACAGAGGAAACTCCTGCTCTTCCTTACCTAGGGCGGTCCTGATGAGTACCAGTTTCACCATTATAACGTACAGTATTTGATGGTCTTTTTTGCGACTGCACTTGAGGATACTTTTAAAATGACCATTTTTTCTTAAAGTATTTTTTATTATTCTTTAATTAGTTGAGTAGTTCTTGCTTTTCATAATACGGATTAGAACATCACTCAAATAAAGCTTAAATTTGATCACTCAACAAGTCACATTTTACAGCAGTGTATCCATCCATCCATCTCTGAAAGACCACTTTAGTTTTTTGTTTTTTTTTAGTTTTACATAAAATATTATTCATAGTAAAACACTGGTAAATCTAAAAAAATATATATTTTTCACTTCTTTTTTTTTTGACTGTCTCTGGCCATGCGTATCCCTACTGCTTGCATCCCTCAACTCTATAAATATATATGACTAAAAAAAAACAATTTTACACCAACGATTTTGCTTCAATTATGTGATTAGCCAGATTATGTAATGTATTACACATAGTTTGTCCCAGGTAGTTTGTTTTAACACTGTAAACACAGAGACTACAGTCTGATAGATTCACCTCTGGACTGCAAAAAATCTAGCGCTTAGTGTGGTTATCAGCTAATGCTAATACTGCTCCAGCAGTGCTAGCCAAGGTTAGCAGAAGGCTTTAGGCTGATAATTTTCACCTCTGAACAGCGAAAGAGCTAGAGCTAAGTATGGTTATTGGATAGTGCTAATGCTGCTCCAGCAGTGCTTACAGAGGTGAGCAGCAGACTACAGTGTTATACTCACCTCTGAACAGCGAAAGAGTTAGCACTTAGCGTGGTTAGCAGCTAATGCTAAGGTAATGCTCCAGCAGTGCTAGTCAGGGTTAGCAGTAGACTACAGTTTGATATACTCACCTCTGAACTGTGAAAGAGTCAGTGCTTAGAGGTGCGGTTAGAGGATAATGCAAATACTGCTCCAGCAGTGCTAGCCAGGGTTAGCAGCAGGCTTTAGGCCGATAATTCTCACCTCTGAATGGCAAAAGAGTTAGCACTTAGCGTGGTTAGCGGCTAATGCTAATACTGTTCCAGCAGTGCTAGCCAGGATTAGCAGCAGGCTTTAGGCTGATAATTCTCAATTCTAAACGTCAAATGAGCTAGGACTTAGCGCCGTTAGCAGCTGATGCTAAGGCTGCTCCAGAAGTGCTAGCCAGGGTTAGCAGCAGGCTAGAGCCTGATATACTCACCTCTACATGACAAATGAGCTAGGTCTGCCATTAATGCTAATACTGCAGCAGGCTTTAGGCTGATAATTCCACCTCTGCATTAGCAGCTAATGCTCCAGCAGTGCTAGTCAGGGTTAGCAGCAGACTACAGCTCGGTATACTCACCTCTGAACAGGGAAAGAGTTAGCTCTTACAGGTGCAGTTAGAGGATAATGCTAACAGTATATTGCTCCAGCGTTAGTGCTGGAGAAACTTCACCGAAACTCATATAACTCTTATAACTCTGTACTTCAGCTTTACGTGGCTTTACGGCTCCTTAATACCTGACTGGTAGAATTCATACATAAAGAGCACCGGATTATAAGACGCACTGTTGTTGTTTTTTTTAATTGAAGGATTTTAAGTGTGACTTATAGTACATAAAATGACAGTAGATGAACCTCTAGAGAAGTGTTTCGTTTATTCTCCTCAATGAACTAATGATATGAAGTGATGATATGATCATTTCTGAGTACATCTCATTCATCTCAGCCATCTCTGCTCTCCGTTGAGTCACTGCTGCTCCTCTGAAGGACGTTCTCTCCTCCAGCCTGGTGGAGATGCAGCGTTTTGTTCCGGCTCACAGTCGCAGTCATTAATTCCTCGTCTTTTCACCCGTTTTTATCCGGAGCTCCGTCTTTAGCTGAGAGCTGAGAGCTAAGAGTGAGCCGAGCCGTCTCGCTCAGACCTCAGGTGATTCTCCCTCCTCCCGGCTCTGTTTTAGAGGTGAGGAGTGAAGGACGAGGATAATGGATTTGTCTGAGCTGTCTGGCTGCAGCAGGTACGCTAGATCCCAGGCTGGGGGGATATATATCCTCAACTGGAGGTCAGATTAAAGTGGCACCTGGAAGTTTAGACGTTCCAGCTGTCCTTTACCTGTTCCATGTTATAGAGTATTAATACTGAGAGTATCAGAAGTAGTGTTGCCATCCCCTCAGTAAGTCAAGTAGCTATTGGCTGTCCTAAAAGTCGCTAAAAGTCACTAAATGACGTCATTGAGACATTAGGGTATCTACAGTACGTCACCCAGTGACTTAATGGCCTCGCCCACCTCAGCACAGGACCGTCCACAGGCGGAGCTTACAGCTTTTGTTTACAGAGCTAGTTAACACTAGCTATCTTCTGTAAGTAACTTTAGGTTTAAATCGGATCTCCGGTTGATTCTGTGTATTACCAAGGCTTTAAATACACAGTAGGGAAGCATGGTTTGTCAACGTAGCACAACTCCACAGAACACCAGTGAGCTAAACTGTTTAAAGTGAATGAAAAAATGATTTTCCTGGTCCCTAGTCCTAAATAGCAGCAGAGCTTCTGAATATATCTACACTGATGGGCGTGGTGTTCTGGTTATGAAATGAGGTGTGTTCAGGTACATTTCTGGAGTTTTGCTTGTTTATCTTGGTAACAGAAAACACAGGAGCTCCACTGACTGAATTAAAACAACCTAGACAGACGCCAACAGTCAGACGTTCATCGCTATCTCTGCAACTTTTACATCAACAATAAATAAACAGAATAGTAAATAAAATAACATTGCTGGTCCCGTAATAAATGAGCTGCTGGAGCTCCTTCACAGTGTGAACCAGCAGCTCAGTTTCCTCTGCTTTAAAAGAAGCATTTGTTGGACACGTCCAGGTAGCTGCACCGTTAAAATAGCAATCCACCAAAGTCAGAATGCATCTGGGTAAGAGACACTCTGATAAACTCTGGTTTATTTCAGGTTATGGCCACAATTATTAACAACCACACCCATGAACAATAACTAAGAGAATTATCAGTACATGGCTTTTTACATTACTTTTCCTGACGTTACGATAGCAAAGACACACTGACACGTCCTAAATCAAGCTGCTGATCGCAAAAAAACCTGTAGGTCTCATGTTGTTAATCCTCATTTAGAGCCTGAAGATATAAGATATTAGAGAGATTGGAGATCCTCCCTCCTGCAGGACAGTGAGTTCCTGAAGGCTCTACAGGAAGGTTTTATAAAAGCTACACAGAACAGAAAGGCATCAGGTCGCTGTGTCCGGGGTTAAAGGTCACGCACCCACGCTCCGGGCTTTAAAAGCCGAGGCGCTGCTGAGACTCGCTGCCTACACCGGTTCTGAATGGAGGCCGGCGCTGAGAGTGGGCGGTACACACCGACCCGATTCACACACTGCAGCACAGCTTCTCCACTGCAGCTTACATTTAACTCAGATCTAACTCAGATCTAACGCTGTATAATCAGATCCCAGATCAGATCCAGAGCAACAATACTCTAATAAACACTGATCAATCACCTGTCTGATTAATAACCTGCTCTAAATACTTGTGTCTGAAATAAAACAATTCTGTAAAGAGGAGTGGAACAAAATTCCTCCACAGAGATGTGAAAGAATCTATCTATCTAATCAGAAAGATAGACAAACAGACATAGGCAGATAGAATGTAATCAGAAGGTAACATAGACATTAAACCCCTGAAACTATGATATCTCCCAGCTTTTCCAGTTCAGCTAAAACCCAGATTTACAGATTTAACGCTCTTTAATCACTGATCAATTATCAGAACTATTATCCAATAATTAGGTCATATCTTATACAGTGTACATTAAAAAAACACAAAAGTTGTAATTTATCAAAAAATCAAGCCAGGTAGGTTTCATGTCTATGTTACCTTCTGATTACATTCTATCTGCCTATGTCTGTTTGTCTATCTGTCTGATTAGATAGATAGACAGACAGACAGACAGAAATACAGATAGATAGATAGACAGATAGATAGATAGATAGATAGATAGATAGATAGATAGATAGATAGATAGATAGATAGATAAATAGATAGCATCTCACAACTTCGCCACCTCAGCTGAGAAAACTCAGATTTAACTCATCTAATGCTCTATAGTCAGATCCCAGATCAGAGCTAGAGCTCCAATAATCTAATAAACACTGATCAAACCCCTGTCTGATTAATTATCAGAATAATTCTCATAAAGAATAATAATAAACATCATTTGATCAGTTGTTTTCACCTTAAATCCACTATACTTTTTAAACACTAGGTTATGGACAGACCACAATTTAAAGTCTTATTAAAGACGAAAATCAAGGTGTTATCAAATGAAACCACAGATGTCTTGAAAAACACTTTCTATAGTATTAATCATGTTTAATTACTGCAGGAATTTGGAGTAAAGAGATGGCAAATTTTGAAAAAAAAAATGCTGGTATATTTGGTTCTATAAAGACCAGAATTTAAAATCAAGGGCTAATTAAATAACACCACTTAAGTGTTATTGAAGACTGATATGACTGTGTTTCTGCCATAATAAAAGAACTAGATTTCACAAATCGTAATGTAATTAGCTTAATTCTTATTTGCAATAACAAAGTAAAAATGTTTTCATGTTTAGAGCCTCTAAAAATAAAGTTTTCCTCAGTCACGTCTGGCTGGTTCTACTGAGAAGATCTGCAGTGGAAGGTAAACAAGCCCCAGCGCTGCGGGTCAGTCGGCTCTTGTGATCCCGACTCCAGAAAGCTGTAATTGAGTCTGGCAGAGCTAGCGTGCTAGCGTGCTAGCGTGAATGCTATGGCTAGGCAGAGACAGGTCTGTGTCTCAGTGGTCTGTCCCTCTGGGTGAGGGGTTCTACAGCAGAAGGACCCGCTGTGTGCCGGTGCCGCTGAAATAAGGGCACAGCTGGCACTGGACGAATTGCTCAGATTGCGTCTTGGTTACGGTTTCGGTACTGGTTCTGGTGACGTCGTTTTTATCTCACAAACAGGACTCCTCTTTTTCTCATCTCCAGCGTACTTTCATTCAGTCCACTGGGCGCGGAGACGAGGGGACGGGGAGGACGAGGGCGGGGGACGTTGTTATATTCCTGCCCTCCTATTGTCTGAAGCTCAGACACCGCCAACTCCAATTTCTTTTTCCATTTTCCCCAGGCTTTCCTGACGCCTCTGCTTTGTCCAAGAGCTTCGCCGAAGCGTGACTGGCTCAGCCTGAACTACCTCGCTCTCTCTCGCTCTCGCGCTTACTGTGTGTTTTTCTGACATTCACACCTCAGACTTTCACAACTCCCTCAATTTACTGCAGCAGTAGATCACCCACAATCCTCCAGACCAGCTCATAACCCTGACATCATCAACAACCACCGATACAACCACAAGAACCACACCAACCAGCTCCACAATACAGAATTACCACTGTATATTCACTAATACCACTTACACCTTTACCACTGTACACAACACAAGCCTTATTATGTTCACCACGACCAGAAGAAGCCCCGCCCACTTTTCTGCTGGACTTGGAGTATAGTATAGGGTAGTATAGGGAATTTTATCATAGTATAGGATATTATAGGGATTATAGGGGAATATATAAATGTATAGGGTGTATAGGGGGATATATGGTAGTATAAAGTATTGGTGATATAGAATAGTATAGGGAGTATAGACTATATATAATAGTATAGGTGAAATACGATAGTATAGGGAGTATAGATGATAAACTTATAGTATAGGTGATATAGGATCATATAGGTAGTCTAGGTAAAATAGGAAATATATGTAGTATAAATGATATAGGATAGTATAGGGAGTATAGGTGATATATAATAGTATAGGTGATATAGGATAATATAGGTAGTATAAATGATATAGGATAGTATAGGGAGTATAGGTGATATATAATAGTATAGGTGATATAGGATCATTTAGGTAGTACAGGTGATATAGGATAATATAGAGAGTATAGATGATATCTAATTGTATCGGTGATATAGGATCATATAGGTAGTCTAGGTAAAATAGGATAGTATAGGGAGTATAGATGATATATAATAGTATAGGTGATATAGGATAATATAGGTAGTCTAGGTGAAATACGATAGTATAGGGAGTATAGGTGAATATATGATAGTATAAAGTATTGGTGATATAGAATAGTATAGGGAGTATTGATTATATATAATAATATAGGGGAATATATGATAGTATAGGGAGTATAGGATAATATAGGTAGTATATGTGATATAGAATAGTATAGGGAGTATAGATTATATATATAATAGTATAGGGGAATATAGGATATTATAGGGAGTATAGATAAATAGCATGGGGTAGAATATATAATTTGTCCTCAGTGAACTGTTGCTTTAAGAACAGGTTGTTGGGGTCTTATCCCAGCAGAAGGATGTAGTAGAATAAGGGGAGGAGGTGGAAGGAGGAGGTGATGGAGGAGGAGGTGGATGGAGGAGATGATGGAGATAATCTGCAGATGTTCAGAAGCTGTGGAGATGATGGATCGTCGCCGTGGTCGGAGAGACAGATTTCTGCAGCCTCACGCTCAGCGTCTTTTCCAGCACAGCAGGAGGAGATCTGAGATCCATCATCCACCTGTTTCCATTTCAGACTGATGCATGAGTGTGACGAGCTCTTGACCCACGGAAGAGCCGGGGCCCGGTACCTCTCAGGCTCGGAGGGGGCCGGTGGGTCCAGCGGGGGCCGGCGCTACGAAGCGACTCAGAGGGTCCAGAGCTTTCCCAGCTGCTGGAACCTACCAGCCATAACCAACAGTCTGCTACACATATCAACACATTCTCATACACGGGAGGCGGCCACTTTATCAGAAACACCCAATATTACCCGTTTCCACTCACTGTGGCCACCTACATGCTAGTGCTTCTACTCATTGTGGCCACTTCACTTTTATGACATCATTCTGGTGTTTTCATTCCAGTGCTGCAGAATGCTGATTTAATACTAGAACAAGCTGTGTGGTAGAGTTTGATTTAAATACAGTACCAGTCAACCGTTTAGACACACTTTAAATTCAGTGTTTTTTTTTTTTTTATATTGTACATTAATACTAAAAAAGTCATCCAAACTATGAAGAAAAAAACAAGAGAGCACTTAAAAATAATGAGTTTCTTATATTTGACCAAATTGAAAACCTCTGAAATATAATCTAGAGGAAGATGGATTATCACAAACCATCAAACCAAACTGAACTGCTTGAATTTTTACACCAGGAGTAAAGCAGCATGAAGTTATCCAAAAGCAGTGTGTAAGACTGGTGGAGGAAAACATGATGCCAAGATGCATGAAAAAAAAACTGTGATTAAAAACCAACCAGGGTTATTCCACCAAATATTGATTTCTGAACTCTAATTTAAAACTACTTTATGAATATGAACTTGTTTTCTTTACATTTTTTTGTTATTTCAGCCATTTCTCATTTTCTGCAAATAAATGCTCAAAATGACAAAAATATTTTTATTTGGAATTTGGGAGAAATGTTGTCTGTAGTTTATAGAATAAAACAACAATGTTCATTTTACTCAAACATAAACCTATAAATAACAAAATCAGAGAAACTGATTCAGAAACTGAAGTGATCTTTTCATTTTTTCTCAGATCTGTACATTTTTTATTTTACTTACTTTTCTTCAAAGTAGCTCCTCTTTCTTAGATGATCAGTAGTTTTGAAAATCTCTGCTGGATTTTTTTCAGTCAGTTTTATAAAGTAGAGTCTCCTGGAATTCAGGCTTTCAGTTAACAGCTGTGCTGAACTCATCAAGAGTTAATTACTTGAATTTCTTGTCTCTTAATTTGAGTGTTTGAGAGCATCAGTTAAAGTAAAGTAGTGAAGAGGTAGAGTTACAGGTATACAGTGAATAGTGAATATTTGAGTAATGTTCTAATCCAGATTATGAGAAGCAACAACTACTCAACTAAGTAAAGAAAAATAGAAGTTTAAGAAGAAATGAAGGTCAGTCAAGTTGAGTTCAGGTCTAAAATCTAAAAAAAAAGAGCTGGACTTCAGATCAGTGCATGTAGGTGGATTCAGAACATCTCCAGCGAGACTCGGTTCACCAGAGTGTGTGAAGATACAGAGGATGATGGGTAGAATTCCATTTTTGAGTGTGAAAGAGGAAGAATGCACTATAACACACAGCGCTGTGGTTTCAGTAAGAGCTGTGAATAGGTTTGAGATTCCTCAGAGAAATGCTGAGATGTTTGATGAAATCCTGACATAAAGAAAGAGCAGGAATCTGCACCAGGTTCCCACAGCCACGTATTCAATCAGATTCCGAAAAAAAAAAAACGGTTAATCAAACGCTGAAGTTTTGCAACAGAGGTACCTCTTGGTCTTCCTTCCTGGGCAATCCTAAAGAGTGACAGTTTTATCATTGTAATGTTTTTGATGATGACTGCACTTGAGGTTACTCTGGGTCCCATCCCAAATCACTTACTTCCACAACATTAGCAAACCACCTACAGCAGGGGTTCTTAACGGGTCTCAGCCAGGGACCCTCATTTTCACAAGGTCATTTTCTCAAGGTCATTAAGTTGCGACTCCCTTTAATTGAATACAAATCAAACAAATTTTTATTAAAAACCCATTTAAACATGCATATGCATGCAAAGTGAATTTAAGTCATTTTCAAATCAAGGTCATTTGTAACATGACAACTTAATGTATAAAAGTGTTTAACTACAGTAAAATTCAATATCGAAACTGCACAAAAAAAAAATCACTTCTCTACATTCAGACTACATTAGTAAAAAAAACTCTGTCTCTTTTTTCCTCAATACAAAAGACGAGTATAAAATCAGATGAGCATTAATTGTTTAATGCATTTTTGTTGTTTTTTTAACGTATTTAATTTTTACAAGCTGTACGCGACCAGACCAGAATGTGTTGGCGACCCACTTTTGGGTCCCGACCCACCAGTTGAGAATCGCTGCTCTACGGATCTCGTCCCACATCACTACCACAGCGCTTGCATAGAATCTACGGATCTTGTACCACATCAGATCTGGACATTATATTTCCTGGTTGAACTTTTACCAAGTTATATTTTTTTAAGTCATTCTGTTGTGGAGTTATTCCAGTGTTTTGGGTCATTGTCCTGTTGCATAACCCAACTTCTACAGACTTTCAGCTGGTGTTTTACTTGTGTGGAATTAACATGCTGATGACCATTCTTCTTTAACTTGTTTAGCATGTTGTTAGCAGACTGGAGACCGGTCTCGTCCAATATCGTTTCCATCAAATTAGCCTGACAACTATTGTCCTCGTCCTATATTGATACAATGGCATGAGCACTGCTACAAGCCTTGGTGTTGGCACACCACTTATAGGTATTTTCTAGCATTGATACCGCAGCATTAGCCTTTTGGCTAACATATTGTCTACTGGCATCACTCCACATTACAACCACAATTTTAGCACCCCATCTACAGGTCTCGTCCTACATCAGACCTGCACATCATTTTTCTTGGTTGAACTTTTAGCCAAGTCAGATTTGAGTTTTTCTTAAAGCCATTGTGTTGTTGGACTCCAGTCCAGTGTATTTGGGTCATTGTCCTGCTGCATAACCCAACATCTACAGAGTTTCAGCTGATTTACTGCAGACACTCTCACATTATTCTTTAGACTTCCACAGTGGCACACCGCTCATAGGCATTATTTAACATTGCTACCGCAGCATTAGCATATTAGCTAACATATACAGCTATGGAAACAAAAATGAAGAGAGCACTTCAGTTTCTGAATCAGTTTATCTGACTTTGCTATTTATAGGTTTGTGTTTGAGTAAAATGAACATTGTTGTTTTATTCTATAAACTACAGACAACATTTCTCCCAAATTTTAAATATAAATATTTAAATAGTCATACTCAAATAATGCAAAGAAAACAAGTTCATATTCATAAAGTAGTTTTAAGAGTTCAGAAATAATCAATATTTGGTGGAATAACGCAGTTTTTTAATCACAGTTTTCATGCATCTTGGCATCATGTTCTCCTCCACCAGTCTTACACACTGCTTTTGGATAACTTTATGCTGCTTTACTCCTGTTGCAAAAATTTAAGCAGTTCAGTTTGGTTTGATGGCTTGTGATCATCCATCTTCCTCTTGATTATATTCCAGAGGTTTTCAATTTGGTAAAATCAAAGAAACTGAACAGTTTTTTATTCTTCTCTACATTCTTTCGCTCCTTTTCTCCTTTTCATTCCTCTTCTTTAATCCTCCCTTCTTTTCTTTCTCTTATCTCTTCGTCTTCATTTCTCTTCTTCACTCTTCTGCTACAATTCTCTCTTTTCTTGTCTTTGTACTTGTCTTATTTTTGTGTTTTTTTCTCGTCGTCTCTTCTCCATCTTCTTCTCCAACATTACTCATCTTCTCTCTATCTCTCTCCCCCTCTCTTTTCTTCTCCTTCTCCCTCCGTTCCCCTTCACTCCCCCTCCTCTCTCCGGCGCTCAGTTCTTCCCTCGTTCTCTGCGCTGTTCTCCGGCGGGTTCTCCCAGGGGTCTAATTTAAACTCTGTCTGTATCTGAATCTGAATCTTCAGCTCTAGACTCTCTCAGCCCACGCACTGCTGCTGCCTACACACACACACACACACACACACACACACACACAGTACACACACAGTACACACACACACACACTACAGCACAACTGATAGGAATATGTAGTGGCTGATACCAGCTCCTGATCTTAAGAGTCAAACATTTATAACATCTGATAACATCACAATTTATCATTTTATATTAAAACGTTACATTTAAAAACTCCACCAGCTTTTAGAGGTTAAGCAGGGCTTTCTACTGGACAGGCTAAGCGCTGCCACTATGATTGGGAGATCGCTGGTTCGAATCCCGGTCATGCAGCTTGTAGCCATCAGCTGTCGGAGCCCTGAGAGAGCACACACAGTTGGCCTTGCTCTCTCTGGGTGGGTACAGTAGAGTAGATGGTGCTCTCTCTTTCCCCTCATCACTCCTAGGGTGATGTGGATCAGCACAAGGCTGCGTCTGTGAGATGATGTATCAGAACCGAGTCGATGCGCTTTACTCCGAGCGTTAGCGCTGTGATGCTACTCAGGAATGCTACAGCATGAGCAGCAGTTCAAAAAGAGGCGGAGTCTGACTTCACACTGCTATAGTGTCCCTGCTTTTTGATAAGGCTGGTTCCCTATGTGATTGATATGGTATCAACTAGATGATTTCCAAGGTGTTACTAATTGGTTGCGATGGTATCTTATGTGGTTGCTATGGGGTTCCTAGGGGCTGCTATAATTGTCCTTGGCTATTGATATGGCAGGGGTCCTATGTCACTGATTTTGTATCAACCAGATGATTGCCAAAGGATTGCTCGGTGGTTGCCATAGTATCCAAGGTGGTTGGTATGGGTCTGCTATAGTGCCACTGGTAATTGGTAAGGAAGGGGACCTAAAAAGTTTTAAATGATTTTAGGTTTCATGACTAAATTGGAGCAGCCTGGTGTTCAATCTTCATTAATTACACATTGCACCAGTAAGAGCAGAGTGAGAAGGTTCAATTAGCAGGGTAAGAGCACAGTTCTGCTCAAAATATTGCAATACACACAACATTATGGGTGACATACCAGAGTTCAAAAGAGGACAAATTGTTGGTGCACGTCTTGCTGGAGCATCTGTGACCAAGACAGCAAGTCTTTATGATGCATCAAGAGCCACGGTATCCAGGGTAATGTCATCATACCACCAAGAAGGACGAACCACATGCATCAGGATTAACTGTGGATACTGTAAGAGGAAGCTGTCTGAAAGGGATGTTCGGGTGCTAACCCGGATTGTATCCAAAAAACATAAAACCACGGCTGATCAAATCACGGCAGAATTCAATGTGCACCTCAACTCTCCTGTTTCCACCAGAACTGTCCGTCACCACAATACATTATTGTGCTCTAAAACCAGGTGTTTCAGTTTCATTGTCCAACCCCTGTAGATTTTTAGGAGTGTGCACATGTTTTGATACCTTCATGAGGACCATTTGTTGTGTCCTCACAAACTTAGCAGTATTTTTGAATGAAATTTTGGTGGCTCTTTTGCCAATAATATTAATTTTCGATTACTTACTGTAGGTTAAAGTTAGGGTTAGGTTTAGGTGTAGTATAATCTAGTTACTGGTTAAAAAAAAAATATGTGAATGGATGGTCCTCACAAGGACAGCAAAACCAACAGGTGTGTGTGTGTGTGTGTGTGTGTCTCTATATATCTGTGTAGCTAACGCAGCGTTCACTCGCCATCATTGCCCTCCGTTGAGAAAACTCTGGGGCTGGAGATCCGCAAAGGACTGCGAGTGGCGGAGCGCGAGAGTGTGCATCAGTGTGTGTGTGTGAGAGTGTGTGTGTGTGTGAATGTGTGGGTGAGTGTATCTGAGCGGAAAGGGGTCACGGTTGGCCGAGCGAACGAACGGCGGCCCAGCGAAGCGAAAACTTCTGCAGAGTGTCAGCGGAGAGGTGATGTGTCACATTTCCTCTTTCTCAACTTCTGCCACTCTCTCTCGTTCTCTCTCTCTTTCTCGCCCGCTCTCTCTCTATCGCTCTTGCTCTCGCGCTCACCCTGTGTGTGCTGGTGCGATCGTCTGTGTGCAGGCAGTCCATTACATACCCAACACACACACACACACACACACCATTACGCCGCTATAGACCAGCGAGCGCACCCATTATCATTCCTTCCCACTTTACCCGCGTCGTTCTGAATCTTTCATGCGATCTGAAAGTTACATGCTTAAAGGGGAATTTCACCCATTTTCTAAATCCCTGCATAATTCAGAGTGCTTATGTGAACAAACATCCAGAGTGGTGGATTTGGTGTGAAACGCTCTGTTTTAGAGAAACTCGGTCAGAAGCAGTCAGAACAGTGCGCTGTACAGAGTGGTGGTGAATGGAAGCTGAATGAATGCCTGAAGCTCTACAGTAAAAGCTTCCCACAGAAGTTTTTATTCATGCTTTATATTCGATTGCAGACAGTATCAACCCAGGATTTCATGTTTTATCTGCTCGACTAGATTTAAAGAAAAAGAAAATTGCGCATTTGTCCCTCTACACCCAATAATATTGTATAAAACATTCAAGGAATCAAAATGAAATTCAGTCTGTGAAGACATCTCGATTCTTGTTGGGATAAAAAAGAAAACAAGTTCATATTCATAAAGTTTTAAAGGGTGAAATGTGAAATGGACTTTTGTTGTAGTAAAACATGATAAAAAGTTCTTACCTTTGATGAATAGCACACCTCCGCTCTCCCACAGCGTTCAGAGATCCAGAAATGTTAACAGTTTATCCAAAAAACGCTTTTTACACCGTTATCCAGCTCAAAGTAGCTCCACACTTACTTGCTAGAATCCGAAAGGAGAGCCCTGACATTTAAAACGAGGCATTAATAACTTAAAAAAAGTGCACAAGAAGTTTATTAAAAAACACTGTTTACATCCTATAATAACGCTACTAGCTTCAGCTCCGAGCGCCGCCATCACTGTACTGATAATAACATAGAATATATATATATACATATAGATAGATAGGTAGATAGGTAGATAGATAGATAGATAGATAGATAGATAGATAGATAGATAGATAGATAGATAGATAGATAGACTCCGCATAGCCTGCATCCTGGCATAGCAGCCAAATATCTTTGTATATATATATGTCTATGTCATTATCAGCACAGTGAGTTAAAATTTCTGGATCTCTGAACGCTGTGGGAGAACGGAGGTGTGCTCTTTATTCATTAAAGGTAAAATTACTTTTTATCATGTTTTACTACACAAAAGTCGATTTTACACAGAATTGATCCTTTAAGAGCTCAGAAATCAGTATTTGGTGGAATAAACCTGGTGGTTTTTAATCACAGTTTTTTTTTTTTTTTCATGCATCTCGGCATTATGTTCTCCTCCTCCACCAGTCTTACACACTGCTTTTGGATAACTTTATGCTGCTTTACTCCTGGTGCAAATACAATTTAAGCAGTTCACCTTCAAGTTTGGTGGCTTGTGATCATTGGGTTTTCAATTTGGTAAAATCAAAGAAAATCATAATTTTTAAGTGCTCTCTTATTTTTTTCCAGAGCTGTACATATAATTAACTGTCTATTGCCGTAAATACAGGGACCTATTACAGCAATTTATAAACGAGCCATCAGCCGTGCAACGTGTAGCTTGATTTAAGGTGCATGCTATTGTGTCTTCGCTATCGTAACAAGGGGAAAAGTACACCGTGCACAGTTTGAAACGCTTAAAACGCATGTACTAATTATCTTAATTAAGCGTGGGTGAGGTTAATTTTGGGGGTAACATGAAAAAAAACAGTGTGTCACTTGCTCATCATTTCCTTTAAGAGTCAGGTGCGCTCTATAATCTTCCTCTTGATTTTATTCCAGAGGTTTTCAATTTGGTAAAATCAAAGAAACTTTTTAATAACTTAAAAAGTGCACAAGAAACTTATTAAAAAACATTGTTTACATCCCATAACGCTAGCTTCAGCTCCGAGCACCGCCATCACTGTACTGATAATGACATAGACATGTAAATAGCCTGCCTCCTGGCATAGCAGCCATAAGTCGTATATACGTCTAGTAATATATATATAAGTACGTATATATGTCTATTTCATTATCAGTACAGCAATGGCGGTGCTCAGAGCTGAAGCTAAAGCTAGCGTTGTCATGGGATGTATACAGTGTTTTTTAATAAGCTTCTTCTTCTGCACTTTTTAAGTCATTAATGCCTCAATGTAAATGTCAGGTTCTCTCTGGATTCTCGCAAGGAGGTTTGGAGCTACTTTGAGCTGAATAACGGTGTAAAAAGTGATTTATCATGGTAAATTATGCTCCGTATTTGGTCAAATTGTTAACATTTCTGGATCTCAGAAAGGTAATTTTTTTACTACATAAAAAGTCAATTTTACACAGGATTGATCCTTTAAGAGTTCAGACATCAGTATTTGGTATCATAACCTTGGTGGTTTTTAATCACAGTTTTTATTTTTTTCATGCATCTTTGCATCGTGTTCTCCTCCACCAGTCTTACACACTGCTTTTGGATAACTTTATGCTGCTTTACTCCTGGGGCAAAAACAATTCAAGAGGTTTAGCTTCAGCTTTGAAGCTTCCTCTTGATTTTATTCCAGAGGTTTTCAATTTGGTCAAATCAAAGACATTTTTCAGAGCTACATTATTAATAGTATATATTAGCTGTAATATAACAGTCAGACTCTGTATGACCAGTGTTGGAGCTTCTAGATCTGTGGATATCTGTCTCCTGTGTTCCTACAGCTGCTGGACCAGCCTGCTGATCACAGCTCCCGCCGCCCACGGGTCCGATGCCCACGAGCCGCGGGACCGAGCCGTGGTTTCACACCCAGGCTCTCCACATGGGGGAGGACTCTGGGGAACATGAAGAACAAAACAGATGATTAAGCGACGCCTGACTCGCTCTGACACCCGTCACGCGTTAGTCAGCAGAGACGGACAGATTTACCACAGAGACAGAAACAGGAGGCCAGACAGGGCAGGACACTGAGCCTGTAAACATTACTCACTACTGCCCTCTAAAGGTGCTACTGCACCTATTAGTAACAACAACGACGATGCATGGCGTAACTATTCATACCCCTTGAACTTTTTGTCGCATTTTGTAACCTTACTAATCGCCTTCAGATGTCTTAATTAAATTATTTAATAGAGTTAATCCAGCTGTGTGTAATTCAGTAATTTAGTCACAGTATAAATATAAACAGCTGTTCTGTCATTGGACAATCTCTACCTCAGGACTTCAACCCCCAGAATGCATCTGTCTCTGACACGTGTCCGAACTCCACCAGTCAGCACGCTTTCTCTCTCTCTCGTCATCTCCGGAATTCTGAAATTGTTTTCAGGTGTTTGTGATTAACTGAGGGTATATAAGTCAGTCTATCTGTTATCCAGCGACATACCGAGCGTTCTTTATTAGGGGTGTGGCGAGACACTAATATCACGAGACGAGACGAGACACAATACTGGGTTTTACGAGAACGAGACGAGATTTTAAAAATAAAATTTTAAAGAAAACGTCAAAAATGAAAAAAACTAGAGTTGAAAACTAGAGTTTTATTTGATTAAAAAAATCATATAACGCAAACTTAACAGACTGGTTTTTCTCACACATTGATTCTATAAGAAATAGAAAAAAACATTTCTAGGTCTTATATAGTGCAAACAATAAGTGCAAACCACAACCAGTCATATTAAGACTATGGTTTGTTTTTTCCTCCTAAATCTCTTGCAATTTAACTATGCATAACCATAACCAGTCCAGTGATGGTATAGTTACTTTGAAAAAGTAATCCGATTACTGATTACTCCTTTAAAAAGTAACTTAGTTACTTTATGGATTACTTGATTTTAAAAGTAACTAAGTTACTTTATTAGTTACTTTCAGCAGCTGCAGACACCACCTCCCGCCGCCTTAACATAAACATTATAACCAGTTTTGCCAATACTCCCTTTATTGGAAAATGCATTTTTAACAGCAACAATTTATCTCAATTAAGTTGAACGATTTCCTAAAAAAATACGTTTTTTTTTTTATAAAAATAAAACAATTAACTTAACATAAATATTTTTTTTTTATAAAAAATAAAATATGGTCTTTCTTGATTTTACTAAACATAAATACTTGTTTTTATAAAAAAATATATAAAATAAAGAAAGTCTTTCTTGACCTGACATATTTAACACTGTAAAACTGAACATTGAACCTGTTGTTCTCTGCAGGGCAGCAAGGAGTGGTTTTATAAAACAGAACCGTGTATATGGTCTAGACCAGGGATCACATATATGCAGACTGCGGTCCGGGTCCGGACCCAGACGTTGTCCAATATGGACCCATACCGGACCCAGAAGGATTTAATTCTGACAGTGTTCATTTAAAGCACCGGAACTTTTCTTGTCTTTACGGTATTGTGCGCTCTGGGCCACAGTGAACTTCCAATCACGTGTGGTGTAAAATCTTTAAACGCTCTCCTCTGCCAATCAAATTTGTGGCAGACCGCTGCCCTGGCTAGTGAATTGGGACGCGGCCGCAAAAAAAAACGTCTTTATAACTTTATAACTTTCGCGAGAACTGGCGAAAAACGAAAACGGGCGGAAACTAAAGACACGCCCAGCGCGAGAGAGACGGGAGAAAGCGAGATGCGTGTGATTGGGGAAGAGCGGAGGGGGAATGGGGTAAGGGAGCAGTGTGTGTGTGTGTGTGGAGGAGATGAGGTGGAGAGAGAGAGAGAGAGTAACGCACAGTGACTTGGATAAGTAATTTTAATCTGATTACTGGATTGGAAATAGTAACGGGTTAGATTACTCGTTACTGAAAAAAAGGGTCAGATTAGAGTAACGCGTTACTAAGTAAGTAAGTAAGTAAGACTATGCTTGAAGTGCTAAACAGAGACAGTACAGAGTTAAGGGATTAGTACAGCTGCCTATGAAACAGTCACGTGTTCGATTTACTTACAGTATTTATATATGGTTTGTGTCTTGTTGGTCACTCTGTTACAGTTTATTGTTTCCACTGGAGCCAAAATGCAGCCAGACATACAACTAAAAAGTAGCAGAAGCATCTTCTATACAAATGCCTGAATTTTCCTCTTCTGCTGAGTGCTGCTCTCTGCTCAGCCGCCATACTCGCTGCTATCGCTACTGTGTTGCCAGATCCCTCTTAAAAAGTCCACACTAAACTGTTTTTTTTTCTGTGTTTACTTAGTGCTCTTCCGGTGTTCTGACTCTGTATTTTGGCTCAGGTTTACTCTTTTGTCTAGCGATTTGAGCGATTTGGCTCTAATCTATTGGTTTATTGTCTCTCTGCTTCTGACCCTCGCCTGTATAACGATAGTGCTCTCTGTTTTTGCCTCTTTTATTAAAGCCTCAACTAGTTTTTACCACGTGCGTCTGACTCCGCTCTGTAACGTTACATCTGTGAAGACCTCAGTGGTTTGTTAGTGAACACTAGTGAACAAACAGCATCATGAAGAAGACCAAGAAGGAACTCACCAGACCAGACAGGTCAGAAAAGATAGAAAAGTTGTGGAGAAGATTAAAGTTTAAAGCAGGGTTAGGTTATAAAACCATCTCCCAAACTTTAAGCATCCCAAGCAGCTCTGTTTCATCAACCCATCATCCAAAAATAGAAAAATATTATTCTACAACTGTTTCTACAAACCTACCAAGAAGACATGAACCAACCATCCACCCAAACCAACAGATCCAGCAAGGAGAGAAGCACTGATCAGAGAAGCAGCAGCCAAGAGACCCATGGTCACTCTGGAGGAGCTGCAGAGATCCACAGTTAGATCAGGTGGATCAGGAGAATCTACTGTCCACAGGACAATTATACAGTAAGTCCTGCTCTCCACAAATTTGGCCTTTATGGAAGAGTGGAAGAAGAAGAAAACAAGTCAGGTAGAAATATAGCTATATGTGGAAGAAGGTTTTGTGCCTAGATCAGACCAAAGTTGAACTTTTTGTCCGAAATACAAAGCGCTATGTGTGGCAGAAAAGTAACACTGCTCATCACCCTGAACACGCCATCCATCCCCACTATGAAACATGGTGGTGGCAGCATCATGCTGTGGGGATAAGCTCTTCTTTCTTCAGCAGAGACAGATTTAGGAAGCTGGTCAGAGTTGATGGATGGAAGATGGATGGAGGTAAATAAATACAGGACAATCCTGGGAAAAGAAAACCTGTTGGAATAAGTAACAGGTGCAGTAACATCTCAATTAATGCAAGTTCATATTCATAAATCAATATTTGGTGGAATAACCCTGGTTTTTAATCACAGTTTTTTCATGCATCTTGGCATCATGTTCTCTCTCCTCCATCAGTCTTACACACTGCTTTTGGATAACTTTATGCTGCTTCACCCCTGGTGCAGAAATTCAAGCAGTTTAGCTTGTTGTTTGTTGTTTGATGGCTTGTGATCATCCATCTTTCTCTTGATTATATTCCGAGGTTTTCAATTTGGTAAAATCAAGTAAGTAAGTAAGTTTCAATTGTTCAGCCGTTCTCTCAGTTTTTTGCCGCCTGAAGAACAGAATAAACACTACACCCACATTCAAATTAATTATTGACATCTGACCTTCATATATTCGAGAGGAGAACCTGCTTCCCTCCAGCCCTGAAGAGATTTATCCCCCCAGAACCTCTTTAGATTAAGACCCCGCCTGCAGCAAGGTCCAGATGGATTCTGATTGGGACTTGGGGATTATCTGTATAAATCCTTTAATGGATTTCTGCAGAAATATAATAAAATAAAAAAAGAACATCCACTGAATCACAGCTATCAGACTAAAGATTGTGGTGTTTTATCTGAGGGTAGATTAGATAAATAATGCTCATTTTTTTCTTGTACAGCCAAGGCGGTTCAATGTCAAGCCACTGAGCTGGACATTGAACCAGTTCTCTTATGCAACTGACAAGTATAAACAGATACATACTGGTGAGGTTTAATATAACCCAAGTAACAGCTAAAACTGGAACTATTAAAAGCAGAAGGTCATGGGTTCTAATACTAGAAATGAATTATTTGCATTTGGGCAAAGCACTCTACCCTTAAATATGCTATTCACGCAATAATGGTGCTCAGTAGAGTAGTGGTAAAATCAGAATTCCATAGGTTCTAATCCTAGAAATGAAGGATATTCCTCGTTATGCCCTTGTGTAAGGATCCCACTCTATCCCAATGTTTTTTTTACATAATTATAGTCAGCTTTTTACACAACTGCGTCTCATTCTTATGAGTGTTCAGCAGTTCAGAAGGTCATGGGTTCTAATTCCAAAAATGAATGAATTAATTTTCTTGGTTGTGCCTTTGGGCAAGGCATTATCTATCACCATATTTGTTGCACTAAATTAGGACTAGTCATTAGTGTATTGGTAAAGGAGATACAATAAAAAGCAGAAGGTCATGGGTTCTAATCTTAAAAAATTAATGAATATTCTCGTTTGTGCCACTGGGAAAGACACTTAATCTATCACCATGTCGTTTGCACTGGATTAGGATTGATCAGTAGTTTATTATTAACAGAGACCAAGAGGTCATAGATTTTAATCACAAAAATGAATGGGTATTGTTGGTTGTGTTCCTGGGCAAGGCACTTAATCTATCACTGTGTTATTTGCCCTAGATTAGGACTGATCAGCAGTTTACTGGTAACAAAGATAAGATCCAAAGAGCAAAAGATCCTGGGTTCTAATGCCATAAATGAATGGGTATTGTTGGTTGTGCCCCCAGGTAAAACACTTAATCCATCACCAAGTTAGTTGCACTTAATTAGGACTAGTCAGTAGTAAAATGAATACAATAAAAAGCAGAAGGTCATGGATTCTAATCCCAAAAATGAAAGGTATTGTTGGTTGTGCCCCTGGGCAAGACACATAATCTATCACTGTGCTAGATTAGGACTGATCAGTAGTTCATTGGTAAACAAGATACAAGGAAAAGCAGAGGGTCATGGGTTCTAATCCCAAAAATGAATGGGTATTGTTCGTTGTGCCCCTGGCCAAGATTAGGACTGATCAGTAGTTTACTGGTCAAAGAGATACAACAAAAAGCAGAAAGTCGTGAGTTCTAATCTCAGAAATGAATCTGTATTCATTGCCACATGCAGTGCTGCTCTGCAGGTGATGGCCGTAGGTGGGTAGAAAAATTGCACTTTTAAGCAATCCAGTAAAGTATATCTTCTTTACGAAGCAACAAAAGTGCAAAATGTCTCAGTGCATGTCTTCATATATATTATTTATGCTTTATCATCAGGTTCAGTGGAATAAAAACACTTCTTTTATGTCTTTTTGCGGGGGTGGTTGTTGGGTTGCAGGGAGTAAATAAGGTTTATCAGTTTCTTGCCCGTGGTTGGAGGGGAACAGGTGCCGCAGGAGCCGTGCTGGGAGGACACACAGGAGAGGATAATCCCCTTCTTTGTTCTGGTGAGCAGAATAAGGGGTTGCCAAAGGCTTTTTTGGAAGCTTAACGCTTGGAAGGCAGTCGTTTCAGAGTCCGTAGGAGGGGCGATATTTTTCCTTTGGTAGCTGGGTGTCCTGCTTCATATGCTGGCGTGAGGAACACTGCTAACAAAAAGGGTTCTGCATAATAAAAGGAATTATTCTTGGACTTCGCAAACAAAAGCCAAATTCTTTTCAGAGCTAGACTGAACCATTTGTATACAATTTATATTCCCCTAGTCCACAACAACAGGTTATCCACCACTATAACCAGCCATTTAATCACATAATGAATATTCTCATGAGTCTTTGAGGCGCCACAGTTGGTCGTATCTCCATCCACCGAACTGGCATTTGATGTATGCCTTTGGGAAAGTTCCTCAAACAAAAACAATCAAATTCACATAATGGCATCATATTCTTGTGGGTGGTCAATAGCTTAGTGATAAAAGAGATAAACAGAGCTAAATGTAGAAGGTTATGGGTTTTAATCCCAAAAATGAATGAGTATTCTAGGTTGTGCCCTTGAGTAAGGCACTCAATCTATCACCATGTTATTTGCACTAAATTAAGACTAGTCACTAGTTTATTAATTAAAAAGATACAATAAAAAGCAGAAGGTCAAGGGTTTTAATGCCAAATATAAATGAGTATCCTTTCTTAGGACCTTGGTATAAATAATCGCCTACTCACCATGCACTTTATGCAATAATGGTGTATTTTTAGGACTGGATAGTATCGATAGAAACGTTATCATGAAAATCCTAATGTCATAGGTTTTAATCTTTGAAATGAAGAGACATTCCTGGTTGTGCCCTTGTTTAAGGTACCCACTCAATCTCGATATTTTTACACAATTATCGTCAATATTTGTACACAATTGCATCTCATTCCTAGGGGTGTTCAGTAGTTTATTGGTAAAATGTATATTATCCTAGCTCACAAACAACAGGTTATCCACCACAGCCATTGGAACAGCCATTTAATGAACAGATATTTAAACATGAAAATCAGAATGTTATAGGTTCTAATCCTAGAAATGAAGGCCCCTGTGTACTCATTCTATCCCAATTGTTTTTTAAACAATTGCATTTCATTCTTAGCTCATGTTCAGTCATTTATTGGCAAAAGATTTAACATGAAAAGCAAAGGGTCATGTGTTCTAATCCCAAAAATACAAGAGCCTACCAAGCTACTTAGGGGACAGTGGGACGTTAGCATTGTCGAAGTTTGGGTGTTAGCATTGTAACGTTGTGTTAATGTTAGTGAAGCTTGGTCTAACCATACTTGGCACCACAGAACCATCTAGTGGGAGGGGGTAAAAACTAATAGATTTGCTAATTAGCTAGATGCCACCATAGCATATGTTGGGATTATGATCATCTCCTTGGAAACCACCTAGAACACCATAGAAACCCTAGGTAGCAACAGCCTACCAAGCTACTTAGGGAACAGTGGGACATCTGAACCAAACTAAGGCTATGTTTTCAGATAACCAATGCTATGGGCAATAACCATAGCATTAGCATTGTTGGGACCCAATTTCATTCAGCATTCTAACACCATGTTAGCATTGTTGAAGCTTGGGCGTTAGCATTGTTACACTGCGTTAGAGTTGTTGAAGCTCGGTCTATGCCATTTCCAGACTGGGCTGGGTTAGGTTTTCTTAGCACAGTTTGCGAACCATACTCAGCACCAAAGAACTGTACAGTGGGAGGGGTTAGAGACTAAAGTATCTGCCTATTGGCTAGATGCTGCCATAGCATATGGTGCTTGAGCCTGGTCATCAGCATGCTAAAGGCACGCTAGCGTTCCCAAACTGGGAAATCACCATAAAGACCTACAGTTCCCGGAAGGTACAGCATATATGTCTTGCTTGGGTTGAGTTTTGGGTGATGTGCTGCCATCCATATGGTTTCCTGGGATACCAGAGCAACCACCTATCAATCGTTTAGCAATATCACAGCAACTATTTGGGATACTATACGTAGAACATCACAGAAACTTCATAGTAACAACCTACACCATCAAACATAAAACGTAAACAAGAACATACTCTACACTGGTTGGGCGAATTTCTCCAGCGGGGTCTACAGCTTTAAACGAGTAGCGAGGCGGAGGAGTCGCTTCAGTCGCTGGACAGAGTCACCTTTCGGAGCTAATTGCCCAGCTCTCCTCACTGAAGCTCCTCCACAGAGTGTAATTAGAGGGAACCATCGATAACCCGCCCTCCACAGAGGACACGCCAACAATTCCCATAATGCGGATATGGATTTATGACTGTGTCACAAACACCACAATTTGTAGCGCCGTCACAACAGCCCGGGGGTCAGACAGCGCAGATCCGTCAATACCGCCCAGACAAACAGAGCAGCAGAGCGGGTGGGCTGGAGGTGTGGTGTTTACGGTGTTTACGGTGAGTTAAAGACGCCATACGTCATCCAACCAGAAACCCTCTCAAACCGCCAATCGACCGGGAGGATTCTGAGTCTCTTTACTTTTACACTGGAGCTACAAAAAAATGCACAAAGCTAATGTGGATCTCAACCAATGAAGGCTTATGTACACCAATTAGCATGGTGCTAACTGAGAGAGGTGTTTCTAATAAAGTGGCCAGTCAGTGAGTGGAAACACAAAGTTGGTTGGTAGGTGTTTCTAAAAATGTGGTCACAGTAAACGTTAGGCGTTTCCAATAAAGTGGCCACAGTCAGTGGAAGTACAGCACAAGGTACAATAGGTGTTCCTGATGAAGAGTTCACAGTGAGTGGAAGCACAAGGTACAGTAAGTAGACGTTTCTAATAAAGTGGCCAGTAATTGGAATCTCGAGATTAGTAAGTAGGTGTTTTCAATAAAGTGACCAAAGTCGATGTATGGTGTTTCCAATAAACTGGCCACAGTAAGTACAAGCACAAGATTAGGCTTTTCTAACAAAGTGGCATCGGTGAGTGGTAGGTGTTTTCAATAAAGTGGCCACAATAAGTGGATGTACAGCACAAGGTAAAGTAGGTGTTTCCAATAAAGTGGCCAGTGATTGGAAGCTTAAGATTGGCAATTAGGCGTTTCTAATAAAGTGGCATCAGTGATTGGTAGGTGTTTCCAATAAAGTGACCACTGGTAGTCAATGTACAAGACTGGTAAGTAGGTTTTTCTAACAAAGTGGCCACACAGTGAGTTGAAGCACAAGAATGGTAGATACATGTTTCCAATAAAGTGGCCACAGTCAGTCAATGTACAGTACAATATACACTAGGTGTTTCCAATAAAGTGGCCACAGTGAGTGGTAGGTGTTTCCAATAGAGTGGCCGCAGTGAGCGGAAGCACAATGTTTAGTAGGTAAGTGTTTCCAAAAAAGTGGCCAAAATGGGTGTTGGTGTTTCCAATAAAGTGGCCACAGTCAGTGGACCTACAGTACAAGGTACAGTAGGCATTTCTAATAAAGTGGCCACTGTGAGTGTTAGTCGATTCCAATAAAGTGGCCACGGTCAGTCATTGTGCAAGACTGATAATTATGCGTTTCTAATAAAGTGGCCACAGTTGAGTGGTAAGCGTTTCTAATAAAGTGGCCAGTGATTGGAATCTCAAGATTTGTAAGTAGGTGTTTCCAATAAAATGGCCAAAGTGGGTGTACGGTGTTTTCAATAAAGTGGCCACAGTGAGAAGCACAGTGGAAGCACAAGGGGGATTAGGGTAGGTTGGTAATTAGGTAATTAGGCATTTACAATAAAGTGGCCACAGTCAGTGGAAGCACAAGATTGGTAATTATGGCGTTTCTAATAAAGTGGCCACAGTGAGTGATAGGTGTTTCCAATTAAGTGGCCAATGATAGGAAGCTTACGACTGGTAAGTAGATGTTTCCTATAAAGTGGCCACAGTCAGTGGAGTTTGTGTTTGTAATAAAGTGCACAGTAAGGGAAATCAGTAGGGGGTGTTTCTGATAAAGTGGCCACAGTGAGTGGTAATGGATAGTAGTGTAAATGCGTATATGAGGTAAGTGAATATTGCGTATGGTAAACTCTTGGTAGCGGTTGTGAGTAAGACTGTAATTTAGCGTGCGAACCCTCTGAACCCGAGTGTACGGTGAAGCTCTGGTGAGTCAAGGTTGTGTTTGTGGCTGAAGGTTAGAAAGCAGAAGCATCTGCAGCTGCAGTATCTGAACACGCCCTGAGATATGTTCCCTCAGAAAAGTCAGAAATGGCCGGGAGGTTAGCGCTCCTCGCTGGAGCCTTGGCGGGATCAGTAGCACCGAATATTACTCATCCTGCCGTCGCTCAGGAACAACAACGTACAGTATAGAAACACCCATGATCAGTGTCAACGTTCTCTTTTCTTTTAAATGCATTTTTTTAGAGTCTAGGGTTATGTAAACTTGAAAAATTCTTATCTTAACCATGACCAGATGTAACGTTGACTTCTCTGGGTTTGAATGAATCTGGATGCAAACACCACGTTAGTTTTGTTGGAGCCTAATTTAAGGCATTCTAATGCTATGTTAGCATTGTTAAAGGCTGGTTTCAGGCATTCTAATGCTAACCAGAGGTTGGCTTTAAACAATAGAGGCATGAGTGCTGCCCGCATTGCTGCAGAGGTTGAGCCTGTTGCAGTGCTCAGACCATATGCCCTGCGCAAACTGCATCAGCTCTGTAACTTTGTATGGCTCTGTCCTAGAAGCAAGCATCTTCTGAAGCTGATGCACAAGAAAGCCTGCAAACAGTTTGTTGTATACAAGCTGTCCAAGAGCATGCATTACTGCATCCATGACTTACTTGTTTGGTTTAGGTGGTGTCTGGGAAGCTGAATTTCAACATATAATGAGACATTCTGAAGCAGAACATGATTTCCTACCTTTACGGCTTCAAACACACCTCCAAGATGACACCTGCTTTGGTAAAAAAAAAAGTTAAAGATAAAATGTGTTGGATTGGAAATCAATATTTGGTGGAATAACCCTGGTTTTTAAACACAGTTTTCTTTAATGCATCTTGACATCATGTTCTCCTCCACCAGTCTTACACACTGCTTTTGGATAACTTTATGCTGCTTTACTCCTGGTGCAAAATTAATTCAAGTAGTTCAGTTTGGTGGTTTGATGGCTTGTGATCATCCATCTTCCTCTTGATTATATTCCAGAGGTTTTCAATTCGGTAAAATCAAAGAAACTCATCATTTTTAGATGCTCTCTTATTTTTATACAGAGCTGTGTATATTTAATGGGATGTATTAATTTTGTCACACATCTGTAGGTGTTTCCAATAAAGTGGCCAGTTGTGGAGGAAAACATACAGTGTATACCTAATCATCATAACGTAACTACGCATATAACGCTTGTGTGCGCACACACACACACCCACACACACCCTCCCACACACTCACACTCACTGTGAAGCCCCCGCCCCCACCCCTGACTCCAGCTGCCACCAGCCAATAGGAGCGCGAGGTCGGGTTGCCTGGATACGGCCTTCCGCAGGCTGAATCAGTTATGCAGTGTAATGCTGGCACACTGACAACACTGCAGCGACACACACACACACACACACACACACACAGTACACACACACACACAAAGCCGACACTGCAGCTAGCTGTTGCTTTACACACACACACACACACAAGCGTGTTTCTTCACACTGTGTGACAACCATTCATCTAATTATTGCTCTGCAAGGCTACGCACACACACACTCTCACACACACACACACACACACACACACACACACACACACACAAAAAACACTCTCTCACACACACACACACACACACTGATCTCGTAACTGAACACATAAAACAGCCTTATTTAGCGAATGACCCAGAACTAACACACACACACACACACACACACACCAAACCCTGCATTCATTAGCTGGGCTACCAGAAGGGGGAGGGGCTACACTCAGTACTAATGTAAAACACACACACACACACACACTACAGTCTCTATGGTAATGTCTTTTTTTCTTCAGATATAGCGAAATAGATATTCATATAAAATATGCTTTTCTTTCCATTAATATCCCAAAATGCATAATTTAACAAGGCGCTTAAGTATAATTTGGCTTATAAAGTTAGCATAGTTTCTCTGTGTCTTCAAGGCAAACTCTTGAAAGGACAAAAGCGATATTAGCTAGCGGTTTGTCCCACTTAACGCAATAAACTTGCAGACGATGGTCCAATAATACTTGCCTCTGAACGGTAAAAGAGCTAGTGCAGTTAGCGGACAGTGTTGGGAAGTAACGGATTACATGTAACGGCGTTACGTAATCAGATTACAAATTATAAGTAACTGTAATCCGTTACAGTTACTGCTTCAATAAATGGTAATCAGATTACAGTTACTCTGCTAAAATTAAAGGATTACATTGCGGTACTTTCCTATTTTTTTGCTCTTCCAACACTGACAAAACGCAAATAACATTTTGCGGTGAATCGCTCTGATATGACAGGGAACTGTCTGCCCCTCGTCCCATCTCGCTGCGCACACACACACACACAGGGAGGAGGGGCAGACAGCGGCTCCGCACACATAACGAGACGAAATTAATTGACATTTTGGTCAACCAATAAAAACGAGACGAAAATGTTTGGCAGGGACGAAATCCAATCAGAACTGATTTAGTTCTGTGAAAGGTAGGGACCAGTTAGGAAGAGATCCAATCACTGCTACTTTAGCGAAGGTGGAGAGGCGGGACAAGCGGGGTACTCATCCAATCAGTACCCGCCTCTCCTGCAGTAGCCGCGCGCTCAGATACAAACCCGGGAATTAACCTGTCGATACTTACGGAGCTCGACTGGAAGTTAACTCGACAGTGTTCAGTAGCAGGGAGAGAGAGAGAGGGGCGATATATTTCTCCTTTGACGTCGCAAAAAACAAGATAACGTGTAAACCGTGTGGAGCGACTCCATCTCCGGTAAAAGCGCCACTAATCTTTCAGCTTCTGCAGACCAGAGTCCCACAGATCTCCATGCAGAGATCCGCGTTTTAATACTGATGTTATTTCATGAGCTGATGGTGTGTTTAACTCGGCAGTGCACTAAAACACAGAACTGATACAGAACTCACTCATTAAGATCAGATCATCTGTTTAGTCTCACAGTGGGAAAGATATAGCTAGTGTTAAAGCAGGAACAGGTCAGAAAGAAACTCAATAATATATCCAAAATAAAACAATAAAATAAGTGAATCTATGAACCCAAAAGTCTGTGTAAAGTTCCTTACAGCACTTTCTCATAAGTTTCTCACTTTAACTCATGAAGTACATCCTGAGAGCATCTCTACAGGACAGTGTGTGAAGGTGTGTTTTTGATCTCATTTATAGACTGTAGCTCCAGTAGGTGTGCTGGGTTAGTGCTGGAGATAAAACTAGATCATTTAAAAGCTGTTTTTGCATCTACAGCTCTGTTTAAACTATAATTTAACTATTCAGTTGTTTTATGACCTGATTTCTAGAGCAAAATTTTAAATGTAAAATATATATAGTCACACACCTATAATAATAATAATAATAATAATAATAATAATAATATACATTAAATCATATATAAATATATTTCACATTCAAACATTAACAATATTACTCAATTGGTTATTAAACGTTTCATTTCGTATACGTGTATAGTTAATAATTCAAGGGAACTGATGAAAAAAGCATTTACATTTACACCCTTTACATTTTAGTCGACTAAATTTACTGTAATTTTAGTAGACTATATTCTTATGACATTAAGTCGACTAAAACTAAGTCGACTAAATTACTAAATTGTGACTAAAACTAAATGCTATTTTCGTCACAAAACTATGACTAAGACTAAATCAAAATTTGTTGTCAAAATTAACACTGGTGGCAAACCTGCAAATAGATAGCTTACAGTTGTTGTTACATTGTTTGGTTTTAAATTGTTTTATCATCAATTTATAGAAGTGTTTCATAAAATTGTTTGATGAAATGGTTTCATAAGTATTTTTATAGAGTGATTGAAAAGGCTGTTTTATTTGTTTATCTATTTGTTAACTGGAAAGAAAAATAAAAGGATAATATGCAATATGTGGTTGCTACATTCATTCAGGCTTAAAAAAATGACAATATTGTAAGTAATCCAAAGTAATCAGATTACGTTACTCACTTGAAGTAATGTAACTGATTACGTTACAAATTACATTTTGAGTGATGTAATCAGTAATCTGTAAGGGATTACATTTTAAAAGTAACCTTCCCAACACTGTTAGCGGATGATGCGTATGCTGCTCCAGCAGTGCTGGCTGTGGTTAGGAGCAGACTACAGTCCAATATACACCCCTCTGAACAGCGAGAGAAATAGCATTTAGCGCAGTTAGTGGCTAATGCTAATCCTAACAAACAAAACAACAGCTCTGAACAACAAAAGAGCTAGCGCGGTTAGTGGGTAATGCTAATGCTGCTCCAGCATTGCTAGCCAGGGTAAGCAGCAGACTACAGTCCAATATACTCCCATCTGTACGACAAAAGAGCTAGCGCAGTTAGTGGGTAATGCTAATGCTGCTCCAGCAGTGCTAGCCAGGGTTTAGCAGCAGGCTACAGGCTGATAGTACTCACTTCTGAAGGGGGAAATATTGAGCGTGGTTAGTGGCTAATGCTAATATTGCTCCAATCTCAGTGCTGGAGAAAATTCACTGAAACTCTTGTATAACTCTGTACTTCAGTAGAGTGGCTTTACTGCTCCTTAATACCTGACTGATAGAATTCATACATAAGGAGCTCCGGATTATAAGGCGCACTGATCATTTTTGGGAAATTTAAGAATTTTAAGTAAAATTTATAATGCAGAAAATACGGTACAAAACAAAAAATCTGCTGCAACAACTCTGCTGCTCTCACAAAAAAAGGGTTTGCCTTGTATACACAGATGCTACTATGCTAGCTTTATTTGCGATATTATACATTCAGTTAAGTTTTGGTTTAGTATTCGCAGTATTAGCATTAGCCGCTAAGTGCTAGCGCTTTTGCCGTTCAGAGGTGAGTATTATTGGCCTGTAACCTGCTACTGACCCTGGCTAGCACTGCTGGAGGAGCATTAGCATTACGCACTAACCTTGCCTTAAAGAGTGCTAGCTCTTTCACTGTTCAGAGACAAGTATATCTGACTGTAGTCTGCTGCTAAATCCGGTTAGCACTGCTGGAGCAGCATTAGCATTACCCACTGATCATTTTAGCTTACTATAAATAAATGGAAGCACTTTACTGTGTAGATTGACATCCAGCGCTCGTTTGACTTTAAAACAATTACAATTTTGTTTATTTAACTTAGCTCTACAGTGGCTAATGCTGTTTTTGACTTTTTTAATTCAATTTTTACCGTAAAAATCTGCACATTTCACATAATTGTACCCCTTTTTTATTGGGCTGTGGGTCAGAGGTGCTCTGTACAAAATGATATCATGTTTATACGTGTTAACATTCCCCTCTCACGTCTTATTTCACCTTCAGCTGTCGTGTCCAGAGCTGAGTGATTTATCCCCAGCGTTTTTAAACACTCAGGGCTCGACGGGGCAGCGTCTGACTCATGTGTTATATGGGGGTCATAAGTTATTCAATAATGAAGTGGGAAAATCTTGTCCTCCCCCATATGGAAAGCAATTTATTTCAGCCCAGAGCCGAGCAGAGGAGGCCTGATGCCTAACGAGAGCGAGAGACAGCGATCCATACGTCCTCTCAACCAGCAAATATATTCCACCCACCCGCTAGCATAACACCGGGGGGACTGCGGGTACGGGGGGAGGGATGTATAGGGTCGACTAGTGTTTAATAAATTAAGCCACTTTGGTAAAAGTAATGAATAAAAGCAGAAAAAACACATTGAATTACATTAAGGGTCAGTCTTGTGTCCTGAACTCCTGCAGGGGTTCTTAAACTTTTGCACCTCTTAGCCCACCTGTTCATAAATATAAAGCATATTAGCCCACAAGAAAAACATTTAATTCATTTATTCATTATTTTTCTTCTTACGTTTGTTTGAAGGATAAACAGATCAAAGACTTTCACATCAAAGACTGTTATTTCGAATCGAAGACTTTTCTATCTATTTAAATTCTTTTACTTCAAATCAAAGACATTTATGTCAAATCAAAGACTTTTATATCAAATTAATTTTTTACTTCAAATCAGATTTTTTACACCAAAATAAATACTTTTACTTCAAACTCAAGACTTGTACATCACATTAAAGACTTGTTCATCAAATTAAAGACTTTTACATCAAATTAAACTTTTACTTCAAATTAAGTAATTTTAATTAAAAACGACTTGAACATGAAATCACAGCCTTTTTCTCAAATCAAAGACATATGTCAAATCAAAGACTTTTACTTCAAATTAAAGACTTGTACATCAAATTTAAAACTTTTCTATCAAATCAAAGACATGTAAGACTTTTATTTTAAATCAACTTTTACTTTGAATCAAAGACTTTTAGATTAAATACTTTTACTTCTAAACAAATACTTTTATATAAAATAATTTTACTTCAAATCAAAGACTTTTAAATTAAAAACTTTTACTTCTAAACAAATACTTTTAAATAAAATAAAATACTTTACACCAAATCAAATAATTTTACATCAAACCCAAGACTTGTGCGTCAAATTAAAGACTTTTACATCAAATCAGACTTTTGCTTCAAATTAAGTACTTTTAATTAAAAAAAGACTTGTACATGAAATCAAAGACATTTTCTTCAAAGTAAAGATGTGTCAAATCAAAGACTTTTACTTCAAATCAAAGTCTTATATGTCAAATGAAATACTTTTACTTCACTTAAAAGTGAAGTAAAAGACTTTTATATCAAATATGTTCATATCAAATACTGTTACTTTAAGTCAAATGCTTTTACTTTTATTGTTGGGACATTAATTATACTTAGTGAACAAACGTATTGCAATCCAGGGGGAAAGTTCACTCTTCTGCTCCTGGTCTTTAGGCTTCAAGTCTGGGACAAATGATTGGTCTGGAAGAAGGGGGCGGGGCTAAATGTCAGACATTTAGAATCAATAGGCATTCAGCACCGGTCAGTATATTTGACCACACAACCGACCCGGCGTGGTGTTTCTGATAAAGTGGCCAGGCTGTGGATGTGCTGTATTGATTTAGTTGATGTGCAGAAGAGAATGATCAGCATTAATCAGCAGATCAGATCCTGATCATTAATTAATGCAGGATAAACAGAGTCTGGGTGATTTGGGAGAGATGTGTTATTCTCATAATTACTGATTATTATTAAAGCAGCTTCTGACAGCAGAGGCAGTGTCCTCCGTCTAACTCAACATCAGCATCTCATCTCAGATAACATTCAGCTTTATATCCGTATATTTATATTAATGATCTATCTGTAGAAGTGCTGGTGCTTTACCATCAATATTTTAGTGCAACTGGACCCAAATATCACTGTAAAAACCCTCTTATACCAAGAAAAGATCTATAGACAAAAACAAATCAAATTTAAAGACTTTAAAGTCTCTGTCATTCGTGTTCTGTTAACAAACCGTCCACTTCTACTCTTTTTAATTTCGTCCTCCATGCGAGTGCTAATTAGCAAAGGAAGCTACAGTTCAGTTCTTGCTTTAAAATAAAAGCCGTTTTCACACTAGTCCTTTCCTACCAGACCCAGAAGTCTTCACTTTGTGGATTTGGCTTGTTTGAAGTGTGAAAGCTGTTTTGGAGATGGGAGCTGTCCAGAGTACTGATCTCTGATTCCATCAAAGACTTTTACTACAAATCAAAGAATTTTACATCAAATTAAAGACACTTCATATAAAAAACTCGCTCAAAAGTAAAAATTTTACTACAAATCAAAGGCTTTTACACCAAATCAAAAACTTTTACATGGAATCAATTACTTTTACTACAAATCAAAAATGTTTACTACAAATCAAAAATTTTACATCAAATTAAAAACGTTTACATGGAATCAAATACTTTTACTTCAAATCAAAAACTTTTACTACAAATCAAACAAATTTACTTTAAATTAAAATATTTTATTTCAAATCAAAAACTTGTAATATAAATCAAATACTTTTACTTTAAATCAAATACTCTTTCTTCAATTAACGACTTTTACTTTATATCAAAGACTTTTATGTCAAATCAAAGACACTTCCTATAAACTAAAGACCTCTGGTAAAATTTTTCGTCATCAGAGAAGAAGAGAAATGGCTCGTCTGGTCCGGTCCAGGGCCACCTTCTCACCTATTTATTGTGGTGGAGTTTGTAGTTTGTAGTTTTTATTTGGTTCAGTAGCAGCGGTGCTCTAAGGGCAGAGTACAGTATGTAGTGAAGTCCTCAGAGAAAGCTTGGGGTCATGACCCCATGTCCAGCTAAAGATTGGCCAAAATCCAGTGTAAAGAATTGATTGTTGCCCTCGGCGGAGAAAACGACTTCGACCTGTTCACCAATCTCAAGAGTCCCGATGACCTCAACAAGTGACTTTCACCAAATACGATAAATATACAGGTCATTAGATGATGAAAGTGGTGCTGTTTCGGGTACACTGTTTAAATGTAAATCATAAACAGATTTTACTGAAGAATTCTACTCAATTCTATTGTTTGTCACGTAATTTTGGAGTTTAACTGGATTAGGATGAGTTTAAGGGGTCAGATTTAGGTTTTGTATTTGGTTATAATATTTTTTCATATTGAAGATAAAGTCTTTAAATCATAGTCTTTTACTACAAATTAAATATTTTATTTCAAATCAAATACTATTACTTCAAACTAAAGATTTTTACTTAAATAAATAAAAAAATACTTTAATTAAAAACTTTTACTTAAACCAAATACTTTTCACTTCGAAATAAAGTGTTTTACGTAAATTCAAATACTTTTACTTCAATCAAAGATTAACTAAAAATTCACCACAAATCAAAGATTCGTTACAAACTAAACCTATTCGAACTTGTGTAATAAGAGGTATAACATCAACAAGCTACTTCCTGCTTAACTGCAATAGAAGCACAGAATTAGAACAGAAGATATAGATCCCTCCCTCAGGTGAAGTCTTCTAGCTAATTCTTCTGTGTACTGTCTGTGGTTCTCAACCAGCAGACCGAAATGATGTTTCTTCAACTAGAAGATCTAGTGGGCGGGGCTCTGGTGGGGGTTGATTGATGGGTAAGGGGTGGAGGCAGGGTGGTTCTCTGTAGGATTTTTTGGTGTTTGGAGTGTTTATAGTGTTTATAGGGTAAGAGAGACAGAGAGTGGAAATAATAAAAGCATGCAAAAAGTTAGTTTTATATAATATGTTTCCTTTAATATCTTTCAGTTATTAGAAGAAAAGAGGAAAACGGATAAACATAGACCTGCAGCAAAGAAAGAGGAAAAGGAAAATGATCCTCAGTTAGAAACATGAGGCCGACTGACCCGACAGTACATCCTGGATAAGCACTAATACATACCGGACCCGAGCAAATTCAATTACCCTCCCTGTAAATTCTGCCTCCAGTTCAGATACAGAAGAGCAAAATGAGAATTCTCATAATATTTAATACAAAAAAAAATCAAGATTTACTGAAATAAAACAACATCTCAATACATCACATTTATTACAACGCTCAGAGCGCAGAGATTTATATTATATATATATATATATATATATATATATATATATATATATATATATATATATATATTTCCCAGACGAATAAACGCAAAAAACACAATGAAAATAAACTTATTTTTGATTATTAATGTTATTAGAATGTCATTCTGCATATTAATAAATGTGATTAAAACTTAAATGTGCTTTTTTAAATATCATTAGAGCTTTAAATTTTGATTAAATTGCATCTTCTTTTAAAAAGGCACTTCTAGAGCCCTATTTTAGCAAGTTCGATTTATGGCATGTCAGTGTGTCTTTGCTATCATAACAACAGGAAAAGTACAACTTTGGCAGATTGCTATTTTATATATTATATATTTTTATGTGAATATTTTAATATGAATAAAATCCCATTGTGATGATCTTGATCTTGACATTAATTCTTCTTTACATTTCTTCACATTTTAAAATCCATTATATCAAAAAATATAATAATTTTGCAAATAAACAATAAAATGTTTTAATTGAGTTAATATTATATTAGTTAATATATAGCCCTAGTTCTTATTATAAGCTCATTGCTGCCTTTAAAATGTATTATGGGTATTATTATTTATACCATACAATACGTACGTACAGCTCTGAAAAATTCCAAATAAAAATATTGTCGTTTAGAGCATTTATTTGCAGAAAATGAGAAATGGCTGAAATAACAAAAAAAGATCTCAAATAATGCAAAGAAAACAAGTTCATATTCATAAAGTTTTAAGAGTTCAGAAATCAATATTTGGTGGAATAACCCTGGTTGGTTTTTAATCACAGTTTTTTTCATGCATCTTTGCATCATGTTGCATCCTCCACCAGTCTTACACACTGCTTTTGGATAACTTTATGCTGCTTTATTCCTGGTGCGAAAATTCAAGCGGATTAGTTTGGTTTGATGGTTTGTGATCATCCATCTTCCTCTTGATTATATTCCAGAGGTTTTCATTCTGGTAAAATCAAAGAAACTCATCATTTTTAAATAAGTGTATAAGTATATATAATAGGTTTAGCATGTCTTACAAAAAAAAGGGTTTTAACAGACTGAACTGAGCTAAGCTGAAATGCAGGACTTTATTATCCAGTGTAAATTAAATTTTTATACTTTTCTTGACTTTTATCCACACTTTTAATAAAAATGTTTCTAATAATGATTTTGAGACTCAGAAGTGACAGAAAGAGAAAGAGGTTACGAGTGGATATTAAACGATGCTGAATTTCTCTGAATTTCGAGGGAAAAGCTGGAACAATCGAGACGCTCGCGAAGAGGAAATCAGAACAAATATCCATCTGGGCCCGATCGAACCGGGCTCGTCTCTTGAGGATTCAGTCAGCATGGATTAATTTTAAAGCCGCCCGCAGCCTGCTATGATTATTTCATACCCGTCAGGACAGATTGTGTCACGGCTCATGACCGTATATTGTGTGGGTTTTACAACCGGAGCTATTTCTGAACGTGGCGTGACCCGATGCTCGCGGGTCACTGAGGTCCCGGTCTCTTTAGGGCAAATCCGGATCAGAACCAACCAAACTTTTACCTGGAACTACTGAACTCAACCCTTTTTCTAGAACCCAGTTTCTAGAATCACAGCTTTCATTTCTGTATTAAAATCAGTCCCTTATCAGTGGGTACAGGACGCTGCCTACAGGACCCTCTTCCATAAGACATTGCCTAAAGGACACTGTTCTAGAGGATGCTGTTCCAGATGATGCTTTTTCGCAGGATGCTGTTCCAGAGGATGCTGTTCTACAGGATGCAGTTCCAGAGGATGCTGTTCCACAGGATGCATTTCCAGAGGATGCTGTTCTACAGGATGCAGTTCCAGAGGATGCTGTTCTAGAGGATGCTGTTCCAGAGGATGCTGTTCCACAGGATGCAGTTCCAGAGGATGCTGTTCCACAGGACGCTGTTCCAGATGATGCTTTTCCACAGGATGCATTTCCAGAGGATGCTGTTCCAGTGGATGCAGTTCCAGTGGATGCAGTTTCAGAGGATGCTGTTCCAGAGGACTTTGTTTCATAGGATGCTTTTCCACAGGATGCAGTTCCAGAGGATGCTGTTCCACAGGACGCTGTTCCAGAGGATGCTGTTCTACAGGATGCTGTTCCAGAGGACTTTGTTTCAGAGGATGCTTTTCCACAGGATGCAGTTCCAGAGGATGCTGTTCCAGAGGATGCTGTTCTACAGGATGCTGTTCCAGAGGATGCTGTTCCAGAGGATGCTGTTTGAGAGGATGCAGTTCTAGAGGATGCTGTTCGAGAGGATGCTGTTCTACAGGATGCTGTTCCAGAGGATGAAGTTCCAGAGGATGCAGTTCCAGAGGATGCAGTTCCAGAGGATGCTGTTTGAGAGGATGCAGTTCTAGAGGATGCTGTTTCAGAGGATGCTGTTTGAGAGGATGCAGTTCCAGAGGATGCTGTTCCAGAGGATGCAGTTCCAGAGGATGCTGTTCCAGAGGATGCAGTTCCAGAGGATGCTGTTTGAGAGGATGCAGTTCTAGAGGATGCAGTTCCAGAGGATGCTGTTCCAGAGGACGCTGTTCCAGAGAATGCTGTTCCAGAGGACTTTGTTTCAGAGGATGCTTTTCCACAGGATGCAGTTCCAGAGGATGCTGTTCCACAGGACGTTGTTCCAGAGGATGCAGTTCCAGAGGTTGCTTTCCAGAGGATGCAGTTCCACAGGAAGCTGTTTCAGAGGACACTGTTTTAGAGGATGCTTTTCCACAGGACTCTGTTCCAGAGGACAATGTTTCAGAGGATGCTTTTTCACAGGATGTTGTTCCAGAGGACGCTTTTCCACAGGATGCTGTTTGAGAGGATGCTATTCTAGAGGATTCTGTTCCAGAGGATGTTGTTCTAGATAATGCTGTTTCACAGGACGCTGTTCCAGTGGATGCTGTTCCAGAGGACGTTGTTCTAGAGGATGCTGTTTCACAGGGCGCTGTTCCAGTGGACGCTGTTCCAGAGGACGCTGTTTTCCAGGAAGCTGTTGCACAGTATTCTGTTCCAAAAGATGCAGTTCCACAGGATATTGTTCCAGAGAATGCTGTTCCACAGAATGCTCTTCCAGAGAATGCTGTTCCACAGAATGCTCTTCCAGAGGATGCTGCTTTACAGGATGCTGTTCCAGAGGATGCTGTTGCAAACGATGCTGATCCACAGGGCACTCTACCATAGAATGCTGTTCCAGAAGATGCTGTTCCACAGGATACTGTTCCACAAGATGTTGTTCCACAGGATGCTCTTCACGAGGATGCTTTTCCACAATATGCTGTTCCAGAGGATGCTTTTTCACAGGACATTGGACATTGTTCCACAGGATGCTGCCCACAGTACACTGTCTAAAGGACACTGTTCACAGGAAGCTTCCCACAGCAAGAAACCAGCATGTGTATAAGAGTGATATAAGTGTAATTGCAGTAAGCGTTTCAGTAAACAGTAGAATTGTTTGAGCAGAATCAGCAGGATTGTGGATGTATATAATTAGACTCCAGCTGTTTGAGTTAATCTAATATAAATCAGATTGTATGAAATGTGTTTTCTTAGTTTGAGCTGCTGCTGGTCTGAACCGGTCATCCACTTTATAAACCAATCAGATTCAGAGGAGCTGTGCACTGCAGGGCAGCCCGGGGCAGTTAGCCCTGAGAACATCCTGCCAACCGGCATTTAATATTTCAACATGTCATCTAGCAGCTTAAATAACACCTCAAAACCTGAAAACTGCAGAGAAAAAGAACTTTTCCATAATAAAAAAAAACATCAGAAAAGATTTAAATCTGCCAGATTCACACAAGTCATATATTTAAATAACAGTATAAATATTTCAGATGATACAAACACTCAGTTTGGAGATTACCACAGTAAACACTTAAATACTGCAGTTATTACATACTTCAGTAAAAGTACTCCAGTCAAAAAAATACTCTAGTCAAAAACAAATAGTCCAGTTACAAAAACTAAAGCAAAATACAAATACTCCATTTACAAAATACTTTGGTAAAAGTACAAATAACTTCAGGAAACATACACATACTTGTGATTTAATACTTTAAGTGATTTAATACTACAGCAAACTACAAATACTCCAGTTACAAAATACTTCTCTAGATACAAATACTACCTTTTTAAAAATTACTTAATTAAAAGTAAAAGTATGAATACTTCAATCAGTTAATAATACAGTAAAATGCAAATACTCCATTTTTTTTAAACATACAGGTAGTCCAGTAATTTAATACTACAGCAAAATACAATTACTCCACTAGAAAATACCTCACTAATATACAAATTCTCCAGTTAAAAAATACTTCAGTGAAAGGACAAATGCTCCAATCAGAAAATACTCCCGTAAAATACCAATACTCCTATTAGTTATTACTACTGTAAAGTTTAAATACTCCATAATTTCATATACATTCAAATACTCCTATTAGAGAATACAGCATTAAATGTACAAACATTTCACTCACAAAATACTCCAGTAAAAGTACAAATACTAAATTTAAAAAACACCAGAAAAAGTACAATAGTACAATAGTTCAATTAGATACTACTTTAGTAGAAATATTCCAGTTTAAATATACTTTAGTAAATGTATAAGCACTCTGGAGACAAAGATTTAGTAATGCTAAAGTACCCCTGTTAGAAAACCCTCAATAAAAGTATAAAAAGTATTTAGAAAAAGTCTATAAAAGTACAAATACTCCAGTTACAAAATACTTCAGTAAAAAATACAAATACTGCAGCACATCAACAATAGCTGATTTAAGTGTGATTTATGTGTATACTTTAAATGTATGTACAAGTATAAAAGTACCCACTCCTAATTGAACTTAAAGTATATCAGTAAAAGTACTGCACATTTTAGTGTTTATCCTGCTTCTAACACACCTTGTCTACTAAACGAGCTCTTCCTGATCAGAGTTTAGTATTTTAGAGCTGGAGAAGATTCAGACATACGCAGGACGAAGTGTCCTCCATGGCTCTAGCACTCATTTTTGTCCTCCAGCTGCAGTACTGTGTTCTGATGCTTCCTCAGTAAAGTTAGCTTTAGCTGCTAGCTCTGCTAGCGTTAGCATACCTTTAAATTCAGACCCTCACCTCCTCCTCCTCCATCAGCTGGATGTGGGTCAGCCGGGTTACATAAGCTGCAGATATTTTCACGGATAAGCAGATCCTGCAGCGTGAAGCAGCATCGGAGGAGACAGCTGGACCTGGTTCACCAGGACACGTCCCCCATGTCCCACCCTGTCCCCGCCAGTGACCCTCACCCACACCGTCCCCGACTGCTGCCTGATAAAACCTCATATTAACTCAGCTGAGTTCATCACCCGCTGCAGCTGAAGGGCTAAAGGTATTAGCCTAGGCTACGCTAACACAACAGCTTAAAGTGGCCCAAACACTCCATTTAGAGAATACTACAGCAAACGCATGCATACTCCAGTTACAAATACTTACTTTAGTTAGACAATACTCAAATTACAAAATACTTAAGTAAAAGAAGAAATACCCGTCAGTTAATATTTCAGTAAAAGTCCAAATTCTCCAGTTAGAAATACTACAGTAACATACTACGCTTAGATATACTCCAGTAACAGTTCAAATACTCCAGTTACAAATACTTCAGTAACAGTTCAAATACTCAAGTTACAAATACTTCAGTAACACTATAAATACTCCAGTTTAAGTACTTTATTAAACATACAAACATTTCATTTGCAAAACACTTCACTAAAGGTATAAATACAACAATTAGAAATAGAAAACACCAGTAAAGTAAACATACATATACTACAGTTAAAAAAGGCCAGTAAAAGTATAAATACTCCAGTCATAAAATAATTCAATAAATAAAAACTCCAGTTACAATTAATTACTCGTTAGACAATGCTCAATTTACAAAATACTTAAGTAAAACTACAAATACACCAGTTATAAATACCTCAGTAACATTGTAAATACTACAGTTACAATTACTTTAGTAACAGTACAAATACTACAGTTACAAATACTCTAGTTAGAAAATACTCAAATGACAAAATACTTAAGTAAAAGTGCAAATACTCAAGTTACAAATACTACAGCAAAAGCACAAATACTCCAGTAACAGTACAAATACTCCAGTTTAATAAAGTAAAGTACTTTATTAAACATACAAACATTTCATTTGCAAAACACTTCACTAAAAGTATAAATACAACAATTAGAAAACACCAGTAAAGTAAACATACATATTCTACACCTAAAAAGGCCACTAAAAGTATAAATACTCTAGTCATAAAAGAATTCAATAAAAGTGTAAATACTCCAGTTATAATATTAATACTTTAGTAAAAGTACAAATGGCACGAATACAACAAAATATATTTATATGTGTACACTTTATGTATAAAGGTATAAACTGCAAGTTCAGAACTGAGCGAATGCATGGTCAGGCGCTGTAGTAGAGGTCAGTAGATTTGTTAATGCAGGTGGTTTTAAAGTTCTGGGTGGTTGAAGTGATCTTCTACACTGGTAGAACGTCAAAAACACATCAATCTGATTTCGTTAAATCCCCTGAGTAGTGAAATCTCTTGCTGTTCTCTCCGGTTTCTCTCCGGTAGCTTGAATTACTTTGGAAAGCCATGAAGTGCACATCCTCCAAAGCCCTGCCAGCATCGATTCACTCATGCTTTCGATGTTTTACACTCGAAACTGAAGCAACTCACTTGTCTCGTACAATACAGCCGGAGACGTAACCCTAACCTCTGAAGAGAAGGCGAAGTGCAACAAACACAGAGTTGCGAGTGTAATTACCCCGGCGCTCAGACTTCACCGGGCTTTAAAGCCGGCGCTGTGCACCGTGCCGGGAGTGCCGGGGACAAGTGACTTAGATCCTGCCATAAATGGAATTTTAAATGAAGGAGCGAGAGAGGAATTTTCATTCGTCTGCTGGAGAAATCTCTGAGGTACCGTGTAGCTTTAGTCCTTCTATAAATCTATATCTCAGCGCTCCAGCAGCCCCAGAAATCCCCCAAGAGCAGCGTAAATCCATCACTAACCACTCCACCAATCAGAACTCCCCAACGTACAGTATATATCCTCTCAACCAATCAGAAACCTCTGTAGTGCACTTGTGTTTCATACCTTATAAATCTGCATTTCCTGTCCTGTCCATCCATCCACCCATCCACCCCCCTCCACCCCTTAGTGTAATGTAAATCTATTCGTACCCACCTTAACGCATCAGTACTCACCATATTATAATTATAGTGTCCCATCAACCAATCAGAGATCAGTATAGTAGAATATTCTGACTGGTTCTCCACCAGTCAGACATCAAATAAACTGCCCCTAGTATATAATACAAATGAATAAAAAAAGGATTTGCCCCTTTTGCTTTTTGTCGTACTTGTTATTCAAATGACCAAACTAACGTTAATAATGTTAGAATTTAAATATAATGTAACTAAATATAAAAAGCATTTTTTATATGATGATTTAATTTATTGAGGGAAAAAAAGCTATCCAAAGAAAAAAATAAATAAAACCAGAAAAAAGTAATTCACATTTTATTCTATATTGATTGGAAAGCTGAGTTCAATTTCAGTACTAAAAATAGTACAAAACAGTACAAAAATTCCAGTTACAAATACTTTACTAACAGGACAAAGACTTTAGTAACAAATACTTCAGTAACACTATAAATACTCCAGTTACAAATACTTAATCCAGTTAAAAAACTCAAGTTAGAAAATACTTAAGTAACAGTACCAATAGTCTAGTTAAAAAACTTAACCCAGTTAAAACTACTCAAATTAGAAAATACTTAAGTAAAAGTACCAAAACTCCAAGTTACAGAACATATACTCCAGGTTCTAATGCTTACTCCAGGAAATACTCAAATGAGAAAATACTTAAGTAACAGAACCTATACTCCAGTTGAAAATACTTTAGTAACAATACAAATACTCCAGTAATAGTAAAACTACTACTTTAAGCAATTAAGTGTTTGAGAAAATATTTGAGTAATAATGTATAAATTAAGAAATTGTAATTAGGTAATATTGTTTGCAGAAATGAAGTAAAGTTTACTAAAATAAAGGATTGATTCAGTAAAAATAAATGAAGTAAACTTTACTAAAATAAAGGATTGTGTCACGTCTGGTGCTGTTAGCTCCTCTGTCCCTTCCACACCCAGCTCTAACGGAGGTTCTCAGGTCAACAACTACATTACCCAGAATGCACCACCCGCTGACATCACGCACTCACCTGGTCATGTGACACCTCACCTGCTTCCTCCAGGAAGTCCCGAATACTGATTACTGGCACTATAAAAGAGCACTCCACACAAACACCCACGCCGCGTATTGTAGGTTCTCCTCTTTACAAAGCGTTACTTTATCTCTTGTCTCAGTTTATCTCGTGTATGACCTTGCTTTTGTTTTCTCAACGCCGATTATTGCCTTTGCCTCTGATATTGGATTGCTTGTGTATTACCTGGACTGTGTTTTCACTACTGCCTCTTGGATTACCTCTGACATTGGATCTCTCGTGTATGAACTCTGGACTGTCTCTCGTTTATGGTATGGTTTTGTCTTCATTGCTCTGGTTATTGGTGATTACCCATTTTTCTGTATCGACTACGTCTTACATCTGTTTATTTTATAATAAACACATTTTTATCAGTATCTGCACGTGTCTGTATTCTGTGCTCACCATGACAGAATACGTGGCCGTACAAGATCAGATAGCAGATACTGAGGCTATTAGATCTGGTTTAGCCAACCAGGGGAGGCTACTCGGTCAGCACCAGCAAACGCTCGCTGGTGTGGCCCAAGCTGTTTCTGAGCTAGCCAGCCAACAAGCTACACAGCAGCAACAGCTTTCGGAGCTGCTAGCTCACCTCAGAGGCTTAACTGAGCCTAGCCCTAACCCTAGCCCGTTAGCTGCCCCCGTTTGCCCAACGCTATTTCATCTGTGCCTGGTTTTTCTGTCTCTAAACCGGAGATTTTTGATGAAAAAATGCAGCGGTTTTCTTTTACAATGCTCTGTGTTTTTCAGTAATTCACCACCCACAACCGATAATGCTAAGATCGGTTTTATTATCTCCCGGCTTTCTGGTAAGGCACTTGAGTGGGCAACAGCTATTTGGGAGGAAGTTTCTGGGGCTAGCTATATTGATTTTTTGGCTATTTTTCGCTCGGTTTTTGATCATTCTCATTATGGACAATCTAATGGAGAACTTTTGCTGGCTCTTAAGCAAGGTCAGAAGCCGGTGGCTTCCTATGCTTTGGAGTTCCGCACTCTTGCAGCTGGTAGTGGTTGGAATAATGCAGCTTTGATTAACGTATTCAGATGCGGACTCAACCCAGACATACAGAGGGAGTTAGCCTGCAGAGATGATTCGCTAACTTTGGATCAGCTCATCTCACTTTCGATTCGGTTGGATCAACTTCTCTCGCGCCGCCCCAAGACCAGCCCTCGCACTCAACACACTCCTGTGACTCTGCCCAGCACCCCCACGCCAGAGAAAGCTGCGCTGTCTGCCCCAGAGCCCATGGACATCCAGAAAACCCGGCTAACTCCAGAGGAGCGACAGCGCCGGATCCGGCTTCGTTTGTGCCTTTATTGCGGGGAGGCCGGTCATTTTTAAGGCTGAGTGTGGTCTCCTGACCCGACCTGTGAAAGCTCCAGCCCTCAAGCGCTAACGTGGTACGTAAGCAAAACACAATTCTTCGTTCTAAATGTTTCTCGTTACCTGTGAATATTATGTTGCCTGATGGTATGCTCTCTGTCCCAGCGCTTATAGACTCCGGGTCGGAAGGGAACTTCATCAGCCTGGACCTGGTTAAGGAGCACTGCGTACCCACCCGAGAACTTCTGCGTCCCTTATCCATTCATGCTGTGGACGGGAAGACGGTTCGCTCAAAGCCTGTTACTCTGCAGACGCTACCCATCACCCTACAAGCCAGCGCTCTTCATTTTGAAGAACTGCCACTTTTCGTGCTTCCCAGCACCGAGCATCCTGTGATCCTGGGCATGCCATGGCTCAAGACCCACGATCCCACCGTCTCCTGGCACGATGGGGATATCACGGTTTGGTCTTCTCATTGTCATAAGCACTGTTTAGCTTTAGACAGCCTTATTATTCAGTCCACTTCTGTGGAGAGCCCTGAAGTTTCTGATTCCCCTGTTATTCCCCCTGAGTATTCTGATTTTTTGGAAGTGTTTAGTAAGGTTAACGCCACTAAGTTACCTCCTCATCGCTCTTATGACTGTGCTATTGATCTAGTGGAGGGTGCCTCTCTACCCAAAGCTAGAATTTATCCCCTCACTCTCGATGAGGAGAAGGCTATGGAGGATTACGTTACTGAAGCTCTAGCTCAGGGTTTCATTCGCCCGTCCAAGTCGCCAGTTGGTTCAGGTTTTTTCTTTGTTAAGAAAAAGGACGGGGGACTGAGACCCTGTATTGATTACAGAGGCTTAAATGCTATTACCAAGAAGTTTGCGTACCCATTTCCCCTCATTCCTTGCGCTCTTGAACAGCTGCGCAATGCCACCTATTTTACTAAGCTTGATCTTCGTAGTGCGTACAACCTAATCTGCATTAGGGAGGGGGATGAGTGGAAGACTGCATTTACTACCACTAATGGCCACTATGAATATTTAGTAATGAGTTATGGTCTCGCTAACGCCCCCGCAGTGTTTCAGTTGTTTCTGAACGACGTGTTCCGTGACATGATTGGCAAATTCGTCACCCTTTTTATAGTCGACATCTTAATTTACTCACCCGACCTTGAATCCCACGTGCAACATGTTCGCTCCAAAAACTACCGGAGAACGATCTCTATGCTAAAGCATTTTTATCAGTATCTGCACGTGTCTGTATTCTGTGCTCACCATGACAGATTGATTCAGTAAAAATAAATTAAGTAAAGTTTACTAAAAGAAAGGATTGATTCAGTAAAAATAAATGAAGTAAAGTTTACTAAAAGAAAGGATTGATTCAGTAAAAATAAATGAAGTAAAGTTTACTAAAAGAAAGGATTGATTGAGTAAAAATAAATTAAGTAAAGTTTACTAAAAGAAAGGATTGATTCAGTAAAAATAAATGAAGTAAAGTTTACTAAAAGAAAGGATTGATTCAGTAAAAATAAATGAAGTAAAGTTTACTAAAAGAAAGGATTGATTCAGTAAAAATAAATGAAGTAAAGTTTACTAAAAGAAAGGATTGATTCAGTAAAAATAAATGAAGTAAAGTTTAATAAAAGAAAGGATTGATTCAGTAAAAATAAATGAAGTAAAGTTTACTAAAAGAAAGGATTGATTGAGTAAAAATAAATGAAGTAAAGTTTACTAAAAGAAAGGATTGATTCAGCAAAAATAAATGAAGTAAAGTTTAATAAAAGAAAGGATTGACTGAAGTTCAGTTCAATTATTTACTCTGTGTAAGATTTAAGTCTTGAAACCGAGTTGAAGTTACTTAAATTTATCTGAAATTGAATTTACTTTAAAAAAAGCAAATTCAGAAAGTTGCGAAACTTTTTTTAAGTACATTTTACGAATCATTTTTTTCAGTGTAGAGAATGCTCACTGACCGTACAGAGGTTACACATATTTTAAACCCCTCCAGATCTTCTCTAGATATTAGAGATCATGGGAAAAGCAGAGGGTTTCTGCTCCCCAGGGAGGAATTCTCTCCCATCATGCTCGGCTAAGTTCTACTACATCCTCTGTACTTTTTTAAGCATTTATCTGAAGGTGCTAAAAGGCTGCAGAGCTGCAATCGATTTTAATGTGGTTCTTCAACAGCTTTAGAAAAGGATCTCAGGGGTGCAGTCGAGCCTCACCGCCTCATCCCTCCCTCCCTCCCTCCCTCCACACCGGACTATTGTGATCCGGCGGCTTCGGGAAATTCAGGATTGATCCGAGAGCACGACTATAAAATGAATGAGCTGAACAATACTCCAGACTAGCATCTCTAAATCTAATATCTAATAAATCCTACTATTCTAGTGTATAGGATTGTTTATTGAGGGTGTGTATAGACTAATATCTCCTATTGTAGTGTATAGAAGTGTTTATTAACCCTTTATTAACCCTACAGACGGATTTTACGTCCAAAATCGCACTTTGTGATCTCTCAGCCTAATTACTCAGGAATCCCTTCACACATCAACATAATCCATATATGGTTAGAAAGGGCGGAGCTTACTCTTTCTAAAAATAGTGATCACATCGCGATAAAGCTAAATCTACAAGAAACCCATTGAGAAAAACACCTAAAAAAGTGAAAAATCTCCTTCCCCAACCAATATTATTTACCTTTAGTGCTCCAAACATATTTATATGATGTTTCAAACCAAATAATATCAGTAAATATCAGACTCAAAAGTGTCCACAGGAAAAGTGTGAAACTACCTGCTGAAAATCTGAAAGGCATAGGCTGCTCTGAGTGTCAAGTTTTTATTTATTTAATCTACATGTATCCTAGAGGTGTGATTATTAAGAAAAATAAATCTGCCTGATGCTGTTTCTCCACGTAATAATTAATAATCCATGTAATGAACTCAAATCATCAATATTCTTATGCTTTCTTTTAACTCATAAACACTTTAGTGTAACCATTTTTGAAAAGATATCTTAGGTGTGAAAATATTTAAAGTCTATACATTCAAAAATAAGTAAAAAAACAAAACTGAAACATGATCAGTTCCAGGAAAATATAACAATTCTGCTTCCTTTCACATTTTAAATGATTATATTTTTGAGCAGTCGTATGTCTTCTGGAGTAAAAGAGATCAGGGAATGTGTCTGTCTGATATAATTACTGTGTTATAAGACCTGAAAGAGGAACTAAAAACAAAAACTGAGAAAAAAAACACATTAAATTAGCCTTGAGTTCAAAGGGTTAAGGATGTTTATGTACTAATCTCTCTTATTTTGGGTTATTCCAAGAAGTGAATCAGTATTTCTGACCCAGGATCTGCTCGAACTCCTCTCCTGCCAATCATTCTCCGTCATGTCGACAGCTCTACTGCTGTTTCCTTTAGCCGTCATCCATCATCAGGTTCTAACAGGAGAACTGAAAGCAAACTAGTGTTGCCTTTTGCTCTGGAAGCTCACAGTCGTGACAGGGCTGACGGGTGATTTATAAAGCCAGGCTTAATGATAGGAGTTTAATTTTCAATTACGTGTTGACGACTGACACGGTTTGGGTGATGAATGGCGAAAGGTTATGTGATGAATCGGTAGCTTTAAGACCGCGGCGCCGATGCTACGCTGAGATATCTGTCAGCTCCGTAACATCGGAGGCCCGAGACGGACCCGGTCTCCATTAATCACGTCACAACTCCGCTCTGGGTCCGTTTTTATGACGGACGTTATCAGATTCGTTCAGAAGCTTGATCCTACATCAGCACTTCTGCTGGTAGCTTTTACAAGCTTTATGTCTCTCGGGTCTCGTAGCTCTCGTAAAAATCTACTGTTCTCATCACTGTGGAAACGCCAGTAATATCTAGAGGGATGTTTTTCAACTTACAGAGTTTCCTTCTTATCGTTTATCTGATTTTGATTTGGCAAAACACACTGGTTTCTTTAGTTTCGAAATTAAAGTAAAGCTACCCTACCTAAACTTTTAGCATGATGCTAAAACAACAACAAAAAAAGATAAAAGATAAAAAAGATGTTTGATTTCTTTCAATTGCGAATCTTGTGAACACTAATAACTGATCCATTATTTCATTATTTGAGATTCTGGACTGTGACTGTTCTTAATCACAGCTTAATTAGTTTAAAGACTTCTCCCCCTGACTGTGTTTGGTCCTAATCACCACCTGTGGCCCTATTTTAGCGATCTATAGGCGAGCCGTCAACCACACACTGTGCAGCTTGATTTGGGGTGAGAAGACAGACATAAATGCAGGTATCAGTTTATTAAACAAAGGGCAAAACAGAAGGCAAACACAGTAAAGCAAATAAACAGGACAAAGAAAACTACACCACAAAAACTAGACAAGGAAAACCAAACCAAGAAAGCTAGATCAAGAAAACAAATTAAGAAGTTTAAACTTTACAAAGAAAACAAGAAATATAACAAGCAGCAGAAGCACTCAAAATGTACAAAAAGATACACAGCATACATCGCATAATAGCACACAAAAGACTCGACGAAACACTGAAACAAAGGGGCTTAAACACAGGAGGAGGATGAGAAACACCTGGACCAGTAACGAGGGGGCGGGGTCACCAACAAGGAAACTAAAAACAAAGCCATGTGCTAGGAGCATATGGCAAAGGAAACAGCAACAAAGAGAAGAGCAGGACAGGAACAGAAATTACAACAAAAAAAACAAGACATAAAGGGCTAAAGGTGTGACAGTGTCTTTGCTATCATAACGACTGGAAAAGTACACTTTGTGTGACTAATTCTCTTAATTAATTAATCATGGGTGTGTTTAATTTTGGGCGTAAAGTGAAATTAACCAATCAGCATGTTTCGTCAGCGCTCATCATTCCCTTTAAGAGTCAGGTGAGCTCTGACTTTGGTGGATTGTTATTTTAGCGGAGCAGCTACCTGGACGTGTCTAACAAACGCTTCTCTTAAAGCAGAGGAAACTGAGCTGCTGGTTGACGCTGTGAAGGAGCTCCAGCAGATCATTTATTACGGGAACAGCAATGTTATTTTATTTACTATTCTGTTTATTATTTATTGTTGATGTAAAAGTTGCCGAGATAGGGATGAATGTCTGACTGTTGGGGTCTGTCTAGGTTGGTTTAATTCAGTCAGTGGAGCTCCTGTGTTTTCTGTTACCAAGATAAACAAGCAAAACTCCAGAAATGTACCTGAACACACCTCATTTTCAGAGATATGAGAGCACGTTTAAAAGGTTTATAACAGGAGTTCAGAATGATAAAAAATGATGTCTGCAGTGCTGAAACATATGATACAGTTTTGTGTTGAGCACATAAATACATATTTCAGTGTAAAACTGATCAGACATTTATAAACTTCATATGAACTCATTCATGTTGGACTCACTTTAAGTGCGTATTCTCCTCTATAGAGATTCTTTGGCGTGGCATCACTAGTTCTCGTGTGTTTAGCTCTGGTGCGATTTCATGACAAAACGTGTTTCTGGAGAGCTGTCAGGTGAGTCTGTGATTTGCCATAATGAGAAATCGTGACCCTGTGTTGCCTACCAGTTGTACAAGCCATGCAGTGTAAACCTGGCATAAGTAAAGGAAAGAAATGAAGCTCAGATCATTTGAAAAGAAGAATTTAAGGAACTTTGAAAGTATCCTCAAGTGCAATCGCAAAAAAGACCATTAAAATAAAAAATAATTTTATTTAAAAATAATGATGATGATGATGATGAAACTGGCACTCATCAGTGGTTTGTTTGGTTTGTTTTTTTTACCACTTTTTTAAGTTGCTACATGATTCCTTGTGTGATTTCTTATGTGTTCCTTCATAGTCTGGACGACTTCACCATTCATTTACTGAACAGTTTCTGATAAAGTGGACAGTGGGTGCAGTCTGATGGACTGAATACCGGAAGGCGATTGGACGTGTGATTCTCTGAAGCCGAGTGATCATATATCTAATGTGTTGAGATCTTCTCCCGCAGGGGCGCCGGTTTAAAAGTTCAGCCCGACGCCTGGAGGGTCACTTAGCACCTCCGTAGCTTTCAGAGCGACGGCGGCTCTGTAAACGGAGGGAACTCGGGGGGGATGTGGTGGAGGAGGGGGGGAGCGAGGGATGAGAGGGATGTGAGGGATGTAAGAGTTAGGAATAAAGGACGGCGCCGCGGCAGGGATTAGATCCTCCGCAGTAACGATTCTGCAGGTAGTCTTTATTCTGGCGGACGTTTATTGAGATTGACAGCTCCTTTTGGGAGAGTTACTGCATGCGGGATGAAAGCCCGGTCACACTCGCTTCTGTCATTAACATTTTACCACCTAAATTACATTCCTTTCACCGGCATTTAGGCCACTCAGTGCTTTCACCTTGAAGACTTCCTGTGCGGCGACTGTCCTTCCTGCTTAAACTGCCTCAAAAATGCATCGTTCCTTTAGCTGAAAAGTGCTTATTTTCTCATGTAGATCAGACCATAATAGTCTGATGTAAAACTATATTAATATCAGACAAAAGCTCTATCCGACATGACGATCAGTATGCAAATAGCAGCCTTCAAGTCTTCCACAGAAATTCCGGTACCACTTTATAATAAGACTACATTTATAAAGCGTTTATAAATGAAATGGTTTACAATTACTTTATTAATGGTTAATAATTAGGTTGTAAATGCCTTAAAAATAATTAATAATCAGTTATAACACATACGTAGAAAGGGCAACACTGACCTGTTGTTTGCCAAATAGTGAACCAACAGCCTTCTATACTGTTGCCCTTTCTACGTATGTGTTATAACTGATTATTAATAATTAATAATGATTTTTAAGGCATTTACAACCTAATTAGTAACCATTAATACACTTAATCATAAACCATTTATAAACCCTTTATAAAGGTAGTCTTATTTTTATAAAGGTAGTCTTTGCATTTTTTTTAACGTGGATCTCCATGGAAACCGTGGCACGCCCAAAGTTTACAGTAATTACGATGCGCAGCAGTGGTATTTGACATCCCTCTCATTCAACATCGCTATGGTGCTTGATTGGACTGACTAGGGGCCACCAGCCAATAGGAAGGTCCCTCAGTCAAACCCCTCCCACTGCACAGTTGCTTCTGTAGCTTGAAGTACGGTTAGTAAGCCACGCTTTGAAAACACAGGACTTAGCATTCCGTGCTAGAACCGTTCTACTGCTGTACCTACATTATAGTAAATTACTGTAACTAACACTCTGAATCTTCCTCAGTGGATGAGGAGGAACCAGTGGGAGGAGCTGGAATTAAATGTAATAGTTTGGAGTGTGAAGCTTCTTTAATTCTGCACTGGAGGCTAAAGTACAGCAATTAGCATTGCGGCGCTACTAGAGCAGATCTGCAGGAACGAAGCCCGAGAGTTCCTCCAGCCTGCAGTGGATCCAGATCTGCTGAACGGTGGGGGAGTGGAGGGACGGAGCGTACGCTTCAGTGCTCTGGCGTTCCCGCCCGGAGGAAGCACATATGCAGGAGTTATCCCGGTTTCAGTTGGTTAGCGGCGCTTTGAGAGGAGTTCTAGAGGTCAAAGCCAGAACGCAGTGGGTTTAATTGGGTCTGGCTGTTTAAAAACAAGATTTTTTCTCTTCAAACTGTCTGAAAATCGCAGTTTTCACAGTGTATTCCTGAATATCTGAATAAGAAAAGGAAAAAGGAAATTGGTACCAGCATTAAAACTCTACATTTGGGAATGGGAAACATTCTTACTTCAAAATTGATGAAAATGTTTAAAGGTAAAGTTTAGAGGATCAAAAAAAACAAACAAAGAGCAAGAAAAATCAGGCTTGCCTACACTGGAAGCCAAAAAAAAAAAAATTAAAAAGTCATTTATTCAATTTAAAGTGTTAAAATCTGATTATTGAGTTCCCAAGATGTAAAAAATTATTTTAGGGAGACCTGACCCAGACCTGAACTTGGACCCCCCTCCCCCTTTCGTCCCCTGTGGGCAATGCTAAGATCAATGCTAAGATCAAAATGTACAGTAGGCAAAACTTTCATAGTTTTTTAACTTTAACCAGACATGGATATACTTTAGAGTAGTGTGAGGTGATATGAATTTTAATGGGAGCCATGATGCTCCTGAACTCAGCCCATCCAGGAGGAAAAAAAAAACACTGCCCGCTGATTGGTTGACTCACAGAGACTCTTTGCAGAGAACAGTGATTGGGTAAAAAAGTGAGTTTCGCCTGCGTGCATGCGGGAGATTTGAGAAGTTTGCTGTATGAAAACATGTTAATCAAATTGTCTGACCAAATGTGCAGATTTTCTGCTATTATTAGATTATTAAATGCATAAAAACACACTCACTGTTGTTTAAGCCTGGTAGTAGAAAGTACAAAATGTAAAAAAAGAAATCTGATTGTTGCCTTACTTATGTAAACTTATGTAAATCGGATCTGTTTTCCCCAAAATCTGGTTACGCAAGTGCTTTTTAATGATTACTGACTAAATCAGATTTTCTGCAGTTGGTGGATTATTGAGTGCATTTTAGACAAATTTAACAATCTGATTATAATTGGATTACTCAAGAGGTCATGTGAACAGCACAATCTACAGCTGATTTCTTGAATCGGATTAAGGCCTACAAATATGATAAATCAGATATATCAAATATGATTTCTCAGCATGTGCACGTGTTAAAATCTGATTATTGAGTTTTACTTTATGAAAACACATTTATCAAATTGTATATATATATATATATATATATATATATATATATATATATATATATATATATATATATATATTAGGGCTATGGCAAGCCAAACAGGAAATATATAATAAAAGCTGATATATATATAATGAAAGTCGATATATATATAATGAATGAATGAATGATATATATATATATATAATGAACTCTGATATATATATATCAGCTTTTATTATATATTTCCTGTTTGGCTTGCCATAATATATATATATATATATATATATATATATATATATATATTAGCATTGCTATGAAGAGTGTTAGCATTTAGCAGGAGCCTGCACTATAGGCCACATCCAGAAAGCTCTTATCTACATATATTCGCTACATTAGCCTCGTAGCTTGAATTACATAAGCGAATGTCAGATAGTGAACATGTCTGTTCTGATTGAGTTTGTTTGGACTGAAGATGGAAGCGGTGTGAACGTTCGTTGTGTTTTCAGATCGGCGGCGCTGAACCACATGGTGGTACCCGAGCGTCCCCCTCCCCCGACGCCGCTTCAGAGAACAATCAGACGGCAGAATGTAATCAGGCAGCGCCGGCAGCAGCTGTGTGAGGGTGAAGGACCTCTGCGGAGCGTGATGGGTTTCTCCACAGAGTGGATGTGACACCAGGCGATACGCCAATCTAACGGCCGCAGAAAAGCCCGGCTCTGCCAGCGGACGGGAGATTGAGTTCTGATGGGCTAATGCTGACCTTCAGGTGGCGCGGAGGTCATCGCTATTATTTATCGCTAAGCTTCGCCGTTCGCACATCTCTGTACGAACGAAATTAATTAACCAGCGCTGGGCAATTTCATGGTGTTTCCAAGGCAATTTTAATTTCAAGGATTTTCAAGGGTTTTAGAAAAAAACTTGTCTAAAGAGAAGGAATTCTGTTGAAAGTGCAGAACTCAACCCAACTCACATTTATCTACAGTATCTGTAAAGGAAAGAAAATGTAAAAATGTTGAGTCCATCCTTAATCAGTTATGCTAGCTAGTATTGTAGTAGAGCACTGATCAGAGAAGCAGCCCAGAGGCTCATGGTCACTCTGGAGGAGCTGCAGAGATCCACAGCTCAGGTGGGTTAATGATTCGCACATCTCTGTTGCATTCAAATTTTCATGGTAAATTTCATAAATTTTCAAGGCAATTTTAATGGGTTTTAGAAAAATGTGTCTGCCAAATAATCCTGTAGAATTAGAAGAATTTCTGTTAAAAGGGCAGAACTCAAGCCTCCTCACATTTATTTATGTACAGTATCTGTAAAGAAAATAAAATGGAAAAATGTTGGGTCTGTAACTAATCAGTAATACTAACTAGTATTGTATTAGAATGTTGTATTTAATGCTCCAAAAGTCTAATGAGCAACATGGCATGAGACTAACACAGATCAAGCACTGGTCAGAGAAGCAGCCAAGCGGCCCATGGTCACTCTGGAGGAGCTGCAGAGATCCACAGCTCATCTCATTTCATAGTGTTTCAAGGCAATTTTAATGGGTTTTAGAAAAAATGTGTCTGCAGAGAAATCTTGTAGAATTAGAAGAAATTCTGTTGAAATTACAGAACTCAACCCACCTCACACCTACAGTATCTGTAAAGAAAAGAAAAGACAAAAATGTTGAGTCCATCCTTAATAAGTAATACTCACTAGTATTGTATTAGCATGTTGTATTTAATACTCCAAAATTGCAATGATCAACATGGCTTGGGACTAACACAGGGGTAGTGATGCTGGAGTAGCCTAATGCTATGACGGAAATAGCGTCGCTGTTATTTATCGCTAAGATTCGTGATTCGAATCTTCAAAAGAATCTTTTTTATCGATTTCATGGTGTTTCAATGCAATTTTATTGGGTTTTTGGAAAAATGTGTTTGCAAAGAAGTCCTGTAGAATTAGAATAAATTCTGTTGAAAGTGCAGAACTCGCCTCACATTTATCTACAGTATCTGTAAAGAAAAGATTCAAAGATAAAAAATGTTGGTGTATTTAATACTCCAAAATTCCAATAATCAGCATGGCTTGGGACTAACACAGGGGTAGTGATGCTGGAGTAGCCTCATGCTATGACTATTAATTAGCAATGCTAATACTACATGAATAAAATATTAAAGATATTATAATAAGAATTCTGTTTCCATTAAAACCATAAAAAGCATCTCATAAACCTTCATTTTTTAATTAGAACATAGAACAAATATAAGATGTTGAATTATGGGATCTATTTAGAACTTGATGGGAACAACACTTAAAAATATAATTTATCATTGTAAAATGTTTTTAAAAAAGTAACAAGTAATAATAAATACAGCTGTAATAGGAGAAATTTACATGTTGAGCATTTTAGAGAGGTGGAGTTTCTCAGAAACCAGCCTGCAAAACACTAAACTTAAAAAAATTATATATATTTTTATATTTTATATTGTTACACTATTAGTTATTTTGTCCAATCCTTCTTTAAGAAGTTAGAAAATGTTGCATTAACAAATTACATTTTACTTTAATTCTTTGAAGTAATTTTTTAAATATCATATTATCAAATCAAATCAAATTTATTTGTATTGCGCTTTTTACAACTGGTGTTGGCACAAAGCAGCTTTACAGAAACATGATTACAGGACAAAGAATCAGGCAAAACATTAAACATAGAATATACATAATACAGAACCCCCAGTGAGGCAAGGAAAAACTCCCTCAGAGCTGCAGGAGGAGGAAGAAACCTTGGGAGGACCAAGACTCACATTAAAGGGGGGACCATCCTACCACTGGTCAAACGGCTTTTAAATTAAAATTTAAAAAGTCTTTTATACATCCACATAGGTTTTATATATTCAGGTGTATAGCAGCTCCACTAAAGGCTTATAGAGTAAGATGGATGATGAGCAGCTGATCTGTGGTGGTGGATGGAGAAGAGCTGACTTCAGAAACTTCCAGTCTGGCCAGACAGAGGACATGAGAGCCTGAGGGTCCAACATCCCTCGGTATCGGGTCAGACAGGTGGGCAGTCAGTAACTCGGAGGAAGGCAGAGAGATGGAATTAGTTTTGACTGGATTTATGTAAAACAGAGAATATAAAACATTATCAGAGTGTGGCAAATGACTCCGGCAGATCTAAATAAAACAGCCTAACTAAAGGCAGAGAGCCAGAAGGTAACATAGACATGGAGGCTCCCTGAAACACTGGCATCCACCCACTCCACCGTCCACAAACCTGAGTGACCGTGTGCAGTGGGAGAACAGCAGCACCAGCATCTCAGTTTACCACAATTTCCTCTGTCCATGAACCCCTGAATCTGCAGCCTTATCTAAAGGGAAAAACATTAATTACCAAAAGCTAAACTAAACAAGTAAGTTTTCAGTCTAGACTTAAAGATTGAGACTGTGTCTGAGTCCCGAACATATTCGGGGAGATTATTCCAGAGTTGAGGCGCTTTATAAGAGAAAGCTCTTCCTCCTGCAGAGCTCCTCTGAATTTTAGGAACTACTAATAAACCAGCACCCTGAGATCTAAGTAATCGCGGTGGTTCATAACAGGAGATGAGGTCTTGTAAATACTCAGGAGCGAGCCCGTGTAGGGCTTTATACGTTAACAGGAGAATTTTATAGTCTATGCGGAATTTGACTGGAAGCCAGTGCAGTGCTGATAGTACTGGACTAATATGGTCAAATTTTCTAGTTTTAGTAAGGACCCTGGCTGCAGCATTTTGAACTAGCTGAAGTTTATTTAAGTTACTGCCGGAACATCCAGACAGTAGCGCATTACAATAATCTAGCCTTGAGGTAATAAAGGCATGTACTAATTTTTCTGCGTCATGCAGTGATAGGGCATTTCTTAGCTTGGCAATATTACGGAGGTGTAGAAAAGCTGTTCTAGTAACATTAGATATGTGTTTATCGAATGCTAGATCTGAATCTATGATAACTCCAAGGTTTTTAGCTGCTGAACCAGGGGTGGCTGAGAAGTCAGCCAGATTTAGCATTAAGTCTGATAATTTATTTCTAGCAGCTTTGGGGCCTAATAGGAGAACTTCTGTTTTATCACTATTTAATAGGAGGAAGTTGTGCGACATCCATGATTTTACATCTTCTACACAATCCTCGATTTTCTTTAATCTCACTCTGTCATCAGGTTTGGCTGATATGAAGAGCTGCGTGTCATCCGCATAACAATGAAAATTCACATCATGTTTTCTAATAACTTTGCCCAGTGGGAGCATATATAATGTAAATAATAACGGTCCTAATATAGAGCCTTGTGGAATTCCATATCTTACCTTGGTATAACTGGAAGACATATCATTTAACCTCACAAACTGGTAGCGATCGGTTAAGTACGATTTAAACCATGCTAAGGCAGTTCCGGTTACACCGACCATGTTCTCTAGTCTTTCTAAAAGGAAAGTATGATCTATTGTATCAAAGGCTGCGCTCAGATCGAGAAGTACGAGTAGGGAAACACAGCCTTGGTCGGCGGCTATAAGTAGATCGTTTGTTATTCTAACTAAAGCTGTCTCAGTGCTATGATAAGGCCTGAATCCAGATTGAAATTTTTCATAGATCTGGTTTCTTTGCAGGTAAGAGCAAAGTTGTTGGGCTACAGCTTTTTCTACAATCTTAGAAATAAAGGGTAAGTTTGAAATAGGTCTATAGTTAGACAGTACACTAGGATCAAGATTTGGTTTCTTGATCAGAGGTTTAATTACATTATTAAACGCATGTAGATTTTTTTTTCTATTATTGATTAAAAGCACTAGGAATGATCAATTTTGAGTGTAAATCCTGCGGAAATAGACAAATCATGATAAATAAATAAATAAATAAATAAATGATAAATAATAAATCACACCCACTGTCACGTCTGGTGCTGTTAGCTCCTCTTTCCCTTCCACACCCAGCTCTAACGGAGGTTCTCAGGTCAACAACTACATTACCCAGAATGCACCACCCGCTGACATGACGCACTCACCTGATCACGTGACACCTCACCTGCTTCCTCCAGGAAGTCCCGAATACTGATTACTGGCACTATAAAAGAGCACTCCACACAAACACCCACGCCGCGTATTGTAGGTTCTCCTCATTACAAAGCGTTACTTTATCTCTTGTCTCAGTTTATCTTGTGTATGACCTTGCCTTTGTTTTCTCGACGCCGATTATTGCCTTTGCCTCTGATATTGGATTGCCTGTGTATTACCTGGACTGTGTTTTCACTACTGCCTCTTGGATTACCTCCGACATTGGATCTCTCGTGTATGAACTCTGGACTGTCTCTCGTTTATGGTATGGTTTTGTCTTCATTGCTCTGGTTATTGGTGATTACCCATTTTTCTGTATCGACTACGTCTTACATCTGTTTATTTTATAATAAACACATTTTTATCAGTATCTGCACGTGTCTGCATTCTGTGCTCACCATGACACCCACAAAGATCATTGGTGAAACGGGTAACATGAAACCCCTTAAACATCACAGAGCTGAGAGAATTCTGCATGGAGGAGTAAAAAAAATCTGATTTATTGGTAGATGATTGATGGAAACATGTAATTGAGGTTATTATTTCTGCCTGTTTTTAATCCTTTAAGTTTTTCCTCAGAAGAACAAAGGATCAAGTTTGAGTGTAAATTCTGTTTAAATAGCAGAATCAATCATGACATAAACCACACCCAAAGAGAACACTGGTAGGCCTACTTTTGAGATGCAGTGGGGTGATATGAAATGGGTCAGCCCTTTTTGAAACCCCTTAAACATCACTACAGCTGAGAGAATTCTGAATGGAGGAGTAGAAAAGAGTAGAAAAATCTGGTTTACTGGTAGATGATTACTGCAAACATCTGACTAAGGTTATTATTTCAGCCTGTTTTTCATCCTCTAAGTTATTTTTCTCAGAAAAACATACCAAAATAAGCAATAAAACCTGAATAAAATGTTTTCTGTTGTCTTGCTTAGTGCGGCCCATTATGCCTAAAATCTGACTCATGCATTTTTTTTTTCTGGAAGAAGCTCTTAAAAGCCAGCTATTGTATCACAGCGTTCGTCATAAAACCCGAACAGAACTTCGCTTCTGCGCCAAATTGACGGAATGCTCAGGCTACAATCGCGTTTGACAGTGACACAACCTAATAAGTGTCCCGATATGTTTAGCGCCGTGTTATTTTTGCCTCTGTGTCAATTAGAGACGGATCTGCTGGATCTCGGCACTGGTGGAGAATGCGGGATGAGGATGCGGAGTAATGCGTTAAAGAAAGGATGTTCCTTTAGGCGGTGGAGGATTTTTTTTTTTTTTCGGCTGTTCAAAAGGTATGCTAAGCAACCACACACTGATATAAACACATCTACATCATAACACACACACACACACACATATATATATACACACACACACATACACACATATACACATCACACATTCTCAGTCGGGGGCTAAAGAGAGTGTTTAGGAAACCAGGCAGCCAGAGCCAAAATAGAGCGTGTACTTTCGAGTTAATAAGGTATGCCGGTGAGCAACTCTGGCTTGTGCAAGAACCCCTGGGGGATGGAGAGAGAGAGGGAGAGAAAGCGAGAGAGAGAGAGAGAGAGAGAGAAACAGATTGATTCATGGCTGCTCATAAACCCCCGCGGGAGATGCAACCTACTAGAAATTTGCCACCAAGGAAAATGTTCAGCCAAGTTCTCGCCGTCACACTTTGCCACGGGATGAATCTCACCTATGACTCTTACTTCTTCTGGAAGATACACCACGTCTCCCAGACTCAAGCGCACATTTTAGTGCTTATCTGCTCCCAGCACACAAACCTGTGCTAGCGCTAAGAAAAGAAAAAAAAACATGCCCACAAAAAACAGCTAAACGCTAAATGCTAAAGAGGCGCCCAATTATCTCACATCCAATTAAAGCTAGTAATAAAACAAAAAAACTGTGAATGCTAAGACCCTCATGCTCCTGAGCTTTAGCTAATACTGATAAACTGGAACCAATACAGCGCTAACACTGCTATTAAAGACAATCGGCTAAAAACTACGCTAACAGAAATGCAGACAATGTGCTAAAACCCTTAATAAAAAAGGCCTCTAAATGCACATAACACATGCACATAAAATGCTTACAAATTACTATAACCTTCTTATAAATGACTCTTCTAAAACAAAACTGATCAATAGCTAATAATATTCAACATTCTAACACTGATAATAAAAAGAATAAGATCATGCTACTAATAAAAAAAATAGATACGATATGAAAATGGTGTAACACTGCATACAAAAAGAAGTTTAAAGAGAAGCAACACAATGCTAACACTGCTAAACATAAAAACTATAGGGTACTAACATACATAAATGCTAAATATGTGTCCAATTATGTCTCATCCAATTAAAGCAAGCAGTATTCTAAAGGCTAAGACCCTTCATGCTCCCAGAGCTTTAGCTAATACTGATAAACTGGAACCAATACAGCGCTAACACTGCTAATAAAAACAAACGACTGCTAACAAACACAAACAGTACAGTACAGCTAAGAAATGATAACATGCCCATTAAAAGCCTAAAATGTGCTAAAACCCTTAATAAAAAGGCCTTTATATACTACTAACATTATATACTATTAAACTAATATTCACAAACTTTTATCAATAACTCTTATGAATAGCTAACAAGCTATAGGCTACTATAGAATAGTATAGAATAATACAGACCTTAGCAAAGAGGACACAAAACACAAATATTACAGTGCTAAGAAATGGTAACATACCTATTAAAGACTATGCTAGCACCCTTCATAATAATGCTAACAGTAAAAATAGATGCAATATAAAAAAGAGGTATCAGAGTCTTACCTAATTCTGATAGCCTGGAACCAATACAGTGCTAACACTGCTAATAAAAAAAACTGATGAATAGCTAAAAATAGACAATATTTTAACACCGATAATAAGAATAGGAATATGCTACTAACAAACAGAAACATAACAACTAATAAATGCTAACATTCTTGCCAGACATTATTTAAAAGATCAAAATAAATAGAAACATCACTGTGCTAACATTTCTATGCAAGATTATCGGCTACAAAAACAAACAGCACAATGCTAATACATGCTAACACACGTCAAATGCTATGCTAAAAATAAAAAATAAAACATACAATCTAAAAAATGGTGTGACACTGCATACAAAAAGCAGTTAAAGAGAAAGAAAACCATGCTAACACTGCTAAAAATAAAAACTATAGGCTACTAACATACATAAATGCTAAATATGTGTCCAATTATCTCATATCCAATTAAAGCTAGTAGTATTGTGAATGCTAAGACCCTTATGCTTGAAAGCTATATTTAATACTGATAAACTGGACCAATACAGCGCTAACAGAAATGCAGACAATGTGCTAAAACCCTTAATAAAAAAGGCCTCTTTATGCTACTAACACATGCACATAACAATGCTTACAAATTATTATAACCTTCTTATAAATGACTCTTCTAAAACAAAACTGATCAATAGCTAACAATAGACAATATTCTTACACTAAAAAAATAAGAAGGCAACTTTTATAACTATAACTATAAACCAAAATTTCCCCTCGGGGATCAATAAAGTATCTATCTATCTATCCATCCATTCATCCATCCATCCATCCATAAACTACGGACAACATTTCTCCCAAATTCCAATGAAAAAAAATTGTCATTTAGAGCATTTATTTGCAGAAAATGAGAAATGGCTGAAATAACAACAAAACAAAAGATGCAGAGCTTTCAGACCTCAAATAATGCAAAAATAAATAAATAAAAAAAGTTCATATTCTACAAAGTAGTTTTAAGAGTTCAGAAAACAATATTTGGTGGTTTTAAGAACCCTGGTTGGTTTTTAATCACAGTTTTTTTTTTTCATGCATCTTGGCATCATGTTCTCTCTCCTCCACCAGTCTTACACACTGCTTTTGGATGACTAGTTTGATGGCTTGTGATCGTCCATCTTCCTCTTGATTATATTCCAGGTTGTTTTCTTTAGATAGATTGTGGAAGCAGCTTCTTCACGGCAGCAGCGTTTTCTAAACGATAATTCAGTTTATGACGTGATCACCGCTCGTCTCCTGGTAAGTCTGTTATTTGTGGGTTATCGATTGGGCTCTGTCTGGCCGGACTGGCTGATATAAAAGCTCTGCTCTCTTTTATTCCACTGGGAATTCTCTCCAAACTGGTTTAGGCAGTGGCTTATTTACAAAGCTCCCCACAATCCAACAGCAACGTCTTACGGTTTCCTTCAGTCCTGCCAGCGGAACCGCGGGACCGGGTCCAGTTCATTCTGGCTCAGAACTCGAACTGCATTAAAAAAAACTCTACAAAAAATAAAAACTAGTCCCTCCTTTCTTCCGCTTTATTTATTTAGTCAATCGTCTGATTGATGCGTCTGAATTAAATCAGGGTACGGCGCCAGCATCTCTGGGGGGTGTGTGTGAATACACTTATTTATTTATTAGCGTGATTGATGTATGTGCATTAAAATGGATACAAACCAAAAACCTCCCAAGGGGCTTTACAGGAATAAAATATTTATGCATGTATGTCAGTTCTCATGTATGTATTTATGTATCTTTAGCTTCATGTGTATGTATTAAAGTAGAGCGTGAAATCAAAGTGTCTCGGGGGAGCGTGCTTTCCTTATTTATTTGTATAGTAATTGTGCTGAGTGTGAGGAAGCACCAGTGTGAAGAAATGAGACTTAAAACGAGAGAATAAACACTATTAAGGGTGTTTCTTATAGTTTTAGCTTACGTTTATTTGATTGGAGATGTTTCTGAACCCAAGATATTTTATTCGATGTTTTATCTTTCAGTAATCTTCGTCCATGCTTGTCCATGTTTCAGCAGGACAATACAAAACCACACGCTTCACACATTATATTATAATATAATATTATATAACATATATTTATATGTGACATTAAATCACCTCAACATACCTTTAGCAGTCCTTTAGTCCCCATGGGCAATGCTAAAATCAATATAGCAAACAATACAGCGAGTAGCAAGACTTTTACTCTTTTTTGTCTTTTTAACCAGACGTGGATATACTTTAGAGTAGTGTGAGGTGATATGAGTTTTAATGGGAGCCATGATGCTCCTGAACGCATCCCATCCAGGAGGAGGAGAAAAAAAAAACACTGACTGGCCACACACAAAAAAAACTGACCAATCAGAACCTTCTCAGTTTTGCATGCGCTTCATGAATATTCAAATTCTTTTTCTCACACCTGATTGAGTAAAAAAGCTTGTGTTACCTGTGTGTGCATGTTTGTGTTCACTTTTGGGCCACTCATTCTAGATTCTGCCCCCTATTTTCGGCCAGTTCTGCCTATGGTGCACTTTCCTTTCCCTCTCAGCCTATCACGTTAAGAAAATTTTAAACACGTCCCCTCCCACCTTTAGACGAACACTTAAACTTTATTCTAACAAAAAAAACCTCGTCATAAAACATTATTTTAGCATCACTAACGATGTTGTAAATCTGCGTAAAAAACTGTGTGGGTCGTGTCTATTTTTCTAGATTTTTTATTTTAAGTTGTACACTTCTTAGGGAGCCTAATTCTACTGTAAGTGAACAAGGGTGTCACCATGTTTTCCTGACGTGATCAATCATAGCACGGATGCCCACACAGGACAAATGTGATGTCATTATATACCTCTGGGAGCCACTGGATCCTGTAGACACAGTGCAAAAATGACGCATCCCACAAATAAATAAGCCCAGCGATTCAAAAAATTAGAATGCATTATTACACACATTATCAGCCACGAATATCAGGTTAAGTGTATACAGTATTTTAAGCTGAATGTAAGGTGGACGAAAATAGGGGACGGTTGTAATTTCACAGGTGTTGCCACTGGGGGCGCCAAAGTAAAAAAACTTTATTTTTCTTAAAAAAAAAAAAAACATTTTATTTTAAAGTCAAATGAGCGCTGGACTTTAATCTACACATATTTTTTCTAAAACAATCCTAAAATAAGAGAATCTAAACAGTCCACATAGTGTTTCTTACAATTGTTTGCTTGTATTTGATTATAGAGGGTAGGAACCCAAGATATTTCACGTTTTATAATATTAAAATGTCAGTTTCAATAGTAATATTTAACATTAATGACGGCGATGACAATATTATTGGCTGTAGAGGTAGAAATATGCAAATTTCAGCTTTTTTTTTGTTTTTAGTCTTCCTTTCGCAGTAGATGGATGAACAGATGTATCCATCGTTCCTGACACAGCACTAACTCGTATCTCCGCCCGTCCCCAGCTGTGTCTCGCCCCTCTTTATGTCCTCAGTTGGCCGGATGAGTGCAGGTCACGCCTCCTCTCCGACTCCTCCCCCTCCCCCCAGCCCTGCCCCTCCTCGCTCCATCTCCAGCAGTGCGCCAGCCGTCCACAGCGCCATCACTCAAACACCTGGCACCGCCACTCACACCCAGCAGGCACTGACAGCACCCGGCACTCACCGGTGCCGGCGGTTCAGTCCTGAACACGGCGCTCCCGCTGTACCGCTGATGTACGATCCAGCCCGGTCTGTTTAACATCTTTACCCTGCCACACTGAGAGTGACGGACAGCCCAGAGAAAACACCTATAATACAGAACCTATTATTTAACTACACGTATTAAAAAACAAGAGAGCACTTAAAAATGATGAGTTTCTTTAATGTTACCAAATTAAAAAAACCTCTGGAATATAATCAAGAGGAAGATGGATGATCACAAACCATCAAACCAAACTGAACTGCTTGAATGATTTTTTGCACCAGGAGTAAAGCAGCATAAAGTTACCCAAAAGCAGTGTGTAAGACTGATGGAGAAAGAGAACATGATGCCAAGATGCATGAACAAAACTGATTAAAAAACAGGCTAATTCCACCATTTTCTGCAAATAAATGTTTTAAATTACAATATTTTTATTTGGAATTTAGGAGAAATGTCTGTAGTTTATAGAATAAAACAACAATGTTCATTTTACTCAAACATAAACCTATAAATAGCAAAATCAGATAAACTGATTCAGAAACTGAAGTGGTATCTTCATTTTTTTCCAGAGAAACGATTTTATACAAGGTATAAAAAAATCAGAAAAAAAATATTACAGCTGCTATGTGTTTTATCTTTATGTAATTTATATGAAAATGATGTCATACAAACATCATAATTAAAAGAAAGGGAGCGGCATGCTGACTTTATTTCATCATCTCAAACATATGTACTTTCAATGCAGTTTTTTGACTCAATTAAATATTTTACTTAGATGTATAGTTAGCTATATCCTATCTAAATACACATTTACAGCATCAGTCAAATTACAGTGTGGACACGCCTTTTTCATAATGTTAAATGTTCTGCATTGTATATTAATACTAAAGTCATCCAAACTATGAAGAAACATATTTCTTTAGAAATTATTTAGTAAACCAGAATATGTTTTATTATATTTTACATTGTAGATGATCAGTAGTTTTGAACATCTCTGCTGGATTTTCTCAGACAGCTTTATGAGGTAGAGTCACCTGGAATTCAGGCTTTCAGTTAACAGCTGTGCTGAACCCATCAGGAGTTAATTACTTGCATTTCTTGTCTCTTAATGTAAAGTTTGAGAGCATCGGTTAAAGTAAAGTAGTGAAGAGGTAGAGTTACAGGTATACAGTGAATAGCTCTATTCACTCTATTTGAGAAATGTTCGAATCCAGATCATGAGAAGCAAAAACTATATAACTAAGTAAAGAATTAAAAAAAATACTTTAAGGAGAAATGAAAAAGGTCAGTCAATCCGAAAAGAAGAATTTTTTAAGAACTTTGAAAGCATCCTCAAGTGCAGTCCCTACAAAAAAGACCATCAAAAATTCTACGATGATGGAACTGGCACTCATCAGGACCGACAAAGGAAAGGAAGAGCAAGGGTTTTCTCTGTTGCAAAGGATAAGTTCATTTCATATTTTCAGTCGTATCACTCAGCTCTACCTGCGTGGTTTTAATGTTACCTTCTGGCAATTCAATAAAAGTTGTAGAGAAACTCTTTTTTTTAATGAGAAAAATAAACATTATTAAATAAAGTTTAATTCGCTGCCTGTCCGGTGATGATTTATTACTAACAGCGTGATGAATCCAGCGCTGCAGCACTGAGTTGATGTTTTTTTAATCAAACAAATGTAATTTATCAGCCTCTCTCTGTATCTCATTTGTCATTGGCTGCTGTTGTCCTGATGTTATTTTTTTTTATTATTCTGTATGGTGATGCAGATCCACCACCAGCTGTTCTGAGGTCAGGGAGTATTGAGGACTGATGGAGGTTCAGAGGAGCATGAAGGTGGAAAAGTGGAGCCACGAGAAAGGGGTTTCTGATATAGTGGCCAGCAGGGAGAGCAGTACACTGCTAAAAAAATACAATTCTATTAGTATCTGGTTTCAGATGGTTTCTAAACTGGTTGAAAAACTGTTAGCATGTTCACCTCCCAGCACTGGGGGGTCTTGGGTTCAAGTCCCTATCTGGGTGGAGTTTCCATGTCCTCCTCGTATCTGTGGGTTTCCTCCAGAGTCCAAAAACATGAAGATCAAGTAAATTGGATACTTTATAATTGTCCTGGTGTCCAGATATCGATTGGTTAGCTCCTCAGTGCCAATGCAGTCCTCCAGGTAGACAGTGGTTTCTGGTTAAGAGTATGATTCCTGCGATTGGCTGCCATTTCTCACCAGTGTGTGCAGGTTGAGTGATTGTGTTTGGGGGCCTAGAAAGACAAAAATCCACCATATAAGTGTAATTTTAAGTTAGTAAGTATTGTGATGACATCATCGTTATCGTGCACAACGTTCTTGATGATATCATTGTTATAGTGGACAACACGTCGTGATCATGCCATAGTTATCAAGAGCAACGTACCATGAAGATACAATCACGAGCAACGTATCATGATCATATTGTCATTTTGATCAACATATTGTCATCATGAGCAGTGTATCGTGATGATACTATTGTGAGCAATGAATTGTGATGATGTCATTGTTATTGTGAGCAACGTATAACGCCTATATCATTGTTATGGAGTACAACTTTTTCGATATCGTTATCGTGTGCGCAACGTCATAAATCATCATTATTATCATGAGCAGTGTATTGTGATTATATCATCGTTATCATGAGATAATCATGAGATAATCATGAGAGAATCATGAGAGAATCGTGTGATTCACACCCCTACTGGAGATGCTCAAACAAAACCATCCCTAATGTTGATCAAGAGCTAAACTGGCAAAACTCTTTGACCTGATTTTTACAGCTCTGTAGTATTGTTACGTTATACGCTAATATCACAGAAATGCTAACGTTAATCACAATGAATCACAGCACTAGCATAAAATGACATAAAACTAACCAGCAACATCTGATGACGATGATATCATTGTTACGTGCACAACATTCTTGATAATACCATCGTTATCACGAGCAACGTATCATGATAGCGTTATTCTGAGCAATTTTTCCTGATGATATCATTGCTATTGTGAGCAATGTATTGTGATGATACTATCATTATCGTTAGCAATATATTGTGATTATATCATTGTTACCGTGAGCAATTTATCGTCATTGATCATCATTTTAATGAGAAACATATTGCGATGATATCATTATCGTGCACAACATTTCTTGATGATATCATTATTTTAAGCAAATTATCGTAAAAATATTATCGTTATCATGAGCAACGTATTGTGAAGATATCAAGATTATTGTGAGATGCCCTATGATTCCCTTTCCTACTGGAGATGCTCAAACAAAACCATCCCTAATGTTGGTCAAGAGCTAAACTGGAAAAAGTCTTTGACCTGACTTTTACAGCTCTGCTGTAGTGTTACGTTATACGCTAATATCACAGAAATGCTAACGTTAATCACAAATGAATCACAACGCTAGCATAAAATGCATTGTGATATCATTCTGAGCAACTTATGGCGAAGGTATCATCATTATCGTAAGCGATGTCTCGTGATGATATTGTTGTCGTGGGCATCATAAGCAACATATCGTGATAATATCATCGCTATAATGGGCTGTCATGTGATTCACACCCCTACTGGAGATGCTCAAATAAACCCATACCTAATTCTGTTTAAGAGCTAAACTGGCGAAACTCTTTGACCTGCTTTTTACAGCTAAAATGCTAACGCTAATCAGTGAGGAATCAGAGTTAGCACACAGTAATAGCCAGTACTGGAGGTCATTTCTCGCAGTGATCAGCAGGGATTGTTTTAAAGTGAACAATGTGTATTGTTTTCTATATAATGCTGTATTATTATTATTATTATTATGCAGAGCGCTAACGGCTGTAGGTGTGGGCTGAGTGTGAAGCAGCTAGCAGCGCTAATAGCTTCTCTTTCTCCAGTCGGAGTGAGCAGAACCTGCAGCCTGTTCAGTAAAGAGTTTTCAAACTTTGTCACTTTTCTCTTCATTATCGGCGCCGGGCCGCCGCCGCGTTCCTCCCACCTGCCTGTAAATTGAGGTCAGGTACGTGCGAGCCCCTCGCCGGCTGCCGCCGCACCTCACTCCCCGAGGGCCGTGTTGGAACAGCCCTGAACGGTGCCACCGCCGCCGCTGCCGTCTCTCCGAGGTCGATTCTTTTTTTCTTTCATAAAGAGACCTAACGGTTTGCTTGTCATTTTCAGAGCGTCTGTTCGTGCTCTGCAGAAACAAAGCTACTGAACCTCCACTGAACTTCAGAGCTTCTTTACTGCACTGTAACATAAAACACACCTGAAACTGTTCTCCTTAGAGGAGAACTCTGGTGTAAAATGGACTTTAGTTGTAGTAAAACAGTTTATCCAAACACCCTTCAGACTGGGTGATACGGCGCATTAATTTACCGCGATAAATCACTTTTTACACCCTTATCCAAAGTATCAAAGTAGCTCCACACCTCCTTGTTAGAATCCGGAGAGCCCTATACTGCCCTACAAAGCAAAAAGGCAGTAACTGCATTTTTTGGCGAAAATGAGTTATTGTGTTTTTTGTAACATTCAAAGCATTATTTGTCATGTAACAAAATATCTCATCGCAAATGTGTGTCGTTTTGGAGAAAATTGGTGGGTGTTTGTACAGTAACTACAAAAACTACTAGTAAAGCAAAGCAAAAAGGCAGTAAACGCCATTACTGTATTCTTGCCTTGTAGCGTGACAGTTACTGTCATTCTTTGTTGTATCACTTCACGTAATAATTACGCTGTTGCCACAGCGATGTTACTGTTGCCATAGAGAACACCACGATTGACGCTGCAATTTTACTCTGTGAAACTGCACTTTCTTGTTACGATGGCCCAATCCAGAGGGAAAAAGATGGTGGAACTGGCATTAAAAAGAAAATATCCGGAGTATGGTAAGTAACAACAGCGAATGATTATGACTGATTAGAAACGTATCACAAAAGTTCCTGTCAGCGCTATCAGCTGTTTTCTGTCCGGAGACGTTCCGTGCCCCCTCCCACTCTCCACCCCGCCCCTACAAACTAGTTTATCCTCCCTAACTTTATATTATATGTTCTGTATCTAAGAAAACGTCTTACTTTACAATACACGCAAATTCACTCTAGGATCAGGTTCACGGCGAGCGCGGAGACCCGGTAAGTCGGTGTTAGTGACAGTGAGGCTCCGTGCTGGACCCGTGCTGAAGCTAGCTGGCTAACAAGCCTTCTGCGCCCGCAGCACGGTGTGCACAGCGGCACTGTCCCTCCGAGTGGCCGGGTCTCTGTGCTGTGCTCGGCTGGGCTCCTCACATATCACGGCTGAACTTTATATTTATATCTGAGTTTTCTCCCTCACCAGAAAGATCTGTGCTGGGAGGGGTTAAGAAGGGGGGGTTCTGTACACAGTTCTGTAACACTGACTGTAACCCCAATCTAACTTCTGCAACTCCAAGTCATGCACATTTTCTTCCATCCCATTTCAGACATGAAAAAAGAAAAAAATAGCCTCTTACCTTAAGTTATAATGGACCAAATCAAAATGATTACTTTTGCTAGTATTGACCCACGCCCTTGATTGGGCAGAGAAGAAGAAAGAGGGGGAGCGAACTCAGAGTATTTGGGATGGAGTTCGGGGCAGCTTCGCTGTAAAGCGTGAAGCCGAAGCCCCCCCTCTCATGAAAAGAAACATGAGAAGAGAATAAAATTAAAGAAGGAGGAAGATGGGGAGGAGGTGGGTGCGAGGTTTGTTCAATGAGTAGGTAGAGAGGAAGTGACTGTTTAAATAGGGATGGAAGTGGGAGGAGTGAGGGCGTGGCTCACTCCCAAAACTTAGTTATGGCACATAACTCCACGTATGTATTTCATCCTTTGCCCTTTAGTGTGCTCTTTCGCCCTCTTGTGACATAAAAAACAACATTTTTTAGACATATAATTTACACCTGATCACATATATCAGTCTACATATTCACAATGATTTGTGTATTACTTATATTATGTTTGGTTTCATCTAATTTAAAACGCATGTTTAAAGGATGCAAATGTATTTATTATTTATTACAGGTATTTATTTATTATTGTGTTGGCCTAATGAAAGCAATATTTTAGTCATAGGCCGAATTAATGTACAGAAGGTTCTTTTTAATAAAATGTTGTTCTTTCATTATCCCCTGTTTTTTGACAGTTGTATATGTAACTATTTATTAAATTAATATCAAATAAGCTTATTTACTCGTTTCTATCTATTTTTAAAAAAAATTATCCTGAGTATTCACTTCATTAATCACTTTTGTGTATTAGGTTCTGAAGGTCCGGAGTCTGAGGTGACAGGGGGTTCCGTGAAAAAGTATGTTTGTGTAGGCTATGACATTTTAAATCAACTTGAAAAACAACTTTGACGATGAACTTGTATTTCAGTGCATCCAGGTTAAAACTAGTGTATATTATGTATTGCAGATAATTCAGATGTGTTTGAGATTAATGAACATAAATTAAATAAGAATACACACTAAGTACACTCCCATAATAGGGCCATATAAAAATATGAACGCTGCTCAGTTGGCCCTTGATGCAGCTTGGAAATATTATATTTTTTTAGATGTGATAAACACCAGAAAAAAATCTGAGTGAACTATTAACACCTTAAATGGTTTAATTACATTAGCTGTGGCAACACTGTCTTGCAGGATACAAATGGTTCCAATCAGTACAACTCAAATACAACAAAACCCTAGCTATGACAAAAAAGGTTTTTGAAGAATATTAAGTTACTGCCTTCTTACTTGGTATGGAACTTTCGAAAGTAGGAGTAATACAAAGCAAAAATACAGTAACTGTAAAAAAGGGGTAAAATAAAAAAAATATTAAAATTACTGATATCTGCAAAGAATAAGGTTATATGGAGTAACAATACTGCCTCATGTCCAATAATCTACCTACAACTACTTGGGCTGGACAACAAGATAACTTTAAGGTCATTTTTCTCAGTTTGGTGCTCTGTGCAGTTACTGCCTTTTTGCTTTGTAGGGCAGTATAGACTATATGCTCGTCATGCTTTTATGATTCACGATAAATACAGATATGTAATAGTCATAAATCCCCAGCTGCCCACTTAAATGGACAAAAAAATAAAGCGTTGGCCCACTGCATGAATTTGATTAATGTAAGACATGCACATTTTACACATTTTAATCAAACATAAATTAGGCCAACTAAAAACATAAAGTGATTCTTTTTAAGTTGGTGTTTCTTTGATTTTACCAAATTGAAAACCTCTGGAATATAATCAAGAGGAAGACGGATGATCACAAACCATCAAACCAAACTGAACTGCTTTAATTTTTGCACCAGGAGTAAAGCAGCATAAAGTTATCCAAAAGCAGTGTGTAAGACTGGTGGAGGAGAAGAACATGATGTCAAGATGCATGAAAAAACTGTGATTAAAAACCAACCTGGGTTATTCCACCAAATACTGATTTCTGGACTCATTTTCTGCAATTAAATTCTCTAAATGACTTAAATATTTTTATTAGGAATTTGGGAGAAATGTTGTCTGTAGTTTATAAATAAATATAAATAAAACAACAATGTTCATTTTACTCAAACGTACACTTATAAAAAGTAAAATGAGAGAAATGTTGATGCCATTCAAGCATCACTATTTTTGTAGTTTAATGAAAAACCAAATACAGAGTAACATACACTCATCATCAAATAAATAACTGAACTCTTTAAACTATACTGAACAAACCATACATTTATACGAAGTGTGTCCGCCAGTTTCTGACACTCACTGTCAGTGTGTAATCATTCCCCACAGGCTACCTTAGATTCAATTATAGATCATGTTTAATGATTAACTGTTCTGTATTGTAGGCTGTAAGAACTAGCAACATTTTCTGAGCTGCAGTAGGACTATCGTGCAAAGGCATTTATATATCACAAATAACACACGCACAATTAAACTTAACTAAACTCACAATTTCGGCATAATTACTCCAAAAATTAACTCAGTATACATTAAACAGTGAACATAACAAATTGCCTCAAAATGATTTCAGCAAATTCACTTTATCCAGGTTTACAGTACGGGTAAACTAGCTTTAGCCAATGCTAATCAGTTCAAGCTTATAATTACGTGTTTGCTAGCTACATTTTAGCCTTGTATCTCCAGTTTAAATGAATTAAAGCAGTATTTTATTGACTGCATTTCTCTAGATTACCCATAATTCAGCAGGTTTGTGGAGACGGCGGGCGCGGTTAACGGTTATATATATATATATATATATATATATATATATATATATATATATATATATATATATATAAATGTATATATATATATATATATATATATATATATATATATATATATATATACATTTATATATACGTATCTATATACATTTATATACATATATATATATATATATATATATATATATATCATTATCTGAGCTTTTTTTCTCATTATTATTTCTCTCAGCATCTGAGTATTAGCAGTCTTTATTACCTAAATGAAATATAAAAACATTTCTAAATACACATCTATTATATACTGCTGGCCAGTATTAGTAATTGTTGTGCAAAGGTATTGATATAGCACAAAACATCTAATTATTTAAGCTAATTTACTTTATACAGGTTTATAGTGAAGGTTAAATAGATTTAGCCAATGCTAAATCAGTTTACGCTCCTAGCTACATTAGCCTTGTGTCTCCAGTTTAAATAAACTAAAGCATTAGTTTTATACATTTTTTGTACTGTGTTTCTCTAGATTACCCATAATTCTGAGGTTAACGCTCAGCTCGTACAGGGTTAAGTGTATTTGCACTTCTTCCAGCTGCATTAAAGTGTTAGCGCACTGTTATCAATTCCGCTAATACCAGGGCTAATAATGATGTTAGCGTTGAGTGCTAACATCGGAGCGGCGTGGAAATGAGCGTGTTTGTCTCGTGCGCGGCGTCGGCAACGCGGCACGACGTCATGAGTAATATTTGCAGTTTAACCTGAGCGGCCGGGCGCATAATTAGTCAAATTAATATTTAATCTGTCTGGAAGACTGAAGGACCGCCGCCGCCGCTGCTACAGGAAACTGGGTCACCCTCATATTACAGCTCGCTGCAGCTCACACACACACACACAACACACACACACAGGTGAACCACACACTCAACCTCCGCAAACGAGCCGGATAACATGCCAAACCATGTGCACGTGTGTTTAACGTGAATTTAATTTGTTTACAATAACCTGTGATCCGAATGTGATATATGAACTCCGCACATGATGAAACGGATCAGTGATCAATAACATTTACATACATGTAGAAAAACATCCTATAATAATATCTATAATTAATACATAATTATAACAAAAACAGGAAATTTCCCTGCTAACATTGTCCCCAGAAAATTACATGTATAAATGTGCACACAGAATAACTTTAAAATACATTTTATTATTAAGCATAACTATAAACTTAACCATGAAATATAAATATTTATTTTGTGGTGTGACTCCAAATCAAAATCCCATTTATGCTTTAAAACAGGTAGTCACATCTACAACAGGAAGTGACATCAGCTGGTTTCCTTCTGAAGATCAAGGGAATTGTAACGATGACTGAGGAGCTTATTCTCAACGCTCAGTCCCGTTACCTAAATTAATGCTTACATCTTATTGATTATCTTACTGAGACTGTATGCACAGTGTGCTCATGCTGTTATGCTGTTAGCATAGGGAGCTTTTGGGCATGATATGGAAGCCCTATTGAAAAACTTGATGAAAAGGTCAGTTGTTATTTGGTTTTGGAAAAAGTAACACATTCTGTTAAACTACACACATTTAGACCTAAACTTTATTCAGTTTATTTAGACCTAGACGCTATTTTTCATTTTTTTTTGCTAATTCTATTCTAAAAACTCATTCCTGTTATTTTATTATTATTATTATTATTATTATTATTATTATTATTATTATTATTATTATTATTATTATTATTATTATTTTATTTCTGTTACTCAAAACATACAAAGTAGGAGTGAGTTTCACTCTTTGGCCATCCAGAGGCGAGTATATCAGTGCGCCTTATAATCCGGAGTGCCTTTTAGTTAAAAAAATATGGTAATACATCTATATAATAAAACTCTGGAAAAAAACAAGAGAGCACTTAAAAATGAGGAGTTTCTTTGATTTTGCCAAATTAAAAACCTCTGGAATATAATCAAGAGGAAGATGGATGATCACAAGCCATCAAACCAAACTGAACTGCTTGAAATTTTGCACCAGGAGAAAAGCAGCATAAAGTTATCCAAAAGCAGTGTGTAAGACTGGTGGAGGAGAACATGATGCCAAGATGCATGAAAAAAAAAACTGTGATTAAAAACCAACCAGGGTTATTCCACCAAATATTGATTTCTGTACTCATTTTCTGCAAATAAATGCTCTAAATTACTCTAATATTTGTTTTTGGAATTTGTGAGAAATGTCTGTAGTTGTCTGTAGTTTATAGAATAAAACAACAATGTTCATTTTACTTAAATTTATACATATAAATAGCAAAATCAGAGAAACTGATTTAGAAACTGAAGTGATCTCTTTGAACTGAATTACTGAAATAAAAAAACTTTTTAATGATATTCTATATATTTTTTGCAATGCACTAGTAGAGCTTTAATATAGTATTCAATATTAATTTTATTATGTACAAAAAAAACATAAAAAGACAAATAAAGACACTGTTGTTTTTTTACTTTTTACTACTACTACTGTACATAATTTAAGAAAAGTCAGTTTTTAATGCTTTTTTAATCGCCGTGAATTAAAGCATGGCTGCTCTATAATAAAATGTATAATAATACATGGTCTTCTCTCAGTATCTGCCCGGCGTCAGAGCGACGTATTGACAGGAAGCAAACATCAGCTAGTGGCGCTCCCCGAGCGGCGGCAGAGAGAGGGAACAATATGGGTGGCGTGAATAATTCACCACTCCCGACACCCTCACATCTGCTGCAGCCCAAAAAAAGAAAGAAACTTCTCAGTTTTTATGCTGTTTTTTTAGAGATTCAGTTAAAGAAACAGCTCAGAATAAGCTGTAAATAAAGAGTGGCTAATGCTAACCGCTAGCTCCGGGAGAATGCACGTCTTCATTAGCCTAATTAATTCCCTTAATTCATTCCTATCGTTCCGTATTCTAACCTAACCTACATACCGAACGGGCCTGCAGTTAAAACTCTGTATTAAAATAACACCGCAGTATTAATCCGTCAGCATGTTTCTCCCGTCAGATAATAATTTACAGAGTTTCCTCGTGCATCGCTCTGCTGCTGCTGCTGCTGTCGTACGTTATGTAGGTCAATGCAATTCCACAAGTTGGTGAGTCATATTCCACATTATTATTCTGATATGGATTTTATAACAGATGAATGCAGACAGTGGTCTGCTCTATTACTTTTCTAAATATACAAAAAGAGGTTATTATTGCTATTATTAGCGCTTCCAGTTTCTGTGCAGTAGATGTTCTGAGTGCAGAGTTTAATCTGCAGACCCGCTGCAACGAGGCAAGCAAACCAATCAATTGCCCAGGGGCTCTGAGCTGGTCATGAATTGCATGCAAAGACAAGCTCCTCCCACTAGTTGCTGACAGTAGCCAAAGGGATGTACATTTCTAGACTCATATATTTTCCAGAATACTATATTTTCAGACCTCTATGTTAACAGAGTCCTATATTTTTAGAGTCTTATATTTTCAGAGTCCTATATTTTTAGAGTCTTTTAGTTTCAGAGTCCTATATGTTTAGGGTCTTTTATTTTCAGGGTCCTATATTTCCAGACCCCTATGTTTACAGGGTCCTTTATTAATAGAACCTTATGTTTACAGGGTCCTATGTTTCCAGGGCTTTATGCTTACAGGGTCCTATATTTCCAGACTCCTATGTTTCCAGAGTCCTATATTTTTAGGGTCTTATATTTCCAGATCCTTTTGTTTCCAGGATCCTTTATTTTCAAGGTCCTGTATTTCCAACCCATATATTTACCGGGCCCTATATTTGTAGATCTGTATATTATATAGAGTCCTATATTTTCAGATCCCTGTGTTTACAGGGTCCTATATTTACAGGTCAATTTATTTTCAGAGCTCATTACTTACAGATCCATATGTTTCCAGGGTCCTATATTTGTAAGGTCTTATGTTTACCAGGTCCTATGTTTCTAGGGTCCTATATTTCCAGACCCTTATTTTCACAGGGACCTCTACTTCCAGACCTCTAAGTTTCCAGAGCCCTATATTTTCAAATCCTTATATTCCCTGGATCCTATGTTTCCAGGTTTCTATATTTACAGGCCTCTATTTTCAAAGAACCTTATATTTCCTGGCCTCTATGTCTACAGGGTCATTTATTTCCAGTGTCCTATATTTCCAGACCTCTATTTTTATAGTGTCCTATATTTCCAGAGCCCATTGTTTCCAGGGTGCTATATTTCCAGAGTCCTATATTTTCAGATCATTATATTCCTATATTTTTCTTCCAGAATCCTGTATTCCCAGACCTCTATGTTAACAGTGTCATATATTTCTAGACCTCTGTTTCCAGAGTCCCATATTTCCAAACCTCTATATTTTCAGGGTCCTATATTTCCAGATCCCTATGTTTACATATTCCTATATTTTCCAATCCCTATATCTCCAGGGTCCTTTTTTAGCTTTATGTTTCTAAAGTCCTATATTCCCAGACCACTATGTTTCCAGGGTTCTATATTTCCAGATTCTGTTTCCAGAGTCTTATATTTTCAGATCCCCATATTTCTAAAATCCTATATTTATATACCTATATATTTCCAGAGTCATTTTTTTACATCCCTATGTTTCCAGGGTCCTATATTTCCAAACCTCTATATTTTCTAACCTCTATATTTCCAGACTCCTATCTTTACATTATCCTATATATCCCAGATACCTATATTTTCAGGGTCCTATATTTCCAGACTGCTTTGTTCCCCAGGTTCAATATCTTTAAGGTCCTATATTTCCAGAGTCATGTATCTGGACTAGGCTCTGTTTACAGGGCTGTATTTTTGTGTGTTCATAGTTGAGTTTAATTCTCCACACATGCTCATAAAACTCCGACACGCGTCTATAAATCTGATCCAGCTCTGATCAGGTTCTGATTCTGTGGTTAGATGAGTCTAATCTGAGCTACACGACACTTTGTCTCCAGTCCAGCTGTTGATTACTAACATCTGGCTCCGATGCAATTTTTCACTCTGAAACACAAAACGCTGAACAGCAGAGCCTATTTGTTCAGGCCCCTATGTGTAGAGGGTCCTATATTTCTAGGGTTCTATATTTCAAGCCGCTTATGTTTACCAATATATTTCCAGGGTCCTATATTTCAAGCCCCTTATGTTTCCAGGGTCCTATATTTATAGGCCCCTATGTGTCCAGGGTCCTATATTTCCAGAGTTCTATATCTCAGACCCCTATATTTCCAGGGTCCTATATTACCAGACCCATATGTTTCCAGAGTCCTATATTTCAAGCCCCTTATGTTTCCAGGGTCCTATATTTCCAGACCCCTAAATTTCCAGGATCCTATATTTCCAGGCTCATATGTTTCCAGGATCCTATATTTTCAGAGTCCTATATCTCAGATCCCTATACGTCAAGGGTCCTATATTTCAAGCCCCTTATGTTTCCAGGGTCCTATATGTCCAGGCCCCTATTTGTGCAGGGTCCTATATTTCTAAGGTTCTATATTTCAAGCCGCCTATGTTTCCCTCTATATTTCCAGGGTCCTATATTTCTAGGCCCCTATATTTCCAGGGTCCTGTATTACCAGACCCATATGTTTCCAGGGTCCTATATTTCCAGAGTCCTATATCTCAGACCCCTATATTTCCAGGGTCCTATATTTCCAGGCCCCTATGTGTCCAGGGTCCTATATTTTTAGAGTTCTATATCTCAGACCCCTATATTTCCAGGGTCCTATATTTTCAGGCTACTATGTTTCCGCCTGGATCCGGTTCAGCCGAGAGCACTGCCATCACACACCTACATGATTCACCCCTGATGAATTTTAGAAGAGAAAAAAACATAAAAAAACGAAATATATCTGTTATTTCTGAATATGTGGGAACATCTTCCTCATGCTGGTTGGAAACACATCCCAGGTGGCTCCCCATGAAGATGCTTGACAGAATGCCAGGATTGTGTAAAGCTGCATGAAGGCTAAGGGGAGCAAGTGAAGACTCAAAAATAGATGATAACATAATTCCCTGCAATTCCGTGTAATTTTCCTTTTAGTAGTGAAAACGCTGCTGGCTTTGAGTTGTTTTGAGTTATTGTGAATTGTGTGGAGCTCCTGAAAAGTTCAGATGAATCCAATTTCATCCAATCATCATCCGGAGAGTAGACGTCTCTTTTATTTCTTTTCGGAAACTTCTCAATTCATTTGAACTTTTTTATTTTTACTTATTTCTTATTTTTATCCCATTTTCTCCCCAATTTACAGAGCCAATTACCCAACACACCCAACATTAGGACTCCCCCTCTCACTAGTAATGCACTCAATTGTGCTCTCTTTTAGGGCTTCAGCAGCAGCTGATGGCAACCTGCATGAGTGGGATTCGAACCAGCGACCTCCTGATCATAGTGGCAGCGTTGGACATTTTTAACTTTTGAATATAAAATGTCAACATGCAGATCTGTGCTGTGGGTTCCATGCACACCGTTCCAGTAGGGATCCATTCCCATTTCCTATGTCCCCATGTTCCCAGCGTCTTATGTCCTCAGGGTCCTATTTCCCAAGGTCTTGGGTACTCAAGGCTTTATGTTCCTAAGTCACCAAGTCCTACAGGGGTTGGACAATAATACTGAAACACCTGTCGTCATTTTAGTGTGGGATTTTAGGTTTCATGGCTAAATTGGAGCAGCCTGGTGGCCAATCTTCATTAATTGCACATTGCACCAGTAAGAGCAGAGTGTGAAGGTTCAATTAGCAGGGTAAGAGCACAGTTCTGCTCTAAATATTACAATGCACACAACATTATGGGTGACATACCAGAGTTCAAAAGAGGACAAATTGTTGGGGCACGTCTTGCTGGAGCATCTGTGACCAAGACAGCAAGTCTTTGTGATGTATCAAGAGCCACGGTATCCAGGGTAATGTCAGCATACCACCAAAAAAGACCAACCACATCCAACAGGATTAACTGTGGATGCTGTAAGAGGAAGCTGTCTGAAAGGGATATTTGGGTGCTAACCCGGATTGTATCCAAAAAACATAAAACCAAGGCTGATCAAATCACGACAGAATTCAATGTGTCCAAGCTCTGCATGCCATTATTGATCCATTCTCACAACCATATCGTTGATGTTCAATAACCAAAAACGCATCTCTATTCTTGTCGATTTTAGTTTACTACATAATTTCAACAGACAAACTGTCCCTTACATTGTGCCAAAATGTCATGATGAACAGACCAATAGAAATACTTTAAAATGACCTGAAATAAACTATTTTTACATTGACTTCCATTGAAAGTTGAGAAGGTTTTTTCTCTCTCCTGTAAAGCTGCATTTTTGTAAAGTTTTGGAGATCATATGGACCCAAATACAGAATTCCTTTATACATTATTGCCAAATAACTATGAACTATGTCATCCTATGTCACCAGGGTTTTAAGTTCTGAGTGTCCTATGTTTTCATGGTATTTTTTTGTCTGTGTCATATGTTCTCAGAGACATAAGTATCCATAATCTTATCTTCTCTGGACCCTTTATTCCCAAAACTCTGTATTTTTAAGGTTTTATGTTTCTAGGGTCTTATTTCCCAAAGCCTTATGTTCTCACAATCCTCATTTTCTAAAGTCTTGGGTTCTCAGGGCCCTATGTTCTCAGAATCTTATGTTCTAAGGGACCTATTTCCCAATGTTTAATCTTCAATTCTGCATATGTTCACAATATCATGGTCCTAGGTTTCCTGTTTACTGTAACCCAAAGTAACAGATTACTCAGAAATTGGCAATTATAGGGGCCCAACCACTGCATTACATGTTCTTAGGGCCCTGTATTACCAGGTTATTGTATTCCCAGGGACAATTTAATGTTATTTTCATACTGTGAGCCATACAGTACCATTACCTGCATTTAAGAATATGAAAAAAGATGAAGATTATGAAGAAAAAACTATTTTAGATTCCTCCTGTTTAGATTAACAGTTTTGAACATCTCTGCTGGATTTTCTCAGTCAGCTTTATGAGGTAGAGTCACCTGGAATTTAGACTTTTTACTTAACAGCTGTGCTGAACTTATCAAGAGTTAATTACTTGCAAAAATACGGTATTCAAAGAACCCAAATACAAAATAATTCTAAAACTTCACCACATCATCACTGTCCAGTCCAACTCAATCTTTAATGAAGGAAAAGCTTCTATACACAGATAGCTGCCCAGAAACCTGTCAGGAAATTTGTCCAGGAAAAAAAAATCACAATTTAGTCATGTAGATTTCTTCCTCATTCCTAAATAGGTTCCGCAGGGACGCGTCTTCGTAGACGGCCTGTTGATAAACACACAAAGCGATCAGTGTTTCAGCCATCAAAACACTCCGGCGTTCAGCACAAAAACCTTATTCAAACCATTACAGCCTGACGAGCGGCAGAAACACCGGAGCCTAAAGAGCTGGATAATTGTGTTTATTGGAAAATGCATCTGCGCCTGAAGACCGACCCGTACATAATCCACGCCTAAAACACGCAGGATAATGACTGTAATTATGAAAGGGCCTCTCTGAGGGAGGCAGGCTGGCTGGCTGGAGTGGCTGCTGCCACCTCTGTCCTGCCTGCTGCCACAGCTGCAGCTAAGGCAAAGCGATGACGTCACCCTCCGTCCTTTCATCTGTTGGAAAGAACAACGACAAGCTAACGAGAGCCCGGCAGCCTCCGAAACCAGTGTGCTCTCTCTCTCTCTCTTTATTTCTCTCTCTCTTTCTGTCTGTCTTTCTTATTCATTCTGTCTCTCCATCTGACTCATATGGATATTCATAGCTCTGTCTGAGTGCTGACGCTCGATGCCGTTGTTGTTAGCAGCTCTTCACGAGGGTAAAAAATCTGCACCAAAAGTGTTCTTCAGCTGTAGAGCTGCTTATATATAGTGGTTATTTAGGAAAAGGTTTGTCCGTTCTGTTCAACGCTTTAAAACGAGGGTTTTCCATCTTTTTCTTAACCCTTAAAACTCTACAGACGGATTTTCCGTCCAAAATCACACCTTGTGTTCTCAGCTTAATTACTCAGAAATCCCTTCACACATAAACCTAATCCATATATGGTTAGAAAGGGCGGAGCTTACTCTTTCTAAAAATATAAAGATGACATCCGTGTGCGGTAAAGCTAAATCTACCAGAAACCCATTGAGAAAAACATAAACTAAATAAGTGAAAAATCTCCTTCCAAACATATTTATATGATGTTTCAAACCAAATAATATCAGTCAAAAGTGTCCACAAAAGGTGTGAAACTACCTGCTGTACTCAAACTAAAGCTAGGTACTTACCTATATAGTTTTTATTTTACTTGAACATTTTTACTAAGTAGTTATTTTGCACTAAACTAAAATTGTATTTATTTAGACTAAAAAAAAGTTTACATTTTTGAATATATTGTAATTTTCTTTGTGAGTCCTGATACTGAAAATACTGAAAGGCATGGTCTGCTCTGAGTGTCAGGTTTTTAGTAATTTAATCCTAGAGGTGTGATTATTGATTATCAAAAAAAATAAATAAATAAATAACACTACCTAATGCTGTTTCTCCATGTATTTTATCAAAGTAATAATTAATAAGCCATATAATTAACCATATCTAATCAATATTCTTATGCTTTCTTTAACTCATAAACACTCTAGTCTAACCATTTTTGAAAAGATATCTAAGGTGTGAATATATGTAAAGTCTATACATTCAAAAATAAGTAAAAATTAAGTAATAATAAAAAAGGACATTTTGAGCAAAACATGATTAGTTCCAGGAAAATATAAAACATAACAATTCTGCTTCCTTTTACATTTTAAATGATTATATTTTTGAGCAGCCGTATGTCTTCTGGAGTAAAAGAGATCAGGGCATGAGTCTGTCTGATATAATTACTGTGTTATAAGACCTGAAAGAGGAACTGAAAACAAACCCACCTCTGTGTGTAAGTAACTACAGGTTTAAATAGGATCTCGGGTGGATTTGGCGTTTTACAGAGACTCTAAGACTAGGTCAGTATAGGCTGAACTGCACTTAGCAGGTTCAGCATTATTTCACATGTTGTAAAGTAAAATATAACATTGCAAAGACTGTTATTAGTGAGTTATGGAATAAGACCTTCTGCAATTAAACAATGCAATGAAATAAAAATAAAACCAGATTTTTACTAAGTCATCTTTATGACATTTGAGACCTAAGAGCATGTCATATCTAATACATTACATTTTTAAAACCTGTAATTTGCTTTCTAATATGAATTTTAAATAAAGGCTATTAAAAAGAGTTTGTCTTTTGTTGGTGTAACTGTCTTTCTGCTAGATTTTGGAACATTGCTGCAATTGGATAGAGCAGAGAATAGTGTTTTTACAGAGAGTGGTTTCAGTAAAGATTAGTGAAAAGTTGGTATACAGTTAGTTAGCATCATGCTATTAGCCGTGTAGCTCCAAATTCTAGACATAAAGCTTATCGACTACCCTGAGAAGAAGGAGGGGAGGTGTGGATTTGATTTTTGGCCAAATCATTACTTTAATCTCGTAGCACTCTACTTTCTTTTCTGATGTGAGGAGAAGAGTGGGGGAGGCATCCATCAAATCAGCTGAGATCGAAGATGCTAATTATTTGTGGTGTCTCACTGCAGCCAAGCAACGTGATGATGGTTTTAATATTAGAGTCCACATGTGGAAAATAAGCTGTATAAATAAGAACATATTGGATCTACTGTTTGAGAAATGTACTGTAGCCCAACTAGTTTTGAAATATATATCATATAGTAAATATATAAGATAAAATTTTGCTAACGATGGCTGTGTTCAAACACCAAGGTTTAGATGTTGTTTTCATTCCAGAGCATGATGAATGTGGGAACAAGTAGTAAATATGGACCAAAAGCGGAAAAATGTCTACTTTGGTATCAAGATGGAGCACCAAACCTCTTTAGTGAAAGTTCTACCAGGAGAGTCTTCGAAGACTCTATCTTACAATTACTATATGTTCCAACACCCAAATTTGGCCTTCATCATCATTTTAGAGCAGGATGAAGGTGGGAAAAAATAGTAAATATGGACCAAAACCAGACAAACGTCTAGTTTGGCATCAAGGTGGAGCATTAACCCACCAAACAATTCACTAAAGCTTTGGTGAAAGTTCTACCAGGAGACTCAAATTCCAGGCCATTTCTGTTCCTGTCCAATCACCAGCTTCCATCTATTTTTAAAAAACGAATTTACACTTTCGCTTTGCTGCCTTCAAATGTTTAAGTCTTGTCCTCTCACATCTTCCTTGCCATTACCTCCAGGTTACCTCCATCTAGTTTTCTGGGACATAGGCTCCGCCTCATACGCTCTGCCAATCAGGTCTTGCCCAAAGAGTTTCAACATCCAGATTTAGACACTGTTACCAGATTTTAGGCTTTGGCATCAAGGTAGAGCGCCAAACCTCCAACCATTTCACTAAATTAAAGCTTTAAGGAGATCGGGAGCCCGAGAACGGGCGTAAAAATAAAAACGGGCAGAAACTGAATTCACGCCGAGTTCAACAGAGAGAGAGGGGAGACAGGGGAGGAAAGTAAACAAAAGCTTACCAGAGAAACAACTTTAACTACAATTACGATGATCTAACCATGCTGAAAAAAAACAGCTTGTAGAAAACTGGGTTTTTAGGAATTTCCTGCCGCCAGAGAAGCGTTCAGGCCATGCCGATGAGACAGAACATACGAAAAGATAACAGAGCATCAGCTTTATCTCAAACACTTTGCCACTACTTCTGCCGATGTGTTTGTGTTCTCATCATCCTCTTGTCTTCTGTCCTTGTTCTTGTTCAATAGCTTTCCAGCGTTTCTAACCCCCAGTGGACGGCATGTGGAGGCATGTTTGCACATAACGCTGTGTATACACACACATACACACACACACACTCCAATACACACGTACATACAGGACGCGAGTGTATGCACAGCTTGGCGAGCTCAGCGTCGAGCCCGAGCTCTGCACTCCTGTTGAAATGGGATCGTCCGCGGTGAGAGCGCAATCTGTTGTTTACCTTTCGCGCGATCTGTATGTCATCGGCGACATTTCCAAAAGGACGACTGCGGCGGAAAATCGCCGGCAAACAAACTCACCGCGTCTTCACCGGCATTTCTCACCGGTTTACGGCCGCCTGACGACAGTTTCATTACGGCAATTTAGCAGCGGCAGCCATACAGCACCGTACAGTTCAGAACCATAATTAACTCTGCAGCACTTCATTATGCACTGTGGCCACTTTATTGGAAACACCTGCCTACTGTATCTACTGTACCTTGTGCTTCCAATCACAGGTTGGCCACTTTATTGGAAACACCTTCCTATTGTACCATGTGCTTCTATACTTACTGTGGCCACTTTATTGGAAACACCTACATTACCTACTGTACCTTGTGCTTTCACTTATTGTACAATGGCCACTTTATTAGAAACACTTGATTACTGCATATAGTGCTTGTATTTACTGTACAATGGCCACTTTATTAGAAACACCTACCTACTGTATCTACTGTACCACATGCTTACATTCACTGAGTGGACACTTTATTGAAAACACAGACCTTACTGTACCTTGTGCTTCCACTCATTGTGTGGCCACTTTATTGGAAACATCTGCCCCATGGTGCTTGTGCTTACATTCACAGGTTGGCAAATTTATTGGAAACACTTACTGTGGCCACTTTATTGGAAACACCTACAGGTACCTACTGTACCTTGTGCTTTCACTTATTCTACAATGGCCACTTTATTAGAAACACCAACTTCTGTACGTACCTTGTGCTTCTACACTTACTGTGGCCACTTTATTGGAAACACCTACCTACTGTACGTATCTTGTGCTTCTACACTTACTGTGGCCACTTTATTGGAAACACCTACAGTACCTACTGTACCTTGTGCTTTCAATCACTGTACAATGGCCACTTTATTGGAAACACAAATCTAGTGTATCTTGTGCTTCTAGACTTACTGTGTCCACTTTATTAGAAACACCTATCTACTGGCCACTTTATTGGAAACAGTTACCTACTTTACCTAGTACTTCCAATCACTGTACAATGTGGGGTAAAACACTTGTTGTACAATGGCCACATTATTGGAAACACCTACCTGCTGTACCTTGTGCTTACACTGACTGGTTGGCCACATTATTGGAAACATCCATTGTGCACTGTTTATAGGGGAAACAGATACAGATTGAGGCTACAAACTTGTTTTCTTTGTATTATTTGAGGTCTGAAAGCTTTTCTGCATCTTTTATTTATTATTTCAGCCATTTATCATTTTCTGTAAATAAATAAATGCTCTAAATGACTTACATATTTTTATTTGGGATTTGGGAGAAATGTTGTCTGTAGTTTATAGAATAAAACAACAATGTTCATTTTACTCAAATATAAACCTATAAATAGGAAAATCAGAGAAACTGATTCAGGTGAAACTGGTGATTTTTGATGTTAAGCTGTAATCTGTAATGTATCTCGAGTCTAAAACCAGATTTTCCTCTATGGTATATTGAATAATGCAGGTTCTGAGCAGTGGGTTATTCAGAGTTAGCGTTATACAGTCCTGCGGTTTCACCGGCATGAACTTCGCTCTGATATCGTACACTCGGCTTACCATCGTCACGGGAACCATATTCCTTCTTCTTCTTCTTCTTCAAAGGCTTCATGTATAATTTGCCATCTGAGTCAGTCTGCAGTCGTTTGACTTCAGTCAGACTGCTTAATTGGCCCAAACACATCCCACATATTACCGAATAAATTACAGAGAAATCCACCAACTGAGAGCAGCATCGCCGAGGCGCCGGCCTAAACTTTAATACTCCGCATTCAGAACACTGGGTCAGACTCCGCCAGATAACTCACTCACACACTTTACAGACGATTTGTCAAACGTGGGAAACGACTACATTACAAACTCACACTAAACGTACGTAACGTCACGTGACTGAATGGAATTAAAGAGCCAATATCATAGTAAAAAACGTCGGTTGTAGTAAAGAAGCTCTGAAAAGGTTAAAAACATCCATAAATCTCATATACAGTATAACGACATAAAGCTATACAATAAATATAGCACATTTTGGACACATCATTTTTATTAAGTCATGAAAAAGAGGGCATTTTTCTTATTGTGTGAGATTAATCACAATGACACTAAATTCAATTATGTAATTAATCACAATTACTTCAGAAAATGTTTTGTTTTTGTTTTGGCTACGTTAAAAATGAGATTTGTCACAGTTGCAAGAAGTAAAATGAAATAAAGATTAGAAGTAAAGATTAATTACACAAACCTAAACAATCATTTATGATTAATTGCACATGATTACAATTAAATAAGAAAAAAATATTTCATTCATTACAACTGCACAATCTGTTTACTCATGAATACTAAAAAATTATGTAATTATCTGAAAACAATCACAGTATTTTTCGCACAATAAGGTGAACTGGATTATAAGGCACATTAAGCGACACTAGTAAGGAACAGGGGCTTCTCGCCAAGTAAACAAACCTATATATATATATAGATTTTCTTTTAAAGTTAAACGAGTGATGGATATTAATCTACACATATTTCTCTCCTAAAAAAACTGTTTATTTGTGTGAGTTAAGCACTTCTGTTTATTTACAGTAAGCTTAGATTTACAGATTTCCACTAAGGCTGGGTGCAGCAGCATTAGCATTAGTGGCTAACCGCTAGCACTAGCCGCCTGACAGCGCTACGCTGAGGAACCCTGAGTGTTTACAGTAAGCCAGGGCGATATTAGTTAGAGGCTCGATCCATGTATGTTGTTTTAACACAGTAAACACACAGACTACAGTCCAATATACTCACCCCTGAACAGTGCACTTGGTGCGGTTAGTGGCTAGTGCTAATACTGCTCCAGCAGTGCTAGCTGGGGTTAGCAGCAGGCTACTGGCCGATAATACTCACCTCGAAATGGCAAAAGAGCTAGCGCTTAGCGCAGTTAGTGGCTAATGCTAATACTTTACAGATCGCTAATAAGTGGGTAATAAGATGGTAATATTATGGTAACAAGTTGTATTTTTGTAATTTAAATATCATTTCCTATTTGTTACTGATTAATAAATCAGTAATTGTGGAGATGTAACAGCTCTGTAACATTTGGGTTATAATATAATGATATAAAGGTAACAAGTTGTATTTACACATTAATTAATTGATCACTTTGTATTTGTTGCTAAAAAATAAATAAAAATAAAACAAGTAACAGTAACAAGTAAGTTATGACATGGTATTATTATGGTAACAAGTTGTATTTATTATTAAGTATTTTCTAATGTTCTATTTGTTACTAAATAAAAAAAAATCAGAACGAGTATGTATTTAATTTGTAAAATTATGATTTTTTTTTTACATACTTCCTACTTATTACTTCTACTTTTTCATGGATAATAACTTAATATTTCAGTAATACTTACATTTTAATGATACTATTTACATGACTTCCAACAAAGGAAGATCTAGTAAATCTAGTAGGCCAAGCAAATTGTGGAGAAAATGGGATGAAAAAATGAAAGTAAATAATTGAATGAAGGAATGACATTTTTCAGACCTGTAAGTATAACTCTCTAAACTCTCAGTGTTTTAAATGGTTTTAATGAGTTAATAAAATAGGATTCACTTCAAGGCTTTTCTTTGACTGAAACTGCAGTTTGATCTTTCTTCAGGATCCCGAGGTTCCGGCGTTCCTGAAGTCTCGTAATTAAAATAACGGAACCGAGCATCTGAGAAAGCGAAATCTCATAATTAAAGACGGAACGCCTGAAAGAAGAACCCAAACCGAGCTGCGGTTCAGATAACGGAAACACGCGAGTGGCGTGACAAAGCGCCGTCATTAGCGCCGAGTCGTACGGAACCGGGTTCTGCAGAAGCTGGATGAGAACCGTGAACTCACGTCACCCTCCTGTGGTGAGTATACAATAACGTAATGGCAACACCTAAGCAACCACTAAGCAAAGATACAGAAACTGCCTAGCAGTTATTTAGAAAAACCTTACCACGCCCATAAAATATTAGAACAATACATTTATGTGAGCAAACCCTAAAACTATATCATGTATGTCATGATGTGCTTTAGCAACACCCTAGCAACCACCTAGCAAAACCACAGTATCAATCACCTGTAACAACGAGCTAAAGAAGCACCAACTTGCAACCATGCAGGGATACCTTGAACCTTAGCAACCACCAAAACTACCACAGCAACTTCGATCACCTTACCAAGACCAATTAGAATCATAGTAACTTTGCTAGCAATTATCTGGAACATCTTAGAACCTGGAACACCACAGCAACCACTTGGAAATAGAAATTCTACACACTCACCATAGTATCCACTCAGCAATACCATAGTAAATATGAAGTACAATTAGCCTGAACTAACAATAAACCTTAGCAACCATAAATGAATATATCATGACTTGTCTGGCAATGCCACCTAGCAACCACCTAGCAAAACCATGGTAAGTGCCTAGCAATAACCTGGAATAGCAAGCTAATGAAGCACCAACTTGCAACCAATGATAACCATGACCTTGAACCATAGCAACCACCAGAAATGCCACAGCAACTTCTTTCTTAGCAACCATAAGTGAGTATATCATGACTTGCCTAGCAACACCCAAGCAACCATTTAGCAAAACAATGGTAAGTGCCTAGCAATTACCCAGAACAGCAAGCTAATGAAGCACCAACTTGCAAGCAAGCATGAATTAAACCTTCAACCTAAGCAACCATAAGAGCCACCTTAGCAACCACCAGAAATACCACAGTAACTTCTATTACCTATCAACATCTACAAAGACCCTAGGGACTGGCTAGCAATTACCTTGAATAGCTCACACTGCACAGCAACCAAAGCAGCCACTGGAAGTCATGGCAACCACTTGCACCATGCAGCAACAGTGAATGTACAATACATCTACACTACATTTCAGTGTGCACCTCAGTTTTGTACTTTGGTGAGTGATTTGATGACCTGCCTAACAACCGCTACGCATCTCCATACCAACCACCCAACAAGATCATAGCAACGGGTTAGCAATCACCAGGAACACTTCTGCAATCCCATGAAGCACCCATTTAGCATGAACTAAGTTTGACCCATAAGAGCCACCTTACCAAGTAGCAACTTAGCACCCTGATTAGCGCCTTAGCACTACCCAGCGCCTGAACAACTTCCTGGAACTGATAACCGTGTATTCCCCCAACACCTGAGTGGATCTCTCAGGGGACAACAGTGGAAAATATCAGAAATTTCTGGAAATATCACCAATATCAGGACTGAATCAATCATCTCATTCTGTTCCTGAGATAATAAGAAAACTTCTTCGACCTTCTGACCCACAGAGGACATCAGGCATCCTAAATGATTATGACATAAAGCAGCATAAATAATAAAAAAAAAAACACTAAAGAAAATATCAGGTACTGTAGATATTTAAGGAAGTGTCAACAAGACCATCCATCATCACTGTAATGTTCTGTAATGTTCACCTCTGGATATTAGAGATAACAAGGAAACAACAATCACTTTTTTGCGGTTCCGGGTAAGAAGGGTAACGGTTCTGGTGGCTTTTCCAAGAAGACGTGGTTCCATACAGAAAGACTGAAGGATCTGCCTATTGGCTAGCAGTAGTGATGTCAGACCCTTAACTAGCATGCTAACACTGTGGTTAGTGGATGTTAGTGGAGCCCGGTCATTGACATACTAACACTGCGGTAGTGACATTGGATGAACTTGATCCCTGGCATGCTAACACTGTGGTAGCGATGTTGGTGGAGCCCGGTGATTGGCATGCTAACACTGTGGTAGTGACATTGGATGAACTTGATCCCTGGCATGCTAACACTGTGGTTGTGATGTTGGTGGAGTCCGGTCATTGGCATGCTAATGTCTGTGGTAGCGTTGTTGGTGGAGCCCAGTCATTGGCATGCTAACACTGTGGTAGCGATGTTGGTGGAGCCCGGTCATTGGCATGCTAACACTGTGGTAGCGATGTTGGTGGAGCCCGGTCATTGGCATGCTAACACTGTGGTAGCGATGTTGGTGGAGCCCAGTCATTGGCATGCTAACACTGTGGTAACCGATGTTGGTGGAGCCCGGTCATTGGCATGCTAACACTGTGGTAGCGATGTTGGTGGAGCCCGGTCATTGGCATGCTAACACTGTGGCAGGGATGTTGGTGGAGCCCGGTCATTGGCATGCTAACACTGTGGTAGTGACATTGGATGAACTTGATCCCTGGCAAGCTAACACTGTGGTTGTGATGTTGGTTGAGTCCGGACATTGGCATGCTAAAGCTGTGGTAGCGTTGTTGGTGGAGCCCAGTCGGCAGCATGCTAACACCGTGGGACAAGCATGGTCGCTGGCATGCTAATGCTTTTGCACTGATGTTGGATGAGCCTGATTGCTGGCATGCTAACAGTATGATATTGGATGATCTCTCTAGTGAATTACCTTGGGGACCAATATAACATCTTTCTGCACAGTTCTGCAGTTTGCATTGAGTTCGTATACTCGTTCCACAAGTTAGCATGCAGAACTGGGACAGGATACATCTGATAATGTTTACCGGCAGGGTACAATGTACTTCACGGTCCTGATTTAGCAACACTGCAAATGGAAAAAGAAAGTTGTGGGATTGTACAGAACGGCTTTGTTGAACTTTCGTAGGCTGAAATGCACTGGAATTCCTAGAAGGTAAAGAGCAGAGGACAGAGGGAACTCCAGGAACGAGTGCAGGAAAGTGATGTTGTCAGGAGGAGTGATGGTGGAGATGAATGCTCAGTGCTGGAATGGACTGTGCCGGTTCCGTACGTGACCCGGCTGATTCCGCTAACTGGGGGGAGGCGGCTCTGAGTCGGTCGGCCCAAACCTGTTGTGACAATAAGAAAATGCAATTGTCAAACCTGGAAGGCTGTTCCCCCTCCCGCTGGGTAAACGCCGCGACAAACCGTCAGGAGTCTTTACCGCCAACATCTCTGTTCTTTATATATTAATATGCAACTCGCCCACTCGCTCTCTCTCTCGGTATTGCTCTGTTTTACTGTCTCCCCTTACGGGAAGAAAATATATGTCCCAATATATTAACTATTTATGGAAAATATGGAATTATTTAATTTCACAATTTACAAGTTGGAAAGATTCACAAGTTCAATATTTTTTATGGATAAAGTATGTGCTACTGATTAATATGTGACTGACAAAATATCAGATATTAGATTTTTAAAAAATACTGAAAATATATAGGCTAATATATAGTTTTATATAGTAATTCATATATAAAAAAATAAGGAATTTACGCTTTTCATATATTGTATATATGGGAATGTAATATATACAATATATTTACTCATGTATGTTAATATATTTAGTATTATATGTAGCAATATGCCTACTTATATTTTTAACCGTATATATTACTATATAACTACTATATATTACCACATATATAGTGTTGTAGTGAACGATATATTTTACAATACACTGAATTATATATTTATGCATACATATTTCCATATAGTACCTGTACATGTACCATATATTACCACATTTGCAATGTACTTAATTATATATTGAACAATAAACTTCACTATATATTCAAAAAAATACACATACCATATATTACCACATATATCATAATGTATTTTATTATACATTGAATAATACACTTCACTGTATATTCAAGAATATATGTATACTACTTAAACAGATAAAGGTTTGTTTAAAGTTCAGGAGAACATCAACATTAAAGAGTTCCATCAGTATCACTTGTGCCATCACACAGGCTGTAGCTTGTGCTTTTGCAGTCTTCCAACAAGGGGCTGAGACAGAAGTGGTGGTGCCTCCCTTCACCAGTTTCATCTTATAAAAAAGGAAGAAAAGGACAAATAAACAAACAATGATCACCAGCAACACAATGCACAAGTGTTGTTACAAGTGGGTCAGAATACTCTTAGATTAAAGCTAGGTTAGCTAGTTGAATTAAAGCTAGGCTAGCTAGTTAAAGCTAGGTTAGCTAGTTGAATTAAAGCTAGGCTAGATATAGTTAAATTACAGCTAGGTTAGCTAGTTGAATTAAAGCTAGGCTAGCTAGTTAAAGCTAGGTTAGATAGTTAAATTAAAGCTTGGTTAAATAGTTAAATTAAAGCTAGGGTAGCTAGTTAAATTAAAGCTAGGCTAGCTAGTTAAATTAAAGCTAGGCTAGCTAGTTAAATTAAAGCTTGGTTAGCTAGTTAAATTAAAGCTTGGTTAGCTAGTTAAATTAAAGCTTGGTTAGCTAGTTAAATTAAAGCTAGGCTACCTAGTTAAATTAAAGCTAGGTTAGCTAGTTAAATTAAAGCTAGGCTAGCTAGTTAAAGCTAGGTTAGCTAGTTGAATTAAACCTAGGCTAGCTAGTTAAAGCTAGGTTAGCTAGTTAAATTAAAGATTAGTTAGCTAGGTTAGCTAGTTGAATTAAAGCTAGGCTAGCTAGTTAAAGCTAGGTTAGATAGTTAAATTAAAGATTAGTTAGCTAGGTTAGCTAGTTAAATTAAAGCTAGGCTAGCTAGTTAAATTGAAGCTTGGTTAGCTAGTTAAATTAAAGCTAGGCTAGCTAGTTAATTTAAAGCTAGGCTAGCTAGCTAGTTAAAGCTAGGTTAGCTAGTTGAATTAAACCTAGGCTAGCTAGTTAAAGCTAGGTTAGATAGTTAAATTAAAGATTAGTTAGCTAGGTTAGCTAGTTAAATTAAAGCTAGGTTAGCTAGTTGAATTAAAGCTAGGCTAGCTAGTTAAAGCTAGGTTAGATAGTTAAATTAAAGATTAGTTAGCTAGGTTAGCTAGTTAAATTCAAGCTAGGTTAGCTAGTTAAATTAAAGCTAGGCTAGCTAGTTAAATTAAAGCTTGGTTAGATAGTTAAATTAAAGCTAGGCTACCTAGTTAAATTAAAGCTTGGCTAGCTAGTTAAATTAAAGCTAGGCTAGATATAGTTAAATTAAAGCTAGGTTAGCTAGTTGAATTAAAGCTAGGCTAGCTAGTTAAAGCTAGGTTAGATAGTTAAATTAAAGCTTGGTTAGATAGTTAAATTAAAGCTTGGTTAGATAGTTAAATTAAAGCTAGGCTAGCTAGTTTAATTAAAGCTAGGCTAGCTAGCTAAATTAAAGCTAGGCTAGCGAGCTAAATTAAAGCTAGGCTAGCTAGCTAAAGCTAGGTTAGATAGTTAAATTAAAGCTTGGTTAGATAGTTAAATTAAAGCTTGGTTAGATAGTTAAATTAAAGCTAGGTTAGCTAGTTAAATTAAAGATTAGTTAGCTAGGTTAGCTAGTTAAATTAAAGCTAGGTTAGCTAGTTGAATTAAAGCTAGGCTAGCTAGTTAAAGCTAGGTTAGATGGTTAAATTAAAGATTAGTTAGCTAGGTTAGCTAGTTAAATTAAAGCTAGGTTAGCTAGTTAGTTAAATTGAAGCTTGGTTAGCTAGTTAAATTAAAGCTAGGCTAGCTAGTTAATTTAAAGCTAGGCTAGCTAGCTAGTTAAAGCTAGGCTAGCTAGTTGAATTAAACCTAGGCTAGCTAGTTAAAGCTAGGTTAGATAGTTAAATTAAAGATTAGTTAGCTAGGTTAGCTAGTTAAATTAAAGCTAGGTTAGCTAGTTGAATTAAAGCTAGGCTAGCTAGTTAAAGCTAGGTTAGATAGTTAAATTAAAGATTAGTTAGCTAGGTTAGCTAGTTAAATTCAAGCTAGGTTAGCTAATTACATTAAAGCTAGGCTAGCTAGTTAAATTAAAGCTTGGTTAGATAGTTAAATTAAAGCTAGGTTAGCTAGTTAAATTAAAGCTAGGCTACCTAGTTAAATTAAAGCTTGGCTAGCTAGTTAATTTTAAGCTAGGCTAGCTAGTTAATTTAAAGCTAGGCTAGCTAGTTAAATTAAAGCTTAGTTAGCTAGTTAAATTAAAGCTAGGCTAGATATAGTTAAATTAAAGCTAGGTTAGCTAGTTGAATTAAAGGTAGGCTAGCTAGTTAAAGCTAGGTTAGATAGTTAAATTAAAGCTTGGTTAGATAGTTAAATTAAAGCTTGGTTAGATAGTTAAATTAAAGCTAGGCTAGCTAGTTTAATTAAAGCTAGGCTAGCTAGCTAAATTAAAGCTAGGCTAGCGAGCTAAATTAAAGCTAGGCTAGCTAGTTAAAGCTAGGTTAGCTAGTTAAATTAAAGCTAGGCTAGCTAGTTAATTTAAAGCTAGGCTAGCTAGTTTAATTAAAGCTAGGCTAGCTAGCTAAATTAAAGCTAGGCTAGCTAGCTAAATTAAAGCTAGGCTAGCTAGTTAAATTAAAGCTAGGTTAGCTAGTTGAATTAAAGCTAGGCTAGCTAGTTAAAGCTTGTTTAGATAGTTAAATTAAAGCTTGGTTAGCTAGTTAAATTAAAGCTAGGCTAGCTAGTTTAATTAAAGCTAGGCTAGCTAGCTAAATTAAAGCTAGGTTAGATAGTTAAATTAAAGCTTGGTTAGATAGTTAAATTAAAGTTAGGTTAGATAGTTAAATTAAAGTTAGGTTAGATAGTTAAATTAAACTTAGGTTAGATATTTAAATTAAAGCTAGACTAGCTAGTTAAATTAAAGCTAGGTTAGATAGTTAAATTAAAGCTAGGCTAGCTAGTTAAATTAAAGCTTGGTTAAATAGTTAAATTAAAGCTTGGTTAGATAGTTAAATTAAAGCTTGGTTAGATAGTTAAATTAAAGCTAGGTTAGATAGTTATAATAAAGCTAGGTTAGCTAGTTAAATTAAAGCTAGGTTAGCTAGTTAAATTAAAGCTTGGTTAGATAGTTAAATTAAAGCTAGACTAGCTAGTTAAATTAAAGCTTGGTTAGATAGTTAAATTAAAGCTAGACTAGCTAGTTAAATTAAAGCTTGGTTAGATAGTTAAATTAAAGCTAGGGTAGCTAGTTAAATTAAAGCTTGGTTAGATAGTTAAATTAAAGCTTGGTTAGCTAGTTAAATTAAAGCTCGGTTAGATAGTTAAATTAAAGCTTAGTTAGATAGTTAAATTAAAACTAGGTTAACTAGTTAAATTAAAGCTAGGCTAGCTAGTTAAATTAAAGCTTGGTTAGCTAGTTAAATTAAAGCTTGGTTAGATTGTTAAATTAAAGCTTGGTTAGAAAGTTAAATTAAAGTTTGGTTAGAAAGTTAAATTAAAGTTTGGTTAGATAGTTAAATTAAAGCTAGGCTAGCTAGTTAATTTAAAGCTAGGCTAGCTAGTTTAATTAAAGCTAGGCTAGCTAGCTAAATTAAAGCTAGGCTAGCTAGTTAAATTAAAGCTAGGTTAGCTAGTTGAATTAAAGCTAGGCTAGCTAATTAAAGCTTGTTTAGATAGTTAAATTAAAGCTTGGTTAGCTAGTTATATTAAAGCTAGGCTAGCTAGTTTAATTAAAGCTAGGCTAGCTAGCTAAATTAAAGCTAGGTTAGATAGTTAAATTAAAGCTTGGTTAGATAGTTAAATTAAAGTTAGGTTAGATAGTTAAATTAAAGCTAGGCTAGCTAGCTAAATTAAAGCTAGGTTAGATAGTTAAATTAAAGCTTGGTTAGATAGTTAAATTAAAGTTAGGTTAGATAGTTAAATTAAAGTTAGGTTAGATAGTTAAATTAAACTTAGGTTAGATATTTAAATTAAAGCTAGACTAGCTAGTTAAATTAAAGCTAGGTTAGATAGTTAAATTAAAGCTAGGCTAGCTAGTTAAATTAAAGCTTGGTTAAATAGTTAAATTAAAGCTAGGGTAGCTAGTTAAATTAAAGCTTGGTTAGATAGTTAAATTAAAGCTAGGTTAGATAGTTATATTAAAGCTAGGTTAGCTAGTTAAATTAAAGCTAGGTTAGCTAGTTAAATTAAAGCTTGGTTAGATAGTTAAATTAAACTTAGGTTAGATATTTAAATTAAAGCTAGACTAGCTAGTTAAATTAAAGCTTGGTTAGATAGTTAAATTAAAGCTAGGGTAGCTAGTTAAATTAAAGCTCGGTTAGATAGTTAAATTAAAGCTTAGTTAGATAGTTAAATTAAAACTAGGTTAACTAGTTAAATTAAAGCTAGGCTAGCTAGTTAAATTAAAGCTTGGTTAGATTGTTAAATTAAAGCTTGGTTAGAAAGTTAAATTAAAGTTTGGTTAGAAAGTTAAATTAAAGTTTGGTTAGATAGTTAAATTAAAGCTAGGTTAGCTAGTTAAATTAAAGCTAGGCTAGCTAGTTAAATTAAAGCTAGCTTAGCTAGTTAAATTAAAGCTAGGCTAGCTAGTTAAATTAAAGCTTGGTTAGATTGTTAAATTAAAGCTTGGTTAGAAAGTTAAATTAAAGTTTGGTTAGATAGTTAAATTAAAGCTAGGTTAACTAGTTAAATTAAAGCTTGGTTAGCTAGTTAAATTAAAGCTAGGTTAGAAAGTTAAATTAAAGTTTGATTAGATAGTTAAATTAAAGCTAGTTTAGCTAGTTAAATTAAAGCTAGGCTAGCTAGTTAAATTAAAGCTAGGTTAGCTAGTTAAATTAATGCTAGGCTAGCTAGTTAAATTAAAGCTTGGTTTACTAGTTAAATTAAATAGTTACTGTAAGGTTATATAATATATATTATGATATTAAACAACACTGGCCTGTGCATATATGTTTTATTATTCTCAATTATATTCTGTCATATTATATGGCATATTGTGCAGAATCTGTGCCATTTCTGTCCCCAGAAAATAAATATGTGTATTATGTTTTATTTATATTATGTATAAATGTGCAACTTTAAAATACATTGTGTTACTAAGCACAGTGTCTTGTGTATTGTCCTGATTCCAAAAGTAAGATCTGTAATTAAAAACATTAATAAAAACTACTTAGAACACAAAAATAGCATTTGTTACCTGTCCCCACTCTTTAACTATAAACTTTACTATTTAATATTATTATGTTTTGTTTTGTTTTATTGTTGTGTGAATCCAAATCCCATTTAAACTTTAAAAATATTGTTTCATAATAAATCTTTTGTTTGGGTCTCATTGAAAAGATAATAAAAATAAAATGTGCATGCATATATAGCGATTATATAATGATTTTGTCATAAATATCAATTATTTGAACATGCAGTTAACCATTTCTTTACAATAAACACTTTCTTTAAGGAAAATCAAAGGAATTATTGGACTTGCTTTTAAACATTTTTAAACATTGCTTTTAAACAAATTAAAGCTTGGTTAGATAGTTAAATTAAAGCTAGGGTAGCTAGTTAAATTAAAGCTTGGCTAGCTAGTTAAATTAAAGCTCTGCTACTGCTGCTGCTGTTACCACCATTGTTGCTGCTGCTACTGCTGCTGCTGCTGTTACCACCATTGTTGCTGCTGCTACTGCTGCTGCTGCTGCTGTTACCACCATTGTTGCTGCTACTACTGCTGCTGCTGCTGTTACCACCATTGTTGCTGCTGCTGCTGCTGCTGTTACCACCATTGTTGCTGCTACTACTGCTGCTGCTGCTGTTACCACCATTGTTGCTGCTACTACTGCTGCTGCTGCTGTTACCACCATTGTTGCTGCTGCTACTGCTGCTGCTGCTGTTACCACCATTGTTGCTGCTGCTACTGCTGCTGCTGCTGTTACCACCATTGTTGCTGCTGCTACTGCTGCTGCTGCTGTTACCACCATTGTTGCTGCTGCTACTGCTGCTGCTGCTGTTACCACCATTGTTGCTGCTACTACTGCTGCTGCTGCTGTTACCACCATTGTTGCTGCTGCTACTGCTGCTGCTGCTGTTACCACCATTGTTGCTGCTACTACTGCTGCTGCTGCTGTTACCACCATTGTTGCTGCTGCTACTGCTGCTGCTGCTGTTACCACCATTGTTGCTGCTACTTTGCCGTTTGCTGTTACTGCTATTACCTTGGCCCTGTGCGACGGCCTTCACCGCTGCTACTGCTGCTACTGCTGCTTTGCTGTTACTGCTACTACCTCGGCCCCGTGTGTCGGCCTTCACCGCTGCTTTTTAGGATAATGGCATCCGTTGATGCTTATATTCAGTGTGTGACTTGTAAAATGTTTCTTTTAGTTGATTCTGATCTTATTAGTAATCTTTGTTCACTAGATTTTAATTGTGACAATTGTGTGAAGATTCAGTCCCTCAGTCAGATGATTCAGGAGCTGGAAGGTGAAAACGCAATACTTAGATCGCAGCTAAATATCTGTAATGGTAGTTCTTCTGGTGTCGCATTATATAGCACTGTGGTTAAAATGCGTCCTGAGGTAACTACTGCTGCTGCCACAAAGCAGCATTCATCTTGGATCAGTGTCACTCCTGCTCCATGTGCTTCTGCTCAGGTGAACCGAGCTTGCTCGCCACCAATAGGTAGCAATACATGGATCTTACCTAAAAAAAAGAAAACTAGTAGGAGTTCCTTTTCTACAGCCCATTCTTTCCCTCAACCTAACTTCAGTGATAGTAATCCTTTTACTGTATTGGAGGAGCTGGAAGGTAATACAGTTTGTATTGAGCCTTATCCACCCACCCTTATTGTTGGTGACTCCATCGTTAGGAACGTTCAAGTTAAGAATACGGTTGTAGAGTGCTTTCCTGGTGCACGAGTATCTGACATTAATTCTCAGATACCTACTCTATTAGATAAACATGATGCTGATACTATTATTGTTCATATAGGCACTAACGATATTTCATTAAGAGAAACTGAAACTCTAAAGCAAGATTTTAACATTTTATTAAGTACACTGAGGTCTTTTGGTAAAAAGATAATGTTCTCTGGTCCAATCCCTCGCTTCAGAAAAGGAATTGAGTCTTTTAGTAGATTAACTGCTTTAAATTTGTGGCTTAAAGCATGGTGTAAAACCTTTGATCTAGTTTTTATTGACAACTTTGACACCTTTTGGCAACGGCCAAGTTTTTTTAGGAAGGATGGTATACACCCAAATGGTGTAGGTTCAGCAATGTTATCTGGCAACATTAGTTGTGTTCTTAATGCATGACTGAGGTCACCTAGATTTAAGGGTCATAGGCATACTGATAATGATGTCCCCCATTTTGTTCATGTTTCTCATTTTCCAATCAAGTCTATTTGGTCATTCAGGAACTTAAAGCGCCATAGTGCTTTTAGAGGTGTCAATAGATCCAATCTGCTTTATCCACCAGTTGTTCGCCCTCTTAATCGCTCATCCCCTGATATGGTAAAAGTAGCACACCTTAATGTTCGTTCCCTCAATAATAAAAGTGCTCTTTTGAGTGATGTCATACTTGATAGACACTTGGATATAATTTGTGTTTCGGAAACATGGCTTCATTCTAATGATTATTTAGCCCTTAACTTGAGCACTCCATCTGGCTTTTCATATTTTAATAAACCACGTCTTACTGGCCAAGGAGGTGGCCTTGCAGTCATTTACAGAGCTGGTTTGCCAGTAGTCGAAGTGCCTACTCCTTCTGTAACATCTTTTGAGTGTTTAGTTTTTAAAATTGGTAGTGCTCCCTCGGTTCTGGTTGTTGCTCTTTATCGCCCTCCAAAATATAATCCTGATTTTTTCTCAGAGCTGGCTGAGTTTTTAACTCTTTTAAGTCCTATATGTTCAGCAATCCTATTGATTGGAGATGTCAATATTCATGTTGACAGTCCTTCCTGTCACATTGCTTCACGTTTTATTGAAATTATTGATTGTTTTAACCTTACTCAACACGTTAACTTTGCCACCCATAATAAGGGCCATACTTTGGATTTGGTCTGTACATCAGGTATTATTATTGGTGATTTGGAAGGTACTTATATGAGCTTTTCTGATCATAAACTTATCACTTTTAGTGTTCATTTGCCTCATCCCCCTTCAGCGTGTAAAAGAGTTTTCAATTATAGAAATATTAAAGCTATTGATATGAAACACTTTTCTCGTTCTGTTGCTGAATTGAGTCCTTTCAACTGTGTCAGTACATATAACAGTGAATTAACAAGCTTGTTGGATAAGTTTGCTCCCCTAAGAGAGCGTGTTATTTCTTTTAGAAAGCCCTGTCCCTGGTATTCTCCAGAACTTCGTTTGCTTAAAGTGAAGGGGCGACAACTTGAGCGTCAGTATAAAAAAACGGGACTCATTGTCCATAAACAATTATATGACCAACATCAGTTGGATTATCATTCTGCTTGTAAGTCTGCTAGGGCGTTTTACTATTCGCAGCTAATTAATGAAGACTCAGGTAATCCAAGAAGGCTTTTTAGTACAATCAATAAATTGCTCAATCCAAGAAACTCCCCAGTCTTCTCAACTGTAGATCACTGTAATGAATTTCTTACCTACTTTACTAGTAAACTGTCACACATTAATGACTCTATTCGTTCTGCTTCTCCAACTGATCCTATTGTTATTAATCCTGTTTGTTCTCCGCTATCAACTTTTAATAGTTTTAGTTCTGTTACTACGTGTTATGTTCTTAAAGTCATTTCTAAAATGAGTTCCTCTACCTGCATTCTTGATCCTATTCCTACTCATCTGATTAAGGAATGTCTGGATGCTTTTAGTCCTCTTATCAGTAACCTGGTAAATTTATCTCTCACCACTGGCCTTGTCCCTTCTGAGCTGAAACTAGCTGCTGTCTTTCCTGTTCTTAAAAAACCTGGCAGTGCAGCTGAGGACCTTTCTAATTACCGCCCTGTCTCGAACCTTCCATTTTTAGCCAAGGTTTTAGAACGTGTTGTTTCTGCTCAGGTTCAAGAGCACGTTTTGCAGTCTAAACTTCTTGAACCGTTTCAGTCGGGATTTAGAGCAGGACATAGTACTGAAACTGCACTGGTGAGGGTTGTCAATGACCTTCTTGTTTCAGCGGATGCAGGTTATATTAATATCCTTATTTTGTTGGACCTTACTGCGGCCTTTGATACAGTATGCCACTCGATTTTGTTGGATCGGATGGAAACGTGGCTGGGTATATCGGGTACTGTGCTCTCCTGGTTTCAGTCATATCTCTCTGGTAGAAATCAGTTTGTGACGTTAGGTAGGAATAAATCTCACATTGTTCAGGTTGGTCAAGGGGTTCCTCAGGGCTCCATTCTTGGGCCTTTACTTTTTAGTATTTATTTGTTGCCACTTGGGCACATTTTTAGGAAATATGGTTTGAATTTTCATCTTTATGCTGATGATGCTCAGGTTTATTTTAGCTGCAAGAGTGATGTGGCACCTGCATGTGAGTTGCTCTCAGTGTGTCTACATGAGATAAAAATTTGGATGCAACAGAATTTCCTCCAGTTAAATTGCTCTAAGACTGAGGTTATTTTAATTGGTAGTCCATCTGCTTTGCTTAAGATCAGGAATTTTAATATTATTATTGATGGTATTCGGATATTGCCCACTTCACAGGTGCGTAATTTAGGCATTATTTTTGATAGTGAGTTAAATTTTGAGACTCACATCAAGAACATTTGTAAAGTTTCCTTTTATTATCTTAGAAATATTGCTAGGCTCAGACCTTTTCTTTCCCCATCTGATGCCGAAAAACTGGTACATGCGTTTATTACATGTAGACTGGACTACTGCAACTCGCTTTACTCTGCTTTACCAAGGAAATCTCTCCAGAAGCTGCAGTATGTTCAGAATTGTGCTGCCAGAATGTTGACCAATACCTCACTACGGGAACACATCACTCCTGTACTAAAGAAACTTCACTGGCTCCCTGTCCGAGTACGAATTGATTTTAAGACTCTTATTCTAACTTTTAAGGTGGTACATGGGACTGCTCCGGTCTATCTTTGTGATCTGGTGAAGTTTTACACTCCCTCACGCAATCTTCGCTCTGTTAGCCCTTGGACATTACAGGAGCCTATCTGTAAGCTCAAAAGGATGGGAGAGAGAGCATTTTCTTTTAGAGCGCCACGATTGTGGAATGCTCTCCCTGAGGTCATTAAAAGTGCTCCTACCTTGGACTGTTTTAAAACATTACTTAAAACTCATCTTTTTTCTTTAACATTTAAGAGTGGTTAAGTGTTTTTGTTTATTTTGTTCTTGTTTATTTTACTAATTTTATGTAGCGCTTTGGGTCTTTAGAAAAGCGCATTATAAATGTAAAGTTATTATTATTATTATTATAGTTAAATTAAAGCTTGGTTAGATTGTTAAATTAAAGCTTAGTTAGATAGTTAAATTAAAGCTTGGTTAGAAAGTTAAATTAAAGTTTGGTTAGATTGTTAAATTAAAGCTTGGTTAGATTGTTAAATTAAAGCTTGGTTAGAAAGTTAAATTAAAGTTTGGTTAGAAAGTTAAATTAAAGCTTAGTTAGATAGTTAAATTAAAGCTAGGTTAACTAGTTAAATTAAAGCTAGGCTAGCTAGTTAAATTAAAGCTTGGTTAGCTAGTTAAATTAAAGCTAGGTTAGATAGTTAAATTAAAGCTTGGTTAGCTAGTTAAATTAAAGCTTGGTTAGAAAGTTAAATTAAAGTTTGGTTAGATAGTTAAATTAAAGCTAGGTTAGCTAGTTAAATTAAAGCTAGGCTAGCTAGTTAAATTAAAGCTTGGTTAGATTGTTAAATTAAAGCTTGGTTAGCTAGTTAAATTAAAGCTTGGTTAGAAAGTTAAATTAAAGCTTAGTTAGATAGTTAAATTAAAGCTAGGTTAGCTAGTTAAATTAAAGCTAGGCTAGCTAGTTAAATTAAAGCTAGGTTAGCTAGTTAAATTAATGCTAGGCTAGCTAGTTAAATTAAAGCTTGGTTAGATAGTTAAATTAAAGCTAGGTTAGCTAGTTAAATTAAAGCTAGGCTAGCTAGTTAAATTAAAGCTTGGTTAAATAGTTAAATTAAAGCTAGGCTAGCTAGTTAATTTAAAGCTAGGTTTACTAGTTAAATTAAATAGTTACTGTAAGGTTATATAATATATATTATGATATTAAACAACACTGGCCTGTGCATATATGTTTTATTATTCTCAATTATATTCTGTCATATTATATGGCATATTGTGCAGAATCTGTGCCATTTCTGTCCCCAGAAAATAAATATAATGTGTATTATGTTTTATTTATATTATGTATAAATGTGCAACTTTAAAATACATTGTGTTACTAAGCACAGTGTCTTGTGCATTGTCCTGATTCCAAAAGTAAGATCTGTAATTAAAAACATTAATAAAAACTACTTAGAACACAAAAATAGCATTTGTTACCTGTCCCCACTCTTTAACTATAAACTTTACTATTTAATATTATTATGTTTTGTTTTGTTTTATTGTTGTGTGAATCCAAATCCCATTTAAACTTTAAAAATATTGTTTCATAATAAATCTTTTGTTTGGGTCTCCTTGAAAAGATAATAAAAATAAAATGTGCATGCATATATAGCGATTATATAATGATTTTGTCATAAATATCAATTATTTGAACATGCAGTTAACCATTTCTTTACAATAAACACTTTCTTTAAGGAAAATCAAAGGAATTATTGGACTTGCTTTTAAACATTTTTAAACATTGCTTTTAAACAAATGAAAGCTTGGTTAGATAGTTAAATTAAAGCTAGGGTAGCTAGTTAAATTAAAGCTTGGTTAGATAGTTAAATTAAAGCTAGGGTAGCTAGTTAAATTAAAGCTTGGTTAGATAGTTAAATTAAAACTAGGTTAACTAGTTAAATTAAAGCTAGGCTAGCTAGTTAAATTAAAGCTTGGTTAGCTAGTTAAATTAAAGCTTGGTTAGCTAGTTAAATTAAAGCTTGGTTAGAAAGTTACATTAAAGTTTGGTTAGAAAGTTAAATTAAAGTTTGGTTAGATAGTTAAATTAAAGCTAGGTTAGCTAGTTAAATTAAAGCTTAGTTAGATAGTTAAATTAAAGCTAGGGTAGCTAGTTAAATTAAAGCTTGGTTAGATAGTTCAATTAAAGCTAGGCTAACTAGCTCGGTTAGATAGTTAAATTAAAGCTTAGTTAGATAGTTAAATTAAAACTAGGTTAACTAGTTAAATTAAAGCTAGGCTAGCTAGTTAAATTAAAGCTTGGTTAGCTAGTTAAATTAAAGCTTGGTTAGCTAGTTAAATTAAAGCTTGGTTAGAAAGTTACATTAAAGTTTGGTTAGAAAGTTAAATTAAAGTTTGGTTAGATAGTTAAATTAAAGCTAGGGTAGCTAGTTAAATTAAAGCTAGGCTAGCTAGTTAAATTAAAGCTTGGTTAACTAGTTAAATTAAAGCTTGGTTAGCTAGTTAAATTAAAGCTTGGTTAGAAAGTTAAATTAAAGGTTGGTTAGATAGTTAAATTAAAGCTAGGGTAGCTAGTTAAATTAAAGCTAGGTTAGATAGTTAAATTAAAGCTAGGCTAGCTAGTTAAATTAAAGCTTGGTTAGAAAGTTAAATTAAAGTTTGGTTAGAAAGTTAAATTAAAGTTTGGTTAGATAGTTAAATTAAAGCTAGGCTAGCTAGTTAAATTAAAGCTTGGTTAGATAGTTAAATTAAAGCTAGGTTAGCTAGTTAAATTAAAGCTTGGTTAGAAAGTTAAATTAAAGTTTGGTTAGAAAGTTAAATTAAAGTTTGGTTAGATAGTTAAATTAAAGCTTGGTTAGATAGTTAAATTAAAGCTAGGCTAGCTAGTTAAATTAAAGCTTGGTTAGATAGTTAAATTAAAGCTCAGTTAGATAGTTAAATTAAAGCTAGGTTAGCTAGTTAAATTAAAGCTTGGTTAGATAGTTAAATTAAAGCTAGGTTAACTAGTTAAATTAAAGCTAGGCTAGCTAGTTAAATTAAAGCTTGGTTAGATAGTTAAATTAAAGCTCAGTTAGATAGTTAAATTAAAGCTAGGTTAGCTAGTTAAATTAAAGCTAGGCTAGCTAGTTAAATTAAAGCTAGGTTAGCTAGTTAAATTAAAACTAGGTTAAATAGTTAAATTAAAGCTAGGCTAGCTAGTTAAATTAAAGCTTGGTTAGCTAGTTAAATTAAAGCTAGGCTAGCTAGTTAAATTAAAGCTTGGTTAAATAGTTAAATTAATGCTAGGCTAGCTAGTTAAATTAAAGCTTGGTTAGCTAGTTAAATTAAAGCTAGGCTAGCTAGTTAAATTAAAGCTAGGTTAGAAAGTTAAATTAAAGTTTGATTAGATAGTTAAATTAAAGCTTGGTTAGCTAGTTAAATTAAAGCTAGGTTAGCTAGTTAAATTAAAGCTTGGTTAAATAGTTAAATTAAAGCTAGGCTAGCTAGTTAATTTAAAGCTAGGTTTACTAGTTAAATTAAATAGTTACTATAAGGTTATATAATATATATTATGATATTAAACAACACTGGCCTGTGCATATATGTTTTATTATTCTCAATTATATTCTATCATATTATATGGCATATTGTGCAGAATCTGTGCCATTTCTGTCCCCAGAAAATAAATATAATGTGTATTATGTTTTATTTATATTATGTATAAATGTGCAACTTTAAAATACATTGTGTTACTAAGCATAGTGTCTTGTGCATTGTCCTGATTCCAAAAGTAAGATCTGTAATTAAAAACATTAATAAAAACTACTTAGAACACAAAAATAGCATTTGTTACCTGTCCCCACTCTTTAACTATAAACTTTACTATTTAATATTATTATGTTTTGTTTTGTTTTATTGTTGTGTGAATCCGAATCCCATTTAAACTTTAAAAATATTGTTTCATAATAAATCTTTTGTTTGGGTCTCCTTGAAAAGATAATAAAAATAAAATGTGCATGCATATATAGCGATTATATAATGATTTTGTCATAAATATCAATTATTTGAACATGCAGTTAACCATTTCTTTACAATAAACACTTTCTTTAAGGAAAATCAAAGGAATTATTGGACTTGCTTTTAAACATTTTTAAACATTGCTTTTAAACAAATTAAAGCTTGGTTAGATAGTTAAATTAAAGCTAGGGTAGCTAGTTAAATTAAAGCTAGGCTAGCTAGTTAAATTAAAGCTAGGCTAGATAGTTAAATTAAAGCTAGGTTAGATAGTTAAATTAAAACTAGGTTAACTAGTTAAATTAAAGCTAGGCTAGCTAGTTAAATTAAAGCTTGGTTAGATTGTTAAATTAAAGTTTGGTTAGATAGTTAAATTAAAGCTAGGCTAGCTAGTTAAATTAAAGCTTGGTTAGCTAGTTAAATTAAAGTTAGGTTAGCTAGTTAAATTAAAGCTTGGTTAGAAAGTTAAATTAAAGTTTGATTAGATAGTTAAATTAAAGCTTAGTTAGATTGTTAAATTAAAGCTAGGTTAGCTAGTTAAATTAAAGCTAGGCTAGCTAGTTAAATTAAAGCTAGGCTAGCTAGTTAAATTAAAGCTAGGTTAGCTAGTTAAATTGTTAAATGTTAAATGATTTTGTCATAAATATCAATTATTTGAACATGCAGTTAACCATTTCTTTACAATAAACACTTTCTTTAAGGAAAATCAAAGGAATTATTGGACTTGCTTTTAAACATTTTTTTTAAATGTAACATGAGTTTTGGTAACAGGACTGGGAAAAATGGAGCCATCAGATTAGAAACCCATAAAAAAAAAATTAAGTACAGCTGCCTGATATTGACTAGTACATGTTAAATATGTGTTATTGGATTCAGAGTTGCAAAACTATAAAAATTAAGTTTAATTTGGAAAAGTTAGAACAATCAAATGGCCCCATTCAATGGAATGGCCCTTATATTGTTGGTCATGTGATTCAAGCTTGGTCACGTGATTCTACTGTACTCCGATTGGAACGTGGAATGTTGGTGAGGTCGCTGATGATGTCATCACAGCTATATATACTCATTCTTCTGGAGAGCAGCAGAGAAACGGAGGGAGATTTGAAGAGAGAGGACGTAAGTGTTTATGAGCTGCAGAAACAGTAGCTAAATGCTGGTCTTAATACTTTATTATTTATTAATAGATAGAAAGATAGATGGATAGATATTATTTATGCCTAAATTTCCTTCGGGATAGATAGATAGATAGATAGATAGATAGATAGATAGATAGATAGATAGATAGATAGATAGATAGATAGATAGATAGATAGATAGATAGATAGATAGATAGTATTTATGCCTAAATGTATCCCGAAGGAATTTTAGGCATAAATAATAGTTGCTTTTAGTGCCTCTACAAGACTTTATATAAAATTTTATCATCAAGCTAACAGGGTCAAGAGAAATATAGCTGCAATACTGAAATGCAGGGGTTAAAGTAGCAGCTCCTGCACGCTAACACAGTAAAATGCTTGAAAGAAAAAAGCTCCGTGAATTAAACTCGGTCAGTACTGAACATAATGCTGCAATTCAGGCAGGTTTTAACCAGACTGTGTTTTCTTCTCCACTTTCCAGATGTTTGACCTGGGTAAAATGGACTTTTCTGCTCTAATGGCGAAACCAAAAGGAACAAAGGTGTTTGTGCCTGATAAATGTAAGGTGCAGTTCTTCCGGGGCAAACTGGGACAGAGTGTAAGTGTAGTGGATTAACCAGAGGATTTCTTCATTGCTTGGACACAAACACACACTACCCCCACTTTACGGCCTATAAGGAAACTTCGAACCCAGAACACTCTAAAAAAAACCTTGGAGTAATCTTTTTTTCAAACAACCTTAAATTTCAAAATGACATTTACTGACTATTTCTTCACTCAGCCTCGCTCAAGAGCCCTAAATGCGAGTTTAGGGTAAAATTCTGTTTACATTCCTCCAAGTCATAAACCTCGGAGTTAATGTAAACATTTGGAACATTTGCAACACCATCACTAGGACGGGACTGCGGACTTAAGAGAGTGTCAAAACTTAATTAATGCCTTGGAAATTGTTAATTCACCAAATGTTGTACCAATTTAGGGGTTTGTGCCTAGTTATTTCTGCAATCACTTAGAAATAAGATTAATGAAATTAAGAGAAATGTTCTAAGCTTGGGATTCCATTTTCAACATTGCAGGCTCAAATTCTGTGGGGTGCAGAAAGAACTCCTTCCCCCACCGTCGTAAATTCAGACAGGCAAGGACCAAGCCTTATCTGAACACTCAGCAGAGAAGAGGAATTTCTCACTGAGAAGATTTTGCTTAAAATACATATATATTGACTATATAAAAAAGGTGTTTTATAGAATGTTTACTAGATAATGGTATATGTGTCTGGTATATGGTATATGTGTTTGGATGTGTCCTGATTAAATTCTCCTACACATTCAAGTCTGAATCAACAAGGTTTAACTAGCATTTGATAATTTAGCTTTATTTGGTTATCAGTGGTTTAACCATGTATTATCTTTTAAGTGATTTAATTGGGTTTAAATAATAACATGACTCTTGATCTCTTTCTGACAGAGTACCATCCATCATTGTATTCCTAAGATTATCTTGAGTATTACAAAACTGTTTGTGGGCAAAATATATATATATTACATTTATTGTGATTCAATTGTAAGATTGTTTCCTGAATTTATCCTCACAAACTGGTATGCTGAAGAATGTATTTTGATCCACTGTTTAGTTGAGTTTTCTTTTGGTTTGGTCTATTAGAAAAATAGACCACTAGCTGAAGCATGTTGACCATGTGAGGGGGGGGGGGGTTATGGCCCTTTGTGAATAAGATCTTCCCTGCCAAAGTTTGAAATTGCTCCTAGACCAATCAAAACACAGACATTTGGGCCACAGGGCCAATCATAGCTCGAGGGCCAAACAGGCCACAGAGTCTAATAGTTAAACTGGGCAGACACAGTTCAGTTTAGTTCGGAGTTTAGTTCAGAGCAGTTGAGGAAAACAGTTAGAGGAGAGAGGTTAGGGAGCCCAGAGATGGAGAAAGGATAGACTGTTAGTTTAGTCATCTTAAGTTAGTTTTCTTAGACTAGTGCATTTAATCTTCAAGTATATTAATATTAGCTATCCTAGTTAAAATATCTAAGGTTATTTTACAATCTACAAAGCCAAGCATTATTCCATCTAAGTTTAGCTAAAGTACAGCTGAAAAGGAGATCCGCCAGATCCAACCCAGAAACCTGCGGTCCGGAGGCCACCAGCAAGCCACCTGAGAGCGAAAGGATTTCCCTGTGGGTTCTAATGGGGCTCCGTGCTGACACAGGAAGTCAAACCACCCTGCAGACAGGCTCACGTGATCCTTTTTCGGGGTGAAGCAGCAGACGACCAACCCAGGCGGACGTCACCAAGGCCCACTTCAACAACTCAGAGTAAGGCAGAGCTGGGTTTAATCTTTCGGCAGATGGTGTCTGTTGGTCATGGTTTGGTCGGGTCTTTAATAGAGCGTCTTTAGTATAGATGACTCATTTTGAGTGGCTTGGTTGGAAATAAGAATTGGTTTCGTAGACTTAAAATGCCTTAGACCCTTATTTAGAAATACTCACTTAATAGTTATATTAATCTTTATTCCTTTCATATCAGCATTATAACGTGTTTGTTCTTTTATTTCTCATTTATCATTCTACACTATGATTTGATAGCTAATGGCTACATTTATGACTTTTTAATGAATTATTTACTCATATCTGTGTGATTTAATAAATACTTTTATTTTACAAAACCTGTCATTTCAGTGTGTTTTTCTGGATAACTTGGTTATGAAAATTTCTGTCACCTGTAGAAACCACACCCTGAGATGTCTTGTGTTATTAATTAATTTGATTAATTAATTAATTAATTAATTAATCTAATTAAATTAATTTAATAACTGGCGCCCAATTAAAAAATATTTCAACATCTCAATTAGCACCAGGTATTAAACCACTGAGCCGCTACATAAGTATCCGAGTAGAAAGAATTCTGAACTTAATTCACACTTATAGTTTGTTTTCTGTAGTACAAATCATTTATAATCATTTGAATGTGTAAATCTGAAGCATTTACTCCTTAGTTAGGATTGTTTTCACAACGTTTTCACACTGACCAAATGGTGAAAAGAGTACTAGTGTTCTTGAAGAGAACTTTAACTGAACTAATAAGTGCAGGTGTGAAAACACTCTTAGATTAGATCAGAAATCTAATAAAACTAATCATATTCCAGTGTTTGGGATGGTTCTTGTTGGTAGAGTGATGCTGTTGGTGTGAAACTCACACAGATATTAAATGTATTGTGTTAATTTTTTTCACAGCTTTCTCCTGATAAACAGGATTGTGACTTCGGAGACCCTAAAATGTCCAAGAAACTCGGTGAATACAACTGCCTGCACGATAAATACCTGAAGAAGTTCTTCAGACATCCAATGAAAAAGAAGCAGCTCATAAAACTTGGCATAATTTCTCAGGATGGAAAAGTACATACATTAGATTTACACACATTTTAACAGTGTTTAATGCATAGTGAGGGCCCTTTAGTCCGCACCCATAATTAAACTATTCTTTTTATTCTTTTCAGGTCCGGTGCTCCGTAAAGGAATTTAACGAATACGTTGAGCACCTGAAGAGCACCCCACTGAAACAGGTAAGGCAGCTTTTATTGTTTTAAGAATTTGCAATTCGGTGCTTTAATGTAACAGTTAAATTATACATATTATATTATATATTATATACACTGCTACACTGTGTTGTGGTTTTAGTTATTATTGAGGATATGTGTCAATAATTTGACGCTGGGGTGAGAGCAAAGAAGTAAATACAGGAAGTAGGTCCCGTGTTGTGTAATAGTGCATATTTCTGTACAGATTAACATAGAGTGACAGATATTAAACCCATACAGATATTAAATGTATTGTGTGAATTCCTCTGACACCTCCTCATTCAGGATACATCAGAATTCAAGCAGCCAAGCATACAAATGACCTGCCAGTTCAAGGGCTCCAGCCGCCCGGAGAAGAAGGTGCGACACATTAAACAAAGCACACACATTACACGCGAGTATACACACAAATACATTACAGCGTGATAATAATACAGCGTGTTTTTGATTTGAAGATAAAGAAAGAGACTGAGGAGCTGAGGCTGATAGACCTGGAGGAGGAGGATCATGTTTCAGTTGAGGACCTAAAACAAACTCCTAGAAAAGAAAAGGTGGAGGTGAGTTGGCAGATACATTTTCCTACAGACTTCACTACCAGCATACTGATTTTATATAATAAGGCTTTATATTGAAGAACTATATGTATCATGAATGAGACAACATATCGCAATGTATTGCAATACTGCAATCAAGGCAATATTTTAACATAGAGCAAGGGATCATAATCATACAGATAATAAATGTTTTGTGTGAATTCTTCTGACACCTCCTCATTCAGGATATATCAGAATTCAAGCAGCCCAGCGTACAAATGACCTGCCAGAGCAAGGGCTCCAGCCGTCCGGAGAAGAAGGAGCGGCGCATGAAACAAAAACTAACCAATCCGGATGTTAAGGATGAACGCACATTACTCGCACATTCCTACACATTAGAGCGTGATGATGATGATCAGGTTTTTGATTTCAAGACTGAGAAAGAGCCTGAGGAGCTGCGGCTGATAGACCTCGAGGAGGAGGAGCAGGAGGAGGAGGAGGAGAGCTTCCAAACCGAGGTGGCTGATGTTTTAGTGGAGGACATAGACCAAACTCCTAGAGAAGAAACGGTGGAGGTGAGCTTGCACTGCTATCTTACACCTACATAATATTATGGCCATCCAGTGAACTACTGTACCCTGATATATTAATACATTTATCCTGCATGTTTCCTAAACTTGTACAGATGACAACATCAAAGCCAATCCTCTCACCTGAAACTGAGAAGAAGCTGAAGAAAAAGAAATCTTCCAGTTTGACTTGGGTAAATGTCCAAGAGTCATCCAGCACCCAGGAGAATATGGAGGAAGCTTCTAAAGAGGGTGACAGCCGTGGTAAGAAACTGCTTAAAAATGCTTAATCACAATTTCATGATCGTTGTTTTAGTGTGAGAAAGGGTTATCAGAATAAAAAAAAAACTCTGAGCTGCTCAGTTAATTTAACTGATTTAGTTATTATTATTAAAAATATATTCATAACTGGGTCTGTGCTCTAAAGGGTTAACCACCTAGCAACACCTTAGCAACCACCCCGGATACCATAGCAACACCTTAGCAACCACCTAGCAACACCTTAGCAACCACCCCGAATACCATAGCAACACCTTAGCAACCACCTAGCAACACCTTAGCAACCACCCCAGATACCAAAGCAACACCTCATCAACCGCCTAGCAACACCTTAGCAACCACCTAGCAACCACCTAGCATAACTGGGTCTGTGTTCTAAAGGGTTAACCACCTAGCATCACCTTAGCAACCACCCCGGATACCATAGCAACACCTTAGCAACCACCTAGCAACACCTTAGCAAACACCTAGCAACCACCTAGCAACACCTTAGCAGCCACCCCGAATACCATAGCAACAGCTTAGGAACCACCTAGCAACACCTTAGCAACCACCCCGTATACCATAGCAACACCTTAGCAACCGCCTAGCAACACGTTAGCAACACCGTAGCAGATACCAGCCAGCACTGCAATCAGACTCGCAGTTTCTGTAGGAACTGCAATCTAGTTATTATTAAAAATTTATTCATAACTGGGTCTAGGCTCTAAAGGGTTAATAATTGCCCATTTATGGATGTCTTCTGCCTGTCTGGTAGAAAAGGGGTTCCTCTACAAAACTCTATAAAACTCATATTTTCACTCTGCCCTTTACAGATCCTAAATCTGCCACTGTTCTTGATTATTGAACTGGGATTGTCTGTGATTTAATAAATTCATATTTAATAAATATTTTCTTATTTTGTCCACAGGCTCAATCTGGTCCATCTTTAAGAAAGTCTGGAAGGCAGTAAAGCGCCCCAAATCAGCTCCTCCTGCCATCTAATTTTCCCCATTTTTTCCCACCCCCACTTTCACTTCTTTTTATATTAATCATAAGATTTGGTCAATGCAATCCATATTAATCTATTGTATTGTATCAAAATCCGCCATATTGTCAAATTCGCAAGCGTCTGAAGTCTGGAATTTAGCTCCATAGTCGTTATGTCAATCCAGACCCAGTGTAGGCTTATTTAAAATCAAAACTACATTTAGAAACTACATTGCTCTCAGGCTCTCAGAGCTATATGAGCTGAGCTCCATCCTTATAGATGTTGAGCTCTTTTAGTATTAGTAAGTTTTATATATATATAAAATTAGTCCACACTTGAACAATTGTTGCATCATTTTAATTCGCCTAATATATTTAATATCATGTAGGTAATTGCTCGTTGACTGCTCAGTATTTACTGATGATCTGCTCCATCTTTATAGATGTTGAGCTTGTTGTATATCAGGTTATTGTGCAGCACACTGAGCAGCAGATATCCCACTTCTCCCCTCAATTCGGTTGTTATGATTATAGCACATATTAATAGCGGCCCCCTTGATGCCCGCAAATATACATCTACAATTAAAGATTGCAGTGACGCTGCAGCAAAAGAAAGACTGAGAGTGCATCCTGATTGGTCCCTGCTTGGGCTTGGATCTGTCAGTGAGCACATGTGGGAGCGATTTAGGCTCCACAGCTCTCTTTCTAGGCTAGAATATTCTAGTTTAGTTTAGTTTCTGCAGTATAAAGGTAATAAGATAAATGTATATTGTATAGGTATTGTAGATGATTTGCAGAAATCAGGGAGCACATATTTATAAAACTGTTTATGTGGTCTTAAAGTCACGTCATATCATGTACTAGTCATATGTGGTTTAGACCAGAGGAGGATGGGTCCCCCTTGTGAAGCCTGGTTCCTCCTGAGGTTTCTTCCTACAGGGGAGTGTTTCCTCACCACTGTCGTCTCGTGCTTGCTCACTTGGGATTACATGTTTAGTAAAAATCACTAGACTAATAAATGCGTGATGTGACGTGACTTTAAAGAAACCACACAACAGCGAACGCAGCCTTGACCAAATCATATCATTAATGCTCACCACCCAAAAAAATAATAAACATTTTTAAATATATTAATGGTGATTCATTTGTGATTATTTTCACTACTACAATTTTCTTCCATTTGTAACGATCATATTGAGACACATCTAGACAGCCTTGGACATTGATCAGATGTGGGAAGTAATGCGGTTTAAGTAGTTAGTTACTGTAACATTATATAATATATATTATGATATTACACAGCACTGGCCTGCGCATATATATTACACTATATTTAATTATTCTCAATTATATTCTATCATATTATATGGACATATTCTGCAGAATCAGTGCCATTTCTGTCGCCAGAAAATAAATATAATGTGTATTATGTTTTATTTATATTATGTATAAATGTGAAACTTCAAAATAAATTGTTTTACTAAGCACAGTGTCGTGTACATTGTCCTGATTGCAAAAGTAAGATCTGTAATTAAAAACATTAATAAAAACTAAAAATAGCGTTTGTTACCTGTCCCCACTCTTTAATTATAAACTTTACCATTTAATATTAAAAATATAAAAAATATGTTTTCATAATAAATCTTTTGTTTGGGTTTGGGTCTTCATGAAAAGATAATAAAAATAAAATATGCATGCATATTTTATCCCTTCTTGTCAGCAGGGATTCAGCAGTATGTTCCTATTTTAAGTGCTACTCGTCCCGGAGTTTGTGTTTGTTTTATCCTCTGACTCCTCCTGCTGCTCGTTCCCCAACACTAACTCCACCCCCGAGGTTGCCAGCACGTAACACTACACTACACTACACTCGGCGCTGCAGCAATCGAGCTTAGCTAGCAGAGCTGGTTCAGTTTTAAACCTGAGCTGCTACACAGCTTAAAAAGCCTCAGCATGTCTCAAAAAAGCTCAGTGACCAAAGCAGGAATATAACAAGAGTGAATACTGGCAGTGAATTTGAAAGGTGGAGACTTAGAGCTCAAATAAACTACAAGACTGACCCAGAGCTGCTACTTTTCTCCTGAACAGGTAAGCTAACTGGCTATAGCTAATTCAGGTTCTTTATCACCACCACTAGATGTACTTACTGGGGACTAGGGTATTTTGAAATTGGACTGCTGTAGCCATAGACCACTGAAGTCATGTGTCATACTGTAGTGCTCGTACGGCTTCCGTGTCTAAGCGGTTTTTCCATATGAGAAAAAGGAATGGGTTTTTAAAAAACCCGCCTCTGTCACATTCTGTGGTAAATAAATCTGTTCAGACCCCTGTACGTTTTATTCTGTGTACATTTTACTCCTGAACATCACTGGATCCTCTGAATCATGAGATTGTTTAAGGGCAGGTTGTTGTCCACAGGATGCTACCCACAGGCTGTTATCCACAGGATGCTACCCATAAGATGCTACTCAAAAGATGCTACCCAGTGGATGCTACCCAAAAGATGCTACCCACAGGTTGTTGTCCACAGGATGCTACCCAAAAGATGCTACCCAAAAGATGCTACCCACAGGTTGTTGTCCACAGGATGCTACACAAAGGATGCTGTTGTTTTTACTATTCTCAATCCAGCAGTGACACTGAGATGTTTAAAAACTCCAGCAGCACTGCTCGTGAAAGCAGTTATTTCTGATTAAGGGTCAATTCAAAGCTTTTAATTTGTGTAAGCATCTAGAAAAGCCACAAACTGCGATTAGGGACAGTGAAAGTAGCACATAAAGGAGAGTACAGTGGCTCTGAGTGTTTGACGATGCAAAAGTGGCATAAAATCAGAGGGAAAGTTGTGTTTAATGAATATCGTGTTTTTTTGCATCAAAGTGCAGGTCAGTAGAAATCAACCGGGATTCAACTTTTTTAATCAGAAATTCTCTTTTATTCCGCTTGCGCGCTTTCGCTCGGCTGCGAGCGTTAACGTTGTTATAATTAATGACCCGGGCGCTTGCAAATGTATGCAGTTGTAAGGCGTTTATTGCCCAGGTGGCCTTTAGGCCGTTGGCAGGAAAGCGGGGAACTCGAGAATGACATTTTCCAAGTCTCTCTCTCTAATTTTTTCACTCTCTTTTCCTCTCTCTCTCTCCGTTTGTAGTTGGTAAGACGGATTTGGATGAGACGGAACGTTCCGCTTTGTTTGTTTGCGCTCGCCGAACGTGATTTACATTTCCGTTTGGCGGAAAAAAAAGACGAGGCCTTTTCTTCTAAAAGCTTCACAAATTGGGAGTTGACACGGCGAGGTCCTGCCATTCATACGCCGTCATTACGCCGCTTCTGCCGGCGCTTTGAGCGCCGCGGGGAGGCTAGCGGGCACCTGAGTAACGGGCGACGGGTCCCGGAGAACGCTGAACGCTCGGCTGATAGATTTCCTTCCAAACACTGAGGCTACTTACTTTGTAGCGCAGCTTAAAAAATCTGTTTACTACAGCGGAGTGCACTACTGCTGCCTTGAAGTCGCCGTAATGTGATAAATATTTACTCAATATTTACGAGATGCACACAAACGCCTCCACAAACTCACCAAATTTACCAGTGGAATATTTCAATAAGCCCTGACTTTGCCTTAAAAAAAAAGTAAAAGCTGATTTAACAGCAGCATACAGCTCTAAAAATGTAAAAAAATAATAAGAAAACACTTAAAAATGATAAGTTTCTTTGATTTTCGAAATTTAAAAAACCTCTGGAATATAATGAAGAGTAAGATTACGAGCTGCACAAGGTGTACTTTTCCCGTCGTTACGTTGCCAAAGGCACACTGACACACCCTAAATCAAGCTGTACAGTGCACAGCTCGTCTATAGCTAAAAATTTTAGACTGTTCATATCTTTGAAAGGGGGATCAAATCATTATTTTCCTCACTGTATATAAATGTATTTTCCATGTATAGTAGAAACTATTTTTTTATTATATATTTTTTTCAAATATGTTGGGTTTATAGCATCTTACACACATTGTTCTCAAACTGTGTAAACACCTAGAAAGAAACCTAGAAATGCAGCTGTAGAATCATTTTTTTGCATTATAACCCCGATAGCCCCGCTGCCCCACGGACTCTATCCAATAATAACACAGAAAGCTCTGTTAACTTTTATACAGCATATAAACATATAAACACTTTATTGCGTATCTCTATCAACTCTGTCTATAACCCCGCAGAGCTCAGAGCCGCACGGATACATCAGAATATTATTGATAAGGCCGGCGGGTCACGCTTTTAATGAACACATCAATGTCTGACCTATCGATCGCTCGTCTTCAGAACAGCTTTTCCTCCAGCCTGCAGCAAATACACAGAGTTTTATTCACACTGAAGATTATTTATCATCACCGCTCTGAGCCCGATTCATCTCCGGATTAATATCAACTAAAAACAAGCAGAAACTAATGAGATTTTTCATTATTATACGAAAAGTTTTACCACGATTACGAAATATTTGACTAATATTCAGATCATTTCACGTTTAAAAAATCTTTACTATTGGAAGTTAATTTGTTATGTCATAATAATAATAATAATAATAATAATAATAATAATATCATTTACTTATTAATTAATTTATTTATTTAAGCTTCCACTTATTGAATTTTACCCTGACTGTTTTTTCAGTAGTGAGTTCTGATTGGACGGTGATAATATTTCATTTCGGCACAAAATCCGTGCGGCTCCTAGACGAACTGCAATCCTGTGCAGTGTGATTTGCTTTTGAGCATTCACAGCTGAGTGCGTTTTAATGAGGTTTGTGTGAAATTCTGACACAAATTCTGCATTTAGTTTTTTAAAAAAAGAAAAGTTTTGTTTATTGTTTTTCAATAAAGAGATGAAGTGCAGTAAAAAAAGCAATGCACCTTGTGGATTGCATTTTACATTTTTCTGCAGTAGTGTTAGATTTTCAGTGTTGCACTAATTTACCTCCATACTTTATGGGTCTTCTAAGAGTATCTGCGTTTAATATTATTTATTATAAAAAAAATTAAATAATAATTTATGTACCATCATAAATAAAATAATAAATAAATAAATAATAATAAGAAGAATAACCTTTATTTAGTTAGCACCTTAACTACATTAAAATGCAGCTAAATATACAAAATAACGTAAAAGTAAGCAACTGACAATAAGGATATGACTACCATAAAATAATACAATTATTAAAACAACTGATATAGAAATGCAATGTGCAATAAAAATATATCAATAAATGCAGAGATTACATGATAAATATTTTTTATATTTATTTATGTTATGCCATAAATAATAATAATAATAATAATAATAATAATAATAATAATAATAATAATAATAAAGCTTTTTTAAAGTATCTTTTATTTATTAAAATCCAGGTCACTATTGTGTATATACTGTACATACAGAAATTTTAGAAAAGAAAATATTATATTAAATCAAAAAAGATTATTGAGGAAAATTAAGTAACTGACAATTAAGATAAGACTTCCATAAAATAATAATTTAAAAAAGGTAAAACCGTTATAAAATATGCAATGTACAATAAAAATAAAATATGGTAAGATAGTTTGCAGCTATGAAATGTATTTAACTTTAAAATATATCAATAAAAAAACAAAGATTATATGATAAAAGTAACAAATCATTTGTAAAGTGTATATAAATATTTATTTAACGCTCTTAAATGGGGAGCAGATGCTTCTCATGATCTGGATTCGAACATTACTCAAATATTCACTACTCACTGTATACCTGTAGCTCTACCTCTTCACTACTTTACTTTAACTGATGCTCTCAAACTTTACATTAAGAAACAGTTAATACTTTGAAGAATGTACATTTTAATTTTTTTTTTTTTATTAAATAATTTTATATGTTTTTCTTCATGTTTAGTATGATGTGAGTATTAATGTGAGCGTAGGATAAAGCGCTGCAGGATTCCCCGGTGTTTCCTGGCGGCGGCGTGTTCTCCGCGGGAGTGGTGGTAATTAAGGCGCTGATCGCTGGCTTTTGTCGCTGTGACACGTCGCCTCGCACCGAGACACTCCTCCAGAACAGCGCCGGCCCCGGTAACTCGCCCTGCCAATTACAACCCGGCACCTGCCTCCCGGAGAACAGTGGCAGGTGTGCTCCGGAGATACAGAGCGGAAAAAAGCGTAATTACAGCCGCCAGAGTCTGAGCGAGGGGTTTATCAGCGCTACAGCTCTACAGCACTATATACAGTATAAACCACTCTTTCAATTAAACTTCATTTTCACTTGATTTTACATCTCTAATACAGACAAGCATGTACAACTTACCTAACATTTAAGAATTTAATAAGACAAACTAAAATAAAAAAACTTCATTAAAAAAAAAAACAAATAAAGAGTAAATGGTAAATTCATAAAAAAATAATAATAATAATTTACTATTTAATTAGGACGAAATAAAACAATTCTAAATAATAGGTGGGAAAAGTGGACAGGCTAGAATGTAAAGCAATAAATAAAACAATAAATCATTACAATAATAAAAAAAAGACAACAAAAAATTAATTAAAAGATGAGAAAATGAGAAATGGCTAAAATAACAAAAAACAAAAAATAGATGCAGAGCTTTCAGACCTCAAATAATGCAAAGAAAACAACAAGTTTATAAAGTAGTTTTATGAGTTCAGAAATCATTATTTGGTGGGGTTTTTTTCATGCATCTCGGCATCATGTTCTCCTCCACCAGTCTTACTCACTGCTTTTGGATAACTTAATGCTCTTTACACTCCTGGTGCAAAAATTTGAGCAGTTCAGCTTGGTTTGAATTTAGTTAAATCAATTATAAAAAGAAACTCATCATTTTTACAGAGCTGTGTTTGGACTCGGGGAAGGATAAAGTAATGAATAAATAAATGTGTTGGTGTCTCTAAAGACGACATCATGTCAATGCTAATGGTGTTAGCATACATTATTAGGTGCACACGGACAGTTAGCTTTAATTTATCAGAAACACAGGAGAGTCTCAGGTGGCTGTGAGAGACGTGGGACGGCTTGACCTGATCATGACTAACATGGAATAAAACATTAAAACATTAGCGTGTCAGTGACGGTTAAATTAGCCGAATGCTAATGACGCTAATCACGCAATTAGCATTCATTCATTAGCACAAGCAGAACTAGTGTTGGCTTTCATTTCGCCGGTCTCAGGTCTCGAGAGGCCGTTAGATCTTGCGTCTCGGTGAGGGTAAACACTTCATCCAGACAATGCAGCTCGTATAGTGGCGGCTAATGGCTAATCCGGGCAGGCTAATAGCTAACCGGCGCGACGGCGGGTCTGGAGGACGGCTCTATCAATGCTCAGCATGTGGCGGCTAATCAGACGCTCTCGAGCGCACTAACCGCGGTGAGTGGCGGCCAGGAGTCAAGAGAGAGTACTTACGCCCGATGAGCTCGCTCTCGCTCGTCCCTCTACAATAGCATATCTGCAAATGATAACGGTGCCAGCGCTAAAACTCCAATTAGCGACTGTTTTAAAGTGCTAATTAAGGAATTCCACATTGGGGAGGCATTAAGGAGGAGCTCATATCTTCAACTGGAAAGAGAAGTCATTGAAGGCTGTTCAGCTGAGCAAGAAAACTCACAGCCCTCGAATGAAATTGACCACATTTATTATTAAGACTCAAGATATCTTTGTACGAAATTAAACATCACAAACTGGTGGATACAACATTTAGATTCATTATGACTTTGAAAAAAATACTATTTGTACTATTTTAGGACTTCAAAGTGTTTATTATAATTGAAATAAACTGTGTATATAACCACAAGAGAGCAATCAAATTTTACCCAATTGAAAACCTCTGGAATATAATCAAGAGGAAGATGGATGATCACAAACCATCAAACCAAACTGAACTACTTTAATTATTTTTTTCATTTTTCATCACCAGGAGTGAAGCAGCATAAAGTTATCAATTCAAAAGCAGTGTGTAAGACTGGTGGAGGAGAAAATGATGCGAAAATGCATGAAAAAAAAATGTGATTAAAAACCAACCAGGATTATTCCACCAAATATTGATTTCTGAACTCTTAAAACTTTATGAATATGAGCTTGTTTTCTTTACTTTATTTGAGGTCTGAAAGCTCTGCATCTTTTTTGTTATTTCAGCCATTTCTCATTTTCTGCAAATAAATGCAATATTTTTATATAAATCGTTTTAATAGAATAAAACCACAATGTTCATTTTACTCAAACATAAACCTTTAAATAGCAAAATCAGAGAAACTGATTCAGAAACTGAACTGCTCTCTTTATTTTTTTCCAGAGCTTTGCATCGTTTCAACAAATTATTTTGATAAACAACTTTGTCATTTTAACACCATCAAATCCCATTTAACTTATGATAATAGAGTAGTATAACAAGCTCAGTTTTTTGAGTAGGTCCTACTTTGCTAATTACCTAATTACTTTTGAATCATTAGACCCTCTTTTAGTGATCTATAGGTAAGCCATCAATCATATACCATGCAGCTTTATTCAGGGCTTGTTAGTGCGTCTTTGCTGTTGTAACGACTGGAGAAGTACACCTTGTGCAGCTCAAAATTCAAAGTGAAAAGGCATGTACTAATTCTCTTAATTAACCATGGGTGTGGGTAGTTAATTTTAGGCGTAACCTGAAATGAACCAATCAGAGTGTCTCTAGTTCATCATTCTCTTTAGGAGAATGCACTCTGACTTTGGCGGATTGCTATTTTAACGGTGCAGCTACCTGGACGTGTCCCAACAAACGCTTCTCTTAAAGTAGAGGAAACTGAGCTGCTGGTTCACGCTGAGAAGGAGCTCCCGCAGCTCATTTATTACGGGAACAGCAATGTTATTTTATTTACTGTTCTGTTTATTTATTGTTGATGTAAAAGTTGCCAAGATAGCGATGAACGTCTGACAGTTGGTGTCTGTCTAGGTTTAAGTCAGTCAGTGGAGCTCCTGTGTTTTCTGTTACCAAGATAAACAAGAAAAACTCCAGAAATGTACCTGAACACGCCTCATTTCATAATCAGAACACCACGCCCATCAGTGTAGATATATTCAGAAGCTCTGCTGCTATTTAAACCAGGCAGGAGGAAGGAGTGAAAACTGAAGACTGTTGTTAGGTGGGTGTAAGATAGCAATGAGCATCGTGATGCTTCTTGTGCAGGGTGTAACGTATACTAATTCTCTTAATTGATCATGGGTTTGAGTTGGGCATAACAATGAACATAAAAAAAATTATTTACTTATTTTAGTTGAATTTCACTTGATTTCATTGTTTTATAAATATTATGTTGGAGTTTTAGAATCTAAAAAAGTCTAAATAAAATTATTGCAGATTAGATGAAAAAACAAAATCTACTGTACACAACATTTTGCCAAGAATGTAAAATGTCAAACTACCATACCTGTCAAGTCTCCCGTTTTGGCCGGGAAACTACCGTATTTTACTCCTCTTTCCCGCCGTCCTCCCGTATTAGTATTTTCCCGTAAATTTCCCGTATTCTATTACAATAAAAAAATATATATTATTGAGGAGACAGGGCACTGACCGCTCTGTGTCTCTTAACCAATCGTGGAGCCGATTCAAGGAGAAAGTCCCACCTTTCAGGAGAAACAGCCAATCAGCTTGCAAAGGAGGGTCAGTGTTACCCCAACCCCCCCCCCCCCCCCCCCCCCGTCGCTGTGAGTTCAGGCAGCTAGTCGTCAAAACATATCTGGATATTCAGCGATTTTTCTAAAAGAAAGGTAACGGTAGGTTAATCATGTAAACTGTGATGATATTTTTCTGATAGCTGCTTAAAAATACTCGTCTCCAAAATAAAACACACAGACTAAACCTTTTAAAATAAAAAATACAGCTTGTGACTCAGTTTAAGCAGAAATGTGGAGAGGACCGAAATTAACTGAACTAATCAGGGGTGGAGTGATCAAAAGGAAGAAGTATTAATTAAAATTTATTGTGCAGGCCCCTTAGGACTAATTTTTACTGATGAAACATATCTGGTCCATGTCCTTTTAGTAAAAGCTCATGATACTATTTTTAGGTCACCAACAGTAATTTTGCAAAATTTGTGCACCCTTTGTTCAATTTTAAATCCATTACATAAATAAAAAATATATCATATAAAAGAGTGCATTTATTACAAAAAAGACATGAAATCTTAATTTTTTTTTAAATATATAGAAAAGGGTTTTTAATTTGGCTGTATTAAAAGAATGACATATGTAGGAATGTCCACAACATTTCAGATTCTGATAATCTAATTGTAGTGTGTAAGTGGTTCACTTGTGGTTATTTTAGATTTTTTGTAAACCTGTCTTAAAATGTAAGGGATACTGAACCTGCGTTGGGCTGGTGGGACGGCTTTAAGCGTACAGAGGAAAATATCCCTTATTTTTAAATCTAAAACTTGACAGGTATGCAAACTACAAAAATGCACAAATTAATGGCTTTAAAATATTTTTTGTTCAGTTGAAAGGTAAAGAATTTGTGGAAAAAGAGCTTAACAATTTCACTGTAGCGCCCTCTTGAGGCTGGAGTTACACTCACTCATATTTCTTTATCTCAGGTAGGTGTATGTATGTGTTTTTGGATTTTTTAAATCACACCGTTCCTCTCAATAAGCTCAATAATACAAATTGCGCCGTTCATTGTTCAATTACTTATGGATTTCTTTTGAAAAAGCTCTTATGGGCAATTTTCACAGGATCCTGTAGAGTTTTCTCTGTGATATCTTGTGTTTGGCGAGAGCCGAAATTATTTTCTATAGATTGCTTTTGCTCCCTCTTCCTCCGCCTCGCTTTATACCCAGCTGCTGTTCTCAGAGAAAACAAACGGCGCCGGAGAAAGAAAAGTAATTCTGGAGGCCGAGGCCGGCTCCGATAAATCACGGCCTGTCCAGCCCCCCTGCGCTTTATTGGTCAGCCTGGATGGTGGTGTATTACATCCAGTGGATCTGAGGATCTGAGCCCTCCATCAATAACGGGGGAAGCCTGGTAAAAAACAGATCTCCGGAGAGGAGGACGCTGCGTTACGGAGCCGGGGGCGTCGGGGTAATGACGGGGGGCCGGAGGAAAGCGTCGGAGGATACGTGGGCTTTCTGATGATGCCTATAGAGCAGAGCTGCAGGGAGACTGTCGCCCACCGCTGTGTGAGAAGCTTATTGATTAGCGGCGATCTACACGCCACTCGTATCTTCTTAAAGGAAGCCGCTGGAGCTCTGTGGATGAAAACATCTTTAGGCTACACTGTAAGCCTGGATAAGTTGAATTTACTTAAAAAAAATTGAGGAAACTGGCCTTAAAAAAAGCCTTAAAAAAGTTAAGTAACGGCGAATGAAAACTTGAGTTAGCATAAATTAAAACATCAAGTAATTACAACTAAACACTGATGTTGAGTGTCTGTCAGAAACTGTTGGACACACGCAGTATGCAAATAGATTGTACCAGAAGCCAATAGAAAAGAAGCTGCCAATGGAAACAGATTAACTCAGTTATTATAAGTTGGTTCAAGTCAAAGATCTCAGTTTAAATAGTACAGTATTTGTGCCCACAAATGTTCAACTAACTCAAAATAGTTGAGTATTAATTAGAAATATCCAATTTTATGTAAAACAGGCTTAAATCATTTGAGTTTAAACAACGTTTGGGTTTACAGTGTAAATGTTATAATCGTTAAGGTTGACATTGAAAAGCAAAAGCATCTCAGAAACAACATTTTAAGCCTCTAACTGAATTACTTACTTGCAATTCACTGCATTGAATGTGTGAATGGACTGAAACAGGCTGTGAATTCATGCTTTCAGTTAACAGCTGTGCTGAACTCATCAAGAGTTAATTACTTGAATTTCTTGTCTCTTAATTTGAGTGTTTGAGAGCATCAGTTAAAGTAAAGTAGTGTAGAGGTAGAGTTACAGGTATACAGTGAATAGTGAATATTTGAGTAATGATCTAATATTATCACATACATATTTTTAACACTGTCTTTATAAAATATATTTATTAAATTATTATTATTATTTTTTTTTATCAGAGGTAACAACCAGACATAAAACACGCTATATAAATATATATATATATATATATATATATATATATATATATATATATATATAAAAATATTCTACGAAAAAGGTAATAATATTCTATACTGATTTTGTAAATATTAATAGAGTTAACACAAAAGTCTGAATCATTAACTGTTATTTTGTCTTAATAATGATCATTTTAGTTTGAATGATTTTTGGTGTGTGTGTTGTAGAATGTAGGAGAAAGTTACCATTACTATTTATAAATAGATTATTTATTTCACTTATTCAAAAGTTATTAAATGAATGCCGGTGCCCAGATGGAGCAAAATTGGCCCTGCTCCCTCCGGGTGGGTAGATGGCGCTCTCTCCCCACATCACTCCTATGGTGATGTCAGCAGCACAGGGCGTCTGTGAGCTGATGTACCAGAGCCGAGCCTCTGTGCTTTCCTCCAAGCGCGCTGGCTGCTCAGCAGTGCTGCATCGGCAGCAGCTCGAAAAGAAGCGGTGGCCGGCTTCACATGTATCAGAGGAAGCATGTGTTAGTCTTCACCCTCCTGGTGTGTTGGGGCATCACTAGTGATAGGGGGAGTCCTAATGAGTTCGTTGGGTAATTGGCCGTGTAAATTGGGGAGAAAATGGGAAAAATTTGAAATAAAATAATGAAAAAAAGTTATTATATGAAAAACTATACCTGGGTGTCATAGTAATTTTTTGTTTTTTTGCAAGGAATAGATGAATAAAATCTTAATATTAAATTATACTTTCACTTTTTACAGTATATTGACTGATTCAGTTAAAATTAATGCAATAAACTGAGATAAATCTGAGAAGATTTTCCACGGTGAAGATGTTAAACCCCTGCGTTAAGTCTAACAAGAACGTTGGTCCAGGTAATAATGATATCGCAATAATTGCTGACGGCAGAGATAACGGCGTATCATCCCCGCGCTCATTTACCATCCCGTCACTTTCATCTCTACTGGGAAAATAGATCAGTAATTAAAATCTTTATCCATCTTTTAATATTTATCAATTACTGCACAGATATCTTACTCTGTCATCTTGGGAACAGTCACATGACCTTGTGTTCTCTTTTTTCTGATTGGTTTATTGAGCGTATCGGTGATGAGGGAGATTAACCTTTTAATTACTGGATTTTTTTTCCCAGTAGAGTTAAAAAGTGATGGGACAGTAAATGAAATTGGCGATGGAAAGCTTTCATCTCTGCAGCTTTCAGAGAATTCCTAGAAGTCGTGAGCTATCCCTCTGTCACCAGAATTATGTTTACTAGGAGACACAACAGCAATCATCAGTACAGCAAAATCAACCACCACTGCTTTACTTACAGCTCTAACCATCGCCAAGAAAATCATCCTCATCAACTGCAACTCAAAAAACATCACTATTAAACAATAGAAAAATCTATGAATTGATCAAATATCAGTGAAAAAAAAAATCTGCTTCTGCCAAAAATAAAATCCTTGAATACTCTTTAATCTGGACATCCATCATCCATCACCTTCCTCCAACAGTAATCACCTGACAAAATCAACCAGTGCACCATAAGAACAGCTTAACCAAGATCCAATACCCAACCCAACACTACTGTCTACCTAACAAACACACACACACACACTTACCAACACCTACAAAAATACACAACAAAGCAACACTTGGTATTATTTTGGAAATTATTATCTTTTCCCCATTAATTACTAAATCACTCTCTACACACGTTTAATCTTCTTTTATATTCCCACCTATTTTGGTTGGATTTGTTGGTACCACTTTAAAATAAGACTACCTTTATAAAGGGTTTATAAATGGTTTACAATTAGTTTATTAATGGTAACTAATTAGGTTGTAAATGCCATAAAAATCATTAATAATCAGTTATAAAACATTCGTAGAAAGGGCAACAATGACCTGTTGTTTGCCAAATAGTGAACCCACAGCCATCTATACTGTTGCCCTTTCTACGTATGTGTTATAACTGATTATTAATGATTTTTAAGGCATTTACAGCATAACCCTTTATAAAGGTAGTCTTATTTTAAAGTGGTACTGATTTTCCTTTATCCATTTCAATTATCTCCCTCTTTATTTTTTTTCTCTTCCTCTTCTTTTGTAAGTCTCATGTTTGCTTATGTCCCTATCCTTCCCCAACAAATAACCCATAAAAATAAATTCTTAAATAGTCCTCCGAAGAGGTGGGATGAAGTCGTAAGCTATATGCAGTGACCCAGCTAACAGAGAACATTACAAGAACATTAAGCAATGTTTTCAAAAGGTTTCAGGAAGGTTACACTGTACATTTCTTACAAAACATTTAATAACATTATGAAAATATTAAAAATAACATCCACTAAAAAACTAAACATTAAACATTGACACAAGTGATGCTGCAGTTACGTCACAAGAACATTTAAAAAACGTATCAGTTTGAATATCTAAGAACGTTAATTTAACTTTCAAACAATGTTTCCTGGAGATGTCCCAGGAAACTGCTGCATTTTAATGCTTTTAGGATCAAAGATTACATAACTTTCCATTTTTTTGGCTTTTAAGCCATTCCATAGTAAATTTACAGAAACGTTTTTTTGGTCATTGTCATGTGGCATGATCCATACCTATCTTCTGATATGAATGGTTCAGATGTGTTTATCTTCATAGCACAGTTCCAAACTGTACGATATGTTAGTATAGAATGAGTATAGTAGGAAGATTTGGACTTTGCATTGACTATTCCAGAACTTTCCATCTTTTTCTTTCTACTGGATTGTTTTGGGTCATTGTCATGAGGCATGGTCTACCTCCGCTTCAGCTTCAGGTTTTGGACAGATGTTAAGTCAAAGACAGAAGATTTGGGCTTCGACTTGGCTATTTTAGAACTTTCCTTTTTTGTTTCTTTTGAGCCATTTCTTAGTGGATTTACTGGAATGTTTTGGGTCGTTGTCATGAGGCATGGTCCACCTTCGCCTCAGCTTTAGGCTCTGGACAGATTTAAAGTCATAGACAGAAGATTTGGGCTGTGACTTGGCTATTCCAGTATGTTTTATTTCTTTCTTTCTTTTGAGCCTGTCCATGGTAAGTTTTCTAGAATGTTTTGGGTCATTGTCTTAAGGCATGATCTGCCTTTGCTTCAGCTTTAGGTTTTGGAAAATGTACAGTCAGAAACAGAAGATTTAAACCTTATTAAGAATCTTTGGGATGTGCTTTGTGCAGTGGTCAGACTCTACCATCATCAATGCTTCTGCAAGATTTTGGTGAAAAATTAATAAATTAATGCAACGCTGGATTGAAATGTTGTGTTATCGTTTTGGTATCGAGAATGGTGATACTACAGTTGGTATCGGTACTGAAGTCAAAATTCTGGTATCGTGGCAACCCTAATACTGTCTAATCTACACTGTATTAAAGTATCATATCTTGTAAGGCTCCATAGATCTCCTTTGATCCCGATTCCAGATCCATCGTGATTCTCTTTGTGCCGCCGGCTCTTATTCTGCACCCATATCAGGTTCAGGCTGTCTGTACGATTCTGCCGATGCAGCACATTTTCATCCTTCAAACCATGAGGCACTTCTTCTGAATCCTGCTTCATTTATTCACCTTAAAAACTCACCGTTCAAACCTTCAGCCTCTAAAGCAACAGCCGCACGCCTGAGCACCACCATCCATCCATTCATCCATCCATCTGTCTATTCATCTTCTCCTGAAGATCTGACCCGTACATCAACCCAGCTAGCGTGATACGCTAGTCAATCACAGCTGGAGATCCTCAGCGTCTGGCAGCCCATCAAAACTATGTTTCAGAAACACAAAGGCCGTTTATTATCGGAGGAAAAAATAAAAAATAAAGACGTAACAAAGGCGTCCGTTTCCGGAGGTTCTGACCCGCAGGCCGCCGGCGCCGGGAGCTCCTGCAGCAGGAACTACCTCATTATGAGTTCAGACGCAGATCCATAAACCCCCCGCTGAGAAACTGCACGCTCCATTAATCTGATCAACAGGACATCAACTCGTCTCATCGTCTCATGTACCAGACATCATTTCACACAACAACTGCCTAAACAACCACTGACTGACACCATAGCAACCACCTGAGAACATTACAGCCAAACCTGGAATACCAATAGCAACACTGTATGGAACCATAAAGCAACACTTTAGCAATCCATTATCCTGGAAAACCGTAGTAATTATGTGCGATGAGTTACAATGTAACATTATTCTGTTCTATTAATGATGTTAGAAAAAAAGCATTACAGAAGCACCAGTGGTAGTAACATGTGAGACAGTAACACCTGGCATGGTAACACCTCAGAAAGATACACCTGAAAGAGGAACACCTGTAAAAGTGATTCCTGGGACTGTAACAGCAGAGATAGTAACACTTTGGATGGTAACAACTGTAAGAGGAACACCCGGGACAGTAATACCTGTGATGGTAACACCTTGAACAGTAATACCTGGGACAGTAGCACCTGGGACGGTAACACCTGGGACATTAACACCTCAGACAGTAATACCTGGGATGGTAACACCTTTGAAAGTAACACCTGGGCCGGTGACACTAAGGATTGTAACAACTGGGACAGTAGCACCTTGGATAGTAAAACCGGGGACGGTAACACCTGGAATGGTAACACCGGGGATGGTAACACCTGGGACAGTAATACCTGGGACATTAACACCTGGAACATTAACACCTTGGACATTAACACCTGGGACAGTAACACCTGGGATAGTAACACTTGCATAATCTACTGTACTCTCTCTCTCAGACTCCAGCTGCTGATGTAGAAACAGCAGCATGACCTACTGTACTCTCTCTCTCTCTCTCTCTCTCTCTCTCTCTCAGACTCCGGCTGCTGATGGAGAAACAGCAGCATGACCTACTGTACTCTCTCTCTCTCTCTCTCTCTCTCTCTCTGACTCCGGCTGCTGATGGAGAAACAGCATGACCTACTGTACTCTCTCTCTCTCTCTCTTTCTCTCTCTCTCAGACTCCGGCTGCTGATGGAGAAACAGCATGACCTACTGTACTCTCTCTCTCTCTCTCTCTCTCTCTTTCTCTCTCTCTCAGACTCCGGCTGCTGATGGAGAAACAGCATGACCTACTGTACTCTCTCTCTCTCTCTCTTTCTCTCTCTCTCAGACTCCGGCTGCTGATGGAGAAACAGCATGACCTACTGTACTCTCTCTCTCTCTCTTTCTCTCTCTCTCTCAGACTCCGGCTGCTGATGGAGAAACAGCATGACCTGCTGTACTCTCTCTCTCTCTCTCTCTCTCTCTCTCTCTCTCTCAGACTCTGGCTGCTGATGGAGAAACAGCATGACCTACTGTACAGCAAACAGAGCAAACAGCATAATACAACATTTAAACCAGACTGTGTTCTGTGACATAATCATAAAAAAGTGATTTGCCTACTGGGATGCCTTTCTGTAAATCTTTTTTTATTACTATTTTTAAAATCAGTGTTATTAGAACCGTAATGGAGTTTTCAATTTACTGAAGTGTAAAGGCTAAATTTGGGGGTTTAAAAACACAGTTATAATACACACACACACACACACACACACACACACTCAGTAAATCTGGCGGTGAGTCATGTGCCTGGACTGTGTTTGTTTTGGTAAAATGTAGTGGATCTGTTTACACTCAGAGCTGAACTGATGACCTTTAATGTTGCTGTACAATTTAACTAAAACCCAAAATAATACACCCTCAACAAAAACACACACAGCTTTAATCTGCATTGATAACAGCTCAGAATTACAGCATTTAAAACAAAGAAAACATTGAATAATGAACAATATTCTGTATATTGATGATGTTAGAACATCCTAAAAAACCTTCACTATTTAATGTCTTAATTTAACTTATAGGCTGTAACACCAGTGACTGTCACACAGAGGTGTGAAGTAATGAAGTAAAAACACTTTGTTACATTACTTAAGTAGAAATGTTGTTTATCTATACTTTACTGGAGTGTTTATTATTTTTATATTTTCAACCAATTATCTGAACTTTCTACTCCTTACATTTTAAAAATATTTTCATTTTTTATTCCGGCTTCTCATCGTTTAATAAAAGCCCAGATTTATCCAGATAAATCTCTCCATCCAGATAGAGTGAATCTAATTCCAATTATTGGGTCCTATTTTATCGATCGATAGGTTAGCAGTTTGATTCAGGGCATGTCAGTGTGTCTTTGCTATCATAACGTCGGGAAAAGTACACCTTGTTCTCGGCTCAAAACATGCAAAAGTCATGTACTGAGTTTTTTAATCAGTCATGGGTGTGGTTAATGGGTTAATTTTTTGGGGCGTAACGTGAAATAATAAACCAATCAGAGTGTCTTCAGTCACTCATCATTCCCTTTAAGAATCAGGTGAGCTCTGACTTTTTATAGGTGGATTGCTATTTTAACGGTGCAGCTACCTGGACGTGTCCAACAAACGCTTCGCAGCTCATTTATTACGGGAACAGCACTGTTATTTTATTTACTATTCTGTTTATTTATTGTTGATGTAAAAGCTGCCGAGATAGCGATGAACATCTGACTGTTGGCGTCTGTCTAGGTTGTTTTAATTCAGTCAGTGGAGCTCCAGAAATGCAAAAGCAAAACTCCAGAAATGTACCTGAACACACCTCATTTCATAACCAGAACACCACGCCCATCAGTGTAGATATATTCAGAAGCTCTGCTGCTATTTAAACCAGACAGGAGGAAAATAGGAGTGATAATAGACTGTTGGTGGGGTGTAAGATAGCAATGAACAGGCCGGAGAGGAAGTGGAAGCTGCAGATCTCTGTATGAGTTTTTATCTTGTTTTTAACCTCTGGGAGATGCCACCCTTGACACGACAGCGCGGTTAGCATGGTTAGCCGAGTGTGTGGGTGATAGATGGATGCTTGGGGGGGGTGGAGGTCCTCAGGGTTATATACGGGGGTCCGCAGGGTGCTCTCAGACACTGCATAATAGAATAGAACTAAGCACTAATGTTAGCATCACTGCTGTATACAGTATAATATACACCCACTGTAAAACTAACCTTTAGTCCTTTATCCTTTAGTGCATTTATGTGATCTTATCTGAGGTTTATGAGGCTGGTAACTCTGATTAACTTATCCTGTACAAACTCCTGCTCTACCTTTCCTGGGGCGGTCCTGATGAGTGCCAGTTCCATCACTTTGTTTAGTTGAGTAGTTTAGCTTTTTTAATAAGGATAAGAACATTACTCAAATAGAGAGATAAACTCTACCTCTTCACTACTTTACAACTGATACTCTCAAACACATTAAGAGACAAGACATTCAAGTAATTAACTTTTGAACTTTGAGTTCAGCACAGCTGTTAACTGAAAGCCTGAATGACAGGTGACTCTACCTCATAAAGCTGACTGAGAAACTCCAGCACAGATGTGCTACTTTGAAGATTTGAAAATATACAAAACGTATTCTTCATGCTTAACTGTGATAGAACTAAACTAAACTTATTTGAAGTAGGTATAGATGCCTCCTTCAGAAGAAGTCTGCTGGCTAATCCTGCTGTGTACTGTCTGAGGTTCTCAGCCAGCAGACCTAAATGGTGTTTTAAAAAACAGATGGATGGATGTCTTGGTGATTAGAGTGTTTAAAGGTGCACTCACTGAAAGAGACAATTAATAATTTTATATTATCAATTTTATCATTTAATGTCTTATCTTTATAGTGAATCCAATTTAACACACAGTTCTGAAAAAAATAAGAGAGCACTTAAAAATAATGAGTTTCTTTGATTTTACCAAATTGAAAACCTCTGGAATATAATCTAGAGGAAGATGGATGATCACAAGCCATCAAACCAAGCTGAACTGCTTTTTTGATTTTTGCACCAGGAGTAAAGCAGCATAAAGTTATCCAAAAGCAGTGTGTAAGACTGGTGGAGGAGAACATGATGCAAAGATGCATTAAAAAACTATTATTAAAAACCAGGGTTATTCCACCAAATATTGATTTCTGAACTTTTAAAGCTTTATAAATAAGAACTTGTTATTTTCTTTACATTATTTGGGGTCTGAAAGCTCTGCATCTTTCTTGTTATTTCAGTCATTTCTCATTTTCTGCAAATAAATGCTCTAAATGACAATATTTTTATTTGTGATTTGGGAGAGATGTTGTCTGTAGTTTATAGAATAAAACAACAATGTTCATTTTACTCAAACATAAACCTATAAATAGCAAAATCAGAGAAACTGATTCAGAAACTGAAGTGGGGTTTTATGCTGCGACACCAGGGACGTGTTTTATAGTGTATCAGACTGATGTAGAGTCTAAGGCTGAAGCTCTGCTGAAAGTGTCTCTTTTTACTCTTTGGACAAAACCCGACTCCATCAGGCCCAAATCACAGCTTCCCCACGACTCCACGCCTTCAGACTGCTCTGAAAAATGACTGCGTCTCAAACGACACAGAGAACTTTCCCTCCACGCCTGCGTTTACCGTCCGTGTGAGACATGCATCACGCCGCTGACAGCCGACGCAGTAATACGTTCCTTTACCAGCCGCTCTCAGAATACTGATCCCGAAACTTCCCTACCCTCACAAACACAGAACTTCCTATCATAACTCCAGTGCAGATCACAGAGACGCAAGAACGAGTCTTTCTTAAAATTCTGAAAAAGTTATTAAAAGTTATACAATTTGGCAAAATAACAAAAAATAACTAGAAAGGTAAAGTTCAATAACAAACTTTAAGTTGGCTTAAAAAAGTACGCTAATAACATTGAAATGGTTAACAAAGTTAAAATGGTTGCTAAGCTGTTTCTGTCTAAAGAGTGTGAAGAGTGGTTGCTATGCTGTTGACTTTTAGCTAAATGCTAAAGTTCAAAACCTTTTGGCTAAAATGTTGGAATGCTAATACTTTTGTTTGATATAGCAGTGTCCAAAAATCTTTGCCAAAAAGTTAAAGTCAAAAAAGGTTTGGCTAACAGCTAAAGTCCAAAAACCTTTGGCCAAAAGCTAAAGTCCAAAAACTTGTGGCTAAATGCTAAAGACCATTTTTTTTAGCCAAAAACATTTGGCTAAAAGCTAAAGCTAAAGTCCAAAGTCATTAGCAGCAGCAAGCAGTAAGAGTATTCTTGTCTCCTTGAAAATCATATTATATTATAGATTTTAAGCTTTTGACAAAAAGCCGAAATCTTTTGGTTAAAAGCTGAAGTCCAAAAACTTTTGGCCAAAATAGTGGAATACTAATACTTTTGTCTGATAAGGCAGTGTCTAAAAACCTTTGGCTAAAAGCTAAAGTACAAAAACATTTGCCTAAACTATGGCTAAAACAGCAGTGTACAAAAACCATTGGCTAAAAGCTAAAGTCCAAAAACCTCTGGCTACAGCTAAAGGCCAAACTCCTTTGGTTAAAAGCTAAAGTGCAAAAAAATGTTTGCCTAAAAGCTAAAGTCCAAAATGTTTTTGGTTAAAAGCTAAAGTCCAAAATCTTCTCACTAAAAGCTGAAGTTCCAAAACCTTTCGTTAAATGCTAAAGTACAAAAACCTATGCCAAAAGGCTAAAGCCCAAAAACTTCTGGCTAAAAGCTAAAGTCCCAAAAATCTTTTGGTTAAAATCCAAAATCCAAAAACTTCTGGCTAAAAGCTAAAGTCCAAAAAAACATTTGGTTAAAATCCAAAATCCAAAAACTTCTGGCTAACAGCTAAAGTCCAAAAACATTTGGCTAATAGCTAAATTCCACAAACATTTCGCTAAAAGATAAAGTCCAAAACTTCAGGCTAAAAGCTAAAGTCCAAAAACTTTTGACTAAAATGGTGGAATGCTAATACTTTTGTCTGATATAGCAGTGTCCAAAAAACCTTTTGGCTAAAAGCTAAAGCCCAAAACGTTTGCCTAAACTATGGCTAAAAGATCTGTGTACAAAAATTTTGGTTGATACATGGTTGCTATTAAATCCAAAACGTTGCTATGGTTGCTATGGAGAAAGCTATACACACAGCATCACAGCTCACCTGGCTTTTAAAGGAAATGAAGAGCACACACCCATGATTAATTAAGAGAATTAATACATGCCTTTTGTTGGTTTTGAGCCGTGCAACGTGTACTTTTCCAGTTGTTATGATAGCAAAGACACACAGACAGTTGACAGCTCGCCAATAGAAGGCTAAAATAGGACTAAATGAGTGTAGAAATGAATATAAGCTTTTATAATTGAATGATTTGTAAGAGTCTAAAGGGTCTACAGACACTAAAGACTGATAATGAAGTATAAAGGGAAGTTTTTATCTGGTTTGAAGAACAGAGGTGTCTCTGACTGGATCGGACCTTCCCGTCTGACCCGGTCCGACCTCTGCGCCGTGTTCTGAGGGGGATCTGCCGGGGGCCGGACGCACAGACGCTTTCCTCTAATTAGCTTCTTTCTGTCAGAGTCCGGGTCGAACCCTCGGGCCGCGGTCCGTCTCTAACAGCAGCGTTAGCGTCAGCATTTTTTTAAGGGGAATTTAGCTATTTTTTGTGGGAAGAGGCTAATTTGGGTGCTTGTGTGAGTAGTCTCTCTCTTTTTCTCTCTCTCTTTTTGCCCCTCTCTCAGTCTTTCACTCCCCTCTTTCTCACTCTCTCAGCATGAGCAGCTGGTCTGAGATTCCCTGCACGTCTCAGACGCCGAGTTTTTCTGCTGAGGCTTCCCGAAAAGGCCTGACGCCGATGAACTAGCGTGCTAGCGCTCCAGCGCCTGCCCTACCGACTCCGTCTCTCTCTCAGTCTTTCATCTCTTTCTCCGTCAGACCAGCTTTGATATCCATTTTTTTCTTTCCCCAGCCAGGAGAGAGAGGGGTTTCAGATCTGCCGGACGCTAGCACGCTAGTTAATTGCTAGCTCCCCTGGTACTGTAACTGGCCTTCCACGAGAAGTGGACGGTGGTTAAACGGCGAGGTGTTGCTCGGGGGAGCTGGACAGGGCCGTCCTTCATGTTGACAGCTCACTTATCTGGACAGGAATATAAATGTTGGGACATTTGTTGCTGGTGTAAGAAAACAGGGCTTTTTTTAACACGAAATGTTAGCTTAGCGTTCAGGTACCGCTACCCAAGACCCCCAGATGCACCTCAGCTGTAATTATCCTCCCCTTTCTGTTTGGGCTTGTTGTGTCTAAAAAAAAACATACTTTTCCTGTCATTATGATAGAAAAGTCAGCGCATTTTGAGCAGTGCCAGGTGTTCTTTTCCGGACGTTGCGATAGCAAAGACACACTGACACTCCCTAAATCAACCAAGCCACGGAGTGAAATAAAAGAGGAGATTATAATGTTATGCTTTGTAAAAGTTTAAAGGGTCTACAGGCACCAAAGACTGATAATGAAGTATAAAGCAAACTTTTTAACTGGTTCTAAAAGGGGCATCTAAAAACGTACTTTTCCTGCCGTTACGATAGCAAAGTCACACGGACACATCCTAAATCAAGATCAAAATGAGGTGTGTTCAGGTAAATTTCTTAAGTTTTGCTTGTTTATCTTGGTAACAGAAAACACAGGAGCTCCACTGACTGAATTAAAACAACCTAGACAGACGCCAACAGTCAGATGTTCATTGCTATCTTGGCAAAGCAGTGCACAAACCCAACTTTCTTTACATCAACAATAAACATAATAGTAAATAAAATAACTTTGCTGTTCCCGTAAATGAGCTGCTGGAGCTCATTCACAGCCTGGACACCTGCAGGTAGCTGCGCCGTTAAAATAGCAATCTGTCAAAATAGCAAAGTCAAAGCGTTGATTGGTTTATTTCACGTTATGCCCAAAAATTAAACAAACCTGTGATTAATTAAGAGAATTAATACATGCCTTTTGCACATTTCGAGCAGTGCAAGATGTATTTTCCTGACGTTAAGATAGCAAAGTCACACTGACGGTTGGCGGCTCGCCTATAGATGGCTAAAATAGGACTAAATGGATGTATAAACAATTAGAAGCTTTTATAATTTAATGATTTGTAAGAGACTAAAGGGTCTACAGACACCAAAGACTGATAGCAAAGTATAAAGCGAAGTTTTTATCTGGTTCTGAAGAACAGAGACATCACGAAAAGGGATGTCTAAAAACGTACTTTTCTCGACGTTATGATAGCAAAGTCACACTGACGGTTGACGGCTTCCCATCGCTAAAGAATTGGGCCCAATGGATGTAGAAACAAATAGAAGCTTATAATGTTATATTTTGTAAAAGTCTAAAGGGACTACAGACACCAAAGACTGATAACGAAGTAAAAAGCTAAGTTTTTATCTGGTTCTGAAGAACAGAGACATCACTAAAAGAAGCGTCTAAAAACGTACTTTTCCAGACGTTATGATAGCAAAGTCACACTAACGGTTGACGGCTTCCCATCGCTAAAAAATTGGGCCCAATAAGTGTAGAAACGAATAGAAGCTTTTATAATTTTATGCTTTGTAAGAATCTACAGGGTCTATGCTAGTTCATTAGGGTAAGGGGTTAAAGGAGTCTGCCGGACGCTAGCACGCTAGTTAATTGCTAGCCGCTACGCTCCCCTGGTACGGTAACTGGCCTTCTATGAGAAGTGGACGGTGGTTAAACGGCAAGGTGTTGCTCAGGGGAGCTGGACAGGGCCGTCCTTCATGTTGACAGCTCACTTATCTGGACAGGAATATAAATGATGGGACATTTGTTGCTGGTGGAAGAAAACAGGGCTTTAGAACACGAAATTCGGTTAGCATTCTGTCGTAGTAGCAGCGTTCAGGTCCGTCACCCAAGACATGCACTTCAGCTGTAATTACCCACCATTCTGTTTGGGCTTGTTGTGTCTAAAAACTTACTTTTCCCGACGTTACGATAGCAAAGTCACACTGACATTAAATTACCGGCTCACCTATAGATCGCTAAAATAGAACTCAATGGGTGTAGAAACAAAGAGGGGGTCAAAATGTTATGCTTTGTAAGAGCTCCAGTATTGTGAGTGTATGGAGGAGCTATCGGATAAAGCAGCTATCGGTCAAAAGTTTGGACACCCCGCACATCCAAAGCAAACTAGTGTCCATAGCCACAACAAGTATAGTGTATTTGCGCATTGCATCTACTAAGCAACACCAGAGCAACCACCACAGACACCATAGCAACACCTTAGCAACCACTTAGAAACAAGAAACAACAAAGCAACCAACACAGATACCACAGATACAAGCCAAGAATCAGCACTACAGTCACACTCGCAGTTTCTGCAGGAACTGCAATCTAGTCTTTACTGTTCTTACTTTTTATTTATTTGTTATTATTCATATTGAATCCTGTGATATTAGTTCATTATTATTATTTATTTGATCATTTCTTATTATTCTGATCATTTTATTTTATCATTCACTTTTAATATTATATTCTTTTCTTTGTTTAAAATTCTAAAATTCATTACTTTTTATGTGTTCAATTTTAATTATCATTTTATTAGACTTTCCTATTTTTATACATATATATTTTATTTATTTATATTAAATGTATTTAATTAAAGCGCATCTCTTTTATTTCCTATTTCTAATTTTTTATGTTCTCAATCCCTTTTATACTGTAAGTAATTGGCAGCATTGTAAAAGCGGGTCACCCTCAATGTATTCCCCAGTTAAAATAAAGGTTGATTGATTGATTGATAAAGAGTTTTTTTTTTTTCTTACATAATGTTTTAATCATGGGTGTGGTTAGTTAATTTGGGGCGTAATATGAAATAAACCAATCAGTGCATCACTTGCCATTACCTTTAAGAGCCAGGTGAGCTTTGATGCTTTTTGGATTCAATAGCAACCATGCATCATCCAAAGGTTTTTCTATACTGCTTTTTTAACCATAGTTTTGCCAGAAGTTTTTGGACTTTAGCTTTTAGCCTAAGGTTTTCGGACACTGTTAAATCAGACAAAATAATTAGGATTCCACCATTTTAGGCGAATGTTTTTGTACTTTAGCGTTTAGCCAGATGTTTTTGGACTTTAGCTTTTAGCCAAAGGTTTTTGGACTTAAGCTTTTAGCCAAAGATTTTTGGACTTTAGCTTTTAGCCAAAAGTTTTTGGACTTTAGCTTTTAGCCAAAGGTTTATGGACTTCAGCTTTTAGCAAAACGTTTTTCGACTTTAGCTTTTAGCCAGATGTTTTTAGACTTCAACTTTTAGCCAAAAGTTTTTGGACTTTAGCTTTTAGTCAAAAGTTTTTGTACTTTAGCTTTTAGCCAGATGTTTTAGCTTTTAACCAAAGGCAAGAGTGCCTCTTACTCATCATTCTCTTTAAGAGTAGAACCAGGTTAGCTTTTAACCAAAGGCAAGAGTGCCTCTTACTCATCATTCTCTTTAAGAGTAGAACCAGGTGAGCTCTGACTTTGGTGGATTGCTATTTTAACGGTGCAGCTACCTGGACGTATCCAACAAACGCTTCTCAGCAGAGGAAACTGAGCTGCTGGTTGACGCTGTGAAGGAGCTCCAGCAGCTCATTTATTACGGGAACAGTAATGTTATTTTATTTAGTATTCTGTTTATTTATTGTTGATGTAAAAGTTGCCGAGATAGCGATGAACGTCTGACTGTTGGCGTCTGTCTAGGTTGGTTTAATTCAGTCAGTGGAGCTCCTGTGTTTTCTGTTACCAAGACAAACAAGCAAAACTCTATATTCAGAAGCTCTGCTGCTATTTAAACCAGGTAGGAGGAAGGAGTGAAAATAATAGACTGTTGGTGGGGTGTAAGATAGCAATGAGCATCTCATTGTATCTCATGCAGGGTGTAAGATGGGAAGAAGTCCAGAAGAATCTCTCGAGTGCTTCAGTTCCAGCTTTCTGGATGCTGATGTGAAGAACAGTGCGACTCGTGTAACTCGCTGCCAGATAATAAATGATGTATGATATCAGCTTGTTTACGCTACACTGTCATTTCCTGCACGGAAGCTCATTTGCTACCATCTTGTACATCCTTTATCTCCTGTCCCCACCACTGTCCTCGTCTTCAGACGTCTCTCAATCTACTGTATGCTGAGGCTGACTCCGTCACATGACCCACAGTAAAGACATTATAGGGTCATTACCGAAATTCTGTTCCTTTCTAATATTTATTACATTCAATTAAATAAAAATGTATTTTCTGTCACAAATGTGTCCACCCTGTCCACGACAAGCTGTGTGACAGGAAGGACAATTTTTAGTGAAATTTTGCGTTTAAAGGAAACGTGGTTGAACTAGAGCTGCAGACCTGTTGAATTATTCATGCTGTTTTGTTCTGATTTAAAGATATATTTAGATGAATTATTTTAATTACTGTGATATTTTACGGCGACAGGGTGGACTAAAGTTTATTAGGTGAAATTAATAATATTAATTACTGCTAAACTTCATCAGCAGCAAGTGTCTTCAGTTCCATAAAGATAAAACAAGTAAGGTACTGTGTTTCCCTACTAATTCAGTAACGCTAAGATAAGTTAGGTTTAATTATTTAAAAAAAAACAAGTCAAACAAGCACTGGATGTTAATCTACACAGATTTCTCTCCTGGAATCTGTTTATTTGGGTGAGTAAAGTGCTTTTGATTTATTTACAGTAAGCTAACCGCTAATGCCGCCTAACTGCCACCAAACAGCGCTACAATGAGGAACCAGCCCTGAGTGTTCTGGTAAGCCAGGGCGATATCAGCAAGCGATTTGTCCCACGTAGCAGACTACAGTCTGATATATTCACATCTGAACAGCGAAAGAGCTAGCGATTAGTGCAGTTAGCGGCTAATGCTAACACTGCTCCAACCTTATTGCTGGAGAATCTTCACTGAAACTCCTGTATAACTCTGTACTTCAGCTTTGAGTGGCTTCACTGCTCTTTAATACCTGACTGGTAGTATTCATACATAAGGAGCTCTGGATTATAAGACACACTCTCGATTTTTGGGAAAATTAAAGGATTTTAAGTGCACCATATAGTGCGAAAAATATGGTAAGCTAATTCTAACAGAATAAGTATGTGGTTAAGATCACTTTTTATCATGTTTTTGCGCTGTTTAGGGATAATGTGTGAAATATACAATTATAATATTGAATACAGGCTTCCAAAATCAATTAAAAAAAGTTTATTAGATTACATTTTATATAGACTTTATATGAGTATATTAGACTATTCTCCTGTGTGCACACTGCATACACAATATGATATATATATATATATATATATATATATATATATATATATATATATATGTTATTCAGTTCTTTATTTCTTTAACCATTAAATAAAACAATACAAATACACAGATCCATTGCAATAGTAGAAGCGCTATGAAAATAGACTCTACAGCTCTGGAAAAAAAATAAGAGAGCACTTAAAAATGATCACAAGCCATTAAACCAAACTGAACTGCTTACATTTTTGCACCAGGAGTAAAGCAGCATAAAGTTATCCAAAAGCAGTGTGTAAGACTGGTGGAGGAAGAGAACATGATGCCAAGATGCATGAACAAAACTGTGATTAAAAACCAACCAGGGTTATTCCACCAAATATTGATTTCTGAACTCTTAAACCTTGTTTTCTTTGCATTATTTGGGGTCTGAAAGCTCTGCATCTTTTTTGTTATTTCAGCCATTTCTCATTTTCTGCAAATAAATGCTCTAAATAACTCCTCTCTGTCATCTGGTCTGGCTGATCTAGAACAAAACCCTGTTACTGAAGTTAGGTTGGAAGTCTTTAACCCACTTCCACAGCTAGAACTAGAGAAAATTATCTCCTCTTCAAGCAGCACAACCTGCACACTTGATGCTGTTCCCACAAAATTATTAAAACAGGTACTGCCAGATATAATTAAACCTCTGTTAATGATAGTAAACTCATCGCTCGCCCTGGGCCATGTACCCAAAGCCTTTAAAACAGCTGTAATTAAACCTCTGATCAAGAAACCAAATCTTGATCCTACTGTACTGTCTAACTATAGACCTATTTCAAACTTACCCTTTATTTATAAGATTTTAGAAAAAGCTGTAGCCCAACAACTTTGCTCTTACCTGCAAAGAAACCAGATCTATGAAAAATTTCAATCTGGATTTAGGCCTTATCATAGCATTGAGACAGCTTTAGTTAGAATAACAAACGATCTACTTATAGCCGCCGACCAAGGCTGTGTTTCCCTACTCGTACTTCTCGATCTGAGCGCAGCCTTTGATACAATAGATCATACTTTCCTTTTAGAAAGACTAGAGAACATGGTCGGTGTAACCGGAACTGCCTTAGCATGGTTTAAATCGTACTTAACCGATCGCTATCAGTTTGTGAGGATAAATGATATGTCTTCCAGTTATACCAAGGTAAGATATGGAATTCCACAAGGCTCTATATTAGGACCGTTATTATTTACATTATATATGCTCCCACTGGGCAAAGTTATTAGAAAACATGATGTGAATTTTCATTGTTATGCGGATGACACGCAGCTCTTCATATCAGCCAAACCTGATGACAGAGTGAGATTAAAGAAAATCGAGGATTGTGTAGAAGATGTAAAATCATGGATGTCGCACAACTTCCTCCTATTAAATAGTGATAAAACAGAAGTTCTCCTATTAGGCCCCAAAGCTGCTAGAAATAAATTATCAGACTTAATGCTAAATCTGGCTGACTTCTCAGCCACCCCTGGTTCAGCAGCTAAAAACCTTGGAGTTATCATAGATTCAGATCTAGCATTCGATAAACACATATCTAATGTTACTAGAACAGCTTTTCTACACCTCCGTAATATTGCCAAGCTAAGAAATGCCCTATCACTGCATGATGCAGAAAAATTAGTACATGCCTTTATTACCTCAAAGCTAGATTATTGTAATGCGCTATTGTCTGGATGTTCCGGCAGTAACTTAAATAAACTTCAGCTAGTTCAAAATGCTGCAGCCAGGGTCCTTACTAAAACTAGAAAATTTGACCATATTAGTCCAGTCCTGTCAGCACTGCACTGGCTTCCAGTCAAATTCCGCATAGACTATAAAATTCTCCTGTTACCGTATAAAGCCCTACACGGGCTCGCTCCTGAGTATTTACAAGACCTCATCTCCTGTTATGAACCACCGCGATTACTTAGATCTCAGGGTGCTGGTTTATTAGTAGTTCCTAAAATTCAGAGGAGCTCTGCAGGAGGAAGAGCTTTCTCTTATAAAGCGCCTCAACTCTGGAATAATCTCCCCGAATATGTTCGGGACTCAGACACAGTCTCAATCTTTAAGTCTAGACTGAAAACTTACTTGTTTAGTTTAGCTTTTGGTAATTAATGTTTTTTCCCTTTAGATAAGGCTGCAGATTCAGGGGTTCATGGACAGAGGAAATTGTGGTAAACTGAGATGCTGGTGCTGCTGTTCTCCCACTGCACACGGTCACTCAGGTTTGTGGACGGTGGAGTGGGTGGATGCCAGTGTTTCAGGGAGCCTTCATGTCTATGTTACCTTCTGGCTGTCTGCCTTTAGTTAGGCTGTTTTATTTAGATCTGCCGGAGTCATTTGCCACACTCTGATAATGTTTTATATTCTCTGTTTTACATAAATCCAGTCAAAACTAATTCCATCTCTCTGCCTTCCTCCGAGTTACTGACTGCCCACCTGTCTGACCCGATACCGAGGGATGTTGGACCCTCAGGCTCTCGCGTCTCCTGTCCGGCCAGACTGGAAGTTTCTGAAGTCAGCTCTTCTCCATCCACCACCACAGATCAGCTGCTCATCATCCATCTTACTCTATAAGCCATTAGTGGAGCTGCTATACACCTGAATATATAAAACCTATGTGGATTTATGAAAGACTTTTTTAAATTAATTTAAAAGCCATTTGACCAGTGGTAGGATGGTCCCCCCTTTAATGTGAGTCTTGGTCCTCCCAAGGTTTCTTCCTCCTCCTGCAGCTCTGAGGGAGTTTTTCCTTGCCTCCGCGCTCACTGGGGGTTCTGTATTATGTATATTCTATGTTTAATGTTTTGCCTGATTCTTTGTCCTGTAATCATGTTTCTGTAAAGCTGCTTTGTGCCAACACCTGTTGTAAAAAGCGCTATACAAATAAAATTTTATTTGATAACTTAAATATTTTTATTTGTAATTTAGGAGAAATGTTGTCTGTAGTTTATAGAATAAAACAACAATGTTCATTTTACTCAAACATAAACCTATAAATAGCAAAATCAGAGAAACTGACTCAGAAACTGAAGTGGTCGCTTCGTTTTTTCCAGAGCTGCATTTACATGGTTTTTCATTTTCGGCTTTTTTTTCGGCTTATTGGACGGTTAGAAAGGTTTAAACCATAACGAGTGAGCTGATTGGCTTGTTTTGGGATTGATTAGGAGGGTGGGACCCTATCCGTAAATGTTGAGGCCATGTTGAGATTTACAAATTTACCCACATGGAAAAGAAATGTATAAAAATGGCTAAAACAATAAAAAAAACATCTATTTAAAATATGTTTTAAGTATATTTTACATCTAAAAAAATACAAAGATATATGCCCATATTTTTTTTTCTTCTCATTTATAATGTCGCCTCACTTGTTTTCTTTGCTTTATTATTTGAGGTCTGAAAGCTTTTCTGCATCTTTTTTTTTTTTGCCATTTCTAATTTTCTGCAAATAAATAAATGCTCTAAATGACTTAAATATTTTATTTGGAATTTGGGAGAAATGTGAATTAAACCCACAGTGGTGAACAGCTTGATCTTCACCTCTCCAGGTTCATCTCCACCCAGCGGGGGGAATGAGCTCAGTGCTGTCAGCTTTAACCCCCGACCCCGACGGGGAAGCAAACCCAGAGCCCTCAGCAGCAGCAGCAGCAGCAGCAGCAGGTGTTCAGTTCCAGTGCCTCTGCCTGACTGATGCGCTGCATATGCGCATTAAGGCGCTAGCATCAGGTTTCGGGCCACCTGGCAAAGCGGCGCCGCGGTTGTAATTAACTGCGAACAGGTGAGCCGCCCTCACTCGCCGACTTCCTCCACGGCCGTCACCCCAGCGTGGGGGAGGTTTGAAGAGAGGGCCGTTAAAAGCTGGCACGGGTCCTGCCGACTGCGCCAGGCCCGCTGCCAACCAGCGCGCCAGGCAGCTAGCACCAACGCCTCAGTCTGAAAGATGCACTTCCAGCTCAATTAAGCCACTTTCAGCGTGTTTACCCTCGTTCTGTCCAAAATAACACTGACTCACAGCACTGTGGGAACAGGCCACAGAATAAAGCTAACGCTAGCGCGGCTAACAGTGCTAAAGGTCACTGATTAGCATTAAAAAATATGAGCCAACACTTTTGCTCTGTTCAGATTTGCTCAGATTTTCTGCATCGCAGAGGAATACTAAACTCATCTATTTATGATTTATGTTTGAGTAAAATGAATAAAACATTGTTGTTTTATTCTATAAACTACAGACAACATTTCTCCCAAATTCCAAATAAAAAGATTTAAGTCATTTAGAGCATTTATTTATTTGCAGAAAATGAGAAATGGCTGAAATAATAACAACAAAAAGGATGCAGAGCTTTCAGACCTCAAATGATGCAAAGAAAAAAACAAGTTCATATTTATAAAGTAGTTGTAAGAGTTCAGAAAAAATCAATATTTGGTGGAATAACCCTGGTTGGTTTTTAATAACAGTTTATTTTCATGCATCTTGGCATCATGTTCTCCTCCTCCACCAGTCTTACACACTGCTTTTGGATAAATTCAAGCAGTTCAGTTTGGTTTGATGGCTAGTGATCATCCATCTTCCTCATCTTCTTTCTTTTTTAGAGCTGTATGTCTTCAAAGTTGAATGGCTTTCAGTTAACAGCTGTGCTGAACTCATCAAGAGTTAATTACTTGAATTTCTTGTCTCTTAATGTTAAAGTTTGAGAGCATCAGTTAAAGTAAAGTAGTGAAGATGTAGAGTTACAGGTATACAGTGAATAGTGAATATTTGAGTAATGTTCTAATCCAGATTATGAGAAGCAACAACTACTCAACTAAATAAAGAGAAAAAAATACTTTAAGAAAAAAATGGGTCAGTTGATTTGAAAAGAAGAATTTCAGGAACTTTAAATTTATTCTTAAGGATGAAACTGGCACTCATCAGGGGAAAAAAAGTAATTGAATTAGAAGGTGTGTCCAAACTTTTTTTGACTGGTACTGCATATCCATAGCTCTGTCGAAAAAGATTAATTTCTAATGGTTATTACAATTTATAGCCATGAACGTGTTGTGCTAATTCCGACACAGATATTGCGATAGTTTAGGGTAAAAAATGCTAACATTAGAATAAAGTAAATTATGTGTAGTTAGCATTATACAAATAGAGTAATAGGCTAGTTGTTAGAGGTTGCTAGCTTTCACTCTGGCACAGTTACGTAAAGAGTGAAACAGTAAATAAAGCTAAAAGCTAATGCTAAATAAATGATTTTCATTAAACAAATGAGCCAACACTTTTTATGGCTGCTAGCCATAACCTCTGTTTCCCATAGAGTTACATCAATAATTTAGTCAAAAAAGATTTGTTTTTAGTGGTTATTACAATGAATAGCCATGAATTAGGATAATGAACAGCTAATGCTAATGCTGCTAACAGTGCTACAGTTTGGTTTTTCTAGGTTGTTTTTTTTTTTCAGAAGGGATCTAAAAAGGTCTGAAAGATCTCTTCAAACAGGTATGTAAGCTAATGCTAATGCTAACATTGGATGAGTAAAAATGAACAGAAACAAAAAAGATACAAGCAAGTCAATTTCAAAAGATGTACGGTTCGGCCGACTGCGCCAGGACCTCTGCCAGCCAGCACGCCAGGCAGCTAGCACCAACGCCTCAGTCTGAAAGATGCACTTCCAGCTCAATTAAGCCACTTTCAGCGTGTTTACCCTCGTTCTGTCCAAAATAACACTGACTCACAGCACTGCGGGCCGCTTCCCGCAAAGCTAACGCTAACGCTGCTAACAAAGATCACTGATTAGCATTAAACTAATGAGCCGACTCTTTATTCTGGCTGGAAACTCGAATTCCCACTGGGTTTCATTAATGGCTCAGTCATAAAAGCTTGACTTTTAATGATTATTACAATGAATAGCCATAAATGACCGTTATGAACGTGTTCTTATTTGTGCTAATTTCAACAGCTAACAATGCTAACAGTGAAGAAACCTTTTAGAGAGTAAAAATGGAGCTTTTACTCTGGGGTTTTAATTTTCTATATCTTTGCAAAAAATGTGTTTAATGATTCAGTTTTCAAGGTATTCCTCAATTAACTTGTTTCTGATCATCAAACATCCTCATTTTATTTTTTCCTTTTTTTTCCTTTTTGAATAAAGGCTCTTTTTGTATCACTTCCCCTTTAATGCACAACATAGGTCAAAAAATGTTGATTCATGTTTTGCTAAGAGTTTCTATGATATATCTTAATAATAAATTCATTCAGTCATTCAGAATTTAAGATATTTCACAATTAACTGGCTTTTGATCATCATACATCCTTATTTATTTATTTTTTTTTACTTTTTGAATAAAATCTCTTTTTGTGTCACCACCCCTCTAATGCACACAGTGTTTATTTAGCACAAATCTTAATTTTACTTTCTTTTATAAAATGTTGTATTTCTACAAAAAGGGCTTTTATAAAAAAAGGAAATGATAAATAATAATAATAATAATAATAATAATAATAATAATAATAATAATAATAATAATAATTTAATCATTCAGTTTTCAAGGTATTCTTCAATTAACTTGTTTTTGATCATCATACATCCTTTTTTTATTTCTTTTACTTTTTGAATAAAAGCTCGTTTTGTGTCACCGCTTCTCTAATGCACACAGTGTTTTTTTTAGCACAAATCTTAATTTTTTATTCTACTTTATTACTTTATGAAGAAGCTTTTTACAAACGTTCCTACATAAAGGGCTTTTATTCAAAAAGTATGAAAGGTAAAAATAAAATGAGGATGTATGTTTAACAAAAACAATTACCAAGTTAATTGAGGAATACCTTAAATTCTGAATGGCTGGATTAATTTTTTGTTGCTAGAAACTCTTAGCCATACATGACATAATAAATGCAGTTAATTTTTAACCCATGTTGCACATCAAAGGGCTGAAAAGTGAAAATGTTCATTTTGCTATAACAGTTGATGACTGGGCATCAATTAGCCTAATGGAAATGGCTTTAGTGCTCATTATTAGCTGCTAGCCTACATACACACTTTTACATAAATAGCTTAGCGAAAAGCTAATTTAGCTAGTAATGTATAAAAGTGAATAAACACCATATTCTATAATTCTCTTTCACACTTTCTCTTTTATTAATAAGGAATGTAATATTATGACTGCTTCAGACTGGGTTATAAACATAAACATAAGCAAAATGTCATTAATTCATTAAAATACATTCAAATAGAGTTTCAATTAATCAATCAAATTAAGGAACATTCTGGTTTAGAAGCCAATAAAATAGGTGAGTCGTCAACCGTGCAACATGCGGCTTGATTTAGGACGTGTCAGTGTGTCTTTTGCTATCGTAACGACGGGAAAAGTACACCATGTACTAATTCTCTTAATTAATCATGCGTTGCCAAGATAGCGATGAACGTCTGACTGTTGGCGTATGTCTAGGTTGTATTCAGTCAGTGGAGCTCCTGTGTTTTCTGTTACCAAGATAACAAGCAAACAAGCAAAACTCCAGAAATGTACCTGAACACACCTCATTTCATAACCAGAACACCACGCCCATCAGTGTAGATATATTCAGAAGATCTGCTTCTATTGGTGGTGAAAGTCTGGCAGGTTGAGTGGCGGGCGAGCTGCCAGTCTCCCTGCCGTTTTGATTGTGAAGTATCACCGCAGTCGTCATCCGGTCTGGTTGTGCGACAGCAGGAAGACAGATGAAGAGTGACAGCGAGGGTCCCATCCGACACCACGGACCCGCCATGCCTGCCCAGTGCTTATAGCATCATTCCGAAACCACTATGAATTCCCCCGGGGGGGCGGGGCCGTAACCTGAGGAGGGCGGGGCTAGAGTTGAAGGTGCCCTTTTATCCTGCTTCACTCGTTTTCCTCGTCCGGCGTCTCGGTCCTCCGGCGTCGGCTAATAGCCTTAACCCCGCTCCAACTGCTCCCGGTCTCTGAGGAATCGACCAATCACAGACTTCTAACAGTGTAACAGCTAAACACAGCTCCTTCCACACTGACTGAACCTTAAGAACATGTTTTATAGCTCAAATTCAGGGATTTTCCATTATTTTAAAATGTTTTGCATTTTAGATCAATCCAAACGATAAAGAAAAAACATAATCGGAATTATTTAGTATATTTTAGACTCTTGTTTAGATGATCAGTAGTTTTGAACATCTCTGCTGGATTTTCTCAGTCAGCTTTATGAGGTCATTCAGGCTTTCAGTTAACAGCTGTGCTGCTGAACTCATCAAGAGTTAATTACTTGAATTTCTTGTCTCTCAATGTAAAGTTTGAGAGCATCAGTTAAAGTAAAGTAGTGAAGAGGTAGAGTTACAGGTATACAGTGAATATTTAAGTAATGTTCGAATCCAGATTATGAGAAGCAAGAACTTCTTAACTCTGTATTGTAGTAGAGAAGTGGGCGGAGCTTCTGGAAGGACATGTTGAATATAATAAGGCTTGTGCTGTGTACAGTAGTAAAGTTATAAGTGGTATTAGTGAATATAGTAACTGTTTTGTAGTAGAGAAGTGGGCGGAGCTTCTTCTGGTCATGGTGAACATGGTGAATAAGGCTTGTGTTGTGTACAGTAGTAAAGTTGTAAGTGGTATTAGTGAATATAATATAGTGACTGTACTGTAGTAGAGAAGTGGGCGGAGCTAAATTAAAGCCAAAAGAAATACATTTTTTTTAAGAATCTCTGCTTTTTTCTACACTGTCTACATTTTCCAGATTTACTGTAATGGATCTTAAAGATTTTGTCTTCTTCAGAAGCTCATGGTAGAGCTGGTGCTGGTGAACCTTACTGGTTACAATAACAATTAACAATAAGACTGTGAAAGTGTCTGAGATTATTTAGTGGTAACTCAATAGCCGTTATTCATTGAGGTCAAAAAGTCTATTGTGCTGTCAGCTATATATTAACCCCAGGCCAGTTTCCTACCCTGTAGAAAATAAGATGTTTCCAGTAATTTTGAGAAAGACCTAGAATTCAACACTTTTTACCTGGTAAAAGGAAAAAACAAGAGGGTAAAAAGGAATTATAAAAAGCCAAAAATATGTCTGATCTGATATTCTCATTCTTATACTTCTGACCAATTTTAGCTGAATAAATACTACAGCCATCCAGACTATGTAGAAATATATAACAAACGATGTAGTAACTTAAAAAGTGCTAAATAAGCCAAAGTACTAATGAATGCCAGTTCCATCATTATAAAGTTTTTGATGGTCTTTGCGGTGACTGCACTTGAGGATACTTCTTAAATAGTTCTTAAAATTCTTCTTTTTGGATTTGCCTGATCTTCATTTCGTCTTAAAGTATTTTTTTCTTTACTGTATTTTCTGCTTCTCATAATCTGGATTTGAACATTACTCAAATATTTAGTAAGTAATTAACTCTTGATGAGTTTAGCACAGCTCTTAACTGAAAGCCTGAATTCCAGGTGACTCTACCTCATCAGACTCAACCTCGTACCTCAAGAAGTGCAAAGCTGATCATCTAAGCAACTTTAGTATTAATCCACGATGTAGTAAAGTTGTGTTAGCTTGGAGTTTTTAAAGCAGAAAGAATCTAATCTACAACATGCAATCTCCTTTTTGGCCTGAAGTGCTCTCTTCATTTTTTTTCCCAGAGCTCTATTTTGTATTTTTAGAAATTAGAAGTGTTTTCTTCTCTATTTCTAAAATAAGGCAAAGATTACTTCTAATGTTTCATTGGAACGTACATTAAACATTTATTTAACGTAGCCTAGGGTTAATATTAATGTAACAAAAGGTTATAAAGGTTTTAAATACATCTTATATCTGTGAATAGTGTGTATTAGTCCAGTAAATTACCTCATACCTCAAGGTGTGCAAAGCTGATCATCTTAGCAAATTTACGGTTAATCTATGATGCTGTAAAGTCGTGTTAATTGAGATTTTTGAGGTAGAAAGGATGTAGTAGGTCCTCCATGACTATTTTATCTAATCTACAACCTACAACCTACATTTTTTTGCCTGGAACCATCATTTTTCAGCCAATCCAGAGCACTCCAGATCTCCAGAACTTGCCAGAACATGCTAGCAATGGCAGGCAATGGTGTCCTATCCTCGCTCATCCTCAAGTGTTAGCATTAGCATCGCCAACACATGATGATGGATGTTAGCGGTGGTGTAAAGTGCCACTGTTAGGGAAGCAGGTCATTATGGGAGTTGGCGAGAGAGCGAATGGATGGACCAGCTGCTGCTGCTGCTGCTGGAGAGCTTTCTCGCTGTTTAAACGCCGCCATCAGACCTTTAGCTGACTTTTAGCGCCGGCCACTTCCGATAAAAGAGCGAATCACTGGCAGCTCCGGCCGCAGATCACTTGTTGCATATTAATGACTCTGGATTTATTGTTTTGCAGTAAATAAACCCACTGCAGGACGTAGCAGGACACTGCTAGCTCCGGTTTTGGCTCTGAAACCGTGGAGATGAGGTTAAAGTTCAGCCAAACGCTAGCTTTACTTCTAGAGTACGTACTTCTATTTTGGGGAAATGGTTTAGAAACTGAAGCCGGTCATTTGCAGGATTTAATTGAACACTTGGACGGTCCGTTCAGTATCTTGTCCAGCTGCATCATTAGCTCACGCTGGGGTAATATTGTCAGAATTATAGTTAGAGTGTTTTGCATTTGGAAAATGTAGCTGTATAACTGTTTATAAAGGGTTTATAAAGGTATATTGAATCAGCAAAAGCCATTATAAGGCTTAAAACTCCTTCCTTGTTTTAAATAGCAGCAGAGTTGTGCTTGTTTATCTTGGTGACAGAAAACACAGGAGCTCCACTGACTGAATTAAAACAACCCAGACAGAAGCCAACAGTCAGACGTTCATCGCTATCTCGGCAACACAACACACCTTTTGCATCAACAATAAATAAACAGAATACTAAATAACATAACATTGCTGCGCTCTTCTCTTTCCCCTCATCACTCCTAGGGTGATGTGGATCAGCACATGGCTGCATCTGTGAGCTGATGTATCAGAACCCAGTTGCTGCGCTTTTCTCTGCAATGTGATGCTACTCGCAATTTATATATATATATATATTCGAAAAGAGGCAGAGTCTGACTTCACATGTGTCGGAGGAGGCGTGTGCTAGTCTTCTTCACCCTCCTGGTGTTGGAGCATCACTAGTGATAGGGGAAGGACTCCTAATGAGTGGGTTGGATAATTGGCCTTTATATATGTATATTGGGAAGATTTTTTTTTTGTTTACAGTATTGCATTATATATATATATATATATATATATATATATATATATATATATATATATATATATATATATATATATATATTGCTTATATATAACATATATGGATACATTTTGTATTTATATAAATTAGAAGTGATTTATTTTCTAATTTTCGTAATTTAACCATTTCAGACCTGAATTATGTGTTAGTGAAAAATATAAGAATGCTGTTTCCTGTCTGCAATTCACACAAAAGAAGACTTTAATAGTCTAATAGTCTAAAAATGAAATGAAATTAGCTAAAATATTAAAATTGCTTTTTTAATGTCTATTGCATTGGATGCCTGTGTTTAACATTTTTATTTTAGATTTGATATCTGCCTTTTTACTTCACAAATCATCCATAAACAGTAATGTTAACATGATAAAAGTGTTCTAAAAGTACATAAAATTTGTAAAAAAAAATAGCTCTGTCTTTGCATTGTTGGCTCTAGTTGCTGTTTTTTTTTTTTTTTTTTTAATTGGCTTGTTTAATGTTCTTTTATGATGCACAATATGCTTTAGGTAGCGTTATTTGTCACAATAATCATAATAATTATATAATAAAAAAGATAAACTTTATTTATACAGCACCTTTCATACATAAAAATGCAGCTCAAATTGCATTACAAAACAAATAAAATAATTAAATAAATAAATAAAAATAAATAAAAATGAAAAATAAATAGAATGAACATTAATAAAATATAATACTCAAAAAACAGATGAATGAAAATTATAATAGAATAAAAATACAGTCAAAACAAGACAGATAAAAATAAGATCAAATTAAAAGCTATTGTCCGGTGGGGTGCGGGAAGGACGAGGAGGCGGACGCAAACGCAAACTATACACAAATTTAATAACGGAAACAAACACAAAATAAACATAAACTTACATAAACCAGAACTGAGTATACACAAGAAAACCACAAGGACCACTAACAGACGTAAAAACGTACAAGGATCGACACGAGAGAAGGGAACACGGACTATAAATGGTGGTGGACACACACAGGAAACAGGAAACACCTGGGACTAAGGGGCGGAGCTACAAATGAACACAGGTAAGTGGAAAATCACTGGGGAAGAAACACAGAGGAGCACGGGTCACGTGGGAGACAAAGACACGAGGAACAGGTAAATAAACAGAGAAACATGACAACAGATAGGAACCACGTGACAGCTATAAAATAAAAATAAGATAATAATAGGGTAAAAATAAAATCAGAACCAAATAATAAAACATTTATAATATAAAAAATAATAAGAATAATAATTAAGAAAAGGTCTAATTAAAAGCTAATTAAAAAAAGAAACCGCATGCTGTTCATTGTTATGCAGTAGTTAAAAAAAAATGGCATGGGAGTCAATGAATTCTTAAGCGCAGTGCATTAGCACGTAGCTTCCTGCAGTTTGCCGCATTAAATCCCGCAGTTGTTGGTGATTTGTTGGCTGCAATATGTTGGTGTGAGCGGCCTGACCCTGGATCAGCTGTTGTGCTGGGTGAGGTATTGTAGTGAACAGATGCTGGTGTGAATGGAGAGCATGTGTAATTTTTTTTTATAAAGCTACATTTTGAAGTGCTAATTGGGATTCAGGAGAGCAGCGCAGTGATCAAACCCGCACGCCGGCGTTCGTAACACGGTGATGGCGTACTGTAGGTCGCATGCTGAGACACCTGCTTATTTAAATGTAGTGTGGCATCTGCTATGCTAATGTTTGCTGAGGATGAAAGGGCCGGGGGGCTGGCAGCGGGGGGCGGGGGGGTGTTTGGCGGGTACTGTACGGGCGGTTCAGCTGGTATATATATCGCTGCTGAACCAGGTTTAAAGCAGAGCGGAAGAAAAATAAAATGTATATTATGCAGTAAAAGTGGTTTAATTTTTAAGGATTTTATATTCCTTTATATGTGTAATAATGTGTTAATTCAGAGTAAATGTAGAAAAAAAAGAAAAACATTTGATATATTGATATTTACCCAATTAGTCAAAATCTGAAAAATCTGAACCGTCCAAAAAGCAGTGGGGCTGATGGGGCCTCCAGTTCCTATAACCTGCACTGACCATACAAGCAACTCAGAAAACCTGGAGTGGATCTATCGTTGATGTATGCATATTCTGCAATACATTAAGAGGGATGGATTACTTTCGCAAAGCAACAGAAACAACCCTGACAGGCTGATAGAATCTGATAGTTTTCCATTGGGAAATAAAACACAGTTCTGTAAAGAAATTCTGACTTACTTTCCTCCTGGATGAGCTGTCCATGCCCTTTTGGAGTAATTTTGGTAGGCCAGTCACTTTTGGGAAGGTTCAAGGTTTAAATAACAAGGTTTTATGTCCCCTATTGCTAATATATACCTCATTATTTGGAAGTCGCTTTGGATAAAAGCGTCTTCTAATGTGATTTAATGTAATGTAAGGTAAATACATTTTTACATTGGGCCAGTTAATTGGTTTCGAATTAATTTTGTCCCTTTAAAAATTAAATTATCATTTAAAAGCTGCATTTTATTTGCTGAGTGTGTATAAATAAATGTAATTTTTACATAATTTAATTTTATGCATCTCTTGCACTTTAACATAGTTTTTTAAACACAAAAGTAAATCATAAAAACTTCAAACATTTCTTTTTCACACTAATTTCACTTTCACGAGTGAATGGCTGTGATTGTGACCCCCGTGGACCGGATTAGCCGCCGCTTGTCTGTGGCTGTATGGAGTGTTTGGACCGGATCCAGGAAGTAAAAAATTCTGAGGGAATTACGACAATAATTGTATTTTCTTGTTTTTTTCCCCGACCATCATCTTTAATAATGCGCTAATTACCGAGCTGTGAGTTGCTAAATGCTAGATAGCGCCGAAGGAAGCTTTCTGAGGCTAATTAATTGATTGCATTTTTGTGCTAATCGCTAAGTGCTAGGCGCTAGGCAGGAGCGGTGGTGTTAACACGGCTCGCGCCTCTTCAGCGGGGCAGCTGCGACCCAGCGTGGCGGCGAGGGTCGCAAATTATGCGTCTCGTTTAGAAAGGAAGACGCTCATTAGCATATGGTCTTAACGAGATTTCCGGAGCGCACCTGCACCCGTCCCTCGTCTCCTCACCTGAAGGAGGCAGCGATTAGCGGAGGAGTAGCATCAGGTGCAGCGGAGGAGCGTCTAGAGATCCGGAGATCTTCTAAAAACTTGCCTGACAAGCTGCATCCATTCATTCAGAGAGAGAGACAGATGTGCTATGAGTGATGCTCATCGCTATCTTACACCTCAAAAACAGTCACTAGTATTTTCACTCCTTCCTCCTGCCTGGTTTAAATAGCAGCAGAGCTTCTGAATATATCTACACTGATGGGTGTGGTGTTCTGGTTATGAAATGAGGTGTGTTCAGGTACATTTCTGGAGTTTTGCTTCTTTATCTTGGTAACAGAAAACACAGGAGCTCCACTGACTGAATACAACCTAGACAAACGCCAACAGTCAGACGTTCATCGCTATCTTGGCAACTTTTACATCAACAGTAAATAAACAGAATAGTAAATAAAATAACATTGCTGTTCCCGTAATAAATGAGCTGCTGGAGCTCCTTCACAGCATCAACCACCAGCTCACTTTCCTCTGCTTTAAGTAAGAGAAGCGTTTGTTGGACACGTCCAGGTAGCTGCACCGTTAAAATAGCAATCCACCAAAGTCAGAGCTCACCTGGTTCTACCCTTAAAGAGAATGATGAGCAACAGAGAGACACGCTGATTCGTTTATTATTTTACATAATGACCGAAATGATCCACACCCATGATTAATTAAGATCATAAAGGAGTTTCAGTTTAGTTTCTCCAGCACCGAGACTGGAGCAGTATTAGCATTAGCTGCTAATTGTGCTTAGCGCTACCTCTTTTGCCGTTCAGAAGTGAGTATTATCAGTAGTATGTAGTATGCTCCTAACCCAGGTAAGTGCTAGTTAGCTCTTTTGCCATTCAGAACCAAGTATTTCGGACTGTAGCCTGCTGCTTACCCCAGCTAGCACTGCTGGATCCACAATAACATTAGCCGCTAACCATGCTAAGTGCTAGTTAGCTCTTTAAATGCTCAGAGGTGACTATATCGGACTGTAGCCTTCCCATTTACTGTGTTAAAACAAGCTACGTGGGATAAACCACTAGCTAATATCACCCTGGCTTACCAGAACACTCAGGGTTCCTCAGTTTAGCACTGACGGTAAACTGTTAATGCTGCTGCTGCTGCACCCAGCCTTAGTGGAAATCTGGAAATCTAAGCTTACTGTAAATAAATGGAAGTGCTTTACTCACCCAATTAAACAGTTTTCAGGGGAGAAATTTGATTTTAAACTGACTTGACTTATGTATAAAAATAGACCAGAAAATAGAAGTTTATTGATAGCGTGTCTGATAATCTAGTGCGCCTTTTGCACATTTCAAGTCAGACAAGGTGTACTTTTCCCGACGTTACGATAGCAAAGACACACTGACACACCCTGAATCGAGCTGCACCATGCACTGTTAATGACTATAGATTGATAAAATAGGGCCCCACATCATTTTTATAGGAAGAAACGAAGAATAAAAGGTCCGTCTAGATTGTTCTTAGCAACAATTTCAAAGGTCTAGAGGTCAGGTTCTGTCATGGTATGGTGGTTTGAGTCGGTACACTACTATAATGCAACATTAATACAGAAAATAAAAGTATAATGAGATATTAGAGCAACATACAGCTAAAAATGATCTCTGGAATATAATCAAGAGGAAGATGGATGATCACAAGCCATCAAACCAAACTGAACTGCTTTAATTTTTGTACCAGGAGTAAAGCAGCATAAAGTTATCCAAAAGCAGTGTGTAAGACTGGTGGAGGAGAACATGATGCCAAGATGTATATGAAAAAACTGTGATTAAAAACCACCAGGGTTATTCCACCAAATATTGATTTCTGAACTCTTAAAACTACTTTATGAATATGAACTTGTTTTCTTTGCGTTATTTGAGGTCTGAAAGCTCTGCAACTTTTTTGTTAGTCTGCGAATAAATGCTCTAAATGACAACATTTTTATTTGGATTTTGAGAGAAATGTTGTCTGTAGTTTATAGAATAAAACCACAAACACACATCATTACAAAGAATCAAGTATACAATGTAAAAATGCAGGAAATAAAAGGTCTGAAATGCAGCAATGGATTTTTATTAATAAATAAAAATGAAGTTGAGCTGATAAAATATGTAATATATTGGGTTAAAACTGTCTGCAATCCAATAAAAGTCAGATTAAATGTAAGAAACGCTGTGTTTTTTAGGTTTTTGTTGTTTTTTTTCCATAGAGAACGCATGAATGCCGTCTCGGGATCATTGGTTCCTCGTAAATTCCAGAGCCGAGTTGTTTTTCAGCTCCAGTTATTTTCACAGCAGGCTTGTTTTATTGATAGATGCAGACTGATGTATATAAGAGCAGGTCAACATCCATTCATTTATATTCCATTTTACTCAGAAACACACTCTGACAGCCGAGTTTAAAGCGATAATTTGGGAATTTGCACGGTTTACACCAAAGAGCCGAGAGAGATATGGGTTTAAATATTTTATATATCAATAATGTGAAGCATGGTGTGTGCTGCGTGTTTATAGAGAACACTTTTCATCATATTTCTCATCATATTTTGCAGTTAAATCACTTTTTATTTCCTGTCAAAGGTGTGAAATTGTGTATCTCCAGTCATTCCTCTGTAGGTAGAATAAAGTATAGATACTAGAGTTTAATAAAATATTTCTGTCTTATCTATCTATCTATATTTTACTTTTGTTGCTACATTACTTTATTTTATTAATTTTTTTAAAAGTTTTGTATTATTGCTTTTTAACTTATTTTAATAAATATATTTTATTATTCTTATTTTTATTCTTATCTTTATTATTATATATATATATATATATATTTTACTGTAATACAAGTTAATTTGGATAGTTTTTTTGTTGTATTAATCTTATCTTCTTTTGATCTTAATTTCATATTAAAACCTTAAAGTTTTATTATAATATTTCTTATTATGTTTATTCTACTTCTATTTTTTTATTTTATTTCCTGTTATTTTAAAATGATTAAATGTAGTTATTATTTTCTTTGTCATTTCAATTGCTGTTTTTTAAATTCTCGGCTACATTTAAAATGAACTATGAAAAGGCAATATACTTCCAAGTCACAACAAAGGTTGATTGATTTTTGTAATAGTTTTGTATTATTGCTTTTGAAATTATTTTGATTAGTTTCTTTTCTTATTTTTTTTTATTATTCTTATCTTTATTACAATTATTTTTTATTGTAATATGTTAGTTAGTTTTAGCTTAATTCAAACAGTTTTTTTATTTAATTAATCTTATATTCCATTTATCTTATTGTTTTTTTCTTATTTTGATTAGTTTCTTTTATTATTATTATTTTTATTCTTATCTTTATTATTATATTTTTTATTCTAATACGTAAAAGTTAGTTTTAGATTCATTTTAACTGTTTTTTTTTTGGTTGAATTAATCTTATATTCCTTTTATCTTGATTTCTTATCAACTAAACCAAGTTTTATAACTATTTTATAATTTTTTTATTCTTGTTTTTATTTGTATCTATTTGTGTTTATCTTTTATTCACTCATTTTAAAATGATTAAATGTAGTTATTATAAAAAAAATATCATGTAAATCCCTGTATTTGTAAATGTTCAGCTATAAAACATAAGAGTTGCCCTCAGTCTACTTTAGAGTCAAAATAAAGGTTGATTGATTGTTTTTTAATAGTTTTGTATTTTTGCTTTTTAACTTATTTTAAATCATTTATTTGATTTTTTTTATTGTGATACATAAAAGTTTTTTATCCTAATTTCTTATCAATTAAAGCAAGTTTTATTGTTATTATTATCATTTTTATTCTAAATCTATTTTTTTTTATTCACTGTTATTTTAAAATGAATGTAAAATAAAAAAAAAACATATTCTGGTTTGTTTAACACTTTTTTATTCAGTAAATAATTCCGTATGTTTTTTTTTTCTCATAGTTTGAATGAGTTTAGTATTAAATCTACAATGCAGAACATTTTAAATAAAAAAACAACACTTAAATTATTAAGTGTATCCAGACTTTTGACTGGTACGGTGAGTACTGAATGCACATGCTGATGTTATTTTTTTATATCAGTAATTATTTTGTATTACTTTAAACCTCCACAGAAAGTTTAATGTAATAATTAACACAGAATAAGGTGATAATCGTTTAGAAATATGCTAATGAGGAGCGAACATGTGGATCTGTTACTGGTTAATTAGTTAATTAGTGTGCATGTGCTTCTGGATATATTACTAATGGAGACTGTAATCCTGTACACTTCAACTTCCTGTTAGCGTAAATACATTAGCATCATAGCTCCAACGCTAAAACCCTTTACTGGCTGGTGGGCAGCAGTGATTTGTGGGTAATGGAGGCGGTAGTGTAAATTAAATTTATCAGTGAACTCAGGCTTTAACCTGTTGTGCTGTGTATAATTATAACTATATACTATAAACTATATTTACACTCATCAGTTCAAAATACATTATTACAGTATGTACTACCCAACAGCAGACCAGAGAGAGAGAGAGAGAGAGAGAGAGGAAGAGAGAGATAGAAGGAAATAAAGAGACAGAGAGAGAGACCTAAGAAACCAGAGGCCCACACTTCACTAAACCTCAGTACATACATCACAATATACATTATTAAATAAACTATATGTACATTCATTTATTACTCTTTTTCACAGATTGCATTTTATTTATTATCTTTCGTTTTTATCATAATTCTGATTATTATTTTTTGAATTTTAATGTTTTGCTTTGGCAACAGTTGTTATTTGCAATTCATTCCAATAAAGCTATTTGAAGAGAGAGAGGGAGAGAGAGAGAAACAAAGAGAGAGAAAGAGAGAGAGAGAAAAAGAGGGAAACAGAGAGAGAGTGAAAGAGGGAAATAGAGAGAGAAAGACAGAAATGGAGAGAGAAAAAGAGGGAAATAGAGAGAGATAAAGAGGGAAATATATAGAGAGAAAGACAGCAATAGAGAGAGAGAAAGAGGGAAATACAGAGAAAGAGGGAAATAGAGAGAGAGAGAGAGAGAGAGAGAAAGAGGGGAATACAGAGAGAGAGAAATAAAGAGAAATAGAAATAAAGAGAAGGAAATAAAGAGAGAGAAAGACAGTAATATATATATATAGAGAGAGAGGGAGAAAGCGGGAAATAGAGAAAAATAAAGAGAAGGAAAAAAAGAGAGAGGAAGACAGAAATATATATAGAGAAATAGGGAAATAAAGCGAGAGAGAAAGAGGGGAAAAGAGATGGAGAAAGACGGAAAGAGAGAGAGAAAGCGGGAAATGTAGAGAGAAAGAGGGAAATAGAGAGAAGTGGACAGAAACAGAGAGAAAAAAGGAAATACAGAGAGGGAGAGAAAGAGAGAGGGAAACAGAGAGAGAAAGGGAGAGAGAGAGCGAGAGAGAGACAGAGAGAGAGCGAGACAGAGAGATGCTCATCTACAGCAAGTGTGAGGAGCTGATGTGGAAAAAAAGCAGAATCAATAGGTGTGAGTGTGTGTGTGTTAAAGTGTGTGTGTGTGTGAGTGTGTGTGTGTGTATGTGCGTGAGTGTGTGTGGGCGAGTGTGTGTGTGTGTCTCCTAACCCATTTTCCCTGAGCGATGAGAATCTCACTTTTGGGTGAGTGATGTGATCGATCGGGGGGGAGATTAACCCACCTGGAAGTAAAGGGTGGAATTGCTGCGGGTCGATAGCTGCCCTCCGCCGGCTGAGAATAATAAACACCCCCCCCCCCCCCCCCCCCCCCTCCAGCCGGTGGAGGTATGGATCTGTTTATTTACTTGTTTGTTTTCTCGGCTGATAGTGAACGAGGAACGCTTCACTATGACTGGTGAAAATATCGTCCAATAGAACGACTCTACTGCGGCTTCACTCTGTATTTAATAATTAATTATATTTATTTTACTGTATAACAAACATCAGACATAATCTCTTAATTCTACACCTGTTATACATTTTACTCTATTACTATTATTATCTATTACTAACCTGAGAAGAGTCTAACAACTACAGTGCCCTCCATAATTATTGGCACCCCTGGTTAAGATGTGTTCTGTAGCTTCTCATAAATTGAGTTTTGTTCAAAATAATATAGGACCACGATGGAAAAAAAGAGTAAAATACAACCTTTAACTCAAGTGAATGTTTTCAGTAGGAAAAAAATCCCACATTAAGAAATAATTATTTAACATCAAATCATGTGTGCCACAATTATTAGCACCCCTGATGTTAATACTTTGTACAACCCCCTTTTGCCAACAAAACAGCACCTAATCTTCTCCTGTAATGTTTCACAAGATGGGAGAATACAGAAAGAGGGATCTTTGACCATTCCTCTTTGCACATTCTCTCTAAATCATCCAACGACCTGGGTCCTCTCCTCTGCACTCTCCTCTTCAGCTCACCCCACAGGTTTTCAATGGGGTTGAGGTCTGGGGACTGAGATGGCCATGGGAGGAGCTTGATTCTGTGTGCGGTGAACCATTTCTGTGTAGATTTGGCCACATGTTTAGGGTCATTATCTTGCTGAAAGACCCAGTGACGACCCATCTTCAGCTTTCGGGCAGGAGCCACCAGATTTTGTTTTAAAATGTCCTGGTATTTTAGAGCATTCATGATGCCATGCACCCTAACAAGGTTCCCAGGGCCTTTAGAAGAGAAACAGGCCCACAGCATCACTGATCCCCCGCCCTATTTCACAGTGGGCATGAGGTGCTTTTCTGCATACTCAGCTCTTGTGTTACGCCAGACCCACTTAGAGCATTTGTTGCCAAAAAGCTCTATCTTTGTTTCATCTGACCAAAGCACACGGTCCCAGTTGAAGTCCCAGTACTGCTTAGCAAACTCCAAACGTTTGCGTTTATGATTGTGAGTGAGAAATGGTTTCTTCCGTGCATGCCTCCCAAACAGCTTGTTGGCATGTAGATAGCGCCTGATGGTTGTTTTGGAGACTTTGTGACCCCAAGAAGCTACCATTTGTTGCAATTCTGTAACAGTGAGCTTTGGAGAACGTTTTATTTCTCTTATCATCCTCCTCACTGTGCGTGGTGGCAAAATAAACTTGCGTCCTCGTCCAGGCTTGTTTACCACTGTTCCAGTTGTTTTAAACTTCTTAATAATTCCTCTGACAGTAGATATGGACAGGTGTAGGCGAGTAGCGATTTTCTTGTAGCCATTGCCTGACTTGTGAAGGTCAACACACATCTGCCTCACTTGAATGGTATGTTCCTTTGTCTTTCCCATGTTGAAGATAAATGGCCTCTGTGTCACGTCATATTTATACCCCAGGGAAACAGGAAGTTGTGAATTACTAATTAAATGTTCCTACATACTCTGATCAACTTCGTAAACTACTGTAGAAGTGACAGAAATACTTTTATTAAATTTATTTCCTAAGAATTGTTAGGGGTGCCAATAATTGTGGAACAGGTGATTTTATGAAGAATAATTATTTCTTAGTCAGGGATTTTATTTCCCCCTTAAAATTTACTTGAGTTAAAGGTTGGACTTTACTTTTTTTCCCATCGTGGTCCTATATTATTTTGAACAAAACTCAATTTATGAGAAGCTAAAGAACACATCTTAACCAGGGGTGCCAATAATTATGGAGGGCACTGTATATCCTGTGGGCAATGTCCTGTACACTGAAAAAAGGTTTGTAAAATTTACTTCAAAAAAAGTTTCGCATCTTTCTGCATTTGCTTTTTTTTTAAGTAAATTTAATTTCAGATAAATGTAAGTAACTTCAACTCGGTTTCAAGACTCAAATGTTACATAGAGTAAATAAGTGAACTGAACTCCAGTCAATCCTTTCTTTTATTAAACTTTACTTCATTTATTTTTACTGAATCAATCCTTTCTTTTATTAAACTTTACTTCATTTATTTTTACTGAATCAATCCTTTCTTTTAGTAAACTTTACACAGTAATTAACACAGAAAATTTAATTTATTTGAAAAAGCAAATGCAGAAAGATGAGAAACTTTTTTTAAGTAAATTCTCATCATTTTTCTCAGTGCACTTTCAGAACTTCTTCAGCGTGAGTTTGGGTCTATAGTGAAAGTATCAGAGATAAGGTTCCTCTCTGTCCCCTGATCTGGATTTTAATTCCGCTGCAGGGAAACGCCACTGTAGCCGGAGCTTCAGATCCGGTACTTGAAGAAACACTTCAGAATATCATATCACACTCCAGCAGTCCTGACATTAATCAGAGAGACGGGGGCGAGCGGATCCGGGCCGGGGCAGCGGAGAGAGCTTTGAAGAGCGCTCATACCTTCAGACGGATTTTTAAAAGGATTTATTAACATTTCATGGCCGAGCGAAAGAGACGATGACGACGAGGGCGGATTCAAACCAGACCGGGACCTCATCTGGGCTTCGGGAAGGAGGAGAACGTGGAGCTCAATCGAGATCAGAATCCTCAGATCAGCGGAGATAGGAGAAAATACAGCAAAACTGCTGAGAGCTGCAAAAATCTCCACCTGTATTATTATAATACATCAACCATCTATTAAACACCAGAGAACCTGCTCTAATACACCATATCCACCCTACTGCTGTACAGACAGGGGTTTCCAATAAAGTGGCCAACAATTAGTAAGTGGAACCACAAGGTTGGGGGTAGGTGTTTCCAATAAAGTGGCCACAGTGAGTGAGTGGATACAAAATGTTGATAGATAGGTATTTCTAATAAAGTATAAAATGCCCACAGAGAGTGGAAGCATGAGCCAGAGAGTGAGAGGAACTGCACGGTTAGTAGGTAGGTGTTTCCAATAAAGTGGCCACAGTGAGAGGAAGCATGAGTAGGTAGACGGGTTGGGGTTTCCGATAAAGTGGCCACAGTGAGTGAGTGGAAGCACAAGGTACAGTAGGTAGGTGTTTCCAATAAAGTGGCCACAGTGAGAGGAAGTATGAGTAGGTAGACGGGTTGGGGTTTCCGATAAAGTGGCCACAGTGAGTGGAAGCACAATGTAGGAAGTACATAATAAACTGTCCAGTGAGTAGGTAGGTGTTTCCAATAAAGTGGCCAGCCAGTAGATGAGTGGAAGGACAAATTTGGTTGATAGGTGTTTCCAATAAAGTGGCCAGCCAGTAGATGAGTGGAAGGACAAATTTGGTTGATAGGTGTTTCCAATAAAGTGGCCAGCCAGTAGATGAGTGGAAGGACAAATTTGGTAGATAGGTGTTTCCAATAAAGTGGCCAGCCAGTAGATGAGTGGAAGGACAAATTTGGTAGATAGGTGTTTCCAATAAAGTGGCCAGCCAGTAGATGCATGAGTGGAAGCATGACATTGCTAGGTTGGTTTTTCCAATAAAGTGGCCACAGTGAGTGGAAGCACAAGGTGAGTAAGTAAGTAGGTGTTTCTAATAAAGTGGCCACCCAGTGAATGAGTGGAAGCACAAGTTTGGTAGTTAGGTGTTTCTAATAAAGTGACCACAGTGAGTGGATGAGTGGAAGCACAAGTTTGATAAATAGGTGTTTCCAACAATGTGGCCACAGTTAGTGGAAGCACAATGTAGGTAGGTTTTTCTAATAAATTGGCCAGCAAGTAGGTAGGTGTTTCTATTAAAGTGGCCAACCGTATGTGAGTGGATGATCAAGGTTGGTAGGTAGGTGTTTCCAATAAAGTGGCCAAAAGTGAGTGGAAGCACAAGGTAGGCAGCTGTTTTTAATAAACTGTCCATTGAGTAGGAAGGTGTTTCTAATAAAGTGGCCACAGTCAGTCAAAGCATGAGGTTGGTAGCTAGGTGTTTCTAATAAAGTGGCCAGCATGTGGACTGGTTGTGTTTGTGATTCAGTTATAGCAGGCTGGCCATTTGTTGTCCCTTGTCAACAGCGATTCGTAATTACCGAATTGATTACGCTGATTAGAACGAACCCACACAGAACCCTTAACAGCTGTTCTCTCTCTCTCTCTTTCTCTCTCATCCCTCTCTCGCTCTCTATCTCTCTCTCATCTCTTTGTTGCTGGCATCATCACGCACTTGTAAAGAGGCTGAGCTTTTTGCTTTTTCTCACAAAGCACTTTCTGCCTCGTTTACATTGTCTCAGCGAATCAGAACACAGAGACTGTATCCAAGTTAAAGTGCTAGTTCAGCAAAAATCTACAGTTTTCCCACACCTTCCTCCAAATGTTGTCCACCAGCCAAATGTAGTCCATCACCACTCGTTTGGTGTCTGAAGTTTGCTTCTGTAGTTTTAGAAGTGAAACTACTTTAATGTTGTGTCTCCGACTTACACCTGGTGTTTAGTTTATGGTGAAAACCTTATTCAGCTCTCATCCAACCCATATTTCAGCTATATGTGCAGGTTGGAGAAAAAACAGGCTACTCCCAGACAAGACAACAAAGGACAGGACAAGACAAGACAAAACCAAGACATGCCCAAACCTAGCCAAGCAAAGGCAAAACCGCTGAGATGATACTAAGCCAAGACCAAGCCAAGTCAAATCCAAGCCAATCCCAAGCCAAGACCAAGGCCAAGACAAGACAAGACCAAACCAAACCATAACAAGACAAGACTAAACCAAGACAAGGCCAAGACCAAGCCAGGCAAAAGCCAAGACCAAGACCAAGCCAAGACCAAACCAAACCAAACCAAGACAAGACAAGACAAGACAAGACAAGACAAAACCAAGATAAGGCCAAGCCAAACCAAGCCAAGCCAAAACCAAAGCAAGACAAGACAAGACAAGACCGAAACCAAACCAAGACATGACAAGCCAAAACCAAACCAAGACAAGGCCAAGCCAAACCAAGAACAAGACAAAGCCAAGACAAGACAGGACAAACCAAACCAAACTAAACCAAGCCAAGCCTGGGGTTCTCTTGGTTCTTTGAAATGATCCAGGTCTTTCTGCAGCCTGATCCAGTAAAGTATCAGAAGTGTAGCTGAAGAAGCTTCAGACAGCGTTAAGTGAATCTCCAGCATTGGACTCGTTAAACATCACTTTGTATTCTGGATTTGCTGCTCAGCTGTCAGATAAATCGGATTCGCCTGGATTAAGAAGAGCAGAGAGCAGATTTCTTTAATACGCCTCAACCAGCAGATCCACATTCATTCATACACAGCCTGTACAGGACTGCAGGTGGAGGGGGCGGGGCTTCTGTTTAAAATAAAACTCACAAACTCAAATTAAATCATTCACAGTGAGGGGAAAAAGTATGTAAACCCCTAGAATAATGACTTTTCTACGAGCTAATTGGAGGCAGGATGTGATAAGATGTGATGAATGTGTTGATTAAAGCTGCCCTATTAAAAAACACACCAGTTTTGAGATTTTAGCTGGTCTTAAGAAGCTTTGCTTGATGTGAATCATGCCTCACACAGAAGCTCTCTGATGACCTACATTCAAGAATTGTTGACTTGCATGAAGCTGGAAAGGGTTACAAAAGTTTCTCTAAAAGTCTTGATGTTCACGTGTCCACGGTAAGACGCTCTACAAATGGAGAAAGTTCAGCACTGTTACTGGAGCTACTCTTCCTAGGCGTGGTAAAGTCCTGTAAAGATGACTGCAAGAGCACAGCGCAGAATGATCAATGAGGTGAGCAAGAATCCTAGAGTGTCAGCTGAAGACTTACAGAAATCTCTGGCACATGCTAACATTTTGTTGACAAATCAATAAATACAAAAAAAGGAATACATTAAACAAGAATGGAGTTGATGGGAGGACACCACTGAGGAAGCCACTGCTGTCCAAAAAAAAAAAAAAAAAAACGAAAACATTGCTGCATGTTTGAAGTTTGCAAAAAAAAAAGAGCACCTGGATGTTCCTCAGGACTATGGACAGATGAAACCAGAATTGAGTTGTTTGGAAGGAACACACACAACGCTATGTGTGGAGAAAAAAAAAGGCACAGCACACCATCATCAAAACCCCATCCCAACTGTGAAACATGGTGGAGGGGGCATCATGGTTTGGGGCTGCTTTGCTTTGCTGCCTCAGGGTCTGGACGGATTTTGCCTCATCAACTGAAAAATTAATTTCCAAGTTTACCAAGACATTTTGACAATGTCTTGGAAAAGTTAAGACCATCTGTGCGTCAACTGAAGCTCAACAGAGGATGGATGATGCAACAGGACAACGACCCAAAACAAACATATATTTATAGGCACAGCTTATGATGCATTATAATAACAATTCATACTGCATATTAAACACAGATATAATACAGTATAATGTGTTATACGTTGTTATAAACTTGTATAGCCATGTGTATAATATTGTAATAATGCATTATAATGTGTTATGAGTATGTTTATAGAGTCTCATACACGGTATTTTTCATATTTTGCGTATTTTTCTTGTTTTTATTGAGGATTTGTATTGTTTTGGTACAGCGTGTTATAGTAGAATAGCGTGATGTTGAAGTGATGTTTGGAATAGTTGATAAAAGTCCTCTGCTTTGTTATGATGGCAGTATTTCCTGCAGCAGTAAGTAAGGAACACAGTACTTGAGTCGCTGCAGAAAAGCTGCAGACGGGAGGCTGAATGGACACACTCTCTCACACACTTGAGCACGGAGGGAGACGCTCTCGCTCGCCTCGCTTTAGTGCACTCGAGTGTTTTCCTGAGATAATATAACAGCAGTGCCACAGGTAACCCCCGTTTCTTATTTATTTACTTTAAAGTAAGTAAAGTCCTTTAAAGTCCATAAAATGGACTTTTGTCGTAGTAAAACACAATAAAAAGTTCTTACCTTTGATGAATAGATCCAGAAATTTTAACAGTTTGTCCAAAAAACACACTTCAGACTGGGTGACACGGGGCATACAGTGCTGGCCAAAAGTATTGGTACCCCTGCAATTCTGTCTACTCAATTTCTTCCAGAAAATGATTGCAATCACAAATGCTTTGGTATTAATATCTTCATTTGTTTTGCTTGCAATGAAAAAACACAAAAGAGAATGAAAAAAAAGTCAAATCAATTACCATTTTTCACAAAACTCCAAAAATGGGCCGGACAAAAGTATTGGCACCCTCAGCCTAATACTTGGTAGCACAACCTTTAGACAAAATAACTGCGAACAACCGCCTCCGGTAACCATCAATGAGTTTCTTCCAATGCTCTGCTGGAATTTTAGACCATTCTTCTTTGGCAAACTGCTCCAGGTCCCTGAGATTTGAAGGGTGCCTTCTCCAAACTGCCATTTTGAGATCTTTCCACAGGTGTTCTATGGGATTCAGGTCTGGACTCATTGCTGGCCACTTTAGAAGTCTCCAGTGCTTTCTCTCAAACCATTTTCTAGTGCTTTTTGAAGTATGTTTTAGGTCATTGTCCTGCTGGAAGACCCATGCTTCCTCACACTGGGCCCTACATTATGCTGCAAAAATGTGCTGGTAGTCTTAAGACTTCATAATGCCATGCACACGGTCAAGCGGTCCAGTGCCAGAGGCAGCAAAGCAACCCCAAAACATCAGGGAACCTGCGCCATGTTTGACTGTAGGGACCGTGTTCTTTTCTTTGAAGGCCTTGTTTTTTTTTTCCTGTATACTCTATGTTGATGCCTTTTCCCAAAAAGCTTTACTTTTGTCTCATCTGACCAGAGAGCATTCTTCCAAAACGTTTTTGGCTTTCTCAGGTACGTTTTGGCAAACTCCAGCCTGGCTGTTTATGTCTCTGGGTCAGAAGTGGTATCTTCTTGGGTATCCTACCATAGAGTCCCTTTTCATTCAGATGTCGACAGATAGTACGGGTTGACACTGTTGTACCCTCGGACTGCAGGGCAGCTGGAACTTGTTTGGATGTTAGTTGAGGTTCTTTATCCACCATCTGCACAATCTTTCATTCAAATCTCTCGTCAATTTTGTTTTCCGTCCACATCTAGGGAGGTTAGCCACAGTGCCATGGGCTTTAAACTTCTTGATGACACTGCGCACGGTAGACACAGGACCATTCAGGTCTTTGGAGATGGACTTGTAGCCTTGATGTAACCTTTTGCATCTCAAGTCCTCAGACAGTTCTTTGGTCTTCTTTCTTTTCTCCATGCTCAATGTGGTACACACAAGGACACAGGACAGAGGTTGAGTCAACTTTAATCCATTTTAACTGGCTGCAAGAGTGATTTAGTTATTGCCACCACCTGTTATGTGCCACAGGTAAGTAACAGGTGCTGTTAATTACACAAATTAGAGAAGCATCACATGATTTGGTTTTCCATTGAAGACAAATCATTTTCTGGGAGAAATTATCTGACAGAATTGCCAATATTTTTGGCCAGCACTGTAATTTACCCTGATAAATCACTTTTTACACCGCTATCCAAGGTATCAAAGTAGCTCCACACTTCAATGCTAGAATCCAGAGAGCCCTGACTTTTAAAACGAGGCATTAATAACTTAAAAAGTGAGGAAGAACCTTATTAAAAACCTCTGTTTGCATCCTATAATGCTTCAGCTCCGAGCGCCGCCATCACTGTACTGATAATGACATAGACATATATATACATAGACTCTGCATAGCGTAGCAGCCAGTGCCAGGAGGCAGACTATGCAGAGTCTATGTATATATATATATATATATATATATATATATATATATATATATATATATATATAGGATGAATAAAGGATGAATTTAGAGGCCAGAACAGTGCATCATAATACTGTATATGATCTACGAGTTTACCAAGGGTAGCCCCGGGGGGAATGACTACACACTGATGGTGAGTGTCTGTCAGAAACTGAAGAAAACACGCCCAAAATGCAAATAGTTTGTCCCAGAGGTCTCGGTCTGAATGTAAACATCATCACAAATGTTCACCAAATTTATAATAGTCAAGTAACGTTTGGAAATATCCAATTTTACATAAAACAGACTTAATTTATTTGAGTTCGAACTACTTGTGGGTTTACAGTGCAAGTGCAGTCAGCGCAAAGGCTGTTGTAAAATTTATAATGGTGAAACTGGCACTCATCAGGACTGCCCCAGGAAAGGATAGAAGAGCAAGAGTTTCCTCTGTTGTACAGGATAATTTTCCAGCCTCAGATCTAGTTACTACATGATTCTTTACATGCATTTCTTGAGTAAAATGACACATTGAGCCAGTTATTACGGCTGTAAAACATAGGGTTGTGAGGTTCAGTCAGGTTTAATCAGGTTTAATCAGGTGTTTTGAGGTGATGATCGTTGATTCGTCATGGTGTTTTTCCTCCATCTTCAGAGAGTGTTGTGAGGAACGCTGAGATAAGCCTGAGATAAGTGTCTGACTCACTGCTAAGTGGTGAAGATGAGCAGCTGGTCACTAATGGGCTTCTCTGAGCGCGAGTGACGCATGTGATTCTCGCAGGTCTTTACGCTTTTTTCTTTTCCCAACTGAAGATTGGATATTTGACTCAGACTCATGACTAAAGATTCAAGATTTACCTCAGACTCCAAACCGAAGATTCGAGATTTGACTCAGACTCCAAACTGAAGATTCTAGATTTAACTCAGACTCACTTCTAAATATTGGGGATTTAACTCAGATTCCCAACCGAAGATTTGAGATTTAATTCAGACTCCCAACCAATTGTTTGAGATTTGACTCCCATCCAAAAGATTCTAGATTTGACTCAGACTCCCAAGACTCCAAGCCAAGATTGGAGATTTGACGCAGTCTCACCTTCTAAAGATTTTAGATGTAATTCAGACTCCCAACCAAAGATTTGAGAGTTAACTCAGACTCCCAAACAATTATTTGAGATTTGACTCAGACTCCCAACCAAAGATTTGAGAGTTAACTCAGACTCCCAAACAATTATTTGAGATTTGACTCAGACTCCCAACCAAAGATTTGAGAGTTAACTCAGACTCCCAAACAATTATTTGAGATTTGACTCAGACTCCCAACCAAATATTTTCGATTAGAACTCCCAAGCAAAGATTCTAAATTTGACTTTTTTTCTTTTCTCTAGCTGTAGAAAGCGAGGGATTTGCAGTTCTTACCAAGTTCCCAAGCTTGAAGTGGTGCACCATGTTCCTCACCAGGGTAAACAAGACCACAGCACTACTAACTGAAGCCTCAGACAGATGAAGGTTATCAGGTGTTATCAGGCATTTTTATGAAGCCAAATTTGTATATCAGCAAGTAAAACCATCATAGAACATTAAATATTATAATAGTCTTAATGTATTACAACCCCAATCAGAAACATGTTGGAACATTATGAAAAAGAAAAACATAAATACCATATTTTTTTCCCTATAACGTGCACCAGATTATAAGGCGCATTTTGCAACACTAGTAAGGAACAGGGATGTCGCCATGTTTCCTTCTAATTCAACAGATCTTGCCACTAGGTGTTAAGTAAAGTTAAGTAAAGCTAAGTTAAGCAAACAAAATTGTAAACATTTTATTTTTAAGTCAAACGAGTGTTGGATGTTAATCTACACAGGTTTCTCTTCTGAAAAAAATGTATTTGGGTGAGTAAAGCACTTCTGTTTATTTACAGTGAGCCTAGATTTCTAAATTTCTCCAGCACTAAAGCTGGAGCATTAGCATTAGTGGCTAACCGACAATGCTACAGTAAGGAACCCTTAGTGTTCCGGTAAGCCAGAGAGATATTAGCTAGTGGTTTGCTCCAAGTAGCTTGTTTTAAAGTACAATATACTGTACTTGCATCTGAATGGCAAAAAAAGCTAGCACTTAGCATGGTTAGCGGCTAATGCTAACGCTGCTCCAGCAGTGCTAGCTGGAGTGAGCAGCAGGCTACAGGCTGATAATACCTCACCTCTGAACGGCGAAAGAGCTAGTGCTCAGTGTGATTAGCGGCTAATGCTAATGCTGCTCCAGCCTTGGTGCTGGAGAAACTTTACTGAAACTCTGCACCTCAGCGGAGTAGTTTTACTGCTCCTTAATGCCTGACTGGTAGAATTCATACATAAGGAGCACCGGATTATAAGATGCACTGATGATTTGTGGGAAAATTAAAGTATTTTACGTGTATTTATGTGCAAAAAAATATGATACTGTTTTTTACATTCATTTATTCTATTCTTTATTAGCATTTTTCATACTTTTTCCCAATGTTTTCCTATCTAATGATTATCCCCAGGTTCTGCTCTTCGGTTCCTCCCTCTCTCTTTTCCTTTTCCTGGGTCTTTATCCCCCTCCTCTCGGTTCTGGCCAGTTTCCTGTATCCACAGGAGACCGAGGTCCAGTGAAAGAAGCTGAATTCATTAGCCATATGCCACATATGAGCTCCAGAACCGGGTTTCTCCTCCCTGCAGCAGGTAAAGAGCAGATCTGTTCTGTAGGCCAAAGCCTGAGGGAGAGCATGAAATACTGCTTCAGAAAGAGAGAGTGAAGATAAACGAGGAAAAACACTAATACTGAGAAACCTGGCCTTTAAAGATCAGCTAAACCAAATACGAACTAACCAGCTGTGCAAAAGAGGCTGTGTTCACTATTACTAATTTACGATTAGTGACTGCAAAAACATTAACAATTATTTTAAGCAATATATTTACTGTATCATGCACTATGACTCATTCTTACACCCCAGAGCATCTACACTTCTCTACACTTGATTTAAAAGTCTAAGTTTAAAAAACTCAAAAATAAGTCTTAGACCTAGACCTAGACTCACAACCGCAAATTTGAGATTTGACTTAGACTGAGATTCAGGATATAACTGCGAGTCACAACCAAATATTTGAGAAGATTCAACTCTGATGCACAACTGAAGATTGGAGATTTGACTCAGACTCCAAACCAAAGATTGGAGATTTGACTCAGACTCCAAACCAAAGATTGGAGATTTGACTTAGACTCCAAACCAAAGATTGGAGATTTGACTTAGACTCCAAACCAAAGATTGGAGATTTGACTCAGACTCCAAACCGAAGATTGGAGATTTGACTCAGACTCCAAACCGAAGATTCGAGATTTGACTCAGAATCCCAACCAAAGATTTGAGTTTTGACTCAGACTCAATCCACAGGCATGTAAGATTTCCCTAAGGTTTACTCCACAAAAATTCAAAGATTTGACTCAGACTCCCAACCAAATCTTCAAGATTTGATTCAGACTCCCAACCGAATACTTGAAATTTGACTCAGACTTTCAACCGAAGGTTCAAGAATTGACTCACGATTCACCAAAGATTCACGATTTAACTCAGACTCACTCCTCAAATATTCAATACTTGACTTACACTCACTCTTCAAAGACTTAAGATTTGACTCAGACTCACTTCTAAAGGATTTAAGATATGACTTAGGCTCATTTCCTAAACATTCAAGATTTGACTCTGACTCACTCCCTGAAGATTCGATTCAATTTGGATTCAAAGTACTGATATCTTGACTTAAACCTGCAAACAAGTGTCAAGACAAGACTCAGATGTGCAAAACTCAGGGGCTCAAGACTTGCCTTTGACTCACATCCCAAAAATTCATAATTCGACTCTAGAGATTCAGACTCTTAATGTATTTAATGCATATACAATATAGGATGTACATAAAGATAAAGAACTGGTGTCTATAAAAACATGAACTCTCTTTTATTTATTGTGCTCTAAAAAATGAACTTATTTACTTTTATGGCTTTTATTTCAGATCTTACTGTTTAAAAAAAAACAATGTTTAATGTTGGTGTTTCTGTACTGTTTTAGATTAATCATTAAACGATGGTGATGTAGACGTATAAAGAACATAATGATGGTTTTACGTGTGAGGGAGTTGCAGTCTGAACCCACAGAACGCATCGTGAGCGTTGGTGGATCTGTGCTCACTGTAGAGGAGGGGGAGGAGGAGGGTGATGATGAGGAGGATGATGATGATGGTGATGATGATGAAGGCTGTTGATGGGCCTCCGCTCTCTGACTGGGCTGTCACTCCGGCTGCGTCCAGCGTAGCGTTTTCGACTTTCTGCCCACAGAAAACATGTTTCACACCAACACGGCGTTCCCGTCTACACACACACACACACACACACACACCAGCTGACTCTATACTGACAGCTAATCACGTCTGTCAAAAAAAATAAATAAATAAAAAACTAAAAAATGGAGGTCTCTTTCGGGGAACGCTGTTTAATATTGGAGCTGAAGTGAATCTCTGATGAGTCATGGATTCATGATGGGAGATCAGACAGCGCAGCAGATGCACACTCATGATATTCTCGATGTTTCCAGATAAATAGCGACGGCTGGTTAGCGACAGCGGGCTAGCGACGGCGGACTCCTGCAAAATAGACCCACTTTCAGCAAACGCTTTTGATTATTCTGATGAAAATGTGATCTGATATCTTCTCTACACTCAGACTCAAAACCAGAGACTCCAGATTTGATTTCAGTGACTCAACAAACCCAGAGACTCCAGATGTGACTCCTAGAGACTCGTCAAACCCCAAAGACTTCATATTTGACTTCCAGAGACTCGATATCAGTCTCATGAAAAATCATCATAATATTAGCACTTATAATCAGGGGCGTCGCCTGGCCCGAAAATGGTTTTAAAGAGCTAATACTCAAAAATCGACTGGGATTCCCTATCTCTAATACTCAAGAATCGGCTTATATTCATATCTACAATACTCTTAAATCAATTTGGATTCATACTTTTAACACTCAAGATTTATATGTTTAATACCTGAGAATCGTGTCAGATTAATTTCTCTAATATTCTCTGATTCATATTTCTAACATTCCAAGATTAATATCTCTAATACTTCAGAATTGACTTACTGTAGATTCTTACCACTTATACCTGAGAATGGACTCTGGATATATTTGGATATCCAGGATATATTGGATATATTTCTCTAATACTCTAAAAATCAACTCAGATTCATATCCAGATTCAACATTCAACGTGGATTAATATATCTATATATATAGTCTACAGCTCTGGAAAAAAATAAGAGAGCACTTAAAAATGATGAGTTTCTTTGATTTTACCAAATTGAAAACCTCTGGAATATAATCAAGAGGAAGATGGATGATCACAAGCCATCAAACCAAACTGAACTGCTTGAATTTTTGCACCAGGAGTAAAGCAGCATAAAGTTATCCAAAAGCAGTGTGTAAGACTGGTGGAGGAAAACGTGATGCCAAGATGCATGAAAAAAACTGTGATTAAAAACCATCAGGTTTATTCCACCAAATACTGATTATTTCTGAACTCTTAAACTTTATGAATATGAATTTGTTGTTTTCTTTGCATTATTTAAGGGTCTGAAAGCTCTGCATCTTTTTTCTCATTTCTCATTTTCTGTAAATAAATGCTCTAAATGACTTAAATATTTTTATGTGGAATTTGGGAGAAATGTTGTCTGTAGTTTATAGAATAAAACAACAATGTTCATTTTACTCAAATATAAACCTATAAATAGCAAAATCAGAGAAACTGATTCAGAAACTGAAGAGGTTTATATATATATATATATATATATATATATATATATATATATATATATATATATATATATATATATATATATATATGTGGAAGCAAGCCAACTTCATTTTTCATTCACACACTGGCTGAGTGTTCTCCAAAGCCCAACATCCCCAGCCAAGAAACCCTGGGTATACTGTACAATACATCACAGCCAAGCTCTCTCTTTCTCTTTCTCTCTCTTTAGCTTACTCTCTCTCCCTCTCTCTCTCTCTCTCTCTCTTGTACAGCAGTCTGGTGGTAATTATTTATTACACAGGACTCTGAGATGCATTATAAAATCCCATGCATTTATACACATCATGTACAGCACGGTACAGCAGCTCTATACTGTACTGATGTTCAGTAAATTAACCACATCTCAGATCCTCCACGTTCTTCTAGATCTCAGAGTAAATAACAGCTGTGCTATAATCACTGTACGCTTCTTTTTTGTGGACTGAATTGCTAAAGTATAGTAATTAATGTAAACCAAGTCAATGAATCATTTTTATATCAAATATAAAATGTTTTAGGCAGGGCAAGTTTATTTACACTGCAAAAAAAAAAAACCTCAATCTTAGCAAGTATGATATGATTTCAAGGCAATACATTTTATTTTTTTCTCTGATAAGAAATTTTGACTTAAGCTTTGTTTTGTGTAAGATTGCTTTACTACTTTTGGAAATAATAGTCTAATTCAGTCTTATTAGAATTTTCACCTCGTTTTAAGTCATTTAAATTCAAAATAAGCACAAAAAGTCAGGAATCAAGTTATTCTGATTTTTTCTGTATAAATGTAACCCACGAAAATAAGGAATTTTGGCTTGATTTAAGTCTTACTTTACTCATTTTGAGACTTTGTGATTTGTGGTTATTTTAAGAAATCTTCCCAAGAAAAATCGGCATTTAAGTCTCAATTTACATACATTTCGTCTAGTTTTGCCAACAGATTTTTTTGCTGTGTATAAAGCACCTTTCATACACAACGGTCTTTCAAAGTGCTTTACAAATGAGAAAATACAAACATTAGTCCAATTAAAAAACAAGTAAAAGAATAATAGTAAAAATTGAAATAAAAAACTAAAATAAGAATAAGGCATGATAGATTCAAACACAATTAAAACAAAGAGAAGTAAAATTAAAAACAATTAAAACATGTAAAAGAACAACAAAGTATTGTAAATAAAACTAAAATAAGAACATATATATGATTCAATAAAACATGATTCAAACGTACCGTTGTCCAAATTTGACACTTTATCAAATATAAGGGAAAAAAAAACTAATAAAAAAATGCAATAAAATAAATGCATTAAAATAAGTAAAAAAAAAAAAAAACAGTTAAATGTTTGTGCCCAAATTTTACACTTTATCAAATATAAGAAAAATAAATAAATTAAAAAATGCAGTAAAATAAATGCAGTAAAATAAATGCAGTAAAATAAATGTAGTAAAATAAATAATAAATAAAAACAGTAAAATGTTTGCGTCCAAATTTTACACTTTATCAAATATAAGAAAAATAAATAAATTAAAAAATGCAGTAAAATAAATGCAGTAAATGCAGTAAAATAAATGCAGTAAAATAAATGTAGTAAAATAAATAATAAATAAAAACAGTAAAATGTTTGCGTCCAAATTTTACACTTTATCAAATATAAGAAAAATAAATAAATAAATAAATACAGTAAAAGAAATTCAGTAAAATAAATGTAGTAAAATAAATAATTAAAAAACAGTAAAATGTTTGTGTCCAAATTTTACACTTTATCAAATATAAAAAAAAGAAACAGTAAAATGTTATTAAAAAAAATTAAAAACAGTAAAATGTTTGTGTCCACATTTACGTTTTACTTCCAAAAGTATTTGATTGTATTCAACACTGCTGTTTGGTCATATGGTATTTTATTTTATTTTTTTTGCGCTAGTTGCAGCTCAGTGTTTAGTGCAGTCAGTCATACAGTAAATAAAAGCTAATCTGCAGCAAAATCCCTGTAAAAGTTCAGAGCATATGGAAGCTGGATGCTGCTTTTTTTTAAGCAGCGATTAGCGATGCTAATCACTCATCGCTAATGTCGGAAACGCACGCTTCAACTTTGCGCCGGCTCCTGATTGGCGCACAGGGCGAGGACTCGACCCACGGCGGTGCAAACAACAAATGTAGCGTGGCTAACGACAGGGAAAATTAGCCAATTATGCCGCAAAATCACCAATGTTGAGTTAACTCTTGCGGGGTTCGCCCGAGAGTAAATTGGAGCGTAAATTGGACTTAAACGAATTATCCGAGTTCATTCGGCGCCGGCCGGCTTCCTGTGAAGCACCGCGGGAGCGCTAAAACCTGAGCATCCAACCAGCACCAAGCACAGGCTTTTCCTAATGCAACGGGACACAGACTGATTCACCCTCTTAAATAACAGTTGTTGTCAGCATGCTAAGGATTAGCCGCTTAAGCGCTAAAGCTCCATTCCTCACTCGCACAAATAGGATCGAGACAAAGCCAACGCCTTTTAATTTTAAAACTATTTCAACAAGATTAATATTGTGTTTATACAGCCATTCTGCTGTGTTTCTGCTATAGAACATTATTATACACTGGATTTTAACTCTGACTGCTTTAAAGAATTAGCACTTCAGCTAAAAGGAGGGGGATTTTAATAAAAGAATAAAATAAAATAAAATATAATAAAAGTCCTGCACACGTTACTCTACTGACCAACAATAAGACCTGAACCCAGCTGAAAAGCTCAGAATCATCACAAGCCATCAAACCAAAGCTGAACTGATTGAGGTTTTGCACCAAAAGTGGCATAAGTAAAGCAGCATAAGGTCACCCAAAAGCAGTGTGTAAGACTGGTGGAGGAGAGCGTGATGCCAAGGAATCAGGGTTTTATTCCATCCAAATATTGATTTTTGAACTATTAAAAATTAGCATTTTTTATTTTAAATGAAAATGGAGCTTGTTTTCTTTGCATTATTTGAGGTCTGAAAGCACTTCATTTCTTAACTTATTTTGACCATTTCTCATCTGGTTTCTCATGTTTCTCCCACTTCAAATTTTCGTCCTGAGGAAATCTGATTTCTCTTATTTCTTCTGTTTTAGTTTTTTGTTCTAAGGAACAAAGTTTCTCCAGGTTTTCTCTAGCTTTTTTTTTTTTTTTAAATCTGGTTTCGCCAGTTTCTCCAGGTTCCCCCCTGAGAAAACCTGGTTTCTCCTGTTTCTCCAGGTTTTCCTCCTGAGAAAATCTGGTTTCTCCTGTTTCTCCAGGTTTTCCTCCTGAGGAAATCTGGTTTCTCCAGTTTCTCCAGGTTTTTCTTCTGAGAAAATCTGGTTTCTCCTGTTTCTCCAGGTTTTCCTCCTGAGGAAATCTGGTTTCTCCAGTTTCTCCAGGTTTTTCTTCTGAGAAAATCTGTTTTTTTTCCTGTTTCTCCAGGTTTTCCTCCTGAGACAATCTGGTTTCTCCTGTTTCTCCAGGTTTTCCTCCTGAGACAATCTGGTTTCTCCTGTTTCTCCAGGTTTCCCTCCTGAGAAAATCTGGTTTCTCCTGTTTCTCCAAGTTTTCCTCCTGAGAAAATCTGGTTTCTCCTGTTTCTCCAGTTTTTTGTTTTGAGAAAGTCTGTTTCCTCCTGTTTCTCCAGGTTTTCATCCTGAGAAAATCTGGTTTATCCTGTTTCTCCAGGTTTCCCTCCTGAGAAAATCTGGTTTCTCTTGTTTCTCCATTTTTTTCTTCTGAGAAAATCTGGTTTCTAATGTTTCTCCAGGTTTCCCTCCTGAGGAAATCAGGTTTCTCCTGTTTCTCCCACTTCAAATTTTCTCCCGCTTCAAAAATCTGGTTTCTGTGGGATGTGTGATAATCTCATCAATGGAAAATAACGTAAAGTGATTTTATGTGAAAGCAAACCGTCGATAATGAGCCCCTCCCCCACATGAGCTCAGAAACTGTCATGGGTTCAGTGTAGAAATGCGTTAAATGAATGAATCGTTCTGTCGCATTTCGTTCCCTCGAATTTCCTGCTCTTCTCTTTTATAAATAGACTTGACATTTCGCAGAAGCTCTCAGTGCATCACGCTGGAGACGCCCTGCGCTTAAATCCTAAAAGCAGCAAAGCAGCAGCCGAGCATCGCTAACAACCAGCCAACCGGCTACAACTAAAGCGGCGTTCCTCAAGGGTGACAACCAGGGCCACTATTTTTCTTAATGAAGCTTCTTTTTGATAAACAGAGCAACAGAGCTTAAACCTGCGAACATCAGCAGCAGCAACGCTCTGAACCTCACAGTTAGCGTTAGCACTAGCGTTAGCACGGTTTGGGTAACAGACAGCAGATTGACTCTCAGGCTCGAGCGGTGGCAGATAATGAACGAGGTCGAGCGTGGAGCTTTTCTTCCACGGCTCAATCAAATCCGAACTCACTTCACTTCACAGCGTCTCCGTCTCATCCCTCCATCCCCTCCTCCTCCTCCACCACCACTGTCTCGCGGGGTCACGACGCCCCGTTTGTCATCCTGTCTGCTTAAGCAAAACAGCCGAGCTCTGCCAACTTCTGCTGCATATTGTCGGGATGATTATAGACGGCCGTGCCAAACCGGCTGACGAAGCGGAATTACTCAGCGCCGGCTCTTCTTCTCCTCTTTCTCCTCTTTCTCTTATTTCTCCTGTTTCTCCTGCTTCAGGTTTTTGTTCTCAGAAAATCTGTTTTCTCCTGTTTCTTCTGGAAATCTGTTTTTTCTTGTTTCTCCAGGTTTTAGCCCTGGTTTCTCTTATTTCTCCAAGTTTTCCTCCTGAGCAAATCTGGTTTCTTCTGTTTCTCCCGCTTCAGGTTTTTATCCTGAAGAAATCTGGTTTCTCCTGTTTCTCTTGTTTCTCCAGGTTTTTTATCATGAAGAAATCTGGTTTCTCTTGTTTCTCCAGGTTTTCATCCTGAAGAAATCTGGTTTCTCCAGGTTTTTGCCCTAAGAAATTCTGCTTTTTCCTGTTTCTCCAGGTTTTCGTCCAGGTTTCTCTTATTTCTCCAGGTTTTCCTCCTGAGCAAACTGGTTTAGCTTGTTTCTACTGCTTTTGATATGACAAATATGGTTTCTGAGAAAAACTCTGGTTTCTCCTGTTTCTCCTGCTTCAGGTTTTCATTCTGAGAAAATCTGATTTCTCTTGTTTCTCCTGTTTCTCTGCAAATCTGTTATTTTCCAGGTTTCTCCTTATTCAGAGGAAATCTGTTTTTTTTTTTGTTTCTACAGATTTTACTCCTGAGGAAATAAGGTTTCTCTTGTTTCACCTGCTTCAGATTTTAATCTTGAGGAAATCTAGTTTCTCTTATTTCTCCTGTTTCAGGTTTTCTGACTGAGCAAATAAGGTTTCTCTTGTTTCTCCAGGTTTTCCTCTTGAGAAAATCTGGTTTATCCTGCTTCAATTTTTTGTCCTGATGAAATCTAGTTTCTCCTGCTTTAGTTTTTTGTTCTGAGCAAATCTGACTTTTTCTGTTTCTCCATGTTTTCCTCCTAAGGAAACCTAGTTTCTCTTGTTTCTCCAGGATTTTGTAATGAGCAAATCTGCTTTCTCCTGTTTCTCCTGATTCAGGTTTTTGTCCTGAGAAAATTTGTTATTTTCTAGGTTTTCTCCTTATTAAGTTTTTTTTTTCAATATGAGGAAATCAGTTTTTCCTGTTTCCCCAAGTTTTCTTCCTAATAAAACCTGGTTTCTCTTGCTTCAGGTTTTATACTGAGGGAATCTAGTTTCTTTAGTTTCTCTAGATTTTCGTCCTGAGGAAATCTGGTTTCTCTTGTTTTCCTGTTTCAGGGTTTTGTCCTGAGGAAATCTGTTTTCTCATGTTTCTCATGCTTCAAGTTTTCCTCCTGATAAAAATCTGTTTGCACATTTCGAGCCGCACAAGGTGTACTTTTCCTGTCATTATGATAGCAAAGACACACTGACACACTCTAAATCAAGCTGTATGGTGCACGATTAACAGCTTGGCTATAGATCACTACAATAGAGCCCAATTAATGAATTAATCACTGTATTAAGTCAGAAACTCTCTATATCTCTATATAACACTCATCAGATTATCAAAGGTAAGAACAACTCTTAAAAGTGTTAACTTCAAATAACTAATAATAATAAACTAATAATAATTTTATTAGTTTATTTGAAAACTTGATACTTTCATAAAACTATAAAACTAGAAACTGGACTGTGTAAAAACTGAGATATTATTACATAAGTTAGCTTCAAAGCTAATTTACTATACTTTAGCTTCATTTAAAACCTCTTTAAATTAATGCTCTCAAGTGGGGAGACTCTTATCCACCATCCAACCCAACAACAGGAAGTTGAATGATGCTCTACAAGTAAAACCAACACAAACAAGGATTTATTAACTCTAAGAAATGATTAAATAACTCTTAAATCTGAGTTCTTAGAACGTATTTAGTCAGAACTCCCAGTGAGTCTAAAAAATCAGTCAGCACTGTGATTTCTGCGCTGTGAATTTTACTGAATACATACCGGTACTTTAATTCCAATAGCAGACTGTTGAACTCGTGAAGTGGGTCTCCACTCGGCGGCTCGGAAAGCGCTTACCTCCACAGCGCTGCGGTTTTACTGACATCCATCCACAGCCTCTTCTATAAAGAGTCTCACGGCTCTCCCTCCAACGTTCTTCACCGAATAACAAACATCTCCACTCGATAGCACCTAACGGCTCTTCCTCCCGCCCGTTAGTCCATGCCGACTCCGAACCAGATGCTATATTCACTAAATCAGAAGAGGAACAGAATACTGAAGCACTGAATGACACCAGCAGACTGAAGAGGAGCTAATGCTAATGCTAATCACAACACGGCTAAAACACCTAGCGTACCTGAAACAAAGCATCCACTATACTTTCCTTCAGTATATTATTATCATTAATAATACAGACGCCTACAGCAGTTTAGCCCCGCCCACTTAGCCTACAGCAGTTTACTATAGCTTAGCTCCTCCCATTCAGCCTACAGCAGTTTAGTATAGTTTAGCTCCACCCATTCAGCCTACAGCAGTTTACTCTAACTTAGCTCCTCCCATTCAGCCTACAGCAGTTTAGTATAGTTGAGCTCCACCCATTCAGCCTACAGCAGTTTTCTCTAACTTAGCTCCACCCATTTAGCCTACAGCAGTTTACTATAGTTTAGCTCCACCCATTCAGCCTACAGCAGTTTAGTATAGTTTAGCTCCACCCATTCAGCCTACAGCAGTTTACTCTAACTTAGCTCCACCCATTCAGCCTACAGCAGTTTACTCTAACTTAGCTCCACCCATTTAGCCTACAGCAGTTTAGTATTGTTTAGCTCCACCCATTCAGCCTACAGCAGTTTACTATAGGTTTGCTCCACCCATTCAGCCTACAGCAGTTTAGTATCGTTTAGCTCCACCCATTCAGCCTACAGCAGTTTAGTATTGTTTAGCTCCACCCATTCAGCCTACAGCAGATTAGTTTAGCTCCACCCCCATTCAGCCTACAGCAGTTTAATATAGTTTAGCTCCACCCATTCAGCCTACAGCAGATTAGTTTAGCTCCACCCATTCAGCCTACAGCAGTTTAATATAGTTTAGCTCCACCCATTCAGCCTACAGCAGTTTAGTATAGTTTAGCTTCTCCCATTCAGCCTACAGCAGATTAGTTTAGCTCCACCCCCATTCAGCCTACAGCAGTTTAGTATAGTTTAGCTCCACCCATTCAGCCTGCAGCAGTTTAGTTTAGATCCACCCCATTCAGCCTACAGCAGTTTAGTATAGTTTAGCTCCACCCATTCAGCCTGCAGCAGTTTAGTTTAGATCCACCCCATTCAGCCTACAGCAGTTTACTATAGTTTAGCTCCACCCATTCAACCTACAGCACATTAGTTTAGCTCCACCCATTCAACCTACAGCAGATTAGTTTAGCTCCACCCCATTCAGCCTACAGCAGTTTACTATAGTTTAGCTCCACCCATTCAACCTACAGCACATTAGTTTAGCTCCACCCATTCAGCCTACAGCAGATTAGTTTAGCTCCACCCATTCAGCCTACAGCAGTTTAGTTTAGCTCCACCCATTCAGCCTACAGCAGATTAGTTTAGCTCCACCCCATTCAGCCTACAGCAGATTAGTTTAGCTCCACTCCATTCAGCCTACAGCAGATTAGTTTAGCTCCACCCATTCAGCCTACAGCAGTTTAGTTTAGCTCCACCCCCATTCAGCCTACATCAGATTAGTTTAGCTCCACTCCATTCAGCCTACAGCAGTTTATTTAGCTCCACCCATTACATATATTAGCCTTTGTCACTAAAATTGCAACATTTTTAGAACATACAGTATGCTCAACTTAACTTTAACATTATCTAACCGTAAATAATGTTATGTACTGTAACAATGAATCATATTACGTAACAGTAAAAGAAATGCTTCATAAAAGTATCATTTGACAGTTTGTAAAATTATATAACAGTTATCATGAGACAGTAAATAACGATTTGTAATCGTAAATAATATCGTATAACAGTAAATAACATTATATTTGAATGAATACAAAGCTGTAACAGTAAAACACACTAAATTACCATACTGTAAATAATATTATATAACACTAAATAACATTATGTAACAGTAATTTTCGTTCTTTAGCAACGAGTAGTATTATATAACAGTCTATAAGAGTAAACAACATTCTATAAGAGTAAATAATATACTATTAGAATGAATATTATTCTACATTAAAAAATATTATGCAATACTAAATATCATTTTATAAGAGTACATCTTATTTTATAACAGAAAATACTGTAAACACAGTAAATATAAATAGCAATAATGACATTCTTTAACAAAAAAATACAACAAATAACCATACTGTACAGTAAATAATATTATATAACAGTAAATAAAATTCTGTATTAGTAATTATACTATACCAATAAAGAAAGTGAAACACTGTAAATAATAGAAAACTAAATAATGTTATATAATATGTATAAATGAAGAGATCACTTCAGTTTCTGAATCAGTTTCTCTGATTTTGTTATTTATAGGTTTATGTTTGAGTAAAATGAACATTGTTGTTTTATTCTATAAACTACGAACAACATTTCTCCCAAATTCCAAATAAAAATATTTTTGTCATTTAGAGCATTTATTTATTTGCAGAAAATGAGAAATGGCTGAAATAATAAAAAATAATGTAGATGAAAGCTTTCAGACCTCAAATAATGCAAATAAAACAACAAGTTCATATTCATAAAGTTTTAAGAGTTCAGAGAGAAATCAATATTTGGTGGTTTTAACAACCCTGTTTTACAGTTTTTTTTTTTTCAAGCATCTTGGCATTATGTTCTCCTCCACCAGTCTTACACACTGCTTTTGGATGATAACTTTATGCCTTTACTCCTGGTGCAAAAAGCTCTTGATTATATTCCATACTTAAGTGATCTCTTTTTTTTTTTTTTACAGAGCTGTATACAATATTATATAAGTAATATTATATAACAGTAAATGCAGCTGTATGTTTGTGAGTGCAGACTGGAGGAGTGCATGCTGATGCTGAAGGCGGGGGTTTGATCTGGTGGTGTAATTATGGCGAGACCTGGTCTTTAATCCGCAATAACTCCACCTGTTATTAGCCAATCACTGTAGCCGAAATGTCAACCTGCCGCAATTTGCGCCGCAAATAAAGATCCGCTTATTGCCTGGGGGGGCGGGGGGATATTCTTCTAAACATTATTCAGAGTAATGTAAACCCCCCCCCCCCCCCCCCCCCCCCCCCCCACCAGTGCCGGCGCTGGGTGCCGGGCGGCGGCGTTATTGGCCCGGCGCTCTGGTGTGAAGCGCCGTCAGAACATCTCCGCTGATGAGGAGATAAATACTGTCATCTAGATGAGGAATTAGGGTGCCGGGCCATCACCGCCTACTGCCGCGTCCCCTGTCCCCCCGTCCCCCCGTCCTGGAGAGCTGACATTTATAATCAAACGCTGACATCTGTCACGGGTCCCTGGAGGCTCCTGTCTGTTGTTGTTATCCATCAAGCCGCAGCCATTTGCATAATGCCTTTCTCGCCCGGCCGACGTGACAGAACGATTTTTTTGCTTTTTTTTTTATTCCGCCAGACGTTTAAAACCAAAATCGGCATCGGCCTGGATACTACGTAATAGAGTGGTTGGAGGATGAAACTGAAACACCTGGTTTTCAGTTCTGGTGGAAACAGGAGAGTTGAGGTTTTATGTTTTTTGGATACAATCCGGGTTAGCACCCGAACATCCCTTTCAGACAGCTTCCTCTTACAGCATCCACAGTTAATCCTGTTGGATGTGGTTGGTCCTTCTTGGTGGTATGCTGACTGTGCTGCTCAATCTAGGCTGTATCCTTTGAAGAAAAAAAAAAGGACTTTTATGTTGAAACTTATGAGACTCTTATGAGACTTTTATTTTGAAACTTGTTGAGTAACAGGAACAGGAAGTAGCATATGAATGCAAGATTTTGCTTTGTCATTCTGATAACTTTAAATGAGCACACTAGTGGAGTGTAATGTGATGCTCGGAAGTTAATCAAGGGGTTTATTTAAAGTGTAAGCTGTTTGGGAAGGCCACTGGTGAGTGAAATCATGTTTATTTCATTTTGTGTAAGAAGACATTTGTTGATAGATTTAAAATGTATGTTGCTGGAAGTGATAAGTGTAATGCTAATTTCATGCTTAGAGATGTTAAGATTAATGTAGCTAAGATGTATGTAGCTCTATTTCTTACTCATTCAGTTGATATTAAGGATTTAGTAAGTTTATATGGTGTCCTTTTTTCTTTATTTGAAAGGTTTTCAACCTGATTCTACCTGATTCGTTTTGTTTCTACCTCATTCAACCTTATTGATGTTAAAATAAAAAACCAAGAAAGGAAGAATCCGAGTTGATCCATGATTGCCCCCCGACAACTTATGCCTTTTTCAAGTTTGGGCTGATTTTAAATATAACACCCCCGGGAAACTTGACAGTTGAAAACCAATGCCGGCTATCAGCAACCATCAGTGTGAGAATACTGTGCAAGTTTAAATACATTCTTATGCCAGTAGATGATGGAGAGGCAGTAGTGCTTCAAGGACAAGCAGATTAAAGGCTTCAGTGTGTCCTGAAAAATATCATACAAAGGCAGCAAGCATTTGAGCATAGAAATATCACAAAAACAAGATGGCTGAAGATGCACTAGGCAAATCGGTGGATCAGTTAAAGAAAGAGAGAACTGTTGCAAGGAGCTCTTTCACCAAGCAAGCTAATTTCCTTAACAGAAGTGCCGGTGATATGACTGAATTAGAGCTCAAAACAGAATTTGCTAAACTCTCTGCTGATGCTCGTCGAGTTTTTGAAACTAATGATGACTACAGAGCTGGACTAGAAGCAGAACTTAAAGCCAGCAAAACAGATGAAGAAGAAATTGAGCTTGATGAAGACAAAGTGTCTAATCTTGACATGGTTACCAATGAATGCAAGCATAGGTTTGCTGAATTAAAATCCATTGTACAGACAAATCTATGGACCAGGTATGGGCAGCATGCTTTGCAGACAGCTTTTGATGAAGCAGAGAAGGCTTGTTTACAAGCAGACAAAATAGCAGTTGAAAGCAATAACTATGAAGCCTATGAAGTGAACCTTGCTGTATTGGACAATCTAACCAAGGAAGCTTGTAGCACATTGGTAATGTGGGAAAAATGGATCCCCACCGCAGATGACGAGTACAAGGAGCGATATAAGGCCTTGAAGTCAGCCTTTACAGCACTTGAAATTAAAAGAGCACAATTTATTCGTGCACGGAGGATTGATGAAGAGGAAAGGAAGCCTACTGTTCCGACCCCAGTGAAACCTGGTCCAACAATGCCGATCATCAAGTTCAAACCAGCACAACTGCCAGTCTTTATTGGCTGTAAGAGAGACTTTCACCGTTGGAGAGTGGACTGGCTAAGCCTCCAAAAACAAGGCGAACCAACTGGCTCTCCTGAGGTAAAAAAGATACAGCTGCTGAACAGTGTGGATGAGAAAATATCCAAAGATCTTCGACTGTCATCTTACAACACGGCAGAGGATATCCTCAGAGTACTGGAGAATAGGTATGGAAATAAATACAGCATTGCTCTGGAAATAGTGGAAGAGCTTGAGAAGATTCCACCTGTTAAGGGGAACCAACCACGGAAAGTAGTAGACCTAATCCAAGTAATAGAGAAGGCACTTACTGACCTAGCCGATCTGGGAAGTACTGGAGCTATCAGAAACCCGCTCATGGTGAAGTCCATCGAGAGCAAACTTCCTGAGTTCGTAAAGAAGGACTGGCTTATGTACCTGGTGGACCCAAAGAATCTTGTGGATGAAGATAACCATTTCGACAAGCTTCTCAGTTTCCTAAAAAAGCAGGAAGAAATCTTTGAGAGGTTGGATCACCTGAGAGTCATGGATAAGTCAGAAAGGCCCGACAAAGCAGACAAGAAGGTAAACAAAAAATATGCCTCCACCAGGTCCACAAAGAAAGGAGATGCTGATGAAGGGTGCGTTATTTGTGGAGACGAGAAACACAAAAACAAACTGTTCTTCTGCAAGAAGTTTAAAAGACTGGCTGTGGCAGAAAAGGAATGTGCAGTGAAGAAAATTGGTGCATGCAAGGAGTGCTTAGGGTGTCATAAAAGCAAAGAAGACTGCAAAGATACCTACCTGTGCAGAAATAAAGACTGCAAAAGGAGAGGCCAATCAGATCACCATTTCTTCCTCTGCCCCAAAGGAGAAGTCAAAAGCCAGGGCACTGAGAACTCACAGAAAGACAGTAAGAGCAAAAAAGACTTTACTGAGGAGCAAGAAGAGTTCCTGAGTGAGCTGTCACCAGAGTTAGCGGAAAAGTGCAGGAAGGCCTTCACCAACAACTTGTCACAAGTTGTCTGTGCTACCAAGGGACATGTTGGCCTGCTGAAGGAGTATGGGTTGACTGAGCTACCTGTCATCATGATGCTTTTGGAGGTGACTTCCAACGCAGGGCAAAAAGTTGGTACCCTGGTCGACCTCGCATCTGATACAAATTATATAACCCATAAAGCGGCTAACAGGCTGAACCTCAGGAGTGAGAAGATTAACCTTATTGTACATGGAGTCGGTGGAATGACTACAAAGGTAGCGACAAGAAGATATCTTCTGAGGGTTCGAGTCAAGACCTCAAAGGGGACAGAGAGAGCACACAAACTCATCTGTTACGGCCTAAATGAGATTGCAAAGGTCCACCAAGTGGTGAAGCCAGAACAGTTGAAGGTGTTCTTTCCTGATGTTGACCTTGAGGACTTGAGGCGACCTGAAGAGATTGAATTACTTATAAGCCACAGAGAGGGGAGACTCGCTCCACAGCGTGTGAAAGTTGTGGGCGATCTTGTCCTGTGGGACAGTCCTCTTGGGAAGATGGTGGGTGGAGCTCACCCTGACCTGTGTGAGCAAGTGGATGTGGCTGCTCGCAGGTCAAGGACGCACTTTGCTCGCTCCATGAGGACGGCTGCCATCAAGTACGAAGAGATCCCTGCTGCAGTGCAAGACACCAAAACTGAACCCAAGCACACTGCTGCAACTCACCGTGAGTTCCTGAAATGGTGGAGTTGGGACAGTATCGGTGCAGCCTGTGACCCCAAATGTGGTGGCTGTCGGTGCGGGAACTGCCAGCCGGGCGGAAAGGAGATGACTCTCGCAGAAGAAAGGGAGCTTGAGATCATAAAGGACGGCCTCACCTACGTCATCACTGATGAACATGCTGAGACTCCACATTGGGATGCAAGATACCCTTGGGTAACAGATCCAGCCTGTCTTCCAAATAATCGGAGTGGAGTTGAGGCCACCTTCTTAAGAACAGAGAAAAGACTCCAGAAGGAACCTGAGTGGTTTGCTGCTTATGCAGCTCAAGTCCACGAGATGGTGGAGCGTGGAGCAGCAAAGAGACTCACAAAGGAGATGACTGATTCCTGGAAGGGACCAGTCTGGTATGTAAGCCACCTAGTAGCTCCAAATCCCCATTCTGTTACCACCCCAGTACGCATTGTGTGGAACAGCAGTCAGCAATTCAAAGGAGTGAGCATGAATGACCTGTTGCTAAAAGGCCCAGACGTATTGAACCCCATCAGAGCCGTCCTGCTAAGGTATAGAAGTGGAGTGCATGCAGCCATTGGTGACATCCGGAAGATGTATAACTCTGTGTGGCTGGAGGAGAATGAAATGCACTTGCACAGATTCTTGTGGAGAGACAGGCAGGACGAGGAGATTGGAGAGTTCGCCATCACAAGGGTGAATATGGGTGACAGGCCTGCTGGTTGCATAGCACAGCTGGCTATGCGAGAAACAGCGAGGCTCCCCAAGTTCTCTCACCTGGAAGAGGCACGCAGGGTGTTGGAGGAAAGCAGCTATGTCGATGACATACTCACGTCCCACAACGATGCAGATCGCTTGACTGAGATCACCAATGACATTGAGGAGATTCTGAGGGCTGGAGGTTTCTCTCTGAAACCCTGGGTTCGATCAGGGCAAAGTGGGAGGCATCAGAGTGTCGAGGTATACCTCAAGACAGAGGCTCCATCCAACACTGATAAAGCACTCGTGTTGCCGAACCAGATGAGGGATGAGGACAACAAGGCCTTAGGCATTGGGTACCTGGTAGAGGAAGATAAACTCTACATAATGTCTTCGATCAATTTCTCAAAAAGAAAGGGAAAGATGAGGACAGGCCAAGACCTCCCGATGGAGAAAGTTCGATCAAACACACCTGATCCCCTAACTCGAAGAGAGCTCCTGAGCCAGATAGCTGGGCTCTATGACCCTATTGGTCTGGTCACACCACTCAAGCAGAAGGGTGCTATCCTTGTTAGGAAAGCCTTTCAAGAGGCAGGAAGCGGAAATCTGGCATGTGGTACCTGGGATAAGCCACTCTCTGAAAGCCTCAGGGAGGAGGCCATCAGACTGTTCCAAGAGTATGCACAGTTGGGACAAATCACCTTCCATAGAAGTCTGACACCGCAACGCAGGAAAGGAAAACCCTGGGCTATCACCTTTTCTGACGGGAGTGACAATTCCTATGGGGCTGTGCTATACCTTCGATGGGAATCAGACCAAGGTGTAGCTGTCCGGTTAGTGGAATCTAAAGCGAAGCTGACACCATTGGAGCAAAAAGGAGATGCTGTCAAAGCAGAGGTCTGTGGTGCCGTATTTGCAGCAAGGCTTAGGAAGTATATGCAAAAGCATAGCCGGTTGGAGATAGACCATTGGTTCCACCTAGTGGATAGCCAAACTGTACTGGGAGCCATTCAGCGGGATAGTTATGGCTACCAAACGTTTTTCGCCAACAGGATTGGGGAGATACAACAGTCTGCCCCTGTTAAAGACTGGTGGTGGATACCTGGCAACCTCAACATTGCTGACATCCTCACCAGGGGTGCTACCTTACAAGACCTCCAAGAGTCTTGGCAAACTGGACCAGAGTTCATGAAGCGGCCATTGGCTGAATGGCCAATAAAGTCTGCTGGTGAAGTCGTCACTGATGCCAGAGAAAACATCAGCAGGATGCAGAGAAAGGCATTCTCAGCTGTAATCACCAGAGCTCAGGCCGAGAAGCACCAGGACTTGGTCACCCAGTCCAAGGTCAGTGCAACTGTTGATACGACCACTGCGGATCGTGTGGCCGGACACAGTGAAATCTCACCAAGACGAGTACCTGCTGGCTCAGCTGTTGGAAATTTTCTGGATGTAAAGACATTCAGCAGCTTGTCGAGACTGGTGGATGTTGTCTCTTGGGTGAGAAAGGCTGCCGACAAGTGGTTAGGCCTGAGGCACCAAGCTGCTAATCAAAAAGCAAGTGAAGTATCACACCCTAAAGAGGAACCTCAAGCACTTGTACTCACTTCTGAAGACCGTGAGTATGCCTTTAGAACCCTTTGCCTGGCAGCTCAAGCAAGTGTAACGTTCTCAGACACAACCCTCAATCGCCTAGTGTCGATAATAGAGGAAGATGGGCTCATCGTGTGTGGGGGAAGAATCCAGGCCTTCAGGGAGTCCAAAGCAGTAGTGCCCCTCCTTCCTTATGAAGCATGGTTATCCACTTTGCTCGCCCGGGAAGCTCATGCTGTGAACCATGAGGGTGTAGCTGGAACGCTTCTAAAAATGAGAAGAAAGGCTTGGGTAGTTAAAGGAAGAAGAATTGCCAACAGAGTAGTTGAAGACTGTGTGCCCTGCAGAAAGTCAAAGGCAAGGCACTGTCAACAGCTGATGGGTGACTTACCCCCAGAGCGGTTCAGACCAGCAGCTCCTTTTAATTTCACCACCGTGGACCTGTTTGGGCCTTACGAAGTAAGAGACGAGGTGAAGAAAAGAGTGAGATTAAAGGTCTGGGGTGTTGTTTTCAGCTGTATGGCATCCAGAGCCATCCATGTTGACATTGTGAGCGACTTGTCAGCGGAAGGATTTCTACTTGCCTATCAAAGGTTTACGTCGCTAAGAGGACATCCTAGCAAGGTGTGGTCTGACCCAGGCACAAACTTTGTAGGGGCCAAACCAGCCCTTGATGACCTCTACAGATTCCTGGACCTTCTGGAAAGGTCAGGAATAGATGAGAAGACCGCCAAGCATGGCACTAGGTGGTCCTGGAAGATTCACCCTGCAGACTCACCTCACAGGAATGGAGCAGCTGAAGCAGCAGTCCGGACTGTGAAGAGAGCCTTGCAGAATCTAGGTGGAGATGGTGTCTTCACATGGGGGGAGTTCCAGACTTTTGTGTACATGGCTGCCAACTTGGCAAATGAAAGGCCAATAGATGCAAGAGCACAAGTTCAGGAAGATTGCATTGAATTTGTCACACCTAATTCACTCCTGCTGGGGCGAGCTCACTCAAGAGGAGACCCGGGAGACTTCCAATTCGAGGGTTACCCTTACAAGAGGCTACGAGTCATCCAGTCTGAGGTGAACAAGTTTTGGAGGAAGTGGTGCCAATTAGCAGGCCCGAACCTGTTTGTCAGGAGCAAATGGCACACCAGAGAGAGAAATGTTGCAGTAGGCGACGTGGTCTGGCTTGCTGACCAGAACGCTTTGAGAGGCCACTTCAAGATGGCTAAGGTGATCAGTGTCAATCCTGACAAGGAAGGCATAGTGAGGGATGTTCAAGTCAGGACATTTCCCAGTTACCCTGTCGAGACCAAGGTGCCAGCCCTTGGGAGGAGCACTAACAGGACAGCCAACGCGGGGAAGAAGTCCACCACCAAGATTCCTGCTACAGTTCTTCACAGAGATGTGAGGCGTCTTGTCGTCTTAGTTCCAGTGGAAGAACAGAGTGAGCAGGCGAGTCAAGATCTAGAAGCTTCAACGGCTGAGTAACCTGAGTGACATGACCTCCTTGGGTTTCTGAACCAGGAGCTCAAGTGGGAGGTGTGCTGCTCAATCTAGGCTGTATCCTTTGAAGAAAAAAAAAAGGACTTTTATGTTGAAACTTATGAGACTCTTATGAGACTTTTATTTTGAAACTTGTTGAGTAACAGGAACAGGAAGTAGCATATGAATGCAAGATTTTGCTTTGTCATTCTGATAACTTTAAATGAGCACACTAGTGGAGTGTAATGTGATGCTCGGAAGTTAATCAAGGGGTTTATTTAAAGTGTAAGCTGTTTGGGAAGGCCACTGGTGAGTGAAATCATGTTTATTTCGTTTTGTGTAAGAAGACATTTGTTGATAGATTTAAAATGTATGTTGCTGGAAGTGATAAGTGTAATGCTAATTTCATGCTTAGAGATGTTAAGATTAATGTAGCTAAGATGTATGTAGCTCTATTTCTTACTCATTCAGTTGATATTAAGGATTTAGTAAGTTTATATGGTGTCCTTTTTTCTTTATTTGAAAGGTTTTCAACCTGATTCTACCTGATTCGTTTTGTTTCTACCTCATTCAACCTTATTGATGTTAAAATAAAAAACCAAGAAAGGAAGAATCCGAGTTGATCCATGATTGCCCCCCGACAACTTATGCCTTTTTCAAGTTTGGGCTGATTTTAAATATAACACCCCCGGGAAACTTGACACTGACATTACCCTGGATACCGTGGCTCTTGATGCATCACAAAGACTTGCTGTCTTGGTCACAGATGCTCCAGCAAGACGTGCACCAACAATTTGTCCTCTTTTGAACTCTGGTATGTCACCCATAATGTTGTGTGCATTGCAATATTTTGAGCAGAACTGTGCTCTTACCCTGCTAATTGAACCTTCACACTCTTACTGCTCTTACTGGTGCAATGTGTAATTAATGAAGATTGGACACCAGGCTGCTCCAATTTAGCCATGAAACCTAAAATCCCACACTAAAATGACGACAGGTGATTCAGTTTCATTTTCCAACCCCTGTAGAGGTGGCCGATACTGGGAATTTTGGGTATCAATCCGATACCAAGTAAATGTAGTGATGCATGGCCAGTATTGCTGATATCAATACTGATACGATACTTCTTAATACTTAAGAAGATTAATCGATCCAAAGGATGCAAAAGACCTAGGATAGAATTTTACCAATTGTTGTATGTGAAAACAAAATACTTTATTATCACATTTATCACAATCAAAATTTTTGTTTAGAAACAATGGAACAGTAAGTTAATAAAACAGAGTTTACCTTAACATTAGGAAAATAAATAGTTTTTTTTTAGAGGTAGAAAAGGAGAAACCGCAATATGAAAATAAAATATAAATTCTCACCAGACATCACAGACTTTTATATAATAGAATTGAATTGTTCAATAAAAAACAATATTTTTTTTCCTTTCAGTGCAATTTAGCTTTTTCTTAAATAAACAAAAATGGGTGTAAAAAAAATATAAAATAATAAAAATAAAAATAATAATACTCCAGTGGTGTTTCTGTCCGTACTGTGATGTGATGGCTTGTGGAGAGCGCTGAGTGCTGAGCGCTGATGCTCTTCAGGCCAATCCCCATACTATACTCAGCAAACGGGGTGGGGGAAGCCCATGTGACTTGGACCGATTCTCGTATTAAACTTAACTGATCATTTTATTTAGGGGGTTTGAAGTAAAAGAGGACTGAATATTTATGCATTATGTCCAACTTTTCAGATTTTTATTTGATGCTTTTTTTTCAAAACATGTATTATTTTCCTAATACTTTATAATGTGCTATATGTGCTTAAAATCGAAAACTAACATTACTTCTACAGTAAGTAACAGGAGCAGTATCACCTCTAGAGTGCGAGGGTGAGTGTGCGCTGGGCAGCGTGAACCCGCGGGGTGATTTCTGGTTTCTGGCTCAGGCAGTATCGGCCAGCGCAGTGATTGGTCAGCAGGTCTAGGATGATTTGTGATTGGCTCTTCTCGGTTAATGCGTTTAGCTTGCTTAACGTTGGAGAGGCAGCCGGCAATTGATTACATTTAACTAATGGAGGACCATTAGGGACCAGCTTCCAATACGTGAGCACACACACACACACACACACACACACACTCACACGCACACTTTATCCTGTGTACATGCTTTAGACAGATAACTGGGTCTGTATGTCTGAATAATGCAGGTATATTCATGTCCGTGTTGCTCGGTGTTCAAATATTTATGACACTGCAGTCGTTTCATATGCAGGTTTACTGTATATAGAACTACAATAAAGGTCAGCCATGAATTCATAACCACTTGGCAACCGGGGTGTCGGCACATGCAACTTGAGTTAATTTGATATTTAATACTATACTTGGCAACCGGGGTGTCAGCACATGCAGCTCAAGCTAAATTGCGTATTATACTCAGTAACCAGAGGATTGCCGCATGCTGCTTTGACTGATTTACATACTACATTTGGCAACCAGGGTGTTGGCACAAGTGGCTCAGGCCGATTCCAATGTTATACTTGGCAACCAGGGTGTTGGCAAAAGTGTCTCAGGCCGATTCCAATGTTATACTTGGCAACCGGGGTGTTGGCAAAAGTGGCTCAGGCCGATTCCCATAACATACTTGGCAACTGGGGTGTTGGCACAAGTGGCTCAGGCCGATTCCCATAATATACTTGCCAACCAGGGTTTTAGCACATACAGTTTGGCACGATTCCAATGTTCGGGATAATTACCATACTATACGTGGCAACTGGTGTGATTTTACCTGTGGCTTGGGTCAATTATTATATTATACCTGGTAAATGGGGTATTGGTGCATGTGGTCGGATTCCCATATTATACCTGGCAACCAGGCTTTTTGTCACATACAGCTCGGCACAATTCCAATATTATACTTGGCAACCAGCGTGTTGTCACATGCAGCTCAGGTCAATCACCATATTATACTTGGTAAACAGGATCTTGCAACATGTGTCTTGGGCCAATTACCATATTATTATTTCATCAGTTTAGTTACTTTCCACTAAACTGAATCACCTGTCGTCATTTTAGTGTGGGATTTTAGGTTTCATGGCTAAATTGGAGCAGCCTGGTGGCCAATCTTCATTAATTGCACATTGCACCAGTAAGAGCAGAGTGTGAAGGTTCAATTAACAGAATAAGAGCACAGTTCTGCTCTAAATATTGCAATGCACACAACATTATGGGATATACAAGAGTTCAAAAGAGAACAAATTGTTGGTGCACGTCTTGCTGGAGCATCTGTGACCAAGACAGCAAGTCTTTGTGATGCATCAAGAGCCACGGTATCCAGGATAATGTCAGCATACCACCAAGAAGGACCAACCACATCCAACAGGATTAACTGTGGACACTGTAAGAGGAAGCTGTCTGAAAGGGATGTTCGGGTGCAAACCCGGATTGTGTCCAAAAAACATAAAACCACAAATTCAATGTGCACCTCAACTCTCCTGTTTCCACCAGAACTGTCCGTCATCACAGTAAGTTATTGTGCTCTAAAAGCAGGTGTTTCAGTTTCATTGTCTAAATTTAGAGCATAAAGATGTTGTATCAGTGGTATCGATATTTGAGTATCGGCACATCACTGCAGTGTGGTGTAAAGGTTTGATGGAGTGAGTTAGTGAATGTAGAGCTGATGCAGGACGTCCTGTCACTCTGTTCCTGTGGATGCTCGCCGGGTCCCACTCCTCCTCCTCCTTCTCCGGCGGCAGCAGTGGTGGCAGATATATTACCGCCGCATTCCTCCTCCCGCAGCTCAGCTATTTATAGCCCAGAAGGTATTGATCAGCCGCTGCGGAGCTCTCCGTCACACCGAGGCAGGGAGGCGTGTTCCGAGTGTAAACACCCGGAGATGTGTGTGTGTGTGTGTGTGTGTATAATGTCGTATACACGTACTAAACGAATTTATACAGTGCTTGAATTTTTGCAACAAGAGTAAAGCAGCATAAAGTTATCCAAAAGCAGTGTGTAAGACTGGTGGAGGAGGAGAACATGATGCTAAGGTGCATGAAAAAAACTGTGGTTAAAAAACAGGGTTATTCCACCAAATACTGATTTCTGAACTCTTAAAATGAGTTTATTTTTTATGAATATGAACTTGTGGTTTTCTTTGCATTATTTGAGGTCTGAAAGCTCTGCATCTTTTTTGTTAGCCATTGTTATCTCTCATTTTCTGCAATAAATAAATGCTCTAAATGACAATATTTTTATTTGTAATTTGGGAGAAATGTTGTCTGTAGTTTATAGAATAAAACAACAATCTTCATTTTACTCAAATATATACATACAGTATTTGAATGCGCAGAATATTGTATATCACGTAAGCAACTGATATATGCTGAGACTAGACTATGCTAACAATGCAATATTTTGTATTTTGATAATAATAATAATGTTTGGTGGTCGCTATGGTATCCTAGGACATTGCTACAGTATGTTCCTCTTTAGTGGTTGCCAGATTTAGTGGTTTCTATGATTTTCAAATGGAACGCAGCATTAGATCTGGCACTATTTTGGTGATTTTTTCACTAATGACCCATCATCCTCTGCAGATAAAAAAAAATAGATAACTGATGATGATGATGATCTACTTGATCTTCATCAGTGTACACCTGAGCGATGCTCCCCTCTGTCCAATCATCTTACAGCGTATCTGTGTGTTCTGCCCAATCACATCGATCCCCCGCAGAGAGAATAACTCTGGTAATTACACTCAGTTATGTCCTGTTGTTTCTATTGATCCGGCCGGTTTCCAGCCTCTTAACTATTAATAGAGCGGCGCATTTGGACCGCCGGCTCAGCATAACCTGGATTAGAATATCTTGCACGGCTCGTGCCAAAACAAATGCTCTTCTTCTGCTGAAGCCAAAAAAAAATATAAGGTAATTTATTAAACCTTAACATAAAGTAAAAGACAATTTATAGATAGAAAATAAACCCCTTAAAATATACAACCAAATATATTCATATTCCAGGTGGTTGCTATGTTCTTATTTAGTGGTTGCTAGATGGGTTCTGTCATATTCGAGATGGTTGCTATGATGTTGCTAAGTGATTGCTATGGTATTCTAGCTTGTTTTTGATATCTTCTTGTTTAGTGGTTGCTATGTGGTTGCTATGGTATTTCAGGATGATGCTATGTTCCTGTTTAGATGTTGCTAGATGGATGCTATGGTATCCTATAGAGGTGTGCCAAAAAATCGATTCACATAAGAATCTTGATTCTCATTTACTACGATTCAGAATCGATTTAAAATGTCCCAAAATCGATTCTGAGGGGCGGGTTTTAGACTGATTTTGGGCTGGGTATTTTTGTTGGACCTGGCAACCCTGGGGATAGCGCTTGTCCTTTCAAACGGAGATCTTCCAGACACACACAGAGCGTAGGTGTTTGAGAATCACCGGTAAGATGGCAGAACAAGCACTATATTACATTAGATTAACGTGTAGTTTCAATGTTTTATGGCAGAATGCTTCATAACAAGCATAAAAAAGATCGCTAGTAGTTAGTTTCAGTAACTGTTAGCTAGCTAACTAGCTAACTTTCCAGTTCCACCTTAAATAACGCTACAGGTGGCAGCGGGCTGCAGCATTTAAGGCGGAACGGAAAAATACAATAAGCTAATCAGAGCTAATTTCAGCTCCTCATCACAGAGGAATTAAGGAATGGACCATATGAATTAATTTCTCCACCTCCTGCCCCCTTTCTGAAGAAATACAACGACCTTAAATTAACTAGTTAATCAGCAGCTGCTCCTGAACTTTAGCGCTCCACTGCTATCATCACATCAGCCCAGCAGCGTCACCTACACACCACCGCTAGTAGCCTGGTAATAAAGCAGTGTTATTTATTATTTATTTATTGTTCATTAACGTCATTGTGATATCCCAGTGATTCCTCTGTCACTGAGGACCCACATTCCTGCACATTTTATTGTTTTTGTAACACATTACCTGCTCCAGGACCAGTGTATATTATGGAGGGTTTTTTTTCAATAAGATTCATAAGCCAGAAGCAGAAATTTTTATAATTCAAATCGTTTTGAATCAAAAATCGATTTTGAATCGAATCGTGGCCCCCAAAATCGGAATCGAATCGAATCGTGAGATAGTAAACGATTCCCACCCCTAGTATCCTAGGAAGTTGCTGTTGTTATGTTCTTGTTTAGTGGTTGCTATGTAGATGCTATGGCATCCCATGTTTTGCTATGGCTTTAATAAAATTCTTGGTGATTGATATGTTGTTGCAAAGTGGTTGCTTTGGTATCCCTGATCGTTGCTATGATCCTGGAGTTTGTATATATGTTGTTAAGTAGTTGCTAGGTGGGTTCTGTTGCTAAATGGTTGCTATAGTATCTTAGGTCATGTTCTTGTTTAGAGATTGCTTGTTGGTTGCAATGATATTCTATGTGGTTGGTATGGTGTTGTTAAGTGGTTGTTAAAGTTTCTGAATTTGTGATCTTGTTCTTGTTTAGTTGTTGCTAGGTGGGTTCTGTTATATTCCATGTGGTTGTTATGTGCTGCTAAGAATATGCTATGGTATCTCAGGATGTTGTTGTTACGTTCTTGATTAGTGGTTGCTTTGTGGTTGCTTTGGTATCCCAGGACGTTCCTATGTTCCTATTTAGTGGTTGATTAATGGTTGCTATGTTATCCAAGGTGTTTGCTGTTGTGTTGCTAAAATGTTTCTAAGTGGTTGTTACAGTTTGCTATATTGTTTCTAATTGATTACTATGGTGTTGCAACATAATTGCTATGGTATCAAAGGTGGTTACTATGTTCCTGTTTAAAGCTTTCTATATGGTCACTATGATATTCTAGATGGTAGCTATTGTGTTGGTAAAATGTTTCCAAGTGGTTCTAAGTATCTAAAGTTGTTGCTATGTTCTTGTTAAGGGGTTGCTATGTAGTTGCTACAGTATCTGAGGTTGTTGGAATTTTCTTGTTTAGAGGTTGAACAGTGGTTTCTGTAATATTCCAGGTGGTTGCTATTGTGTTCCTAAGTGATTGATAAGATATCCAAGGTGGTTGCTATAGTGTTGCTAAAGCTTGGTGCTGTGTTCTTGGTTGGTAGGTGGTTTCTGTTATATTCTAGATGGTTGCTGAGGTTGTTGCTATGTTCCTCTTTCGAGATTGCTTGTTGGTTGTAATGATAATCCATGTGGTTGATATGGTGTTACTAAGTAAATGCTATTGTATGTTAGGCTGTGAATACGTTAGTATGTCTAGTGTTTGCAAGGTTGTTGCTAAGATATCCAAGGTGGTTGCTATTGTGTTGCTAACAAGAGGTTGCTATGGTATCCCAGGTTTTTGGGTTTAACGAGCTCTGACTGCAACAGAAAGCTTCCACTTTGTAACCTGTCGCTGGGTTTGATGTTGTTTCGGTTGTTTTATTGCGTTACTGGCGTGAGCACCTTTGCCGGAAAGGTTGCGGCGCCATTACTGCAACAAATTGCATTGTTTTGGTTGAACATGTGACTGATAGATGCAAGCATTACTCTACCCTGCAGAAACGTTTCGCCATGGACCGGAGGACTAAGCGAAATCGTAAAGTGAGGGCACTAAAGTTCTCTACGGTGCATGAGGGCACTCGCATTCACCAACCGGCTTTCAACGGGCAGCTCCTCCATCACCTCGCTCCACCGCACCTCCATACATAGCCTTACACAACACAAGCCTTATTATGATCACTATGACCAGAAGTAGCTCCGCCCACTTCTCTGTACTACAATACAGACTTACAATATTCACTGATACCACTTACAACTTTACTACTGTACACAACACAAGCCTTATTATGTTCACCATGACCAGAAGAAGCTCCGCCCACTTCTCTCTACTACAATACAGAGTTACTATATTCACTAATACCACTTACAGCTTTACTACTGTACACAACACAAGCCTTATTATGTTCACCATGACCAGAAGAAGCTCCGCCCACTTCTCTACTACAATACATAGTTACTACAAATAAGCTCAGACTGTGTCCTTCACTAAAGTCCTACATTTACTTGCAGATTCATTGATTTATTTAATCAAAGTAATTTTTTTTGTCGTCCTCCACAGAATAATCCTAAAACCCATTTTGGATTTTATGTAGTGCTGTCAGACGTTTGATAACCAACAAATAATTACAAAGCAAATTAAATCCCAACCTTGAAGATTAGCAGAGCGAGAGAGAGAGAGAGAGAGATAAAAGAAAACAAATTTGTCGTAATGAAAAATACATCAAAAGAGAAAGACGGGGCTGGAGGTAACGGCTCGGACTGCATCAGTAAAGGCCGTTAAATAAACGTTAGCGTAGTGCTGAGATATATGTTGGAGATTAGCAACCAAGACAAAAACAGTATGTCTGATTGAACTGGTTTACCAGAGAAGCTTTTGATTAGTATAGAGTAAGACCTAGCTAAAAAACATCCCCTTGGCTTGCCGTGTTTCTCTTGACTTTGGTATGGTCTTGTCTTGACTTGGCTTAACTTGGCTTGGTATTGGCTTTGCTTAGTTTGCCTTTGGACTGGCTTGTACTTGGTCTATCCGTGAAGCTTTTGATTAGTATAGAGTAAGACCTAGCTAAAAAACATATGGAATTAGGAAAGAAGTTTTAAAAAATTGGAACGTGTTCCCCTTAGTTTGGATTGTTTTTTCTTGGCCTTGGTATGATTTGGTTTGTCTTGTCCTCTCTTATCTTGTATTGGCTTGGATTGGATTTGGCTTGACATGATTTTTCTTGGCTTGGCAGTGTATGGTATGCTTTGGCTTGGTCTTGGTCTGGCTTTGGTATGTTTTTATTGGCTTGGTTTAGTTTGGTTTGTCTTGGCTTGGCTTAGTTTGGTCTGGATTTGGTTTGGATTGGTGTACTGTTGTGTGGTGTGGTCTTGGTTAAGTCTGGTGTGGTTGTTTAAATTTGAACAGAATTGGTTTGCTTTAGTTTAATGTGGATTGGTTTGGTTTGATTTATATTGGATTTCATTGGTTTTCTTTGGTTTAATGTGGTTTGATATTGTTTTGGTTTGATATGAATTGGGATTGGTTTGTTTTCATTTGTCTTGTCTTGTCTTAGTTTTGGTTTGGCTTGGATTGCTGTAGTGTTAGTGTACTGTCCTGTGGTCTTGGTTAGGTTTGCTTTAATTTAAATGGATTTGAATAGAATTGGTTTGCTTTGGTTTAAAATGGATTGGATTGGTTTGATTTAATTTGGATTTTGTTGGTTTTCTTTGTTTGTTTTTTGTTTGGATGAATGTGGTTTAGTATTGGTTTGGTTTAGTATGAAGTGGATTGGTTTGTTTTAATTTGGCTTGGCTTCTTTTGACTTGGTTTGGTTTAATGTGAATTGGATTGGTTTGTTTTGGTTTAGATTAATTTGGATTGGTTTGAAATGGTTGTTCAGGTCTGGTCTACTTCGGTTTGTTATGTTTTGGTCTGGTTTGGCACCTGATCGAATTACTGTATTTACACCTGCCTAAACGAATCACACCAAGAGTAAATAAGAACTGGTCCTTTTTAACTCGACTAAAAATGCAGGTTTGAAAACTAGAACTAAAGAAACACCAAACAGCTGCTGGTGAACAGGTTCAGAGTGAGGTGGAGAAAGTGCAGAATGTGATTTGTCACTGAACTATCCACTTTCAGACAACTGTAGTGAGGAAGTGGCCTGTGAGAGTGCAGCCGGGCAGCGGGGTGGCCTCGGGTGATGGATAAAGGTTGGTGAAACCGGTGAGGAACACAATGCATCAAGACAATATGCTCAGTAATTACCGGCCTGGAGCAGCACCATTATCCCTTACAGCACGAGGTGGTGATCTCTACGGTGCCGGCACGAGTACAGATCAAACCAGCTCTACATCTACAGCTATAATTACCCATCATCCTCCGAGAGGCCTGTACACACACACACACACACTACCACAACCCAGAGCTATCTGCCTGCAGCCCAGAACCCAGTTAAATCAGAAACCCTGTGTTCTGTTTAAACAACATATAAAAGAACAAGACTGACCCGCAGATATTATCCTTATATAACCTCAATAAACACTCCTATACACTACAATAGGATATACTAGTCTATAAACACCCTCAATAAACACTCCTATACACTAGAATAGGAGATATTAGTCTATAAACTCCCTCAATAAACACTGCTATACACTAGAATAGGAGATATTAGTCTATAAACACCCTCAATAAACACTCCTTTACACTAGAATAGGAGATATTAGTATATAAACACCCTCAATAAACACTCATTTACACTAGAATAGGAGATATTAGTCTATAAACACCCTCAATAAACACTCCTTTACACTAGAATAGGAGATATTAGTCTATAAACACCCTCAATAAACACTCCTATACACTAGAATAGGAGATATTAGTCTATAAACACCCTCAATAAACACTCCTTTACACTAGAATAGGAGATATTAGTCTATAAACACTCTCAATAAACACTCCTATACACTAGAATAGGAGATACTAGTCTATAAACACCTTCAATAAACACTTTTATATACTAGAATAATTGGAGATTTTAGTCTATAAACACCTTCAATAAACACTCATATATACTAGAATAAGAGATATTAGTGTATAAACACACTCAATAAACACTCCTATACACTAGAACAGAAGATATTAGTCTATAAACATCTTTAATAAACAATCCTATACACTAGAATAGGAGATACTAGTCTGTAAACACCCTCAATAAACACTCCTATACACCAGAACAGAAGATATTAGTCTATAAACTCCCTCAATAAACACTGCTATACACTAAAATAAGAGATATTAGTCTATAAACACCCTCAATAAACAATACTATACACTAGAATAGGAGATATTAGTCTATAAACACCCTCAATAAACACTCCTATACACTAGAATAGGAGATATTAGTCTATAAACACCCTCAATAATAAATACTCCTATACACTAGAATAGGAGATACTAGTCTATATAAACACTCTTAATAAACACTCCTATACACCAGAATAAGAGATATTAGTCTATAAAAACACTGTTAATAAACACTTTTATACACTACAGAATAGGAGATATCAGTTCATAAAAACACTCTCAACAAACACTCCTATACACTAGAATAAGAGATATTACTCTATAAAAAAACTCAATAAACACTTCTATTAACAAGAACAGAAGATATTAGTCTATAAACTCCCTCAATAAACACTCCTATACACTAGAATAGGAGATATTAGTCTATAAACACCATTATTAATAAACACTCCTATACACTAGAATAGGAGATATTAGTCTATAAACACCATTATTAATAAACACTCCTATACACTAGAATAGGAGATATTAGTCTATAAACACCCTCAATAAACACTTTTATACACTAGAATAGGATATATTAGTCTATAAACACTCTCAATAAACACTTCTATACACTAGAATAGGAGATATTAGTCTATAAACACTCTCAATAATAAATACTCCTATACACTAGAATAGGAGATACTAGTCTATAAACACCCTTAATAAACACTCCTATACACTAGAATAGGAGATAGTAGTCCATTAAAAGACCCTCAATAAACATTTCTTTACACTAGAATAGAAGATATAAGTGTATAAACACCCTCAATTATAAACACTCCTATACACTAGAATAGGATATATTAGTCTATAAACACCCTCTATAAACACTCCTATACACTAGAATAGGAGATATTAGTCTATAAACACCCTCTATAAACACTCCTATACACTAGAATAGAACGTATCAGTCTATAAACAATCTCAATAAACACTTATACACACTATGATAGGATATGCTAATCTATAAACACCCTTAAAGAATATACACTAAAATAGGAGATATTAGTCTATAAACTCCCTCAATAATAAACACTTCTATACACTAGAATAGGAAATACTAGTCTATAAACACCCTTAATAAACACTTCTGTACACTAGAATACTAGGTATTTGTAGGTAATTGGACTTTAATGTTAGTTGACCTTCATTCTGGATATATATGAATTAGTTTATCACCATCCTAATCAGTTTATGGCTTTTTACTTATATTGGGAGCAAATGTTATTGGTTGCACTTTTTGTAAATGTAATATAATGATATATATCATAATTTGAGCATGCACTCTAAAGTTGCAATAGAACAAAACACCTTTAGATTTGCTACAAAACTTTCCAGAGGCACCAACAGATTAGTCTTCCACTTCATAACAGTCTCAATACATCTTTCTCATTTGCAGATGTCGATACGTTTAAATGAGGATTTATTGAATAGAAGTTCATTTCAATCCGCCGCCAGACAACATCGTCCAGACATTTTTGAGCACCGCCATTATTCTCCTTCACTTCTCATCCTGTTACACGAGGACGGGCTAATGAGGCGTTTCCTCGTTTAATGAAAATACGCTTGTTAAAGCCTGAAATTCGCATGGCTGCAGGTTCCGGCTCGGGAGCTTCTGAACCGAACCCGTAATTAACCGCAGACGCCGCTATCGGGCCGCCGGTGGCGACGGCGAGCGAAGGATCCGGTCGAGTATTTATTTGGGGAAGAAAAGAAGAAGTGTGTGACATTCAGACAATAGGATCATACGCCACTGCTGGGACTGACCTTTCGGCAGCTTTGGAGGGTTGCCAGATCCTCCGCAATGCCCCAGTTTCCCCCGCAGACGCCGGGCTGTCCATCTCAGTTCATGGCCTGTTATTTAGAGAGCGTCTGGAGCTTCGTCTGGCAACCCTGACCTCCAGCCTCTGATGTGAGGAAGCTGTTTGTGCTACAAAAAACTGAGAAATGAAAAAGGATCAGCTTCAGAGCTTCTGCTGAGTTTTCTGAGTTTTACTGCACTGTTAAAAAATAGGTCAACGTTTCCAATAAAAAAAACACCTATCCTGAGATTTCACTTACTGAGTGGCCACTTTATTGGAAACACCTACCATAAAACGTCAGTCAATGGCCTCTTTTGTTGAAACAACCATTAAACTTGTGCTTCCACTCACTGTCTGGCCACTTTATTGGAAACACCTACCTACTTTACCTTATGCTTCTACTCGATGTCTGGCCACTTTATTGGAAACACCTTCCCTAACAAGTCTTGTGCTTCCACTCACTGTCTGGCCACTTTATTGGAAACACCTACCTACTGTACCTTGTGCTTCCACTGACTGGTTGGCCACTCTATTGGAAACACCAATCTAACTGTACCTTATGCTTTCACTCACTGTTTGGCCACTTTATTGGAAACACCTACCTATTTTACCTTATGCTTCTGCTCGATGTCTGGCCACTTTATTGGAAACACCTTCCCTAACAAACCTTGTGCTTCCAATCACTGTCTGTCTGGCCACTTTATTGGAAACACCTACCTACAGCACCTTTTGCTCCTACTCGACGTCTGGCCACTTTATTGGAAACACCTACCTACTGTACATTCTGCTTCCTATTACTGGTTGGAAACACCTGCCCCAAAAAAAACTTTTAATCACTGTAAATTAGCCACTTTATTGGAAACACCTTCCTACTTAACCTTGTGCTTCCACCCACTTTCTGGCCACTTTATTGGAAACACCTACCCTAACCAACCTTGTGCTTTTACTCATTGTGGTCACTTTATTGGAAAGACCTACCAACTGTACCTTGTGCTTCCACTCAGTGTACATCTGCAGCAACTGTGTATAGATAATATTGGAGTTATTATGGGATGGATTATCATTAGGAGGATGTGTAGATCAATATATATTACCCTAAATATCAGTGTAAATTTGCTTCTGATAGGTTTTATCTCCTTCTGAAGAGCAGAAGCTCCTCCTGGGGGTAGATCTGAGTGTACGTACGGAGCAGGTGATGGTTTCTCAGGTATACGAGCGGAGCTTATGGATTAGACGTGTAAGATCAGCAGTAAAAACATCCGCTTTAATTTGCTGCATAAACTCTGCTTATATTTTGGGAGGCTGAGGAGCGTTTACAGTCTGTGGGAAGTAACTGAAGTGAAGTTATACGAGCGTTATAGATGCCGTTGCCGCGGCGACGGCTGGCTGTACATTAAATTCGCTCAGTGTTAGCGGTGTGCGAGTGTGTGTGTTTCTCTGCTAAGAAAAGCCATGAAATTCTGAAGCGCGAGAGTTAAACGCAGCGTAAAATGGGCTGCGTGATTTGCGGGCGCTGCTGTAGGTATATTGTGGAGGGCTGAATCTGTCCGTATTGCAACCGCAGGCAGGAGGAATACTTCACACTTATTTTATTATTATATTTATTTTTCCCAGGCATCGCATTGTGTAAGTTGTGCAGACCGTAAGTAATTGGACAGTGATGCAGTTTTCATTCTCAGTTTTTCGGCTCTGTACTCCATAAATGGTGACCTACTGACATCACACAACTGTTGCATTTTCCTTTTTCTGTTGCTGTTTAGCAGTTTTTTCCAGTTGTGGTTTGTTCTGGAGAGAAATTGAGGTTTTCAAACTCATCTTTTTAGGCCTTTTCTTTTTTAAATGAACAAATTTCAACTTATTTAGTATGGAGCTAAATGGGTGTCAAAACTACGCAAATAAAGAAAACGTATTCTGTAAATATTATACTGCTTGCAAACAAACACAACACATTTTACAAACACAAAACTCGACTATCTTAAACACATATTTATGTAACCTTCACATAAGTATTTACAGCTGTTTTCTAATACATTGCTCTTAAAAAACAAATATTACTTGGTTTAACAAATGCATAAAACATGATTTTCAAACATTGCTGTGTCATGATTCACATTTGTAAATCATGTGACTTTTGGCACACCTTTTGCACAGCAGAGTCGCAAACTCGTGTCGAGATTTTCCAACAAATGCATTGCCCCAGAACAGCAGGTGGCGCTGTGGCGCATCGACTGACGCCGACTATTGGAGCTGGCGTGTCAGCGTGGCCGCCATATTAGAGGAGGCAACAATGAACCCCCAGTGCATTCATTTACACTAAAAATCATATATTTACTACCATCACATTTTGTGTTTGTCAAACATAATATACATAATATTTACAGAATACGCTTTCTTTATTCGCGTAGTTTTGGAACCAATTTAGCTCCATTATATAGCGCCTTTCTAGAAACCCAACAATTGACACGTTTTACACGCAACCATTCACACTCAGCATTCATCCATATACCAGTTAGAAGCGGCAGCCAATAGCACACAGCAACCTCTCAACCAGAAACCACCATCCACATCGAAGACTGCATCCGGCACCAGTTAGAAGCATCAGCCAATAGCGCACAGCATACTCTCAACTGGAAACCACCGCCCCCCTGGAGGACTGCATTCGGCACCAGTTCAAAGCGGAAGCCAATAGCGCACAACGTACTCTAAACCGGAAACCACAGCCCCCCCCTGGAAGACTGCATTCGGCACCACTTAGAAGCGGCAGCCAACAGCGCACAGTAGTGCTGTGCGGTATGACGATAAATATCGCGGGGATGATAGAAAAGTGTCTATCCTGCTACTTACCTTCTATCCTCCCTATCAATCGTTTCTACAGTAACTTCATCAATTATTCATGCAAATATATAAAGTGGGCTACGATGAAATGTATAGGCGTGGTCACTTTGCATAAACACAGTTTATATAAGTGATAATAAAGTAATCTTCAAAAAAAAAGCTTCATAATGTGGTTTTGCAACACAACGCTGCTTTACATTATTAGACAGACACTTTGAAAAATGTTAATTGAGTTTATGTTGATAACTCAATTTAAATACCTGTGTGATTTAGAAAAAATGAGCTACTGCATCTACCTCATGTCACGTCCTGGTCTTGTCTCATGTCTGTGCATGACCTGTGCCCCTCTGTGTCTCCTGTCAGTAGTTTTCCACCACGTGTTTCTCATTTGTAGCTCCGCCCCTTCCCCAGGTGTTTCCAATTCTAGTGTGTGTCCTGTTTGTTAAACAGATCCCCTGTGCCACTTTGTCTCCGTCGGTCTTTGCACTAACCTCTGTTGTTTTGTCGTTCTCGTGTTCTCTAGCCTAGCCCTCGTTTTCTTAGCCTTAGCCCTTGTCCTTTGTTTATCTTCTTGTTTATTTCTAGTTCCCTGTTTATTTCCATTGTTTTCTCCCTTGCCCTGCTTAGTTTAGTTTTCCTAGTCTTGTTTAGCTTCTTGTTTATTTCCTTGTATATATTTATCCCTGCCCAGTTTAGTTTTGTATTTATCCAGTCCCTCGTTTGTTTCTTTGTTTATTTACTCCCTGTTTGTTTATCATTAGTACTTCTTGTTTTGTTTAGTTTATGTTCTCTAGTCTTACTGGTTTGTTTTGGTTCTTGGTTATTTGTTTATCTAGTTTCATTTATTTGGTTCACTCCCTTGTTCCTTGTATATATCTCCCTGTTCCGTGTTTAAGTGTTTACTTGTTTCTTGTTTCTTTGTTTATTTATATTTATTTATTAAATTATTCATTTCGCCATACCTGCACTTGCGTCCGTCTCCTCGTCTCCCTGCCTGAGTATTCCTGACACCTCATCTGTTTTCATTTGATACATATATATATTAGTAATTCTCATTTGTGAAAGTTTGGTTTAATTTCACTTTGAAATAAAGTTGGAAAAAAAGTAAGCAACGATATTATTTTCTCATATTTTTTGAAGAATAACTGAAAACATACTCAAATGTGGTATATCATGATATATATCCTTATCGTGATATAAAAAATTCCATATCGTGATATATGATTTTTCCCATATCGCCCAGCACTAGTGCACAGCGTACTCTCAACCGGAAACCACCGGAGTACAGCGATCTGAGGGATCGGAGATACAAGGGTTCAGCTTCGGATTGTGCTCTTATCCTGCGCCTACACACTAAAGCTCCTCCCAGTTAAAAGTAAAAAATAAACGTTTTTAAATGTAGTATTTTTTTAAATATACCTTGCTTACAGGAACGAAATATATCGTGATATGTATCGAAACGTCACCTAGCTACTGTCCCCTATGCTTACAATGATTGTTTGGCCACTTTATTCGAAATATTTACTCAATTACAAACCTTGTGCTTCCTCTCACCATGGCCACTTTATTGGAAACACTTTCTTATACTGTACCTTGTGCTTCCACTTAAACGTTGGCTACTTTATTTGTTTATTAGTTTTTCCCAGTAGAAAGCACTAACCTTAAAGCAACTCTATACAGCACTGGAAATGGGTACCACTTTAAAATAAGACTACCTTTATAAAGGGTTTATAAATAATTTACAATTAGTTTATTAATGGTTACTAATTAGGTTGTAAATACCTTAAAAATCATTAATAATCAGTTATAACACATACTGTACGTAGAAAGGGCAACAATATAGATAGCTGTGGGTTCACTATTTGGCAAACAACAGGTCACCATTACCCTTTCTACGTATGTGTTATAACTGATTATTAATGATTTTTAAGGCATTTACAACCTAATTAGTAACCATTAATAAACTAATTGTAAACCATTAATAAACCCTTTATAAAGGTAGTCTTATTTTAAAGTGGTACCCACAAATGAGAGAGCACTAAAAATGATGAGTTTCTTTAATTTTACCAAATGGAAAACCTCTGGAATATAATCAAGAGGAAGATGGATTGAATTGAATTTTTGCACCAGGAGTAAAGCAGCACAAAGTTATCCAAAAGCAGTGTGTAAGACTGGTGGAGGAGGAGAACATGATGCCAAGATGCATGAAAAAACTGTGATTAAAAACCAGGGTTATTCCACCAAATATAGATTTTTTTCTGAACTCTTAAAACTTAAAACTAAAACTTAAACTTAAAACTTAATTATTTGCATTATTAGAGGTCTGAAAGCTCATTTCTCATTTTCTACAAATAAATGCTCTAAATGACAATATATTTTTTTGTGATTTGGGAGAAAAGTTGTCTGTAGTTTATAGAATAAAACAACAATGTTCGTTTTACTCAAACATAAACCTATAAATAGCAAAATCAGAGAAACTGATCATTTTAAGGAGGGTTCTCTTGCGTTTCTGGTGCTATAAATAAGTACTTATCATATGGCTCAGCCTGAAGTTCTGCATTATTAATAATAAAGCAGAGTTATCACACCTGACTCAGTATTACAGTATTAGCGGCAGCGCTGGATCAGGTGTGTTTGTTTAACAGTAAAGCATGCAGGGCTGATGGGGTTCAGGATTGAGGGACTGTACTGATGTAGCAGATTTGGATTGAGAGCAAGTTACCAATCAGTTCCTATTTAAAGAGGAATTAAGTCTTATCAGCTCTGAAGGATCTGATCAGGAATACTCAGCAGTTGGTCTGGCAGGTGCACTATTTCTGATTAGAGGCTTTATTTATTTATCCAACGCCAAATTAATTTACTGTCTAATTCCCCTTCTATACGCATTCTAACTCTTTTAACTCTTCTACATCTTTTATCTCCTAAAACCCTTCAACATCTTCTATCTCTTCTTCCTCTTCTATCTCTTTTTACTATTTTAACTCTTCTACATCTTTTATCTCCTATAACCCTTCAACATCTTCTATCTCTTCTTCCTCTTCTATCTCTTTTTTACTCTTTTAACTCTTCTACATCTTTTATCTCCTATAACCCTTCAACATCTTCTATCTCTTCTTCCTCTTCTATCTCTTTTTTACTCTTTTAACTCTTCTACATCTTTTATCTCCTATAACCCTTCAACATCTCTTCTTCCTCTTCTATCTCTTTTTTACTCTTTTAACTCTTCTACATCTTTTATCTCCTATAACCCTTCAACATCTTCTATCTCTTCCTCCTCTTCTACCTCTTTTTACTCTTTTAACTTTTCTACATCTTTTATCTCCTATAACCCTTCAACATCTTCTATCTCTTCTTCCTCTTCTTACTCTTTTAACTCTTCTACATCTTTTATCTCCTATAACCCTTCAACATCTTCTATCTCTTTTTTTACTCTTTTAACTCTTCTAAAACTACTGTCTTCTAGCTCTACTATCTTTCTAACTTTTCTAACTGTACTATGTTTTCTAACTCCTCTATCTCTTCTACAGCTTCTACCTCTTCTAACTTTTCTACCTCTTCTATCTCTTTTATCTCTTCTACCTCTTCTAACTTTTCTACCTCTTCTATCTCTTTTATCTCTTCTACCTCTTCTAACCTTTCTATCTCTTCTACAGCCTCTACCTCGTCTAACTCTTCTACCTCTTCTATCCCTTTTATCTCTTCTACAGCTTCTACCTCTTCTACCTCTTTTCTCTTCTACCTCTTCTAACTTTTCTACCTCTTCTATCTCTTTTATCTCTTCTACTGCTTCTGTCCCTTTTAACTCTTTTATCTATTCTACCTCTTCTACAGCTTCTACCTCTTCTACAGTTTCTACCTGTTCTATCTCTTTTATCTCTTCTACAGCTTCTACCTCTTCTACAGCTTTTACCTCTTCTACAGCTTTTACCTCTTCTACCTCTTCTACAGCTTTTACCTCTTTTACAGCTTCTACCTCTTCTAACTTTTCTACCTCTTCTAAATCTTCTATCTCTTTTGTCTCTTCTACCTCTTCCAACTCCTCCGAGATTAGCAGTTTTAACTTTCAGCTTTCATTTAGCTTTTCAAAAAGTTCATTTAACTTTTAGCTTTCATTGTTTCAAAAGTCTTTATATCACTTTATTTAACCTTCATACACATAAGAACACAATGGTGCCCACATTACTTAACTGTACTCAACTGTACCAAGCTTTACTTAACTGTACTCAACTTTACTCAACGGTATTTAACTGTTCTTAACTCTACTCAATGGTACTGAACTGTTATCAACTCTACTCGACTGTGGTCAACTTTACTCAACTGTACTGATCTATCCTCAACTGTACTCAAATTTACACAACTGTACTCAACTCTACTTGTCTGTACTCAACTCAGAGTACCCAACTCCGAGTATGTGTCTTAGATATTTGAATGTACTCAACTATTACTTTTTTAATCTATAATGCACACTACATACTCAAAACATGGTCAATATGAATAGTTGCAACACAATCATCATTTTTGGTTGAATTACCCAAAAAATGTAACTGACATCATTCAGTCCTGCTGTTCTTTAGCATCTGATTATTCAAAGCCAATTTCAGACGGTCAACACAATAATTCTTATTGGACTCATCCTATCTCTCAGGTAACACCGAGAAGCAGAACACAGAAAGAAAATATGAAATTATAATATTAATATTGTAATATATTAAAAAGCCGGGGATGAAGTTACATAATGTTTTATTATCTGAGAACAAACACATGTATGTTTTTCATTACGAACATTATCTGTTAGTTAAGAGTGTGGCCTGATGAAATCTGGCACCCTGCTGATCTGAAATCAGCTGCTTTTCCCCAGAGTACTGATCGACTGTGGGATGTAGATGGAAACCCAGACAGAGGAAACAGCTGGAGACGTAGCAGCGAAAATTACAGTGACTTTCCTTTCCTGAAATCTTCACTCAACTGAGACTCTACACTGAAAAAATTATACATAAAATTTACTTAAAAACCTTTTCGCAACTTTCTGCATTTGCTTTTTTTTAAGGACATTTAATTTTAGAAGTAACTTCAACATTACATAGAGTAAATAAGTGAACTGAACTTCAGGCAATCCTTTCTTTTCGTAAACTTTACTTCATTTATTTTTACTCAATCAATCCTTTCTTTTAGTAAACTTTACTTCATTTATTTTTACTCAATCAATCCTTTCTTTTAGTAAACTTTACTTCATTTATCATTTAGAGTAAAAGAACTAGTAGCTTGGGCTGATTCCCATATTATTGTTGACAACTTGGCTGATGAAACAAGCAGCTTGGGCTTATTCCTACAGTATACTTGGCAACTAAGGTGTTAGAACTTGCAGATTGGGACAAATCCCATATTATACTTGGCAACCGGGGTGTTGGAACAAGCATCTTGTGCTGATTCCTATTTTATACTCTGTGTCCGGTTGTTGGAACTAGCAACTCAGGCTGATTCCCATTATATACTTGGCAACCGGGGTTTTTTGCACAAGCAGAACAACACAAATCCTATATTATACTCAACAACCAGAGTGAAAGAACTAGTAGCTTGGGCTGATTGCTACAGTATACTTGGCAACTAAGGTGCTGGAACTGGAAGATTGGGACAAATCCCATATTTTACTCAACAACAGGGGTGTTGGAATGGTATGAAATTGTGTTGATTGAATACATCTTTGTTATTTGTTCAAAATCACCACTACCCCACAGTTATGCCAAGAAAAACCATGCAAAATGAGCTAAATGTTTATCTACAAGTTGCTGCTTGTACAATTTCCAACATTTCAGTCTCTCCCCCTTCAACAGATTGGATCCTGGTCTTGCGAGATTGAAAATAACTAAAGATGAAGATGAAGACTTTCCTGCAGCTCATTAGCCACGTATTAGCACAAATGTCACTCATATAGCATCAAGATTCAGCTTTAATTGGCCACATTAGCATGTTAGCATGAGGTTTACCTCTAAACACCTTGCTTAAAAACATATTAGCACGTGCTGACAACATGTAATTTGTCTACTGTGTGGAGCGGCAGGCAGGCGCTAGTGAAGCCATTGCGCTAACGCTAGGGCCTCGGGGAAGAGCCAGCAGGAAGCCCTGCTCGTGTCTGATCTGCTGTCCAGCTTTGATCAGGTCAGATCACAGCATCTGTTCCTGATCTGACCATGTGCTCCAGTACCGGACCGGCCGTGTTACAGAGCCTGCAGCTACAGCAGAGCAGGGTTCATTTATAATTATATTATTTAATTCACTCGTGTTCCGAATACTGAGAATTAGATGCAACAAAACAGCTAAAAAAACACTTCTATAAACACTGATATTAAAACTTGTTATTCTACAAGTTATATCATTTACATCCAGAATTACTTATCACTCGTTGTGGAGGTGAATTCATAATTTTTATTTATTAATATATATATATTTACAGCTCTAGAAAAAAAACGAAGAGAGCACTTCAGTTTTGAATCAGTTTCTTTGATTTTGTTATTTATAGGTTTATGTTTGAGTAAATTGAACATTGTTGTTTCATTCTATAAACTACAGACAACATTTCTCCCAAATTCCAAATAAAAATATTCTAATTTAGAGCATTTATTTGCAATAAAAAAAAGATGCAGAGCTTTCAGACCTCAAATAATGCAAAGAAAACAACAAGTTCATATTCATAAAGTAGTTTAAAGGAGTTCAGAAATCAATATTTGGTGGAATAACCCTGATTTTTAATCACAGTTGTCATGCATCTTGGCATCATGTTCTCCTCCACCAGTCTTACACACTGCTTTTGGATAACTTTGTGCTGCTTTACTCCTGGTGCAAAAACAAATCATCCATCTTCCTCTTGATTATATTCCAGAGTTTTTCAATTTGGTAAAATCAAAGAAACTCATCATTTTTAAGTGCTCTCTTATTTTTTTCCAGAGCTGTCTTGTTATTTTGAGCATTTATTTACAAAATAAGTAGAGTAGAGAGTAGAGATTGGTAAAAATGGACTACAATAATGCAAAGAAAACTTGTTTTTATTTATTTATCAACAACAATACTGAATGTTTTAAGAGTTCAGGAATCAATATTTGACTTTCACGAGTCTTGGCATCTGCTTGGCATAATGCTCTTCTCCACCAGTCTTACACGCTGCTTTTGGGTGCCCTTATACTCACGCAGTTCAGCTTTGTTTGTTTGATGGCTTCTGACCATCCATCTTTCTCTTCATTACATTCCAGAGGTTTTTCAGACTGACCGTCAACTTTTTTCTGTAAAATAAATGCTCTAAATGACTAAAATATTTTTATTTGTAATTTGGGAGAAATGTTGTTTGTAGTTTATAGAATAAAACAACAATGTTCATTTTACTCAAACATAAACCTATAAATAGCAAAATCAGTTGAAAACTCATCTTCATTACCTCTGTAACTTGAAGCTAAGTCAAGTCAAGTCAAGTAGTTTTATTGTCAATACTGCATATGTACAGGACATACAGAGAATTGAAATTACGTTACTCTCCTTCCCAATTTTACAGCAAGTACAGATAATAGATATAATAAAGGAGAATGGGAGACACTATGTGTACAATACAGCAGGGACACAATAGACATACATGAGACAAAAACAAGGTGCAGTGGTGTGGGGGAGGAATAGATATATAAATATAAGTAAAAATAAGTAAAAATAGATATATAATTATAATATAAAAGAGTGGGAGACACTATATGTTCAATACAGCAAGACACAATAAACATACGTAAGACAATAGTGCAATATTGATGGTGATTGAGATGGAATGACAGTAAAAATAGTAAATAACAGTAGTGCAAATACGGTATATGGTATATAGCTTAAGGCTGGTAAAGTGAATGGGTGCGTAAGTCCTTAAAGTTCACAGTTTAATTAAGTGGAATTAAAGTGCATATAGACAGTGCAAGTATATCAGTAGTGCAGGTGTTGTGTAGTGCAAGTCCGTTTGGAAGGGACCAGTACTTTGTGCATTGTAGTGCAGAGTTTCAGTACTTTATTAGTGGGGGGTCAGGATGCTGAGTGAGTGTTTGCTGGGGACAGGATTGGGATGGGGTAGAGCAGGAAGAGAGTTCAGCATCCTCACAGCCTGATGGATGGGGCTGTCTCGCAGTCTGCTGGTCCTCGCCCCGAGACTCCGCAGTCTCCTCCCTGATGGCAGCAGGCTGAAGAAGCTGTGTAGTGGGTGAGAGGGATCTCCTGCCAGACGGAGGGCTTTCCGTGTGAGGCGGGAGCTGTACAAGTCCTGAAGGGAGGGGAGAGAGGTGCCAACAATCTTCTCAACTGCTCTCACGATGCGCTGGAGGGTCCTGCGGCAGGATGCTGTGCAGGCCCCGTACCACACGGTGAAACAGCTAGTCAGTATGCTCTCGATGGCCCCTCTGTAGAAGGTGGTCATGATGGGGGTGGGGGCTCCAGCTCTTCTCAGCTTGCGGAGAAAGTAGAGACGCTGATTTGCCTTCCTGGCCAGTGATGCTGAGTTGGTGCTCCAGGAGAGGTCCCCAGGACACCCAGGAACCCAGCACACCCAGGAACTTGGTGCTGCTCACCCTCTCCACAGCAGTTCCGTTGATGAACAGAGGGGTGTGCAGTGTGTGAGTTCTCCTGAAGTCCACAACAATCTCCTTGGTCTTCTCTGTGTTCCGAGAGAGATTGTTGTGTTTGCACCAGGAGGCCAGGCGGCTCACCTCGCTCCTGTAGTGTAAAGATTAGCTCCCCTGATTTGTGACTCATCGTTGGTGGGTCTCATCAGCAACAACGATGAGTCACAAATCAGGGGAGCTAATCTGTAGATAAATATTGACTATATTTAAGGTGGTACACTTTAATTGAACTATGGCTCACATTAATGTTTTATCACCAAAGCTTCTCTCAGCTGATCAGATGATCTCCAGGAGCTCCACTTAGCATATACAGTGCTGAGATCTGTCAGGAAAAATAAAAATAAAACTAACATATGGAGAGGTATTTACTGCAGTCGCTGCTTCTTAGCTTCACCGCCAGATCAAACACGCAACAAATGAAGATCTTAATGAAAGTCTGTTCAGGCCAGACGAGAAGAAACACGGCGGTGTGAAGGACGTCCACCTGGAGGCTTCGCGTCCTCGTTATAAATTACACTTTTTTACACGCTTAGGTCCGTATGGCGATCTTCTCGCACGGGCGTCCAAACGCACATTAACATTATCCCCCTTCTGAGAAGAAGAGAAGTGGGCGTTCAGACGCCGGTTCACTGGTGATCAATGCCGCGCCGGGTTGCCAGATCCCTGCTGAATTAAACATGAAGCTCCGCACATTGGCGGGAGCTGATTGGGCCCATATGTGGCGCTGGCTGGAGAAGAGCTGGCAGCGTTTTCTCTTCTTTTCTCTTCCTTTCTCTTCCTTTCTTTTCCTTTTTGCCTGGGTAAGCATGATGGATAGAGGGAGATGATTTATCCGGGGTTTTCTCTTCTCGTCCGCGGCTCATCCCCCCGTCCTCGCCGCCTCTTCTGTTAAATAATCGTCCGGCATCAGCGTCCAATTTATCTTCCCAAATGCCGCGTGTTTATCTGTTCGCTTCATCTAGATGACTCACGGACGTGGACGCCGCGGCCGCCGCGCTCCATTTTTCATCTCCGTTTTTCCTCACCGCACCTTTTTTCACCTGGATTCTAATAGAGAAGGTCCGATTCAGTGGCAACTTTTGGTCCTTTTTTTATTTCTAATTTTGTTCCCATTTTCTACTTAATTTACACAGCCAGTCAGTCAATAATAGCCCCCTATACACTGGGAGGGTAAAGACTAGCATGACTAGCATCACAGCGCTAACGCTCGGAGGAAAGCGCATCGACTCGGTTCCGATACAACAGCTCACAGATGCAGCCTTGAGCTGATCCACATCACTCTAGGAGTGATGAGATGGGAAGGAGAAAGTGCTATCTACCAACTGTGCTCTCTCAGGGCTCCGGCAGCTGATGGCTATAAGCTGCATGACCAGGATTCAAATCGACGATCTTCTGATCATAGTGGCAGCGCTTTAGCCCACTGGACCACTCTTACATTTTATTAAAAAAGCCTCAGTACTGCTATTTCATTTTTTTCAGCTCGTTTTTTATTCCGGCTTTTCATCAGTTAATAAAACCCCAGATTTATCCAGATAAATCTCTCCATCCATCCAGACAGAGTGAATAAATCTGATTGTGTATTGTGTGAAAGTATAAACATATAATGCAGTATAGGACTCTATGGGCGTGGCCTAAGCTTTTGTTCTTAATGGCTTTTTTATTTTTTTACCCCTTACATTACTTTTACTTTTATACTTTAAGTAGTTAAGTAGTTTGGAAACCAGTACTTTTTTCTTTTTAAACACTTTTACTTAAAAAGTGAAAAGCTTGAGTTGATACGATTTTTGGTACCACTTTAAAATAAGACAATACAATTTGTTTATTAATGGTAACTAATTAGGATGTAAATGCCTTAAAAATCATTAATAATCAGTTATAACACATACATAGAAAGAGATACAATGACTTGTTGTTTGCCAAATAGGGAAACCACAGCCATCTATATTGTTGCCCTTTCTATGTATGTGTTATAACTGATTATTAATGATTTTGAGGCATTTAAAACCTAATGAGTAACCATTAATAAATTAATTGTAAACCATTTATAAACCCTTTATAAAGGTAGTCTTATTTTAAAGCGGTACACTTTTTTTTTACTTCTACAGACGTATTTATTTCTATTTTTATTTTTTATTTTTAGAATGTTGTCTTTTCTATATTGGTGTTATTAACCTGGAACTCTCAACCATCTGCATTCATGGTGATATGGAAATTATTGGCTTGGAAAAACACTGCTGAGGTGTTTATAGCGCTGCTCTGATGTAGTGTATTACTTTATTTGGTACCACTTTAAAATATTACTACCCTTATAAAGGGTTATAAATGGTGTATATGCCTTAAAAAATTTTTCCAACACAGTGCCAAATCTGTGGTTTGCTTAGTAATTTAATTAAACTAAGTCATTTAATTTATAGTAAATAGTTAAACCTACAAATATATTAATATGACAGGTTTAATGCTGATTGATGGAAAACACAAAGTAAGATCAGTATCTAGAAAGATCTGAGGTCGGACAGTAGAAATAAGTGTAGAATCACTTTTTTGCTATTTTTTTTTTATTTCTATTTATGCGTTGTCATATATTTATTAACTGCTTATTAATAAGCCTTAAAGTATTTCCAACCTAATTAATAACCAAAAAAAAAAAAACCTCATATATAAACCCTTTATAAAGTGGTACCGTTTATTTTTATATATTGTGTTTAAAATCACAGAGTTTTTAAAATTCTATACTGTGTTTATAGTGTGTGTTATTGCTAATATTATGTATTATAATGAAAAATAAACAAATAATTGATCCCTAAAAAAAATAAAAAAAAATAAAAACACATTAAGGACCTTATTTAAGAGATCTATAGATGAGCCGTCAACCGTGCAGCTTGATTTAGGGTGCATCAGTGCATCAGTCTTTGCTATCGTAACGACGGGAAAAGTACACCTTGTGCAGCTCTATGATCTGATCTTACAAACCGTCCCAAAGCTTTCCTTCTGCACTAGTGGTGCAGTTGAGATTCGGGAGGAGTGTGTGGATAGGTGGAGGAGGTGGTGTAGAGGTGGAGGAGATGGAGGAAGTGGAGGGTTTGGGTTTGGTTTCTTTCTGCCATGCCGGGCAGTGCCAGCCTCGTCGAGCAAATAGAAAGAGAGAGAGAGAGAGAGTGGACAGATGGCATCACCAGATGACGGGCACCACCAGACTTCTCCTCTGCAGCAGGCGGCTCGGCTGCCTCCGTCTGCGGCGCTGCGGTCGCCGTGTTCGGGCCGGCCCGTTAGCGTCCAGAGTGCAGCGCAGGGCCACACTGTAAAAAACAAAACTTAAGATTGTTCAGCTTAATGTGATTTTTAAGTCAGCTGAATGAGAAATATTGAATTGCATCCTAAAATATAGCAAACTAATCACCCCAACTTACTTTATTAAGCTTCTTGTTAAAAGTTGATCCAAATAAATAATCTGTGTTGACAAAATTAACTAATTGTAGTTGAACCCTAGTCGAGGCCATGCCAACTACTCTGCACATGCTCAGTTTGACCCTTTATTTTATTGGGGTCTATGGAGCAATGTTAATCACACTATTTGCATATTGGGCGTGTCCTTCCAAGAGATTTCTGGTTGGCACAACTGCATGTTTTTTTTTTTTTTTTTTTTCAAAACTTAAAAGACTGAGTTCGTCTCAAAACACAAAAATGTAGTGCAGTAAGTTGCCTTAATATTTTGAGTTTTCTTAACTTTTTTATTTTTACAGTGAGTGAATAAATATCAAATAAATAGCAGATAAAAAGGTGAGGAAAATACAGCACGTTAAAAATATTGCACAAATGGTGATAAGGAGATCACAGTACATGTAGTGAGATGGATACTGCACACGGTAAGCATTACGGCTACACTGAGTAGTATGTAAGATTACAACTTTAGTTTGAATCTATTAAAATCTGTTAAGTTGTTTATATTGGTAATGTGTATATAGGTTATTTAATACATATAATAAGAAATTATAAATAATAAGGAATAAAATGAAAGAGCTTTTTTAAATTATTATTTGAACAGTTTGTTGCAGTTGGTAGGCAGTATTCTGGTAATATGAATTGAATCAAAGGTTTAAAGGTATTTGGTGCAGAAATTTGATTTTGATAATGCTATATGTAGTTTTGGTCGCAGTGCTTCATTTTGCAGGAGATATAAAGTATATTCCAGTTTGATTGTGCATTTTACCAATTGGAAAAAAACTGATATCATATACAGTTAGGGCTGCAGCTATCGATTATTTTAGTAAAATCAAAAAATCGATTTGATTAATCGAGTAATCGGATAAAACATATTTTTGATTGCTTAAAGAGTAATTCAAAATATACAAGAGAGAAAACAAGACATTTCACTTAATAATGAATGACCAATACATTTCCAAACTTCAAACACACATACAAATAAATAAAGGAATAATAATAGTTTAATAATTAGTACCTTAATAAATGATGGTCAATTATTTTCAACAAGGATTTTTTTGTAAGGATCAAAACTATAGGGAATCAATCAATAAAAAAAGGCATAAACATTTGCATTATGTTGTACATCTTAGCTTCAGAACAGCAGAGATGTTGTCAGTTCGTCTTACCAAGCTGGTGACATATGTATAATTGTATTGTATTTAAACAACAGTTAGTTCTGACCTCACAATCTGATTGGTTGAGAAGTGTTCTAGCTGTGCTGAAATCACGGCCTTCTCACACTAAACCTGTATCACTCCGCCAGCGCGTTGCTGAGTAACGGCGTATACACACAGGACACCCGCAGCAGCGTTAGCTTAGCACAGGCTAGCGCTCAGCCGCGGCACGCTCACCCACAGCCCGCAGCGCTGATTCTTTTGTGGAAAAAAGGGAAAGAAAATCGCTCGGTTACTGCCGTCTGACAGCCAGAATGCTAACCAGCCAGGCTAGGCTAACCTATGCTAAGCTAATGTTGAGCTAAAGCAAGCTATGCTAACCTAACCACAGTCCAGCCGGCTATCTAAAACCAACACCACCCAGCAAGACAAACAGAAATGCTCAAAAAATGTGCAGCGTTCACCTGAAGACGACTCCACAGAGCAGGAGAGGAGAGTATGAGCGTTATTTCGCGCTCCTAATGTTACCATCTTCACTTATTCCCAATTTTGATTTCAAGCTAACTTTCGTGGTGTTAGTCTGTATGAACCATACACCGTTTTGTAGTTAAGTTTCAGTTCTGTTACAGTTGTTGTGGAACTACTTTTTGGCGCAAGGCACAGCCCATATTAAAGCATATTCATTCTGAATTTTTTTTTTTTATTCTTTTTGTAAAAAAAAACTGTTGTACTGAAATGCGCACCCTCTCCACTATTAGACTCTTTGGCCCGTTTTTCTGTGCTAGAAATGCGCACTCTCTCCACTTTTAGACTCTTTGCCCTGTTTTTCTGCGCTAGAAATGAGCACCCTCTCCGCTTTTAGACTCTTTGCCCCGTTTTTCTAGAAATGCGCACTCTCTCCGCTTTTAGACTCTTTGGTCTGTTTTTCTGCGCTAGAAATGCGCACCATCTCCGCTTATAGACTCTTTGCCCCGTTTTTCTGCGCTAGAAATGCGCACTCTCTCTGCTTTTAGACTCTTTGGTCTGTTTTTCTGCGCTAGAAATGCGCACCATCTCCGCTTATAGACTCTTTGCCCCGTTTTTCTGTGCTAGAAATGCACTCTCTCTCCGCTTTTAGACTCTTTGCCCTGTTTTTCTGCGCTAGAAATGAGCACCCTCTCCGCTTTTAGACTCTTTGGCCAGTTTTTCTGCGCTAGAAATGCGCACCCTCTCCACTTATAGACTCTTTGCCCCGTTTTTCTGCGCTAGAAATGTGCACTCTCTCCATTTTAGACTCTTTTGCCCCGTTTTTCTGCTCTAGAAATGCGCACTCCCTCCGCTTTTAGACTCTTTGCCCCGTTTCTGACACCTAGCGTTCAAACTTAGAATCTCACATTATAAAAACCTAGTTAACAGCGGGCCAACTTTCATTCTACTTCTAAAATACCTCGCGGGCCGCTCCAAAAAAGGAAACGGGCTGCACATGGCCCGCACGCCGTAGTTTACACAGCACTGAGCTAGAGTCAGTTTGTAGGTTTTTTAAATGAGTTTAGTTTTGTATAGAATTTTGTCAGATTGGGTTTATTAATGGATGGTGTTTGGTTTGGGTCCAAGGTCAAGTTCAAGTTCATGAGGGTTTATTGCTGTTTTAACCATCAACAAAAACACAGTGCAGCCATCTATCACTTCTCCAGAACCATGAAACAAAAACACAGTGCAACGATCTATCACTCCTCCAGAACCATGAAACAAACACAACACTTCCTGACATTACATAACAGTAAACAGTATAACAATACATAGCCTATTAACCTGTATTATTCCAGTTATTTGTATCATTCATTTTTTTTTTTTTTTTGTTTCCTGGAGTTTTTGGTCTGTTGGATGTTCGGTGTTGGAGAGAGCAGTTCGAAAGAATAGTGCTACCCATAGCTACAGACAACTAGAGATGGTGCAGATGCTGAAAGCGTTAATGGTTCCAGGTGTGCTGGCCGTCGCCAGCTGCTGCTGCTGGTGGTATAGCTCCCGGAAGAAAACCAGGTACCAGCCAGGACAGTGAGCTTTCTTGCTCTAGTGGAGAAGAGCAGTGTGCTCAGTCTGAGACTAGAGCACCTCTCTCAAGCCCAGAGGAGCTCCCCCTTCTGGACAGTGAGGAGGAAATGCAGCTTAAGGAGCCAATCATCTTCATCATAGAGGACCCCCCCCCCCCCCCCAACCATTTATATTACATACAGTATGTTTGGCCAAGGGCTAATAAACATTGCTTCATTTGTAAATTTGAAGCTAAACAAAATTTCTACTCATATCTTGAGTTTAATACATTTTCTTTTACATTTTATTAAAAAACTAATTAAATAATTAAAAAAAAAGAGTAGCACTTTTTGAAAGAAATGTAACATAAGAAAGGTAAAGGGCAAATATTAACCATGTAAGCTGTTTATATTGCTCGCAATTCAGGTGAAGCAAGCATGTGTAAAGCATTTTAATGTAAAATTGCTTAATTTTGCTGAATTAAACAAAAAGTAACAAAAATATGAACACCACACAAGTGTTAAAAAGTATCATCAAGCACAGTTACTGCAAGGACCAACAAAAACGTTCACTAATGATGAAACTGGCACTCATCAGAACCAACCTAGGAAAGTAGATAGAAGAGTGAGAGTTTCCTTTGTTGTACAGGATAAATTTAATCAGAGTTTCCAGCCTCAGAAACCAACGCAAGTTAACAAACAGCCACAGAGTTAAAAACAAAAACACTGAATGAGAAAATGTCATGAATAAGTCAGTAGAACATGTCTAATGCCTGACCTGTAGCTAGATTCTATGGTCCAGATCGGTTGATCAATTTGTTTATTTTGAGGGTTTTTAGCATAGAATTAGCAAAAAAATGAAAAATAGCTAAATAGCAGCTATGCTAATAGCATGAGGACACTGAGCACATTCTAGTGATTTTTTTACCCCCCAAAATTTGTATTTACAAAACAAACCAATAAGATAAAAAGAATTAATGTAGGTAACAGGACTGTTGAGATTGAGCTCCTCAGACATCGTTATAAGCAATACGATCAAATATACAGAAAAAAAAAAACTAATGAGGGAACTTTGGGAATTTTTGTTTTCTTCCCATGATCTTCAGAAGAACCAGCTGATGATGTCACTTCCTGTTGTAGATGTGACTTCCTCTTGTAGAATACTCCAGATGTTTCAGATGATCAGGTTAATGTGTTATGGTAACAGGACTGAGTGAAACCACAACACAGGGACACAACTAAAATGTGCATCTTAAATATCTTAAATATTATGGATTCATTATGAGTCACACAACAATGCAAAAAAAAATATATATATATATACATCTCTGAAGGATTTTAATAATTCTATTTCATGTTTTATAGTTTATAGTTAGAGAGTGGGGTAACAGGTAACAAATGCTATTTTTTCAGTGTTATAAGTCGTTTTTATTAATGTTTTTGATTACATATAATACATTTGCAATTAGGTCAATGTACGAGACACTATACTTAATAATATTTTTTTTTTATTTTAAAGTTATTTTTTTTGCACGTTTATACATGCAATTTCCTGGGGACAGAAATTGTACAGATTCGATGGAATGGCCCTTAAAATGGTGCAGAAAATAACTGTAGCTGATTTCTGGTGAATTTAGTGTTATGTTGTATCTGATGTTTCAGTAGGAAATCACCATCAGAACCTCTGAACTCTTACATCATCTGATCTATTACATCATCTGATCTCTTACATCATACCCTCCCCGACTCCTGCTCTTCTCCTGCTCCAGCGCGGGTCACGGTTTGATCAGCTTCTCCTGGCATTACGGCGACCCGCCGACACCGGAACAAATAACGGCCAACCGCACGCCATTCTGAACTGCTGCTCAGCGTCTGATTGGCTGCCGGGGGCAGTTTTTCTCTCTCACTCTCTCTCTTCGTTTGCTTCTTTTTCTTTGTAAAGGAAGAAATGATTCTTCAGAAGACTCTGATCAGACAGAGCCCAGGCCGCTGGCACAGCAATGTTCCAGAAGAAAGACGGACAGAACCAGAACCTCGGGGCGCGTGCAATCAAAGCATACAAAGAGAAAAAAAAAATTACCCCAGACTGCAGAGTGTATAGAGTGTATTCAGTCTGATACTTTATAATATAAATCCATATAAAGCTCTATAATTAATGAGTTTCTCTGATTTTGCTATGTATAGGTTTATGTTTGAGTAAAATGAACATTGTTGTTTTATTCTATAAACTACAGACAACATTTCTCCCAAATTCCAAATAAAAATATTTAAGTCACTTAGAGCATTCATGAAAAATGCAGAAAATGAGAAATGGCTAAAATATAAAAAAAGAGTTTTCTGATCTCAAATAAATAATGCAAAGAAAAACAAAGTTCAAAGTTGTTTTTTAATCACAGTTTTTTGTTTCAAGCATTTTGGCATCATGTTCTCCTCCACCAGTCTTACACACTGCTTTTGAATAACTTTCAGCTTGGTTTGATGGTTTGTGATCATCCATCTTCCTCTTGATTATATTCCAGAGGTTTTAATTTGGTAAAATCAAAGAAACTCATCATTTTTAAGTGGCCTTTTAATTTTTTCCCAGACAGATAACGCTAATTACCACAGCTATGTAAAAACGCCGTCTCTGCTGCTCCATGCTGTTTACATATGTGCAGTCTGTGCTGCGTTCACTGTTTGCATCCCCTGCAAATTTTTAAGAGTTCTGTATTAAATCAGCTTCACACTGCACATATATACAGATATTCACGCTGGAACACAGAACACTCTTCTCACTATTATAACTTTCTTGCTCCTGTGCCAGACAGACAGTGGTTTGTTGGTGCACATTTTGGTGCATTTAGGTTTTTATGCCTGTGTGAAAACAAACCAAACAGAGGAAGAAACTCTCCAAATAATAACCATAGAAACTTTCACAAGTACAGGTGTGAAAATGCCTTTGGTATATATATATATATATATATATATATATATATATATATATATATATATATATATATATATATATATATATATATATATGAGACCCAGATTTAGCTTGCGATTAGTTAAGAGAAATAAAGGGTACGGGAACAGCACTTTATCTGAGGAGCTCCTGCTGCTGTTCCTCACTGTATGAACATTTTTTAAAAGAGATAGAAAAACATTGTCCGTTTTTGTAATCCACTATATTGTTCCTGATCTATTATCTATACAACTTTCAATAAAAACTTGATTACAGAAAAACAACAGCAAACAGCAGTTATACACTTGTATTGCAATTTCTGTCCTCAATATGTCCTCAAATGGGGACAAATATTTTTTTTTTAGTTTAGTTTAATATTTTAATTGAGTGTAATGTTGGCATTTGACCACTAGATTGTACAGGAAGTGTCATGATGCAGAGAAGCAGTAATGTCCCCATATGAGGACATAGGGTCTCCAAGTGGATATATATATATATATATATTATTTTTATTAATTTTCTAAGTTTCTTTAGTGTTAAATTTGTTATACTGTATTATTCAGTATTAGTCGATATTTCTGATGTAAGATCAGGCTAGTATATTTCCTGCTGCTTTAATATAAAGCTGTCAGTCATCTGAGGGAGGTATATTATACTGTATCCACATACAAATATGATTTTCGGAATTATTGATTATGTGGCAACTGTGGAAGAAATCCAAGGCCCTCCATACCGACTTCAGCATTAACTCTATACACTGATAGTATTGAGAATGTTTTTTTACAGGGGTTTTAATGTCTATTGACATCACTGGTAATGTCTATTGATGTCACTAATAATGTCTAATGAGGTAAAAGGTCATGCCATTGATGTGAATGGTAATGTCTATTGACATCATTGGGAATAAAAAAAATGACATTGTTGTCACTAACAGTCTATTTATTTTCACTCCTTCCTCCTGTCTGGTTTAAATATCAGCAGAGCTTCTGAATATATCTACACTGATGGGCGTGGTGTTCTGGTTATGAAATGAGGTGTGTTCAGGTACATTTCTGGAGTTTTGCTTGTTTATCTTGGTAACAGAAAACACAGGAGCTCCACTGGCTGAATTAATACAACCTAGACAGACGCCAACAGTCAGACGTTCATCGCTATCTCTGGAACTTTTAGATCAACAATAAATAAACAGAATAGTGAATAAAATAACATTGCTGTTCCCGTAATAAATGATCTGCTGGAGCTCCTTCACAGCGTCAACCAGCAGCTCAGTTTCCTCTGCTTTAAGAGAAGCGTTTGTTGGACACGTCCAGGTAGCTGCACCGTGAAAATAGCAATCCCCTGGGTTCTCAAAGTCCACATACTAAGTGGTGAGCACCATTTACTAAGTGGTAAGCACCGCTAACTAAGTGGTAAGCACCTCATACTAAGCTGTGAGCACCAGATACTAAGTGTTGAGCACCACATATTAAGTACTGCATACTGGTGAGCTTAAAGCTACATTTAGCTACCTAGATAAAACATTCCCCACTGAAATAAAGTAGTTAACATTAGCTAACCTAGCTAACCAGCTAGCTAACAATGTTATTTCATTGTGGATTATCTGTCAGTTTAAACCATAGTTTGCTAGCTACCATTATCTGGTGCTCACTACTTACTATCTGGTGTTCACCACTAAGTATGTGGTGCTTACCACTTAGTAAATGGTGCTCACCACTTAGTATGTGGTGCTCACCACTTAGTAAATGGTGCCCACCACTTACTATCTAGTGTTCACCACTTACTATTTTGTTTTCACTACTTAGTATGTGCTGCTAATCACCTATTATCTGGTGCTCATCACTTAGTATGTGGTGTTCACCACTTACTATTAAGTGCTCACCACTTAGCATGTGGTGCGCACCACTTAGTAAATGGTGCTCACCACTTAGTAAATGGTGCTCACCACTTAGTAAGCGGTGCTCACCACTTTTTACGTAAAACAAAATACACCATGTCCTTTCAGGGGCTCTGTAGATTTTCCTGGTGTTCACCACTAAGTATGTGGTGCTTACCACTTAGAAAGTGTTGCTCACCACTTAGTAAGCAGTGCTCATCACTTAGTAAGCGGTGCCCACCACTTAGTAAGTGGGGCTCACCACTTAAAATGTGGTGCTTACCACTTTTTACGTAAAAAAAAAAAAACACCATGTCCTTTCAGGGGCTCTGTAGATTTCCCCAGGACCCCCTGAGAAACGAATCCCGTCCAGATTGGGTTTAAGAATGTAAAATATATTCTGGATTATTTAACACTTTCTTTTCTTCATAGTTATTTTGAATAATGCTGTATAAAGTTAATATTATATTATATAGTTAATATCTGTTGGTGTCTCTCTGAATCTTGTTGTGCAGGTTTTTAGATTTGTATAATGACTGATCTGGATTCAGGGTAAATGTTGATTATCACTGCAGGGTAATGCAGGGTGATTAGTGTAGGAGTGCTCCGTGTTCTGATAGTGATCATCGTTAGTTGGTGAACATCTGCCGTGCTGCTGCTGATCCTGGATCAGAGCTGCTGTATCTGTAGGGAGGTTATATATAAGTGCAGAACTGGTGCTGTAGGATGAAACTTTTATTTCACTGTCAGCAGCATTTCTGTTTTTCTGGCGCTGGGCTTCAGCTTGGTAAGCACTTCTGTCAAACCTGAAACGATTTCAGATTAGTTCACAACAAAGAGCAGATGTGCAGAATTATTTATCTCTCTTTCACTCGTTCTCTCGCTCCCACTCGCTCACTTACTCACTTCTTTCACTCATCACAGTCTGAGCGTGATCCCCCCCAATACTCAATGAGAAATGAGATAGAAACACCCTAACAACCACCTGGAATAACCTAGCAACTGCCTAGTAACACCTAGGTAACCACCACTAATAACAATCTATAAATATTTAAATATCAAAATAAAATGAATTCCATAGAAACACCCTAACAACCACCTGGAATACCCTAGCAACTGCCTAGCAATACCTTGGTAACCACCTATAATAACAATCTATAAATACTTAAATGTCCAAAACGCACTGCATTCCATAGGAAACCCTAACAACCCCCTGGTATACTATTGCAACTGCTTAGTAACACCTTGGTAACCTCCTCCAGTAACAATCTATAGATATTTAAATATCGCATTCCAAAGAAAACCCTAACATAGAATACCTTAGCAACTGTCTATCAACACCTTGGTAACCACCTCTAATAACAATCTATAATAAATACTTAAATATCCAGAACACACTGCATTCCATAGAAACCCTTACAACCACCTGGAATACCATAGCAACTGCCTAGCAACACCTTGGTAACCATCTGCAATAACAATCTATAAATACTTACACTGCAGTCCAAAGAAAACCCTAACATCCACCTAGAATACCTTAGCAACTGTCTAGCAACACCTTGGTAACCACCTCTTATAACAATCTATAATAAATACTTAAATATCCAGAACAAACTGCATTCCATAGAAACCCTAACAACCACCTGGAATGCCCTAGCAAATGCCTAGCAATACCTTGGTAACCACCTATAATAACAATCTATAAATACTTAAATATCCAAAACACACTGCCTTCCATAGAAAACCCTAACAACCCCCTGGAATACCTTAGTAATTGCCTAGTAACACCTTGGTAACCATCTGCAATAACAATCTATAATAAATACTTAAATATCCAGAACACACTGCATTCCATAGAAACCCTTACAACCACCTGGAATACACTAGCAACTGCCTAGCAACACCTTGGCAACCATCTGCAATAACAATCTATAAATACTTACACTGCAGTCCAAGGAAAACTCTAACATCCACCTACAATACCTTAGCAACTGACTAGCAACACCTTGGTAACCACCTCTTATAACAATCTATAATAAATACTTAAATATCCAGAACACACTGCATTCCATAGAAACCCTTACAACCACATGGAATGCCTTAGCAACTGCCTAGTAACACCTAGGTAACCACTTCAGAAATTATAGCAACTGACTACCAACTACCAAATTAGCAACACCTCAGCAACTGCCTAGCAGCATCATAGCAACCACCTGTAATACCTTATGAACTGCCTAGCAACACCATAGCAACTTAACAATCTATAAATACTTAAATATTTAAAACACACTGCAGTCCATAGAATACCTTAGCAACCATTCGGAAAAACTTAGCAACTGCCTAACAACACACTGGCAACCACCTCAGAAATAAATGCAACAACCTAGCAACACCTTTGCAACCACCTCAGAAAAGACAGCAACTGACTAGCAACCAAATTAGCAACACCTTAGCAACCACTTGGACTACACTGCAGCAGCTCAGCAACCATCTGTAATACCTTATAAACTGCCTAGCAACACCTTAGCAACTTTTTTACAATCTGTAAATACTTAAATATCCCAAACACACTGCAGTCTATAGAGTAGCTTAGCAACTGCCTAGCAACACCTTGGCAACCACCTCAGAAATAAAATCAACTGCCTGGCAATCAACTATTACCTTAGAAACTACCCAGCAACCCAATAGCAACCCTCTCAGAAATAAAAGCAACTGCTTAGCAACACCTTGGCAACCACCTCAGAAATGACCTTGATATATTAATATATGATAGTATATATCTATATTAATAAATAAAATACAGTTGAAAAGATAAAATATGGCATATCATTTAAACAGAAGTGAAAGTAAAGGTTTTTTCTCTACACTGCCCTTTCCTTTTCTGATCTGTGGTCGTAATCAAATATGATATTCAGAGGGTTTAAGATTTACAGAATTCTGTATAATATATTCTCAAGGTGAGATCATGTGATCGACCTCACGGGCAGATAAATCCTCCTCACAGCCTGAATACTGATGAGCTCCCATGAATATTTAATATCCTTAGTTTTCCATATCATTACCTGAATCTCAGGTGAGCTCCAGACTCACTACACAAACTAAAACAGCCAATAAAACTGACTCCTCCTCCTGTATATATTACATATTACTTATTACTGGAGAAAATCAATCAATCAATCAGTCAATCAATCAACCTTTATTTTAACTCAGGAATACACTGAGGGTGACCCTCGTTTATAATAATAAGAAATAATAAGGAACATAATAGTAAAAAATAAAATAAAAAAATATTTATGCAACAAAATAATCTCCCGCAGTCCACGATATTTAGTGTAACAAATAAACTTCAGATATAAAGAAATATGCAAAAAAAAAAAAACACATGTAAAGCTTCATACTAAATTGCAAAACAAATACAAATTAGAATAAAAAAATGTTTTCAAGAATCTCACTATTCTCACAATGTGGATTTTCTATTGTTTCAAAACTTTTGAAGATATTATTGTGTACAATACACGAACAAGCTAGTTCATGCTTAACTGTGATAGAAGAATTCATTTGAAATTTCTTAGATCTCCCTCATCCACGGATTTGCGACAGACAGTAGGTATAGATCCCTCCCTCAGGTGAAGTCTGCTGGCTAATACTGCTGTGTACTGGCTGAGGTTATTTTCTCAACCAGCAGATTGAAATGGAAATGTTTCTTCAACTAGAAGAACTAAGGGGTGGGGCTCTGGTGGGGGTTGATGGGCAAGGGGTGGATCTATGCAGGCTTCCTTATAGTGACATCATGATAAGGGAGGAGCTTCCAAACAGCTCATAGAACCAGCAAATGATTCCTGACTCTCTAAATCTCTTTCAGCTGATTTATAAAAAGGAATTAATGGATTTTAGTTTTTTTGAGTTTTGGAGTGTTTATAGTGTTTATAGTGGTAGTCGAGACATAAGAGGAAATATAAAAACACATGAAAAAAGTGAGTTTTTATATGATAAATGTGAAAACATTGAACAAATAGTCCAAATAAACCTTTTTTAAAGCCAAATCTTCTTTTCAGCATCTCGTACGATTCCTAGAAAGCTCTGCAGTTAATTTTAGCCCAAGTACCGTCACAAGATCCACCCCCGCATGCTTTCTACATCCTTCAGTCTCTTAACTCCGCCCCCACCTCCACCCCCTCCCCGCCTCAGGGATCTAGCTAGGAGAGATTTCCATTAGCCGAGCTTGACGGTTCCCGGTGCTGCCACACCGTGCCGTCCAGATGATGCTGATGCAGGCTAATTATGTCCCATTGGAGCTGCACTGGTTTCCACCAGCAGGCATGAAGATATCTCCCCCAGCGTTCCACCCACTATCTCCACCCAGCCCCCTCCACCATTCCACCACTATCACCAGGCTGAGTTTTCCTCGCTGTGACTGGCAACATCGACCCAACAGCCCTGGAGTAGCGTTTTTTTGGCCAACTCTAAGTGAAGGCTGTATTTTCAGCTGCATTTATATATACAGTATAAACACTACATTTCTAAACTAGTCTTAGGTTTTTGCTCTTAGGTTAGAAAATAACTAAACCGTTGGAGTGCAGCCTGTTCAGCACATTCAGGAGTCTTTTATCTTTTTATCTTGTATCTTGGATAAGTATTGCCAACCTTTACGCTGCATACATAACTAAAAATTATACTCCATTTTTAATGTTTTCATGTTTTTTTTTTTCTGAGCAGTCTTTGCCAGGTTACTTCTGTAGTTAGGGAATCCCTGAAGTTAGGGAATACTTAACCAGTTGTAGTAGTGCATTTAGGAGTGTTTCATCTGTTTGTCATGTTGCAAACTAAGGGTTATTTTCCCTATACTGCGTTTATATTTTCTCTGGCTTTTGATCTTAGTTCGTTCTGTGTTCTGGTATCTAAGGGGATGTGCAGTCTTTGCCAGACTACTCGCTTAACTCAGGAAATACTTAAGCTGTTGGAGTGCAGCGTATTTCAGTGCGTTTAGGAGTGTTTTATCTGTTTGCCATGTATCTTGGCGAAGTATTGCCAACCTTTTCGTTGCATACATAACAAAAAATCCTTATACTCCATTCACGTTTTCTCTGGTAAAGTTAGGAAATACCTAAGCCATTGGAGTACAGCCTATTCAGTGCATTCAGGAGTGTTTTTTCTGTTTATCTATAACTTTGCAAAGTATTTCCAAACTTTACGCTGCATACATAACTAAAGAAATAAGTATACTTCATTTACGTTTTCTCTGGTTAAGTTAGGAAATACTTATGCCTTTGGAGTGCAGCCTATTAGTCACATTCAGGAGTGTTTTATCTTTTTATCATGTAACTTGGCGAGGTATTGCAAACCTTTTTGTTGCATACTAAGCGTTATTTTTCCTATACACCTTTTAAGTTTCCTTTGGTTATTGATCTGCAGTCTTCGTCAGACTATTCTGTAAAAAGTTAGGGAATACTTCAGCCATTTATCCTGTAACTTTGAAAAGTTTTGCCAAGCTTTTTGTTTCGTACATAACTAAAAAATCCTTATATCCCATTTACGTTTTCTCTAGTTAAGTTAGAAAATATTTAAACCGTTGGAGTATAGCCTGTTTCAGTGCATTCAGGATTGTTAAATCTGTTTATCAATAACTTTGCAAACTATTGGCAACCTTTACGTTGCGTACATAACTAATAAAAACCTTATACTCCATTTACGTTTCCTCTGGTTAAGTTAGTAAATGCTCAAGCCGTTGGAGTACAGCCCATTTAGGAGTGTTTCATCTATTTGCCATTAACGTTGCAAAGTATTGTCTACCTTTTAGTTGCATACATAACCAAAAACATTCTATTTTCCATTTTTTATGTTTTCTCTGTTTTTTTTTTCTCTGTTTGTAAACCCTCTATATTCCATTTACGCTTTCTCTGGTTAAGTTAGAAAATATTTAAGCCATTTTACTGCAGCCGATTCAGCACATTTAGGTTGCATTTTTCATTGCATGCATAACTAAACACACCTTATACTCCATTTACGTTTTCTCTGGTTAAGTTAGAAAATGTTTAAGCCATTGGGGTGCAGCCTATTCAGTGCATCCAGGTGTGTTTCATTTTTTCGTTTATCATGTAACTTGGCGAAGTATTGCCAACTTTTTTGTTGCATACTGAGTGTTATTTTCCTTATACTCCTTTTACGTTTTCTCTGGCCTTTTATCTTTGTTAGTTCTGTGTTCTGGTATCTGAGGGATGTGCAGTCTTATTAAGTTAGGGAATACTCCAGCCGTTGGAGTGCAGCCCATTCGGCGCGCCGGGCAGAGTCGGTCAGGGCGCTCTCGAGTGGTCTCGCCCGGCGTTGGCAGGTGTTTGTTAATTGAAAATGAAGCAGCCCTGAACCCTGTGGCCGTCTGCACTCATGTGATTTGGAACGGGTCCTCTGGGCTTTTGAATTCCAAGTCTCTTTCTCTGCCTCTCTTGGAAACGACCTTTCCTTGGCTGACCTCCCACCTCCTCTGTTCCCTGACCTCGCAATCTCTCAGCACTTCTTAACTTCCATCCCTTCTTCCCTCTCGGCTAAAAATACCCACCGCTCTGCCTCTTCTCCGGGCTCCTGCCAGCCCTGAGGACCTACTGCTCTGCCAGGCTTTACAGCTTCTACCCTCGCTTTGTTTTACATCTACCTGAACATCTGAACACCTGAAAAACGGAACATCTAAACATCTGAATACCTGAACACCTAAATATCACAGTGTTTTAAAGCTGTTATCATCGTAATCGTCTCATTATCAGTCGCTCTGAGATGTTTAAGGTTAATTAAAGTCACGTTAAGGCGACTTTCTTTATTCCCCAGAGCCACATTAGCAGACTACTAATTACATCACCTTCCATAGACAGTTCAATTCATGCCTTCTTCATTTTACACTGTTAAAACACAATGGATAGTCACCAAGTGGTCCAGCAATCCTGATCCAAATCCTGGTCATGCAGCTTGCTTATGAGCTGATGTATCGGAACCGAGTCGCTGCGCTTTCCTCCGAGCGTTATTGCTGTGATGCTACTCGGCAATGCTACAGCATCAGCAGCAGCTCAAAAAGAGGCGAGTCTGACTTTACATGTATCATAGGAGGCGTGTGGTAGTCTTCTTAACCCTCCTGGGGTTGGAGGATCACTAGTGATAGGGGGTGGGAGAATCAGCCTAGCTAAATTGGGAAAAAATGGAGACAAATTTGAATCTCTAGTAACTGTGTGGTTACTCATTAGAAACCCATGTAATAACAGTGTAATTACTAATGAAATATGCATTGTTACACATTTATTACAGTTGAACAGGTTATATAATTGCATGGGTCAACATCACATTTCACTTGTTTTTCATTAGAGCATAGTATGTTTGAATTTATATCTACCCACTCAGAGAGAGCAAGGCCAATTGTGCTCTCTCAGGACTCCGGCAGCTGATGGAAAGCTGCATGACTAAGATTCGAACCATTTTTTTTTTTTAAATATCCTTTATAACGCTTAGCTTGTCCAGAAAAACTTGTTTTTTTGTTTCCCGTTTTTTTTTCAGTGCAGTCTTTGCCAGGTTACTTCTATAAATTGGGGAATACATAAGCCATTAGAGTGCAGCACATTCAATAGAGGTCCAGAGGTTTTTAGAGGAGTCCATGCCAATTGTGCTCTCTCAGGACTCTGGCAGCAGATGTTAAGCTGCTTGACTAAGATTTGAACCAGTGATTTCTCCAAAAAGATGCTTTTATAACGCTTAGCTTGTCCAGAAAAACATGTCCTTCACTGAATGTTTAAAGCACAATTTTCGATTTATAACTGTAGGGGGAGCCCAGGAGCAAGAAATGCTGTTTCTACAGTAGAAACGCCTCCAAAGGACTTTGTCGGAGTTGTTTTTATGGTTTAGGATGGTGTTTTTTTTCATGTATTATTTTGAGATATCGAGTCAGAGGGTCGAGTATGAATAATTATTCTGAGCTGTTCTGTCAGAAGCATCAGCTTCCTGTGTTGGAAGTGGCTGGAGCTTTAATTTGCTGCTGGTTAATCTCCTGGAGACTGGGAGTGCTGGTTCTGACTTTCGTCTCTCATTATTGCCTCTCTTTTCTCGTGCTTTTAACGTTGGTGGTTTTAATGGCGACGGGGGCCCTGAGTAAGCCCTGCTCCAAAACACGGCAATTAACTTCCCCCCGCCTGCCAATCACAGGCCTCCGGGGAGCGAGAGAGAGAGAGTGCAAGAGACTACAACGTTAACCTGCCCGCGATTCGCTCGCCCACGCCTCGCCCGGCTCTGATGAAGGACTCTAATTAAGCCCCTCCCCCCAGGCTCTCGCGCCCTCCGACAGGTCAGAACCGCGCCCTCCGACAGGGCGCGAGTGGGCACTCGCCGAGGAGTGATTTGGGGGCGTGGCCTGGGCACCACATTCACTCCAGCAGGTCTTATTCAGGTAATCAGACCAGATCAAAACAATAACACCACACCGCTGATAGGCCTGATTACCTGTATAATCATCCACTCAGCGCCGGGACTACTTTCTGAGGGGTCAGAAAAATAAGGCCTAAAAATAGTCCTCTAAATTTCAGAAAAATACTGCAGAATTACAGTAAATTATTCTTAAGTAGCTGGCTTTTGAGAAAATAGTCAATAAAAAAAAAAGTTTAAGATAGTTCTGCTCTGCTTTAAATCCCAGTTGTACAGCAATCCCGGCTTGCAAAAGTATTCATACCCCTCAAACTTTTCCATATTTTGATACATTACTTTTTTTTTGGCCCTCCACCAACCCCCCGTCCTCGGAGGACTATTAAAACTTTATTGTTTGTTAATTTACTTTTTTTGCATATTCATATATTTTGTCACACTACAACCACAAATCTAAATGTGGATTTTATTGAGATTTTAAGAAATAGATCACTTTCAGTGGCTTGCAAATGTATTCATACCCCTCAAACTTTTCCATATTTTGTCACATCACCACCACAGACATGGATACTGAATATTTAAGTAGAATTTAATGTGGAAGACCAACACAAAGTGGTTTACAATTGTGAAGAAGAAAAAAAAATTATGCATGATTTAAAACATTTTTTACAAATGAAAAAAAAAATCCACCAGTAGAGTCCAGTGGAGAAGTGGGCGGAGCTTCTGGACCTGGTGAACATAAGTCTTCGTGAATATTGTGAATACATTTATCATCATGTATCTCGAGTCTGATAGAAGTATATATATCTACACCAATCATCACGGCTCTAACTGCAGGTCTAAATCATCAGGCTCTACTCGGACTGTGTGGAGATGTTGATTAATTATTAATAGAGCTGATTATGAAGATCATCACGCCCCCGGTCATCACGCCCTTACTGCCCCGGGTTTTCCTTCCTACTGAAACTCTGAGCAGATACTCAAAATTCAGCCTGGTCCTCTCAGAGCTCGGCCTGGATTCCCTGACCTGGAAGACTGATATCTCCTCCAGCCTCCAATTAATATTCCAGAACCATCGACCAATCAGTACTCATAGATCAACTGCTGGAGATGACTGCAGCACTGAGTCCTGTTATAACTCTATATAACATTAAAATAACAGTATATAATATTTTATAACATTAGAGTAACTGTATAGAACTGTATATAACATTCTATAACTTTAGAGAAACTGTATATCACTCTATATAATATTATAGTAACTGTATATCACTGTATATACTATCACTGTGTATATATATATATATAACATTATATAACATTAGAGTAACTGTATATCACTGTATATAACATTATATAACATTAGAGGAACTGTATATTACTGTATATAACATTTTATGACATTAGGATAACTGTATATAACATGATATAACATTACAATAAACATAAATAAACATAAAGTCAGTGGTCAGTGTGTCTACCTGTAATTAACCCTATACAACATTAGACTAACTGTATATAATATTATATAACAGAGTAACTGTATATCAGTGTATATAACATTATATAACATTAGAGTAACTGTATAGAACTGTATATAACATTACAACACCTTTATATAACAGTCTAATAACTGTATGTAACATTATATAACATGACACTAACTGTATATCATTGTATATAATATTATGTATAATTAGAGTAACTGTATATAATTCTTTACAACATTATATAACATTACAATAAACCCAAATAAACATAAAGTCAGTGGTCAGTGAGAGTGTCTACCTGAAATTAACTCTATATAACATTAGAGCATGTATATAACATAATATAACAGGAGAGGAAGTGTATAGAACTGTATATAACATTATATAACTTTAGAGGAACTGTATAGAACTGTATGTAAAATTATATACCAATATATAACATTTGAATAACTGTATATAGCATTATATGACATAAAGGATATAAAGGATAACTGTATATATATATATATATATATATATATATATATATATATATATATATATATATATATATATAAACAGCTAAATGACGGCTATGCTAATAGCATGAGGACACTGAGCACATTCTAGTGATTCTTTGTCCAATTTTATATTTTAAAAATAAACCAATAAGAATGAATTTATTAGGAATATAAGGAATAAGATCAAATATACAGAAAAACTAACTTAATTTTGGTCTTCCCATGATCTTCAGAAGAACCAGCTGATGATGTCACTTCCTGTTCTAGGCGTGACTTCCTGTTGTAGAATGTTCCACATGTTTCAGATGATCAGGGTAATGTGTTACGGTAACAGGGCTGAGTGAAACCACAACACAGGGACACAACTAAAATGTGTCTTTTTTTTTAATAGTATGGATTTAATATGAAAAAATATATTTTTTTTAAAGCATAGGTGGATAGTTTTGGATTTGGAGTCACACAACAATGCAAAAAAAATATATATATATAGATTTTAATAATTATATTTCTTGGTATTATTTCAGTTTATAGCTAGAGAGTGGGGTAGCATGTAACAAATGCTATTTTTATTAATGTTTTTAATTAGATATCTTGCTTTTAAAATTAGGTCATTGTACGAGACACTATGCTTAATAATAACATGTATTTTAAAGTTATTTTCTGTGCACATTTATATATGTAATTTCCTGGCGACATAACATATATAAATGGCACCTATTCGCTGTCTCTGCGTTCTGCATTATGTATTCTGATGTTTTAGAGTCTGAACATGGAATAAAGTATAAAAACGTACGCAGCTGCTGAGAGTGGAGCAGCTTTAATGAAAGTGACACTGGTGATCTCCACCGTGCTTTACGTTCCGACCGCACGCTCAGAATGAACTACAACAGCCTGTCTGAGTGTGAAATTAATTTCACACTGCTGAATACGGAGCTACCGCCTCACATTTCACCAGCCCAGCCATACGTGACCGGCGGCGTATACCCAACACACTGAAAGAGCCGTAGCAGCTGTCTGATATCTTACATATACAGGAAGAGAACTGTAACGAATACCAGTAAGTACTATCAATCTCGACAGCCAATCAGATGCTGTGCTTTCTAATAATAGATTCCTGTAATCTAGGAATTTAGAAATGCACAATTAAAACCAATGCCCAAATAAGTAAAATAATAAAGTGTACAAATGAAGAAAATTACATTTGTAAGATGCTGCAAGATCTCAAAGAACCTCATGTAACTTCTAAGCAACTAAAGGCCTCTTCCATAATATTGGCTAAGGTTATAATGTTCATGAGTCTTTACAAAAAGAAACCAAAAGACTGTTGGATATAGAAGACTGTTTTGTGTGGACAGAAGAACCATAAACATATTGGTTTTAAATGGAAATCATCATGTTCGGATATGAAAACGCCACATTCCAACATAGGACCCCTTCTAAGAATCCCTTCTAAGGAACATGGTGGTGGGAGTATCATGGTTAGGTCTGTTTAGGATGACTTGCCTTCATTAATGAAACCATGAATTCTGATTTATATCACATTTTGTAATTCTAAAGGAAAATGTCAGGACATCTGTCCATGAACTCAATCTCAAGAGAACGTGGGTCACGCAGCAGGACGATGACCCTAAGCATTCAAGTCGTTCTACAAAATAATGGTTCAAGAAGAGTACAGTTTAAAACAATAAGCAGATTTCTTAAAATAACCAATCACAGTCTCAAAATGAGTAAAGTAAGACTTAAATCTAGACAAAATTCCTTATTTTGTGGGTTAAATTTATACAGAAAAATCTGAATAACTGGATTCGTGACTTTTTGTGCTTATTTTGAGTTTAAATTACTTTTCAACGAGTTAAGAATTCTAAATAAGACTGAATTAGACTATTATTCCCAAAATTAGTAAAGCAATCTTACACAAAACAATGCTTATTAAGTCAAAAATTCTTATCAGAGAAAAACATAAAATTTATTGCCTTGAAATCATATCATTTCACTTGCTAAGATTGATTTTTTTTGCAGTGCAGAGACCTGCTGAATTAGAGGTGAAACATGGCGACACCCCTGTTCCTTACTAGTGTCGCATAATGCGCCTAATAATCTGGTGTAGCTTTTATTATAGTGCGAAAAATACGGTATATTTGTCACCAAACTCTCGTTTTAACATTAGTCCTCTCACTGCAGAGGCAGAGCGAGAGAGTCTCCACTGACTCAGAGTCAGAGTTCAGATCTGCCGAGTGAATCCCGGTGCAGATAAACACGCTATTAACCCAACGCAGCGCTGCAGCTCCTGGCGGTTGGCGTCGGCAATGGTGGCTAATGCTGTCATTATGTCATTACCGGAGTGTTATTACTTCACTGGAGCTGGAGCGAGGCGCAGTACCGCCGGCTCAGAGGCGTAATGCTCAGTAATACACCCAGCCTCCGTCCTCCGAGGGCCCATTTACCGCAAGAACAATCCGATCGGCTCCAAAATTTCCTCGGGTTGACTCACAGTGATGTTCTGATGCTGTTCTGAGGTTCCATTCCAGCGTACTCTATTCTTTATTCTCTTATAATGATTGGGGTCAGTGGTCAGTGAGAGTCATTACCTGTAATTCCTATAACTCTTTATAACAACAAATTCAATAAATTAGTAGTTGTTCCAATACTTCCAATATCATCCATGTAATATACAGCTCTGAAAAAAAAAATGAGAGCACTTAAAAACGATGAGTTTCTTTAATTTTACCAAATTGAAAACCTCTGGAATATAATCAAGAGGAAGATGGATGATCACAATTTTGAATTTTTGGACCAGGAGTATAAGGCATATAAAGTTATCCAAAAGCAGTGTGTAAGACTGGTGGAGGAGAACATGATGCCAAGAAAATGCATTAAAAAAACTGTGATTAAAAACCATCAGGTTTATTCCACCAAATATTGATTATTTCTGATCTCTTAAAACAACTTTATGAATATGAACTTGTTTTCTTTATTGCATTATTTGAGGTCTAAAAGCTCTGGAATTTGCAGTTATTTGTCTGTAGTTTATAGAATAAAACAACAACATTCATTTTACTCAAACATAAACCTATAAAAAGCAAAACTAAAGAAACTAAAGTGCTCTCTTCATTTTTTACAGAGCTGCATATATATATATATATATATATATATATATATATATATATATATATACATATCTTATTCTCTACAGCTCTTTCTCTCTCTTTCTCTGTGTACAACTCTCTCTATGTCTTTATCTCTCTCTAATTTTTTTTCTACCTCTATATATAACTCTCTCTCTCTCTCTCTTTCTCCTGATTGGTTGTGTGAGTAAGGGGCGGGGTCAGTGCGGTCGCAGGTGAGGAAATCACTCTGAATAGAAGGAAGCTGTAAACAAGTCTCATTAGCATTTATATCACTCTTCTCTCTGAAGATGATGGAGATGATTATGATGATGATGATGATGATGATGATGATGATGATAACAGAGCTAATGCTGAGATTAATAACAGACTGAGGAGGAAAACTGATAAAAAAACGTAGGAAATAATGAAAACGATATGAGGAAGATGACAATAAAGATAAAGAAAACAGAGGCAGAGATAATGATGTCAGAGTTCTGCTGATCAGCCCACACTGATGAAGATGATCAACATGACGTAATGTTGAAGATGATGATGATGATGATGATGATGATGATGATAGTGATTGAGATGGTGAGGAGAATTGTAATGAGGATGCCGATGATGATTATTAGGAAGATAAGGGTCATTGTGATGATAAAGGTAATGACCAAGATAAAGATGATTTAGGATAAAGATAAAGATTATAATGATGATACAGATTGTAAAGTTGTGATGAAGATGATGATAAAGGTGATTATAAGGATTGTGATGGTAATGATAAAGTTGAAGATTATTAATGTGTTAAGGATAATGATGAGGTAAGGATTGTGATGGTAATGATAAAGTTGATGAATATTAAAATGATGAGGATAAAGATAAAGATAATGTCTAAGTGGATTATAATGGTGATAGTAATGAACAAGATAAAGTTGATTATTAATATGATGAGGATAATGATGAGGTTAGGATGAAGATAATGTGTAAGATGATTATGATGATGATGATGATGATGATGATGATGATGAAAATTATAATACTAAGGATTGTGATAATGATGGTTAAGATGATAAGAAGTTTTATGATGATAATGTTAAAGTTGATGAATATTAAAATTATGATAATAAAGATAAGGTCTAAGAACCTTATTCTTTAAAAACATAATTATAATTAAGATAACAAGATAATTATGATTTTGTGATGCTGCTGCTGCTGATGATTATAAGATGATTAGATAAAGATAATGTCTAAGATGTTTATGAAGGTGATGATAATGAACAAGATAATTATGAGACTGTGATGATGATGATTACACTGCTAATAGAGAGAAGCATTGTGATGGTAATGTTAAAGTTGAATATTAAAATGATGAGCATAATGATGAAGATAAAGCCTAAGATGATTATGATGTTGATGCTCTTTAACAAAATAATTATTACGGCTGTGATGATGGTGATGATGAGGAAGATTATAATACTAAGGATTGTGATAATGATGGTTAAGATGATGAGAAGGATTACGATGATAATGTTAAAGTTGATGAATATTAAAATCATGATAATGGAGAGAAAGTCTAAGAACCTTATTCTCTAAAAACATACCCATAATTAAGATAACAAGATAATTATGAGGCTGTGAAGCTGCTGCTGATGATTATAAGATGATTTGATGAAGATAATGTCTAAGATGCTTATGAAGGTGATGATAATGAACAAGATAATCATGAGGTTGTGATGATTAGACCGCTAATAGAGATAGTGATAGTGATGGTTAAGATGCAGAGAAGCATTGTGATGGTAATGTTGAAGTTGAATATTAAAATGATGAGGATAATGATGAAGATAATGTCTAAGATGATTATGATGGTAATGAACAAGATATTAAGGAGCTTGTTATGATGATTTCAATGATGATAAGTACAGAGATGATGATGGTTAAGGTGAAGAGAAGGATTGTGATGATAATGATGAAGTTGATAACTATTAAAAAGATTAAGATAATGTCTACGATGATTATGATCGTGATGGACAATATAATTATGAGATTGTGATGAGGACAGAGGTGGAAAGTAATGAATTACATTTACTCACGTTACTGTAATTGAGTAGTTTTTTATTAATTTGTAATTTTACAAAAAAATTAAAAAAAGTACATTTTGACACAAGTAATTTACTGCACTACATTGGAATACTCCCTGTTACTGTAAATAATTAAATGCTGGGGGGGGGGGGGGGGGGGGCGGTAATTTTCTGAATAAAAAAAAAAATAGTTTTGTTCTCCATGGCAGCACAGCTGAACGTTTCCCAGCAGTGTTTATTATATTATACAGTTAGCAGGAGAGACGCTGTGTGAATCAGCTGTGCTTGGGGGAACCGGTGTTCTGTCGATTTATGCTACCTATTGATATGTGCTTCTTTAAGGCACTGCGGATGCGCCCACCAACAGTTTTTTTTTTTTAATGATTTTATGTTTTTCAAAACATGTAAATAGCAGTTAAAGCACAGCAATGGCAAGTTAAAAATAATAATGAACTGTAAAACTATAAAAATACAGTTTATAGTCACATATATGACCATAACTTTTTTAACAGTAAAGTAAAGAAATAAAATGGATCATAGAAACCTATGCCACTTGTTCTTGAAAATGTTTTATGGGGTGGTCTGAACAAATAATGCCTGAAAGGTCCAAATTATTATTTGGAATAATAATTCATTAAAAAGATTTAATTTATGATTTGTACTTTTTTACATCAAATAATTAAAAGTAACTATGTAACTTTTACTCAAAGTACATTTTAAATTGAGTACTTTTTTACTTTTACTCAAGTAGATTTTTAGATGGGTACTTTTACTTTTACTTGAGTAGAATGTTAGCAAAGTAAAGGTACTTTTACTTTTAATTACAATTTTTCAGTACTTTTTCCACCTCTGAATGAGGATGATAATGAGGATGATTACAATAATGATAAGAATAGTGTTATGGATGGTTAAGTTGAAGAAAAGGATTGTAACAGTAATGGTAGTGTTCACGACTATTCATATGAATAGGATAATGATGAGGTAATGATGAAGATAATGTCTAAGATGTTTATGAAGGTGATGATAATGAACAAGATAATTATGAGGCTGATGATAAAGATGGTGATAATAAGGGTTAAGATAAAGAGAAGGATTGTGATTATTAATCATTATTAATATGATAAGGATAATAGTAAAGATGATGTCTAAGATCATTATAATTAAGATGATAAGAGACAATGATAATGATGATTAAACTGATGATAAGGATAGTAACAATAATGGTTAACATGAAGAGAAGGATTATGATGGTAATTATAAAGTTATTGAATATTAAAATGATTAGGATAATGATAAAGATAATGTCCAATTATGATTAGGATGTTGATAGTAACAAACAAGATAATTATGAGATTGTAATGATTATGGTGATGACTATAAAGATGATAGGTATTAAGAAAAGAATTGTGATTGTAATAATTAATAATAATGATAATGTCTAAGATGATGATAATGATGGTGATGGTAATGACCAGTATAATAAGATTGATTCAAAAGATGAGGTTTGCGATGGTGATGATAAAGTTGATGATGATGATGATGATGATAAGATAATGAGGATGACGATGATAATGACCAGTATATAGATGAATAAGATGATAATGACATATGATATAAAGTAATGAGAATTGTGAAGGAAACGATGAAAATATTCATTATTGCTATTGAGGTGGACAGTATAAATAAAATGATGAGCACCACAGTGATAGTAACGATGAAGATTCACACACACACACACACACACACTTCACACGCTCTGTGTATTAAAGTGTATTTATATCAGCAGCCTATAAAAAGACAGAAGAGACAGTGGAGCGCGGATCCTCAAACAGCGGCTAATGAAAGAGTTGTTGTGACAGAAAATGCTAATTCTGCTGTCAGAACTCGTCACTTTTTTTCATTTATTTATTTATATATTTATTTATATATTTATTGTTGATCAGTGCTCTGCGTAACCCTCACACATCACAGTCATTAGCGCTGATAATGGAGTCCTGCTGTAATTCTGTATCAATTATTTCCTAATGAAATTTTACATGATCGCTGTTTTTACAGAAATAAGCAGATAAAGGTCAGGAGTTCAAACTCAGGCCTGAAACAGTATAAACTAGAGGTGGGCGGATCGATCCAAATATCGATAATATCGATACCAACGCTGGTATTGGTATTGAGCAGTACTCGTGTAAAAATATCGATATTCAAGCTTTTTTCTCTGCCGCACGCACTGACTGCTTCGCACGAGATTCACCACAGTCTACTCTCTGGTCTCTTGCGTCACGTGGCTCAGCCTGGCCCCGCCCACTCAGCGCTCTCCATGAGTTGACACGAATCTACCTCAGGAGATTTGTGTTGAGTGATATTTTTTTACACTCTGTTAATTTAAGAAAAAAACTGAAAGAACTGCACTGAAAGAAAGACAATTCCTTTTTTTTAGAAAAGATATCTAGAATTAGAAAAGATGTCTAGTGAGGGTAGAATTTTTATTTCATTTTTTAAAAGACATATATTTTCCTAATGTTAAGGCAAACATTGTTTTGTTACTGTTCCATTGTTTCTAAACAAAAAATGTTGATTGTGATAAAGTATTTTGCTATCACTTACAATGTTTGGCAAAATTATATCCTGGATTTTTGGATCATTTGCATGTACAAAGCTTAAATATTAAAAAGTATCGGTATCAGTATCGATATCGGCAATACTGGCTCTGCATTTACTTGGTATTGGATCGATACCAAAATTCCCGGTATCGCCCACCTCTAGTATAAACCAATCACACCTGCCTGTTTCTACACCCATTATCTGTTTTATCAGCTCCAATCATCATAGAGGACATCCTGTCCTGTAGACAGTGTCCTGTAGACAATGCCCTGTGAAACAGGGTCCTGTGGGCAGCATCCTTTAGGCAGTGTCCTGTGTAACAGTGTCTTATAGTGTCTTATAGAGTCCTGTGGGCAGTGTCCTGTAGAATAGCATCCTGTAAGCAGCGTCCTTTAGACAATGTCCAATGGGAAGTGTCTACTGGGCCACATCCTGTAGAACAGCATCCTGTAGACAGTGTCCTTTAGGCAATGTCCAATGGGAAGTGTCTTGTGGGCAGTGTCCTGTAGAACAGCATCCTGTAGGCAGTGTCCTTTAGGCAATCGGCAGTGTCCTGTAGAACAGCATCCTGTAGGCAGTGTCCTTTAGGCAATGGGCAGTGTCCTGTAGAACAGCATCCCTTAGGCAGTGTCCTGTGAAACAGTGTCTTATAGGCAGAGTCCTGTAGGCAGTGTCCTGTGAAACATTTCTCTGTAGGCAGTGTCCTGTAGGCAGTGACCTTTAGGCAATGTCCAATGGGAAGTGTCTTGGTAAGTGTCCTGTAGGCAGTGTACTGTGAGAAGCAGCCTGAGGGCAATGTCCTGTGGGCCTAGAGTCAAGAAATAAAGTATTAGGTAAATGAAGGTCTAATCATAGAACAGTGACCTGTAGGCAGAGTCCTGTGAAACAGTGTCCTGTAGAACAGCATCCTGTAGGCAGTGTCCTTTAGGCAATGTCCAATTGGAAGTGTCTTGTGGGCAGTGTCCTGTGTAACAGTGTCCTGTGGAACAGTGACCTGTGGAACAGCGTCCCGTGGGTTTTGACTTGTAGGTAGCATCCTGTCGGCAGTGTCCAGTGAAACAGCATCCTATAAATGTGGTAAATTATACCACATTTAATTCAGACCCTGCAATGTGTGAAGGTTCAATTAGCAGGGTAAGAGCACAGTTCTGCTCAAAGTATTGCAATGCACACAACATTATGGGTGACATACCAGAGTTCAAAAGAGGACAAATTGTTGGTGCACGTCTTGCTGGAGCATCTGTGACCAAGACAGCAAGTCTTTGTGATGCATCAAGAGCCATGTATCCAGGGTAATACCAGCATACCACCAAGAAGGACCAACCACATCCAACAGGATTAACTGTGGACGCTGTAAGAGGAAGCTGTCTGAAAGGGATGTTCAGGTGCTAACCCGGATTGTATCCAAAAAACATAAAACCACGGCTGATCAAATCACGGCAGAATTCAATGTGCACCTCAACTCTCCTGTTTCCACCAGAACTGTCCGTCACCACAATAAATTATTGTGCTCTAAAACCAGGTGTTTCAGTTTCATTCTCCAACCCCTGACGTATGTATATATACACAGTATGGTGATGATGTACCAGTGGTTTTCCTGAAGGTTCCCTGAGGAACTCCTCTGTTTATGGATGCAGGGAGGCTAGTTCTGGTCGGTTGCATCATTCTGGAGAACCGTCTCCACACCTTTTTATATCAGACCGCCCGGCAGGCATCACGTCTCTATTTATACACTACAGTGTGATGAATTTAACAGGATTCCGAGTGTGTTTCCGTTATTCTCGTCTCCTCGTCTTCTGAAAACCTGAACCTGAAGTCCAGTCTCGCCGGTTCAGTCTGGCCTCTTTCTGTCCTGACGAGTGGAGACAGCGCACTCGTCCTCCTCTGTCTCCTCTTCATCCTCCTCCGCACTTCCCTTTCTCCTGCCGTTCCCCGAGAGTCTGAAGCCATGACTCACTCTCATCTCTCCCCGAGGACCAATCCAGACGAGCCCCAAACCTTCAGAACCTGAATGATGAGCAAAATTTACTTAAAAAAAATTGCAACTTCCTGCATTCGCTTTTTTTAAAGTAAATTTAATTTCTGATAAATTTAAGTAACTTCAACTCGGTTTTTAGACTTAAATGTTACACAGAGTAAATAAGTGAACTGAACTTCAGTCAATCCTTTCTTTTAGTAAATTTTACTTCATTTATTTTTACTGAATCAATCCTTTCTTTTAGTAAACTTTATTTAATTTCTGCAGACAATATTACAATTGCTTAATTTTTACAATATTATTATATATAATTTTAGTTAAAAAACTCATTCCATATTTACATAATCTCAATGGTTTATTTTGTAAACAGATCAAGTCTCACTGTCTCAACACATGGATGTTTTTAGTTTACTAGTATAAAGAATGTATTACATGCCATACATGTGTTGAGACAGTGTAATATGTGTGTTTTAACTAAATCTATTTAAATATCAGGAATTATAACATATTATGTATTATAAATTATTTGAATAATATTGTATACATTAAGTAATTGTAATTAGGTAATATTGTCTGCAGAAATGAAGTAAAGTTTACTAAAGGAAAGGATTGATTCAGTAAAAATAAATTATGTAAAGTTTACTAAAAGAAAGGATTGATTCAGTAAAAATAAATGAAGTAAAGTTTACTAAAAGAAAGGATTGATTCAGTAAAAATAAATGAAGTAAAGTTTACTAAAAGAAAGGATTGATTCAGTAAAAATAAATGAAGTAAAGTTTACTAAAAGAAAGGATTGATTCAGTAAAAATAAATGAAGTAAAGTTTACTAAAAGAAAGGATTGATTCAGTAAAAATAAATGAAGTAAAGTTTACTAAAAGAAAGGATTGATTCAGTAAAAATAAATGAAGTAAAGTTTACTAAAAGAAAGGATTGATTCAGTAAAAATAAATGAAGTAAAGTTTACTAAAAGAAAGGATTGATTCAGTAAAAATAAATGAAGTAAAGTTTACTAAAAGAAAGGATTGATTCAGTAAAAATAAATGAAGTAAAGTTTACTAAAAGAAAGGATTGACTGAAGTTCAGTTCTCTTATTTACTCTGTGTAACATTTAAGTCTCGAAACCGAGTTGAAGTTACTTAAATTTATCTGAAATTAAATTTACTTAAAAATAGCAAGTAAATTTTACATTTTAAGAAAATTTTATGCATATTTTTTTTTTAGTGTAGAGTTACAGAGGAGAGAAATCTGATTACCCACACAAACATCTGCCTGTAGCCATCTGAGTCTCTGTTAGGCAGGACTCTTATCGTACTGATGTATAATAATAATAATAGAGTTATGGGTTATTATATCTGTATTACACACTGTTCTTATACTTCCCCCCCCCCCCCATTCCTGTACTGTGAATATATTAAGAGAGAGGAGTCCTCCGGGAGAAATATATGTGGGTGTAGTTATCTGTAATAATAACACACAACGTTCACTAAGAACACAATCAGAGAGTATTAATGTCGTGTTGGATGAGTTATTGTTGCACAACCATCATATCGATCAATAAATCCATACATTATTACAGCCTGGGCTGATGCTGTACACTACTGTCCATCACAGTGCTGTACTGAGATCAGCACCACGGACAGCGCCCAACACACCAACCAATTAATCAACCAATAAATCAATCCCTCTATCAATAAAGACCATGTTAAAGTTTGAAGCATTATTGTAAGAAAAACTTTGTGTAGGACTAATATAAACATTTACACATTTATAGGTTTGCTCTACACCAAATAAACCACTTAATAACACACTTAGAAGTCATGTGAAACAGCTTATCAGACTGATGTATAATTAATAGTGCTGGGCGATTTTTTTACGATTACTTCGGTTAATTCAAATTACAGTTTTAATGCGATTTCCAAATGGAGTAATCACCATTTTACATACAGACATTTTATCGTTTTAATCTAAAATATCCAAAAATGCTAGTCATTTCTGAAGTGTTTATCCGTCTTATCTTGGTTACCGGCGCCTCCCACAGACTAACCCACGCAAATTTACTAAACATTCTGTTCAGAGGACTGAGCTCGTACCCGAAAAACAGTTCCAGCACTGTTTCAGCACTTTCCACACCCGGTGAGATAAAGTATATATTTATTAAATAAATTATGTTGTTTCTAAAAACTGCAGAGTCATCGCTCTCCAGTGAGGATTTGTGATTAATTGTAAAAAAAAAAATCTCTCCTTAAAAGTTTCTTCTGTGACACGTTTAGTAAAACCAAAGCATCTGTATACCAAAGAGATTATATATATAGAAAAAATATATATATTTTTAATACACATTTTTTTTACCTGTAAATCTAGTTTTGAACCATTTCATTCTTTTATCTGTAGTTTGATTATCAGTAGGGGGAAAAAAACTATTATAATCGAAAATCAGATTTTTTTTTTTTTTAGGCCAAACTCGCCAAGGACTAATAATTAATAATAAAACGTAATGTCTGTATTATACATTGTTGTTGTGTCTCCTAGAAACCACGTAGAACACCATATCAACCATTTAACACCACACTTAAAAAATATGTGAAAACAGCTTTAGAGGTTAGTATATGTCTGTATTAGACACTGGTGTTGTGTCTCCTAGAAACCGCGTAGAAAACCACATCAACAACTTAACAAAACATAAGCAGAGTGGAACACCATATCAACCACTTAGCAGCACACTTAAAAACCAAGAGGAACCGCATATTAACCAAGTAACAACATTTAGAAACAAAAAAAACACATGGAACACCATGTCAACAACTTGACAAAAACCTAAAAGCCATTTGTAACACCATATGAACCACTTAACGACACACTTAGAAACCGAAAATCCATTTCAAACACCATATTAACCACTCCTGAGCAACCACAACTCTCTTATTGTACGCTACTGTCTATCAATCAGTTTACAGGACCATCAGCAATCAATTAATCAGTCATTGCAAGGATTTATTGAAAATTGGTAAATTTGCGGTGTAAGATGTCTAATTATCAGTGGTGGAACAGTATATATGTTATGTGTCAGCAGTTCTACAGGTAGAACTAATTCTAGGCATCTTAAAGCAGCCTTGTACTGGGATCAGTACCACGGAGAGCAACCAATCACTACAGACCTAATTAGAATTCTACACTGTTGTTTGCATGTGCTTTTTCTTTTTAGTGAAAACAGATACCTTTACGTTTGTGCTGTTTTTGCTATTTTTGAACATCAAAAAAAAAAAAAAACAGAAAATACAGATATTTAGTCTTTACTAGCCATCTTTTATACCATAGCAACCACTTAAAAAAAGGATAGCAAGAAACTAGCCATCTTACTATAGCAACTTCTTAGCAGCAGTAATAGCAATCACTTTGATAAGTACAGTTACCAAAGCAACTAACAAGAATACCACATAAACTGTGTGGCAACTCCCTAGCTACCACTAACTTGGGAATAGCATAATATACACCCTCTATTTTTCAGTTTTGCAATAAACTAGTGACTAATGTAAGTATACTGTGTAATGATACATGTAGTAAGGTACTTGTAGGTGGTGTTCCTTTAACCTACGAGTGTAGAGCAGGATCTACAGGCCCAGCTGTAGCAGCATCTGTATGTAGATGTTCTGCAGGAAGCTGCATGGTGGTGTGTTTGGAAAGTGTGTGGTAATAAAACAGGGGGCTGATTTTAAAATAGAGCATGTTTAACTACTGCACACTCCACAGTGCAGAATTAATGATCACTCACATCACCCCTGAGACTCTCTCTCTCACACACACACACACACACACTCACTCTGATATAAACACATTTTTTATACCAACACTACTATTAACAGCAACAGCACTGCAAACACACACACACACTACACTGCAGAGAGTGGAAGCACAAGTGTTTCCAATAAAGTGGCCGCAGTGGGTAGAAACACATGGCTGGTAAGTGTTTCTGATAAAGTGGCCACTGTCATTTAAAGCATATGGTCAGACTGTATTTTCAATAAAGTGGCCACATAAGTGGAAGCACAAGGTAGTTGGGTGTCCCCTGAAAAAATGACCATTGAGAAAGTAGGTGTTTCTAATAAAGTGGCCACAGCACAAGGTTGGTAGATGTTTCCGATAAAGTGGCCACAGAGAGTGGAAGCACAAGGTAGGTTGGTAGGTGTTTCCAATAAAGTGGCCATTGAGAAAAGTAAGTAAGTGTTTCTATAAAAAGTGGCCACAGTCAGTTAAAGCATATGGTTTTGGTAGGTGTTTCCAATAAAGTGGCAACAGTAAGTGGAAGCACAAGGTTTTGGTAGGTGTTTCCAGTAAAGTGACCATTGAGTAAGTAGGTGTTTCTAATAAAGTGGCCACAGAGAGTGAAAACACAAATTACTTTGGTGTTTCTAATAAAGTGGCCACAGTCACTTAAAGCATATGGTTTTGGTAAGTGTTTCCAATAAAGTGGACACAGAGAGTGGAAGTGCAAGGTAAGTATGTGTTTCCAATAAAGTGGCCATGGTCAGCTATAGCATATGGTTGTATTGTGTTTCCAGTAAAGTGGCCACAGTGAGTGGAAGCACAAGTTAAGTAGGTGTTTCCAATAAAGTGGCCACATTGAGTCAGTGGGTGTTTCTAAGAAAGTGGCCACAGCGAGTAAATAGGTGTTTCTAATAAAGTGGCCACAGTCAGTTAAAGCATATGGTTGGAATGTGAAAGCACAGGGTAAGTAGGTGTTTCCAATAAAGTGGCCATTGAATAAGTAGGTGTTTCTGATAAAGTAGCCACAGTCAGTGGAAGCTCAAGGTTTAGGTAGGTGTTTCTAATAAAGTGGCCAGAGCAAGTAAATTGATGTTTCTAATAAAGTGGCCACAGTGAAAGCAGTTATAAGTAGATGGCACACGCCCTCATAACTAAAAGTGCGGTGCCAGTTTATGCTAATGAGGCCGTGGCACAGGCTTTTACCCTCAGCGCCGACTTCTCCATCTGGATTCTGTAAATATAATAAAGTGCAGTTTTATTAAACTATAAAAGAAAAGAAACACAGTAAAAAAAAGCTTCTGAACATCAGAGATCTTCAGTTTGCCCTTCCACTATTTATTTATTATTTACTTTTTATTTATTATTTATTTATCATGTATCTGCAGAGAGAAAAGTAGGAGCTCTTAACATTATGGTTATCTTCACCAGGATTATCTTCATTATCATTATTATCTTCATTATCACTGCTGTATTTTTAAACATCATTATCATTAAAATGATAATAGATGATATTCTCTATCATTATTATTGTTCAGTCATTATCACCATTATTACCATTACCATCATCATCTTCCATTAACATTAGCACTGTCACTGTCCTTGTGATCATCACCATTGTCTTCATCCTTGTGAAATAAAGTGAGAGCTTAATAATGTATCATCATTATCATTATTGTCATTATTTTATTGTGACTGTTACTATCCTGATATGATCATTACATCATCATAATTATCAACATATCATTGTCAATATTAGCAGCATCACTCGTATGGTTATTGTCATTGTTATAATTACCAATATCACTATATCATCAATTTATATATATAGTGTCATCATTATCATCACCAGCATCATTATCAGAAGTATCATCAATGTCATCATTTACATTATTGTCATCATTATCATTATCATCATAAGTATTGTCATCATTATCATTGTGGTATGTACTGGCATCATTATTGTTATTATCAATGTGTAGGTGTGTAGTTCTGTCGGTGTGTAGTTGTGTAGGTGTGTAATTGTGTAGGTGTGTAGTTGTGTAGGTGTGTAGTTGTGTAGGTGTGTAGTTGTGCAGGTGTGTAGTTGTGCAGGTGTGTAGTTGTGTAGGTGTGTAGTTGTGCAGGTGTGTAGTTGTGTAGGTGTGTAGTTGTGTAGGTGTGTAGTTGTGTAGGTGTGTAGTTGTGTAGGTGTGTAGTTGTGCAGGTGTGTAGTTGTGCAGGTGTGTAGTTGTGCAGGTGTGTAGTTGTGCAGGTGTGTAGTTGTGTAGGTGTGTAGTTGTGCAGGTGTGTAATTGTGTAGGTGTGTAGTTGTGCAGGTGTGTAGTTGTGTAGGTGTGTAATTGTGTAGGTGTGTAGTTGTTTAGGTGTGAAGTTGTGTAGGTGTGAGGTGTGTAGATGTGTAGTTGTGTAGGTGTGTAGTTGTGTAGGTGTGTAGTTGTGTAGGTGTGTAGTTGTGCAGGTGTGTAGTTGTGTAGGTGTGTAGTTGTGCAGGTGTGTAGTTGTGTAGGTGTGTAGTTGTGTAGGTGTGTAATTGTGTAGGTGTGTAGTTGTGTAGGTGTGTAGTTGTGCAGGTGCAGGGGCGTAGCAGCAAATTCTGGGCCCTGTACACCCTCATTGTTAATGGGCCCCTATCCATGCCAGTAAACAAAGGAAAGTGAGCAAAAAAAAAATCAGGATTTTCATGGGCCCCTCTCCCTACTAGGGCCCTGGGTAGTCAGGTCCACTTTTCCCCCCACTACCACGCCCATGTGCAGGTGTGTAGTTGTGTAGTTGTGTAGTTGTGTAGGTGTGTAGTTGTGCAGGTGTGTAGTTGTGCAGGTGTGTAGTTGTGTAGGTGTGTAGTTGTTTAGGTGTGAAGTTGTGTAGGTGTGAGGTGTGTAGATGTGTAGTTGTGTATGTGTGTAGAGATGAGAGATGCTAAGGAGTCATGTGTAGCTGTGTAGGTGTGTAATTGTGTAGGTGTGTAATTGTGTAGGTGTGTAGTTGTGTAGGTGTGTAGTTGTGTAGGTGTGTAGTTGTGCAGGTGTGTAGTTGTGCAGGTGTGTAGTTGTGTAGGTGTGTAGTTGTGTAGGTGTGTAGTTGTGCAGGTGTGTAGTTGTGCAGGTGTGTAGTTGTGCAGGTGTGTAGTTGTGCAGGTGTGTAGTTGTGTAGTTGTGCAGTTGTGTAGTTGTGTACGTGTGTAGTTGTGTAGATGTGTAGGTTGTGTAGTTGTATAGTTGTGTAGTTGTGCAGTTGTATAGTTGTGTAGTGATGAGAGATGCTGAGGAGTCGTGAGCAGGTTTCTGATTGGACAGTGATTGTGAATCCTCACACTGACCTGCATCAATCTCACACTCTAACTGGAGCTTTATGAAGCGGAAAAGCACTCACCACCAACTCACCATCAGCTCAGACTGTGTGTGTGTGTGTGTGGGGAGTGTGTGTGTGTGTGTGTGTAGGGAGTGTGTGTGTGTGTGTGTGAGTGTAGGGAGTGTGTGTGTGTGTGTGGGGAGTGTGTGTGTGTGTGTGTGTGTGTGTGGGGAGTGTGTGTGTGGGGAGTGTGTGTGTGTGTGTGTGTGTGTACAGAGTGTGTGTGTGTGTGTGTGTTTGTGAGGCATGGACAATCAGTGTCTTCACAGCTGAGCTGATATAACCACTATTATAGACATGAAGCTTTCAGAGTGATGATGCTGGAGGCTGTGATTCCTTCAGGAAGAAGATCAGATCAGATTAGTTTAGTTTAGATCAGATTAGATTAGATTACACCAGCTCTGATCTCCAGCTTCTCACACTCTCAATTTTACACTAACATACATCCTGCAACACAGATTAATACTAACAGTTGGAATTATTTAGCAAACAAAACCGTTTTAAACAAACCAGAATATGTTTTTTTTTTTACTTTATTTTTTTGGCCCGCCACCACCCCCCTTTCTTTCGGAGGACTATTAATACTTTATTGTACTTTGTACTTTATAGTAAAGGTTTACAGGGATTGCAGGGATTTGGGAGTAAGATACAGGGGTGCTGGGGGAGGTAGAAAGGGGTATAATTTGGGGGAAATGAGATAAAAGGGGAAAAAGGAATAAAAAAGAAGATGGAAAGCAAGAGTAATAGAGAAAAGAAGAAAGAAAAAAGTATATATATATATATATATATTTGTATGTTTGGATGACTAAACCAGACAAACCAGAATATGTTTTATACTCTACATTCTTCAAAGAAGGAGAGGTCCAGCGGTCTAAAGTGCTGCCGCTATGTTCGGGAGATAGCTGGTTTGAATCCCGGTCACGCAACTTGCCCTCAGTAGGCAGAAGGCAATCAGTGATGGTTTGGAGAACCATGTCATCTGCTGACAACTTTTTATGGAGATGCGATGGGATTTCATTTTCCAGCAAGACTTTGCACACTGCCGACAGTACAGCCAAAAGTACCAATTGGTCTTATATAATATTCTGATTTTCTGAGACACAATGGATCTCTGCTGCTCCTCCAGAGTGACCATGGGCCTCTTGGCTGCTTCTATAAACCAGTGCTTCTCTCCTTGCTGGATCTGTTAGTTTGGGTTGATGGTTGGCTCACATCTTGGTAGGTGTGTAGAAACAGGTGTAGAATATATATATATATATATATATATATATATATATATATATATATATATATATATATATATATATAAAGGGGGCTGAACGTTTTTGCACATCAAACTCAGATAAAAATCGGATTTTTACAAAAAAATAAAATAAAGAAAACTGTATCATTTTCATTTTACTTCACAATGTGCTGCTTTGTGTTTTAGTTTATCACTCAAAATCTCTATAAAATACATTTCATTTTGTGGTTGTAAGATGATAAAATGTGAAAAAAAGGGGTATGAATACTTTTGCAAGCCACTGTATATAATATTTTAATAGTTAATAGTTTTACATTTTGAACTGAATTACTGAAGAAATAAAGTAACTTTTTTTAATGATGTTCTAATTCCTTTTTGTGATGCAATTGTAGATAAAGTAGCTCAATATATTTTGTTGAAAAATATATTATTAATAATAAGAAGAAGCTAAATAAAGAGAAATTGCATGATACCATGACCCCAATCATTATTATAGTAATGTAACCACTGGATAAAAGCAAATGCATTATAAAAATGATAAAGGATTGATAGTAAAGATGATCAGTGATGTATCAGAGATGAGACTGCTGACTGATCAGTGGTGAATGAAGATGCTACCTGTCTGCAGGTGAGTAAGACAGTAGATGTGGGAGGAGCCTGTGGCTGGGGGATCAGGTCGGGTTCAGAGGAAAAGCTCGATAGCTGGAGAAGATTTGTCTGAACATTTCAATACAGCAGGCGTGATGCAACCCCACCGCAACCCAACCCGGCGCAGCGCCGCATCTCAGAGCCGCGGCTCAGAACCGCGGCCGCGCCGTATTCAGATGGCCTCAGATCTTTAATAGAGCTTTACACGGCCGTGGGAGGTTTCATCACCAGGCCCGTCCGAACCCGCCGGTGCCGCTGACTGTCAGAACCGCCCGGCTGCTTTGTAGTCGCGTTAGCGGCGCCGCGTTACGCAAGCCTGCCGAAAACTTCCGCTACATCAACCCTGCGAGCAGCTCCTCATCTCTGGAGGAGTGGTTGTTGAGGTCCGCCGTGGCTGAGCCGGTTCTAACACCGCCTCGGTTCTGACGCCGGCTGATGTTCCGCAGATACAACAACGCAACGTTACATATTCATCAAATTCCATCTTATTCAATCACGTTTATTATCAAATCACTGACACTTCCCTGCTCTGATAATCTCTACTGTTTTTACAAATATGTTCAACCTGTCCTTAAATCACACTGACGATTTACCTGGAAACACCTCTAAAACTCAAACTCAGAGAACTGCAACAGGAATATAAACCATGCAGAGCTTTTTCTGCTCTACATTTACCTCAGACGTCTCAGGTTAGAGTTGAAAATGATCCGATTTCACCCCTTGGCCCTACCCCTTTCTCTCTGTAATATTTAAGGAGGAATGAAAAAAAAAAAAGCTAATCAAAGCTAATTTCAGGCCTCTGTAGCTGATCAGTGAATGTATGCCATATTTTCTTTTCAGACTATAAGGTGCACTTAAAATCATTTAATGTTTGCAAAAAAACATCAGTGCTCTTTATAATCCGGTGCTTATAATCCGTGAACCTTATCGAAGCTCATCGATTATTTGTTCAGCAGAAAAAATAGCCAGCTCACCCGTTTCCATGGCTTTAGCACACTGTTTATGCTGTTGCTGTTTTGTTCTATACCTGGCAATCCAGAGCATGGAAATTGGACTTGAAGACAGGCGGTGGGTAGATTTGAAGTCTAAACCCCACACATTCTGTAACTAATCTAAGCAACATTCATTTTAAAGGTGTAATTACTGTTAAGATTTTTCCAACACGACATTATACATTAATCTAATCGAAACTTCTTCTATTCAACACATATTCATATTAGAAGTCATACTGTTACATTTAAGCAGAATTCATTCTAAAGGTCTAAGTAATGACATTATTTTCAGCATAAGCATAAGAGTTTGTTTTAAATATCTAATAAATTGATCTAATCTGAAGTATTTGATCTAAATATCTAATTAACCTCTGTAAACATACCTTTCTATCTCCAGATCTGAATGATTCTTCTCCTTTTAATACTAGGTTTTAAAATTTGCTGCTAAATCAGACTTCTGACAAACAAAAAAACATACAAATTGGGACACCATCATCATCAGAAACGTCTAAAACATCTAAAACCTCAGAGCGCTCCATCAGATCCACTTGTCTGCAGATGAAGTGATATTACTTGTCACTAGGTTGGTGCTTATCTCTGCATTTGCGTGATGTTTGTTTACTGAATTCGACCTTTTTAAGTGGGCAGCTGGAGAGATAATGCGGGACGTGCAATCAACAGCCCACCAGCACCAAAAACGCTGATAAACATTTAAATAACTTTACTTTTACATTTAATTTCATGTGCATCTCTAAAAAAGAACAAAAAAGGTGGATATTAGCATATTCCCATGCTGTCAAACCTCTCTCTGTGCTTTTTATTCAACAACATGCTATAAAACACAAACAGTAATGATGCAATAAATCAACATCTAAGCAACGTTTATTCACAAATAGCCTAAAAACATCAACACCCAGGTTATACCATTTCATCACACATTTCATGCAACAATATCTAGATAACAAATTATGTAGCACTGGCAGCAACATTTAGGCAATGCTTATTAAAATTTAGAACACACTCAGCAACATCTAAACAACAATGTCCACATATTAAGTAACATCTAGGTAATGTTGTATTCAGAACTAACAGCAACATGTAGGTAATTATGCATTCATAATAATACATTCAGTTCACATTTAGCTAACATTAAAGCAATCTATACTCATAACCAGTGCACAGAAAGTAACATCTAACCAATGTTTATTCATATTCGGTACACATACAGCGACATTCTTTTTTCAATATATTCAGCACACATATAGTAGCAGAATCCTTTCTAAATATCTTACAGACATTTATTTATGCTCACCAATTTTTATTATTTATTTTTTTCTTTCTCTAAACGTTCAAACAATGTTTATTCATACGCTACACATACTCTGACGTCTAATCAACATCATTTGTTACTGTTTAAATGTAGAATCTTTTTTCTTTTAAGTATGTACATTAAGCAGAACCTGTTTGAAACATTTAATAAACGTTTTCTCTTTATATTGAGCATTCCTGTATTTACAGGATCATCTGAACAACGTCTGTAAACAGGCTCAGGCCGTCTGTGATTGGCTGGATGGCGGTGGCGCTGGGCCTGGTTGTATCTTGCCGTATCTTCAGGCCGGTGAGTGTAATCAGTGCGTGGGTTGGGCGGCTGCCCATCACCGGAGTTTTAATCACCGCGGGCGCGAGATCGAGCGAGAGCGGGGACGGCGGCGGCGCGAGAGACGTGGCGAGGAAGTGCCGGGCCGGCTACGCTCATCTATGCCGGGGGTTGGTGACAGGCTGGGTAATTACCTTTGTCTGCTGCCGTCCACGCCGCTGTGCCGTCATCCGTCTCCATTACGCCGGGATGTTGCGGCAGCCTTCCACTTTGTTTAACAAATGAAATGCTTTTCCACCTGAGCGGCTCTGCGGAATAGCGGGACACGCCCCGAGACGCCGGCGAGGACGAGGACAGGGAAGACGAGGACGAGGAGGGAGGAAGACGCTGATTGAATTGGGTCGAGCTTTTAACTCTGATTAGTCGAGAATTATTAACTATTAAACAGATGTTTAACGAAAGATAGCGGCAAACAGAAGGAAGTGTGGGATTGTAACACTTTCCAGAAGACAGAAGTGTATATAAAAATTATTTAATTCTCCCACAAAAATAAACAATTTATCTCATCTACACTGAAAAAAACGATGAGTAAAATTTACTGTAAAATGTTTCTCAACTTTCTGCATTAGCTTTTTTTTAAGTAAATTTAATTTCAGATCAAATTCAAATTTTCAAATTTAACTTCAACTCGATTTCAAGACTTAAATGTTACATTTATACAATATTACTCAAATAATTTATCATACACAATATATTATAATTACTATAATGTAAATATCTTTACATTCACTTTATTGGAAACACCTACCTAACTGTACCTTCTCTACCTTATGCTTACACTCATTGTTTGGTCACTTTATTGGAAACACCGACCTACTGTATGTTCGGTACCTTGTGCCTCTACTCACTGTGTGGCCACTTTTTTGGAAACACCTACCTCCTGTATCTACTGTACCTTGTGCTTCCACTTACTGTAAAACGGACACTTTATTGGAAACAGCTAAATACTATATCTTGTGCTTCTACACTCTGTTTGGCCACTTTATTGGAAACACCTTCCTAACTGTATTTTGTACTTCCAATTACTGTATGATGGTCACTTTATAAGGAACACATACTTAGTCTATGTTGAGCTTCTATTCACCGTGGCCACTTTATTGGAAACACCAACTGTATCTACTGTACCTTGTGCTTTTACTTCACTGTTTGGCCACTTTATTGGAAACACCTTCCTAACTGTATTTTGTACTTCCAATTACTGTACGGTGGTCACTTTATTGGAAACACATACTTAGTCTATGTTGAGCTTCTACTCATTGTGGCCACTTTATTGGAAACACCAACTGTATTTTCTGTACCTTGTGCTTTTACTTCACTGTTTGGCCACTTTATTGGAAACACCTACTGTATCTACTGTACCTTGTGCTTATACTTACTGTACGATGGCCACTTTATTGGAAACAGCTAAATACTATATCTTGTGCTTCTACACACTCTTTGGCCACTTTATTGGAAACACCCACCTACTGTATCTACTGTACCTTGTGCTTCCAATCACTGTCTGTCTTGCCACTTTATTGGAAACACTTACATAGTGTACATTGAGCTTCTACTTACTGTACAATGGACACTTTATTGGAAACACCTACTGTATCTACTGTACCTTGTGCTTCTACACGCTGTCTGGCCACTTTATTGGAAACACTTTCTTATTTTACAGGTAACGTTAACCAAAAATATTGCTAACTAAACACAAGAAAGGTGTAGCCCCAATAAAGAGGGGGTGTTTCTGATAAAGTGGCCGTGCAGTGTCGGTATATTTCTCGTTCTGTGACCCGCAGTTTGAGAACACATCTCTGTTTCTTGGCATTTTTGAATGAGGCCTCATTTTTCTTGCATGCTAACAGGCTAATTGTCTCCGTCATCCAGCAAGCTGTGTTTGTTTTGGTAGCAGTCAGCCCCGGGTCCTGCCCCATGCCGCGGCGCGCCGACGGATCCTCTGAATTATTAATGCTGCATCCACGCAATCCGACAAACTGAAAAGCTGTAGAATAAGAGCGAACAGGCCTTAGCGTTCCGGACGCTCGGGAACGACAGGGGTCACGTCTGAGGTCCGGTGATCCCGGTCCACTCCGCTGGTCCTGCTCACGAGAGCATCAAACATCTTATAAATAAATTCAGTGTTCTATAACTTTCATACAGACCGTCATCACGCCCTCAGCGGTGTGAAAAAAGTGTTCATTCTTCATCATTTCTTATTCTTTTGCATGCTTGTCACTCATAAATGTTTTAGATCCTCAAACTAAATTTAATATTAGTCAAAGAAAACACAAGCAAACACAAAATGCAGTTTTAGTAGTTTTTATTACTGTATTTTTCGCACCATAAGGTGCACCTAAAATCCTTTAATTTCCCCAAATGAAATCAGTGCTGCTTATAATCCGATGCTTCTTATGTATGAATTCCACCAGAGTTATACAGGAGTTCAAATGAAGTGGAACAGTGGTGAACCCTCCCAGGAGTGACCGGCCAACCGAGATTACTCCAAAAGGGCATGAACAACTCATCCAAGAGGGCACAAAAGAGAAACTGGTAACACTTTGTAATAACTTTCATTAATATATTTTTAACTTATGATCAGTAGATGTGAACAAAGCAGTAGTTCACCAGAATTTGTATACTATATTATATACTTATTTATCAGCATAGATATTCATATTAAAAATGTTAGAAAATCGTTAGCTCATCAGAATTTGAACATTCATAATAGAAAATACGAATTTTAAACCGGGTTGCCAATGCCAGTGATAACAACTTTTTAGCTTCTTAAAATGTAAGAAATAACAGTTATTAATCATTAATTAATGGTTACCGAGGGTAGCACTTTAAAATAAGACTACCTTTATAAAGGGTTTATAAATGGTTTACAATTTGTCTATTAATGTTTACTAATTAGGTTATAAATGCCTTAAAAATCAACAATAATAGCCCTTTCTATGTATGTGTTATAACTGATTATTAATGACTTTTAAGGCATTCACAACCTAATTAGTAACCATTCATTAACTAATTGTAAACCATTTATAAACCCTTTATGAAGGTAGTCTTTTTTTAAAGTGGTACCTTACCGAGAAACTTTACTCTAAATTCTAAACACTGATGATTTTTTTGGAATGATTGAAGGATTTTAAGTGTGCCTTATAATGCAAAAAATATGGTAAAATAACTTGTATTTTAACAGTTTAATAGCTCGGTCTCTCTCAGGTCAGATCTTCAGGGCTAATCGAGGGTCGTAACCCGTTTAGTCCGGTTGGGGTCCTGATAAAGGCGTGCTCTCTGAATGCCTCGGTGCTTTAGCTTAACCAGAGCTGAGCGGTGTGGCAGAGTGCACTTCAGCCTCGCCGCGCCAACCTCGCCATGCCAACCTCGCCATGCCAACCTCACTGCGATATTTAGCATTTAGAGCACCTTCTGACATTTGATATTACAGTTATTAAAACGTCACCCTGCTGAGGGTGCCCACCGGGGGCAGAGCCGGAGGAGCCGGGGGAGTATTTTTATTCCTTAACCCGCTTCACCACGGAGGCAGTGTGTGTACGAGTGTGTGTGTGTGTATGAGTGTGTGTGAGTGTGTGTAAGTGTGTGTGTGTAGATCAGAGAATAAAGAGAATAGGATATCCAGGCAGCTCGACATGTTGCATAGCAACGCGGGGGAAATTGTGACAGTTGTGCGCGGTGGTGCCAGCGCTGTGGTTTAGCATGTTGGGGAGAAAAGCTTAGCGAGGACCGGGCCGTGGCGCGCTAATTGGCAGATTAAAGCAGCACAAGCAAACAAACTTATAATTCTGATCCACACTGTCTCTCTCTCATCGTCGTCTTTCCAGAGGCTTTCCAGAGGCTTCCGTCACGACAGCCTGATTAAAATAAAACGATGAGGACCCAAAATGATATGTCAAGAACCCAAAACGATACGACGAGGACACATAACGATATGCGATACTCAGAGGACTCAAAATGATACGTCGAAAACCCAAAATGATACTCAGAGGACCCAAAACGATAAGCTGAGGACACAAAATGATACACAGAGGACACAAAATAAAAAGCCAAGGACCCAAAACGATACAGTGAGAACCCAAAACGATACACCAAGGACCCAAAATGATATGCCAAAGATCCAAAACGTTACGAAGAGAACCCAAAACAATACGCTGAGGATCCAAAAGGATACCCCAAGGACCCAAAATGATACACCGAGGACACAAAACGATACGCCAAAGACCCAAAACGATACTCAGAGGACTCAAAACAATATGAAGAGAACCCAAAACAATACACTGAAGATCCAAAATGATACTCCAATGACACAAAATGATACGCAGAGGACACAAAAGGAGATGCCAAAGGCTCAAAACGATGCACAGAGGACCCAAAACTATACACCAACAACCCAAAACTAGACACCAAGAACCCAAAACGAAACAGAGGACTAAAAACAATACACAGAGGACCCAAACCTATATACCAAGAACCTAAAACGATACTCAGAGAACCCAAAACGATACGCCAAGGACCCAAAATGATACTCCAAGGACCCAAAATGATACGCCAAGGACTCAAAACGATACTCCAAGGACCCAAAATTATATGCCAAAGACCCAAAACAATACGAAGAGAACCCAAGATGATATGCCAAGGACCCAAAATGATACACAGAGGACTCAAAACTATATGCCGAGGACTCAAAACGATACTCAGAGGACTAAAAACGATACTCAGAGGACTCAAAACGACACGCCGAGGAACCAAAACGGTACGCCAAGAACCCAAAACGATACGCCGAGGGCCCAAAGCGATACGGCGAGCACACAAAACGATACACCGAGGACGCAAAACGATATGCCGAGGACTTAAAATGATACACAGAGGACCCAAAATAATACTAGGTATTATTAGGAATTGGGTATTTGGTAGACATTTTATTTAAGTACACACAAAATAATTAGTAGAAACTGAGTACAGAAAAATCTGTTAGCTATTTACTAAATACTAAATGATTAGTACTGCTTAAACAATAAAAAATAATAATTACTCTTTTACTAATTACAATTATAAGTAGTAAATTTTAAATAATTCATAGACACTAAATGATGAGTAATTTATTATTATATGAATATAAGTAGGTACTGAGTAATTAGTGGATGCTGAATTAGTTGATACTGATTAATTACTAATGACTAAATAATTAGTAAAACTGAATAAGTAATTAAAACAATATAGGTACAGGGTGGTATAGGATACTAATATACCAAAAATATCCAGACTAGCAGCTTGCTAACTGAAAGAGAAGCTTTAAGAAATGGGGTTTTCAATAAAGTGGCCAAGGAGTGCATCACTGTAATCAATAAACAATATTGGAAATTTTGTACCTAAAATGCTAATGCTGCTAACAAAATCACAGCCAACCTGGAGCTGCTTTCCAGCTCCCAGTGACTTATTACATACCTCAGCCAGGCGGACTTCAGGTATGTGTTTCTAATAAAGTGGCCAGGTAATGTGTTTTGTTGTTTACAGGTGAAAACAGGTAATAAATCATTCTGAGCACAAAGCGAACGGAGCGTTATCTCCACACTGCATACCAATACCTTATACATGCAGCATTATCCACACGCTCAAACACCACTAACCCCGCCGTGTTCAATTCCCCACCGCCACGGAGCTCCGCCCACATTCATCACCCCTCCGAAACCGGTGGGATTAAAGTGAAAGTTACAGGCGGCGGTGGGGAATAAGAAACGCAGAAATATGATTAGTGATGCTGCTTTACGTTTACCTCAGAAATCAGAAAACTGTGCTGATGTTTAGATGTTAACTACACTGACGGATGTTATCTAGATGTTCACTACTCTAGTTGAAGTTGTGTAGATGTTAATTACACTGACTGACGTTAGCTAGATGTAAACTATTCTACTTGAAATTGTCTAGATGTTAACTACACAAGTCATAACTTTCTAGATGTCAAGTATACACTAGCTAATGTTAGTTGGATGTTAACTATACAATCTGATCTTAGCTTAATGTTAACTACTGTAGGTAATTACAGCTGAATGTCAACTTTACTAGCTAATGTTATCTAGATGTTAAATACACTAGCTAATATTTAGATATTAACTACACTATTTGAAGCTTTCTAGATGCCAACTACAATAGCCGACGTCAGCTAGATGTTAACTACTCCAGTTGAAGTTGTCTAGATGTTAATCTATAATTAATGTTATAGATAAATGTTAGCCAGATGTTTGCTGTTTTATTTTGCACTTGTATTTGATGTTTGATGTCTAGATGTCAACTACACTTGCTGTTAGCTAGATGTCAACTATGATAGCTGATGTTAGCTTAATGTCAACTTCACTAGCTGATGGTACCTAGATGGTAACTACTCAAGTAGAAGCTTTCTAGATGTTAACTTCACTAAATTACGTAAGCTAGATGTTAACCACACTAGCTGCTGCTTGGATGTTAATTGCACTAGTTGATTTTGGCTAAATGTTAACTTCTCTAGTTAAAATTGTGAAGATGTTATCAAGAAGAGCTGATGTTAGCTAAATGTTAACTACTCTAGACAAAGTTGTCTAGATGCCAAACACAATAGCTAATGTTAGCTAAATGTTAACTACACTAGCTGATGTTATTCAGATGTTAAGTAATCCAGTCAAAGCTTTCTAGATGTCAACTACACACTAGCCAAGGTTAGTTAGATGTTAACAACATGATCTATTGTTAACTATATGTTAAGTACCCTAGATGCAGTTGTCTAGATGTCAGCTACACTAGCTGATGTTAGCTTGAAGATTAGATCAAATACTCTATCTAATGTTGTGTAGATGTTTAGTACTCTATCCAAGGTTTCTAGATATAAGTTATTCTAACTATTGCTCTGTAGATATTAACTACACTAGTTAATGATGTTAGCTAGATGTTAACTACTGTAGTGGAAGTTGTCTAGATGTTAGGAACATATAGTTGTCTAGATTTCAAATGTTAGGTAGATGTTTGCTGTTTTATTTTGCACTTTTTAGCTCTTTAGCTAATGTTGAGATGTTAGGTCTTTTTGGGGGAGCCAGAGGCAAAGAATAATAATTTGTCTTAATATTATTCAGTTTAATGATGCAAAAAAAAAATAAATAACCAAAGCAGCTTAGATATCCAACACACACACACACACACACACACACACACATAGATCAATAGTGTTTATCCTTGTACTCAGCGAACCCAACAGGAGGGCATTTTGCTCATCTTGTACACACACACTTTTAAACGCACATACACACATTTATACACATTTATACACACACACACTTTCACACACACACACACACACACACACACACTGACGGGCAGTGTACTGAAGGATAGTGTGAATCTACAAAGCTGAGATTTAATAAGCTAAACGTCCCGCGGAGTCGAGCTGAGCGCTGTAATGACGGGTCGGCGGAACGCCGTTCCTCCAGGTTCTCCGAGCTGTTCGGAAAAGTTTCCCGCTCGCCGCGTTCCTCCGTTTATCTGCTCCGAGAAGAACAGAGGAAAAACAGAGTTTAGCCGCAAATTAATGAGGTGTCTCACTGCATACCTCACATAACGGGCTGCAGCAGCGGAAGTGAGGGGGCGGAGAGCCGGGGGGGTGGGCATATTCCTCAGTAATGCTCAGTAATGGTCTGAACATGAATCCACACTGATGTTCAACATCCTCACATCACAGCTCTCCATCTCTCTCTCCTCTCTCGCCTTCTCTCTCTCTCTCCATCTCTCTCTCCATCTCTCTCCTCTCTCTCCATCTTTCTCTCCTTCTCTCTCTCCATCTCTCTCTCAATCTCTCTCCTCTCTCTCCATCTTTCTCTCCTTCTCTCTCTCCATCTCTCTCTCCATCTCTCTCTCCTCTCTCTCCATCTTTCTCTCCTTCTCTCTCTCCATCTCTCTCTCCATCTCTCTCTCCTCTCTCTCCTTCTCTCTCTCTCTCCATCTCTCTCCTCTCTCTCCATCTTTCTCTCCTTCTCTCTCTCCATCTCTCTCTCCATCTCTCTCTTCTTCTCTCTCTCCATCACTCTCTCCATCTCTCTCTTCTTCTCTCTCTCCATCTCTCTCTCCTTCTCTCTCTCCATCTCTCTCTCCTTCTCTCTCTCCTTCTCTCTCTCCATCTCTCTCTCCTTCTCTCTCTCCTTCTCTCTCTCCATCTCTCTCTCCATCACTTCTCTCCATCTCTCTCTCCATCTCTCTCTCCATCACTTCTCTCCATCTCTCTCTCGAACTCTCTCTCCATCTCTCTCTCCATCTCTCTCTCCATCACTTCTCTCCATCTCTCTCTCGAACTCTCTCCATCTCTCTCTCCATCACTTCTCTCCATCTCTCTCTCCATCACTTCTCTCCATCTCTCTCTCCATCACTTCTCTCCATCTCTCTCTCCATCTCTTTCTCCTCTCTCTCCATCTTTCTCTCCTTCTCTCTCTCCTTCTCTCTCTCCATCACTCTCTCCATCTCTCTCTCCTTCTCTCTCTCCATCTCTCTCCATCTCTCTCTCCTTCTCTCTCTCCATCTCTCTCTCCATCTCTCTCTCCATCACTTCTCTCCATCACTTCTCTCCATCTCTCTCCATCACTTCTCTCCATCTCTCTCTCCATCACTTCTCTCCATCTCTCTCTCCATCTCTCTCCATCACTTCTCTCCATCTCTCTCCATCACTTCTCTCCATCACTTCTCTCCATCTCTCTCTCCATCACTTCTCTCCATCTCTCTCTTCATCATTTCTCTCCATCTCTCAATCCATCACTTCTCTCCATCTCTCTCTCCATCTCTCTCTCCATCACTTCTCTCCATCTCTCTCTCCATCACTTCTCTCCATCTCTCTCTCCATCTCTCTGGGCTGAGTTTTCTTCTTTTAAATAAAACAACCAGATTCAGAGACAAATGGTTTCCCAGAACAGGGATGCCTGTATTTTTTTTCTACTTTGAATTGAAAATTAGCTACGGCTGGGTTAGTTAACATCTACACAACCCTCCAAAAGTATTGCAACAGTAATAAAAAATCCTTTTATTTCTTCGGTTTGATATTCACTTGTTTTTTATAAAAAAAATGCATGTTCAAACTTTTTTAATGTTTCCCTACTTTAGCGAAAAAGAGGGGTTAACATTTAGGTAATGTCGGCTAAAGTGGCTAACTTCTACACCTCAGCTACAGTGGTTTAGATAGAGTGGTTAATATCTAGGTAACATCAGCTAGAGTGGTTCAGATAGAGTGGTTAACATCTAGGTAATGTAAGCCAAAGTGCTTAACGTTTAGGTAACAAGGTGACGGTAACACTTTTTACGAATGTCATCTCCATTAGACTCTATAACCACATTTATACCATATTATCATGCATTCATAAAGCATTATAAACAGTGCTAGATACCAGGTAAAGTGGTTCCGATAGAGTGGTTAACATCTAGGTAATGTAAGCAAGAGTGCCCAGACTCTATTAGACTCTATAACCACATTCATACCATATTATAATGCATTCATAAGGCATTATAAACATTGCTAAATACCAGGTAAAGTGGTTCAGATAGAGCGGTTAACATCTAGGTAATGTAAGCAAGAGTGCCCAACATTTAGGTAACATCAGCTAACATCGTGTAACATGTTATAAACACAGTTATTAATGCATTATAATCACAGTGATGACATGATGCATAATAAACATGGCTAGGATTAATTATACTTTTTTATAAATATGTATAGCCATGTTTATAATGCCTTATGAATGAATTATAATGTGTTATGTGTATGTTAATAGAGTCTTTTAGAGATTACATTCATAGAAAGTGTTACCGCTGGGACTTTGATGAAGATCAGAAGACATTTAATGACTAATTTATGCAGAAAGTGTTGTGATGGGAAAACTTTCTATGAATGTCATCTCTATTAGACTCTATAACCACATTCATAACATATTATAATGCATTCATAAAGCATTATAAAGAGTGCTAAATACCAGGTGAAGTGGTTCAGATAGAGTGGTTAACATCTAGGTAACGTAAGCAAGAGTGCCCAGCATTTAGGTAACATCAGCTAACATTGTATAACATGTTATAAACACAGTTATTAATGCATTATAATCACAGTGATGACGTGATGCATAATAAACATGGCTATGATGGGTTATGCATTTTTATAAATATGTATAGCCATGTATACATATATACATATGTATAAGTATGTCTTATAGAGTCTCATAGAGATGACGTTCATAGAAAGTGATACCGCTGGGACTTTGATGAAGATCAGAACACATTTAATGACCAATTTATGCATATAGTGTTGTGACGATAACACTTTCTTTGAATTTCATCTCTATTAGACTCTATAACCACATTCATAACATATTATCATGCATTCATAAGGATTATAAACACTGGTAAATGCCAGGTAAAGTGGTTCCGATAGAGCGGTTAACATCTAGGTAACGTAAGCAAGAGCGCCAAACATTTAGGTAACATCAGCTAACGTCGTATAACATGTTATAAACACAGTTAATAATGCATTATAATCACAGTGATGACGTGATGCATAATAAACATGGCTATAGTGGGTTATAAATTTTTATAAATATGTATAGCCATGTATACATATATACACATGTATAAGTATGTCTTATAGAGTCTTATAGAGATGACATTCATAGAAAGTGTTACCGCTGGGACATTGATGAAGATCAGAACCCATTTAATTACCAATTTATGCAGAAAGTGTTGTGACAGTAACACTTTCTATGAATGTCATCTCTATTAGACTCTATAACCACATTGATACCTATTATAATGCATTCATAAGGCATTATAAACAGTGCTAAAACCAGGTAAAGTGGTTCAGATAGAGTGGTTAACATCTAGGTAATGTAAGCAAGAGTGCCCAGACTCTATTAGACTCTATAACCACATTCATAACATATTATAATGCATTCATAAAGCATTATAAACAGTGCTAAATACCAGGTAAAGTGCATCATGCTAATAAGTGCACTTATGCTTCCATTGTCTGTTAGCTACATTAGCTGCACGCCGCTAAAGAATTCCAGAGATAAACCCACACAAAGCCGTTTTTAAGAGCAGATTTATGGAGTATTGGAGGTGGTGAAGGTGAGGGATGCTGCGTTCTGAATCCGTAAACCCCATCGTTAGCCTTGACTCGCGTCCCGGCCAAGGCCTCCTCGTCCGCTGCTCAACTTTTTTATGAATTTTATAACAGAATCAATACATATAAACATTTTCTGCACCTGCTGCTGGCTCTATCTGGAGTACACGGTCAAACCAGGGCCTTGCCATTGGCCAAGTTTGAAGGCATCGCGCTTTGTTAGGGATTTTTTTTTTTTTTAGAGTGTTGCATCATTAATATTTAATAACTGAACTCAGTTTTTCCTGCAATAAAAAAAAAAATACATGTTCAAAAGTGGACGGACCCCCAAATCCCCCCCGACACCCCGGGCGTCAATATCATCCAAATCTGCTGTAGAGGTTTTACTCTACATGCTGAAACAGCGCTGCCAGGAGAATTCCTTCGTTTGTTTGCATTCGTCCCCCCCAAAGAGAAAGAGAGAGAGAGGAAAAGCATCTGTGAAGCCAGATATATGAATGTTTACTAGATGTTTTGCCACTTCAGCTAATTCCATAGGCAGTACACTGAAAAAAACGATGAGTAAAATTTACTTTAAAAAAGTTTCGCATCTTTCGCATTTTTAGTAGTAAGTTTAGTAAACTTTACTTCATTTATTTTTACTGAATCAATCCTTTCTTTTATTAAACTTTACTTCATTTATTTTTACTCAATCAATCGTTTCTTTTAGTAAACTTTACTTCATTTCTGCATATAATATTACCTAATTACAGTAACTTTATTTATACAATATTATTGTATATAATTTTAGTTAAAACATACATTCAAATATTTACATAATCTCAAAGATTGACACATGGATGTTTTAGTAAACTAAAAAGAATGTATTACATGCCATCCATTATTTTTTTATCCATATTTTTTAACTAAAAATATTTACATTTCTGGAATTATAATAAATTATTTGAGTAATATTGTATAAATTAAGTAATTGTAATTAGGTAATATTGTATGCAGAAATGAAGTAAAGTTTACTAAAAGAAAGGATTGATTGAAGTTCAGTTCACTTATTTACTCTGTGTAACATTTAAGTCTTGAAACCGAGTTGAAGTTACTTAAATTTATCAGAAATTAAATTTACTAAAAAAAAACAAATGCAGAAAGATTTGAAACTTTTTAAAGTAAATTTTACTTATAATTTTTTTCAGTGCCACTGTTCCAATACTGTAACTCTGTAACTGTGCTTTAAATCCTAGGGGTTCCCCAAACGTTGAGGAGCACTGTGTGGTGAACCCTGACTGTGCACCCGAGTCCTGAGGCCGTGCCTGAAGCTAACGCTGCTAATTACTGCTGCTAAACACGACTGAGACCCGTAGATCTCCTGTTTCCTGTGTTTTTTAAAGCCAGGACTCTCCTGTGTTAGCAGTGTGGTGGTGGTGAGTAATAGTGAACCAGTGTGAGTAAGAAAGAGCCACGGGTTGGAGTGGGTCTACAAGTGGAAAATGACGAGTGGAAAATAATGTGAAATGTTCTGTGGTCCGTGTGACTCCACGTTAGAGTGCCCTACCCTCCAGCATGGAGTGGGTTATTATTATAAATCTACAATTATTATCATTATTACAGTAGTTATTTTGTAAATGTAAATTGTGTAACTGTTTGAAAGTATATAATTACATATGATTACATAAAATAAAAAACATAACTCAAGTACTAAACATGTTCAATACATCAGATATTAGTGCTGAAACATGAATATAAAAAAATGCAGAAATAAGTTGCATAACATAACTTTTATTCTAATATTGACTTTTATAATAAAATTAAGTGTATATGGCTTTTAATTGTGTACCATATTAATCGCACTACAAGGCACATCAGATTATAATGAACATGAACTAGTTTCATACATAAGTTACAGCGGATTACAACTCATTATGTGGTACTAGTAAGGAACAGGGGTGTCCCCATGTTTCCCTTCTAATTCAGCAGGTAAACAAAACTGTAATTCTTCAAAAAAAAAAAAAAAAACATTTTAAGTGCTGGATGTTAATCTACACAGATTTCTCTCCTGGAAACGGTTTATTTGGGTGAGTAAAGTGCTTCTGTTTATGTACAGTAAAATTAGATTTCCAGATGTCCACTAAGACTGGGTGCAGCAGCATTAGCATTAGCAGTAATCAGTAAATGCTACCCAACCGAGCTACACTGAAGAACCCGGAGTGTTTTGGTAAAGCCAGGGTGATATTAGCTAGCGGTCCAATATATATACAGTCCAATATACTCCTCTCTGAACGCTAAGAAAGCTGGCGCTTAAGTTAGCGCAATTAGCGGCTAATGCTAATGCTGCTCCAGCAGCGATAGCCGAGGTATGCAGCAAGCTACACTCTGATAATACTCATCTCTGAATGGCAAAAGAGCTTGCACTTAGCATGGTTAGCAGCTAATGCTAATGCTAATACTGCTCCAGACTCGCTGCTAAAACTAAAATGGATTATAAGGCGCCATGTCGATTTTAGGTCAAATTTAATTATTTTAATTGCACGTTATAGTGGGGAAAATACTTTATATATTGAGTTGAGAATTTACTGATAATAACTGGTACTTATAGGGGCTGAACTGAAATCTGATTGGCCCCCTAAAGTGCTCCTGTCCTGTCACTCAGTTTACTCAGTTTGTCTATATACAGTTTAAAAATGCACGTAAAACTGATAAGAAGTTTAATTTTATGGAGTTAATTTTGTGCCAAAAGGTTTTACACAAAAATATGAAATCCTACACGATCAGAGGAGCTAAAAACATGGAGAACAAATGTAACCAGTTTTTGTTTTATTTATTTTAATTATTGAGTCTTTTTTTAATCTAATTTTATGTTTTACCTTTTAGCTGTTTTATTTCATTTAATTTATTCATTTTATCCTTTTATTTGTTTTGTTGTTGCTTTTACTTTTGGCCTTTTACCTTTTTAATTTATTTATTTATTCCTTTTATTTTTGATATATTTGTTTTTACTATTATTTTTACTATTATTATTTATTTTACTTCCACTATTTTTTTTTGTTATAATTGTTATTATTATTATTATTTATTTTAGTTCCACTATTTTATTTTTTATAATTGTGGTTATTTTAGTCCTTTATTTCTTTAACTGTGTTTATATTTTATTATTTTAATTATTTATCTCTTTGTTTTATTGCTCTACATTTTAGCCTGTTTGCATATCTTTTTATTTTAAATTATTTACGTTTTTCTTAATTAAATTAAATCTTACATTATTTGCTTTTTTTATAATTTAAACTTAATTTTTAATCCCTTTAATTTAATGTAGGCCGAGTGAAAATAAAGGTTGATTGATTGATTGATTGATTGATTGAACAAGAAACAAACTTGTGTATATTTGATATACATATATGATTATATGACAAACAACAATCCATATATTCTAATATACACTGAATATTTAATGTAAATCAACAGTAAACAAAAACTCATTGAATAATTATGAGGGTAATTATGCAATTACATTACACAGTGTAAATCTGCCGCCCAGCAAATTAACACTAATATTGCAACAGACCTCTAAAGGGTTAATTGTGATCTTATACATAATGTATGAATCAGATCTGCTGCCGTTGCTTCGCTGCACAAACAAAACATTGATTTATCCGTCATGCATACAAATGTTTTTGTGTTTTTGTGAGGAATACAAATATTAATTATTATTATTATTATTATTATTCATTTGTTCACATCAAACCAAAACCGTCTCGTCTTTGTCGGCCTTTTGGCGGAACTGTGAACGAGCCGTGGAGCCGAATACATCCTCTAAAAACATCATTCTCCGCTTATATTAATTATTAATTCATCCACGCGAGTTAACAGCAGCTTGTTTACTTATTTGTTGCACACAATTGTTTACTTATATTTTTTCTCTGTTAGCGCTTTTTTCCACCAAAATAACTCTTGGTAACACTTTACTTTACAGATCGATAAAAAGTGGGTAATAATATGGTAATAAGTTTATCCATGAATTAAATATCAATTTCCTTACAATTGGGTAATAATTTAATAATATGAAGTTAACAAGTTGTATTTACACTTTCATTAATTGACCATTTTGTATTTTGTATAACAAAATAATAGGTCAGTAATTGTGGAAAAAAAAAAACAGTAACAAGTAAGAAATTACATGAAAATGTTATGATAACAAGTTGTATTCATTGTTAATTATTTTCTAATTTTCTAGAAAACAAATCAGAACAAGTATGTAATTAATTTGTTTAATTATGGTATACTTCTTACTTCTAGTTCTTCATGAATTATAAGGTAAATTTTCATCATAATTTGTAAAATATTACAAATTAATTTATGTACATAATAAAGTTTTTAGTTCTTAGGTATAAGATTAATATTTGCAGTGGTAACATACAACTTATACAACTTGTTACCATATTATTACCATATTATTATCCACTTAGGCCCTGTCCACACGAAGCAGGATATTTTTAAAAACGGAGATTTTTGTCTTCATTTTAAAAAGTATCTTCGTCCACACGAGCAGCGTTTTCAGAAATATTCCCATCCACATGGAAACGTCATATCACTCAATAACGCTGCAATGAACAGGGTTTTTTTTTTTTTAGACATTTGGACGTTTTCTCGTCGTTCCTCAGCAAAAACTAGATATTTTTTTAATTGTCCCACCATTTTTTTACCGTTCGCGGTAAGGTTTGAAACTCCAGTCAGGAAGATCTGAAAAAAACTGCACGCAGCGCATTTTAGTAACGTTACCTTCGCTGTGTTAAACATTGTGAGAGTTACATTAAGTTAAACTGTGTACATGTTATTAATCCAAACATTGCAGAGAGAACAGAACCAAGACAAATCTTAACATGGCTTAATGTACTAAAACAACGAGAAACAAACACCAAACCTCTTATTTTTTCACTGCGTAATAAACTTAGTCAGAATCTATAAACAAATCACTGTAACCCACTGTAAATCACTTTTTTAGATATTTTTCTCAATGGGTTTCTTGTAGAAGCTATATTTAGAAAGTAAGCTCCGCCCTTTCTAACCATATATGGATTATGTTTATGGTTGAAGGGATTCCTGAGTAATTAAGCTGAGAAAACAAGAAGAGATTTTGGACGTAAAATCGGGTTTGTAGGGTTCTAAGGGTTAACTTCCTTCTGAATATCATTAATTTACATTATCCCACACTTCCTTCCTGGTGTGTTACTATTGTTTAATGACGATTGTACTTATATATTGCATTATATATATATATATATATATATATATATATATATATATATATATATATATATATATATATATATATTGCATGTGTGTCAGTATAACTGGTGATGCACTGAAGTGGCACGATGCAGGTTGGTGGTGTTATTCTCTCTCCATAGTAAAGAGATGATAGAGTTCCCCCCTAAGGCAGAACGACTACAAGCTGCTTCTTCTTCAAACCTCTACTGCGATTCTGAGCAGTGTGTGTGCGTGTAAGTGTGTGTGTGTGTGTGTGTGTATGTGTGTGTATGTGTGTATGTGTAATAAAGCGCTTTGTAGCTGCCAGACGTCCTCAGAATGATAAAAATGTAAAGATTCTGACACTATGGGGACATCAGGCTCCTCTCCATGTAAAATAAGTATAAATGAAATAAGCTAAAGATTAGCTTTTGGCTAAAGCTAAAGCTTGACATTCAGCATTGTCTCGCTAAGATAGGAAAACAGAGATAAGTGTGAGTGTGTGTCCAGAGAGGCTGTGATCTCTCAAAACCCCATGTTGAGGCACAAATAGCACCGGAGCGCTAAACCGAATTAGCAATGCTAATCAGAGCGTTAGCCCACTAGCGCATGCACAGCCACCGGAGACCCTGTTGATGTAGCGCTGCCTCGCTGAGGGCAGAACGAGACAGCGGCCCGTCCCCCTCAGGTCCGAGCGGCGGCGGCGGCGTCTTGCTGTCTGAAGGGCGCAGCGACAACAGGATATCTGCTGCACCTTTTCCCGAGTGAACGGCCGGGGCCTGAATGCCGTTATGTAGAGAGCAAAAGGACAAGCCGAAGAAAACTCTCAATCATTTGCATTTTCCCTCTGAGGGGAAAGTTCAAGCGTAAGTAAACAAAGTAGCATGGCTCCACAAGGCTAGCGACGCTACCACGAGGCTAGCGAGGACGTGTTTTGAGGATTTCTTATGGCGTCACATCAATGTGAAAAGTCGGAGGCGTGAAAAGTACCACGTGCAAAAAGATTAACTGGCGTGTTTTAACCTTTTGCGTAAATGTGAAACACAGAATATTGCTCTCTTGGGTGTTTTTTTTTCCTCTCAAATTCACAGTTCCCCTCTCGGGTTGTGAATTACCTGCAGCTGCTGTTTTTGCTCGAGTGAGGCTTTTGCGCTCGAGTTTTTAAAGGGGTGGTTTTTACAGCTTGGGGGCGGGGTCAGGATTGCCTCCCTCAGCGAATGCTCCTGGCTGATATCTCCAGCGTATGTGACGGACCACCTACCTTCAAGGGCGCAGAAAAAAGGACGGCACTTGAGTTAGCTAACTAGCTACGCTAAAAGCTAAACCCGAGCTAACAGCCCTGATGGGCGGGTTGTTTGGATGTTAGCATAGCCAGCTAGCTAATTCTTCTGCTGTCCTTCTTTCCCCGCCCTCCTCCGGCTCTTGCAGGTAGGCGGTCCGTCACAAACCCTGGAGATATCAGCCAATAGCATTCGCTGAGGGAGGTGACCCTGACCCCGCCCCCAAACTGTCAAAATCACCCCTTTCAAAACTAAAGCTTGAGCGAAAACAGCAGCCGCAGGTAATTCGCACGGCACGCAAGGAGAACTGTGAATTCAAGAGGGAAAAAATTCTTCTTATGTATGAATTCTACCAGTCAGGTATTATGGAGCAGTAAATCCAGTTATACAGGAGTTTCAGTTTAGTTCTCCAACACCGGACTGGAGCAGTATTAGCATTAGCCGCTAACCACGCTAAGCACTAGCTCCTTCACCATTCAGAGGTGGGAATATATTGGACTGTAGCCTGCTTCTAACTTCGACTAGCACTGCTGGAGAAGCATTAGCATTAGCCACTAATTATGCTAAGCGCTAGCTCTTTTACTGTTCAGAGGTGAGTATTATTGGCCTGTAGCCTGCTTCTAACCTTGACCAGCACTAGCTACGTGGGACGACCCGCTAGCTGTTATCATGGCTAACCGACACATTCAGGGTTCCACATTGTATTGCTATCGGGCATCATTTAGTTGGTTAGCCGCTAATGCTAATGCTGCTGCACCCAGCCTTAGTGGAAATCTGGAAATCTAAGTTTTGTTTACTTAATTTAGCTTAGAAAAAAAACATGGCTACACCCCTGTTCCTTACTAGTGTTGCATAATACGCCTTATAATCCGGTGCGCCTTATGCATTAAATTAAGCCAGAACATAGAGTTTTATTGATAGTGCGTCTTATAGTTATGGTACCTCCTCATAAGCATCTCAGAGATGCTGTAATAAGCATGCTGTAGTTTTGGTAAAGCTGTAGGCACAACGCTCTCAGGAGACTCTGCATCGTCTCTCTTTGGTACGGAGAGGAAACAACTCCCGGGCTCGGAGAGAGAGAGAGAGAGAGAGAGAGAGAGAGAGAGAGAGAGAGAGAGAGAGACTCTTCAGCGCTGAAGATAAAAACCTCACCGCTGCTTCTGACAACAAGTGTCTCTGGCACAGCTGTGCTGAGATGAAGAAATTGCGGAGGAAAACATGCCAGAGGACCGAGGCCGGATGCCAGGACTACTGGAAGGACACTTCTGGCTGCCTGAGTTAAGCATGATACTTTCCTGTCAGTGTGTTCAAAACTCTGGGTGCTAACTAGCTACGCTACCCATACAGCACATATTCTGAACAGGAAATGAGGTCGTAAATGTCCAGCGGGTCATTTATTTAAGGCTGGTTGGGGTTGTTATGAGCATTTCCTTACAGTGCATGATGTGGTGCTGAATATACTGTTTATTATATCTATATATACAGCACTGGAAACAATACAGACACCACTACAGTTTCTCTGATTTTGTTATTTATAGGTTTATGTTTGAGTAAAATGAACATTGTTGTTTTATTCTATAAACTAAAGACAACATTTCTACCAAATTCCAAATAAAAATAGAAAATGATAAATGGTTGAAATAACAACAAAAAAAACAAGATGCAGAGCTTTTATACCTCAAAATAATGCAAAGAAAACAAGTTCATATTATTTTTTTTTAATCACAGTTTTCATGCATCTTGGCATCATGTTCTCCTCCACCAGTCTTACACACTGTTTTATGCCTTTCAACCAGCTTCAGGTTTAATGGCTTGTGATCATCCATCTTCCTCTTGATTATATTCCAGAGGTTTTCAATTTGAAGAAACTCATCATTTTTATTTTTAAAGTGGTCTCTTATTTTTTTCCTGCTGAAAGACCAGCACTTGTTAGGTCAGAGGTTTCAGTTGGTTGGTCTTTTTAGCTACTTAAATAGCCACACAAACTCTAAACCATATTTTTTGTCATTAATAGCTGAAATACGTTAATTTAAAGTAATAAAACGTAAAACAGTCCTGCTTACATTTTTAAAAACATATTCTAACTTTTAAAAAACACTTTTATTGCAGTAATTTCTGCCTCTACAGCGCCCTCTCAGGTTCAGCTGTGCTATAGGCGAGAAATCTGCGTCTCACCGCTATCAGAGGCACACTGCAACTCAGCCCAATCAGCTCTCACTTCTGCCCCACCCCTAAACCCATACATCACCCAGTGCCCCTACCAAACATATTGAATTGCACTATAAACTATAGCAAATTAATAATTGCCCCAACTCGTTTTATTAAGTTTCTTGTTAAAAGTTGGTCTAAATATTCTGTTTTGGCAAAATTGACAAATTATATATGAAGCCAAGTTGAGGCCAAGCCTTGGTCTTACATGGAATGTCCTAACAAGAGAAGGGCTAGGTAAAAATATTAGTCAAAAACAGAATAAGGTAAGGCAACGATAAACAAAGAGCACTAGGGCAAGGCTAAAGGGGTAGTCGAAAATCAAGAAAAAGGGTCAGAAAACTAAAGAAACGTGATGTAGAAGAGCTAGAGTCTAGGTTTAATACAGGACAACAAGGAAAAGGAACAGAAACAGGGGGCTATATATACTAAAAGGAGCAGGTGTGTGTAATCAGAAGCTCGGCGAGTTAGAACACAGAAGTTCTTTGCAGGCAGACTGACAATGTCAGGATGGATAGCAAGACAGGTAATAAAAAAGTGATTAAACTGTATAAGATTTTTTCTGTAGTCTGGAGTCTACATCATTTCTATGTAATTGAAATTATTTTCAACATTTTGATAATAATGATCCATCAGTGCCATTTCAGTGAACCCATATCTGGATATGGTTGTGTGAATTATCAGGTTGTAGATTTTTTAAAGTTGAGTTCAGCTCATTCTATAACTATTATCTGCCCTCCATCTCTCTCTGTATCTAACCGGAGACCAGAAGGCCGCAGCAGGTCATCCAGCATTAATTAGCTCATCATAAAATGAAGCCGTAAATGCTCTGCTTCCCCCACAGCTACAGATCCCGCAGGAGAATGAGTAATGTCCGATCGATGCAGTGTTCCCAGGAAGGGTGAACTTATCTCAGAAAGTCTGCAGGAAACAGCCTCCCCCTGTTTAACGAACGTCAGTATTAAATTACACGTGGACTATGTTGGGGAAGCTCTAGCGAAATCTTTATATATCGACCAAATCTAATAACATGAGGTTTTCATGACTGGATAATGAAGAATATCTCCAGGGATTATCCAAATGATCACCTTCTGGTGTTGGGCTGCATCTCTACTCTGCTCACTTCTGGGAATATATATATATATATATATATATATATATAGGCTGAATTATCTACTGTTTTTCTCTGCACTCCGTGGTCCTGCGGTAATTTTAGTCTCATCCGGATCTCAGAATTTCGTCTTCTTGCGTTTAATAAAATAAAAAAATAGCTATTTTCCACTGCCGCGCACCGTAATTACACTTTGGGCGCTGTTCCACGGAGATCCACGTAAAAAAAAACACAACATCGAGTGGAAATGGAGGAGCTACTGAATGCTACTGATGTCATGTGACTGAGAAAAAAGCCTAAAAACTCACTGGTCCTCCTTTTTTTATTGCAGTCCAGATGCAGGAGTTTTTTTTTTTTTTTTCTTTTTCTAATTTTTACCCATTTTCTCCCCAATTTACACAGCCAATTACCCAACCCACTCTTTAGGACTCCCCCTATCACTAGTGATGCCCCAACACACCAGGAGGGTGAAGACTAACACATGCTTCTTCTGATACATGTGAAGTCAGCCACCGCTTTTTTTCGAGCTGCTGCTGATGCTGTAGTATTGCCGAGCAGCCAGCGAGCTCGGAGGAAAGCACAGCGACTCAGTTCTGATACATCAGCTCACAGACGCCCTGTGCTGCAGACATCACCGTAGGAGTGATGTGAGGAGAGAGCGCCATCTACTGTACCCACCCGGAGGGAGCAGGGCCAATTGTACTCCCTCTGAGCACTGGCAGCTTGATGGCAAAGCTGCAAGTGTGAAATATTTTTCTCAGACGCCCCCCTGAGAAAATAATCCCATCTAGACAGGGCATAACTGCATAACAATATGCAAATCAATTAGTCAATAATACCACCATCCTGCTGACATTCAATCATCTGCGTCTCACCGCTATGAGAGGCACACTGCTAAGCCCAATCAGCTCTCCCTCCTGCCCCGCCGCGCCCCTAAACCCATACATCATCCAGCGCCCCTGCCAAACTACCCCTCATTTTTCTTTTTTATCCTTTTTTTATTTTTCCAATTTGAGCTGAGGGTGGAGTGAGCTAAAATCAGGGGGTTTAGTTACCCTTTAACTATTTATTAAAACACTACACTGTTAAAAACAAAACTTATTATATTATATATATTATTATATATTATATTATATATATTATATAACTTATATTGTTTTTAATGTGATTTTTAATAAGGAAAAACTATAGAAATAAAACTTGGATATAACTTAGACTAGTCAGTGTACAGCTTGTACATCAGTACATCAGTATAGCTTTACTATCCTATCAAAATAACTCAACAAACAGCCATTAATGTCTAAATATCTGCAACAGAGTACACCTCACAGTGAAAATGCACAAATTGGTGTTATTTGACTCGTTAGACTTATAAGTTCTCAGGTGTGAATAGGGAGCAGGGCTGTAATAGTAACAATATTTCATGTTTCAACTGGATTCAATTCTCTCATGCTGGCTTTACTAGATATCCAACCTGCCACCTCATGGCAAAGAACTCTCTAAGGATGTGAGAAAGAGAATTAACACTCTACACAAAGGTATATCTACATTGACTACTAAGTTATATCCACGTTTCATTTTCAATTTACAAAAAGTCTTGTAGTTCCTGGAACATTAGTTCTTTAATGTTACAGACTAACCTTCCTGGAACCTTTTTTTGGTTCTAAATTAGGTGTGGCTATCACCACTGATTCCCAGTTGATTCCCAATCGATTTCAATTCACAACTTAGGGAAATTTGCACATTTTTGAAAAACATAACGTGGATCCAGAACATCAACGAGGCTTCAGAAGCTAATCTATTTTCGACATTTTAGTTGCATAAAACAAAAACATTACATGCTTCATAAATGTCTTATTTATTTGCAAATAAAAAGTGATCAGATGTGATACTACAATAAGAGTAATGACAATAAAAAGACAACAAGCAGTATATAGATATGTTATCTTTATATTTAATTGCAAAGACTTTATTACAGCATCTTTAAATAAGCGTAGCGGACTATATATATGTTCTGTATTTGCTCGCTTGCTGGTAGTTGGTCTGAGGTGAAGTCTGCTCTCCAACAGCAGGTTTACCTCCACTTCCTACCGAGACTTCAATGTAAATACTAGACGATCAGGTGCTGAGCTTGTTTGGCCAATCGAAAAAGTTCAGGTCCCATGCCTGTTATGTCTGGGAGATGTTTGTTCTGGAGCCGAGCCAGAGCCTATAGCATCCCCCCGTCCACCAATCCGTTATCTCCTCCCGCCCTCCCTCTAAGCCCTGGCAACCCTGCTTTTATTCAGGCCTGTAATTAGCTTTGCCGGAGCCGCCGCTCTGGCTCTGGTCCATTCGCCGGGGGCCGGCCGCCGGAGCGCGACCTTTTGCCCTCTGAAAACAACATCAGTCCGCATAAGAAGCTTCACTCGTTCGGCGATCTGACAGCTTTACATACTGTTGAGAAAGAGAAAAAGAAAGAGAGAGAGAAAGAGAGATAGAGAGGGATAAAAACCGAGGCGCTAAGCTAAGCTAGCGCCACTGAGGCCGAGGCTCCATCTATAATTCAGGCGTCTGGTGTCGCCCAGGCAGTTAATAAAGTCTGAATTATTTAGTATAGCATAATGAAAAGTCCAACTTTCCCGCTCAAGTCCGGGGCAGCGGTAATAAAGGTCTAACGTGTGTCATTTCGCCTCGAATCGAGCTCAGATACACTCAGGTAGAATCTCAGAGACTAATAGACTTTAGCGACTTTAGCTTTAGCGTAGCGTAGAGTATTACATGCTGTCTTTCAAAGAACAGCTCCATCAGACTCAAGTTACAATACTTCATTTTAAAGAGTCCACTCTTCATCAACACTTTACCTTTATGACTCACTTTAAAGCCTTTATCCAAAACTTTAGCTGGAAAGGAACTTTAAGCTAGAGATTTACGACACGGACAACAAAGGTGGTGTGAGATAATGCTGCTGAATAATCCGATATCAACATGAAACACGATACATGAAAGAAAACGTATTTGGTTTAAGCTTGGTGTTTAAGTTTTTTTAGTGTTTGGTTTGGCTGCACTCACTTTTTTCCAGAATAAGAAGTAGAAGTAGTTTGGCGTGAACTTTCAAATCAATCTACCTCACTATAACACTTATTCTTATTATATTTTATTATATCTTATTCTACCTCGCTTTACCCTACTCTACCATACTTCACCTACCACTACCTTATGCTATCTTTCTCTTAACTCAATCTGCTTTACTCTACCTCACACTACCTAAACTATACCTCACTCTATATTACTTCTAACTCACTCTGCTTTACTCGACCTCACTCTATTTTAGTTCTAACTCACTCTACCTTACTCTACCTAATTCTACCTCACTCTATCTTACTTCTAACTTACTCTACTTAACTCTGTCTTACTCTTAACTCACTCTGCTTTATTCTACCTTACTCTCTCTATATGCCACTCTACCTTACTCTACCTAACGCTACCTCACTCTATCTTACTCTTAAATCACTCTGCTTTACTCTACCTCATTGTACCTAACTCTACCTCACTCTATATTACTTCTAATTCACTCTGATTTACTTCTAACTCACTCTACCTAACTCTACTTCACTCTATCTTACTCTTAATTCACTCTGCTTTACCCTAACTCACTCTACCTAACTCTACCTTACTCTATATTACTCTTAACTCACTCTACCTAACTCTATCTTATTTCTAACTTACTCTGCTTTGCTTCTAACTCACTCTACCTCTACTCTACTCTGCTTTATTCTACCTTACTCTCTCTATATTCCACTCTACCTTACTCTACCTCACTCTATCTTACTTCTAACTCACTCTACCTTACTCTACCTAACTCTACCTCACTCTATCTTACTCTTAAATCACTCTGCTTTACTCTACCCAACTCTACCTAATTCTACCTTACTCTATATTACTTCTAACTCACTCTGATTTACTTCTAACTCACTCTACCTAATTCTACCTAATTCTATCTCACTCTATCTTCCTCTTAACTCACTCTGCTTTATTCTACCTTACTCTCTCTATATGCCACTCTACCTTACTCTACCTAACGCTACCTCAATCCACTTCTCTATATCACACTCTACCTCATTCTACCTTACTTTATCTCATTACCACACTCTACCCTCATTCTATATTCTATTTTGCACTCTACCCTACTCACTGAATTTAACTTTAGTTGGAATATAATTATCCAAACATCATGAATGTCTGAGTGGTATAAAGTCCCTCAGCACTGAGCTCATCCACACACTGCTGCTGCTGCATCTCAAGAGCTTTGAATCTTGAAGACACTGCAGATACTAAACCATGTGCAGCTGCTGCATCTATTCCAGATCTATCCTTGATTATAGAAAATGTGTGGGATACTATTGGATGCTCTATCAACACTCCTATACCCCTACTACACAATCCTTTAAACAGAAAATCTGGGATGAAAACCCCTCTTAAGTGTCTGGACCACTATTCCCTCCTGCAGTAGATCAGACTGAGTCTCAGCTCTGCTCCTGCTGGAGATTAGATTAAGGACAATTAAAGCGTTTTCTGGGTTTCAGCCTGTTTGATCAGACTCCAGAATTACGCTCCTGAAGGACTCTGGGACTCAACCACAATTCCCAGCAGCGTGCGGTCGGATTAGAGCGGGATGAGCTTCAAACCCTTTAAACACTTAAACGCTATTTATTTTATAAGAGGAAAATTACTTTAATGAAAAACATCATCTGCAGTAGAGCTTTGTTTACAAAACCACGAGTTATACTAGTAAAACACACAAATACAGTTATGTATAATCTATACAGTTAAAACAGAGATGCAAATCTTGCCATTATTAACACTGTACTTTACTGTAATATACTGTACTATACTCTATACTATTCTACTGTACAGTACTCTACTGTACTGTGTTTTACTTTACTCTACTGTGCTGTACTGTGCTCTACTATACTGTACTCTACTGTGCTGCACTGTACTCTACTGTGCTATACTTTACTCTACTATACTGTGCTCTACTGTGCTGTACTGTACTCTACTATACTGTGTTTTACTTTACTCTACTGTGCTGTACTTTACTCTACTATACTGTACTCTACTGTGCTGCACTGTGCTCTACTGTGCTGTACTGTACTCTACTATACTGTGTTTTACTTTACTCTACTGTGCTGTACTTTACTCTACTATACTGTACTCTACTGTGCTGCACTGTACTCTACTATACTGTACTCTACTATACTGTGTTTTACTTTACTCTACTGTGCTGTACTTTACTCTACTATACTGTACTCTACTGTGCTGCACTGTACTCTACTATACTGTACTCTACTGTGCTATACTTTACTCTACTATACTGTACTCTACTGTGCTATACTTTACTCTACTATACTGTGCTCTACTGTGCTGCACTGTACTCTACTGTGCTGTACTATACTCTACTATACTGTACTCTACTGTGCTGTACTTTACTCTACTATACTGTACTCTACTGTGCTGCACTGTACTCTACTGTGCTATACTTTACTCTACTATACTGTACTCTACTGTGCTGTACTGTACTCTACTATACTGTGTTTTACTTTACTCTACTGTGCTGTACTTTACTCTACTATACTGTACTCTACTGTGCTGCACTGTACTCTACTATACTGTAATCTACTGTGCTATACTTTACTCTACTATACTGTACTCTACTGTGCTGCACTTTACTCTACTGTGCTGTACTATACTCTACTATACTGTACTCTACTGTGCTATACTTTACTCTACTATACTGTACTCTACTGTGCTGTACTTTACTCTACTATACTGTACTCTACTGTGCTGCACTTTACTCTACTGTGCTGTACTTTACTATAAAGTGCTCTACTGTGCTGCACTGTACTCTACTGTGCTATACCTTACTCTACTATACTGTACTCTACTGTGCTGTATTTTACTCTACTATACTGTACTCTACTGTGCTGCACTTTACTCTACTATACTGTGCTCTACTGTGCTGCACTGTACTCTACTGTGCTGTACTTTACTCTACTGTGCTGCACTGTACTCTACTGTGCTGTACTTTACTCTACTATACTGTGCTCTACTGTGCTGCACTGTACTCTACTGTGCTGTACTTTACTCTACTGTGCTGCACTGTACTCTACTGTGCTGTACTTTACTCTACTGTGCTGTACTGTACTCTACTGTGCTGCACTGTACTCTACTGTGCTATACTTTACTCTACTGTGCTGCTCTTTACTCTACTATACTGTGCTCTACTGTGCTGCACTGTACTCTACTGTGCTGTACTTTACTCTACTGTGCTGTACTGTACTCTACTGTGCTGCACTGTACTCTACTGTGCTGCACTGTACTCTATTGTACTGTACTCTACTGTGCTGCACTGTACTCTACTGTGCTGTACTTTACTCTACTGTGCTGTACTGTACTCTACTGTGCTGTACTGTACTCTATTGTACTGTACTCTTCTGTGCTGCACTGTACTCTAATGTGCTGTACTGCCTTCTACTGTACTGTGCTGCACTGTACTCTACTGTGCTGCAATGTACTCTACTGTATTATACAGTACACTACTGTGCTGCACTGTACTCTACTGTGCTTTACTGTACTCTACTGTACTGCAATATACTCTACTGTACTGCACTGTACTTTACTGTGCTGTACTGTACTCTACTGTGCTGCACTGTACTCTACTGTGCTGCACTGTACTCTACTGTACTGCAATATACTCAGCTGCACTGCACTGTACTCTACTGTGCTGTACTTTACTCTACTATACGGTACTCTACTGTGCTGCACTGTACTCTACTGTGCTGTACTATACTCTACTATACTTTACTCTACTATACTGTACTCTACTGTGCTGTACTGTACTCTACTGTGCTGTACTTTACTCTACTATACGGTACTCTACTGTGCTGCACTGTACTCTACTGTGCTGTACTTTACTCTACTGTGCTGTACTATACTCTACTATACTTTACTCTACTATACTGTACTCTACTGTGCTGTACTGTACTCTACTGTGCTGTACTGTACTCTATTGTACTGTGCTCTATTGTGCTGTACTGTACTCAATTGTACTGTACTCTACTGTGCTGCACTGCCTTCTCTTTTTCAAGTGTTTTCTTTATCTTCATGACTATTTACATTGTAGATTCTCACTGAAGCATCAAAACTATGAATGAACACATGTGGAGTTTTATGTACTTAACAATAAAAGGTGAAATAACTAAATAACTAACTGTAAAAAAAAACATGTTTTATATTCTACTTTCTTCAAAATATCTACCCTTCGCTCTGATTACTGCTTTGCACACTTTTGGCATCATTGTCTCAATGAGCTTCAAGAGGTGGCCACCTGAAATGAAAACTTTTCCAACAGTCTTGAAGGAAGGAGTTCCCAGAGGTGTTTATTAGCACTTGTTGCTTCTTTGCCTTCTTCACTCTGTGCTCCAGCTCACCCCAAACCATCTGGATTGGGTTCAGGTCCGGTGACTGTGGAGGACAGCTCATTTTTTGCTAAGTACATAAAACTCCACATGTGTTCATTCATAGTTTTGATGCTTCAGTGAGAATCTACAATGTAAATAGTCATGAAAATAAAGAAAACACTTGAAAAAAGAGAAGGTGTGTCCAAACTTTTGGCCTGTACTGTATATAAAATAATAGCTGGATATAATTATTCTGCATTATCTGCGTCTCGGAGAGAAGTCTGCACTTAAAAGAGCAAAGTTAACGTTCCCACAGAGACGAGGTTATTAAAATATAATCAAAGAGAGAAATCGATTGAAGATGTAAACTTTGAATTAGGCCTTTTGTTCCTCTTTCCACCCGCGAGAGCTGTTATCACCCCCAGACACATTAAAGAGTAATCGTTATCATTAGTACGTTCATTTAGTCCTCCAGCGTCTGTTACGTCAGCCGAGACGCTTCAGACGCGCTGTTGGACGATTCCAGACGGACGGACAGACTTCCTGTCTGGTTTAAACAGCAGCAGAGCTTCTGAATATATCTACACTGATGGGCGTGGTGTTCTGGTTATGAAATGAGGTGTGTTCAGGTACATTTCTGGAGTTTTGCTTGTTTATCTTGGTAACAGAAAACACAGGAGCTCCACTGACTGAATACAACCTAGACAGACGCCAGATAACCTCTGCTTTAAGAGAAGTGTTTGTTGGACACGTCCAGGTAGCTGCACTGTTAAAATAGCAATCCACCAAAGTCAGAGCTTACCTGGTTCTTCAAGGGAATGATGAGCGACAGAGTTACACTCTGATTGATATATTTCACGTTACGGCCAAAATGAATTAATCACACCCATGTACTTTACCCGTCATTACGACAGCAAAGACAGAGAAACGCACACTAAATCAAGCTGCACGGTGCACGATTCATGATTGACGACACACTTACAGATCAAAGGAGCTTAATCATTCCAAAGAACTTGTGACTTGGGTTATATACATTTTTATTAGCAATTTAACTGGAGGACATTAACTTTAACTATTTCAGCCACGCTTTAGCATGTCTTGTATCTCGTATCATCATGAAGAAATCACTAGCGGCTAGCAGCTAACGGCTAGCAGCTAGTGTACAGAAGGGGAACTAAAGCACGGCTGGTGGAACACAATGCCTCACAGACGTTCCTCCTCCACTCTCGTTTTTCCTCTTCACTGAGAGGAGAAAACTTAACCTTTGAAATAATTAGCGAAGGAAAGCAGAAAGCATCTCTCGCGCTTCTCTCCAGTTCTCGGCGGGGGTCTGAGCTCCACAGGTCTCCCGGTCAGCCCTCGCTGTTTCTGCTGATGTTGAGGAACGATCTGTACGATCAGTAGGATCTGTGCGAGGACTCGCCGTCGCGCTGCTGCTGCTCCGAGCGCAGTGTGTCGGGTTTTTTCTGCTCTCTCGGAAAAGCTGGCAGCGATTTTCTGAAGCCTGGTGGTAAAGAAACTCACCCGACTGTTGAACTTCACAGCAGCAGAGCTCGCGTTTAGAAGTGCTCACTGATAAGATCTCCACCCACGCTCACTTTCATCTCACAAGTGTTTTATATCAGGATTACAGGCCCAAACACTTAGGGGTTTTTATCTTGGGTTTGTTTGAAATACAGCTAGACGATATGATATCAAGATAGACAGACAGACAGACAGACAGACAGATAGATAGATAGATAAATGCTTGTGTGGATGAATGGATGGATTGATTGATGGATGAATAGATAGATGGATGAATAAATGGGCAGATAGACATGGATACCTGGATGTATGGTTGGATAAGATAAATGCATGTGTGGATGGATGGATGAACAAATTGGCAGATAGATAGATAGATAGATAGATAGATAGATAGATAGATAGATAGATAGATAGATAGATAGATAGATAGATAGATAGATAGATAGATAGATGCATGTGTGGATAGATAGATAGATAGATAGATAGATAGATAGATAGATAGATAGATAGATAGATAGATAGATAGATAGATAGATAGATAGATAGATACTTATAATGGTTATATTGACAAATATAACGATGGATAGACTTGAATACATGGATGTATGGTTGGATAAGATAAATGCATGTGTGGATGGATGGATGGATGGATGAAGAAATTGACAGATAGATAGATAGATAAATGCATGTGTGGATGAATGGATGGATTGATTGATGGATGAATAGATAGATGGATGAATAAATGGGCAGATAGACATGGATACATGGATGTATGGTTGGATAAGATAAATGCATGTGTGGATGGATGGATGGATGGATGGATGGATGAACAAATTGGCAGATAGATAGATAGATAGATAGATAGATAGATAGATAGATAGATAGATAGATAGATAGATAGATAGATAGATACTTATAATGGTTATATTGACAAATATAACGATGGATAGACATGAATACATGGATGTATGGTTGGATAAGATAAATGCATGTGTGGATGGATGGATGGATGGATGGATGAAGAAATTGGCAGATAGATAGATAGACAGACAGACAGACAGACAGATAGATAGATAGATGCTTATAATGGTTATATTGACAGATATAACGATGGATATACATGAATACATGGATGTATGGTTGGATAAGATAAATGCATGTGTGGATGGATGGATGGGTAAATGGATGGATGGATGGATAAATGGGCAGATGGATTAAAGGATAGATAGGTGACCGTAATAAGGCTTGTGTTGTGTACAGTAGTAAAGTTGTAAGTGGTATTAGTGAATATAATATAGTAACTCTGTATTGTAGTAGAGATGTGGGCGGAGCTTCTTCTGGTCATGGTGAACATAAGGCTTGTGTTGTGTACAGTAGTAAAGTTGTGAGAGGTGTTAGTGAATATAGTAACTCTGTATTGTAGAGGATTATTTGGTTGTGTGTGAACAGAATTTGAATCGGTTTATTCTTGGTTTATGTTCTGACCATGTTGACCTCATGGTCATGTGCCGGGTGCTTTGTGAGTGGCAGCTGGTGTGGCTGTAGACTCTAAATGTGGATTTTCACGGGCAGGGGGCGTGGCCTTCGCCACAGACGGGTCAAGTATGAATAATTCACACATGCTAACAATGACCGAGACTCTGGAGCCCAGCAGGAGAACATGTACATGACGGAGGAACTACATACATAAAGAATCCAGGTTATGCATTTTTAAAATACACGTGATTTCTATAGTGAACCACATGTGGTCAAGAAAACATGTAACGTAGTTATTAATATCCGTGGTTTGAGGAGAAACACTGGGTGATCAGGTGTCAGACTGTGTTCTATTCTTCTGTTTTTTGCTCTTTATGTTATTTTTCCGGCGTGTATTCGTTACCGGTTATTGCCTGTGCGTTCTTCGGTACGTGGTGCACTTTTACTTTGCGTTATTTGTTGGGTTAATGCGGGGCGATGCATCTTTCTGAAGGAACGCTCCACTCCTCGTTCCGTACTTCGTCCCCAGTGATGAATGAAAGAGAAAATGCAATCCAGCCCCGCTCTGGGGGAATTTTAACACCAGCTCCTGTTTTCTCTCCCTCCATCATCCCTCCCTCCCTCCTCTCTTTTTCATTAATTCTTGATTGTACACGCCGCGAGAAGGCTAATATTGTTGTCCTGCACCCTGGAGAAGAAGCCGGTCTGAAGACGAGGAGGAGGCTTATGACAATTTACTGCCGGGATTTACAGCAGATTTTAAATCATTATATTCTCTCCTCTCTCTCTCTCTCTCTCTCTCTCTCTCTCTCTCTCTCTTTCTATCTATATCTCTCAATCTTTATCTTTCTCTCTGATTGTTCTGATCCCTTTCTTTTCCCTCTTTTTCTCACTCTCTTTCTCTCTCTTTATCTCTTTCTCTCTGTATCTCTTGCTGTCTCTTTTTTCTCCCTGTTTTTCTTTCTTGATCTCTTTTTCCATCTCTCTTTCTCTTGAACTCTCACTCTTTCTCTATCACTTTCTCTTTCACTTTCTCTTTTGCTATTTCTCTTTGTCTTCTCCATAACTCTTTCTATCTGTATCTCTCAATCTCTATCTCTCTGATTGTTCTGATCCCTTTCTTTTCACTCTTTTTCCCTCTCTCTTTCTCCCTTTTTTTTGCTCTCTGTCTCTAGCTCTCTCTTTTCTTCGTGTTTTTCTTTCTCTATCTCTTTTTCCATCTCTCTCTATCTCTCTCTCTCTTTCTCAATCTCAATCTTTCTCTATCGCTTTCTCTTTCACTTTCTCTTTTGATATTTCTCTTTGTCTTCTCCATATCTCTCTCTCACCCTCTCTCTCTCGCTCTCTAGCCCGTCTCTCTCTCTTTCTATCTTTATCTTTGTCTCTGATCGCTCTGATCCCTCTCTCTCTTTCTCTCCCTTTTGCTCTCTCTCACTTTCTTTCACTATCTCTGTCATGAACTCTCACTCTTTCTATTTCCCTCGCTTTCACCCTCTTTAGCCCCCTCTATTCAACTCACCCTTTCTTTTTCACTCTTTTTATCTCTCTCTCTTATTCTCTCTCTCTTACCCTTTCTCTTTCACTCTTTTTTTCTCAATCTCTCTGTATCTCTCAAACTTTATCTCTCTCTCTTATTCTCTCTCTCTTTTTATCTCACCGTCTCTTTCTCACCCTCTCTCTCTCTCTCTCTCTCTCTATTTTGCTCTTTCACCCTCTTTAGCCCTCTCTATTTATCTTTCTCTTTCTCTCTCTCTGATTGCTTTGATCTCTCTCTCTCTCTCACCCTTTCTCTTTCAATCTTTTTATCTCTCTCTATTATTTTCTTTCTCTTTATCTCACCCTCTCTCTGTGTTTTCTCTTTCTTTCACTTTCTGTTATGATCTTTCTCTTACTGTCTCGCACTCTCTCTTTCTCTGTTTTTCTCTATCACTCTCTAGTCCCTCTTTCCCTTTCACTCCCTCTCTCTGTATCTCTCTCTCATTTTCTCTCTCTCCATTTCCATTCTCTCTTTCTATCTGTATCTTTCTCTTTCTCTCTCTTTGATTGCTCTGAACCCTCTCTTCTCTCTTTCTCTCTCTGTCTCTCTCTCTCTCACTTTTGCTCTCTCACCCTCTCTTTTGAACTCCCACTCTTTCTCTCTATCACTTTCTCTTCTCTCTTTCTGTTTCACTCTCTCTGATCGCTCTCTCTCTCTTTTATCTCTCTTTTAAAGCTCTTTTATCTAGTCTAAACCAAAACCTCATAACTTCCTGTTAGTGCTCATGATGGACTACAGCTAATAACTGTGTAGTTACACATTAATAACACATGTAATAACAGGTCAGTAATACATAGCAGAAATTACTGTCCATCTTCTGGAACGATTCGTCACCAGGTTTTGTTCCTTGGTTGGTCGATTCCTTCTGTGAGTGCAGCTATTATTATTTTTTATTTTATTTTATTTTTTTGTGAAGAGTGTATTTCAGCGCACTAGCACAGCTCTATACACACACTTATTATAAATACACACACGCGCAGGTCTATCGCAGTGTGTCTAAAGGACTTAACGGTTTTGACGTCTCCGTCGCTGTAGAGTAAGTAACAGGCGAGGTAATGGGGACACGTCTTACAGGCGTTTTTTTTTTTCTCTTTTAATAACCCATTTACTTGTTTCTATGTCATTCCATTTCCTCCTGCTCTCCCACACTCCTTATCTCAGTCTGAGGGGCTTAATTAAGTGGATCTGCTGTTACTAATAATCCTTCTCGCAGCGCCGGTAACCAATGGCAACGACGCCATCAAGCCTCGGAAAGTGCAGAAAAAGACTAGTAATAATAATAGCGGGGACGGGAGGAGAGGTAATTGACGGCGGAGATTGGCGAGCGCTAAGGCGAGCGCTAATCAAAAATGATGCACGACTTCGGTTTATCTGAACAGAATGAGTGGTTGCCAAATCCCCCCGCGCCACCCCATCCCCCCCCTCCCCCCCCGATACAGTGTCATATTTGATATACAGGGTAATATGAGGACGTCAGATAAACTCAGAGTGTAAAAAATCCCCAACAGACGCGACCTCTCAACGCTCAGTTTCTCTGATTTTGCTATTTATAGGTTTATGTTTGAGTAAATTCTATAAACTACAGACAACATTTATCCTAAATTCCACATAAAAATATTGTAATTTAGAACATTTATTTGCAGAAATTGAGAAATGGCTGAAATAACAAAAAAAAATCTCAAATAATGCAAAGAAAACAACAAGTTCATATTTATTTTAAGAGTTTTTAATCACAGTTTTTTTCATGCATCTTGGTATCATGTTCTCTTCCTCCACCAGTCTTACACACTGCTTTTGAATAACTTTATGCTGCTTTACTCCTGCTGCAAAAATTAAAGCAGTCCATGGGAGCTATAAACTTGCAGTTTCTGAGGTTGGTAGCTGATGAACTTATCAGATGAGTGCCAGTTTCATCATTATATAATATTAAATCAAGAAATTCAAGTAATTAACTCTTGATGAGTTCAGCACAGCTGTTAACTGAAAGCCTGAGTTTCAGGTGACTCTACCTCATAAAGCTGACTGAGAAAATCCAGCAGAGATTTGTAAAATATAAAACATATTCTGGTTTGTTTACTAAATAATTTCATGATTTTCTTCATAGTTTGGAGGATTTTAGTATTAATCTACAATTCAGAAAATTTTAAAATAATAAAAAATAACTAATTTAATAATAAATAAATAGAGAAATAAATAAAAACAGAAATGAAATGAATCAAAAGCTGGGGGAGCATGAACGCCATAGCATTAGACAGAGTGCATGCTGGGAATTGTAGTCTTTGTTGTGTGAATCGGACTTCAGAGCAGGCAGACTGACAGCTTTAGTCTAGCGGTCGTTTATTAAACCCCACCCCCATTAAATCCATACTGGTGCATGCTGGGAGTTTGTTTATCCTGAGTTATAATACAAAAGGGATCAGCAGGACGGAGGGATTGAGGGAGGGATAGAGGGAGAGATTACTGAAGTTCCTACAGGTAAATTAAGTCCGCTGCGCTCGCCGGGCGCTGGGATATTGGCGGATTTTGACGCTAGCTGGGAAGCTAATACTTCACCAGACCTCCAGTCTGATAACGGTTAACATCCCGGCTCTGGAGAGAGGGACGGGGTGGGTCAGAAGCAGGATCTGAGCTAAAGATTAGATTACCTTAATTGTCGCACTATAAGGTGCACCTAAAATACTTTAATTTTCCCAAAAATCGCCAGTACATCTTATAATTCGATGTATAATATATACAGGAGTTTTAGTTTAGTGTCTCCAGTACCGTGGCTGGAGTAGCATTAGCATTAGCTGCTAAGCGCTAGCTCTTCTGTCTTTCAAAGGTGAGTATTATCGGCCTGTAGCCTGCTGTTAACCCTGGCTAGCACTGCTGGAACAGCATTAGCATTAGCTGCTAACCATGCTAAGTGCTATTTCTTTTTCTTTTTAAAGGTGAGTATTCTCAGCCTGTAGCCTGCTGCTAACCATGACTAGCACTGCTGGAGCAGAATTGGAATTAGCTGCTAACCACGCTAAGTGCTAGTTCTTTTGCTGTTCAAAGGTGAGTATTATCAGCCTGTTGCCTGCTGCTAACCCTGGCTAGCACTGCTGGAGCAGCATTAGCATTAGCCGCTAAGTGTGCTAAGTGCTAGCGGTTAGCCGCCAATGATAATGCTCCAACCTTAATGCTGGAGAAAAATTGGAAATCTAAGCTTACTATAAATAAACGGAAGCACTTTACTCACCCAAATATTATAAATATATATATATAATTTCTTTATTTGAGAGCATCAGTTTTAAAGTAGTGAAGAGGTAGAGTTACAGGTATACAGTAAATAGTGAATATTTGAGAAATGTTCGAATCCAGATTATGAGAAGCAACAACTACTCAACTCAGTAAAGATAAAAATATTTAAAGTAAAAAAAAATTTAAAAGAAGAATTTAAGTAACTTTGAAAGTTTCCTCAAGTGCATTTACTGCAAAGAACATCTAAAACATTAAAAAAGATGGAACTGGCACTCATCAGTTTCCTCTTTTGTACAGAGCATATGCTTCACAGAGTATTTTGGTTTGTTTAACATTTGTTTTAAGTTACTACATGATTCCTTATGTCTGGATCACTTCACTATTCATTTACTATGTAGGAAAAAGAGGATCTATTGAATGAAATAAGGTAAAACAGTCCGATCTCTGTTCTGAAGTTTATATAAGGCAGAAAACAGTGACCCGGCTCAGTCCGACCCAGTTGTTGGTTCTGTAACTGCGCTCTTGTGGTGATGACAGGCTTCCCACGGGCTGCGTTTAGCACCGCTAGCAAAACAACTGCTGACGGGTCACCTTTAGCCTGTCTGCTTTTGTTGATAAGGGTTTTTTAGCACTAATCTCTCGAGGGCGGACATTCATCCCTTTGGCATTAAAATTCAAATTCATACATTAGGGAAGCTAACACACTTTATATCAATGGTACACAAACTTTACACCTCTTTCAATAATATCTACTCACCAAAGTTTTGTTAGCTTTCATTAGCAACTCAGAGGTGTCAAATCTCAGCTAGCCAGCTTAGCTTGCACGCTAGCAAATCATCATTTAATTGTCTGTGTTCTACAAAAAGATTTAGACAAGATTCAGCACATGCAGCTTGAGCCGATTCATATATTATACTCAGCAACTAGAATGTTCGCACATTTGGCTCAAGCTGATTCCTATATTATACAACAACAAGTATGTTAAAAGATGCAGATTGGGCCGATTTCCATATTATACTCAGAAACCAGAGTGTTGAAACCAGCATTTTGGGCTAATTTCCATATTATACTCAGCAACTGGGGTGTTGGCACATACAGCTTGAGCTGATTACCCTATTATACGTGACAACAAGCATGTTAGCACATGCAGCTTTAGCCAATTCCCATATTATTCTCAGCAACCTGGGGGTTGGCACAAGCAGCTTGAGCTGATTACCTTATTATAAGCAACAACAAGCATGTTAAAACATGCGGATTCGGCCGATTTTCATATTATACTTAGCAACTGAGGTTTTGGCACATGCAGCTTGAGCTAATTCCCATATTATACTCAGCAACCTGGGTGTTAGCACAAACAGCTTGAGCTGATTACCTTATTATATGCGTCAAAAAGCATATTAGCACATGTGGCTCGAGCCAATCTCCATATTATGCTCAGCAACCGGGGTATTGGCACAAACAGCTTGAGCTGATCACCTTATTAACAGGCATGTTAGCACATGTGGCTCGGGCTGATTCCTATATTATACTCAGCAACTGAGCTATTGGCACATGCAGCTTGAGCTAATTACTTTATTATATGCCTCAAAAAGCATGTTAGCACATGCGGCTCGAGCCAATCTCCATATTATGCTCAGCAACCGGGGTATGTTAGCACATGTGGCTCAGGCTGATTCCTATATTATACTCAGCAACTGAGGTATTGAAACAAGCAGCTTGATCTTATTACCTTATTATATGCGACAAACAAGCATGGTAGCACAGGCAGCTTGGGACAATTCCCATATTATACTCAGCAACCGGGGTGTTGGCACAAGCAACTTGAGCTAATTATACCTTATTATACACAACAAAAACATGTAAGAACATGCGGCATGAGCCACTTCTCACATTATACTCAGCAACCGGGGTATAGGCACTCGTGGCTCAAACCATTTCCCATATTATATTCAGCAAATGGGGCGTTATTGCATGCAGCTTGGACTGATTCCCATAGTATACTCAGCAACCGAGGTGTTGGCACCAACAGCTCAGGCCAATTACTTATTATACTCAGCAACCGGGGTATTGGCACTCACGGCTCGAACCAATTCCCATTTTATACTCAGTAACCAGAGTAATGGCACATGTGACTTGAGCCACATCATGCATTATACTCGCCAACTGGGTTGTTGGCACATGCAGCTTGGGCTAATTCCCATATTAACCTTGGCAACTGAACTGTTGGCACAAACAGCTTGAGCCGATTACTATATTATACTCAGTAACCGGGGTGTTGAATCAGGTAAAAAATTGGCAGAGTGATTTTTCCTATCTGGGACAGTACAGTATGTCAGTGGCTGATTTGGAAAGTAAAAAAAGTGAAAGAGCGAGAGTAATAGAGAGAAAGTGAAAGAAAAAAGAGAGAGAGAGAGAGAAGCTGGCAGTGCCTCACTGCCAACAAACTGCCCAAACTTTCTCCGATTGTTCTGAAATTCATCGCCGGAGCCCAAAATCGATCCCTCATAAGTGTCAGTCCTGTTTCCCTGCAGTCTGATAGTTATGTTATTAAAACGCTGCGCAGCAAATTCAGATTTGATCCATTACTTTAATTCAGACGCCGCTGAGTTTGATTGACGGTTTGCCGATGGAGGTCACCTGAGCGCTGCCCTTTGGTATTTAAGCTTCCATTGATATTCAGAGGTGCCTCCCAGGAGCCATCCTGCCTACTGGAGTTACTCTAACTCTATTCAAACACACACTCACACTTACACTTATACACACACACACACACTTATACACACTCACTGATTGAGCTACCCTTAATCTATCTCCAAAATTACTGGAGCAGAAAGAAGCTAAGCTAGCAGGCACAGATCTATCACCTGCCCAACCCACACTGTGCCAACGTTAAAGTTTACTCTTCGCTAAATTTCACTTTATCTCTAGTTTAGGTCCTGTTGGATCCTCTATTCTGGATATAAGATGAGATTTAGAGGAGAAGAAGTTGGGTTTGGAGGTTCTACAGGTTCTGTATGGATGCTGCAGCATTTTTTTTCACCCACAGATGTTGCTACAGCTGGACCTGTAGATCCTGTAGCTCTACACTTGTAGGTTGAAGCTGAAGCTGAAGCTTCCTTGATGTTGGGCCCTAATTTAGTGATCTATAGGCAAGCCATGAATAATGAATCGTGCACTGTGTAGCTTGATTTAGAGTGTGTCAGCATGTCTTTGCTATCGTAACGCCTGGAAAAGTACACCTTGCACCCTGCTGCCTGTTGCATCATTTAAGGTGGAACGGAAAAGTTAGCTAACTAGCTAGCTACTGGGAGGAACATCTAGCGATCTTTTTTCATGCTTGTTATCAAGAATTCGGCCATAAAACATTGAAACGTCACATTAAACTATGGTAATATTGTGCTAACCACCACTTTTAACTTTTAACTAACCTACCCCTCCAGCCTAACAAGAATCGCAACACCCATTGGCATCTCAATTCTCTTTATATACATTTACATTTTCTCCACTTTTTAAATTAGTGCCTAAGTCTGCACCCCTGCCACGAAAAGCACTGGTCTTCTTTAGCTAACTTTAATTAGAAATGTGCTCCCGAGAGGAGGTGCTTTTCATGGTGGGGGTGCAGAATTTGGAGCGCTTTCAAAATAAAAGTTTATTTTAGAACAATTTCTGCTTAATAATGAAAAATAGTCATGTCACCTGCAGCCTCTCCCACGAGGGAGTGCTTTGCATGGCGGGGGTGCAGAATTCTGCAACCTAATAGAGCCGAAATCTACACCCCCACCTTTTTGATAAAAACACTTGAACTTTACTTTCCGAGATGGGGGGGCATTTCTTGGCGGGGGTGCTGAATTCGGCACAACACCGGGAATAAACCACAGAAGGCTAATATTACCACCTACAGTGGACAGTGCAGTGGATGGTGATGATGGTGACCAGTAGCGTCTGGCTAGAACTGTTCAGACAAAAAAAAAGTTGCATCTACAGTCAATACAGGAGGTCAAACACAATGTTTTTAGCATTCTTTCATTAGAACAGCCAAAAGTCACAAGGTCCCAGTTCGGCAGTTTTTTGGCACATGAGTGTATAATAGCGTATTTCTGAGCGCCGTGCCGAGAGATATCTTCCTCACGAGTCACGTTTGAGCGTCACGTCTCCGCCTCGTCACGGCCGTCGCTGCATGCGCTCGGAGGCAGCACATGTTCAGAACCCTCCAGAACAAGACCCCATTACACACTGTAGACCGAGCTCAGATCCACTGTAACACACACACACATCACATCACCACTCATCACACACTGAGGACACGGTGTCGAGTGTGAATACGCTGTTATATATGCATAGGCTCTGTTTCACACACACTTGTACACACACACCGTATGATGAAGCCGATGGAGCTGCATATAAATGACTGTCAGAGATGCAACGTGGCATTTTTGGAGCATGATGAGCCATGACTCTTCCTGTGTGTGTGTGTATGTGTGTATGAGTGTGTGTGTAAGTGTGTGTGTGTGTGTGTCGGTCATATCGCCTAAGGAATCCATAACATTAGTCACTGCAGCTGCTTTGCATGAAACTGACAGCTCAGAGGGTATCCTGTCCTGCAGGACACAAACACACACTACTATAAAGAGAAACTCCGCCCACTTTCCCAGAATTCTCTTATTCTCTTATACACTTAAAAATTATGATTTTCTTTGATTTAACCAAATGTCAGGATGATTTTAAATCAGATTGGATTTAAACCATTCAAAAAGATTTGAAGATGCTCTATAATGCTCCAAAAAATCTACTTAAAAATCTATATTCGCAGGCCTCGCCTTTTCTTAAACGTTTATGGACAAAAGTCAAAAACCTTGTGTTGAAATGTTACAGAAATTTGCAGACACATATCTAAGAACAATGTAATGTTGACCACCAAATTTCAACCAAATCCACCATCAGGAGGCTCTACAGCACTCAATTAACCACATATATTAATATTTTCATACACAGCTTTGGAAAAAAAAATTGAGCACTTAAAAATGATGAGTTTCTTTTATTTTACCCAATATCAGAATGACTGTAAGCAGAACTCGGCTTTGTAAGCGACCGTTCTCCTGCAAAGACTGATGCTCAGATCGAGTATAATTCATTATGGCCCGTCCAAGGTCAATATTTCACCAGCAATACTGAAAAAGAAACAGCAGTCCAGCTTTTTAAAACCTACAAGTCAGGAATCTTCTGTCAAATCAGCAACAACATGATGTTGACTGAAGAATTTAAACAAGATATGAGGAAGATTTGATTTAAACCATTCAAAAAGATTTGAAGAATCTCTATAATGCCCCACAAATCTACTGAAAAATCTATATTTGCAGGCTTCGCCTTTCCTTAAACGTTTATGGACGAAAGTCAAAAACCTTGTGTTGAAATTTTACCAAAAATTACAGACACGTATGTAAGAACAATACAACGCTGATCACGCTGATTTCAGCCAAATCCACCATCAGGAGGCTCTACAGCACTCAATTTACCACTTATATTAATATATTCATACACAGCTTTGGAGAAAAAGAGCTCTTAAAAATGATGAGTTTCTTTGATTTTACCAAATTGAAAACCTCTGAAATATAATCAAGAGGAAGATGGTCACATGATCACAAGCCATCAAACCAAACTGAACTGCTTGATTTTTTTTTTTTTTTGCACTAGGAGTGTAAAGCATAAAGTTTTCCAAAAGCAGTGTGTAAGACTGGTGGAGGGGAACATCATGCGAAGATGCATGAAAACTGTGATTAAAAAAAAAATTATTTCACACTTAAAACTTTATGAATATGAACTTAATCTTTTTTGTTATTTCAGCCATAAAAAAAAACATTTCTGCAAATAAATGCTCTAAATAACAATATTTTATTTGGAATTTGGGAGAAATGTTGTTTGTAGTTTATAGAATAAAACAACAATGTTCATTTTACTCAAATATAAACCTATAAATAGCAAAATCAGAGAAACTGATTCAGAAACTGAAGTGGAATCTTCATTTATTTTTTTTTACAGAGCTGTATGTGAAAAATAAACGTGGCTAATTTTAATGAATAATTTATTTATGATTCTGAAGCGAGTCCAAGTGAACAGCAGTAGTTAAACGTATGTAAATGAGGGTCGTTAAGGGGTCAGTTATGAGTTCTCGGTGTGATTAGCGGGACGGTGGTACGCTGGGGTGTATCTCACCGTAGGACATACTCTCCCAGGAGTTACCGCTTATTCAAATCATATGCAGATTAAATATGCTAATGAGCTGGACCGGTTCATCAGTTTGGGGAGAAGAGTGACAGATCAGAGAGTGTATGAATGTAGGCTTGAATATTTCTCACTTATAAAGAGTGTAAAATAACTCAAGACTATACTTATATATATATTTAGTGTTATATAAAGAGATGTAAATAAGTATTTTTACCCCTACGGATTTATTTTGCTGTTGCTTTTCTATCATACTTACATTTTCTGCCTAACGAAAAATATCCTGTCATTGCAAAGTGGTTGCTGTGGTGGCTCTAAGCACTTCCTATGTGGTTGCTATGGTGTTAGCATATACTATGATATCCACTATTTTATTCTGCAATACTGTTTCGATTCTCAAAAACACAGTATTGGTGTTTAACTATGAGTTAGATGTAAAGATTGGTGTCAGAAGTGGCTGATTTAGTGTTTAGCATGTAGAGTAATAGAGCCAGATGTTCATTGCTATCTTGGCAGTGAATTGTCAACACAATAAACAGAATGAACAAACGTGAACAAGCAGCTCAGTTTTCTCTGCTGAGAAGTGTTTGTTGGACATGTCCAGATAGCTGCGCCGTTAATATAGCAATCCGCCAAAGTCAGAGCATGGGAGCGCACCTGGCTTTTAATGGTAATGATGAGCAAGAGACGCTCTGATTGGTTTATTTCACGTTATGCCCAAAATTAATTAACCACACCCATGATTAATTAAGAGAATTATCAGTACATGACTTTTGTTTTTGCTTTGTGTTTTGAGCTTCGTGAGGGTTACTTTTCCCGTCGTTACGATAGCAAAGACATAATGAAGACACGCCCTAAATCAAGTCGCTTGGCTCACAGTTAACTGCTATAGATTGCTAAAATAGGGCTCTGCATCTTTTTTTGGGAAGAAACAAAGACTGAAAGGTCTATCTAAACTGTTGGACAAGTTCAGGTAGCTGCACCGTTAAAATAGCAATCCGCCTATAAAAAGTCAGAGCTCACCTGATTCTTAAAGGGAATGTTGAGCAAGAGAGAGACTCTGATTGGTTTATTTCATGTTACGCCCAAAATTAATTAACCACACCCATGATTAATTAAGAGAAATAGTATTAGTACATGACTTTTGTTTTGCGTTTTGAGCTGTGCAAGGTGTACTTTTCCCGTCGTTACGATAGCAAAGACACAATGAACACACGCCCTAAATCAAGCTGCATGGCTCACAATTAACTGCTATAGATTGCTAAAATAGGGCTCCGCATCTTTTTTTGGAAAGAAACAAAGAATGAAAGTTCTATCTAAACTGTTGGACACGTCCAGGTAGCTGCACCGTTAAAATAGCAATCCACCAAAGTCAGAGCTCACCTGGATCTTAAAGGGAATGTTGAGCAAGAGAGACACTCTGATTGGTTTATTTCACGTTACGCCCAAAATTAATTAACCACACCCATGATTAATTAAGAGAATTATCAGTACATGAATTTTGTTTTGCGTTTCGAGCTGTGCAAGGTGTACTTTTCCCATCGTTACGATAGCAAAGACACAATGAACACACGCCCTAAATCAAGCTGCATGGCTCACAATTAACTGCTATAGAGACACTCTGATTGGTTTATTTCACGTTACGCCCAAAATTAACCCATTAACCACAGCCATGATTAATTAAGACAATTACTATTAGTACATGAATTTTGCTTTGCGTTTTGAGCTGTGCAAGGTGTACTTTTCCCGTCGTTATGATAGCAAAGACACACTGAAGACACGCCCTAAATCAAGATGTGCTTTTAATTGTTACTATTATTATTAAAGATAAGATTCTGATAAATAAAGTAGCAGATTTAGTTTGCAGTGAAAGCACAGACTGGAACAGTGACTGTAAGTGTTATTTACAATCCAGACCAATCTGATGACACACACACACACACACACACACTCGGCGACTCCCGGCGGTCCAGGCCTCAGGACACTTCTCCTGTATATAAAAGCTGCTCATCACTGACAGCTCCACAGTGAGAGTGTCTCAGTGGGATGCTGTCACCAACGGCAACAGTAATGACCACAGCATCCCGCTACTGACCTTTTAACCCCCGATCAGCTCTCAGTCTCTCAGACCTGGACCAGCTCCCGGCCGACAGTTCTCTAAAGATCTGAAGATCTGCTATCATTCCTCTACTCATCATTTACATGATCATGCATCACTGTTTTAACACTACTGTGCACAATTACACAACGCACTACATACAGTACAGATTTCTTCTGTTTTTGCTTCTTTCCATACTTCATTTTTTCCGATTATCAAACAAAATTTAATTTCAAACAAAGACAACCTGAGTAAATATACAGCTCTTGGAAAAAAACTTAAGAGAGCACTATTTATAGGTTTATGTTTGAGTAAAATGAACATTTAGTTTTATTCTATAAACTACAGACAACATTTCTCCCAAATTCCAAATAAAAATATTTAAGTCATTTAGAGCATTTATTTGCAGAAGATAAGAAATGGCTGAAATAACAAAAAAGATGCAGAGCTTTTAGACCTCAAATAATGCAAAGAAAACAATACTATGTTTTAAGTAAGACTTCAGAAACAATACAATGTAGAGTAACCCAGATTTTTAATCACAGCTTTCAAGTCTCGCAGCCACCAGTCTTTCACATTGCTTTTGGGTAAACCTTAGGCTATCCCACTCCTGGCTCAAAAAGAAAAAACATATGATCTTTTGCTTTAAGAGGTGAACTTTTGTTTGTGTGCTTTGGGTCATTGTCCTGCTGCAGAACCCAAGTACTCCTGAGCTTGAGCTCACAAACAGATGGTTGTTCTGGGTTCTTTTGGGATCTCCTGGATGAGTTGTTCATGCCCTTTTGGAGTAATTTTGTCCGGTCGGCCGGTCACTCCTGGGAAGGTTCACCAGTGTTCCCTGTTTTCTACATTAGTAAATAATAGTGAATCACTGGGGTTCTCTCGAGTCCCAAATCCCTTTTCTAAAATAGTAGAAACAGAATCTGTTGTTGAGTTGTCTCAGATCGTGGTATAATGTTGTTACTCGGTTGCTATGATACTGTGCATAGTTGAAGTATGGTTTCTATAGTAATGCTAAGTGGTTGCTAAGTGTATGATGTGGTATCCAAGGTGGTTGCTACAGCAGTGTAGCTCCGCCCACTCCTCCTGCAGCCGTGGGTTCCCTGGCGTCTGTATTGTGTGCTGTAGTGCTCAGCGTGTTGTGGGTTATTTATCTGTGATAACGGTTTATTGGAGCATATTGGAGTTTATGGGAGCAGCCTGTGGTCAGAAGCTCACTGTAATAATAACTCCAGACCTCTAACAGCCGATCTCTTACTGGGACCAGTTGTAAACCCAGTCTGCCATATTGAGCCGGGCTTCTGCTGTCCTCCAGCTCTGCCTTCCTGCCAAACTGAGCTCTCAGTACCGCGGCCATCATTACCAGTCTGAAGAGCCCCGGCGTTCTGCTGGATTCTGCTCTAATGTTCTGCTCGGGAGCAGCTGGAGGAGACGACTGGGTCATGTCGACCCGTCTGGCTGAAAATACTGCTTAAAAGCTGCTCTGCTTTTCACTGGAGAACAATATGAACCTTTAGAGATCCAGACCACGCTGAAAAAAACATTGTATAACTGCTTTAACTCCTGTTCAGCATCATTATAAACTAATAAATTTAGTTAAATTAAGAAAATAGAGTGAACAAAACCCAGAAACCCAAGTCTTTATTCATAAATCCCAGCAATTGTCTCCCACTTCCTCTCACAAAAAAAAAAAAATAAAAAATAAGAGAGCACTTAAAAATGATGAGTTTCTTTGATTTTACCGAATTGAAAAACTCTAGAATATAATCAAAAGGAAGATGGATGATCACAAGCCATCAAACCAAACCAAGCTGAACTGCTTAATTTTTTTTTTTTTTTTGCACCAGGAGTGTAAAGGCATAAAGTTATCCAAAAGCAGTGTGTAAGACTGGTGGAGGGGAACATGATGCCAGGAAGCATAAAAGAAAAACTGTGATTACATACTTTATGAACATGAACTTGTTGTTTTCTTTGCATTATATGAGGTCTGAAAGCTCTGCATCTTTTTTTTTGTTATTTCAGTCATGTCACATTTTTTCCACAAATAAATGCTCTAAATGACAATAATACTTTTATGTGGAATTTGGGAGAAATGTTGTCTGTAGTTTATAGAATAAAACAACAATGTTCATTTTACTCAAACATAAACCTATAAATAACAAAATCAGAGGAACTGATTCAGAAACTGAAGTGCTCTCTTCATTTTTTCCAAAGATGTTTTTTCAAAAAAATTGTGTATACATAATAAGTTTATAGTCTTATATATGGAGTGAATTATTATTTTTTTTTATTAGTTTGTTATTCTTCTGTTTGCGTATATTCATTGTATTTTAATGTTTTGCTGATATATTGAATGCTGGCTTGTTTGCTGATGCCTGTGAGGAAATCTGTGCTACAGAATATAATCACGCACTAAAAACTGACAACCGTATGATTTTTTTTTTCTTTTAATATTGTGTGATATGTAATAAGATGGCAAAGTTGTGACAAACACAAACGCTGTGAAATAAAAAAGTGAGTAAACAGCAGTTTTGCATTCACAGACAAGTAAACCTACTGTAATGTTTTAATCTGAATCTGACAGAATCAGAAGCAGCGCAGCTTTATTATATTATTTTACCAGAAATTCTATATGCTACATCAGCAGGATATATAAGGACATAAGGTTACCGTATTTTTCTCACTATAAGGTCCACTGGATTATAAGGCACATTTTAAGCAACACAGCTGGTCTCACCACAAGTTAAGTAAACAAAACTGTAATTCTTAAAAAAAAAAAAAAAAAAAATATATATATATATATATATATATATATATATATATATATATATATATATATATATATATATATATATATATATTTTTTTTTTTTTTTTTAAGTCAGTCAAGTGCTGGATGTTAATTCTCTCCTGAAAACTGTTTATATGGGTGAGTTTAAAGCGCTTCTGTTTATTTACAGTAAACTTAGATTTAAAGATTTCCACTAGGGATGGATGCAGCAGCATTAGCATCAGTGGCTAACTGACAAATGGGTACCACTTTACAATAAGACTACCTTTATAAAGGGTTTATAAAAGGTTTACAATTAGTTTATTAATGGTTAATAATTATGTTGTAAATGCCTTAAAAATCATTAATAATCAGTTATAACACATACGTAGAAAGGGCAACAATATAGCTGTGGGTTCACTATTTGGCAAACAACAGGTCACTGTTGCCCTTTCTACGTATGTGTTATAACTGATTATTAATGATTTTTAAGGCATTTACAATCTTATTAGTACCCATTAATAAACTAATTGTAAACCATTTATAAACCCTTTATAAAGGCAGTCTTATTTTAATGGGGTACCGACAAAGGTTTTACCTTTTACTTTTTTTTTATCTATTTTATTCATGTCATCCTTTGATTTGTTTTTTTACTGGTTTTACTTTGGGCCTTTTATTATTTTATTTCATCCTTTTATCTTGTATACTTTTTTTTTTTTTACCTTATTTTAGTTCCATCGTTTTTAACTTTTTTTATATATATAATTTTAGGTGTTATTTTTCTACTCTATTTCTTTAATTGTGTTTATATTTTATTATTCTAATTATTAATCTCTTTATTTTATTGCTTAACATTTTTTTGCAGCCTGTCTGTGTATCCTTTTATTCTTAATTATTTTATTTCTTCTTAATTATATTCTATCTTATATTGTTTGCTTCTTTTTTATAATTTAAACTTTTTTGGGTTTTTTTTAGTCGCTTTAATTTGTAAATGCTCAACTGCATCGAAAATGAGCGGCTAATGCTAATGCTAATGCTGCTCCAGCCTTGGTGCTGGAGAATCTTCACTGAAACTCTTGTATAACTCTGTACTTCAGCTTTGAGTGGCTTTACTGCTCCTTAATACCTGACTGGTAGAATTCATACATAAGAAGCACCTGATTATAAGGAGTTTTGATGATTTTTGATAAAATTAAAGGATTTTAAATGCATGTTATAGTGTAAAAAATATGGTATATGCAAGTTAAGAAAGTACAAGTACATTGTAGAACTCGTCAGCAGTGATATTTAATACAGAGTATTTATAGCTCCATGTTTGTGATGTTCTGGGCAAAAACCTGCATCATTGGACTGGAAACCCTGGAAATCTGAGCGTCTAACAAAGTGGAATTAACTGGTCAACATGTGCCACTATTATTCTCTGTGCTTTTGATGCCCACTGGCCCTCTGCCAGCCTGTGCCAGCCTGCACTCTGGATGCTACCCTAAATGAACTCCCTACCAACAGCTGAAACTCACTTACTGCCACGGCTCATTTTCTGCTGGCCATTTTATTAGAAACACCTCTCTGTCTTGTATTTCTATTTGCTTGCCACTTTATTAGAAACACCACCTGTACCTTCCATTCATTTTATTAGGGTTAACTTCAAAAAATCAGTAACAAAATGTATAATAAAGAATTTAAACACAAATGTCATTTGTGGACAAACAGCTATTTTATTAAACGTAACTCAGAGATGTGCTTCTGGACAGGACTAAAACTACCGGAGGACTACGGAGTTCAGCGTAGAAAAACAGTAGATAATTCAGCCTGTAAAGAAAATAATATTATAATATTAACATTTTGTGCATTTCTATCATTTTATTGTGGATTTTGTCTAAGTTTCCTACCCCTTTTTTTTAAACTTAGGTTTAAAAAAGTGATGGACATCCTGGTTCAAATTTGCCCGTCAATATCATACTGTCATTACATTCATTTTAATTTAACAAAAAGTATGTAAACTTTTTAGAATTTAAACGTTTTCTGCATCAATTTGTCAGAAAAAGTGAAAGTTATCGACAAACATAATATTATAAAATTGAATAAAATAAAATAAATGCACAAATATTGAACACACTCATTCAATGCCCAAACTAGCAAGACTTCAGTTATGCTAAACCCCGACTCTAATTAGCTTTTTGAGGACGTTAACTCAAGGGTTCATATACTTTATCCACTTTAACTATGAAGTTTTTTTGGTTGTTCTTAATGAAGACATAAATGATCAAAATATTTTGTATTTTTGTGTTTATAATTATTTAAGGGACATTATATTTCTCAATACTCTTGAGATGGATGAAGATTAGATCGTCTTTTATGACAGAAAACCATGAAATATATGTATTAATAACATTTTTATGTTGATTTGAGCAACATTTAAGCTTTGAAGCTTTTGAATATAAGTCGTTAGTTGAGTGTTGTAGAGCCTCCCGATGGTGGATTTGGCTGAAATTTGGTGGTCAACATTATATTGTACTTATAAACGTGTCTGCAAACATTTGTAACATTTCAAGAGAAGGTTTCTGACTTTTGTCCATAAACGTTTAAAAAGGCGAGGCCTGTTAATATAGATTTTTAAGTAGATTTTTGGGGCATTATAGAGCTTCCTCAAATGTTGAATGGTTTAAATCAAATCTTCCTCTTATCTTGTTTAAATTCTTCAGAGGCTGATTTGAGATCACATTTAATAACAGAAAACCATGACATATATCTATGTACATTTTTGTATTGATTTGAGCAAAGGTCCCTGACTTCTGTCAATTTAGCTTAGAAAAAAAGGAGGTTTTTGCAAGGCTGTTTGCAAGGAGTGCTGTAGAGCCTCCGGATGGTGTATTTTCCTCAAATTTGGTGGTCAACATTATATTATTCTTAGATATGTGTCTGCAAATTTCGGTAATATTTCAACAGAAGGTTTCTGACTTTTGTCCATAAACGTTTATAGATATACAGATTTTTGAGTCGATTTTTGGGGCATCATAGAGCTTCCTCAACTGTTCTTGCATTGTTTAAATCAAATCTTCCTCATATCTTGTTTGAATTTGTCAGTCAACATCGTATTGTAACTGATTTGACAGAAGATTCCTGACTTGTAGCTTTTAAAAAGCTGGACTGCTGTTTCTTTTTCAGTATTGCTGGTGAAATATTGACCTTGGACGGGCCATAATGAATTATACTCAATCTGAGCATCAGTCTTTGCAGGAGAATGGTCACTTACCAAGCCGAGTTCTGCTTACAGTCATCCTGATATTTGGTAAAATCAAAGAAACTCGTAATTTTTAAGTGCTCGAATTTTGTTTTCCAAATCTGTGTATGAATATATTCATAAAAGTGGTAAATTGAGTGCTGTAGAGCCTCCTGATGGTGTATTTGGGTGAAAGTTGGTGGTCAACATTATATTGTTCTTTGATATGTGTCTGCAAATTTCTGTAAAATTTCAACAGAAGGTTTCTGACTTTTGTCCATAAAAGTTTGAAAAGATGAGGCCTGCGAATATAGATTTTTGGGGCGTTATAGGGCGTCTTCAAATCTTTTTGAATGGTTTAAATCAAATCTTCCTCATATCTTGTTTGAATTCGTCAGTCAACATCGTTTTGTAGCTGATTTGACAGAAGGTTCCTGACTTGTAGGTTTTAAAAAGCTGGACTGCTGTTTCTTTTTCAGTATTGCTGGTGAAATATTGACCTTGGACGGGTCATAATGAATTATACTCAATCTGAGCATCAGTTTTTGCAGTTGAACCGCCGTTACCAAGCCGAGTTCTGCTTACCGTCATCCTGACAGGCAGCTTCCAACAATTCCTTCAGAGAGAAAAAGAATCTACAGCTCTTCTACAGTCTGTGATTTACAGTGAAGGCTTTGGAGAAGTTGGACAGGCTTGAGTCTACTGAAACGTTAGGAAGCCTGAGAGAAGCAGAGCTGAAATGAGAAATCAGCAGTTCAGAGAAAACCCTCCACCGTCTCCATCATTCAGGAGGTGGAGGATAACTTTTTAAACCTCCTTTCTATAGCCTAGAACTTGTAGCCACATTATTATGAATCAGTATATTTAAAGTATATTTTAATTTTGTACTTATTATACTTTAAATGTATAAAAATAGTAGAAAAATCTCACTTAAATTGTGCTATTTAACCATTTAAAATATACTTAATTAACATTTAAACTACTTCATGTATTTAATCCCATATTTAAATATACTTACAGTAAAATTATAATACATTTATTTAGAGTATTACAACTGTATCACTATTTTACAGGTATATTTACAGTATATTAGGAATGTACTTAGAATTGATGTTAAATATATGTGATATATTTACATTAGAGTACAAATATACATGCTTCTTGTTCCTGTCTTTTGTAAGTAGCACACTTCTAGTATAGTTACTTCATGGGGTATAAAAATACATTTTAATACACAGTACTACAATTTTTAGCTTGTTAAAAAAAATTACTTCAAATTTTTTAAATAAGAATTTTAGACGTATATTGAATTACATTAAACTAAAAGTGTACTTCATAGTAGTCTATTTTTTTAATACACTATATTTTACTTTTTAAGAAGTATGATCAAAAGGTAACTTTCAAACATTTGATGAAAGCATAATATTAATGTCTTTTTAATATGTTTTAAGTAAGTACATAAATATGTTATAAAAATACCATACTTAGACTTAGTTTTAAGTACAATTCCAACAGGATAATGCTCGTCCACATACTGTGTATAGAGAATATTGGAGTTATTATGGGATGGATTATCACAGGCGCAACATTAGGAACCTCTACAACTCTCTACGAGCTGAGACGTTTGGTATCCTGCTAAACATTACACTTGCGTTACACGCTACTTCTGTATGTGTACCTCAATACATATTACCCATATTTATACCCATTACTAAATTTACAATCATTTATTTTCCAATTTCTTTCTTTTTTTTTTTTTTTTTATCAGAAACCGTAATATAATCGCATGGTTTTCTGGAATGTGAGGGTGAATCTCTGGTCTGGTGATGTGTCGTCTCCTGCGTTTGAATCACTGTGAAGTTTCTCAGGTCAGAGAAGAGCGCGAGAGGAGAACTTTCACACTTCAGATCACTTTCCCATCTGGGGCTAAAAGCTTTGTAATGGACGCTCAGCTTCACCCTCCATCTCCTTCTGAGCAAAGTTCTCAGACCCAGACGCTCGGAAGATCAACAAACCCAACTTTTCTCATGTTGTTTCTTTTTCTTTACTCTTTCTCTTTCTTTCTTTTTGTTCTCTCTCTTTCAAACAGTTAGCTATAACGTTAGCGGATGCTAATTGGATTGATTATGAGGCTAATTGGGAACTAACTGTGCAGAGTGTTGAACTCTAGTGGGAGGTTTTTGGAAACGAATGAATCACAGATTCAGTTGTAGCTTTTTAATGACGCTCCCTTAAATGTTTAGCCGTAGTGCTACATGCTAACAAATGGCAGTTAGTGGCTTTAGTTGGTATCTGAGTTTAAAGTAAGAAATCAATATCCCATTTACCTCAAATGCAATCATTCATTCAGTCAGTCAGTTGAGACAAGTACTGGCGCTAATGTGGCTAACAAGCAATGGAAGCTTATAGCCGTTAGTTAGCCTCAAGTGACATGCTGATTGGTTTATTTCATTATTTATGAAATGGATAGATAGATAGACAGACAGACAGACAGACAGACAGACAGACAGACAGACAGACAGACAGACAGACAGATAGATAGATAGATAGATAGATAGATAGATAGATAGATAGATAGATAGATAGATAGATGATTGACAGACAGACAGACAGAAAGATAGATAGATAGATAGATAGATAGATAGATAGATTAACCACAACTATGAGTAAAAAAAAAATGAGTACATGCACATTTTCCACGCAAGGTTTACTTTTCCCGTTGTTATGATAGCAAAGACACACTGACATGATGGATTGCCTAAAGAGCACTAAAATAAAAACACTAAAAACAGCATGACCTACTGTACTCTCTCTCTCTCAGACTCCGGCTGCTGATGGAGAAGCAGCAGCATGACCTACTGTACTCTCTCTCTCTCTCTCTCTCTCTCAGACTCCGGCTGCTGATGGAGAAACACAGCATGACCTACTGTACTCTCTCTCTCTCTCTCTCTCTCTCTCTCGGACTCTGTCTGCTGATGGAGAAGAAAGTGGCAATACTTAGGGGTCCAAGCATTTCACACCATTATAGAGCCAGTAGACACAAACCTATGGGGTCACAGCCTCTGTTTACTAACGATTTTAGATGTAAAAAGATGAATTTATACATTTCAGGCAAAACTAGTTTTAGTTTAGTTTTTGGACATGGTAATTACTTTTTTATATAATTCTGTTTATTAAATAAAGTAGAAACACTCTGATTGTATTTTGTAAATTGTCAGAAATCTAAAGGTATGATTCCTGAAGGATCTCTTTATCTGCAGTTCTGTGGAATTATTTGGATTGGTTTGTGATTGTGTATTCTTCAGGACTCTGAAGTAAAAAGTAAAAAGTTTTCTGAGAAAAAGTATTCATGCCAAATGCCTATATTTAAAAAGCAATGTTCTGGCAGTGGGTGCACCTGAAAAGGAATAAATGGAGGCAGAGCCTTGAAGGAGTAATAGTTTCTCATCCAGCTCCAAATTGCTTTAAAACTTCTGTAAACACGTCCACCATCAGCTCCTACAGCAACCATTAGTACAGTACATACTGAAACTGGACATTCCTGCACATCCAGTACTTTTCAGTACATACAAATTATTGGCCTGAAACAACTTTTCTTAACTTTTTTCACTGTTGACGTGTTGACTTTAAAACTTAAACCAGCACATTCTGAAGCTGTAGATGAATTAATAATTAGCGAAATGTTCTATACTAACAACAAAACAACCAACAAAATACTCGCCACATTCACACTACAGCAAAACCAGTGAAAATAACCAATAAAAACAGTAAACGTTATGACTGTAACACTAAAACAAGAACACACAGTAACACTGTCTATGAACGCCATCTCTATAAGACTCTATAAACATACTCATAACATATACATTATATATAAAATAAGTGAGCAATTAAAAATGAGATGTTTCTTTGATTTTTACCAAAATTGAAAACCTCTGGAATATAATCAAACCAAACTGAACTGCTTGAATTTTTGCACCAGGAGTAAAGCAGCATAAAGTTATCCAAAAGCAGTGTGTAAGACTGGTGGAGGAGAAGAACATGATGCCAAGATGCATGAAAAAACTGTGATTAAAAACCATGGTTATTCCACCAAATATTGATTTCTGAACTCTTAAATCTTTATGAATATGAACTGCAAATAAATGCTCTAAATGACAATATTTTTATTTGGAATTTGGGAGAACTGTTGTCCGTAGTTTATAGAATAAAACAACAATGTTCAATTTACTCCAACGTATACCTATAAAGAGAAACTTAGAAGTGGTCTCTTAATTATTTCCAGAGCTGTATATTCAATATCAATATATTTAAAATGATTTATAATCTGTGTAGATTAACGTCCAGTGCTCGTTTACAATGGTGAGACCTGCTGATTTAGAATTTCCTTATAGTCTCAAATAAAATGCGCTTTATAATCCAGTGCTAAAAATACGGTACTTTAAGAAAAAAAACGAAGGTCAGTCAATCTGAAAAGAAGAATTTCAGTCAAAAACGTTAAAATGATGGAAACGGCACTCATCAGGACTGCCCCAGGAAAGGAAGAGGGAGAGATTCCTTTTGTTGCACAGGATACATTTATCAGAGTTACCAGCCTCACAAACGCTTTTAAGTCACTACATGATTCCAGATACATGTAAACTAGATATGAAACCTTCAGGTTCATAAACTTGTATCTCCTCCAGTGTGTGGTGTTGTATCTGTTGTGTTGCTCTATTCTATAGAGATTATATGTAGCATCTCTGTGTGCAGATAGCGGATGTAAGTGTGATGTGAGTGTGATGTAAGTGTGATGTGAGTGTGATGTAGGCCTGTGTCTTCTGATCCACATCTGGGAAGGTATCGTTAGCATCTAGCCGCCGCCGCAGAGGTCAATCCTGTCCGTGTCTGAAAGCAGCGACGCTGAAAAGCTTCCTGCCAGATGGGGATTTTTCCCTTTTAACCTTCGACCCCTTAAGCCCCCACTGGCACAGTATCTTCTCCTGAACACGCTCAGCAGCCGCCGATCGCTATCTTTATCCCAGAGAAGCAAAGCGAGCGCTTAAAGCTGCAGACTGCAGAAAAATCACATATATATCCAGAGTTATCCATAAACACCCACTGAAGATCCTGTAGATTATATTTATACACAATACAGAGTCATACAGACACATAAAACACAATACAGAGTTACTATATTCACTAATACCACTTACAACTTTACTACTGTACACAACACAAGCCTTATTATGTTCACCATGACCAGAAGAAGCTCCGCCCACTATATTATTAGCCAATTTAATAGGAACACTTTCCAATCTTCTGGTTCCACTTCTTGGCCAGTTTATTAGGAACACCTGGCTTGTTTGTAGTACATGTTTACGCGGTGTATATCAGGGTGGTGTATGTATGTATGTATTTTACAGCGTATTGAATAGATGTTTTTCTACACTTCTCCGGTGTTTCCTCACAGAGCGAGTGTTTTTCATCGGGACGGATCGATTCTTCACCGCCAGCTCATTTTCACAAGCAGCTGCTCACATTATCTGCAGCGCCGGCGCGGCGGTGACAGAACTTCACCTCATTTCAGGCTCTGAGGAGGATTTCTGCGTGGCTGCTGAACGGTGATATTGCCTTTGAGAGCCGGCGAGCTGGAGCTGACGTTCCTCAGGTCTGAGCAGATGCAGATCCCATCACATCTACTGAACATCACAGAGTTTGGCCACTTTACTGGAAACACCTGCCTACCTTACAGGTTGGCCACTTTATTGGAAACATTTACTCACCTTACAGGCTGGTCAATTTATTGGAAACACGTACCAGCTTTACAGGTTGGCCACTTTATTAGAAACACCTTTTAAGCTTGTTCTTTTGTCCACTGGCCAATTTATTAGGAACACTTTTTGTTTCCAGTCATTGCGGCCACTTTATCAGAAACACCTACCTACCTTACAAGTTTTATTGAAAACACATACCTACCTTACAAGTAGGCCACTTTACTGGAAACACTGGCCTACCTTGCAGGTTGGCCACTTTATTGGAAATACCTACATATGCTGTAACTGAGGCTTCCACACAATTTTGGCCACATTATTGGAAACACCTACCTAACTTACATGTGGCCACTTTATTAGAAACTCCTACCTACATAACGGGTTGGCCATTTTATAAGAAACACTTACTTAACATACAGGTTGGCCAATTTATTGGAAACACCTACTACCTACTGTACCACTGGCTTCCACACAATTGTGGCTATTTTATTGCAAAACACCTACTTACCTTACAGGATGGCCAATTTATTGGAAACACCTACCTACCTTACAGGTTGGCCACTTTATTGGAAACACTTTCAAAGCTTGTTCTTTTATCTGCTGGCCAATTTATTAGGAACACCTACCTACAACTTTTTGTTTCCAGTCATTATGGCCACTTTATTAGAAACACATACCTATCTTACAGGTTGGCCACTTTATTGCAAACACCTTCCTACTGTACCTTAGGCTTCCACACAGTTGTGGGCACTTTATTGGAAACATCCAACCTACCTTACAGGTTGGCCAATTTATTGGAAACACCTTCCTACCTTACAGGTTGGCCACTTTATTGGAAACACCTACCTACCTTACTGGTTGGCCACTTTATTGGAAACACTTTTAAACCTTTTTCTTTTGTCTGCTGGCCAATTTATTAGGAACACCTACCTACAACTTTGTGCTTCTACTGTAATTTGGCCACTTTATTAGAAATATATTAAAGCACGTATTCTGATATTTGATTACTGCAGTACATCCACATCATTTGTTCTATTAAGTTTATGAACATCTGGAGCAGGTATCCATCCCGGATCCTGCACTCCTCCTTGAGCCGATAACCTGAACAGAGCCGATTGTTTATTATTTAAATCCTGGTGATTTAAATGGGGCGTGTCCGGGGGGAGGAGGCGGAGTGATGGCGGGATGTAAAGGTCAGCGGGGTAAAGAGAACGGGACCAGGATGCAGAATATGCTAATAAACGCTCGGCTCTTCTGAGGAACCGCGGATAAATAAATAAGGTAACATTTGGCCGCCGCTCTGCTCGGACTAAAGAGTGGCATTTAGTGACATTTGCCTCCCTGCAGAGCGTCCATACCAAAGAGTTATTATTAGACCGCCTCGGGGGGGCGGGGCTTTCATTAACCTCCGACAGAACCGGCCAATCTGAACAGACGACATCCAAACTCATAAAAACCTTCACTAACTGAGATACTGTACATTATTCCTGATACATTACCAATCAGAGAGCTGTATTTATACAGGTAGCTCCTCCCCTAGATAATACCAAACCCAATTACAGGTAAAAACAATATCACAAATTATTACTATATAAATTACAGAAAAGCAGTAAGTATTGCAAATATTATGAGATACAAAAAATAATATTAAACATAATAAAAATATAAAAAATAATACTAAACAGTGCGTGCCAATTTAAACATTTTTGGATACCACTTTAAAATAAGACTACTTTTATAAAGGGTTTTGAATGGTTTATAAAGAAGTTTATTAATGATTAATAAAACCCATTAATAAGCAGTTAATAAATGCATAACAGCATGTAAATAAAATGGGAACAGTGAGCTGACATTTTTGTGATAAATAAAGAGATTTCACACTTAAACCTAAACTGTCAAACCTCATATCTTTCTAGATACTGATCTTACTTTGTGTTTTCCATTAATCAGCATGTAATCAACCTGTAAAATGTATATATTTTTAAGTATGTTTAACTATTTACTATAAATCACTTTAAATCACTATAAATCACTATGTTGAATTAAATGACTAGGTGAACAACGGATCACTGTTGCCTTATTAACTGATGCTTTGCAGCAAACTGCTTATCAATAGATTTTAAGGCATTTACAACCTAATCAATAATAATTAATAATCTAAGTTATAAACCATTTATAAACCCGTTATAAGGGTAGTCTTATTTTAAAGTAGTACCTATTTTTGTTTTTATTTTAAACATTTGTAGAATGTTTGATTTTCTTTTTACCTTTTATGCTGTTTTAGACTGATTTTAAAAAAAAGAGCTTAAACTCTAAAAAGACTAAAGTCTAAAGACTAAAATCTAAAATCTAGTCAAAAATGTCAAATCTTAAAATCTACAAATGTTCAACAAAAAGGGGCAAAATGAAAGGAGGTTAACAGCTACATCAAAAACACTAAAACCAGTTAAAAATAAAATAAAACTATAGTATAGACTATCTATCTATCTATCTATCTATCTATCTATCTATCTATCTATCTATCTATCTATCTATCTATCTATCTATCTATCTAGCACTAGTACATAACACATAAGGTGTGTTTATATAAAAGTGTGTTTATAGTGCTGCTATATTAATAATAAGTACATTAAATTAAATATTAAATATTTGATATGTATTTACAGTATATACAGTCTTATTTACACTCCAATGAAAAACATTGATGTGACATCATTTGATATATATACACAATATATCCATATATGATTGAGGTATAATTATAAGTAATTATTGATATGTAAAGGACATATTTATAGTACAGTAATTACTGTAGTCACAGCTCAAATCCATCAAACCCTCACAGCCACAAACCCTCAGACTCAGCACCCACCATACGCTGTTTATATACACTATGATCAGGCAGTAAGTTACAATTTATAAATATAAAACAGCTAAAAAGCTTAAAAGCTACAAGTACTTAACTACAAAGATTTAAAGAGGGGTTTAATAGCTACAAAAAAGAGCTTAAAAGCTACAACTGATAAACACTCAAGAAGCTTAAAAACTAAAAAGGAAAACAGCTGAACATTAAAATACATTTACAGCTTAATAGAAGCTTAAGAAGCGTAAAAGATACAGTATTTAAATAAAAACACATCTAAAAGGGAGATTAAAAGCAAAAATAAAGCTACAACAGCTAATCTAAAAGATGAAACAGGACTTAAAAGTTAACTTTTTTATGAATGTCATCTCTATTAGACTCTATAACCACATTCATAACATGTTATAACACATTCATAAGGCTTTATAAACATGGCTAAAAATATTTATAAAAATACATTTCCCCATTATAGCCATGTTTATTAAGCATTATGACTTGAGATCATAATACATTATAAGCTGTGCTTATATATATATATATATATATATATATATATATATATATATATATATATATATATATATATATATATATATATATGTTAAAATAGTATATATCCATTGTTAATAATCTAGTCCCACAATGAAAGTCTGTCACTTTACTTAGAGCACACAAAGACCTGTTATAATACATTATAATTGACTATAACTAATATTATATTCAAGACAAGAATAATTTATGAGTGGTTAAAAAAATATTTATAGGATTACTGAGGGACTGAGTTTCTTGGTATTGACGTATAACATGTTATAAACACAGCTAGTAATGCATTATAATCACAGTTCATGATGCATAATAAACATGGCTATGATGAATTATACATTTTTATAAATATGTAAAGCCATGTTTATCATGCCTTGTGAATGCATTATAACGTGTTATGAGTATGTTTATAGCTTTTTGTAGAGATGACATTTATAGAAAGTGTTACCCAAAAATGTTTACAAGAAGCTTCAAAGTTAAAACTGGATTTAAACGCAAAAATTGGTTCAAAATGAGCTGCAATGCTAAAATTCAAAAGTTAAATTAAAAGTCCAAAAGCTACACTCATTTGCCTGCTCCGGAGTCTTAACTTGTCACTAAAGACTCTATTTCCCAGCATGCACTCACAATAGAGTTCCCTCACTCCACTCCCCGAGCTAGTGATTGTTTCCACCTGTTGTTTCCTGTATATATACCTCTCAGTTTGCCATGATCTTTGCGTATTGAGTATTAAATGTAGTTTTCCTAGCTTTTCTACAACGGATTCTTTCTGTATTTTCCTTTTTATTATAACCCTTTTTTTTTCAGTTTTTCATCTTTTCGTCTTTTGGCTTGTCCATTCTATAGATTTTTTTAAATTCTGATTATTCGTGTATGATTAGTGTATGGTAAGTTAGGAACAGGAGGAACTAGTGCTTTAAATCACAGCAGCTTCTACAGCTCACTCATTTCTCCTCTGATTGGTCGCCCTGTCCTGGACGATACCTCCATCAGCACCCGCATCGCGGGGCATCACCCCTCCCGACAGGGAGTGCACAGCAGGTCACCCCCAGCCTGAAGCTCCAGAACTTCATTTCAACCAATTTACCCCCGTGTCCCTCAGCCCCGGCAGCACTGTCCATGATTCACCATGATACCAATCTATACTTAAACTGCTTCATCTGAGAACGTTAAACGAACATTTAGCAACGTTTCAGTGGCAATACTTTACGAAAAACATACTAAACAAAAAGATAATTACTAACAGCTAAAAACAATTCTAAAATTCTGGGGATGACGAGCGTGAGAAATCGAGCTGATTGGTAGAATCTGGACAGGTGATAGAGACAGGTGCATGCTGGGGGTTGTAGTCCTGAGGCGGAGATTGTCAAATAGTCCGGGTTTTGGACTACACATACAAATTTCCAGGGTTGGGATAAAATCAGAAAAAGGTTCCAGGAACGTTCGGAAAACATGTGCCGTAACAACGGTTTGCATCACAACGTTATTAGAACGTTTTTTTTCACATAACGATCCCACCTAGAAGAACACTAACATTATGGAAACGTTCAAAGAAAACTAAAAAAAAACATGAAACGTGAAAACACAAGTGACACCCCTAAATAAAATCCAGTGCGATCTATAAAGCACCTTCAGGAATCAGGAATTTAATTAGTTAATAGAGTTAATCCAGATTTAGTCTAATTTAGTTTCAGGTCTCAGTGGCTTGTTAGAGAACACCAGTTAACAAACAAAAAGCACAATTAAGACGAAGGAACTCACAAGACTTTTAAGTACAGAACCACAAAAGTATAATAAGTATAAGTATAAAACTCCATGGGCTCATTACTATCTTGCACCACCCCACCAACAGTCAATTTTCACTCCTTCCTCCTGCCTGGTTTAAATAGCAGCAGAGCTTCTGAATATATCTACACTGATGGGCGTGGTGTTCTGGTTATGAAATGAGGTGTGTTCAGGTACATTTCTGGAGTTTTGCTTGTTTATCTTGGTAACAGAAAACACAGGAGCTCCACTGACTGAATTAAAACAACCTAGACAGACGCCAACAGTCAGACGTTCATCGCTATCTTGGCAACAATTTTTTACATCAACAATAAATGAACAGAATAGTAAATAAAATAACATCGCTGTTCCCGTAATAAATGAGTTTCAGTTATCAGTTTTTTCTCTGCTTTAAGAGAAGCGTTTGTTGGACACGTTCAGGTAGCTGCACCGTTAAAATAGCAATCCACCAAAAGTCAGAGCTCACCTGGTTCTACTCTTAAAGGGAATGATGAGCAAGAGACACACTGATTGATTGATTAATTCATTAAGAGAACTAGCACATGCCTTTTAAAAAGGAAGGTGTACTTTTCCCGACATTGCGATAGCAAAGACACACTGACATGCCCTAAATCAAGCTGCAAGGTGAACTAAAATTGTTGTTAATAGTCATAGTTGTTTGAACTATAATGAACGTTAATGAAAAAAAAATAAAAATAAAATGCTTCACTGGTGAGCTTTTGTTTATATGCCTCCCCTGTCTCTCTCTCTCTCTCTGTCGCTCGGCGTGACTTTAGTTTTTTCCACCCGCTCTTGGGTCCTTATCTCCTTATCTCCAATAATTCACTAGCCGGGGCAACGGTAGTGTATTGGATCGCGACCCTGAAGACACGGGTTCGATTCCGCGTGAGGAGTGGCATGTTTATTTATTTATTTATTTTTTAATCCTTTCTTCTTGGGTTTACTTGCTTTTCTGCTTTGAGATCAACTGTTCTGCGATTGGGTTCAACAACCCTCTGAGCTGGAGAGCTACTAGTCTGTAGCAGCACTACATCCCATTACACTTAATTTTACAAATACAGAATTTATTTGGACAGTATTTGCCAGATGCTCTTCCACACACTGCAAGAGTTTCCCAGAAATGTCTCCGCCAGATTGCGACACTTCCTTGGTTTGACGTATTGTTAGTGACGACTCCGCTAACTCTGCTAAAGGATCTGTACATAGAAACAGCTGTCTTCATCCACAGAGATAAAAGCGAAAGCTGCGAGACTGACATATATATCAATAGTGTTTTTATTCGGCCGCTCATCGATTCCGCGGGCGGGCGATCCTCTCATGTGCGCCGGCTGCTGATTTAAAGGTCAGGCCGTCCACAGCCAGAAAAGTGAGGTTAGCCGGGTTAGCGTTTCCTCCGCGGCTGACATTGATTTACAGGATGAAAAGAGAAGAACGGCAGGTGGAGGAGATGAACCGCCGTGAAAAAAAAAAACCCAGAACATCTTCAGACCTGATGAGACGTGACCTTTCCCCACGGACCGACCGCGTGAGACACGCTAGCTGCGTTAGCCGCGTTAGCCGCAAACGCGCCATCACTCGTTTACACCATCGCAGTCAGTTTAACAGAAACGGCTAAACGTCTTATTATATCACCTTCCACTCACTGTCTGTCTGGCCACTTTATTGGAAACACCTACCTACTGTATCTACTGTACCTTTTGCTTCACGTCACTGTGTGGCCACTTTATTGGAAACATCTACTGTATCCACTGTACCTAGTGCCTCAAATCACTGTCTGTCTGGCCACTTTATTGGAAACACCGACCTACTGTATCTACTGTTTCTTGTGCTGCTACTCACTGCATGGCCACTTTATTAGAAACACATACCTACATATTGTACTTTTTGCTTCTATTTGCTGTAAATCTGGCCACTTTATTGGAAACACCTACTTATTGTACCTTGTGCGTCTTCTCTTTGACTGTCTGGCCACTTTATTGGAAACACTTACCTGCTGACCTTGTGCTTGTTCTCTGGATTAGCACAAAGCTAACAAATAAGCCAACAGTCTGTAATTGTACATTTTTAAGGTGTTTCCGATAATGTGGCCAGGCAGTGTGTATAGTTTAGCTGGTCAGGCTTTGTAAGTAAGATGTTAAGGAGGTGTTTTTTTGGTGGGCTGCAGGACTGCAGAGTTTAGCATTTAGTGCTAATTTATTTGCTAATTAGCGAGCCCTTCGCTTTAGCACGCGCAGGATGTTAGCATGTGGAAGGTTCTGGACCAGGTTGGGCTGTGAGACCTTCTGGACCTGATCTGGACTCTCCACCTGTCTCACCTCGCTGAGTAATTACGCTATTATTGGCTGGATCTGATGGCTATATGTAGCTCAATCTGTCTCTAATTGCTTCTAAACAGTTATGCTAACGTTAACTCCAGAGACTGGAGCAGTATTAGGATTAGCTAACCACTAACCGTGCTAAGTGCTAGCTCTGTTCAGAGGTGAGTATTATCGGCCTGTTGCCTGTTGCTAACCCTGGCTAGCACTGCTGGAGCACAAATAGCATTAGCTGCTAATGATGCTAAGTGCTAGCTCTTTCGCTGTTCAGAGGTGAGTATTATCGGCCTCTATCCTGCTGCTAACCCTGGCTAGCACTGCTGGAGCAGAATTAGCATTAGCTGCTAACCATGCTAAGTGCTCTTTTGCTGTTCAGAGGTGAGTATATCGGACTGTAGTCTGTAGCATCTTTACTGTGTTAAAACAAGCTACGTGGGACAAACCGCTAGCTGATATCACCCTGACTTACCAGAACACTCAGGGTTCCTAAGGGTTGCGCTATCAGGCGAAATTTACTGATAGCCGCTAATGCTAATGCTGCTGCTGCTGCACCCAGCCCTAGTGTAAATCTGTAAAGCTAATCTTACTGTAAATAAACGGAAGCTTTGTTTACTTAACAACAAAATTGCAGAATTAGAAGGGAAACATGGCGACACCCATGTTCCTTTCTAGTGTTGCGTGATGCACCTTATAATCCAATGCATCTTATAGTGCAAAAAATATGGTAACTTCATGTATAGGATAATAAATAGAGTGGGTAAGCATGTAAACAGGTATACTACAGTATTATGAATAAAAAAAACTTAAATAATAAATACAATATTCTAAGCATATATGTATAAATATATAATCACAACCATGAAGGACAATGTTATTACAGCTCATAAACATATAAAGTAATTTTTTCCATAATTATTGTACTGTATTTAGTACTATACTATATTACACTGCAGTATTTTGGTTATCTACCCCAACCCAAACGTCAGTGAGGGAACTTTGGAGGAGCTCTGAAAGCCCTTTTTTCATTAAAGCTGTTGCTTTTATACTTTTATAGTTTTTCTACTTTTATATAAAAATATAGAGTGTGACAGAGTTCAGCCCCTCTGTCACGAGTGTGGAACCGAAGAACACTTCTATTAACGAATAAAGAGAAAAAAAACAAGCAGCTGAAGCTGCGTCCCCCGAGCTCAGCTTTCACAAACAAAGAGCGCGAGAATAAAGCGAGAGTCAGAATTATTCCTCAGCTCAGAGCTCCTGAAGGTCGCCCTTGCTCTTTATAGCGACGCTCGCGCCTCGCTGACTCGTCTTCAGACTTCCTTTCAAATCAACTCCAAACGTCAAACACAGCTATGACACACACACACTTTTTTAAAAATCTGACACACACTTTTAGTTTTAAAACACTAAAAAATATGGCCTGTGTAATTTTCCATAGAGCACATTAATCAGTAATATGTAATATCAGTATATTAGCCATACACTGGAGGTTAAACAAATGCTGTAGGTACAATACTTAAATAAAGAATGTAGGTAAGCCTGGTAAGTCTGATGAACTTATCCTGTAAAACAGAGGAAACTCTTGCTCTTCCTTTCCTGGAGTGGTCCTGATGAGTGCCAGTTTCATCATTATAATATGTTTAATGGTCTTTGCGGTGACTGCACCTGCCATAATCTGGATTCGAACATTACTCAAATATTCACTATTCACTGTATACCTGTAACTCTTCCTCTTCACTACTTTACTTGAACTGATGCTCTCAAACTTTACATTAAGAGACAAGAAATTCAAGTAGTTAACTCTTCATGAGTTCAGCACAGCTGTTAACTGAAAGCCTGAATTCCAGGTGACTCTACTTTATAAAGATGACTGAGAAAATCCAGCAGTGATGTGTAAAACTGATCATCTAAGAATGTAAAATATAAAACATAGTCATGCTTAATTGAGACAGGTACAGATCCCTCCCTCAGAAAAAGTCTGCTGGCTAATCCTGCTGTGTACTGTCTGAGGTTTTGAACAAGGCATTTTTTTCACCTGATCTAGTGGGCGGGGCTCTGGTGGGGGTTTACAGGTGAGGGGAGGAGCATCCAAACGACTTATTCAGAAGATGATTCATAAGTTTCCCGACACTAAACTCTTTCAGCTGATGATTCACAGAAAACAGATGGACGTTTTTTTTTTTGTTCTACTATATTTAAGTGCATGTGTTTAAACCACTAAACCAGAATTGACTGCAACAATTTTTCCTTTTGTCCATGTCGTCCTCTTGTCCGGGTCACGCCGTGCTCTGTTTATGATATAACCCGCCCCCAGAGCTGGCACTGCACGCCACGCCGTCCACTCAGGTCCTGCCTGGCTCTCTGTGTCACTGTGGATGCCCATCTGCCCACCAGCTCACTGTTATATAATCGCGTGACCCATCCTTGTCCCGCGTGTTGACGTAAGCGTAATTACTCGGACAGACAGAAGCAGCGGCAGCTTGTGGAGCGACCCGTCACTTTCAGGCGGCACAACTACAATCAGAGCCCCCCTAACGATCAGAGACCTGCCGTCCAATCAGCTTTCGTTTCTGATAAAGTGGCCACAGTGAGCGGGAGAACCACACGACTGGTTGGAAGGTGTTTCTAAGAAATCAGACACTATACAGTAAGTACAGTAAGTAGGTGTTTCCAATAAAGTGGCCAATCAGAGATTGGAAGCTCAAGGTACAGTAGACACAGTAGGTAGGTGTTTCCAATAAAGTGGCCAGTCACTGAGTGGAGCACAAGTTACAGTGGATAGGTGTTTCCAATAAAGTGGCCAGTCAGAGATTGGAAGCACAAGGTACAGTAGATACAGGAGGTAGGTGTTTCCAATAATGTGGCCAGTCAGAGATTGGAAGCACAGGGTACAGTAGATACAGTTGGTAGGTGTTTCCAATAAAGTGGCCAGTCAGAGATTGGAAGCACAAGGTACAGTAGATAAAGTAGGAAGGTGTTTCCAATAAAGTGGCCAGTCAGAGATGAAAAGCACAAGGTACAGTAGATACAGTAGGTAGGTGTTTCCAATAAAGTGGCCAGTCAGAGATTAAAAGCACAAGGTACAGTAGATACAGTAGGTAGGTGTTTCCAATAAAGTGGCCAGTCAGAGATTGGAAGCACAAGGTACAGTTGATACAGTAGGAAGGTGTTTCCAATAAAGTGGCCAGTCAGAGATTGGAAGCACAAGGTACAGTTGATACAGTAGGAAGGTGTTTCCAATAAAGTGGCCAGTCAGAGATTGGAAGCACAAGGTACAGTTGATACAGTAGGAAGGTGTTTCCAATAATCTTCAAAGATCTTCAAGAAGATCATCGTTGGTTCATCAGGTAACGCAGGGTTAAAAACCAGCTCATTACATTTACCCAGACTGCACAGCAGCTCCATGCCAGGTCAGCAGTGGGCACTGAGTGGGCACTGAGTGGGAACGCTCTCCAAGGTCACAGAGGTCATGCCCACTGCGGACTCTGGTGCCGGAGATGCTTACTCATGTGTACGTTCTTCTTTCTGCACTCAGCGAGTCAGTGCTAATTACACCCGACACTGCAGACAGATCCTTCCTGTCACCGAGTCGCCGCCTCCGGACACGGCCGAGACGGGGAAGGACATCCAGAGAGAGACAAGATTCTTACTGAGGTTATCTCTGCTCATCCTCATCTGACCCATCCTAACGTATCTCAGAAGGAATTAGGAATCCGTCGGATGAAGTTTGCCGAAGAATAGAGTAGTATACTTCACCCAGGTTCTACCCAACAAGCTATTACATGAGAGTCAGTCATGTGTTTTTGGGTCATCGTCATGTTGCACGATCCACACCTTCACTTAAGCTTCATGTTTTGGACAGATGTTTTTTACACGTTCCTCAAGCTCCATCTGATACATTGAAAAAATGATGGTAAAATTTACTCAAAAAAAAAAAGTTTCGCAACTTCCTGCATTTGCATTTCATTTCAGATAAATTTAAGTAACTTCAACTCGGATTCAAGACTTAAATGTTACACAGAGTAAATAAGTGAACTGAACTTCAGTCAATCCTTTCTTTATTTTACTGAATCAGTCCTTTATTTTAGTCTTTTTGGCCTCTTTTGGACTCAGCATGCAGTTCATTCCTGTGTTATTTGTGCGAATATCACATCAGTGTTTACAATGTTTACAGTACTTTGGTTAGAATTAGTCTATGGAAGTACAACACCAGCCAAGTACAATTGAGATAGGTAGGTGTAAAAACAGTTTAGAACAGTTCTGTTTACACTAGTTAAAAGTAAAGTGGATTTTTACTTTCTAGACCTGGACTACCCACCCCTGTGTAAAACTATAGGTTTAAATAGGATCTTCAGTGGATTTGGTGTTTTACTCTGAGAGACTCTAAGACTAGATTAGTGGCTGAACTGCACTTAGCAGGGCATTATTACACGTTATAAAACATATGACATTACAACAACTGTTATTAGTGTAAAAATGTCTTTATTTTAAAGTGTTTATAACTGTTGTTCATCTGGCTGCCTCCTGGTGTCGCAGTGCTGTTAGATTGGCAGAGGTGACATGTTTGCATGTATGAATATTCATGAGCAAGAGCCAAAATTCTATCGTTCCGAAGAATTTCTGTAATCCTTTTGATGCTTTCAGGATCAAACACTCATCTTTATAGTACAATTCCAAAACTATACAGAATTTTAGTATAGAATGTGTATAAGAAGATCTGTGCTTTGATGTTGGAAAGATCTGCTATTCCAGAACTTTCCATTTCTTTCTTTTAGCTATTTTATAGTAAATGTACGGAAATGTTTTGGGTCATTGTCATGTGGCATGAACCACCCCTCTGTCTCAGCTTCAGGTTTTGTACAGATGGTCTCATATTCTACTTAAGCTCCCTATAATTACTATAATTTCTTATTAATTCTTATCTTATTATTATTATTATTATTATTATTATTATTATTATTATTATTATTATTATTATTTATTAACATTCTTAAGCTTTTAAACTAAGATAAGTATTGTTATAAGTACTGTTATAAGTCTACTCTTATTTTGAAGGGTTTAAGGGTAACACTTTTTATGAATGTCATCTCTATAAGACTCTATAAACATACTAATAACACATTATAATGCATTCATAAGGCATTATAAACATGGCTATACATATTTATAAAAATGTATAATTCATCATAGCTATGTTTATTATGCTTCATGTACTGTGATTATAAATCATCAATAGCTGTGTTTATAACATGTTATACATCAATACCAAGAAATTGTATTATGACTAAAAAGCTTCCAATTTATAAACACACCCTAAAAAATTCTAAAAATATATTTTTAACCACTCATAAATTATTCTTGTCTTGAATATAATATTAGTTATAGTCAATTATAATGTATTATAACAGGTCTTTGTGTTAGTAAAGTGCCAGACTTTCATTGTGGGACTATATTATTAATGATAGCTATATACTAGTTTAACATATATATATTATAAACACAGCTTATAATGTATTATGATCACAAGTTTTAATGCTTAATAAACATGGCTATAATGGGTTATGCATTTTTATAAATATGTATAGCCATGTTTATAATGCTTTATGAATGCATTATAATATGTTATGAATGTGGTTATTGAGTCTAATAGAGATGACATTCATAGAAAGTGTTACCGGTTTAAGTGTCAACTGTTTGACCAAGTGCACAAGTGCTACTTGTCGTAGGTGTTTCTGATAAAGTGGCCGCAGTGAGTGGAAGCCCAATAGCCTATATAAATCCTCACAAGAGACTGTTAGAAAACTTAGCGCTTACAAAACGGCTCTAAAGTTTAAAGCTCTAACTTTTTAATTTATTATGATTTTTTTGGAAATATAATAAATCTGGGTAAATCTACATTTTATAAGCGGTGACCTTTCACCTGGGGACATTATTTTTCCGCTAATAGCGAAGCTGCAGGACAAGCTGGACGGCGGCAGGCTTTCTACTGGCCAGAATAGAGCAGTGAATTCTGGGACGTCTGCGTTCTGCTGCCAAAAGCCTTTCTAATATCACATTTAGAAAATTAGCCCATTCTCAGCCAGACTGCACTCAGATCTGACCAGATACAAACTCGCCCATTTCTGTGATATATAATTACATTCTTACAAAGTTATATTATAAATCACATTTATATTTAATTACAATTACAGTCTGAAGGCAAAGGTTTGAGTCTGCATTTCTGATATTCGTTTATTCATTTCATTATTTTTCATTTAATTCTTTAAATTCATTCAATCCCAAGTCTGAGACAGAGAAAGAGAGAGAGAGAGAGAGAGTACAGTAGGTCATGCTGCTGTTTCTACATCAGCAGCCGGAGTCTGAGAGAGAGAGAGAGTACAGTAGGAGGTCGTGCTGTTTCTACATCAGCAGCTGGTGTCTGAGAGAGAGAAAGAGAGAGAGAGAGAGTACAGTAGGTCATGCTGCTTCTCAAGCATCAGCAGCCGGAGTCTGAGAGAGAGAGAGAGAGAGAGAGTACAGTAGGTCATGCTGCTGTTTCTACATCAGCAGCCGGAGTCTGAGAGAGAGAGAGAGAGAGAGAGAGTACAGTAGGTCATGCTGCTGTTTCTACATCAGCAGCCGGAGTCTGAGAGAGAGAGAGAGAGAGAGAGATAGAGAGAGTACAGTAGGTCATGCTGCTTCTCCATCAGCAGCTGGAGTCTGAGAGAGAGAGAGAGAGAGAGAGAGAGAGAGGGAGAGTACAGTAGGTCATGCTGCTTCTTGCTGGGCAGAGCTGGGGATTAGGTGCTTTCCTCCAAGTGCAAAGTGATGCTGCACTGAAAAAGAGGCGGAGTCTGACTTCTCATCTATCATCTATCAGGCGTGCATTGGTCCTCACCCAGGGATTGGGTAATTGAGCTTTTAAATTGACCAAAATGGACAGAAAATTTGGATACTAACATATGGAACATAACTAAAATAAATGAATGCACTGTAATTATTAAAACAAACAAAAAGTTAATTTCCATCACCGCTGAAGGTTTCTTGGCGCTCAGCCACGGCAATCTCCAGCATAAACACCCCATCCCTCTTCCTCCCTCAGACCCAATCCCAAGGGCACTCTGGCCCGGCGCTAATCGCCTCATAACCATCTCCGCCCGACGCAAATGAGCCTCGCCCAAAAAAAGCGGCGGCGAACGCACTCGAGCCGGCGTCCAGTACCTGCCGCTCACGGCTCTATAAGCTGGAAATATGGCTCGTAGAAGTGTTTAATGCAGCAATCCATCACGATAAAGGCCCATATTTACCCCGCCGAGCCCCCGCCGCCATCGTTCACACCCCGGATCTGTTTACCGGTTGGATTTGAGCGCGGAATGAGGCCACGACTCAGCCGCAGAAACGCCGTAATGAAGTCGGACTTTGCCGCTGCGTCAACCTGCATGAAATAAGGCTGCTATTAGAGACTAATGGAGGGCCGGGCTGAAGATGTATTAAGGCTGATGCTGGGTTTATACTCACGCCGCTGGACGCAGGAGGCACTCTTCAATCAAATGGTCCATATAGTGTATATATAAAACTATATATACACTGTAAGCCTGGATAAGTTCAATTTACTCAAATTGGTACCACTTTAAAATAAGACTGCCCTTATAAAGGGCTTATAAATGGTTCATTAATGAGTTTATTAAGTATTATTGATTAGATTGTTAATGCTTTAAAAATCATTGATCAGTGATCCGTTGCTTGCTTAGTCATTTAATTCAACTTAGTCATTTAATTTATAGTAAATAGTTCAACAAATATATTAATATGACAAGTTTAATGCTGATTGATGGAAAACACAAAGAAAGATCAGTATTTAGGATGAATGAGTGTGGAATCAAAGTTGCAAATTTTCAGCTCACTGTTGACATTTCTATTTATGTGTTGTTACATATTTATTAACTGCTTATTAATGTTTTTTAAGTATTCACAACCCAATTAACAACTATTAATAAACGCATTAATAAATCATTCATAAACCCTTTATAAAGGTTGTCTTATTTTAAAGTGGTACCATTAAATTATTTGAAGAAATAATATTTACTAAAGAAGTAATATTTATTAAAAACATTTAGTTACTACTATGCCTAAGTTGTAATTGAGCCATTTCACCGAATCACTGCCATTTCTGTCCCCAGGAAATTACATGCATAAATGTGCACACAAAATAACTTTAAAATATATTTTATTATTAAGCATAGTGTCTCGTACATTGACCTAATTGCAAAAGTAAGACATGTAATTAAAAACATTAATAAAAACTGCTTATAACACTGAAAAAATAGCATTTGTTACCTGTTACCTCACTGTCTTACTAAAAAACTTTACCATATAAAAATACAAGTATGATTATTAAAATCCTTCAGAGATGTAGTGTGTACATTTAGTAAAAACATTGAGCCACCAAAGCTCTGTGATCACGACCAAAGGCGATCTGATTATAAAGATCTTCTTCAGCTGGGCTTTTTAATATTGGCAGAGCTCTCCTTTTTATCCTTTTTATAAAGCTAACAGATGCTGTTTTTATTTGCCTTGTATCTGGTTATTTGTTGATCTTTTTTAACCCAGACCTTGGTGGGCTTAGCGATAGTGCAAATTATAGTTTGAGAATGTAGCAGGAAATATTGGCAATCTGGGGAAACCATGAAACTATGAGAGATTTGTTGTTTTGCCAAAAATGTTTTTCAAAAAAGGGACTTTTACCCATGTTTTTAGAATACCAAAGAAACAAGACTCAACAGAACAAGACATCACAAAGAAACAAGACTCAACAGAACAGAACACCACAAAACAAGAATCAACAGAACACCAAAAACAAGACTCAACAGAAGAGAATACCAAAAAAACAAGACTCAACAGAACAAAACATCACAAAGAAACAAGACTTAACAGTACAGAACACCAAAGAAACAAGACTCAACAGAACAAAACACCACGTAGAATCAAGAGAGAATATCACAGAGAAAACTGACCCAACAGAACAAAACACCAAGAAAACAAGATTTAAAGAAACAAGAATCAATAGAACAGAACACCAAAGAAACAAGACTCAACAGAACACAAAAGAAACAAGACAAAAAAACAAGACTCAACAGAATAAAACACCCATGAAACAAGACTCAACAGAAAAACAGAAAAAGACTTAACAGAACAAAAAGGGACTTTTACTCATGTTTTTGAATACCAAAGAAACAAGACTGAACAGAACATGACATCACAAAGAAACAAGACTCAACAGAACATCACAAAGAAACAAGACTCAACAGAACATCACAAAGAAACAAGACTCAAAAGAACAGAACACCAAAGTACAGAACACCAAAGTAACAAGACTTAAAGAAATAAGACTCAACAGAACAGAACACCAAGAAAACAAGACTCAACGGAACACCACAAAGCATTGACCTTGGTGGCTTTAGCAATGCGGATTATAGTACGAGAATGTAGTAGGAAATATTGGCAATCTGGGGAAACCATGAAACCATGAGTTTTGAGAGATTTGTTGTTCTCCCAAAATGTTTTTTTTTTTTAATGACTTTTTCTCATGTTGTTAGAATATTCCAGGCTCAGTAAATAACATTCACACAGTAATGTAGGATCTGCAGTAGCTGAAACAACACCTGGCAGGTTTCCTCGGTCAGCGAGAACAAAGCCGGCGCACAGCTTCCCTCTATTGTGGGAGCTCTCGGCGGTCCGGCGTTCCCGGGAACTCGTTTGATTAGAAGAAACAAGCGAACAGATCGGAACAGCTTTGACTCAGCAGCTGCTCGCCGAGTCATTAACGAGGAACGCCGGAACGTTACCATGTTAACACGGACCTCGGATTTACAGATCACACTCGCTCTGAGTAACACGCCATGCTGGGAACTCGACTCTACACTACAAATGTTCTGCCGGGCCTGACTCACCAGAACCACATGCTGCCGGCCCTCTGCTCACCTCACATCAGCTGTATTTATATACAGTGTTCCATAACAAAACCAAAACCCGCCCAGAATCTCAGGACTGGACCACAAATCAGGGTCAGGAGAAAGAACCACGGAGAGGAACCAAAACTCAACAGAACAGAACATCACAGAGAAACAAGACTCAACAGAATACAGAGAAACAAGACTCAACAGAACACAGAGAAACAAGACTCAACAGAATACAGAGAAACAAGACTCAACAGAATACAGAGAAACAAGACTCAACAGAACAGAACATCACAGAGAAACAAGACTCAACAGAATACAGAGAAACAAGACTCAACAGAACATCACAGAGAAACAAGACTCAACAGAACATCACAGAGAAACAAGACTCAACAGAATACAGAGAAACAAGACTCAACAGAACATCACAGAGAAACAAGACTCAAAAGAATACAGAGAAACAACACTCAACAGAACATCACAGAGAAACAAGACTCAACAGAATACAGATAAACAACACTCAACAGAACATCACAAAGAAACAAGACTCAACAGAATACAGATAAACAACACTCAACAGAACAGAACATCACAGAGAAACAAGACTCAACAGAATACAGAGAAACAAGACTCAACAGAACACAACACCACAAGGAGAAAAAAGACTCAATTGAATATCACAGAGAAACAAGACTCAATTGAATATCACAGAGAAACAAGACTCAACAGAATACAGAGAAACAACACTCAACAGAACAGAACATCACAGAGAAACAAGACTCAAAAGAATACAGAGAAACATCACTCAACAGAACAGAACATCACAGAGAAACAAGACTCAACAGAATACAGAGAAACAAGACTCAACAGAATACAGAGAAACAAGACTCAACAGAACACAACACCACAAGGAGAAAAAAGACTCAATTGAATATCACAGAGAAACAAGACTCAGCAGAATACAGAGAAACAAGACTCATCAGAACACTACAAAGAAACAAGACTCAACAGAACACCACAGAGAAAAGAAGGCTCAACAGGACAGCAAAGAAACAAGACTCAACAGAAAATCACAAGCAAACAAGACTCAATTAAACATCACAGAGAAACAAGACTCAACAAAACAGAAAACCACAAAGAAACAAGACTCAACAGAACAGAAAACCACAAAGAAACAAGACTCAACGGAACATCACAAACGAACAAGACTCAATTGAACATCACAGAGAAACAAGACTCAACAAAACAGAACACCCCAAGGAGAAACAAGACTCAACGGAACATCACAAACGAACAAGACTCAATTGAACATCACAGAGAAACAAGACTCAACAAAACAGAACACCCCAAGGAGAAACAAGACTCAACGGAACATCACAAACAAACAAGACTCAATTGAACATCACAGAGAAACAAGACTCAACAGAACAGAGCACAACAAAGAAACAAGACTCAACAGAACAGCAAAAACAAACAAAACTCAATTGAATATCACAGAGAAACAAGACTTAACAGAACAAAACATCACTAACAAACAAGACTCAATTGTAAACAGAGAAACAAGACTTAACAGAACACAAAGAAACAAGACTCAAAAGAATACAGAGAAACAACACTAAACAGAACAGAACACCACAAATAAATAAGATTTAACAGAGTATCACACAAATAAATGAACTCGTCAATTGATCTGGACCATAGAAACTTTCATAACTACAGTTGTGAAATCTCCTTCGGTTTGGTCTGGTTTCACACAGGCACGAACCTAAACGCATCAAAATGTGCACCAATACACCACGCGAGCACATCGTCTCCTCTGATTGGTCAGAGCTGTCTGGTGTGGGACTAATAAATAAAGTAAACATAGTGAGAAGATTCTGTGTTCAGTGAGTATATCAGTGCAGTGTGAACAGTTTCAGTTTAACACTGAACACTGAGCAGTGAAGGCAGCACATACTGTGCAGCGCTCTCAGTGTGTAAACAGCATGGAGCAGCAGCAGAGACAGGGTTTAAACACCGCTTTAACACTAACAGCCCTGGAGAAAACACTGTGTTCAGTTTCTGAACAGCAGTAATGATAATTTACTACAGTATTATCTCTCCTTTAATCAGAGATTGTTCTTATTTACTACCAGTACTGTAACACCTGCTCATCCCGCTGTGTTTACTGACCACAGATATATCTCTATTTCTCCTCTCAGCACTGACTGACCTTCACACCCACCCACACACTCCTATTCTTCTTTATACCGTAATTACAGACAGTCTGAGCTCAACACAACACACACTGTTTCATCAGCGGCGTTCCCTCCAGACCCAGACCATCACCACCTCCCCGTCACATTCCTGCAGCCTAATGAGGACGGAGGACCTGAATCGCTCCTCAATCACGCCGCTTCCAGCAATTCACCAGCGGCTGCAGCAATGCAGGGAAGTGCCGGCGCATTCCCGAGGCTCTTAGAGTAACCTCCGACCAATCGGGCTGCAGGAAATAAAAAAATAATAATAAAATAAACCAACGCACTGTCCAAAATCATTAAAATAATAATATAAGAGAAAACAGACACGAGTATGAGGATAATATCTGGATTAGACCAAATAGTAGTGTAAACGCACCCAAAATGCCTTTAAAACAGATACAAATGCAATTCCTCAAACCACATCAGGAGGTGGTCTGAGATCCTTTTAAAATATTATAGATACAATTCTGATCGCTCAAGCAACTTCAGAAGTTTGTCTGAGACACATTTAAAATAATGTAGATACAATTTGGATCATTTAAATCACTTCAGAAGTTTGTCTGAGACGCATTAAAAAAGGATACCATTCGGATCATTTAAACCACTTCAGACGTTTGTCTGAGATGCAGTTAAAATAATGTAGATACAATTCAGATAATTTAAATCACTTCAAAAGTTTGTCTGAGATGCATTCAAAATAATGTAGATACAATTCAGATCATTTAAATCACTTCAGAAGTTTGTCTGAGACACAATGAAAAAGGATACAATTCAGATCATTCAAAGCACTTCAGAAGTTCGTCTGAGATGCATTTAAAATAATATAGATACAATTTGGATCATTTAAATCACTTCAGAAGTTTGTCTGAGACACAATGAAAAAGGATACAATTCAGATCATCATTTAAATCACTTCAGAAGTTTGTCTGAGATGCAGTTAAAATAATGTAGATACAATTCGGATCATTTAAATCAGTCTCTAGTGCTGAGGCATCGGGCCGTTAAAGGCCATCACTGGGGAGGTGTGGACCATACCATCATGGGGGTGAAACCAGACTGTTTATTGCAGCAGGTTAAACCTGTCTGGGTAGAGTAGGGTAGCGTGGGGTGGGGGAACTCAGTAAAGTAAACCATTTCTGCTGAACTTTCGCTTTAAAAGGTATGAATCTTGTGAAGGAGAGCAGAGTGACCCAAACTGCACTGATTTTTCCCCTTCATTGGCGAAGAAAATAAAGTTAAAAAAACAACACAACTCAAAGCTCAGTCCTCTCTTTGTTTTACTTAGCTTTAATTCAAAGAAATTAAATTACTCTTCTTTTTGTTTTTTGGCTTATTTTCTGATGTCTCTTTCTCTTTCGGACCTTATTTAATTTTTTATTGGGATCTTTTTTTTTGCTTTCTTATACCCTCTGTTACCGGTCACCCCTCTACAAAGGTGCGACAGAGACGTATGGGTTTACAGTGTAGGTCAAACCTGCCTGGGTAGAGTAGGGTAGCGTGGGGTGGGGGAACTCAGTAAAGTAAACTTTTTTTCTGCTGAACTTTCTCTTTAAAAGGTATGAATCTTGTGAAGGAGGGCAGAGTGACCCTTCTCCACAGTTCTCAGCGGTGAGCAGTGAGAACTGCAGGCTGGGGTAATTATTCTCCACACTCCACACTTGTACACAAGCCTTTTTCCTGGAGATTACTGTCGAGATAAAGCCCTATCTGATCCTGATCTCCTCGGCCGGGCTGTTTTTCGCTGCCGGCTGTAATACTGAGCTCAGACAATATCTTCCACTTCACCACGCCGCTCTCGCACTCGCGACCGAGCTAATATAACACCCACATCACCGCTACACCACCGCCGCTCCACCGGCTGATCCAACCACGTCCTTAAACCAAGTGTATCTTAATTTTCTGCTGAAGTTGAACCCCTTCCAGCACTGTAATCCTCCGTTACTGACATCCAGAACTGAAGTCGTGCTGGGACTGCATCTGCATCTCACCTTCAACAAGAAGGAACTTTCATTTCATATGCTTACCGTATTTTTCGCACTAAAAGGTGCACTCAAAATCCTTTCATTTTCCCAAAAATCATCAGTGCTCCTTATAATCCGGTGCTTCTTATGTATGAATTCTACCAGTCAGGTGTTAAGCAGCAGTAAAGCCACTCAAAGCTGAAGTACAGAATTATACAGGTGAGTTTTCAGTGAAGTTTCTCCAGCACTAAGGCTGGAGCAGCATTAGCAGTAGCCACTAACTACTAGGTACTAAGCGCTAGCAATTTTTAGCCTTTCAGAGGTGAGTACTATTGGCCTGTAGCCTGCTGATAACCTCAGCTAGCACTGCTGGAGCATCATTAACATTAGCTGCTAACCATGCTAAATGCTAGCTCTTTCTCCTTTCAGAGGTGAGTATGTCAGACTGTAGCCTTCATGTTTATCGTGTTAAAACAAGCTACATGGGACAAACCGCTAGCTAATATCGCCCTGGCTTACCGGAACACTCAGGGTTCCTCAGTGTGGGTTAGCCGCTAATGCTAATGCTGCTGCACCCAGCCTTAGTGGAAATCTGGAAATCTAAGCTTACTGTAAATAAACAGAAGTGCTTTACTCACCCAAATAAACAGTTTTCAGGAGAGAAATTTGTGTAGATTAATATCCATCACTCGATTAACTTTAAAAGATTTTTTTTTTTTTTAGAATTAGAGTTTTGTTTACTTAACTTAGCTTTACTTAATTTAGTTAATGAGACCTGCTGAATTAGAAGGAAAACACTGCGACACCCCTGTTCCTTACTAGTGTCGCATGATGCGCCTTATAATCCAGTGCGCCTTATCCTAGTGCGAAGAATACAGTAGATTGCTCAAGCTAGTGTGATGATTTCCTGCAATCAGTTGCCCTACCTTTTTCTAAATGCAAAAGTTACAAAAGTTTGTTTTAATTATATGTTTACTCAGGTATATTTATAGTACTTTGTTGTTTATTTGATACATTATTTATAAATATGCTTTAATATTATTAATGTTGTAATTTATTTTAAAAGAACAGACAAGGATGTGCTTGTGTAACTTTGTGAAATTGATACTCCACAGAGGAGTCTGGAAAATGGGTGGAAAAATAAATGTCTCAAATGAGGTGTAGAAAAAAAAAACGTGAAGGAGAACAAAGGAAATGTCAAACTTGGCAAATACAAACAAAAATGACAGCTGTCTCAACAAGAAACCAAAATAAAACATGACACAACTCAAATCTCTGTCCTGTCCCTTTTTTGCTTTGCTTTAAGTCAAAGAAATAAAATGTATTTTTTGTGATTTCCTCTTCAGATCTCTCTTTCAGATCTTTGTTTATTTATTTAGAATTTTTTGCTTTCTTATTACTTATTAATTATTTCTTCTTTCCTTTTCTTATCTTTTCTTTTCTTATACACTTTGTTACCTGTCACCCCTCTACAAAGGTGCGACAGAGAAGTGTGTGTTGGACTGGGGTTTTTATAGAGTGCTGCACAGGTGTGGTAAATTGTGGGAATTGTTTCAGAAGTTTCAGGACCCAACTCTACTGATTTTTCCCCTTTGTTGCCAAAAAAACAAGTTGCCAAAAGTTAAAACACAACGCAACTCAGAGCTCAGCCCTCTTTCCTTCTTTCTACTTTGCTTTACGTCAACGAAATTAAATACCTTTTTTTTCAGATCTCTCTTTCTCTTTCAGATCTTTATTTATTTATTGGAATCTTGTTCTTGTTCTTTTTTGTTTGATCTCCTTTTCATTTTCTTTTCTCCTCTACAAAGGTGCAACAGAGAAGTGTAGGTCTGACTGGGGTTTATTTAGACACTGCACAGGTATGGCTGGTTGCCACTGATTGCCGCGTGGAATCCTGGGAATTGGAGTTAAAACACAACAGCTCAGTCCTTTCTCTCTTTCTTTACTTTGCTTTATGTCAAAGAAATTAAATTCCTTTTTTTTTGTGTCTTTCTTTTTTTAGATCTCTCTTTCTCTTTTAGATCTTAATTTTTTGCTTTCTTTTAAGATCTCCTTTTCTTGTCTTATTTTTTTCTTTTCTTTGCTTATACCCTCTGTTACCGGTCACCCCTCTACAAAGGTGCGACAGAGAAGTGTGGGTTTGTCTGGGGTTTATACACAGTGATGCACAGGTGTGGCTAGTTGCCACGAATCACCGCCGGGGATTCTGGGAATTGTTACAGGAGTTTCAGGACCCATCTATACTATATTTTTCCATTTTGTGGCCAAAGAAACAGGATCCAGCAGCATTCAACAACATGTAGCGGCATTCTGTGCATTCTTTTACTTTTTCGTTCATTTTTGGATGATGATTTGAACAGTGCTCTTGGGATATATATATATATATATTTTTTTTAGAACCTAACCCTGCTCTTAGCTCAACCTTGTAGATGAAGTAAAGTCAGACACAGATAGTCAGATGGGATGTTCTGAGTGTGGGATGGTTTAATAGGTCACAGTGTTTCCACGTCCTACACACTCCTGTCCTCTCAGTGCTCTTAGAGAGGCGGCACACAGCGCATTATCTGCTCCAGACCTCTTTATGTAGAGATTGGTGCTAAAAGGTTCCATAAGGGCGAAATGTGGGATGTTGCAGCAGAAATATTATATGTTTACACGTGTTTTACATACGGTGGTTCAAAGGTCAAAACCAAAGAGAAATGTCATAGAATTTTTGTTTTTCATTATTTTAAAATATTCTTTATTGTAGATTAAAAATGTATGGAGACATATGGAATTATTTAGAAAAACAAAACCAGAATATGTTTCATGTTTCACATTCTTCAAAGTAGCAGCTCTTGCTTATATAACAGTTGTGCGCCAAATTTGTCAAGAGTTTATTACCGTATTTTTCTGACTATAAGGTGCACTTGAAATCCTTTAATTCTTCCCTCCAAAAAAATAACATCGACAGTGCGCCATATATTCCAATATGCCTTATGTATGAAATCTATCAATCAGGTATTAAGGAGCAGTAAAGCCACTCCGCTACAGCGTTAAAAGGATGAGTTTTCTGTGAAGTTTCTCCAGCGCTAAGGCTGGGTGCAGCAGCATTAGCATTAGCATTAGCGCCCTTGGTTACCGGAACACTCAGGGTTCCTCAGTCTAGTGCTATCGGCCGGCATTTACATCCCGCTAGCACTGTGGTTAGTGGCTAATGCTAATGCTGCTGCTCCCAGCATTAGTGCTGGAGAAACTTCACTGAAAACTCACCCTTAGTCAATATATTGAAAATCTAAGCTTACTGTAAATAAACGGAAGCGCTTTACTCACCCAAATAAACAGATTTCAGGAGGTAAATCTGTGTAGATTAACATCCAGCTCTCGTTTAACTTTAAAAGAAAATACGTTTTTCTAAAAATTACAGTTTTGCTTATTTAGGCACTTTCCCAGCTTCCCCATTAGAAGGAAAACATGGCGACACCCTTGCTCACTTCAATGTACTTGGGTTAATTTATTTCCTCTTAATTTGAGTGTTTGTAAAATACTGAAGAGGTAGAGTTGCAGGTATACAGTGAATAGCTTTACCCACTGAGCAAAGACATGTCCGAAAGACGTCAAAGTAACGTCTTTGTTAGACGTTCAAAAGACATCCACTGAAAAGCCAGAACAAGAGTTTTTGCGGCATCTTTATTGAACAGCTTTTAAACGTCCATTATTGACGTCCACTAGACGCCAGCAACAGACGTCGCAAAAACGTTCATTCTGGCTTTTTAAGTGTCTCTAAAACGTCTTTATAGAGTTGAAAATGGAAGTTCCAACAATGTCATTTCAGACATCTTTTCAACATCACTTACAGGCCTCCAAAGACCGGCTATACAGTTCAAAATCAAAGCATGAAATCTTTTTTAAGATGATAAAGTAATGTTTTAATCCAGATTATTATTATTAGAAGCAACAACTACTTAAATAAGTAAAGACAATCTGAAAAGAAGAGTTTTAAGAACGTTGAAAGCATCCTCAAGTGCGGTCACCGCGAAGACCATCAAAAATGTTCAATGATGATGAAACTGGCCCTCATCAGGAGAGAAATCTGTGTAGATTAACATCCAGCACTCATTTAACTTTAAAAGAAAAAAGTTTGTTTATTAAGACGCTTCCCCCAGCTTCCCCATTAGAAGGAAAACAGAATAAGAAGCCAGAATGAAAGTTTTTGCAACATCTTTATTGAATGTCTTTTACCTGTCCATTATTGACGTCCACTGGATGCCAGCAACAGACGTTCAAAAGACGTTCAAAAAAGACCTTGCAAAATCTTTTATTCTGGCTTTTCAGTGGACGTCTTTTATATTATACATCTTTTGTCTTTTTAAAAGTGTCTATTAAACGTTGTTTATGGATGTCCAAAAAACATCTTTATAGGGTTCAAATACACAGCCTTCCAAAGATCAGCTATACAGTTCAAAATTAAAGTATGAAATCTTAATCATGAGAAGCAACAACTACTTCAATCAATAAGTAAAGACAATCTGAAAAGAAAAATTGAAAGAACTTTGTATCCTCAAAGTATCCTCAAGTGAGGTCACCGCGAAGACCATCAAAAATGAAACTGGCCCTCATCAGGACCGCCACAGGAAAGGAAGAGCGAGAGTTCCCTCTATTGCACAGGATAAGTTCATCAGAGTAAGAAGAGGTTATTATCACAGCTTTTATAACAGAATTATCGCTTTATGAGAAACCGAAGTTCTCCAACCTTCAGACCAGCAGATTTTAGTGAAGTTTCTGTATAAACAGCTGAATATCTGGAGGTAAAAACGCTCCCAGACTCGCGTCGCTCCCAGAAAGACCTTTTGTCTCACTAATCTGCCAGAAGCCGAGCTTTTTAAAGCTGTTGTTGCGGATCTGAGATGAATAATTAACCGGCGGTACAAAGAGAGAGAGAGCGGCGAGAGATGAGCCCCACACAGGAAATTTGGCAGTGTTAAATCAACACTGTTAGTGTTATATTAACACTGAGAGTGTAAAGTTTAACACTAACAGTGTTGATTTGACACTGCCAAATTTCCTGTGCAGATTCCAGCAGACGAAGAGTTTTGTTTTACCAACAAACGCTGAGGAGAACCGGCTCTGTCTGTCTGATCCGTCCACAGAAACAGACGCCTGACAAGTCCTGAAATATAGGATTACAGCGTCCGGGTCCCGGCGCGGTAAACACCGCCATCGCCCCGCCGCCATCGCCCCGCCGTCGCTCAGCCCGACCTCAGAAAGCCTGAGCTTTGTTAGCAAAAAATATTCTGCATGACTTTAATCTATTATTAACGTTCTGCGGCCGGCTGGTCCTCGCTTCTCCCAGAACCTCCCAAATAAAAAGATTTAAACCCAACAATACTCACTGCATGAGTTAGAGATGCCAGTCAGCGGTACTGCGATGAGGAACTGTGGGGATTTTTAATAAGCAGTACGTTTTTATCCTCACAAAAAAAAAAAAAATTCTGTATCACTTTATTCAGATGGACCATTAATGATGCCCCATAGATTCTCAACTTACATTTAAATGCACATGTATTAAATGCATCTGAACTCTACAGTGAAAGTAAATCATTCCATATTCACAGAAACCCTGAGTTGTCCATGCCCTTTTTTAGTAATTTCCTTTTTTTTTTTACATATGGCCAGGTTTGTTTGGTTGAGTCCCCTGAGTGTTCCAGTGCTGCCACTATGATCGGGAGATCGCTGGTTCGAATCCCGGTCATGCAGCTTGCCATCAGCTGCTGGAGCCCTGAGAGAGCACAGATGCCTTGCTCTCACTGGGTGGGTAGATGGCGCTCTTTCCCCTCATCTGTCACACCTTCGTAGAGGGGTGAGCGGTAGTGTTGCCAACTCCTCAGTAAGGAAAGTAGCTATTGGCTGTCCTAAAAGTCGCTAGAAGTTGCTAAATGACGTCATCGCCTAATTTGCATAATGCATGTTTTTGAAGCTGTAAAGGATTAATGTTGAAAAAAGAAAAAAGGGAGTAAAAACACCCTAAATATGTTAGAAATGTTACAAATAAACTCTAACACGTAACTTTTTTATTTATTGCTTTTAAAATAGGCCGTCACTTCTCAAAATAACTTCATTTTAGTTTTTTTTTTTTTTAGTTTTCTTTATTTTCAAACCTATTATAGACAAATTGTTCTATGATAAGCTAGCTAGTTAGATATTAAGCTTTTTATAAACAGGCAGACACTGTGGAGGAGGTGAGTGACAGGCTATATGGTGAATGAGGTGAGTGACTGATTGAGACTGTGTCAGTTAAATTCAGTGATTTTTTTTTCGTGTCACACTGAAGACACAGTTATATTTATATCCTGCTTTATAAATACGGCGCAGGGTCAGTCAGCGGCGGCTCTGGGCATGCTCAGTTCATTAACAGTGTGTTCGTAGATTGGTATGGGTCTGCTCTGACTGTGAGAGACTGCACTGTGAGTGTTGTGGGCGGGGCTCACGGCAGCCCCCGCTGCTGGCTGCAGACAGTAACTGAAGAGCGCGTGTGTTCATCTCAGAGTCGCCAAAAGTCTCCAATAACACCACAAAAACTCGCTAGATTTGTCGCTAGTCGCTTTTTTACAAAGAAAGTAGCTAGAGGGTCTGAAAAGTCGCTAAATATAGCAATAAAGTCGCTAAGTTGGCAACACTGGTGAGCGGTCGCAGAGTGTATACGAAAAGAAAAGGAAAGAGGAGCAAAAGAAAACAAAAAAACAGTTTCTGAAAAAAATATATATATAAAGAGAATGAGAGATCTGAAAAGAAAGCCACAAAATATTGCCACGTTTTTCACTAAAATTGTCCATCCTGTTGTACAGTTTGCCATAACAGGGTGGACGCGAGCATGACAGGAAATAAAAAAAAAGTGAAAAATAAAAGTAATTAAGCTGGAAAATATGATTTCTTGGCTTATAAATGTGATAAATAGTCATTATTCAGCTAATAAGTCATTCCAAATGTACTTGTTAGCTCTGATCCATTAGCCACGTAGCTAAAGAAGCAGACTTTTCACCCAGCATGAGTCGACAGATGGACTACATCTGAAGTAAAAGCTTCTGGAGGACTGCTTTTCTTTCTGTTTCTTCTTTCACCAAGGCTGCCGTGGGTTCTGAGAAAAAGTGTGTGTGTGTGTACAGGGAGGTGATAAGGGGTTTGTATCCAGGTTGAAAATACTGTATAATTCACACGCTACTGACAGCCTTGGCGGAGAACAGCGAGCGCTATGCCAGGAGTTTGACGTAACGTAGAGAAATACTTGCCGGAGTGTTACGACGTGGTTAACAGCGAAAACGTTTGCGGGAGGGGCTGTTAAAGGCATCAAATCTTTAAAAAATTACTTTGCAAGTGTTCCCATATGTGGTGACATCTTCAGAGCTTAGCGGTTTTACTATTACAATTTTTTTTTTATGTAACGTCATGCTTTTAATACTGCCAGCACCATTGGCAGACGGCTGCGCTATTCCAGCAGGACAATGAATGCTTCCTGAATGCCACTAAAATTAAGATTTTAGTGATCCATAAGCAAACTCTCAACCGTACACCCTCCGTGCAGCTTGATTTAGGGTGTGACAGTGTATCTTTGCTATCGTACCGGCAGGAAGAGTACACCTTGCATGGCTCGAAATTCACAAAAGTAAATCTACTAATTCTCTTAATTAATGATGGGTTTGGTTAATTCATTTTGGGCATAACGTGAAATAAACTAATCAGAGTGTCTCTTGCGCATCATTCCCTTTAAGAGTCAGGTGAGCTCTGACTTTGGCGGATTGCTATTTTAACGGTGCAGCTACCTGGACGTGTCCAACAAACGCTTCTCTTAAAGCAGAGGAAACTGAGCTGCTGGTTGACTCATTTACAGGAATAGCAATGTTATTTTATTTAGTATTCTGTTTATTTATTGTTGATGTAAAAGGTTTGGGGTTAGTAGTGCACCTGTGTTTTCTGTTGCCAAGATAGCAATACGGCAGAAATGTACCTGAACACACCTCATTTTATAATCAGACCACCACGCCCATCAGTGTAGATATATTCAGAAGCTCTGCTGCTAGGTGGGTACCACTTTAAAATAAGACTCCTTTACGAAGGTTTTATAAATAGTTTATAGAGGAGTTTAGTAATGGTTATTATTTAGGTTATAAGCCATTAATAAACAGTTACAACACATGAATAGGAAGGCAATAGGGGCCTGTCGTGTAACAAATAGTGATTCCACATTCATTTAAACTGGTAAAACTTTGTCTTTTCAATCGGTCATCATTAACTGCTAATTTCTGTTAAGAACTGTATTCATTTAACTACAATAACTACATTAAATGACTAAATTTATAGTAGATATGGTAAAAAAAAGTAATTGTCACAGTTGTTCTTTGTGTTTATGTGTTGAAAGTGCTTATTAATATTATTAAGTATTTTGTCGCTGTCCAATGAAAAACAATTTTCTCCAAAACAGCAACTTTACAGGAGAGAGAAAAAAAGCTTCTAAACTTTTAATGGAAGTCAATGTAAAAATAGTTTATTTCAGGTCATTTTGAAGAGTTTCTATTGGTCCGTTCATCAAGAAGTTTGGCACAGTGTAAGAGACAGTTTGTCTGTTCAAATTTTGTAGTAAACTAAAAATCGACAAAAATGGAAAGAAGTGTTTTTCATTGGACAGTGATTGATAAACTCCTTTATAGACTATTTCTAAACTCTTAACAGTGGAGACTTATTTTAAATCACATCATAAAATTAATGTATTCAATAATCAATATTCTTATGCTTTTAACTCATATACACTCTAGTCTAACCATTTTTAAAAGGATATCTTAGGTGTGAATATATATTTAAATGTGCTTTGTAAAATTTTTGACCAAAACCTGATCAGTTCCAGGAAAATATAACAATTCTGCTTCCTTTTACATGTCTTTTCCACGCCACTTTATGTTTGTAAGCACCATTGCTATTTAAACGATGCACCCTTGCTCATGGTGCTGCTGGGTTTCACTAATAGTGATTTAATAAGACATGGCTGAGCTTCTTCACATGTATTGGATGAAACACATGCTAGTCTTGATCCTCCCAGCAGTCCCAGTGAGTGTGAGAGAACTGGAATTGACTAAATTATGGAAAAATCACATGAAATTAATGTTCTATACTGAGATGGAAGCTGGGAAAGCTGGTCCCAGACTGCTCATCTCCGCTCATCCCTCCTGTCTGTGTTTTATCAGTGGAGGGGAAGCGTTTACGGTGGGGTGCCAGGGCGCTGGTTGGCCACGTCGGGCGAGATTAGCGCTGGGAGATGGGATCGCTCTGGCTTCATTAGGAGCTCTGGCAGATGAGATGATCACGTGAAGATCCGCCTGAGAGAGAGCGATGAGAACGAGGGAGGAACTCTCTCCCACACATACACACACTCGTGTCTTACACACACTGAATTACACACACATACACTGATACACACACCCTCTCTCTAACTCTCTCTCACACTCACTTCTGCAGAACTCAGCGTAAACCAGGAGCTGAGAAAAGAGTAAATGAGAGCAGGAATGTGATGATCATCAGATGATTGGGGTGGAACCAGAGTTCAGCTTTATTCGTATTCTTTAAACAATCAGAGAGGATTTCTGCTGCACCAGACCCAACAATCCAATCACAGCTCATCAATTTTTATCAGTTATTATCATCATTTTTACTGTAGAAACTCAAATTCTGAATATTGGCTATTATCTTCATCTTATATGTATATGTATGTGAGTTATGAGGTAAATTACGAATCACCTCAGATAGTGTTGTACTGCCCGAGTCCGGTGAATCATCGTGACCTCGGGGACCACAAGTAGTTTTTCCAGACATCTAGAATGAAAGCACAGTGCAAACTAGCAAGAAACTAGCACTAGCAGTGGCTAACCGTAGCAACGAGCTAACTAAAATACTAATGGTATCAGGGAGAGAACTAAAGTTAGGAAGAAGCTAGCGAGCCTTGGCGATAAGCTAGCTAACCTTCGTGGCAAGATAATAAAATACTAATGTTACCGGGGAGAAAACTAAAGCAACACAACTACTGTTAGTGACAAGTTAGCGTACCTTAGTGACAAGCTAGCTAAAATACTAATGCTACCATGGAGAGAACTACCATTAATGACAAGCTAGCTAACCTTAGTGACAAGATAGCTAAAATACTAATGTTACCTTGAATACTACTTAAGCGAGTGACGAGCTAGCTAACCTTAGCAATAGGCTAAATTACACACTAATGTGCCGGGAAGTAAACTGAAGCTAGCGAAGAGCTAGCTAACCTTAACAATGAGCTAGCTAACCTTAGTGACATGAATATAGTTACTAAGCTAACATGAATATAGTAACTCTGTATTGTAGTAGAGAAGTGGGCGGAGCTTCTTCTGGTCATGGTGAACATAATAAGGCTTGTGTTGTGTACAGTAGTAAAGTTGTAAGTAGTATTAGTGAATATAGTAACTCTGTAGTGTAGTAGAGAAGTGGGCGGAGCTTCTTCTGGACATGGTGAACATAATACGGCTTTTAAACTGAATTTTATAAATAAAACTGTTTTTTTGGTATGGTACTTTAAACTTGCTTCAATAATCTTCTGGTTAAAACGAGCTCCTGCTGAAGCTCTTTAGATGTTTTAGTAAAATTGAAAGTAGTGAGTTGGTGCCAGCATCACTTACAGACTCACTTTTCTTTCGTGGCACAGTTCTTTCTACATACCGTAGCGGTGTTTCCGCGGCATTGACCGGCGTCTCGGGGTGACTCAGGGTGGTTGAGACGGTTGAGTCATCGTTACACATCAGACTAAACGTATGAAGGTGGTGGGCAACCTGAAACTTCCTTAAAAAGAGCTTTTATATACAGTGTGTGACTAATCTTTTCGACCTTTGGCGAGCGCACCATGCCTCGTCCTTCACTCCTCCTCTTTTCACGTTTCCCATCACCCACCTGAAGCTCTCAGAACCTTTCAAACCCATAAAAGCTCCAGCCGCTTCCTACCTTCTGTTGCTGGGATTTCCGGGCTGCTGTAAAAGCAGGCTTTCAAGCTTTTGACGGCCAAGTTTTGTGCTTTTAATCCGGAGAAATTCAAACCCCCCATAGAGCTCCCAGTACCACCGTCCCTTAAAGGGTGAGTACAAAATCTCACCTTGTGTTCTCAGCTTAATTGCTCAGGAATCCCTTCACACATGAACATAATCCATATATGGTTAGAAAGGGCTTATATTTCTAAAAATATAAATCTGACATCCCAGTGCATTACAGTAAACACATTGAGAAAAACACCTAAAAAAGTGAAAAATCTCTTTCCCCAACCAATATTATTTACCTTTAGTGCTTCAAACATATTTATATGATGTTTCAAACCAAATAATATCAGTAAATATCAGACTCAAAAGTGTCCACAGGAAAAGTGTGAAACTACCTGCTTTACTCAAACTAAAGCTAGGTATGGTGTGCGCACTACTTTATATAGTTTTTTTTTACTTGCACATTTTTACTAAGTAGTTATTTTGCACTAAACTAAATTAAACTTTTATTTATTTAGACTAAAAAAAAGTTTATATTTTTGAATATATTGTAGTTTTCTTTATGTGTCCTGATTAAAATACTGAAAGGCATAGGCTGCTCTGAGTGTCATGTTTTTAGTAATTTAATCTACATGTATCCTAGAGGTGTGATTATTGATTATCAAGAAAAATGAAATAACTCCACCTGATGCTGTTTCTCCGTGTACTTTATCAAAGTAATAATTAATAAATCATGTAATGAACTCAAATCATCAATATTCTTATGCTTTCTTTTAACTCATAAACACTCTAGTCTAACCATTTTTAAAAAGATATGTTAGGTGTGAATATATTTAAAGTCTATACATTCAAAAATAAGTAAAAAAAACAAACAAAAAAAAACAGGCGCTTGGTAAAATTTTAAGCAAAACATGATCAGTTCCAGGAAAATATAACAATTCTGCTTCCTTTTACATTTTAAATGATGATATTTTTGAGCAGCCGTATGTCTTCTGGAGTAAAAGAGATCAGGGCATGTGTCTGTCTGATATAATTATTAATTACTGTGTTATAAGACCTGAAAGAGGAACTGAAAACATAAACAAAGAAAAAAAAACACACCAAAACAGCCTAGAGTTCAAAGGGTTAAAGAGTCGAGTCCAGAAAGTGAACTCTGGGGAAATCGAGTCACTTCAGGCTCTCAGGAGACAGTAGAGGAGGCGGATGGTCCACTTCAGACAGAAGTGGTGGGAAATTTGAACCAGCCGGACGGCCCACAGAGCTCTGCAGGATGAGTTTTTTGAAGAGCTACTTCACATTTCCCTCAGTAGTGTTATAAAATAAGTAAAATTTTCTATTTTAGGGGGGGAGGAACCTGCCTGAAGCACCTCCTCCTCATCTATCAACGTGTAATTACACTCACTAACTCTCACTGAAATAAAAAAACACTCACTAAAATAAAATAAAGACTGACCAACTTAACCCTTTCACACCTGAATTATGTATGGAGGAACAAAACTGCCGAAATAAATGAAAATAAATACGTAAAAATGTGTGAAATTAATGCAATAAAAGTTACATCTTTATTAAACAAAAAGGGTTTCATTATTATACAATGTTAATAAAGAAACCCATGAATAAGGATTTATTAAGATATTTATTTTTATGTATATGTGTTTATTTTTAATGATTATTCTTTACCGTTTTAATCACAATATTACATTTTTATTTATTTATTTATTTATTTTTAATTTTGGACGTTTTGGTCCTACATAATTATGTGCCAGTGATGGAAAAATATAAATAATAACAATAATAATAACACTGTTTTCTCTCTGTAATGCACACAATAAAAAAACTCTAGTATTTTAATATAAAAAAAACATCTATAGAAAAACATTCAATCTAATCAACTAAAATAAGTTACTTTTTTTTACATCTATTAGTTTGGAAGTCTGTGCCTAATATTTTTACTATGGTTGCGCATTGAGACGCCACCTAGCAATTACTTAGCAACATCTTAGCAACCACCCCAGACACTATAGCAACACCTTAGCAACCACCTGGCAAATCATTAGCAACCACCTAGCAACTGCTTAGCGACCTCATACACAGCAACCACCACAGACACCACAGCAACCACCTACCAACTCTTTAGCAACTGCTTAGCGACATCATACACAGCAACCAATACAAACACCAAAGCAACACCCTATCAACCACCCAGCAACTGCTTAGTGACACCTTAGCAACCACCACAGACACCATAGCAACACCTTGGCAACCACCTACCAACTGCTTAGCAACACCTTAGCAACCACCACAGACACTATAGCAACACCTTAGCCACCACCCAGCAACTGCTTAGCGACATCATACACAGCAACCACCACAGCAACCACCTACCATCTCTCTAGCAGCTGCTTAGCGATATCATACGAAGCAACCACCACAGACACCAGAGTAACACCTTAGCAACCACCTAGCAACTGCTTAGCAACACCTTAGCAACACCACAGACACAATAGCAACACCTTAACAACCACCTAGCGACTGCTTAGCGACATCATAGCAACCACCACAGACACCACATCAACACCTTAACAACCACCTAGCAACTGCTTAGCGACATCATAGCAACCATCACAGACACCACATCAACACCTTAACAACCACCTAGCAACTGCTTAGCGACATCATAGCAACCATCACAGACACCATAGCAACACCTTATCGACCACCTAGCAACTGCTTAGCGACACCTTAGCAACCACCACAGACACCATAGCAACCACCCAGCAACTCTTTAGCAACCACCTAGCGACTGCTTAGCGACACCTTAGCAACCACCACAGACACCATAGCAACACCTTAGCAACCACCTACCAACTCTTTAGCAACTGCTTAGCGACATCATACACAGCAACCACCACAGACATCATAGCAACACCTTATCAACCACCTAGCAACTGCTTAGCAACATCATACACAGCAACCAATACAAACACCATAGCAACACCTTATCAACCACCCAGTAACTGCTTAGCGACACCTTAGCAACCACCACAGACACCATAGCAACCACCCAGCAACTCCTTAGCAACCACCTAGCAACTGCTTAGCGACATCATAGCAACCACCACAGACACCACATCAACACCTTAACAACCACGTAGCAACTGCTTAGCGACATCATAGCAACCATCACAGACACCATAGCAACACCTTATCGACCACCTAGCAACTGCTTAGCGACACCTTAGCAACCACCCCAGACACCATAGCAAAACCTTATCAACCACCAAGTACCTGCTTAGCGACACCTTAGCAACCACCACAGACACCATAGCAACCACCCAGCAACTCTTTAGCAACCACCTAGCGACTGCTTAGCGACACCTTAGCAACCACCACAGACACCATAGCAACACCTTAGCAACCACCTACCAACTCTTTAGCAACTGCTTAGCGACATCATACACAGCAACCACCACAGACATCATAGCAACACCTTATCAACCACCTAGCAACTGCTTAGCAACATCACACACAGCAACCAATACAAACACCATAGCAACACCTTATTAACCACCCAGTAACTGCTTAGCGACACCTTAGCAACCACCACAGACACCATAGCAACCACCCAGCAACTCCTTAGCAACCACCTAGCAACTGCTTAGCGACATCATACACTCTAAAAAACAGAGGTACGATATGAGTACTTTTTTGTACTCGAAGGTACACTCTTCATAATTGTACCCTGAAAGGTACAACATTGGTCTTTACGGGGTCAGATGTGTTCCCTCTGAAGTACAAAGTAATTTCTAACAGCAATAAGTACAAATTTGTACTATTTAACCAGCCAAAAGGTACATTTAGTATTCTGTATCACTGTACCAATAAACAATATATATTTTAATTGGACATTTTTCATTTGAAAGACAGACAATTTTGGATCATCAAGTTTTTGAGCCATATTCAGTTGATGATAATGTTTATAATCTTTATAATCTTTAATGGCACAAAAGCCATGGGTACAAAAAAGGATTTCACTGAAAGGTACTTTTTTGTACCTCAATATAAGGTACAGCCCCAGCGACAAGCTTTGTACTCTTTCTTAGAGTGTAGCAACCACCACAGACACCACATCAACACCTTAGCAACCACCTAGGAACTGCTTAGCAACACCTTAGCAACCACCCAGCAACTGCTTAGCGACACCTTAGCAACCACCACAGACACTATAGCAACACCTTAGCAACCACTTAGCAACTGCTTAGCAACACCATAACACCCAATATGGATACCATAGAAAAGCCTCATCAACCACCTAGCAACTCTTTAGCAACTGCTTAGCAAGATCATACACAGCAACCAATACAAACACCATAGCAATACCTTATCAAGCACCCAGCAGCTACTTAGTGACACCTCAGCAACCACCCCAGACACCCTAGCAACCATCCAGCAACTCTTTAGCAACCACCTAGCAACTGCTTAGCGACATCATACACAGCAGTCACTACAGACACCATAACAACAACCTAGCAACTCTTTAGCGACCACCTAGCAACTGCTTAGCGACATCATATCAACCATCACAGACACCACAGCAACTACCTAGCAACTCTTTAGCGACATCATAGCAACCACCACAGACACCATAGCAATGCTTTAGCAACCACCTAGCAACACCTTAACAGCGACCTTGGTCAGTGATGGTTTGGAGAGCTTCATTCCTTAATTCATCTTTTTATTTCATTTTTGTTTATTTTTCTATTCCACCTTAAATGATGCCGCCTCGGATGTCTGTTTCAACATTTAAGGTGGAACGGAAAAGTTAGTTAGCAAGCTAGCTACTGAGTGGAATTCCTAGGAAAAAGTAGCGTCTGAAAGTCTTTTAAGAAGGCAAAACTGATTGACTGTCTACATACAGTATCTACCTGAAACATAGTCCTAACAGAATGTAATACACATTTAAATGAAATATATTCATTTTGCTTATGGTCAAATATAAATGCTGAAGCATCACAAGGTTAAATAGAGTTTTATTCTTATTTATTCTCATCACATGGAGGCAGCTCTGCACTGAGGAAACAGCAAAGGACAAGCAGATAAAGCAACAACACCATAATAAATACAGAGAATACACTATTCTATACAGCACACAATGCACTACTCGCACACTATTCACACGGAACAAACAAAAGCACTGACTCAGCTCACAATAGGAGGTATTCCTTCATCCTTCAGCTGCAGAAGCTTTTTAGAAAACGTGTATAAAATCACAACACATGCACATTTCTAGCTGCATCTCATGTTTAAAGGTCTAATTCCATCGTTTTTTTCATTCATTTTAAAATGTCTAGTTGTGTCTCTAGTATGAAAAACAAAAGTGCTCCGGTGATCAGGTAAAACACTGCTTTGTCCGGTGGAGGAGTGGACGGGGAGAAACGATAGGATTTCGGCTCTTGATCATGAATATTCATACATGCTAACATATCACCTCTGACAGTTAGAAACGTCTTAAATGTCTCAGAAAAAGACATTTTTACACTAATAACAGTCTTTGCAATGTCGTATGTTACTTTACAATGTGTAATGCTGAACCTGCTAAGTGCAGTTCAGCCACTGACCTAGTCTTAGAGTCTCTGTAAAACACCAAATCCACCGGAGATCCTATTTAAACCTATAGTTACTTACACACAAAGGTGGGTAGAGTCCAGGTCCAGAAGCTTAAAAAAATAATCCACCCTGGGATTTTTACTAGTGTAACTAGTGTAAACAGAACTGTTCTAAACTTTTTTGTTTTCTAAACTAGTTTTACGCCTACCTATCTCAATTGTACTTGGCTGCTGGTGTTCCTCCATCTGAATTACTGGGTAAAGCATATAAACACTGATGTGTTATTCGCACAAATAACACAGGAATGAACTGCATGCTGCTCCTAGCGCTGTTAGTTATATCCTATCTGACGAGACGGCGTCGCCGCCTGGCTTTAGCTCTGTCTGTGGGCGGTTCCGAGCCGAGGTGGGCGGGGCCATGAATACTAATTCACTAATTCACGGGTTGATGTAGACACGGTGCTTTTCCTGATCGACTCGTTTGTGTTTTTCTGAATATTTTCTTTTACTAGCTGCTGCAGAGAATGAGGAAGAGTTTGAGGAAGAGTTTTATCATGTGCAGCATCATAAACAACTCAGAATTTAGAGAGACCTACTGTATTTCACACAGAACAAGAAAAACTGATTTTGAGCAGAAAACGTGTGAAAGTTCTGTTATTTGCTGGAATATCTGTGACACAAAAACACATTTAAAACCTGTTGTTCTCTCCTTTCATCAACTTTGACCTTAACCCAGATCTGCCGCTCAGCAGGGAATCCAGGCCAGGCTGGATTTTACCACCTTTCATCTCACGGCCATATGCTTCTGAGAACACAGCGGGGGGACGTCCCCCGAGAGACGGGGACGGGTTCTGAATGTGAGGTACCTGACTGGCACCTCCTCTCTGCTTTCAGCTGCTCCGTCTCCGTCTCGGCTCTCAGTCTCGCTCCACTGCACCCGACCCGCCGTCCCCGTCGTCATCACCATCATCACCCACAGCGCGGACAGAGGGACAGAGAGACAGGTGTGGACATCCTGAGACAGAGCAGAGAGACGTCCCGGGCCGTCCCCGGGGCTAGTCGTCCCTCTGGGTCACCGCTGAGCCATCTTTCATACTTCACTGACCACTAACCTACATTCAGAAAAAGAGAGAGAGAGACAGAGAGACTTTAAGAGAGAGAGAGAGAGAGAGACAGAGAGAGACTTTAAAAGAGAGAGACAGGGAGAGAGACAGAGAGACACTAAGAGAGAGAAAGGTTGAGATGTAAACATGATCTTTATTTAACAATCAAAAAACACATGGGAAAACCTTCAAAAACCACTAGAAACATCATGTATAAAACAGACACACATATATATATATATATATATATATATATATATATATATATATATATATATATATATATAAATAAATGTTTTAGAAAACCAATTAGATAACTAGATAATCCTAATCAATATATATATATATATATATTTAAATTCTACTAAACAGTATAGACTGTAAAATATTACATAAAACTTGATTCTGAGCCACAGAGAAAGAGAGACAAAATGAGACAGAGAGAAAGAGAGAGAGAGGGAGGGAGACAAAATGAGACAGACAGAGAGAGAGAGAGAGGGAGGGAGACAAAATGAGACAGAGAGAGAGAGAAAGAGATAGAGAGGGAGGGAGACAAAATGAGACAGACAGAGAGAGAGAGAGAGGGAGGGAGACAAAATGAGACAGAGACAGAGAGAAAGAGAGAGAGAGGGAGGGAGACAAAATGAGACAGACAGAGAGAGAGAGAGAGGGAGGGAGACAAAATGAGACAGAGAGAAAGAGAGAGAGAGAGGGAGGGAGACAAAATGAGACAGACAGAGAGAGAGAGAGAGAGAGGGAGACAAAATGAGACAGACAGAGAGAGAGAGAGAGGGAGGGAGACAAAATGAGACAGAGAGAAAGAGAGAGAGAGGGAGGGAGACAAAATGAGACAGACAGAGAGAGAGAGAGAGAGGGAGACAAAATAAGACAGAGAGAGAGAGAGATGGAGATGGACACAGGCAGGTAGAGAAACAGAGAGAGAGAGAGACAGAGACAAAGAGAGAGAGACAGAGTAAGAGAGAGAGACACTGAAACAGAGAGAGAGAGCAAGAAAGAGAGAGACAGTAAAAGAGAGAGACAGAGAGAAACAGAGAGACAGAGACAAGGAGAGAGAGAGAGAGATGAAGAAAGGGTTCCAGATCAAATCCAGTTTATTTGATTTATTATTCTTGTGATCATCAAGTGTGTGAGTTTGAGGAACTCCAATATCCAGACAAATTAGCAACTTAGCAACTATTGAGAAACACCAGTGCAACCACCTAGGATACCATAGCAACCACTTTTTTGTGACATTCTAAACTTAAGCTCTAGCCCTCGTTTCGTTCTCTGTAATTTTAATAGTAGAAGTTGTCGGTAAGGTAACAGGTGGGAATGTGTTTGCTGTGCTGTATCTGAGATAAGATTCCCGTGTTCAGCAGCACACCGTGGTTAGCTGTTCCTCCAGGCTCGTCCTCCAGAGACAGGAGGACTTGTTTTGGCTGTGGTAACGCTGTACGGTATCTCGGCGCTACAGAACAGCGTTGTACGGCTGTCAGTGAGCCGCGGAGCCGCGGTGACGTTCTCCGGTAATTATCTGCGGAGGGGAGAAAATAATTAGGCATCTCGACGCTCGAGCTGACATCACCTACCTGAGCGCCGAAACGCCGGCAGCACCGCGGCGCTACAGCGCTTTATCCAGCTCCCAGCAGCCTGTCACTTCCTATTCACTCCTGCTCTGGTAAACAGCTCTTTTGGAATGTGTGTGTGTGTGAGTGTGTGTGTGTGATGTGTGTGTGTGTGTGTGTGAGTGTGTGTCCAGGTTGTTTTGGCACGCATGAGCAAGTGTGTTAGCGTGCCGTACACCCCAGACTTACTCACCACACCAAAATTCACCTGACCTCTAAATCCACCGCAGTGTCTGGGATGCATCAGCATCAAAAAAAAAAAGTGCTCAAAAGTCTTGGGACAGGATTATGCAAATCACGTTATCTTGTTATCTCAGGAAATGGCTTGGGAACACTTTACTATGGAGGAAAAGCAAAACTGCCAAAATTTAAAATAAATTAATTAATAAAAATGTATGTAAACCACTCCATAAAAGTAATGGTAATTACAAAAGTAAAGAATAATTATAATTAATATAAAAATAAATACATATACAAAAATATATTTATGAGTTTCTTTATTAACATTGTTTAGTTTTTCTTAGGATTCATTTGTTTATTTATTCACATACCTATTTATTTCTGCATTCATTTATTTCCTGATTTATTTATGAATGCAGAAATAAGTAAATTGGACAATAAATGAATACAGAAATAAATGAATGCAGAAATAAATAGTTATGTAAATAAATAAACTAATGAACCAAAAGAAAAATTTAATTATGTTACGTGCTGCCGAGAGGGGGTGCTTTTTATGGCGGGGGTGCAGATTTAGGCAGTATTATGAGGCTAAATTCAGCACCCCCGCCAGGAAAAGCACCCTCTCTCTCTCTCTCTCTCTCGGGAGACAGAAACTGCGTGTGACATGTGTCTTTTTCCTTATTTCATACGAGTCAGCGCAGCTTAGAACAGTATCCTGGTTATTTCCATTTTCTAAATAAAGTTAAAGCCAAAAAGACGTGGGTGTGTGCGCACTCCTGAGAGGGGGTGCTTTTCCTGGCGGGGGTGCACAACAAATTCAGCACAACAGGAAAAACCACTAATACCTGTTATATGAGGATCTGCTGCACTGCTGCGTGTTTCTAGCATCGCTGTAGGTCTTTAAACCCTGTAGTATCTTGGAGAGCTGCAGGGCGGTCAGGACATGTTGCATCAGGTTGCTTAGGAAAATAATGTGGATGAAAAAAAGGCGGGATAAAAGCTGGAGAACGTTTAGCATCCAGATAAGCTGCTCAAGATTCTCCACAGCTGCTAAACCAGGCTTAGAAAAGGCCTGAAATGACTGTTATGTGTGTGTGTGTGTTTGTTTGTGTGTTTGTGTGTGTGTGTGTGTGTGTTTGTGTTTGTGTGTGTGTGTGTATGGTAATACCATGCAACACAGCATTAAATATCTATGAACACATGCAATGCAGAGTAATATACACTGCTGGGTATATAAGAGCAGCAAAAAACGCATTATTAAATCTTATTATTAGCAGTAATCATAATTACTGTTTTAATTATTATTTATGAAACCAGCTAACAGAGAATATTATAATATATAGGGCTGGGTACCATTTAAAAATGTTCTATACCGGTACTGGTTTGATATTTTGAATTTGGTACCAAATATTTTGAATTTTGATACCCAAACGCTACTTTTCTTCGGTATCTATTTCTAAATTATAACCTAAAAATACAAAAAGCAAGCGAGAGACAGACAGCTTGAGTGTGCGAGAGCGATACACAGCACGAGAGATAGACAGCATGAGTGTGCGAGAGAGATACACAGCACGAGCGAGAGACAGACAGCATGAGTGTGCGAGAGAGATACACAGCACGAGAGATAGACAGCATGAGTGTGCGAGAGAGATACACAGCACGAGCGAGAGACAGACAGCATGAGTGTGCGAGAGAGATACACAGCATGAGCGAGAGACAGACAGCATGAGTGTGCGAGAGAGATACACAGCACGAGTGAGAGACAGACTGCATGAGTGTGCGAGAGAGATACACAGCACGAGCGAGAGACAGACTGCATGAGTGTGCGAGAGAGATACACAGCACGAGAGATAAACAGCATGAGTGTGCGAGAGAGATACACAGCACGAGCGAGAGACAGACTGCATGAGTGTGCGAGAGAGATACACAGCATGAGCGAGAGACAGACAGCATGAGTGTGCGAGAGAGATACACAGCACGAGCGAGAGACAGACAGCATGAGTGTGCGAGAGATACACAGCACGAGAGATAGACAGCATGAGTGTGCGAGAGAGATACACAGCACGAGCGAGAGACAGACAGCGCGAGTGTGCGAGAGAGACAGACAGCATGAGTATGCGAGAGAGATACACAGCACGAGCGAGAGACTGACAGACAGCGCTAATGAGAGAAAGCAAGAGATACACAGCGCGAGTGTGTGAGAGAGAGACAGACAGCGCGAGTGTGTGAGAGAGACAGACAGCGCGAGTGTGTGAGAGAGAGACAGACAGTGCGGCTGTGTGAGAGAGAGACAGCGCTAATGAGAGCGAGCGAGAAATACACGCTGCAATTGTGTGACAGAGACAGACAGCGCGAGTGTGAGAGAGAGAGACAGTGCTAATGAGAGCAAGCGAGAGATACACAGTGCAAGTGAGTGAGAGACAGACAGAGCGAGTGTACAAGAGCAAGACAGCACAAATGAGAGCGAGAGACAGACAGCGCGAGTGTGCGAGAGAGAGAGACAGCGCTAATGAGAGCGAGCAAATAATACACAGCGAGTCGTGTGCTACAGACTAGTAGCTCTCCACCCCAGAGGGTTGTAGAACCAAATTGCAGAGCATTTGATCTCAAAGCAGGTAAATACAAGACGAAAGGATTCAAAAAAAAAAAAAAAAACACACAAATAACTTCCACTCCTCACGTGGGATCAAACCTGTGTCATCAGGGTCGCGCTCCAATACACTACCGCTGCCCCGACTAGCGAATTGAGACATGACCGGGAAAAAGAAAATGCCCTTATAAGGAGATCGGGAGCCTGAGCATGACAGAGAGAGAGAGACAGGAGAGGAATGTGAACAAAAGCTCACCAGAGAAGCATTTTTTTTTATTATTATTATTTATCAAACAACCTCAAGGCCCAGATGTTTCATGCTTACGTTATTTTTTTTCAAGCTATTCATGAAGATGTACCAGATCATCCACTGGGACCAGCGTGATTAAAATTCCATTATCAAATGCAAGGGAATCTAAAACGCAGAGAAGCGCCGAGACACTTCAGTCCTCACCACACTCTCGTCTTATCTGTCCCTCAGAGAGCGAGAACAGCATCAATATCCTCCAATTTATTAAAAGCTTCGTCTCCAGCTCGATCCTGATCCGAATGAATGAGTTTTCCATTAGCCGAATGAAGCCGGCGAAGCCGTGCAGCAGCGGATCTGACAGTGCCGGCATCCTGTCAGCGTCAGGTACAGCACCGCGGCTTTTAGTGCACTTCCTGCTTCAGCTCACCTGATTCAGGAGCTGCTGCCCGTGGAGACGAGGCACCTCTCAGCAGCTTCACCCACTGAGTCACCGTTTATACTTCACTGATCATTAAGAAACCTACATTTAGAAACAGCCTCTTTATATAGCCTCATATACACTCATATACACTCAGCCACTTTATTAGGTACACCTGTGCAAATGTCACAGTAAGTGAGTGGGAGCAAACGTCTTGTTGATGCCAGAGATCAGAGGTCAGGTTCCAGCTGATAGAACGACAACAGTAACTCAAATAACCACTCGTTACAACCAAGGTCTGCAGAAGAAGAGCATCTCTGAACATCAGCACAACACGACGTCCAACCTTGAGACGGATGATGATCTACAGCAGCTGAAGACCAAGACCACACCAGATGCAGCTCCTGCAGATAAGAACAGGAAACTGAGGCTACAATTCACACAGAATCACCAAACAGAACTGGACAATAGAAGATTGTAGACAGAAAAGCCTGGTTTCCTGGTCTGATGAGTCTCTGATTATCTCTGTTGCGACAATCCATGCAATAAAAGCATGGATCCATCCTGCCTTGTATCAACAGCTGGTTCAGGCTGGTGGTGGTGGTGCAGTAATGTGTGGGGAGTTTTTTCTACCACACTTTGGGCTCATTAGTACCAATTGAGCATCGTGTCACAACAACGCCACAGCCTACCTAGAGTATTGTTGCTGACCATGTCGTCCTCCATCCCTTTATCACCACAGTGTACCTGCATCTTCTGATGCTACTTCCAGCAGGAAAATGCTTCATGTCATGGAAGTGCACCCAACAAATCTGCAGCAACTGTCTGATGCTCTCATGTCACTATGGACCAGACTCTCTGAGGAATGTTTCCAGTACATGGTTGAATCTGTGCCAGATAGATAAGTATGAAGATTGCACACTTATTTAAAAAAAAAGGAAATGTGGGATTGTAATTCTATCAACACCCCAGAAATGTACCTGAACACACCTCATTTAATAAAGAGACCACCACGCCCATCACTGTAGATATATTCAGAAGTTCTGTTGTGGGGGCTCCGAGTGGTCCAGCGGTCTAAAGCGCTGCCACTATGAGCGTGAGGTCGCCTGTTCAAACTTTGCAATCAAGCTGCTGGTGCTCAGAGGGAGCAAAACAGGCCCTGCTTCCTCTGGGTGGGTAGATGGTGCTCTCTCCCCACATCACTCCTAGGGTGATGTCCACAGCACAGGGCGTCTGTGAGCTGATGTATCAGAACCAAGTCGCTGCGCTTTCCTCCAAGCAGCAGCAGTTTAAAAAGAAGTGGTGGCTGTATCAGAGGAGGTGTGTGGTAGTCTTCACCCTCCTGGTGTGTTGGGGCATCATTCATGATAGGGGGAGTCCTAATGAGTGGGTTGGGTAATTGGCCGTGTAAATTCTGGAGAAAATGGGAAAATATTAGAAAAAAAATTATATACAGTGAGTCCAAGAAGTATTTGATCCCTTGCTGATTTTCTTCGTTGGCCCACTAATAAAGACATGATCATTCTATACTTTTAATGGTAGATGTATTCTTACATGGAGAGACAGAATATTAAAAAGAAAATCCAGAAAATAAATCTAAGGAATATATATTAATTGATTTGTATTTCATGGAGTGAAATAAGTATTTGATCCCTTAGTATTCATTAGCAGTTCTGGCTTTTACAGACCAGTTAGACACTCCCAATCAACTTGTTACCTGACCTGAAGCCACCTGTTCTCACTAATCACTTGTGTGAAAAACACCTGTCCACAGAATCAGACAGATCACACAGATTTCAAGTCTCCAACATGGGTAAAACCAAAGAGCTGTCACAGGACCTCAGAGTCAGAATTGTTGACCTTCACAAAGCTGGAATGGGCTACAAAAAGATTAGTAAGGTGTTGGATGTGAAAGTAACAACTATTGGTGCAATTATCAGAAAGTTTAAAGAGTATAACATGACAATCAACAGACCTCGGCCCGGTGCTCCAAAGAAGATTTCGCCTCGTGGGGTGGCAATGATGCTGAGAACGGTCAGAAATCGTCCTGCAACCACTCGGCAGGAGTTAGCAAATGACCTGAAGGCAGCTGGGACCACAGTTTGCAAGGAAACAATTGGCAACACTTTGCGCAACAATGGATTCACATCCTGCAGTGCCCGAAAGGTACCCCTGCTGAAGAGAGCACATGTGGAGGCGCGCCTCAAGTATGCCAATGATCATTTGAAAGATGAACCAAGTTATTGGGAGAAGGTTTTGTGGTCAGACGAGACCAAAATTGAACTTTTTGGCCTCAACTCCACCCGCCATGTGTGGAGGAAGAAAAATGCTGCCTATGACCCCAAGAACACTGTGCCCACCGTCAAGCATGGAGGTGGAAGCATAATGTTTTGGGGGTGTTTCTCTGCCAAGGGTACAGGGCTACTTCACTGCATCACTGGGAAGATGGATGGAGCCGCACAATGTACCGCACAATCCTGAGGGACAACCTCCTCCCCTCTGCCAGGGATCTGAAAATGGGCCGTGGTTGGGTCTTCCAACATGATAACGACCCTAAACATACAGCAAAGGCAACAAAGGATTGGCTCAAGAAAAATCACATTAAGGTCATGGAGCGGCCCAGCCAGTCGCCAGACCTCAATCCGATCGAAAATCTATGGAGGGAGCTGAAGGTCAGAGTTGCCAAGCGACAGCCCACCAACCTTCATGATTTAGAGAGGATCTGCAAAGAAGAGTGGGCCAAAATTCCCCCTGGTGTGTGTGCTAAACTTGTGGTTAACTACAACAAACGTCTCACCGCTGTGCTTGCAAACAAAGACTTTGCCACTAAGTATTGAGTGTGTTTGGCAAGAGGGATCAAATACTTATTTTCCTCATTGAAATACAAATTAATTAAAATATATTCTTTAAAATTATATTCTGGATTTTTGTCTTGATATTCTGTCTCTCCATGTTAGAATATATCTACCATTAAAAGTGCAGAAGGATAGTGTCTTTATTAGTGGGCAAACAAAGAAAATCAGCAAGGGATCAAATACTTCTTGGACTCACTGTATATATATATATATATATATATATATATATATATATATATATATATATACATATATCTATATAAAAGCATTGTTGCTATTTGAACGAGGCAGAAGGAAAGATAGCAACGAACAATGTGATGCACCTAGTGCCCTCTAAGAATGAACTCTAACTTTATAAAAGTGTGTATAACCCTGACTGTCAGAAGGACCTCACTGCTTCAGTCTGAAGACGTCCTTCTTTTGTCCAAAGCCTCTTAGCGCTGAAAGCTTGGTGCTAATTTTCACTTTAATTTAGCCGTATTTTTCTCTGGTCTAATGAAGTTTGACTCATTACAGACAATTGGTTGACAGGTTTATTAATTCCCCCGCCGAGCGGAAGCGCTCTGAATCCTGGAGTAGATATGTTTTGAATGGCTGAAAGAGGATGAACAGCGCGGAGAAACGACTTTGATTCCATGTAATTTCTCCATTATTCTCCGAACACGATATTACGCCAAGCGCTTTTCATGGTTCAATTTCGTAATTGAGGAAAATGAAAAGAATCTTAAGTTCAAATTCCACTTCCATTATGGGTCTCCTCGGTTGCTATGGGTGATGGTTCCTCTGTCTTGGAGCACCAGCTCCACTTTAAAACCCACTGTAGTCAGGGCTAATTCTCCTTTATTCACATCCTAAAAAAAATCTGTATGTAGGTGTTTCCAGACTGACAAACAGTGAATGGAAGCACAAGGTACAGTAGCTATGTAGGTGTTTCCAATAAAGTGGCCAGACAGACAGTGAGTGAGTGGAAGCACAAGGTACAGTAGGTACCTAGGTGTTTCTAATAAAGTGGCCAGACAGACAAACAGTTATTGGAAGCGCAAGGTACAGTAGCTATGTAGGTGTTTCCAATAAAGTGGCCAGACAGACAGTGAGTGAGTGGAAGCACAAGGTACAGTAGGTACCTAGGTGTTTCTAATAAAGTGGCCAGACAGACAAACAGTTATTGGAAGCGCAAGGTACAGTAGCTATGTAGGTGTTTCCAATAAAGTGGCCAGACAGACAGTGAGTGAGTGGAAGCACAAGGTACAGTAGGTACCTAGGTGTTTCTAATAAAGTGGCCAGACAGACAAACAGTTATTGGAAGCGCAAGGTACAGTAGCTATGTAGGTGTTTCCAATAAAGTGGCCAGACAGACAGTGAGTGAGTGGAAGCACAAGGTACAGTAGGTACCTAGGTGTTTCTAATAAAGTGGCCAGACAGACAAACAGTGATTGGAAGCACAAGGTACAGTAGCTATGTAGTTTTTTTTCCAATAAAGTGGCCAGACAGACAGTGAGTGAGTGGAAGCACAAGGTACAGTAGGTACCTAGGTGTTTCTAATAAAGTGGCCAGAAAGACAGTGAGTGGAAGCACAAGGTACAGTAGATAAGTAGGTGTTTCCAATAGAGTGGCCAGACAGTGGGGGGAAGCACATGGTACGGTAGGTAGGTGTTTCCAATAAAGTGGCCAGACAGACAGACAATGAGTGGAAGTACAAGGTGGTACAGTAGGTGGGTGTTTCCAGTAAAGTGGCATCATGTTTCCCTCCACCAGTCTTACACTTTTGGATAACTTCATGCCACTACATGCTAACATGCTAATTCTGAGCTAGCGCTAGTGCTCAGGTCCACCCTGGGAGTGGAGTTCCTCCAGCCGAGTCTCTCAGATTGGGGTTGCTTTGAAGTGGAACGTTGGCGGGGTGGTAGGGGGGTGGTAGAGGGTGATGGTGGTTGGGCAGATAAGGAGGCCCCGGACGGCAAATTCTCAGCACCGCGGCTCGTCTCCTCTCTGAAGTGGAACGCCGGCGAGAAGTTCTCTCCATCATTTCTTCACTTTTTACCCTCAAATCTGCAGCCGGGACCGGCCTCCACCGCCCCCGGCACTCTGCCGCTCTCACAGCACAACCGTCAACTTCCATCATCCTCAGCTTTAACCCAGAACCAGCTACTGCCCTCAGTAACCAACACCAGTTTTACTGCGTCCCTCACACTTCCTCACCTCCATACTGTAAATACATAAATACATATATAAATAAATACATCTCATTTCCTCCAAACAGTCCCATACTTCTGATAGCAGCACGTCACGATTTTATGGAGAGCTCCAGACAGTTCACCTCCTCCAAACCTACGTTTTCTCCGTTTTGTTGTGGTTTTCTAGTTAATTTGGCTTGAAAAAAAGTACAAACTTCCTGTTCTTCGTCATTATCCTATCATAATACTGCTCTCAAAATTTAATCAGCTTTTAATGTAGAAACACAGAATTTTGCCAGATTGTCAGACCTATACCCAGTTAGGTTGCTTATGTTTTTCAGAACAATATATTGTACCGTTTTCGTATAGCAGGCCTTTAAAACTTGGACATTTCCCCCATAGGAATCCATTAAAAAGTGTCCATAAACTTTTGGACACTTCAAGGGGAAAGAGGGGGATACAGGAGGAGAGGTAGCAGAGATAACACCATAACAACCACCTGCTAAACCATAGCAACATTTTAGGATTTTTGGATTTTAGCTTTTAGACAAAACTTTTTGGAAATTAGCATTGAGCTAAAAGTTTTTGGATTTTAGTCTTTAGCTAAAAAATTCTGGACCTTAGTATTTTGCCAAAGGTTTTTGGAATTTAGCATTTAGCCAAAAGTTGTAGCCAAAAGTTTTTCAACTTTGACTTTTAGCCAAAAGTGCTAGCCAGAAGTCTTTGAAATTTAGCATTTAGCTAAAAGATATTGGACTTTATCATTTAGCCAAACGTCTTTGGAATTTAACATAATTTAGCATAAAGTTTTTAGATTTTAGCCTTTATCCAAAAGATTTTGCACTTTTTTATTTAGCCATAAGTTTTTGGACTTTAGAATTTAGCATAAAGTTTTTAGATTTTAGCTTTTAGCCAAAGATTTTTTGGAATTTAGGATTTAGACAAACGTTTTTGGACTTTAGCATTTTGGAATTTAGGATCTTGATGATCTCTAGAACTTTGGGTGAATATTTTTTGGACTGACGAGACAAAAGTGGAACTTATTGGGAGGTGTGTGTTCATCCATTAGATCTGGAGTAAAACTACACATCATTTTAAAAAAGAACTGAAATCATACTGAACTATGTTAAACATGGTGGTGGTAGTGTTATGATGATGCTGTAATAGATGGATTCAGGAATTCTGCTGTTTATTACCAGAAAATCCTGAAGGAGAATCAGAATCCGTCCATCTGTTCCTTAATGACCTCAAGCTCAGGAGTACTTTACTTGGGCTCTGCAGCAGGACAATGACCCAAAGCACACAAACAACAAGTTCCACCTCTAAATGGATTAAAATGATAAAACGAAATGAAGGTTTTGGAGGGTTTAGTTTAAGTCTTGATGATTGAGATGCTGTGGAGGATCTTAAACAGTTTTAGACGTTTATGCTGGAAAATCCTCCAATGTGTCTGAATTAAAACTGTAATTCTGTAAAGAAGAGTGGAACTAAATTCCTCCACAGATGTGAGAGATGTGGAAGTTATTTAGATTTAGGAGGAAAGTACTTTTTCACACAGAGCTAGATTGGTTTGGAATGTTTTTTTTTCATTGAATGTTTATCATTTTAAAAGTTTTTTTGTGTGATAGTCAGAAAAATATCTGTATTTACTGTATTATCTACCTGGTGATACAGTATGGGTACAGTTCTGGTGGTGGTGAATGGCGGTGATTAGGCTCTTATACTAAAGCTGAGCTGTTTGACCCGGTTCTGACCCGTTTATCTCCCCACTGAAAGAACCAGACCCTCTTTATACCTGATCCCTTTACTGTACTGAAGCCTCAGTGTGTACGAGCTCAATATTCCTGTTATGTAACGCTCGCGCTTTTCTTATTCTCTATAAAGAATATTCTGCGCGGTGTGGAGGTGCATTATGGGTATGGAAGCTGTAGACTGGGGGTCAGCAGGTTGAGGTTAATGTGCTTTTATCTTCTAAAGATTCGGGCTTTCAGTGTTCGCTTTAATCTGCACTGTCTCGTCTCTTACACACACACACACACACATATACACATATACACATATACACACTCATACACACACTCATATACACACTCAAATACACACACTCTACTAAAGGATCTGATTTTATTCGTTTTCTTATATAAAGAAGCGCAAGAACCTCTCCAGCAGTTTTAAAGTACATTCCACTACAAGATGAGATGAACAGTAAAAACTAACCATAAAACTGAGCAGACCATAATCAATACATTTATTACTAAAGACCCCACCGTTTGCTTTGGTGGTTGTTATGGTGTTGCTAGGCAGTTGCTACGGTGTTGCTATGGTATCCATGGTGGTTGCTAGGTGATTCCTAAGGTGTTTCTATAGTATCTGTGGTGGTTGCTATGGTGTTGCTTAGTGGTTGCTAAGGTGTTGCTATGTGGTTGCTAAGGCATTGCTATGTTATCCGTGATGGTTGCTATTGTGTTGCTAAGCAGTTGCTAGGTGGTTGCTAAGGTGCTGCTAGGTGGTTGCTAAAGTGTTGTTTATGGTATCCATGGCGGTTGCTAATTGGTTCCTATGTGGTTGTTAAGGTGTTGCAATGGTATCTGTGGTGGTTGCTTTGATGTTGCTAAGCAGTTGCTGGGTGGTTGCTAAGCAGTTGCTGGGTGGTTGCTAAGGTGCTGCTAGGTGGTTGCTAAAGTGTTGTTATGGTATCCATGGCGGTTGCTATGGTGTTGCTAATTGGTTGCTAGGTGGTTGTTAAGGTGTTGCAATTGTGTCTGTGGTGGTTGCTAAGCAGTTGCTAGGCAGTTGCTAAGGTGTTGCTATAGTTTCCATGGTGGTTGCTAGGTGATTCCTAAGGTGTTTCTATGGTATTTGTGGTGGTTGCTATGGTGTTGCTAAGTGGTTGCTAAGGCATTGCTATGGTATCCATGATGGTTGCTATTGTGTTGCTAAGTGGTTGCTAAGGTGTTGCTGTGTGGTTGCTAAGGCATTGCTATGGTATCTATGATGGTTGCTATTGTGTTGCTAAGCAGTTGTTAGGTGGTTGCTAAGGTGTTGCTAAGGTGTTGCTATGCTATCCATAATAGTTGCTATGGTGTTGCTAATTGGTTGCTGGGTGGTTGCTAAGGTGCTGCTAGGTGGTTGCTAAGGTGTTGTTATGGTATCCATGGCGGTTGCTAATATCTATACTATCCTACTCCACAATATTTCTATACTTCCCACACTATCCTATACCCCCTATACTACCCATATACGACCCAATGTCCCCTATACTACCTTATACTACCCTATGTCGCCTATATTCCTCTATACTCCAAAAGGCAAATATCTATACTATCCTACTTCCCAATATTCCTATACTTCCCACACTATCCTATAGAGTATAGTATAGAGTAGACTTGAGAACATAGGGGATTTAGAGATTTCCATTTCCATACTCTAAAATGCTAATATCTATACTATTCTACTTCTCTCATATTCCTATACTTCCTACACTATCAATGTCCCCTATACAACTCTATACTACGCTATATCTCCTATACTACCTTATACTTATACATTATATTCTCAATGCAAACGTATACTACCACTACCCTGTACTACCATGATCCTATACTCTCTATATTACCCTGTAATCCCTAAACTACCCTATATCCCCATATACTCTCAAGGTTACCCTATGCTACCATTATCCTAAACTCCATTAACTACCTTATATTACCTATATTACAATTTGTCCAATGCCATTGAAGGATCACAACCCCAAAAAATGATACAGCCACCCCCATGTTTCACAGTTGTTATGTTAATAAAAAAATCAGTTCCTTCTTTCTTTGTCTTGTTCTATCAGTTTTTAAATAGATTTTTTGTAAAACTTCAGTGTAGAAGTTAGCTAGGAAGAAAATGCCAGATACAGTATATGTCTTTTATACAGTAAATCTGTCCTTCAGCATCTTCAGCTCATAGTGATTTTTCTCTTCATCATAAACATTTAATTAGCGATCACCACTCAGTTACAGCATCGCCTTCTTTATCCGCAATCACACACATCTTCCCATTATCCAGAACCCGCACTGAGTCGTGACTTGTTAACAGGCTCGGCGCTCCGGTTCCTCGGGAAAGCCGAGGAACATCTGAGGTATTGTTGAAGCTCTCGGTTCCGGAGCTCAGGCTCATCCCGGAGTAATTAGAGAGCAGGACTGAATCCAGCCCAGACAGAAACACAGCAGCAGCTGTTGATTCCTTATGAACTGGAGAAAGAAAGAAATGGAAAAGCTCTACTGGGAGGACTGGGAGTTCTGAACAGTAAATATACTGTAGAGCTTAGCATGCTAATGCAGTCACATCCAAAATATTTCATTTAGACTGTCTCTAGAAGCAAGCATACAATGTACATGTCTTTTTTTTAATCATACTTACATTTTTATCAGATTAATGAACACATTCAAACATTAATATCAGACAAAGATAACCTGAGTAAACATAAAAAATATATATATTTTTAAGTATGTTCAAGCCATGTAAGGTGTAGTTTTTTATTCGTAGCTGAACCTGCTGTTGTGCTTCAGGTAATAGTCCTGCTGCAGAACCCAAGTACCCAAGTACAGAATTCCATGTACGCTCTGACGTTCGCTAGCGTAAAACGTTACGTTTGCTAATAGAGAATTCTATTATTCTGCTAACTTGCTATCGGTGACATGGCCCCAAACAACTTTTTGGAATCCTTTTTGGAATGTTACTGATGTGGCACTAGTTATTCTACAGATTGCTGACTTTCTAACTAGATGAACCAAAATCCCTTTTTATTTTCTGATTAACATGCAAATCTGGCATTCCTCATTTTAAGTAATTAAGTTTGCAAAGCATAAATTCAACATATTGCTAATCTGCTAACTATAAGTGACCCAAAACCAAAAAAATTGTTAGCCAACTGTGCTCTCTCAGGCAGTGTTGTGCGCGAACAAGTTCAAAAGAACGCGTTCATTGAACACGCTCATTTTTTCGTGAACGTTGAACTGAACGCAACACGTTTTTTAATAAAGAACTTGAGAGATATAGAGAGAGAGTGATACAAAGAGAGAGAGAGAGAGAGAGAGGAGCAACGACGCGGAGCGCAAGGGCGAGAGAGAGAGAGAGAGAGAGAGAGAGACCAATGACGGGAGTGAGAGAAAGCGCTGCATTTCAAAAAAATGTCTACTGGAAGTGATGCACGGAGACAGACACCGATTCTCCTTATGAACATTTTCATCAGCTGGTAAGAAACCCACAATTGCAGTGTCATGAGCAAATGTCTACAATCAGCAGTTTCAAAGAACATATAGTGATTTCTAGCTTGTAGTGTGAAAAAAGTATTTATTTGAATATCTCACCAAAAAAGTAAAATGAACTGAAATTTGAACTAGTTCAGAATTAAAATTGTGAACTTTGAATGTGAACTGTTCACTTTGAGCATGTATGAACTGAACTTGAACTAGTTCAGAAAAGCTGTGAACTGGCACAACACTGCTCTCAGGGCTCCGGCAGCTGATGGCAAGCTGCATGACCAGGATTCGAAAAAAATGACTAGGTTTAGTTTACATTTGTTTTGAGGTTTTTTCCTCGCTAAATGTTTATAGAGTTGCATATTTTAAAGTCCTATCCAGACAGGATTAATTTCTCAGTGGATTCTGGGGTCATTTTATTTTATTTTCTAATGGGGGGGAGTTTATCCTCTGTGATTTTATTCCTGTCCGGAACGATCATGTACGTGTTTTTCTCAGACGTCCTCAGGCTGAATTATTTACTGTTTTTCTCTGAACTCCGTGGTCCTCCGGTAATTTTAGTCCCGCCCGGAAGCACATCTCTGAGTTACGTCTCCTCGCGTTTAATAAAATAGCTATTTGTCCACTGCCGCGCACCGTAAATACTGTACACTTTGAGCGCGCCACGGTTTCCATGGAGATCCAAGTAAAAACACAACAGCGAGTGGAAATGGAGGAGCTACTGAACACCACAATGTCAAACAGGATTCTCCTATTTTTTCAATTGCAGTCCGGGTGCAGGAGTTTTATCACTGTTGTATCACTGTTTTATCACACAGTAGAAGTGTGAAATATTTTTCACAGTGTTCCCATCCTTGGTTTTCTTCATATTTGGGTAATTCTGGGTGATGGTTTAGAGACTAATCAGCAGAATGCAGTGTGTTAGAGTATGTAGGACAGAACTCGTATGCTATGAAACCTGAGCTCCTGCAGGAAATGAGGAAGTGTTGCGCAGAAAGTTGCTGCTACTCAGATAAGAGGGCCAATTTAGTGTCTTTCCTACTAAAGCAGAAACTCAGAGCGGGCTCTTCATTAGCCCCACAGAAACTGATTATACACACTTCCAATTCATTACAGCCCACTCAGACCTCCTCGGGCCAGCTCGGCGGGGCTCGGGGGGGCTCATGGCGGTGTGAACTTTGCCGGAGAAACCCGGCACCGGAGACACCGGGGGGAGTTAGTGGTGGCACGGCTCCAGCGGCAGCTCCTTTGGCAGGTCCGGGAAAGGGGAGCTCCTGCCAGGGTTCAGGGCAGAGGAGGAAAAGCCCTGAGAGCCTCGGGCCAACTGGGTAAAGAACCTCACACTCCACATTCTCCAAACTGCAGCACCTCCAACCTTAGCTCAACTAGAGAGATCAACAAGACCTGATTACAGGGCAAATTCAGGCCCAGTCGAAGCTAGCACCACTTTAGCATTAGCTCTAATTTAAAGCTGTCATTCCACTAAAATCCAAATACAGTAGGTTGTTTATGATGCTGCACATGATGAAACTCTTCCTCAACCTCTTCCTCACTGTCTGCAGCAGCTAATAAAAGAAAATATTCAGAAAAAAACAAGTCGATCAGGAAAAGCACAGTGTCTACGACAACCCTTGAATTAGTATTCATGGCCACCTCAGCTCGGGACCGCCCACAGGCAGAGCTGAAGCCAGGCGGCGACGCCGTCTCGTCAGATAGGAGATAACTAACAGCACTAGACACAGCATGCAGTTCATTCCTGTGTTATTTGTGTGAATAACACATCAGTGTTCATATACTTTACCCAGTAATTCAGAGCTAAGATTCAAATGGTTAGAATTAGTCTATGGAGAAACACCACCAGCCAAGTACTACTGAGATAAGTAGGAGTAAAAACAGTTTAGAACAGTTCTGTTTACACTAGTTAATAGTAAAAATCCAGCCAACAAGACCCCGGGGTGGATTTTTACTCTCTGGACCTGGACTACCCACCTCTGTGTGTAAGTAACTATAGGTTTAAATAGGATCTCCGGTGGGTTTGGCGTTTTACACAGAGTCTAAGACTAGGTCAGTGGCTGAACTGCACTTAGCAGGTTCAGCATTATTACACATGTTGAAGTAAAGTAACATATGACATTGTAAAGACTGTTATTAGTGTAAAAATGTCTTTATTTTAAAATATTTCTAACTGTTGTTCGTCTCGCTGCGTCCTGGAGTCGCAGTGCTGTTAGCCAATCTGAGGCGATGTGTTTCCATGTATGAATATTCATGAGCAAAAGTCAAAATCCAAAAGCTTTATTTTTCACAAGAACCAAAACTAGCTCACATGGCATTCATTCATACTAAAGACATAACTAGACATTTTAAAATAAATGAAAACCCGAATGAGACCTTTAGTATTGAAAACCTTCATTTAAAAGCTTAATTTTGTGTTTACATTTAAAGGACAAACATGCAAAAAAAAGAAATCATGAAAGAGGACAAGCACTTTTTCACACCACTGTATACATTTAGTTATATATAATATTAATGAAATACAGTAATAAGTATGTATAATAATATTATTTTTGAATAGTATTATTATTCAATAGTATTTATGAAAATATTTATATATCGTCGCTGTCCAATGAAAAACAAGTGTCTCCATTTTTGTCGATTTTTGGTTTACTACAGAATTTGAACACAGAACGTTTCCTTTACAATTTCTTAAAGAATGAACCAATAGAAATACTTTAAAATGACCTAAAATCAACTCTTTTTACATTGACTTCCACTTTCCGTTTTTTCTCTCTTCTGTAAAATTGCTGTTTTGAAAATACTTGTTTTTCATTGGACATAATGAAGGTTTTATTTTAACAAATGTATTTATTTATTTATTAGCTGTCTGTAAATAGCTGTATACTATATTTTTATTGTCTAATACTACTGAATATAAAAAAAAATAATTCCGTGTATTGGACATTTACAGAAACATAGAACAAATAACATATGGGATTGAACCAATATGGGACATAATCATAATAACACTTAATTGTCAAATAAAGACTGAAATAAAACGTAATTAAGCTGTAAATTTTGTTTTCTATGTAATCTAAACCTGTATAAATACCGCTTTAATCTCAAAATAAACCATATAAATCAATGTATTGTTTTTTTTTTAAAATGGCACAAAAATCGTCATATTAAAACACACCAGCTCGTGACAGCTACTATTTAGTGAAGGTAGTGTTATTTTTACTGTTAATTTGCAGCAGCTCTTCCGTTCCCACCTCTTCCCGTCTTTCTGTAACCTTGAGTGATGGATGGTCGGCGGCGGCGCTTTGCAGCGCTTTGCAGCGCTTTGGAGAATATTTTTTGATGTCGGCTCTTTGACTGGGCTAATCGATTGATGCTGCAATTCCTCATATTAACGAGGCCCCGGTGCTGACTCGGCTGAATTAGGCCTCGCCGCGCCGCCGCTCGCCTGCCTTCATTTGCGTAGCCGGCGGCCGGCGGGGGGCTGATTCTCCATGCAGAAAGAGAAAGAGAAATTCCACCTCGGGTCCTTCAGAACGCATCCCTCCTCCCGCAATTAAGCAAGATGAATTTCCCCTTCCCGCTCCGGCCCCTCCGCGGACTCGCTGTGGAGTTAACGAGGGCCTGCCGAACGCCGCTGCAATCAAAAGCCTGGAACTGCAGTGATAGATGCTAACGCTCCAGAAGCTAACGGGGCGGTGCCGAACGGTTAACCGCCGCTTCTTCATAAACACCGAGGCCATTTCACCGCCCACGTTAATTTCATGCCTCAGTCAGCGAGAATCACGGGGGTTACACTGCCACAAAACAAGGTGATAAAGGAGAAATTTGGTTAAAATTCACATTTCCACCATTTTTTTATTTTCAATTTGATCTTATCTACATATCCTAAATGTAGCAAAGACAGGTTTCTTGTTTTTAGACACTAATTAAGCTAATTTTCTCTCAGATCTAGCGTCTCAGACTGCCTTCATTGAGTTTACAGCACAGGTTCCTCAAGGTTCTACACTTGGGTCTCTTTTATTCTCCTTTTAAGCACAGAGTTTAGGATGTTATTAGAGCTTTATTCTGTATATTAGTGTTTCTTCATGAATGTAAAAGCCATTTTATCGCCCACATTAATTTCATGCCTCAGTCAGCGAGATTCACGGGGGTTACACTGCCACAAAACAAGGTGATAAAGGAGAAATTTGGTTAAAATTCACGTTTACACCATTTTTTTATTTTCAATTCAATCTTATCTACATACCCTAATTGTAGCAAAGACGGGTTTCTTGTTTTTAGACACTAATTAAGCAAATTTTCTCTCAGATCTAGCGTTTCAGACTGCCTTCATTGAGTTTACAGCACAGGTTCCTCAAGGTTCTACACTTGGGTCTCTTTTATTGTTCTTTCAAACACAGATTTTAGTATATTATTAGAGCTTTATTCTGTATATTAATGTTTCTTCGTAAACGTAAAGGCCATTTTATTGCCCACATTAATTTCATGCCTAAGTCAGCGAGAATCACGAGGGTTACACTGCCACAAAACAAGGTAATAAAGAAGAAATGGTTAAAATTCCCCTTTACACTGTTTTTTATTTTCAATTTGATCTTATCAACATACCCTGAATTAAGCCAAAACAGATTTTTTTGTTTTTAGACACTAATCAGGCTCATTTTCTCCCAGATCTAGCGTCTCATGAAAGTTTGGTGGCTAATTGGGCTAATGTAGCTTAGCTTAGCTTAAAGCATTAGCATTTATTATCATCATGATAATTCGTCATGCAGTCATAATGTGTTTTTTTTATATTTAGGCTTATATAACCAACAGTGAAGGAATACTGTACATCCTAACAAAGGTAATTTCATGCTTCATTCAGTGGGAATCACAAAGGAAACTTTTCCCGCCACAAAAACGGTAATAAGGGAGTAATTTGGTGAAAATTACTTTTACACATTTATTATCATACCCTGATTGAAGCTAAGAAAGGTTTGGTGTCTTTAGCGCTAATTGGGCTAATTTAGCTAAGAATTGTAGCTTAATTAAAGTAATTTAAAACAATTCAAAGAACGCCAGATTACCTCAGACTCTTGGCGGTTAAATAATATCAATTAGCATCATGCTAATTTGTAACCATTACACACTAGCTTCAAACATTGTTGAGTATGCTAAACAGTTGTAAATTGTTTCATATAAAGAATTAACTAAGGAAAAGTGAAGGAATATATCACAGAAAAAATTATGTTCCTCAAGGCTCTACACTTGGACCACTTTTATTCTCATTTTTGGATTAAACACAGAGTCAACCCTAACAATGACTTAATAAAAGTAATGTTCATTTTGTATATAAATGTTATTAAATTGGTCATATTATGTAAAATTCACTTTTTGCACCAAAAAAAATCCATCCATCTATTTTCTGCTAATCATCTAAAAGAGTTTGGTGTCAGATCAAATCATTTGCTTCTATGAGCCGTTTGGCTCCTCCCTTATTGTGATGTCACAATAAGGAAACCTGGCTCCACCCCTCACCCGTCAACCCCCTCCAGAGCCCCACCCACAAGATCTTTAGTTGAAGAAACAAACGGCACTGGTTGAGAACCTCAAACAGTACACAGCAGCATTAGCCGGCAGACTTCTTCTGAGGGAAGGATCTATACCAACGGTCATACTGGAAAGCTTTTCAAATAATGAGTTTTGTGCATTTGTCACAGTTAAGCATGAACTAGATAGATGTTAGCTAATACTAATGTATGGTAAATGCTCAGGATGGGTGGGGCGTGGCCAGCAACAGCTTATTTGCATAAAAGTGACAGAGCTCTTAAATGGCTCATTCTGAAAGGGACTGAAACTGGTAAGAATGGAGCTTTGAGAGTGATTGTTTTGTATAACTCATTAACCAATTTTTATTTTTTATCATTTTCGGTACATTAAATATTTTTTTCTTCAAACTGTGTTAATGATAAATATAGTAGCAGATGCTCTGAGAAATTTTGCATACTGGAATTGTAAATTTATTCAGAATTAATGGAATAGAATTGTCGAAACTATCGTTTCTCTCTCTGAATGTTCAGTTTGGAGAAATCCCATCGTATAAATTTCAGGCAGGCAATCAGAGCCGCTCTCCATGTGACGCATAATTTTAACTCTCCGCTACGTGATAAATACGGAGAAATATCAGCGGGAAAAAAACACATTCGTTCACTTTTACTGCTGTTCATATCACACAGCGGCTCCCATTTCCACGAGAGTAAAGGCCTGCAGTATAAAACAGCTTTAAATGAGTTTACCAGTGGCCAGAGTCAGAACGGTCCAATCATTCCTCTCGCTTTTAAAGATCGTTTAAATTAAGCTGCTAATCTGCCAGCGCTTGGTGAATGGAGGGCCGGAGGCGAGTGGTAAAGTGTATTATAGTGAACTATAGCACTTCAGACGGCCTCGGCTCAGAATAAAAGCTGCAATTACATGTATTACGTGATTCCAGTGATGGAAAATATAAAATACAGATCATAAATGTACTAAAGTATCGTTCTAAACTAGATTAACGCTATTCATTTCACACAAAGTTTATATATTTTTATAAAGACAGAATAAGTAGAAGTAGAATAAGCATGAATACTGTGTTTCTGTTTTCTTTAGTTTATAACCATAATCCATACCCATACCTTACAATCTATATCTATCATTTCTTGAGCCAATTCCTCACTACAGTCAGTACCTCACTAGTCAGAACATCACTATACAGTCAGAACATCACTATACAGTCAGAACATCACTATACAGTCAGAACCTCACTATACAGTCAGAACCTCACTACAGTCAGTACCTCACTACAGTCAGTACCTCACTACAGTCAGAACATCACTATACAGTCAGAACCTCACTACAGTCAGAACATCACTATACAGTCAGAACCTCACTACAGTCAGAACATCACTATACAGTCAGAACCTCACTACAGTCAGAACATCACTATACAGTCAGTACCTCACTACAGTCAGTACCTCACTACAGTCAGAACATCACTATACAGTCAGAACCTCACTACAGTCAGAACATCACTATACAGTCAGTACATCACTAGTCAGAACATCACTATACAGTCAGTACATCACTAGTCAGAACATCACTATACAGTCAGAACATCACTATACAGTCAGTACCTCACTACAGTCAGAACATCACTATACAGTCAGTACCTCACTACAGTCAGTACCTCACTATATCACTACAGTCAGTACCTCACTACAGTCAGCACCTCACTACAGTCAGTACCTCACTACCTCGTTAGAGTTAGTAATCAGATTGAGGTGAATTTGAGTTTGCAGTAAAAGCTGGTTGAGAAGTGAACCGGATCCCGGAGCGTCTGATTATCTGATATAAAACAGAAGCTGATGCTTTGAACTGGGAAAAGCTCACACCAATTATCAATGGCGGCTCTGTTAGCTTTCATGGCAGGGAGATTCTTGCCTGAAGTTTTCGACTGTTTGACTAATTAACGTCAGTTAAATGAGCTCTGGCATATTTTCTGAAGGGTAATTATGGTGTTTTACGAGCCGCTGCCCGTGTGTCACCGGCGAGTGTAAATTAGGCAGTGTCTCTCTAATTGTCTGTAAGAACAGTGGGCAGAGTGGTGCTGGAGTTTAAAGGAATAATTGCTCCAAAACTCCCACTGACTTCCTGCTACAACTTCAGGGCTGAAGAGGAAATTCCACCTTAAATTCCCTCAGAATTATTAAACTGGGTCACTCAGCAAACTTTGCACAGGCAGTGAGGTGTAGGATCACCATGAGGCCAGAATTTGCATTTATAATGCATTTATAAGGCATTATAAACATGAAAATATAAATTTTTATGTTAAATTTAATAAAACTCATTTCACAGGAGCAATAATTAGGAAATAAGGTTTCCTAATGTCAGTTTAAACATGACAGAAGAATAGAATGAGGCTTTTTATCTCGGAAATAGAGATAAAGTTTATTAGCTAACTCATACTGAGACCAGCTCCGGCCTCCTTATATCAAATTTACACTTCCACTGCTTTTAAATTAAGTTTAAAATTTCAATATTTGTTTCCAATTCTGCAATTTGACCAACAACCCAATACTCAAACATTTACTACTATAAATGCACCAATTATGGAGTTAATTGTTGTGACAATTGTTATACACAAAATTAATTCAATTTAATTCAATTAAAATGTTTAATTTTGCAATTAAAAAATAAACTAGAAATCAAAAAGAAAAAGTGTATTTGGAACTTGCCAGTTGTTGCTTTTATTTTTGTGTTTTTGTGGATTTTCTGTTGATTTATGTGTATTTCTGCTTCATTTTTTTTGCTTCCAAGTTTTGGCACAGTTTGCACTGGTGGGTGGGGCTTAAAAGAACACCTTATTTTAAAACCCCGCCCACCAGTGCAAACTGTGCCAAAACTCAGAAGCAAAAACCTGAAGCAGAAGCAAACAAGAGATTCCAGAAGCAAAAAATCTTTATTAGCAAAATTCACAGTAAATCCAAAAAAAGACAGTGGAATACAACCCCGCACTCTAATGATCCCCCCTCCACCTAACTTTACACCTGGCACAATACTGTCAGATGAGTACTGTTCTTTCAGTAATGTTTATAGAAGCAGCCGGTTTTTATACATTAGTGGCCGTGGACATTATTGAAACACCTGTATTCAATGATGTTTATGGGTAAGTGAATACTTTTACCAATATAGTGTATAAATAACAGAATTTAAACACAGTTTGCCGTTACTTCAATTCATAATCAGCCATTGTCTAGGCCCCTGGCAATTGATTGGTTTGCTTGCCTTGCTGAAACGGGCCTTCTGCCTATAGGGAGCTTGGTCTGTGCGAATAGGGCGGGCCTACCAAATGAGAAGGTTAGTCTGGCTCTGCATCTAGTTTCTACTGTGCAGAATCTGGTATTGTGGCTTAATTTCCGTAAAACAGAAAAAACATGTGACCACTTAAAAATGATGAGTTTCTTTCTTTGATTTTACCAAAAAAACTGTGGAATATAATCAAGAGGAAGATGGATGATCACAAGCCATCAAACCAAACTGAACTGCTTAAATTTTTGCACCAGAAGTAAAAGCAGCATAAAGTTATCCAAAAGCAGTGTGTAAGACTGGTGGAGGAGAACGTGATGCCAAGATGCATGAAAAAAAACTGTGATTAAAAACCAACCAGGGTTATTCCACCAAATATTGATTTCTGAACTCTTAAAACTTTATGAATATGAACTTGATTTCTTTGCATTATTTGAGGTCTGAAAGCTCTGCATCTTTTTTTTGTTATTTCAGCCATTTCTCATTTTCTGCAAATAAACGCTCCAAATGACAATATTGTCTGTGGTTTGTAGACGCTATATACAGTCGTTGTTCTGTTAAAGGTTTAGTTAGTAAAGAATTGAACCCCTCTCCTCTGTGAAACAGCTGTCCAGCGTGTGATTTCCCTCTGGACAGTAAGAGTAAAGTTAAGAGCAGACTCATTATACCGAGCTGAAGTTGGGGTTCGGCCGGGCCGTGTGACGGTGAAGAGCTAATCTCTCCCCACGTGAACTTTAATTAAAACCATTCCCAGCTCTGGTCCTATCCACCGCTCTATCTCCAGCTTTAATCGCTCTCATTAGAGGAACAGCAGTCCCTCAGCTTTCGCTTCCAACACCTCGCAAATCAGTGTGTCGCTGGTTAGCAGGAGTACAGACACACTACCACCAACACATCTCCACCACATCTCCACCAACGACCCAGAATATGGCCCCTGTTAGGTTACCACTGTAGACTTAGCCAGGTTACAGTTATGGGCTCTAGTTTGGCTAGCGCTGTGGGTCAAGTTGAGTTTCAGGCACATTTTTACCAATGTTCCACATGTCCATTGGTGAAACATGGGCCCCAGTTGGGTTATATCTTTGGACTACAGTAATGTATTGTGGTAGGCCCCTGGGGTTAGGGGCGTGACCACTGTGACCCAGAAGGAGGAAGCACACAGAGATACACAGACACGGGGATTAAATGGACTCAAAACGTACCTTTATTGGCTTTTAACGCCCTCCACCACACCCAAAATAACTTAAATAAACATAGCTCACCCAATGGGGCTCTAGAGTCCGTAGAAATGAACTTAGTTTTTGTTTTTAGCGTCCGAGCAGCCTCTGCCTTCAGCTCCCCAGTCAAAGTCCTCCTCCTCCGTGAGCTGAGGCTGAGTTTATATACCTGTCCCAGCTGGCTGCTTAATCAGTCCTCATGCAGACCAGCTGGGACAGAGGGCTGTGCGCTCCGGCGTGGGACGGGCCCCCAACTCCCCCGCCTCCTCACGCCACAGTATCCTGGTTGGGTCAAGTTTGATTGGGCCCCATAATTATAGTCCACAATTTTACCCAGTTAGGTCAAGTTATTGCCCTAAATTGGGTTACACTTGTGGGCTCTGATTGGCTAGAGTTGTTTACCACAATTAGGGTTATAGTTGTGGCTCTTCAGTTTCAACAACAGACCTTTTAGGGACTTGCTCAAAAAGACCCAACAGTTAGCATTATTGTAGAGCCTTCCCAAAAAACATAGCAATATGGGGTCACTGTGTTGGTCGCCCAACTGGGAAACCAGTAGATTTGGTCCACAAGTTTTATTTTGGCCTCATAAAGTATATGAATATCAGTGATGAGTCTTGAGGGATGATACAGTACATAGAATATCTGGATTTACAATATATTGCCAAAAGTATTCACTTTTCTCTAATATGACACGTAACCACCCCTTACATTGCTATAACTGGCTTTCCACAAGGTTTAGTAGTGTGTTTATTGGATTTTTTTTACATTGTTTCTAATTAATCCCAAATATGTCAGGTTGAGGTTTTTCCACACCAAACTCGCTCATTCATGTCTTCCTGAAGCTTGATTTGTCCACTGGTGTGCAGTAGTTATATCGGAACAGGAAGGGAAAGTCGTCCCCAAACTGTTTCCATAAAGTTGTGAGCATGAAATTGCAGAAAGTCCAAAATCTCTTGGTATGCTGAAGAGTATGTGTTCCTTATACTGGAACTAAGGGGCAGAGCCTACAAACTACTGAAAAAAAGGCCCACACTCTAATGATCCCCCCTCTACCAAACTTTACAGGTGGCTTAATGTAGTCAGATGAGTTCTTTCTGTTCTTTCAGTGGCCGTGGAAGTAATTAAAACACCTGGATTCAATAAGTAAGTGCTTTTTCTATGGGTAAGTGAATATTTTTTTTGCAACCCAGAGCTCCACGTGAGCCTGTTGGCTTGGTTTATTGAATGAGGCTTCAACTAAAGGCCTTGTTCCAATCGCAGTTCCATTATATAACTGTCACTTGAGGCAGGTAGCCTCTCAACGCCCTCCTATAAGCCGTTTGACTGATGTCATCCTGTCAGACTCAGTCTCCCGCCCCCTAAATGCGATTTCAAAAAGGGAAGACATGGATCTGTCTCGGCAGGAGTCGTTCCGGAAGACAACGGTGTCAGAAAGAAGCGAGAAAAGCTGGCGAACGCTGGGCTCTACAGCTGCCGTCAAGGTTTGCGGAAGATCCCAGCGTGCTCTTCCTCGGAAAGCCGTTAACACACATCTCCCGAGCGCCGGCCTCGGCGGCGTCTCTCAGCGGGCAGCAGTACAGTGGAAGATTGAAGCTTTTTGTAGGGCGAGACAGCGGGGCCGATAGCGCCGGCGCTCCTACGCTAGCGCTAGTCCCAGCAGTATCACAGTAATAGCTTTTAAAAGATAGCGGCGAGAGGGACAAAGCTAATGTTACAGCCGGCTGAGATTCCCAAAGACTCACAAAGTGAAACGCCGGCGTTCCGCTGCTCCTGTCCTCGACACGAGCGTTAGAAATAATAAAAACCTCCAGACGAGGCCGGCGTCCGCACCACCGCGGCTACGCTGAGCTTTAAATTAATGAGCAGGGAAGCCTGGGAAGGTTAAGGGAGACTGTAGAAATCTCAGGGTGGGTAATCAGAGGTGTCACTTTATACGTCCCAACTTTTATAGCATTTGTGTGGGTTTATGTTCCAATTCATTTCCACATTATCCACTTTTACAGTCCCTCTTTATGCCTAGAATGGGCGGGGCTAAACCTGGGCTGTGGGCTGAGGAACAGGTGGACATGGGGATAAGCTCTTGTAGTGTACCTTACTCATAAAACAGCCTAAAACACATCTTGACAGGGTTAAACTGTTGAAAAGTCATTAGTAAGAATCACTTTTATTGCCTAAATGGGCGGGGCTAAATCTCTGTAGACTGAGGAACAGGTCAAACAGGTAGATAAACAAAAAAATAAGAGAGCACTTAAAAATGATGAAGATGCATAATCATAAGCCATCAAACCAAGCTGAACTGCTTGAATTTTTGCACCAGGAGTGAAGCAGCATAAAGTTATCCAAAAGCAGTGTGTACGACTGGTGGAGGAGAACATGATGCCAAGATGCATGAAAACTGTGATTAAAAACCAGGGTTATTCCACCAAATATTGATTTCTGAACTCTTAAAACTTTATGAATATGAGCTTGTTTTCTTTGCATTATTTGAGGTCTGAAAGCTCTGGAACTTTTTTATTTTTTTTGTTATTTCAGCCATTTCTCATTTTCTGCAAATAAATGCTCTAAATTACAATATTTTAATTTGGAATTTGGGAGAAATGTTGTCTGTAGTTTATAGAATAAAACAACAATGTTTATTTAACTTAAACATAAATCTATAAATAGCAAAATCAGAGATACTGATTTAGAAACTGAAGTGCTCTCTTTATTTTTTCCAGAGATGTATGTTTGAGTTAGGTGGGCGGAGCTAAACTGGTGGACAGTAATACTGTAGTAGTTTTGCCAGGAATTTAAAGCTAAGATATGTAAACGACCTCAGTTCTGATTGGCAGGCCTCTATTACTGTCATCTAACAGTGTGAATTACTTTTATGCCTGGATGGGTGGGGCTAAATCTCTGGGGTTTTTTTTGAGTAACAGGTGGACAATGTGGAAAAGCTATGCTCTGATTGGCTAAAACACTTGTAGGTGAGGCTAAATTGGTGAATATGGGGAAAAGCACTGCTCTGATTGGCTAAAATACTAGTAGGTGGACCTAAACTGGAGGGCATTCATCCGTGAAAATCAATTTTATGCCTAAATGGGTGGGGCTACATTTCTGTCCGCTAAGGAACGGGTGGACAAGTAGATAAACTCTGCTCTGATTGGCTGTCTGATTGTACTGTAACTTGTTTAAAAATCAGTCTAAAACACTTTAATTGTATGTGGGCATTTGAATAAGCTCTGTTCTGATTGGCTGTCTTGTATTGTATCTTGTTCAAAAAGAAGTCTAAAACAATTCTAATTGGAGCTAAACTGGTGGATAGTCAACTGTCAATCACTTTTAAGCCTAAATGGGTGGGGCTGAACCTCTTTTTTCCCTAATGAACAGACAGGTGGATATGGGGAATAGCTCAGGTCTGATTGGCTGTCTTGTATTTCACCTCATTCAAAAAGCAGTCTAAGCTGGTGGACAGTCAACCGTGAGAATCACTTTTATGCCTTAATGGGCGTGGCTAAACTCCTTTAAAACTGTGCAGTGATCCTGATTAGTGCCAGTTTCATCATCATAATGTTTTTAATGGTCTTTGAGGTGACTTCACTTGAGGATACTTTCAAAGTTCTCAAAATTCTTCTTGTCAGATTGACTGACCTTAATTTTTTCTTAAAGTAATTTATTTCTTTATTTAGTTGAGTAGTTGTTGCTTCTCATAATCTGGATTAGAACATTACTCAAATAGAATGAATAGCTATTCACTGTATACCTGTAACTATACTGATGCTCTCAAACTTTACATTAAGAGACCAGAAATTCAAGTAATTAACTCTTGATAATTTCAGCACAGCTGTTAACTGAAAGACTAAAATTCCAGTTGACTCTACTCTATAAATATAAAACATATTCTAGTTTGTTTAACACTTTTTTGCTTAGTAAATAATTCCAGATGTTTTTCTTCATACTCTGAATGAGTTTAGTATTAATCTACAATACAGAACATTTTAAAATTGAAGGTGTTTTCCTGACCTGCATTGTGTACAAAGTCAGGAACAGAAACAGAAAATAAATGAGCTGCTAATGATCTGAATCGTGATCTGAAACCGTGGCAGTGTGAACGCAGGCGACAGCACCGGGCTGAAGCTTTAATAGAGCGACAGCACAGCGTCAGGCACCGCGCTCGCATACAGGAATACATGAATATAACATTAGTTCCAGCATTAATTATACATGCATGAGACATTAAAATCGATAGCGGAGCAGTTTGTTTGTTTGTTCTCGTCGTACCTTTTCCCTTTTTAAAAGTCTTCCTCTGAATAAAAGTCTCTCTTTTTGTCGCTGTCAAACAAAACCAGAGGAAACGAGCGGAGTTATCAGGCGAAATGAGAAGCCTTTGTATTATTAAAGAAACAGAAGACAGATATGTATCTATAAACAACAGTTCTTCTTTTTCTTCTTGAAAGCTGCATTGAAGCCACTTTATATGCTAAGATATACAATCTTAACGCAGAAAGAGAAGCTTTTATTAACAAACAAGTGATGCTAGTTAGGCTGGTAACAGTATCTCTCAAAAGTGAGTACATCCCTTATATTTCTGCAAATATTTTATAAAATAAATATTTATATTTTTATGGGACAACACTATAGAAATGAAACTTGAATATAGCTTAGAATAGTCAGTGTACAGCTTGTATAGCAATATAGGTTTACTATACTCTAAATATATAACTCAACACGCAGCCATTAATGTCTAAATATCTGCAACACTATAATTCAGTATGTAAAATTCTGTTTTATGCAAAGCCAAATGGGCAAGTTTGACCTTCCATTACTCCGAAATGCTACAGTAAAATCACTCAAAACTTATATCATTGATAGTATAGAAAGGCTTCTTCAAGAATGTAATGGTGTCGTTTGATTACAGTTTTATTTGCTGGTTTTATTGGACTTCAAATTATAGTTAATGCAATACCAAATGGGCATTTTTCCTAGGTTTGTGTCACGTCCTGGTCTTGTCTGATGTCTCTGTGTGTTATTCCCACGTGACCTGTGCTCCTCTGTGTCTCCTGTCAGTAGTTTTCCACCACCTGTTTCTCATTTGTAGCTCCGCCCCTTCCCCAGGTGTTTCCTATTCTAGTGTGTGTCCTGTTTGGTTAAATAGCCCTCCTCTGTCACTCCGTCGGTCTTTGCACCTTCCTCTGTTGTTTTGTCGTTCTCGTGTTTTCTAGCCTAGCCCTCGTTTTCTTAGCTTTAGCCCTTGTCCTTTGTTTATCTCTTGTTTAATGTTTCTAGTTTCTTGTTTATTTCCGTGTTCCCTAGTTCCTTGTATATACCCCTGCTTTGTGTTTATTAGTTTGTTCCCTTGTTTATATTTCCCTGCCCTGTTTGGTTTGTTTATTATTATCGCTCGTTTGTTTTGGTTATTGGTTATTTGTGTTTCTTTGTTTCGTGTTACTCGTTCCTTGTTTCTTTGTTTATTTGTTATTTATTTATTAAATTATTATTTATTTTCACCCTACCTGCACTTGCGTCCGTCTCCTCATCTCCCTGCCTGGGTCAATTCCTGACAGTTTGACCTTCCATTAATCCAGAATGCTACAGTAAAATCACTTGATACTTATGAAGTGAATAGTATAGAAAGAATTCTACAAGAAATAAATGGTGTCATTTGATTTGCTGGTTTTATCGGACTTCAAAATTTGGTTTACACAAAACCATATGGGCATTTTTTCTAAATTTGATCTCCCGTTACTCCAAAATGCTACAGTAAAATCACTTCAAACTTATATCATTAATAGTATAGAACGGCTTCTTCAAGAATTTAATGGTGTCATTGGATTACGGTTTGATTTGCTGGTCTTATCGGACTTTGAAATCTGGTTTATACAAAATCAAATAGGCTTTTTTCTTAGGTTTGATCTCCCATTATTCCAAAATGCTACAATGAAATCGCTCAAAACTTATAGCATTATTAGTATAGAAAGTCTTTTTAATGAATATAATGGGTGTCATTTGATTAGAGTTTTTATTTTCTGGTTTTATGGGACTTCAAAATCTGGATAACCCAATAAACCCAATAGACATTTTTTTTTTTTTTACGTTTGACTTAATATTGCTCCAGACTGCTACGGTCAAATCACTTGAAACATAAACCTTCAATACATGAAAATAAGATCTTCATGAATTTAGTGGTGTGATATGATAACACTTAGATTCTTATGTTTTATAGGATTCCAAACTCTGGTCTATAGACAAACAAATAGGGAATTTTCTACTACATTTGCCATTTCATTACAACAAATCTCTACAGTAATATTACTTAATAAGCAAACATAATGAATGCAATTATAAGTGTTCTTCAAAACTAGAATAGAGTTATTTGATACACATTAGATTTTTTTAGTTTATAGGAGTCTGAATATTTTCTATGAACAACCAAATTCCTATAACTCTTGGCTGTAGCAACAAATGCAACAAATTTAACTTTGGGATGTTGGTGGGTTTTCCTCACATTAACTGCTCATTTCAGGCCCTTCCAGAACTTTGACTTAACCTATGTCCTAATGAGTGGGTTGGGTAATTGGCCTTGTAATTTGGGGAGAAATAATGGGAAATAAATGTATATAAAAAAGTTACGTTTCAGGTACACCACATTTTGAGGGTCGAGAACCTGAACCATGTTTGTTTTTTTTTAAATGACTAAAAAACTTGTTTCAATCACAAATTATGTGTATTATTGGTGTGTCATTTGTTTGCCTGGCTTTTGTGAAAACGATGATGTTTTGGGTCATATTTTTTCTCACAGTAATATGTTTCACAACCTTTCAAGCACCACTGTTTTATTTTTTTGTTGTTTTTGTTTCACCTGGATGGCCATTATTTGACCATAAACACCAGTTTAGAGCATCCAGGACCAGTTAGCATCAGGAGCTGGTCGTGACCTGGTCTTATTTTTCAGCGATTTGACGCAGTCACTGCCTGACAATACTCCATTAACTCCAGCGCAGCACTCTTTTATTTCTTTATCTGTCACAGATTCTCCATTTTTCTCCTCTCAGAGTTCACCGGCGGATTAGCCCGCCCGCCGGGTTATTAGCATTCAGAGCACGGCCGCCAGCTTTATTGATTCTTCTCCTGTGGAGCTAGCACGCATGCTAGCGCCAGACTAGCGCACAGGTGAGAGCGCTGGTGTTTTATACGGCCCACGGCTTGTATATTAGATCAGCGACGGGGTGATAGGTCTCCTTCGCTTAAATGCACCAACTAATGTTCATTAGGGAGTCCGGAGAAACGAGCTGAGCATGATAAACGATGGAGCAGGGATGACGTAGCGCGCTAGGCTAACTCAAAAAACACACACACACACATATATATATACAGTGCCCTCCATAATTATTGGCACCCCTGGTTAAGATGTGTTCTTTAGCTTCTCATAAATTGAGTTTTGTTCAAAATAATATAGGACCACGATGGAAAAAAAGAGTAAAATACAACCTTTAACTCAAGAGAATTTATTCAGTAGGAAAAAAATCCCACATTAAGAAATAATTATTTAACATCAAATCATGTGTGCCACAATTATTAGCACCCCTGATGTTAATACTTTGTACAACCCCCTTTTGCCAACAAAACAGCACCTAATCTTCTCCTGTAATGTTTCACAAGATGGGAGAATACAGAAAGAGGGATCTTTGACCATTCCTCTTTGCACATTCTCTCTAAATCATCCAACGACCTGGGTCCTCTCCTCTGCACTCTCCTCTTCAGCTCACCCCACAGGTTTTCAATGGGGTTGAGGTCTGGGGACTGAGATGGCCATGGGAGGAGCTTGATTCTGTGTGCGGTGAACCATTTCTGTGTAGATTTGGCCACATGTTTAGGGTCATTATCTTGCTGAAAGACCCAGTGACGACCCATCTTCAGCTTTCGGGCAGAAGCCACCAGATTTTGTTTTAAAATGTCCTGGTATTTTAGAGCATTCATGATGCCATGCACCCTAACAAGGTTCCCAGGGCCTTTAGAAGAGAAACAGGCCCACAGCATCACTGATCCCCCGCCGTATTTCACAGTGGGCATGAGGTGCTTTTCTGCATACTCAGCTCTTGTGTTACGCCAGACCCACTTAGAGCATTTGTTGCCAAAAAGCTCTATCTTTGTTTCATCTGACCAAAGCACACGGTCCCAGTTGAAGTCCCAGTACCGCTTAGCAAACTCCAAACGTTTGCGTTTATGATTGTGAGTGAGAAATGGTTTCTTCCGTGCATGCCTCCCAAACAGCTTGTTGGCATGTAGATAGCGCCTGATGGTTGTTTTGGAGACTTTGTGACCCCAAGAAGCTACCATTTGTTGCAATTCTGTAACAGTGAGCTTTGGAGAACTTTTTATTTCTCTTATCATCCTCCTCACTGTGCGTGGTGGCAAAATAAACTTGCGTCCTCGTCCAGGCTTGTTTACCACTGTTCCAGTTGTTTTAAACTTCTTAATAATTCCTCTGACAGTAGATATGGACAGGTGTAGGCGAGTAGCGATTTTCTTGTAGCCATTGCCTGACTTGTGAAGGTCAACACACATCTGCCTCACTTGAATGGTATGTTCCTTTGTCTTTCCCATGTTGAAGATAAATGGCCTCTGTGTCACGTCATATTTATACCTCAGGGAAACAGGAAGTTGTGAATTACTAATTAAATGTTCCTACATACTCTGATCAACTTCGTAAACTACTGTAGAAGTGACAGAAATACTTTTATTAAATTTATTTCCTAAGAATTGTTAGGGGTGCCAATAATTGTGGAACAGGTGATTTTATGAAGAATAATTATTTCTTAGTCAGGGATTTTATTTCCCCCTTAAAATTTACTTGAGTTAAAGGTTGGACTTTACTTTTTTTTCCCATCGTGGTCCTATATTATTTTGAACAAAACTCAATTTATGAGAAGCTAAAGAACACATCTTAACCAGGGGTGCCAATAATTATGGAGGGCACTGTATATTCTCTGTGAATATGTGAGGGAAGCTGGTCTTAATTCTTCTGGGGTTGAGAGAGTATTGACTTGTTTTGGAGGTCTTGCTGTACATTTGAATTTCCCCCTGTGTGTCTATGAGTGTTAGCGCACTGATTTTGGATGCTAACAGCGATGCTAACATGATTTAAACTGCTGTCAATCTGTCTCACCAACCGGTGGTGAGCATTAGCCACTACTCAGCGCTCAGCCGGGTCCAATTTACTCCACACAGATGTAAATTGGGCTGAAACTGATTCCGACCCAAACTTTAGCTCGCGTTCGTGACTGACAGTAGCCTACAGCGTCTGTTTTAGCATGATGTCGGTTAGCCCCAGACGTGCTAAATAATGTAGCCGCAGAGCCTGGAAACGTTCGGGGCTCTGGTGAGCAGCTTCCCCAGCACTACAGCGCTACAGCACTACAGCTACTTCTTATCATCTCTGAGAAAATATATAAATAATATATATATATATAAAACACGTCAACACGCAGCGCGGCCCCGGGTCCAGCTGTGAAGAAGTGTTAGCAAAGACGTCAAAATATAGCGCCGTTACGCCGGGGGGCTCCAAAGATGTTCTGAATTCTGTGGAAAAGTACATAATAAAGCATAACGGTACGAGCAGAAACATCACACTAGCTTTCAGCAACAATGGCAGCATGTAGTATTATGATTTTTTATGTATATAAACATTTATTATATACATAAAACCACTTCACCACTGAAAATTGGAATATAATCAAGAGGAAGATGGATGATCACGAGCCATTAAACCTCAAGCACCAGGAGTGAAGCAGCATAAAGTTATCCAAAATCAGTGTGTAAGACTGATGGAGGAGGAAGAGAACATGATGCCAAGGTGCATAAAAAAGACTGTGATTAAAAAACAGGTTTATTAAAACCACCAAATATTGATTTCCGAACTCTTAAAACTTTATAATTATAAACTTGTTTTTAAAACATATTTCATTATATATATATATATATATATATATATATATATATATATATCTTTTTTATGTTATTTCAGCTATTTCTCATTATCTTAAAATAAATGCTCTAAATGACTTAAATATTTATATTTGGAATTTGGGAGAAATGTTGTCTGTAGTTTATAGAATAAAACAACAATGTACATTTTACTCAAACATAAACCTATAAATAGCTCTCTTTTCTTTTCTTTTTTTTAACTTTTGTAACACTATACACATATACACATTTTTATATAAAGCAAATATGCAGCGGTGTTAAGTGGTGTTAAAAGTATTTGTCCTTTGTTTTTACTTTTTTGTTCTACTGATATTTTTCAGATTATCAAACAAACTTTTTCCGCAACAATATAAACTTAATATAACTGTAATTTACCAAGAAATGCAACTTAAAATGACCAACATACTCGTAAATCTTAATAAACTGCAATAATAATAACACTAATAATAATAATAATAATAATAATAATACAAAGTACACTGCTTTCAAGACAAAATGTTCTTATTATTAACTATTGTTCATATTAGTACTATTGTGTTTTTAATTGTTTCCATAATGATGACTTCATAATCGTGTCCGATACGATAAAACACACTATTAATCACGACCCACTAATCGATCTCCAATCAATACAGTATTAAAACTCCCTGGTATCACCCTGCGCTGCTCTTCATTAGTATTCAGAATTTAAATACAGGTTAATTACAGGACTTCCTATAGGTCACCGTTAATTACCAAATCAAATATGCTAATAGCTTTACGTTCAGAGCCAAACCTGGAGATAAAAACCGGATTAGACGCTTCCGTTACTCATTACAGGCTGACGCTGTTTATCAGGTTATCTGGTATAAAGGTGAAATGAGGGATATCAGTAACAGTATAGACTTAATATCACATTAAAAATGATTAAACTAAGAAAAGAAAAAAAAATATGGGTTTAAGAAATAAATAAAAGAAGAATTTTCAAAGACCATCAGAAACATTACAACGATGAAACTGGGTTGCTGATAACAGTCTGGATGGTCCTTTTAGTGTTTGGTCTAAAACACATGGCCTCAATTTCTTCAAAAGAAGATCTTGTAACACCGATTCCACTACTGAGGGATGAACGAGGGATGATAAAACGACAAATAGATGAGCGCAGATCAGTATGAATGTGGATCATGTCGAACAAAGGGGAGCTATAGGGTTTCTAAGTGTTTGCAAGGTGGTTACTATGGAAACAAACGAAAATTAATGAAGTTTTAATAAGAAATCTGTATACCAGCATGCACTGCACCAACAGAACAAAAAATCTAGAGTTGAAACAGTGTTGATATCTAGAAAACAATAATAATAACTAGAATAAGGCTAAGGTGTTGCTAAGTGGTTGCTTTGGTGTTGCCAGGTGGTTGATAAGGCATGTTGCTAAGTGGTTGTCAAGGTGTTGTTATGGTATCTGTGGTGGTTGCAAATGTGTTTTTATGTAGTTGCTAAGGTGTTAGTAAATAACAGGGACAATATACATTAATCCACATCATTATTTCATAAATATGTAAATGTGCCAGATTTAGCCAGATGGCAAATGTTCTTCTGCTGTCCCCGGGCAGGTTGATGTTCTAAAGGAAAACATCTTAAACGGTGTTGCTATGGTATCTGTGGTGGTTGCTGTGTTGTTTCTAAGTGGTTGCTAGGTTGTTGCTGAGGTGTTGCCAGGTGGTTGCAAAGATGTTACTATGGTGTCTGTGGTGGTTGCTTTGTTGTTTCTAAGTTGTTACTAGGTTATTGCTGAGTTGTTGCTAGGTGGTTGCCAAGGTGCTGCTATGGTATCTGTGGTGGTTGCTTTGTTGTTTCTAAGTGGTTGCTAGGTTGTTGCTTAGGTGTTGCCAGGTGGTTGAGAAAGGTGTTGCTATGGTATCTGTGGTGGTTGCCTTGTTGTTTTTAAGTGGTTGCTAGGTTGTTGCCAAGGTGTTGTTATGGCATCTGTGATGGTTGGTTTGTTGTTTCTAAGTGGTTGCAAAGGTATTGCTTTGATGTCTGTGGTGGCTGCAATGGTGTTTCTACGTGATTGCTTGTTTCTAAGTGGATGCTAGGTTGTTGCCACGTGGTTGCCAAGGTGTTGCTATGGTAAATATGGTGGCCGCTTTGTTATTTCTAAGTGGATGCTAGGTTGTTGCTAAGGTGGTTGCCAAGGTATTCCTATGGTATCTGTGGTGGTTACTAAGGTGTTGCCAGGAGTAAACATCTTAAACAGTGTTGCTTTGGTGTCTGTGGTGGTTGCTTTGTTGTTGCTCAGTGGTTGCCAAGGTGTTGCTATGGTTTCTGTGGTGGTTACTTTGTTGTTGCTCAGTGGTTGCCAAGGTGTTGCTATGGTATCTGTGGTGGTTGCTTTGTTGTTTCTCAGTGGTTGCCAAGGTGTTGCTATGGTATCTGTGGTGTTATAGACTCTGGATCTGTAACATTATTTTGAGCATTTCTTGGTTATGTCTCCAGCAGCTCTGGAAGATCTTTAGTTTAATTGAGTTCTGTATTTAGTTTCCATCGCTGATCATAAACGCTGGATTGTTGTTTCGGGGGTTTGATGAGGCCGTAATCACGCTGACTGTAAGATTAAAACACAGCCGCCGAGTAATGACTCCACTTTTACTGCCTCCATCTGCCTCATAACCCCCCATTACAGCTCCCACTGACTCCCTCACTCACAGTCAATAACAGAGTCACTGTAAACCAATAGTGAAGTGATCTATCAGATTATGCAGGAACACATAAGGAATCATGTAGTAACTTAAAAACATTGTTAAACAAACCAAAATACTCTGTGAAGAAGCATTTAGGTGCTCTTATCTGGGGAGCTGTTAAGGCTGATGAGTCCCAATGAGTGCCAGTTCCATCATTATAAAGTTTCTGATGGTCTTTGCGGCGACTGCACTTGAGGATACTTTCAAAGTTCTTGAAGTTCTTCTTTTCAAATCGACTGACCTTCATATTTTCTTAGAGTATTTTTTTCTTCTTTACTTAGTTGAGTAGTTGTTGCTTCTCATAATCTGGATTCGAACATTATTCAAATATTCACTATTCGCTGTATACCTGTAACTCTACCTCTTCACTACTTTACTTTAACTGATGCTCTCAAACTTTACATTAAGAGACAAGAAATTCAAGTAATTAACTCTTGATGAGTTCAGCACAGCTGTTAACTGAAAGCCTGAATTCCAGGTGACTCTACCTCATAAAGCTGACTCATAAAACTGTCAATGTAAGCAGGAGGTTAAACTTATGGCTAAAAGCTAAATTCCAAAAACATTTGGATAAAAGCTAAAGTCTAAAACCCATTGGCTAATAGCTAAAGACCAGAATTTGTGCACTAAAAGGTAAAGTCCAAAACCTTTAGCTAAAAGCTGAAGTCCAAAATCTGTTGACTAAAAGCTAAAGTCCAAAAATGTTTGGTTAAATGCTAGAGTTCAAATACCTTTGACTAAACCTTTGGTTAAAAGCTAAAGTCTTAAATCTTTTACCTAAAAGGTAAAGTTCCAAAACATATATAACTTATGGCTAAAAGCTAAACTTCAAAAACGTTTGGTTAAATGCTAAAGTCCAAAATCTGTTGACTCAAATTTAAAGTCCGAAAACGTTTGGCTAAAAGCAAAAATCCAAAAACTTTTAAACATCTCCAAAGAACCACCTTTTTTTTCTACCACTTCTTTACATTTTGTCTTTTTTGGTCTTTGAATGCCGGAATCTTATCAAACTGAGACGAATGGAACCAGTTACTCATATTAGGTTACATTTCTGTTTCGGCGCCAATTTCCCCACATTCCTCTCTGCCTCGAACCCCCTCCAGACTGCAGTGTAATTTCCAGTGCTCAGCTTTTTCTCAGGGACCTCCGGTGAATATAAATCCCCTCCACCGTTCTCCTGAAAATTGCGCTTTTAAATCACGGGCCGATTGGGTGATGAAATGTAAATGGGTTTTAAGGGGGGAAATTTAATCAGGGTTTTTTCGGCTCTTTCTCGCCGACTTGTTTATAAGATCATAAGCGGGGGCGTGATTTTAAAAGCCTATTACTTTAAGTGAACGCGGGGAACGGTGCGCCGCCGGGACGCCTGATTATAAAGCTAGTTTGACTCCGAGTACTTTTGGAAGAGAAATGGGCGAGAGAGATTGGAAGACTGTGGGGGAAACAGAAGAGAGAGAGAGAGAGAGAGAGAGAGAGAGAGAGGTAGAGTAGTAATGGAAAGCCAATGACTGAGATTGACTGAACGACTGAATTCGCCATTTAAGAAAGCGACCGAAACTCAACCGCAGCCGAATAACGAGTGAGAAAGTGTCTCTCGCTGAGCTGTAATCAGGAGAACCGCTGTTCTCTTCTGTTCTTTAACCGTTCCAGACCTCCTTAAAGCTCAATCTAGACACTTCCTGCATTAATCCAATCTCCCAGAACCGCAAGAACACTATAGACTCGAAAAGGAATTAGAATTGGTGCTAAAAATAGTCAATCAATCAATCAATCAATCAATCAACCTTTATTTTGACTCGGATGTACATTGAGCATTTACAAACACAGGGATTGACATGACAGAGAAAATAATGGCTAAATTTAATTATTTTAAAATAGCAGTAAATGAAATTTAAAAATAGGTAAAAAAAAATAGAATTAGAATAAAATAGAAAAAAATAAAATTAATGATTATATTAAAGCATGGTTTAATTGATAAAAAATTAAGATCAAAAGAAAATAAGACTAATACAACAAAAATGAGTTAAAATTAGCTAAAACTAACTTTTACATAATACAATAAAAATAGAAATATATAAATGAACTAAAAAGAAATAAAAGCAATAATAATAATAAAAATAATAGCAATAATAAATAAAAAAATAATAATAATAATAATTAAAGAAAATAAAAAATAGTATTTTTTAGCAACATATGCTGCTTTTAAAACTCATTTTTTAAATGTCTAGTTGTGTCTCTAGTATGAATAAATGCCATGTGAGCTGTTTTTTGTTGTTTTTTTGTGAAAAAAAAAAGTGCTCCAGTGATCTGGTATAACACTGCTTTAGTCTGGTGGAGGAGTGTGCTTTGAGAAACGATAGGATTTCAGCTCTTGCTTATGAATATTCATACATGCAAACATATCGCCTCTGATTGGCTAACAGCACTGCGACACCAGGAGGCAGCAAGACAGACAACAGTTAGAAACATTTTAAAATAAAGAAATTTTTACACTAATAACAGTCTTTACAATGTCATATGTTACTTTACTTCAACATTTGTAATAATGCTGAACCTGCTAAGTGCAGTTCAGCCACTGATCTAAAGTCTTAGAGTCTCTGTAAAACACCAAATCCACCGGAGATCCTATTTAAACCTATATTTACACTTACACACAGAGGTGGGTAGAGTCCAGGTCCAGAAAGTAAAAATCCACCTCAGGGTTTTGTTGGGTTTTTACTTTTAACTAGTGTAAACAGAACTGTTCTAAACTGTTTTTACACCTACTTATCTCAATTGTACTTGGCTGGTGTTGTTTTTCCTCCATAGACAAATTCTAACCATTTGTTTCTTAGCTCTGAATTACTGGTTAAAGTATATAAACACTGATGTGTTATTCGCACAAATAACACAGGAATGAACTGCATGCTGTTCCTAGCGCTGCTAGTTATCTCCTATCTGACGAGACGGCGTTGCTGCCCGGCTTCAGCCCTGCTCTGTCTCTGGGCGGTCCCGAGCCGAGGTGGGCGGGGCCACGAATACTAATTCACTAATTCACAGGTTGATGTAGACACGGTGCTTTTCCTGATCGACTCGTTTGTGTTTTTCTGAATATTTTCTTTTACTAGCTGCTGCAGACAATGAGGAAGAGGCTGAGGAAGAGTTTCATCATGTGCAGCATCATTATTAACATCTCAGAATTCAGAGAGACCTACTGTATTTCACAAACAACAAGAAAAAGAGGATTTTAGTAGAAGGAGAGCTTTTTTAAATGAATGTTCATGCAGTTTAAAACAAGACAATGCTAATCCCCACGCTGCACACATGCATTATAAAGGCATGTCTGTGGGTCGAACACTTTAATAAAGAAAGTGCTGAGTTTATAGAGGATGTTATAGAGGCTGGCAGGTTACAGAGAGTGGGCGTTGCCGTGGTGACGGGGGATGAGGAGGTCATCTGTCAGGATGATGGTAATTATGGATGAGGGCGGAGTCAGGAAGCATTTATAAACACAGGCTTGATTTCATCCCCCGAAGGCCGTGACGAACCTGAACACCGAGGACGACCGGCCACCGTGTGTGTGTGTGTGTGTGTGTGTGTGTCGGCTGTGACCTTAAAGTACCAGTATATATTATATTTTTAGTATAAAAATTAACAGGATGTGTTTGCGATGACGTGTTTGAGGAAGTGTTAAAAAATATTTTAAGAATATGGTTGATTGGTATGAGATTTCAATAATTAAGTTAAAATTAAAGTAATATTTTAATAATAAGTCATAGAGTATGTCGTTTTAAGAATAAAGTTAAAACAATGCTTGAATAAATATATTTTTTAAACACATTTAAAATATATAAAAAACAAACTTAAAAACTTAAAAAGTCATGAATTCCCAAAAATGAAGCAAATACTAAAAAAAATCAAATATTTCAAGAATATGTTGTAAGTTGTACAATCTGAAATAAATATTTAATATTTTGATAAATTAGGTATAATATTTTAAGAAACAATGCATATGATCCACTGCCAATGGCCACTGTTAAATAAGAGAATTTTAAATATTTAAATATATTTTAATATATTTTATATTTTTTCAAAAAATTCAAAAAAGTTGTAATATTTTAACATATGGCATTTTGAGTATAAAATTAAAAATATATATATTTTTAAATATTAAAAAAAACTAATATTTTGAGAATAAAGTCATAAAATCACAAAAATAAAGTTTATACTTAAAAATAATGTCCTAATATTTTGAGAATTAAATCAAATATTGTAAGAATAAGATAGAAAAGAGTAGGTTGTAAAATATAAAATCTCGAATAAATGTGTAAAATCATGAGAATTTAGTTTAATCTTTTATTCATGTGGGTTTTGTGTCCTAAACCTGGCAACCCGTCTACACGCTTGCGGTGTTGTTTATTATATGTATTGTTCCTTTAATATTTCTAATATTCTTTATTTTGACCTGCAAAAATACTGTAGTTTTATCTTGTCAGTTCTACAGGGTTAAAAAGCTAATTTGTTTAATCTTTTTTTATTTAACATCATCGTGTTTCTGTCAGTAGTGAAATGGAAAGTATCCTCCAGTTTTTTTTCCGTGACTCATGCCCTGTTCCGCACGATACAATAGTGTGCAGTAATTATAATAATGGTGTGTAATTAAACTTTAATTGCAGCGTTTTTATGTAATTACACTGTCAGATACAGTTTTTGTCCATTAATCTAGCTAAAGGTAATTTAATTGGAGGGTGTTAGCGACCCACCAGATGGTGCAGCTCTATCACCCCTCATTCAGATCAATTTCACCCGATAACCGATAAAAACCCAATTACAAGGTGAGAATCAATAACTGAACGGCGTAAAGGACTGGTTCTCTAAAACCACAAATCAATCAATTAAAGTTTATGATGCTGCACATGATGAAACTCTTCCTCAAACTCTTCCTCATTCTCTGCAGCAGCTGGTAAAAGAAAATATTCAGAAAAACACAAACGAGTCCATCAAGAAAAGCACAGTGTCTACATCAACCCGTGAATTAGTGAATTATAGTATTCAAGGCCCCGCCCACCTCGGCTCGGGACCGCCCACAGACAGAGCAGGGCTGAAGCCGGGCAGCGGTGCCGTCTCGTCAGATAGGAGATAACTAACAGCGCTAGGAACAGCATGCAGTTCATTCCTGTGTTATTTGTGCGAATAAAACATCAGTGTTTAAATGCTTTACCCAGTAATTCAGGGCTAAGGAACAAATGGCTAGAATTAGTCTATGGAGGAACACCACCACCAGCCAAGTACAATAGAGATAGGTAGGTGTAAAAACAGTTTAGAACAGTTTTGTTTACACTAGTTAAAAGCAGATTTTTACTTTCTGGACCTGAACTCTAGATAGATAAGACATTCGTAGAAAATGTTACCAAATCAATAAGCATTATACTGAATATTATGAAACATATATTAGAAAAACAAAGCCACAGGTCTGTTTTACAGGGACGTTTGTGCATTTTAAAAACAGGATAATGCTAAACCACATGCTGCACTGATTATTACAGAGGCTCTGAGTGTCTGAACAGTAGTTTGATTGTGTTTTGTGTTTATTTATTCACTCTCTGTTTGTTTCTGATTTGTATTCTGTCTGTATTATCTGAGTTTTTTATGTTTTCTGCACCTGCTGTAAACATTTCTCCGGTTTCTTCTGGAGCTGGTGGCTTTGTTAGAGTCCACAGTGAGTAATTAAAGCTTTCCAGAGGGAACCGAGAAAAGCAGAGGAAACAAAAAGACCTCTCCAAAGGTCAAGCCCCTCCCCCCACAACCTCCCCACACTCCTCCATTACGCTATTGTTTGTCTTGCAATTTGGTCTCATCAGGCAATCATCTGATTATGCAAATGAGCAGCTGCACCGGAGCATCATTTATCGCCGCGGTGACGCCGCGCTCCGTTCTCTTCCCGGCAACCGGGTTTAGCCAAACCAGTGATATTCACCTCCACATAATTATACACTATCATACACTATAATACATTATAATACATTAAATACACTATATGCACTATATGTACTATAATACACTACATACACTATAATACACTATATATACTATACATTATAATACACTTTATACACTATAATGCACTATATATACTATATACACTATAATACACTATAATACACTGTATACTATTGTACACTATATATACTATAATACACTACATACACTATAATACAATATATATACAATATAATACACTATACATTATAATGCATTATACATTATAATACACTATAATACACTATACATTATAATACACTATTATACACTATACATTATAATACACTATAATACACTATGCTTTATAATACACTATACATTATAATACACTATAATACACTATACATTATAATACACTATTATACACTATACATTATAATACACTATACATTATAATACACTATAATACACTATACATTATAATACACTATAATACACTATATATACTATAATACACTATACATTATAATACACTATTATACACTATACATTATAATACACTATAATACACTATGCTTTATAATACACTATACGCTATATACACTATAATACACTATACATTATAATACACTATTATACACTATACATTATAATACACTATACATACTATAATACACTATACATAATATAATACACTATTATACAATATAATACACTATATATACTACAATACACTATTTTACACTATACAATATACTATAATACACTATACACTATAATACACTATAATTCAATATAATACAATATGATATAATATATACTATAATACATTATAATACATTATATGCTTTGTACACTATACATACTATATGCTATATACACTATACACTATAATACACTGTAAAACATTATACATTTTAGAAACTACACGTTATGATGCACTACACTGATACTTTATATACAGTAATATATTTAATAAATAAATACCTACAGATACATGGTTTCTATATTGTGTTAGGTGGTTGCTGTGGTGTTGCTAGGAGGTTGCTATGGTATTTCTGACTTCCATAGTATAGTTTAGCATAGCGGTTCATTGTATGCTAATTACACTAACGAGGTTGTTGAACAGTGGGCGGAGTTTATAAGCGGAGTGGACGGTCCGGGACCGAGGCTGTTGTCCTGTATAAATATTTCAGGTAAACTTGAGGAAAGTTTCGGGGGAGCAGGACCTCGGCTGAGGGGGCGGGACCACCTGTCAGGTGCAGTCAGGTCAGCAGGAAGTGAGTGATGCGGGGGTGTGGAACACAGGGCCGGGGTGGTCCGGGGTGACGACCCACCCGCAGGCTGTTTATCTGACAGTCCTGAGTCCTGCCAGAACCGGACCGAAGGACGCGTCCCGTCAATATTCCTGCACCGTCCTGCCCCATAAATAATACCTGCACTTCCCCCGGCCTGAATAATGGAAACCTTTCACCTCAGAGAGCAGCTGCTGTTAAACAACAGCACCTACTTCGCTTTCAGTTTCCTATAAATACTGGAATTTATCATAATTAATAATACATAATCACATTGGCAGGTGGATGATGTGGTATCATAGGTTGATGCACTGGTTTGGACTGGTGTTGCTGTAGTTATATAGATGTTACGTTACTTTAAGTATTCTAGATGGTAGCTATAGTGTTGTTGAGTGACTGCTAAAATATTATAGGTGGTCACTCCAGTGTTTTGCTAGGTGGTTGATATGGTATTGCTAACTGATTGCTATTGTATCACAAGTAGTTGCAAATTGTGACTGCTATGAAGTTACCTGGTTGTTGCTATTGCATACTCATTTGTTGCTATGGTTTTGCTTACTGATTGCTACAGTATCACCGGTGGTTCCACTGGTGTTGCTGTAGTTTTGTTAGATTGTTCTTACAGTCTTGCTAGACTTGTTAAAATTAGCTGTAGTATTCTAGATGGTAGCTATGGTGTTGTAGCGTGACTGCTAAAATATTCCAGGCTGTTGCTATGCTATGGTGTTGCTGGGTGGTTGCTATGGTATTCCTAACGGATTGCTATAGTATTACAGGTAGGTGCTACATTGTGTCTACATGGTTTCTATAGTGTGTTAGGTGGTTGCATTGGTGTTGCCAGGTCGTTGCTATTTCATTCTTATTTGTTGTTATGGTTTTGCTAACTGATTGCTACAGTATCACAGGTGGTTCCACTGGTGTTGCTGTAGTTTTGTTAGATTGTTCTTACAGTCTTGCTAGACTGCTGCACATAGTGTTGTTAAAAATTAGCTGTAGTATTCTAGGCGGTAGCTATGGTGTTGTTGAGTCATTGGTAAATTATTGCAGGTGGTCGCTCGAGTGTTTTGCAAGGGGGGTTGATATGGTGTTTTAAACTGATTGCTATATTGTCACAGGTAGTTGCTACATTGTGACACCATGGTTTCTGTAATGTGTTAGGTGGTTGCTATTGTGGTACCAGGTCATGGCCATTGCATCCTTCTTTGTTGCTATGGTATTCCCTAACTGATTGCTATAGTGTCAAAGGTGCTTGCTACAATGTGGCTACATAGTTTCTATAATGTGTTTGGTGGCTGCTACATGGTTCCTACCAGTGTTAGGTGATTGCCTTTGCTTCTCAGGTGGTTGCCATGGTGTTGTTGAGTGATTGCTGAAGTATTCGAGGTGGTTGCTATGGTGTTAGTAGTTGGTTGCTATTGCATTCTAGTTGTTTGCTTGTAACTCTCATAAACTTATCCTGTGAATCAGAGGTAAATCTTGCTCTTCCTTTCCTGGCATGGTCCTGATGAGTGCCAGTTTCATCCTTATATCGTTTTTGATGGTCTTTGCAGTGACTGCACTTAAGGATGCTTTCAGAGTTCTTGAAATTCTTCTTTTTTTTGCTTCTCATAATCTGGATTCGAACATTACTCAAATATTCACTATTCACTATATACCTGTAACTCTACCTCTTCACTACTTTACTTTAACTGATGCTCTCAAACACTCAAATTAAGAGACAAGAAATTCAAGTAATTAACTCTTGATGAGTTCAGCACAGCTGTTAACTGAAAGCCTGGTGAAATTTCAGGTGACTGTACCTTATAAAGATGTTTAGTAAATAATGTCATGTTTTTTTTTCTTCCTAGTTTGTATAACTTTATTATTAAACTTTTTACTGGTATTGAATATTGAATTGCAACCCCTATACCTTAAAAAAATATCATACTGCCAAGTTCTTGCCAATAAACAGCCCTGATTAATTAAATGTAAAGTAAATGCCCGTTAATCATGCGATGCATTTGGAACTTAAGTAAACACAGTTACCTCACTCAACCCGTCACCAATAAAAGTGATATAAAGTTGGCGCATTTGGTGCTCCAGTGGTCTGAAGCCGAGTCTTCAACACTTTCAGGAATCGCCAACCAGTAGACACCGCCTCGCATACGACCGCATCCCAGAACCCCCTGCTCCCTGCCCCCGACAGCCGCTGACATAATGACTCTGTACTCCTGCCTGACGGACCTGACAGGATGACACCGTGCCTCAGCGACGCCGTCAGGCTGGACCAGTTGACTCGAGTCGGGGACAAGACTCTAATGACTCTTCACATCGGATCCCTGGAGCTCAGGCGGGAAGGTGATCTCTCCGTCGCCGGTGTCAGGCCGGGTTTCGTGCTCTGAGGTGACGGGAACAGATGTCAAGATCTCACCAAGCTGTCCAAGATTTTAACCCCATCAGGGACCTCAGGGATTAGCGGCCTTTAGAGGATATCAGTGATGCGACAAACTGACCTAAACAAGAAGAAATACAGACTTTCTAATCGACTAATTGAACCGGTGTGACTTCAAAGAGTGTATACAGCAATATAGAGCAATTTAGGGCGCCCTCTATGCTTCCTGTTGTGTATTACAGTCTGTCAGAATGAGTTTACGGATCATATAAACATTATAGAGCATTTATAGAGCACCCCCTACGCTTCCTGTAGTGTATTACAGTCTGTCAGAATGAGCGTGTGGATCATATAAACATTATAGAGCATTATAGAGCGCCCCCCAACGCTTCCTGTAGTGTATTACAGTCTGTCAGAAAGAGTTTACAGATTATATAAACATTATAGAGCAATACAGAGTGCCCACTACGCTTCCTATAGTGTATTACAGTCTGTCAGAATGCATTTATGGATCATATGGACATTATATAGCATTATAGAGCGCCCCCATGCTTCTTGTAGTGTAATACAGTCTGTCAGAATGAGCGTGTGGATCATATAAACATTATAGAGCATTATAGAGTGCACCCTATGGATTCTGTGTCATGTCAGAATGAGTTTACGGATCATATAAACATTATAGAGCATGATAAGGCATTATAGAGCACCCCTTATGCTTCCTGTAGGGTATTACAGTTTATCAGATTGAGAATGTTGATCATATGAGCATTATAGAGCATCCCTATGCTTCCTGTAGTGTATTACAGTCTATCAGAATGAGCGTGTGGAATCACACATTTATCTGTTGTAGCAGGAAACGATTAGGGCCAATTAGAGTTGCGATTAGAATGACATTGAGATCAGGAGTGTTTAAATCACCAGCAAGCTGGCTTTTCTTATATACAGAGGAAACATCTAGAAGGATGCTTCAGTATGAGGCTGAGGGCGTTTTTCACACTTGCAGTTGCTTTCTCTGGTCTGGATCAGTTGATAAGTTTGTTTACTGTATTTTTCGCATTATAAAGTTTATCTAAAATCCTTTAATTTTCAGAAAAATCATTAGATTGTCTTATAATCCGGTGCTCCTTATGTATGAATTCTACCAGTCAGGTATTAAGGAGCAGTAAAGCCTAATAAGGGTGAGCTTTCAATGAAGTTTCTCCAGCACTAAGGCTGGAGCAGCACTGTGTGTCTTACGAAAAAAAAAAAAAAAAAAACAGAAAATAGACATTCATTAATAGTGCGTCTTATAATTGCTTTAGTGTGCAAAACATACAAAAAAAACAACAAACCACCTGAACACATTCTCTCCTCTGATTGGTCAGAAATGTCTGGCATGGGGGACACATTACATTTACTATAATGTTTACTATTACAAGTGTTCGTCAAGACTTCAATGGTGTAATTTGATAATCATATTTTTTATTTTTTTATTTTATAGGAGTAAATTCTGGTCTATATACCAACTAATTCTGCAATTTTGCAATTTTTCTAATTTTGCCTTCTTATAACTCCAAATTTGTACAAGAATAGACAATCATTTGATTTGAACTTATATGATTAATACTAAGGAAAGTGTTTTTCAAGACTTCAGTGTTTTTTTTTTTTATAAAACTTTAATTTCCTTCTTAAATAAGATCTTAAATCTTGGTCTATACATAACGTAATAAAATTAAATGTTTATATACATATAGTGGATTTAACCTGAGTATTTTATATTTAATAGATAGTTAATTGCTAATATTTTATTATATTTTATTTTACTATTAACATACTTTACATATTTTTATTTGAAATATGTCGTTATTATGATTACTATTATTAAAATGTTTTTTTCTCTTTTTTTGGACTATAAAGCACACCGGGTTATAAGGGGCACTGTCAATAAACGTCTATTTTCTGGTCTATTTTCATACATAAGGCACACTGGTTTATAATGCACCTAAGTAAACAAAACTGTAATTCTTTAAAAAATAATTTTCTTTTAAACTCAAACAAGTGCTGGATGTTAATCTACACATATTTCTCTCCTGAAAACTCTTTATTTCACTCTAAAAAACAGAGGTACGATATGAGTACTTTTTTGTACTCGAAGGTACACTCTTTATAATTGTACCCTCAAAGGTACAATATTGGTCTTTACGGGGTCAGATTTGTTCCCTCTGAAGTACAAAGTCATTTCTAACAGCAAAAAGTACAAATTTGTACCATTTAACCAGCCAAAGGGTACATTCAGTATTCTGCATCACTGTACTAATGAACAATATATATTTAAATTGCACATTTTTTATTTGAAAGCCAGACAATTTTGTATCATCAAGTTTTTGAGCCATATTTAGTTGATGATAATGTTTATAATCTTTATAATCTATACTGGCACAAAAACCATGGGTACAGAAAAGGACTTTCACTGAAAGGTACTTTTTTGTGCCTCAATATAAGGTACAGCCCCAGCGACAAGCTTTGTACTCTTTTAAGTACAAATCTGTACTTATATTTCTTAGAGTGTTGGGTGAGTAAAGTGCTTACCTTTATTAACAGTAAGATTTCTAGTATTTTGTCTAAGGGTGAGCTTTTAGTGAAGTTTCTCCAGCACTAAGGCTGGGTGCAGCAGCATTAGCATTAGCAGCTAACCACAGCGCTGCTCCTTAATACATGACTGGTATTCATACATAAGTGTGCCTTATAGTGCAATAAAATACGTTAGGTCACATTAACAAGATTTCTAGTGTGAACTAGTGTGAAAAAGAGTTTTGCTACTTTTTTGAGGATGTGAGGATGTAGCCCAGCTCTTCTCCTCTGCAAATTACAAACCAACTCATTAGTTTTATGGTTAAAATAACTCTCATTTAACAAAGCAGAACAGTAAATATGGCGTTAAGGTGGAATTTGTGAGATTGGCCTTCAACAGCAGGAAGATGAGTCCAGGTTAAAGACGTGTCAGAAGCTCCTGCTGGGTTGAGAGCTTACCTGTGCTGGATACTGAGAGACAGGAAGTGGCTTTGGCTGGAGGAAGTGTAATTGCAGGTCTGATCCGGTGGTTAAAACCCATCTCCCGCACGCCGACTCTCACAGTTACGTAATTAAAGTAATTTCTTTCCCATCACATTCCGACACCTCATCCCGGGATCGCCCGCTCTCCTCTAATCTACCAGCTGGATGTACAAATATCCCGACGCCTCAAACGCAGAAATCCAATAAGCTCTTTGATTAGCCGTAATTACGTCCAAATAGAAATCGGAATAACGACACGGCTAAGTGATGTTCTGATGAATTAATGATAATCCGTGTGGGATAAAAGGAACCATCATTAGGAGCATCAAAGAGCCACAAGACAGACCTCACCAACGTTCAGACGTGATCTTTAACTACGAGAAACAGAAAACGCAGTCTTACATTCACTGGATAGAGTTTCATATTCGAGAAAACGTGAATAATAAAGTGGCCACAGTGAAACAGTGAATGGGAGGACAGAGTTTGTAGGTGTTCCTAATAAAGTGGCAAGTGAGTCAATGAACAATGTACAGTAGATAGGGGTTTCCAATAAAGTGGCCACAAATTAAAAGAGCAAAATGAGTGGGTGTTCCTAATAAAATGGCAAGTTGGTCGTAGAATGTGCAGTGGGAAGGTGTTTCTAATAAACTGGCCACATTGGTTGAAACCTTACAGTAGGTAGGTATTTCCAATAAAGTGGCCACAGTGAGTTGAAGTACAAGCTAAGTGAGTGTTTCCAATAAAGTGGCCACGACATGAAAGCACAAGATAAGTAGATGTTCCTAATTAAATGACAAGTTGGCCAAAAGAACAATGTAAAGTATGAAGGTGTTTCTAATAAACTGGCCACATTGGTTGGAACCTCAAAGTTGGTATGTGTTTGCAATAAAGTGGCCACAATGAGTTGAAGTACAAGGTAAGTAAGTGTTTCCAATAAAGCGGCCACAGTCAGCAAAAGCATAAGGTACAGTATTTAGGTGTTTCCAATAAAGTGGCCATTATACAGTAAGTTGAAGCGCGAGGTGCAGTAAGAAGGTGTTTTCTATAAAGTGGCCACAATGAGCAAAAACATAAGGTACAGTATTTAGGTGTTTCCAATAAATTGGCCAAAAAGACAGTGAACGGAAGCACAAGGTACAGTAGATATAGTAGGTGTTTCCAATAATGTGGCCAGGCATACAGTGATTGAAAGCACAAGGTGGCACAGTATACACAGTAGGTGTTTCCAATAAATTGGCCACACAGTGATTGGAAGCACAAGGTACAGTAGGTAGGTGTTTCTAATAAAGTGGCCAAAAAGGACAGTGAGTGGAAGCACAAGGTACAGTTATTAGGTGTTTCCAATAAAGTGGCCTAAAAGACAGAGAACAAAAGCACAAGGTACAGTAGGTAGGTGTTTCCAATAAAGTGGCCAAAAAGACAATGAGTGGAAGCACAAGGTACAGTAGGTAGGTGTTTCCAATAAAGTGGCCAAACATACAGTGAGTAGAAGCACAAGGTGGTACAGTAGGTAGGTGTTTCCGATAAAGTGGCCAGACATACAGTGAGTGGAAGCACAAAGTGGTACAGTAGGTAAATGTTTCTGATAAAGTGGCCAGAACAAGTAATAAAGAAAAGCACTATTGGATTTATGTGGCTGGATGCAATCAAATCCTCACAGAAATGATTTTTATATGCAGTTTTAAACCTCGCCAAAATATACAGAGAATGTAATTAAGCTTGATTTCAGAAGAAGTGCTGGAGAGGCTGGTTTATACAGACTTTTGAACACGAGGCTCAAATATATTTAATTTCCTGCATAAATAAACAAATCAGAGTTTGCTACATCATTATCTTCATCAAAAGGAGATGAGCTGTTCCCAAACCTCCGCTCTCAGGAATAAAGCGCATCATCAGCCGGCAATTGGAGAAATAGATCAAAGATGAGCAGCATCTGGCAACAGTTTATTATAAACCATTATTTTCAGCATGCTAGCACAAAAAAGATCTTTCTCACGTAAAGATAAAGAGATCTCACCAGCTCTATTCTTACCAGCTTCACTCCCTTTCAGAATTTTTAAGGGCAGTTTAAGGGCTCTGACACATTTATGCAAATAAGCTGTTGCTGGCCACATGCCCCATGTTTACGCTGAACATTTACCATGCTTTAGTATAGCTTGTGCTAAATTAAATACACAAATAAGCTAGTTCTATGCTTAACCTCTTAGGACCTGGCGTCCACATATGTGGACATCACATTTTGGGTTGTCTAGTGGTGGCAGAAGAGTTAAACATGCAACAGTTTCGATTTTTTTTTTCCGTCTTCGTGTTGAAGCATATTGCTCAAAAACTGTTGTTTCTACTTTTGTTGAAAGTGCTATTTTGCACTCAGGCAAAAAAAAAATGTGCAAAATAAATGTTTTGCACATCATTACTAAACTAATTGTGACCTCATTGTGTTCTATCGACATCATTTTTCTCAGAAACTACATAATAAAAAAAGATAATTCCGTAACACTTTCTATGAATGTCACCTTTATTAGACTCTATAACTACATTCATAATATATTATAATGCATTCATAAGGCATTATAAATGTTTATGGCTGTAAATATTTATAAAAATGCATAACCCACTATAGTCATGTTTATTAAGCATTATGACTTGTGATCATAATACATTATAAGCTATGCTTATGATATACATGTTAAAATAGTATATATATATATATATCATTAATAATCCAGTCCTGCAATGAAAAAGTCTGTCACTTTTCTTAGAGCGCACAAAGACCTGTTATAACACATTATAATTGACTATAATTAATATTATATTCAAGACAAGTATAATTCATGAGTGGTTAAAATATATTTATAGGATTACTGAGGGTGTGTTTATAAGTTGGAAGCTTTTTTATTCATTTACTTTAAATGAAATGTAAAATGTACTGATGATCAGTGATGGTTTGGAGAGTCATGTCTGTCATCTGCTGGTGTTGATCCACTGTGTTTTATCATCAAGTCCACAACTTTTATGGAGATGCGGATTTCATTTTCCAGCAGGACTTGGCACACTGCCCACACTGCCAAAAGTACCAATAGGTCTAATATAATATTCTAATTTTCTGAGACACTGATTTTTGGGTTTCACTGAAATGGATCAATTTTATCAGAGACATTTTCTGACTGTTTCAGATAAAATTTTAACATAGAACATTGGGTATAAAACTGTTTCCATTTATTTTGGTGAAGTAGAAATTGATCTGTTTTTTTCCAATCTTTAGTTTTTATTTCTATTAAATCTTCTCTTAATTTTCTTTTAACCTTTTTTAGATTTTATAATGCAACTTACTTTTGTAAAAATCTGAAAATTGATTCTAATTATGTGGTGCAGAAATAAATTTCTTGTACACTACACCAAATGTTATGAATTAAATAATAAAAAGGGGTTTTTACTTGTAATTTTCTATTTTTGAGACAGTTAAATTGATAAACATTACACTGACCTTGATACATCTATATATAACATATGATTTTTACATTTTTAACTGAATTACTGAAATTAAGTAACTTTTCAATGATATTCTAATTTGTTGAGATGCACTAGTATGTATAGTATATATACATCCTGCAACTGAAGAACCTGGACACTGCATGGTCTCTCAGTGCAGGAGACAGTGAGAGAGAGAGAGACAGAGAGAGAGAGAGAGAGAGAGGGAGAGAATGAGAGAGAGAGAAAGAGAGAGAGAGTCACTGTCAGAACTGTTCTACTCTACAACTGCGGTCCAATCACAGCTAGCGGAGCGTGACGGGGGAGCGCGACTTCGCCTTTCTCTCCGTACTCTGCACTCGCGCCCACATTCACTCTACTACACACTGTGGCGCGAGGGGGGTTTGTGTGGCCTTTTGTTGAGGTTCCCCACCACCTAATAAACTCCACCCTCACCCCCAGCATCCCAAACATCAGCGCTGTATACGGTGCTGCCGGCCCATCTTCAGCTCAAACTGTTATACCTGCATCCTCAAACAAAGCAGTGCGAGATTTTATATCATTTTAAGACAAAAAGCAACCAGTAAACTGATGCATGTTTTGATGTTTTTTGAAAAACAAGCAGCATTCCCTCTGTTTTTATGTTTATTTTGTATTTATCTGAAATGATACAGTATTTGCATTACTTCTACAATTGTACTAGTGTATTTTGACACAGTTTGTGTGTAGAACAGTTTGTGTGATTGTATTAGTGACTTTTATTTTGACACAGCTTGTGTAGTTGTATTAGTAATTTTATTTTGACACGGTTAGTTTGTCAAATTGACCTTTGTTTTGATACACGGTGTATGGTTGTTTAAGTGACTTTTACTTTGAAATGGTTGTTTGCTGTATTGTCTCTTATTTTGACAAAGTTTGTGTGGTTGTATTAGGGACTTTTACTTTGATACAGTTTGTTTGTAGTTTTGAATTTCAATTTGACACAGTTTGTGTGGCTGTATTAGTGACGTTTACTTTAAAATAGTTGTTTGTTGTACTGACTTTTATTTTGAAAAGAGTTTTTGTGGTTGTTTTAACTTAGTATACAGCTCTGGAAAAAAATAAGAGAGCACTTAAAAATTTCTTTGATTTTACCAAATTAAAAACTTCTGGAATATAATCAAGAGGAAGATGGATGATCACAAGCCATCAAACCAAACTGAACTGCTTGAATTTTTGCACCAGGAGTAAAGCAGCATAAAGTTATCCAAAAGCAGTGTGTAAGACTGGTGGAGAAAGAGAACATGATGCCAAGATGCATGAAAAAACAGCGATTAAAAACCAACCAGGATTATTCCACCAAATGTTTAAATAACATTTCTGAACTCTTAAAACTTTATGAATATGAACTTTATTTGAGGTCTGAAAGCTCTGCATCTTTTTTTTATTGTTTGTTATTTCAGCCATTTCTCATTTTCTGCAAATAAATGCTCTAAATTATTAAATATTTTCATTTGGAATTTGGGAGAAATTTTGTCTGTAGTTTATAGAATAAAACAACAATGTTCATTGGTTGTATTTTTTTTACATGTATAGACTTTTTTATTTATTTAGCTAAACCTCCAACCTCATAATGACCTAGTGTACGCCCAAACACACACACACACACACACACACACACACACACAGTGTAGTGTAATGCAGGAGATGAGGTGGAGATGATGTTCCCCTGCAGGGTGCTCACCTGGGTTCTCCTAAATGATGAGTCTACAGTACAGCCCACTTTCTCTCACTGTGCTGGAGCCGCGGGCGAATCTCGTACACACCACTGTAACACTGCTCTTAACACCTCACTACACCGCACGCCGCTCACCAACACACCGTGAAAAACAGCAGCTTCACCCCCTGCTCACCAACATGCTGCTTCACCTGGTGCTCAAACAAACCACTGCATCCTGGTGCTGAAATCATCATGGTTTAGATTTAGATTACAGTTTTTTTTTTGGCACGTCTACGTCGATTAAATAGCAAAGGCACTTCAGTTTCTGAATCAGTTTCTCTGATTTTGCAATATATAGGTTTATGTTTGAGTTAAAGAAATGAGTTTGAGTTCAGAAATCAATATTTGGTGGTTTAAATAACCCTGGCTGTTTTTTAATCACAGCTTTTTTCATGCATCTTGGCATCATGTTTTTCTCCTCCACCAGTCTTACACACTGCTTTTAGATAACTTTATGCTGCTTTACTCCTGGTAAGTAGGTTAGTTTGGTTTGATGGCTTGTGATCATCCATCTTCCTCTTGATTATATTCCAGAGCTTTTCAATTTGATAAAATCAAAGAAACCCATCATTTTTAAGTGATCTGGAAATAACTGAATACAACCTAAACAGACGTCAACAGTAAGACGTTCATTGCTACCTTAGCAGTGAATTGTCAACACAGGTGGCTCCCTAAAGCTTATTACACACACACATGAACACACAGCAGCACAAACCCAACTTTTAGCTAGAATGGCATTAGCATGCTGGCTACAAGCCTTAACCCACATCACTACTGGCTTTGCCGGACATCGCTACAATGGCATTAGCATGCTAGCCACAGGCCTTAACCCACACCGCTACCAGTGTTGCCGAAAAACAGCTACAACAGAAGTAGCATGCTGGCTACAGGCCTCCACCCACATTGCATGGAGCTTTAAAAGACATGGCTACCACAGCATTGCCACAGTGGCTGCCATCTCAACAGTTCAACATCACTTCCATGGTGTTGGGTAGGCCAGCTAAAGGCATCAACCCACATCGTTACTGATTCGCTCTACAACGCTACCTCAGGATTGGCATTCTTAGCATCACTACCGTGGCATAGTTATCAATGTAGCGTTAGTGTAGTCTTGTGTTCCGAAGTACAGTAAGGTAACCTGTTGGGGAAAATCATAAGAATAGAAAAGAGGGAGTCTTTAAAGTCGGTTGCTAGCTGATGTTAAAGGTCATTGATTGTACGCTTTAGCGAGGTGGTGCGATTGTGTAAGCGTATTTAATAAAGTAGACGATGAGCGTGAAGTTCGGTGAAAAGTCAGACACTCAAGCGTGTTTTTAACGCCAGTCGATGGTATGGATTATATCATTTACTGAGAGTATGAATTGGTTGCTTTTGTTCGGAGAGTGAGAGTATTGATTACGATGGCTTTAAAAGGCTCTGGTTGACTTATGACACGACCCCTATAAACCTGCCGACGCCCCCACGGTTTACGATGATGCTCACCGTAAAAGTACCCGCTGATTTCTGAATGTGTTTATACGGTTCCAGGGAATGGTTCGGGAGGAGGTGGTAAAAGATGATAATGAGAACATGCAGAGCAGAGGAAAACCCGTCTCGATATTTATGATCCTCCAGTGAAGGTGCGTCACGAGTCTCCAAACGCTGAGCTGATTTCACTCTGACGCAAATTAGCCCGTCACTGGAGATCATCTAGAGAGCTTTAAAAATATTCATAACAAAGAGGCTCTCACTCCCTGCGGCCACTTTATCAGAAACACCTACCTAATGTACCTTCTGCTTCCACCCACTGTGGCCACTTTATCAGAAACACCTACCTAATGTATCTTCTGCTTCCACCCACTGTGGCCACTTTATTGGAAAGACCTACCTGCTAATTCCATTCAATGGCAATTTTATTAGGAACACCTGCCAACATTGTTTTTCCATTCACTGTGGCCGCTTTATTGGAAACATCTACCTTCTAGTTCCACTCATTTATTGGCCACTTTATCAGAAACACCTACCTTCTACTTTTTCCTATACAGTGGCCACTTTATCGGAAACACCTACCTTCTATACATTGGCACTTTTATTTGGAACACCTGCCAACATTGTTTTTCCATTTACTGTGGCCACTGTGTTGGAAACACCTACCTCCTACTGTTCCATCTGTGGCCACTTTATCAGAAACACCTACATTCTATTTCCACTCACTTACATTCTGGTGGCCAGTTTATCAGAAACACCTACTTCCATTCACTGTGGTCACTTTATCGGAAACACCTACATTCTACCTCCACTCACTTACATTCTGGTGGCCAGTTTATCAGAAACACCTACCTTCTACTTCTCCATTCACTGTGGCCACTTTATTGTAAACACCTACCTAATGTACCTTCTGCTTTCACTCCCTGTGGCCACTTTATCTGAAACACCCAGTTTCTAGTTTCACGCACTTATTGGCCACTTTATCAGAAACACCTACCTTCTACTGTTCCATTCATTGTGGCCACTTTATCGGAAACACCTACCTCCTTAATTCAAATTCATTGTGGACACTTTATCGGAAACTTCTACCTTCTACTGTTCCACTCACTTATTGGCCACTTTATCGGAAACACCTACCTTCTACTGTTCTATTTACTGTGGCCACTTTATTGGAAACACCTACCTTCTACTTTACCATTCATTGTGGCCACTTTATCAGAAACACCTACTTTCTACTGTTCCATCTGTGGCCACTTTATCAGAAACAACAACCTTCTACTGTTCCATTCACTTATTGGCCACTTTATCAGAAACACCTACTTTCTAGTTCCATTCACTTATTGGCCACTTTATCAGAAACACCTACCTTCTACTGTTCCATCTGTGGCCACTTTATTGGAAAAAACTACCTTCTACTTTACCATTCACTGTGGCCACTTTATCAGAAACACCTACCTTCTACTGTTCCATTCAGTGCGGACACTTTATCAGAAACACCTACTTTCTAGTTCCATTCACTCATTGGCCACTTTATCAGAAACACCTACCTTCTACTGTTCCATCTGTGGCCACTTTATTGGAAACACCTACCTTCTACTGGTCCATCTGTGGCCACTTTATCAGAAACGCCTACCATCTACTGTTTCATTCAATGTGGCCACTTTATCAGAAACTCCAACCTTTTGTTTCCATTCACTGTGGCCACTTTATCAGAAACACCCACCTTCTACTGTTCCATCTGTGGACACTTTATAAGAAACACCTACCTTCTACTGTTCCATTCACTCATTGCCCATTTTATCAGAAACACCAACCTTCTACTGTTCCATCTGTGGCCACTTTATCAGAAACACCTATTTTCTAGTTCCATTCACTTATTGGTCATTTTATCAGAAACACCGACCTTCTACTGTTCCATTTGTGGCCACTTTATCAGAAACACCAACCTTCTACAGTTCCATCTGTGGCCACTTTATCAGAAACACCGACCTTCTACTGTTCCATCTGTGGCCACTTTATCAGAAACACCAACCTTCTACTGTTCCATCGGTGGCCACTTTATCAGAAACACCTACCTTCTACTGTTCCATCTGTGGCCACTTTATCAGAAACACCTACCTTCTACTGTTCCACTCACTTATTGGCCACTTTATTGGAAACACCTACCTTCTACTGTTCCACTCAATTATTGGCCACTTTATCAGAAACACCAACCTTCTACTGTTCCATTCGCTGTAGCCACTTTATCGGAAACAACTATCTTCTACTGTTCCATTCACTTTTTGGCCACTTTATCAGAAACACCAACCTTCTACTGTTCCGTCTGTGGCCACTTTATCAGAAACACCTGCCTTCTACTGTTCCATCTGTGGCCACTTTATCAGAAACACCTACCTTCTACTTTCATAGACTGTGGCCACTTTATCGGAAACACCTTCCTTCTACTGTTCCACTCACTTATTGGCCACTTTATCGGAAACACCTACCTTCTACTGTTCCACTCATTTATTGGCCACTTTATCAGAAACACCTACCTTCTTTTTACTTCCAATAATTGGCCACTTTATCAGGAACACCTTCATATTGTATTTTGACTAATTGGCCACTTTATTAGAAACACCTTTATATTGTATTTTGACTAATTTGCCACTTTATTAGAAACACCTTTATATTGTATTTTGACTAATTTGCCACTTTATTAGAAACACCTTTATATTGTATTTTGACTAATTTGCCACTTTATCAGAAACACCTTCATATTGTATTTTGACTAATTTGCCACTTTATCAGAAACACCTTCATATTGTATTTTGACTAATTTGCCACTTGATTAGGAACACCTTTACGTTATTAATAGGCAGTGCTTGATTTGGTGTTTGCGGAGTGGTTCTTCAGAACCGGAGTGGTTCTCGTGGTACGGGTGGTGATTAAAAGTGTAATCTGTTTCTCGTTTTGCGGTCGATGCATTACAGGACGCATCACATTCGTCACCAGGTCTGTCGGCGGTTGGGAAAATATGCAGAGGAGCGAGTCTGCACTTTTTCTCCCTCCATCAGGCCCTCGGGGGAAGGCCGCGGCTGCACTCGGCCGATGAAAGTGCTGAATGTGAATGTGCGAACGTGTTGAAACTGCAGGCTGGTTCGTCAGCAGAGGTGTCAGATGAATGCTCTATTAACTCCCTCTGTCACCTCCGCAACACGCGGGAGTATTACAGCGTGAGAGGCACACGCATGCCATTAACTGGATTTATCATTTTATCACGGACATCTGTGCTTCTTCCCCACCATAAATACACAGTTTATACAGAAAAAAAACACTCAATAACGGCCTTAAAGCTCACACTGGACACTTTAATGGAAACACCTACCTACTGTACCTATTGTACCTTCTGAAACACCTTGTCACCAACCCCTGATTGCAACTGTATAGAAACACCTTAGCAACCAACAGGTACACCACAGCAACACCTTAGCGGCCACCTAGCACCCATCTTTGCGATCAACAGCTATACTATAGAAACTACCAGGCAACCACTTAGCAGCACAATAGCAACAGCTGGGACACCATAGCAACCACTTTAGGAACCACTATGCAACACAATAACAACCCCTTTGGACATCATAGCAACTGCCTAGCAACACCTTCGCAACACAGTAGCTACCTAACTGGATACCATAGGAACCACTACTATTATTTTTATTATTAGACTGTTTGTATAGTGTCACATTTATGTTTTACAGATGTAAAAATCTGCTGTTACCAATGGCCACTTTATTGGAAACATCAACCTTCTGCTTCCACTCACAGTGGCCTCTTTATTGGAAACACCTTCCAACTGTACCTATTGCATGTTGTGCTTCCAATCACTGTACAGTGGCCACTTTATTAGAAACACCTACCTTCTGCTTTCACCAGAAACACCTACTTAGATTGTGCCTACACTCTCTATGGCCACTTTATCGGAAACATCTAACTTCTACCTCCACAGTAGGTAGGAATTTAGCACTAGCGCTGAGGCTGATTGCATTCGGCCCACGTTTGCTGTGGTATTAATGAGGGTGACCGGAGGACGAAATGTAGACGGAGTTGGACACCAGTGTGGACGGGAGGTTGGTACATCACTCCCACTGATAACTGATAGGCGAGCATTAGCATTAGCGTCTGGGAGGTGAGTCCATCCATCATAATGCGAGCAGGTCCAGGCGTGAGTGAGTCGGTCAGGCGTGCGAGAGATAGCGCTGTTGTGCTCACGCTTGTGCTCACGTCTGAACATGCGCTCCAGTGATTAGAGCAGCTGAAGGACGGCGCAGGTTTAGCGGGAGGTCGTTCATCAACGCCGCTCCTGCTGAGGAGCTTCATTTAGCCAAACAAGCTTTCTGCTCCACTAGCGAACGCAAAGCTTCAGAAAACAATGGCCCATTTTTCACTCGCGCGTTTCCTGCACACTCGCGGCCATTCCAGGGGAACGCATCGCGGCGACGTTATTAAGACATTTCCAGCACGGACAGCTTTGCTTACGCGTCCTTTTTTACGTGCTGTGCTAGCAATCGCATTACTGGCAATAAAACCCCACCGAGCGTTTAGCGTTTCCACAGAAGACTAATTTGTTTCACGCTCTCACAATCACTCACGTTTATGTGCTGCAGCTCTCGCGCAGATTTATACCCTACAGAGCATCGGGAACGCGTGGTAAAGAATGCTCATTTCACAATTAACGAACAATTAACGAGACACGATTCATGTGTTGATTACGCGAACGAGCAAGACTTTAAGACAAGGCAACACTTCATCCAGAAGATGCCAGTGACGAATGACTAGCGGTGGTGGCTAGTTAGCATTTCCACAGTTTACTATGATTCATTGCTGGCGACATTAGTATTGCTGGCTATAATATTTATAAATTGCTGTATATGAAGCACAGTCTGGAAACCATGCACTTACTGAAGACAAAACAAGAGAAGCTAAAATGCTACAGGCTAATTGCCTAATTGGGCAGGGCTAACCTGCTGGGAGGGGCTAATTATCTGTTTCTTAAATTATATTATTTATATATACTATGTGTTACGTACTTATATAAAAGATTAATTTGAGAAGTCATAGCTCGTATTATAATGCATTATACCAAAATATACCAAATCTGTGTTATAGTGCATTACAACACTATATTGTACAATGTTCTTACGAACAGAGATTATAAGGCATTGTAAGCCCTTTCTTTGTACACTCTTATACTTGTAGTTTATAATGTGTTATGAATGTCGCTGTAAGTACTAATGAGTTATTATACAGGCTTATTACAGTCATTGTAAGGTATTATGCATGTCATATAATGCATTATGTATGTCACCGGGGAAAGGACGCACACCAAATGACAAAATACTTTTTTTGGGTATTTTATTCCGATAGATCCCACCCCAGGGATTTTTATGAAATATAAAATGTATATTAATTATAAAACAAATATGAAATAAAAGCAAAATAAAGACAATCAGCACTTGCTGAGCAGAAATATTAGTCTCAATGCACAACAACACTGCACCACCTATCTTTGACTTACTGCAACTGCAGTGTACAGATTTATAGACTTTTACCAGAGCTTGTACTCAATTGCACTCAAAATAACAAAAATAAAATGAATACACTGTAAAACCCTAGCTTAGAACACAGCACAGTATTTGGTAGTGGCACTAATTACAGAAAATAGATAAATAACATTAATACTGAATGAGCTCTTTTTATATTTGTTTTTAAGCTCACCTCGATTTACTCAGCTTTACTCAACAAGACTTGAGCATTTCTTTAAGAGAACTTGGATAAACAGCTTCTGTAACCCAGAAAAATACAAGGCTTGAACACGAGGAGCACACTACCCAACAGAAACAATGCCATCTGCCCGCATCTGGTTGTGATTCATTCAAAATACATGTTTAGAAAGGCAATATAGGCATCTACTACTGTTATAGGCCAACTAAACCTTATATTGTTCAGAATTTCCTGATTTTTACCTCTTATTTCATTAGGATGGCTCTGGATGGATCCTGAAATGGAGCACCACCATTCACTGCAGCTTGAGCCTCCTTCTCTACCATGCTCTTAGCTCCTCCCTTTCCTCTCTCAGGGTGACAACACTTCTGATTGTGTTTCTTAAAGTTACAGACACACATTTTAAAGGTGTATTCTCAATTCACCACCTGGCTACATATAAATGCATTTATAATACATTATGAGTACAGGGTTCATAGGAAGTGTTACTGAAAATCTTTATAAATTATTAAATTGATTTAATTGACGGTCACATGACCTGTTACGCGTAATTCAGCCTGAATTCTCGGTTATTTCCGCTAAACTCTTGAGTAAAACTCTGTGGTAAAATGCTAATTATGAGAGTGTAACCTCTGTAAACGGCTGTGTTGATGAAGAAAGAGCTTAACGAGGGGAAGTTTAACGAGGGGGAGTTTAATTACGGTAGAGCTGCTGGATCTGAGCTGAGTTGTGTAGAATATTCAGAGTGAAGGAAGCTGACGTGATGAGAGATCAGTGCAGCAATTAAACAGCAAAAAATAAAGAATTAGAACAACTTTCACCTTCATATCTCACATTTACTGTCTGTCTGTCTACCCGTCACCTCCCGCCTCTGTCTCTCTCACTGCTCTTCTTTTGTTTCTTAACTCATAATGCATCTGAATCCAAGATTATATGTTAGAGATGCAACAATACATTATATAAGAATATTATAACAGAACACATAAACATGCAATACAGTGCAATATATAAAGAGACAGAATGATATGTCTCAAGACGCGTTGTGATGCTCATTGCTATCCTACACCTCTCTAACAGTCTATTTTCAAGAGCACTTCAGTTTCTGAATCAGTTTCTTTGATTTTGCTATTTATAGGTTTATGTTTGTGAAAAACGAAGACATTTGTTTTATTCTATAAACTACAAACAACATTTCTCCCAAATTCCAAATAGAAATATTGTCATTTAGAGCATTAATTTGCAGAAAATGACTAGAAATAACAACCTCAAATATTGCAAAGAAAACAAGTTTATATTTATAAAGTTTTAAAAGTTCAGAAATCATTATTTGGTGGAATAACCCTGGCTGGTTTTTAATCACAGTTTTTTTTTCATGCATCTTGGCATCCTGTTCTCTCTTCTCCACCAGTCTTACACACTGCTTTTGAAAAACATTATGCAGCTTTACTCCTGGTGCAAAAAATGTAATTTCAAATTATGCATGGCTGGGCTTTTGTTAGGAGTACATATAATATCAAACACTAAGGCTTCAAATTAAAGCTTTGATTACCATTTGGGTTTACTTTGTCCCACAAAATATATACACAATATATTAAGAATTCAGACTTTATTATCAGGAAAACAGCTACTGAATATTACTAAATAATAAACCTTAAAACGAAATACAACAGCAACTTTAACACAGCTTCCTTTAAAAAGCTAAAAAGCTATTTTTTAATAGTTCAATTAACAATATATATGATCCTAAAATACTTTATGTTTAAATATTTAAAATAGATATTTCTTAAAAGCTAAGACACAAGTTTAGTGTAAATTTACAATATGTTATTCTTGAAGCCATCAATTCCCTTCTGCCTTCAGTTAACAAATACATTTAATTTACTGTGCATGATAAAATGATCCTTCAAGCTACAGTATTAATATATTTATAGGGAAATAGTTAAAGCTCTTAAAGTTAATTTGCAGAAAGAAGAACTTTTCTCCAAGCTGTGGATCGATTTCATAATTTAATTCCTCTCTTTTCTAAGCAAATATTTGCTGTTTGCTGTTGTTTTTCTCTTTTACTCAGATAAAAACACTCATACAGTGAGAAACAGCAGCAGGAGCTCCTCAGATAAAGTGCTGTTCTCACATGCTGTTTCTCCAGGCATGATGGAGAGAGACCAGTGTTTTGACACCACAGAGCTGAGCTACCATTACCAATCCAGTGTGTTGGCTTGTTATGCTAACTGGCTAGCGTTGGCTAGCGAGCTGTATCTGCTTCTTTGGTGGAGCTGTTCTACACAGCGCTCTGCAGCAGTTTCAGGTCTGAAATGCAGGAATAGGTGTTTATAAATATATAAAATGAAGTTGAGCAGATAAAAGCTGAACTCTCTCTTTGATTCAGCAGTAAAATAAAAGTAAAAGTAAATGTTTTATTTAATAAACAGAGTAAATGAGGCGATAATGTCAGTGTGCTCAGGTTACAACCGCCTGCTCTCAGGGTTCCGTCCACAACACTGTAAAACTCCATTACCTTGTCTCATTAGACCACACACACACACACATATATACACACACACACACACACTACAGCATGTTTGGAGCAGAATAAACACACTGTATACCTATAAATCACACTGTTATACATCTCCAATTATTAATATTATTAACCAGATTTAACGTCTCTCTGTCTCTCTCTATGTCTCTTTGTCCCTTCCTGTCTGTCTCTTTGTCTTTCTATCTCTCTCTGTCTGTCTTTGTCTTTCTGTCCCTCTGTTTGTCTCTGTCCCTTTGTGTCTTGGTGTCCCTCTCTGTCCGTCTTTCTTTGCTTATGTCTTTGCTTATTGCTCTCTGTCTTTCTGTTTGTCTTTCAATCTCTCTCTGTCTGTCTCATTATCGTTCTATGTCTCACCGTCTTTTTCTGTCTGACTTTCTGACCCTTTCTGTCTCTTTCTATCCATCTCTCTGTCTTTATATCCCTCTCTGTCTCTTTCTATCTTTCTCTTTCTATCACTCTGTCTCTCTCTTTCTATTCCTCTCTGTCTCTCTCTTTCTATTCCTCTCTGTCTCTCTCTATCTGTCTCTTTGTCTTTCTATTACTCTGTCTCTCTCTATCTGTCTCTTTCTCTTTCTATCAATCTGTCTTTCTCTATCTGTTACTCTGTCTTTATATCCCACTCTGTCCCTCTCTATCTGTGTCTCTCTCTGTCTGTCTATCTGTCTCTCTCTTTATATCACTCTCTGTCCCTCTCTATCTGTGTCTCTCTCTGTCTGTCTATCTGTCTCTCTCTTTCTATCACTCTCTGTCCCTCTCTATCTGTGTCTCTCTCTGTCTGTCTCTCTGTCTCTCTCTGTCTGTCTCTTTCTATCACTCTCTGTCTCTCTGTATCTTTCTCTCTTTGTCTTTATATCACTCTTTGTCTCTCTCTATCTTTCTCTCTTTGTCTTTATATCCCTCTCTGTCCCTCTCTATCTGTGTCTCTCTCTCTGTCTGTCTCTATGTCTCTCTCTGTCTGTCTCTTTCTATCACTCTCTGTCCCTCTCTATCTGTGTCTCTCTCTGTCCATCTCTTTCTATCACTCTCTGTCTCTCTCTATCTTTCTCTCTTTGTCTTTATATCCCTCTCTGTCTCTCTCTATCTGTCTCTTTTTGTTTCTCTGTCTCTCTCTGTCTGTCTCACATGGTGGTTACGAGATGTTTCTAATAAAGTGTTGTCAGTGAGTGGAAGCACATGGTATCGAAGTGTTTCTAATAAAGTGGCCAGTTAGAGTAAACACACTGTATGTGGCAGGTGTTTCTGATAAAGTGGCCGCTCTTCTCCTCAGTAATATGTGCAGTTCTGTGGTTTGCCTTCATCCATATAAATCAGTTTGTCGGTGAGTTCGGGTCAGCCTGGGTTTGACTCCTGTAATGTTGGTGAGTGCGGAGCTCGACCCGGCGCTCGACCCGGCACTCCCACCGGCGCTCCTCCCGGCACAACCCCCCCCCCACCCCGTCAGGACCCGAGTGCAATTATGACAGCTCGATTATTCCTAACCGGCCGCTGATTCCTCCCAGCGAGGAATGCGTTAACCTCCCGCAACCTTTTAATCCGAGCCCAATCCCACCAACTCCACTCATTACCCACATTCATTCTACCCATACATACAGAAAAATCTGATTTATACACACCTGAACTCAGAAAATCATTTATATCTTTACTTATTCACACTTTAACAATGAGACTAGGGTAGCTATGAAAGTATTGGAAACATATAAACACCAATTAGCATAGTGCTAACTCCATTTGACATATTTGACATGTTATAATCAATAAAAATGCCAAAATCGAATGGATAAAATTTTATAACATAACGTTTTAGCTACATATGTTAGTCTTTAGGGTGTTCCTTATTTTTTGGCAGTGCAACCTTGATTAGCAAAACTCAATACTCTTTACCCATTAGCTCCTGCCACCATCTACATTCTACTCCAAAAGTATTGAAACAGTAACAGAGGCCAATTTCTTTTTTTTCTTCAGTAGAATGAAAATATTTGAATTTGTCATTAAAATATTAATATAAGACAAAATATCAACATTTCATCTTTTATATCCAGGTTTTTACATCTAGATCTGATGCACAGCCGAGAAGATATCTGAAGATATCTTTTATCTGAACCCACACATTTTACTAGTGAGCAAAAGTATTGGAAAAAGTATGAACTATCAGGTAGTGCTGGGCGATATGGGAAAAAACATATATCACGATATGGATTTTTTTATATCATGATAACAATATATATCGTGATATATCACATTTGAGTAAGTTTTCAGTTATTCTTCGAAAAATATGAGAAAATAATATCGTTGCTTACTTTTTTCCAACTTTATTTCAAAGTGAAATTAAACCCAACGTTCACAAATGAGAATCACTACCTTTTAGCGCAGCAATAAATATATATATATATATATATATATATATATGTGTGTATCAAATGAAAACAGATGAGGTAGATGCAGTAGCTCATTTTTTTTTTATTATACAGGTACTTAAACTGAGTTATCAAAATAAACTCAATTAACATTTTTTAAAGTATCCGTCTAATAACGTAAAGCAGCGTCACGTCGCAAAAAAACACATTATGAAGCTTTTTTTTGCGAAGATTACTTTATTATCACTTACATAAATCAAGTTTATGCAAAGTGACCACGCCAATACATTTCATCATAGCCTACTTTATATATTTGCATGAATAATTGATGAAGTTACTGTAGAAACAATAGGGAGGATAGAAGGTAAGCAGCACGATGGACACTTTTCTATCGTCCCCATGATATTTATCGTCATATCACACAGCACTACTATCAAGTGTGTTTTATTCCCCAGGTGTGTCCTAAAACATTAAGTATTTTTATCTGTGCAGACAAGTCATCACTGGTGTACTACATGTAAGTAACAGATGTTGAACAGACAGGTAGACCAAGGAAAACCACAGCAGTTGACAAATGAAACTTTGTGAGAGCAGGAGTGAAGGGATCACAATCTACTGTTCACAGGAGACTTCATGAACAGAAGAACAGAGGATGAAAACTAACGAAAGCACTATTAATATGTTAATATTTTAATATTTGATTCATCTTTTAATGACAAATCCAATTGTTTTCAGTTTACAGCAAAAATAAAGCAATTGACCTTACTGTTACAATACTTTTGGAGGGGACTGTAGCATAGCAACACCTTAGCAACCACCTAGCAACCACATAGCAACATCATGACAACCACCCTGGATACCATAGCAAAACCTTAGCATTCACCTAGCAACCCCTTAGCAATCACTTAGCAACACCATAGCAGCCACTATGGATACCATAGCAACGCCTTAGCAACCACCTAGCAACACCTTAGCAACCACCTAGCAACACAATTAGCAACCACCTAGAAACCACCTAGCAACACCTTAGCAACCACCTAGCAACACCATAGCAACCACCCCAAATACCATAGCAACCACCTAACAACCACATAGCAACATCATGACAACCACCCCGGATACCATAGCAAAACCTTAGCATTCACCTACAAACCCCTTAGCAACCACTTAGCAACACCATAGCAGCCACTATGGATACCATAGCAACGCCTTAGCAACCACCTAGCAACACCTTAGCAACTACCACAGACACCATAGCAAGCGCCTAGCAACATCATAGCAATGACCGTAGCGAACAGTGGGAGCCATTTAGCTGCGCAACCACCCAGCGTTTCCTTCAGGAAATGCACTTTTCTAGTTAATAATGTTGTTTTTGGGTCGTCTGGAGATACAGCAGCTGGACATGGTTTAGGATCTGTAGTGTCTTTAAGGGATCAGCAGTGAGTGGATGAGTAGTGTACTGTTGAAATAGTGTGAAGTGCTAATAAGGATGGAGTGTGTTTTAGTTTTGTAAGTATGGTTCTGTACTGAACCCGACTGGGCTGACTTGGTGTGTGTGTGTGTGTGTGTTATAAAGACTCTGCTTAGTGCTGGGTTTAAGTGTAAAGAGAAGTTTAAATGTCAGCAGATAAAGCTGGTAATGAGCTGCTGAAAATGAAAGGATTCAGTTGACATTTCTGTTGGAGTCAAACACAGCGCATCAGCAATTTCTCAAATCACTCCAAATGTGTTACAGCTGAGTCATTTCATATAAACACTGCTGTTAAAAAATATATATAAATATATAAAACACAGTACTGAGCTGCAATACCTGCAACACAATACAATAGCCTATAATATACATTATTATCAGTACAAATAAAGTACTGTCACTAGTATTATACTTCTTGTAAATATAGCTCTAAAATAAGAGAGCACTTAAAAATGATGAGTTTCTTCAATTTTACCAAATTGAAAACCTCTGGAATATAATCAAGAGGAAGATGGATGATCACAAGCCATCAAACCAAACTGAACTGCTTGAATTAATTTTGAACCAGGAGTAAAGCAGCATAAAGTTATCCAAAAGCAGTGTGTAAGACTGGTGGAGGAGAACATGATGCCAAGATGCATGAAAACTGTGATTAAAAACCAGCCAGGGTTCTGCATCTTTTTTTTTTGTTATTTCAGTCATTTCTCATTTTCTGCAAACAAATGCTTTAAATGACTATTAGAATATTTGTATTTGGAATTTGGGAGAAATGTTGTCTGTAGTAATAAAGTCATTGATGAGATAAAAAGAAAAAAAAAGCAGCTTGTAACACATATATATATATTTTTTTAAATGATTAAAACTATTACTAAACGCATTAATTCATGTTAATAATATTGATAATATTGTTAATAATCACGGTTATTAACATATTAATTGGTTATAGAATAAATCTCCTCTTTTTCTTACTTTTATTACATCTAACATATAAGAATATACTTGTTTTATTATTATTATTATTCTAAATATTATAACTGCTTACACCAATTTTAACACTCTTCTAACGCTCTCTGAACCCACTGCAGATACCTCACTGTGGCCTTCACTCCCCCAGTAGATACCAGTTCATTACCATATTCAAATCATACACACACACACACACACACACACACACTGCTGTAAAAAAGCATGCCTACAGAGGCATTTACTAACAGCAGAGGGGCTGTCCAAGCACTTCTTCCTGTCCGCATTACCATACTGATTAGTTTGTGTTCGCATCAATTTTTCACTCCATTTTCATCCGCAGTAAATAAATAAATAAGAATTACAGAGAAAAATACAGCCCTGTTCTCTGTGACGAACCTAGAAAAAAAATCAACTTTATGCTAATTATACAGCTCCTTATTGGTGGATAGGGGACGGATTAATGTCATCTGGAACATCAGGTTCAAATGCTCTAGTAGGTAAACACCCTGTTTATCTATTCCCATTTATAAAGCAATTAACTCACCTGCCCTTTAAAAGCAACAATCCAGCAGGGGGGCGGGGCCAGACAAGTTGGGGCGGAGCTATATGTGCAGAACAAAACCAGACTTTAAACTGATAAAGAAGCAAGGAATAATTGTTTCCCGGTAACACACTTCCTTGTCCTTTCCGTCTCCAGATTTAGGACCAATCCAGCATTTATTTATTTATTTATTTATTTATTAAGAGCGATTTATATTTAATGTGTGAATCTGCTTTAACACAGAACACATTAAAAAAATGCTGCTGTGCTTTCAAACAAAGTGTTTTTAATGAGACCAGTTGAGCGACTCTATAAACATATTTATAACACATTATAATGCATTCATAAGGCATTATAAACATGGCTATACATATTTATAAAACTCTATAATTCATCATAGCCATGTTTATTATGCATCATGAACTGTGATTATAATGCATTGATAGCTGTGTTTATAACATGTTATACATCAATACCAAGAAACTCAGTCCCTGCTTGCAGACTGTATTATGACTAAAACAGCTTCCAACTTATAAACACACCCTAAATAATCCTATAAGTACATTTATAACCACTCATGAATTATACTTGTCTTGAATATAATATTAGTTATAGTCAATTATAATGTATTATAACAGGTCTTTGTGCGCTCTAAGTAAAGTGACAGACTTTCATTGCGGGACTAGATTTTTAATGATAGAGATACTATTTTAACATGTTTATCATAAGCATAGCTTATAATGTATTATGATCACAAGTCATAATGCTTAATAAACATGACTATAGTGGGTTATGCTTTTTTTTATAAATATTTATAGCCATGTTTATAATGCCTTATGAATGCATTATAATATATTATGAATGTAGTTATAGAGTCTAATAAAGATGACATTCATAGAAAGTGTTACCAGAACGTCTTTAGGGAATTTGATGAAATGGGCGTCTGGATTATCAGTTTGTTTGTGTTTTTTCCTCTGTGTGTGTGTTCTTGAACAAAAATCTTAATAAAATTGATAATTAACTGATTTTGTGAATTTCAGGAGGACTTTTAGGACATTTTAGATGGAAGTGGTTCTTCTGTGGAATTGAGGTGTCAGCCTCTCATTGGCTGATTATGAGAACTTTAGTATTTAGGACTTTTTCTGCGAGTGTTTTAATTGGTTGTTTTGTAATTATGTGTTTTTAATTTTAATTGGGATTTTATTAACTTTTGTCTTTTAACCCTGATAAAGGCCTGAGTGCCGAAACACATTGGTCATTTTTTTGTGTCTCTAATAAATCTGAAATGTTCCAGTCAACAAGTACTGCTGATTTTTACTATGTTTTAATATCAGATTAAAATGTAATAAGGCTATCAGCAGTTTAGCTTAAATAAAAGGAGTATATTTGATATCTGGGTCTAATCGATACCAGATTAGTTTCTCAGGGGAACGTCTGTAAAAAAATCTATTTTACAGTTTTTAGGCTTTTTTCCCGGCCACATGACATGATGGTGTTCAGTAGCTCCTCCATTTCCACTTGCTGTTGTGTTTTTTTTACATGGATCTCAATGGAAACGCGTGCCCAAAGTGTAATTAGGGTGTACGGCAGTGGACAAATAGCTGCTTTATTAAACGCGAGGAGACGAAACTCAGAGATGTGCGTCCGGACGGGACTAAAATTACAGGAGGACCACGGAGTTCAGAGAAAAACAGTAGATAATTCAGCCTGTAATTTTCTCAGAGGACGTCTGAGAAAAACACATACATGATAGTTCTGGATGGGATTAGTTTTAATTTTCTCTTTTATGGGGGATTTTATCCTCTGTGATTTTATTCCCGTCCAGAACGACCATGTACGTGTTTTTCTCAGAAGTCCTGAATTATCTGCTGTTTTTCTCTGAACTCCGTGGTCCTCTGGTAATTTTAGTCCCGTCCGAACGCACATCTCTGAGTTTCATCTCCTTGCCTTTCATAAAATAGCTAGTTTCCTCGGAGATCCACGTTAAAAACACAACAGCAAGTGGAAATGGAGGAGCTACTGAACGGCATGAATGTTTTGTGACCGAGAAAAAAGCCTTAAAACTGGATAGAGCTTAAGTATTGTGATTTTGGTAGATGGTAGTGATACATTCTTCATATCTTCATAATTAAATGAATAAATAAACATAAATACAGGAATAAAATACAGCATATCTTCCTGTGATGATCCCGTCCAATCAGAACTATCCCAGAATTCCCTCTCGCAGCAACTATACAGCTCTATACTTGGAGGTTTGATAAAGGGGTTGTACAGATATGAATGCATTTCTGGCAACATCAGGTCTCTCCAGCAGGTAAACACCCTGTTTATTTATTCCCATTTATAATGAAACTAATTCAACCATGTCGGAGCGAAGAGACGGCTGGGGGGGCGGGGCCAGGCGGGTGGGGAGGGGGTTGCATTAAGTGCCAAGAATCAGCCGTTGGACGCATTATAAACATGTGTACATCATATTTCACCCGGCGTGCGGCGCGACAACCGCGGAATTAATGGCACTTTAATATACACTCGCAAATACATTGGAGATAATACATCACAAACGCACACACTTACCCTGCCTAATGTATATTAATGCGAGATGCAGGTGCGCGAGGTGTTTTGATTTATTAGCTTGTTTATTCTATATTAAATATATTAAATGTATTAAACATAAAATCTGTTCTGCAATCTGTAACCTGAGCAAACATCAGCTCAATTAAATACAGCACACAGTAGATCTGTATTTACAGACGCAGTAGTTTAAGCCTACTACTGTTAGAAGTGTTCTTTAGAAGTTTAGCATCAGATATGTTTAAATACAGTTTTAATATATTTATAAAGCACTTTATATATTTACTTTTACCACATTTGAATTTAACGCAATTTGGAAAAGGCTAATACCAATTCACAAGTACGCCACGTGGGATTTGCAATGCTCCTAATACTAAAATAATGAGGATTAGAGTGCATGCCTTTTTCAAGAGGCCCCCTCTGACCTACTGTACTCTCTCTCTCTCTCAGACTCTGGCTGCTGATGGAGAAGCAACATGACCTACTGTACTCTCTCTCTCTCTCAGACTCCGGCTGCTGATGGAGAATACTTTGTGAAAACACACTCCGGTGCACTATTCTAGCAGGACATTACTTTTTGTATTGGCACTGGCACTGGGTGCTTAACGAGGCCCTAATTAAAGACGTAATTAAAGAGCCCTGGCGGGCAGTGGACTCTGATTGGCTGTGGGGTCGGCTGGGTTTTTGCCTGCTTCAGCATGCTGTCAGTGATGCCCTCCTCTTCTCCTGAGAGGTTAGTTAAAGTGATGGTGATGAGCGTCAGGTCCTCAGGCCTGCTGCAGGGGGCAGGAGAAAATTAAACATGCGTCATTTCTGAGGGCATGAGCTCGAGTGGCGTGGAGCCAGGCAGAACGGTCAGCTCTTTACAGTGTGGAGTAAACTCAGCGTGAGCCGACACAGGGGTTATGGTGTTTCAGTAATTCAGTTGAAAAATTTAAACTCATATTATATACAGGGGTTGGAGAATGAAACTGAAACACCTGGTTTTAGAGCACAATAATTTATTGTGGTGACGGACAGTTCTGGTGGAAACAGGAGAGTTAAGGTGCACATTGAATTCTGCCGTGATTTGATCAGCTGCGGATACAATCCAGGTTAGCACCTGAACATCCCTTTCAGACAGCTTCCTCTTACAGCGTCCACAGTTAATCCTGTTGGATGTGGTTGGTCCTTCTTGGTGGTATGCTGACATTACCCTGGATACCGTGGCTCTTGATGCATCACAAAGACTTGCTGTCTTGGTCACAGATGCTCCAGCAAGACGTGCACCAACAGTTTGTCCTCTTTTGAACTCTGGTATGTCACCCATAATGTTGTGTGCATTGCAATATTTAGAGCAGAACTGTGCTCTTACTCTGCTAATTGAACCTTCACACTCTGCTCTTACTGGTGCAATGTGCAATTAATGAAGATTGGACACCAGGCTGCTCCAATTTAGCCATGAAACCTAAAATCCCACACTAAAATGACGACAAGTGTTTCAGTTTCATTGTCCAACCCCTGTACTTCAGTATAGGTCCAATAAACAGTGTCCATGGTCCTGAATAATAATTGTACCTCAGTATAGGTCCAAAAAAATAGTTAATGGTAATAAATAATAACCGAACTTCAGTGGTTCTAAATAAACACTGTCCATGGTCCTGAATAATAACCATATTTCAATATAGGTCCAAATAAACACTGTCCATGGTCCTGAATAATAACGGTACCTCAGTAGAGCTAAATAAATATTGTTTATGGTAGTAGTTGAATAGTATCAGTACCTCAGTAGGTCAATAGGTCCAAATAAATACTGTCCATGGTCCTAAATAATAATCATACTTTAGGACAGGTCCAAATAAACACTGTCCATGATCCTAAATAGTAATCATACTTCAATATAGGTCCAAATAAACACTGTCCATCATCCTATATAATAATCATACTTTAGTACAGGTCCAAATAAACAGTGATCATGATCCTGAATAATAATCATACTTTATTATATGTTCAAATAAATCCATGGTCCTAATAGAGTAAAAGTAAATAAACTTCAGTATATGTGCAAATTAACATTGTCCATGGTCCTGAATAATAATCATTCTTCAGTATATGTCCAATAAACACTGTCCATGGTCCTGAATAAAATATCTACTTTAGTATAGGTTTAATAAACACTGTCCATGGTCCTGAATAATAACCATACCTCAGTAGAGCTATAGAAACACTGCCCATGGTACTGAATAATAACAAAACTTCAGTATATGACCAAATAAACACTGTCTATGGTCCTGAATAATAATCATACTTTAGTATATCATTAAATAAAAACTGTCCATGATCCTGAATAATAATCATACTTCAATATAGGTCAAAATAAACATTGTTCATGGTCCTGATTCATAATCATACTTTAGTATAGGACCAAATAAACACTGTCCATGATCTTAAATAATAATCATACTTTAGTATATGTCCAAATAAACACTGTCCATGATCCTAAATAATAATCATACTTTAGTATATCATTAAATAAAAACTGTCCATGATCCTGAATAATAATCATACTTTACTATAGGTCCAAATAAACACTGTCCATGGTCCTAAATAATAATCATTCTTTAGTATATGTTTAACTATACACTGCCCATGGTCCTGAATAATAACCATACCTCAGTAGAGCTATATAAACACTGCCCATGGTACTGATTAATAACAAAACTTCAGTATATGACAAAATAAACACTGTCTATGGTCCTGAATAATAATCATACTTCAATATAGGTCCAAATATATGATGTCTATGGTACTGAATAATATTCATACTTTAGTACAGGTCCAAATAAACACTGTCCATGATCCTAAATAATAATCAAACTTTAGTACATGTTTAAATAAACACTGTCCATGATCCTAAATAATAATCATACTTCAATATAGGTCCAAATAAACACTGTCCATGGTCCTGAATCATAATCATACTTCAGTATAGGTCTACATAAATACTGCCCATGGTCCTGAATAATAATAATAATAATAATAATAATAATAATAATAATAATAATAATAAATATTATTTTGTAGTTCTAAATAAACACTGTCCATGGTCCTGAATAATAATCATACCTCAGTATAGGACCAATAAACATTGTTCATGGTCCTGAATCATAATCATACTTCAGTATAGGTCCAAATTAACACTGCCCATGGTCCTGAATAATAATAATAATATTAATAATAATAATAATAATAATAATTAATATTATTTTGTAGTTCTAAATAAACACTGTCCATGGTCCTGAATAATAATCATACCTCAGTATAGTACCAATAAATACTGTTCATGGTCCTGAATGGTCATTATGATTGTTGCCATGATGTTGCTAGGCCCTTGCTATGGTATCTGTGGTGGTTACTCTGGTGTTGCTAAGCAGTTACTGGATGGTTGCTAAGGTTTTTTTTTTTTTCTTTTTTTTTTACTTGAATCCAAATATGGCCCTTTATTTAAGAAAACAAACCCAATATCCATGATGGACTGATTGGCCACACATAACATATGGATCAGAGTAAAAGCATTAAACTCATGGAAAACATGTAGTGAATTAAAAGTGGAAGTAGGAGAAAACTAGTGAAAAAGTAGTGATAAAGACACTAGTAAAACGCAAAACTAGTGAAGAATCAGTCAGAAATATATATATATAAAGTATTTGTAGTATGAGAGAGTAAACTACAGAGAATACAGGAGGTGGCTCCACCAAAAATACCTCTGTTCTGATTGGCCGCCTTGATTAAAGAATCCACGCCTCCATAGTCAATTTTTTCTGCTAATAAATCAATGTGTACTGCATCATCCATATGGATTTTATTTTCATTGATTCAGAATTAATACAAGCTTGCCAAAGCCTGACTTTCAGTATGCTAATATCAGAGCCCGGTCTCCACCAATCAATAATAATTTCATTTGGAGGTCCTAAAAAAAAAACGCTAAGCCTGTTTTGATTGGAGGTTTGGAGATCACCAACAACCTCTATTCTCTATTTCCCCAGAGAGGAACCCGCCAGAGTCCAGAACCTCAGACTGGACCACCGGAGAAGAAATACAGTGGCTTGCAAAAGTATTCATACCCCTTGAACATTTCACATTTTGTCACCTTACAAACCACAAACTTAAATGCATTTTATAGAGATTTTAAGTGATGAACCAACACAGAGTATCATGTAATTGTGAAGTGAATTGAAAATACACTGTAGATACATCGCTTTTTATAGACGTATCGTTTTAATAGAGTTAATCCAGCTGTGTGTATTTCAGTAATTTAGTCTCAGTATAAATATAAACAGCTGTTCTGTGAAGGCCTCAGTGGTTTGTTAGATAACACTATTTTATCCAAAAGCAGTGTGTAAGGCTGGTGGAGGAGAACATGATGCCAAGATGCATGAAAAAAACTGTGATTAAAAATCAGGGTTATTCCACCAAATATTGATTATTTCTGAACTCTTAAAACTACCTTATGAATATGAACTTGTTTTTTTCCTTTGCATTTTTTAAGGCCTCAAAAATACTCAAAAATAAAACAAACTCTCGGTGGTTGACGCGGTATCTAACTGGACGTTGGGTTTTGTTAATAAACACTGAGGCCTGTGATTATTCCAAGGCTTTGATCATCGTCTGCTTTCATCCTCATACAGTGTCTCTGTCCCCCCTGATCTTCAGAGACAGTAGAAATTTCATTACGCCGTCTCTTTACTTCTGATTTAGGTTGACACTGCGCTCCGCTCTCCTGTGGACCAAAGAAATTGATTTCCAAACCCTGCGGGTCCCTCACCCGTCCCCCACATGTCCCCCCGCCCGTCCCTGCTGCCGCCAAATCACACTTTCTTAATTAACCATCATTATCAATCCTCCGCTGAAGCTCCACTACAGCTTCAGTTCAGCTGCTCACAGTACACACCCAGTACTGAACTCAGACTATAAAGAGTAATAGAGCTTTACAATACTAGAAAAAGAAACTGACATTGAGATACAGGTGTTGGACAATGAAACTGAAACACCTGTCATTTTAGTGTGGGAGGTTTTTTCATGGCTAAACTGGAGCAGCCTGGTGTTCAATCTTCATTAATTGCACATTGCACCAGTAAGAGCTGAGTGTGAAGGTTCAGTTAGCAGAGTAAGAGCACAGTTTTACTCAAAATATTGCAATGCACACAACATTATGGGTGACATACCAGAGTTCAAAAGAGGACAAATTGTTGGTGCACGTCTTGCTGGAGCATCTGTGACTAAGACAGCAAGTCTTTGTGATGCATCAAGAGCCACGGTATCCAGGGTAATGTCAGCATACCACCAAGAAGGACCAACCACATCCAACAGGATTAACTGTGGACGCTGTAAGAGTAAGCTGTCTGTCTGTCTGTCTGTCTATCTATCTGATCTACAGCTGTGGAAAAATGAAGACACAACTTCAGCTTCTGAATCAGTTGATTTTGCTATTTATAGGCTTGGTTTGATGGCTTGTGATCATCCATCTTCCTCTTGATTATATTCCAGAGGTTTTCAGTTTGGTAAAATCAAAGAAACTCATCATTTTTAAGTGCTCTCTTATTTTATTATCTATCTCAGAATTGATTATTGAGGTTTATAATACTAATGGAACCTTAGTTTGTTACCAATACCTCTTGCCAATAATTCTTACAGGATTAAGATTTCCCGTATTCACTCGCTGTAGAAACTAAGTTTTCGTTTCCATTTAAAGTCAAAATTTACAATTTACTGGTGTAAAAATAATGAAAGACAGACCAGGCTAATCCATCGCTCTGTGTTTCCGTTACTCAGCTGGGATCTGCATCTGATTGATCCGGCTCATTCACCTGCTGATCGGCGGAGCCACGCCTCCTCCTCCTCCTCCTCCTCGCCGGGTTCAGGGCTTTAGGAAGGCAGGTAATGGGTGCTGATTGGACGAGGTCAGATTAAATTTGCTTTCCTAATTGAAGAGCTGCAGTCTGACTCTGACTCTCCTCTACAGCACAGTGGAGATTGATTGAGGGGGAATTTAGTGTTTAGAGGTTTTGGGCCTCTGGGTTTTATTTGGATGATTCTTCAGTAAATGAGTTTAGAAGTGTGTTTCCTGAACAGACCAATCTTATAAAGATCTGCAAAGAGGTCCAGAACAGCAAATTCCACCGGCTACTTTATTAGAAACACTTTAAAGGAGAACTCCGATGTAAAATGGACTTTTGTTGTAGTAAAAAATGATACAAAGTTCTTACCTTTGATGAATAGCACACCTCAGCTCTCCCACAGCATTCAGAGGTCCAGAAATTTTAACAGCTTGTCCAACAAACACCCTTCAGACTGGGTGATACGGCGCATAGTTTACCCTGATAAATCACTTTTTACATCGTTATCCAGCTCAAAGTAGCTCCACACCTCCTTGCTAGAATCCGGAGAGCCCTGACATTTAAAACGAGGCATTAATAACTTAAAAAGTGCACAACAAGCTTATTAAAAACCTCTGTTTACATCATATAATAAAGCTACTAGCTTCAGCTCTGAGTGCCGCCATCACTGTACTGATAATAACATATATAGACATATATATATATATACATAGATTCCGCATAGCCTGCCTCCTGGTGTAGCAGCCATATATCTATGTATATATGTGTTTGTCATTATCAGTACGAAGATGGTGGCGCTCAGACTCAGTGACTGGCCACTTTATTGTTAACACCTACCTACTGTACACATTGTGCTTCTACTCAGTGAGTGGCCACTTTATGGGAAACACCTACCTAACTGTACCCTGTGCTTCCTCTCACTGTCTGGCCACTTCATTGGAAACACCTACCTAACCTGTGCTTACAATCACTATCTGGCCACTTTATTGGAAACACCTACCTGCTGTACCTTGTGCTCCCAATGTCTGGTTGGCCACTTCATTGGAAACCCCAACCTACTGTTACTTGTGCTCAGGCTCCAGAATACAAGGTGTACTTTTCCCGTCGTTACGATAGCAAAGAAACACTGACACACACTAAATCCAGCTGCATGATGTGCTTTGTCACTTTCATATTGCTAAAACAGGATCTCAAATCCCTAAATCTAATACATGTTTCTGATAAAGTGGCCAATGAGTGTATAATACTGATTTTTTTTTTAGTATAAGGGAATAAAACACCTATTGTAAGGAATTTAGAGCATCTATTTCTTTATTGTCCTACTTTTTAACGATGTTCTTGCGCGTCCCTGGATGTCCACAGAGGACAGAATCTCATTTTCAGCAGGTCCCTGTTTGTCCCGAACTTCCAGGTGAACCTGAGAGCGACGATTTAGTGTAAAACGTGGAGCAAACGTCTAATTATGACCTGTTTGTTGAAAGTGGTGAACTGCGGCGCACTTGTCGGACCGAGCTGTGGGGGGTCTTCATTTCCCCCGGCTGGAGGGCCAACGTGAGTGGTTGCCTACTGTTCCCCATGTTTACAGACGGTCGACTGTGGTGGTCTAGCCTGGCGTCAAACCACCACAGCTGTGAACGAGCAGGTTTTTTTTAAGGGGGAAATGACTCATATTGTGGAAATAATGAGAAGCAGAGTCAAGTAGAAGAAAGATCTGTGTAGAAACAAAACTGTCCACACTAGTGTCCACCAGCTTTTGAACTGAGTAAGGAAAGCTTCCAGCCAATCACGGCCCCCGCATACACCTACACACCTACCTCACATACCTTACAGATTTACAGATCTTCTGGAGTAAAGTCTGAAACTTTCCCTTGGGTCTTTCGGTAACACTTCCTATGAATCCTGTATTCATAATGCATCATGAGTGCATTATGAGTGCATAATACCTTATAATGACTATAAAAAGATATTATAATAGCATATAAAAGTACTTACAGCGATGTTCATAACACATTTTAAACTACAAGCATAAGGGTTTATAAAGAAAGGGCTTATAATGCCTTATAATATCTGTTCATAAGAACATTGTACAATGTAGTATTGTAATGCACTATAACACATTTATATTTGGCATATTTTGGTTTAATGCATTATAATATGCAGCTATGATTTCTCAAATTAAGCTTTTATAAAAGTGTGTAACACATTATAAAGCCTTAATGAAGTGGGTTTTCATATGCCTTTTTAAACATGAAGTAAATGTTATTATGCCTCACTGTAGGCACCTGAAAACACACTTCCTTTAAAGCCAGTAAAGAGCACTCATTATGCTCTATAAGACATTACAATAAGGCATAGTAAAATTTACTTCACGTTAAAAAAAGCATGTGACAACTCACTTTACTTAAAGTCAGTAATGACTGTATATAAGGCTTTATAATGTGTTACGTACTTTTATAAAAGCTTAATTTGAGAAATCATAGCTGCATATTATAATGCATTAAACCAAAATATGCCAAATATGTGTAACAGTGCATTACAACAATGCATTGTACAATGTTTTCATGAATAGATACTATAATGCATTATAAGCCCTTTCTTTATAAACCCTTATACTTGTAGTTTATAATGTGTTATGAATGTCACTGTAAGTACTTATGAGTTATTATACAGGCTTATTACAGTCATTATAAGGTATTGTGCATGTCATATAGTGCATTATGAACACAGGATTAATAAAAAAAAAAAAGGATTTTTAAAAAAATAAAAAATAGGAAAGAGCTGCACCCAGAAGGAAGTGTGGGATTGTAATGAGTTGTAGAGGTTCCTAATGCTCCTCCTGTGATAATCCATTCCATAATAACTCCAATATTCTCTATACACAGTTGCTGCAGATTGTTAAAGGTCTCATTCCATCATATTTTCATTCTTTTTAAAAGGTCTAACTGTGTCTACACTCTAAAAAACAGAAGTACAATGTTTTGAAGTACTTTTTTGTACTCAAAGGTACTCTTTTTTTAGATAAATGTATCCTCAAAAGTATAATATTGGTCTTTACAGGGTCAGATTTGTTCCCTCTGAAGTACAAAGTCATTACCAACAGCAATAAGTACAAATTTGTACCATTTAACCAGACAAAAGGTACATTCAGTATTCTGTATTACTGCACTAATAAACTATATATATTTAAATTATACATTTTTCATTTAAAAGCCAGAGAATTTTGGACCATCAAGTTCTTTGACACAAATTTAGCTGATATTTATAATCTTTACTGGCACAAAAAACATGAGTCCAAAAAAAGGATGTTCACTAAAAGGTACTTTTTTGTACCTTAATATAAGGTACAGCCCCAGAGACAAGTCTTGCTCATGAATATTCATACATGCAAACATATCGTATCTGATTGGCTAACAGCACTGCGACACCAGGAGGCAGTGAGACGAACAACAGTTAGAAACATTTTAAAATAAAGAGATTTTTACACTGATAACAGTCTTTACAATGTCATATGTTACTTTATAACATGTGTAATAATGCTGAACCTGCTAAGTGCAGTTCAACCTATACTGATCTAGTCTTAGAGTCTCTGTAAAACACCAAATCCACCCGAGATCCTATTTAAACCTATAATTACTTACACACAGAGGTGGGTAGTCCAGGCCCAGAAAGTAAAAATCCACCCTGGGTGGATTTTTACTTTTAACTAGTGTAAACAGAACTGTACTTGTATCTCAATTGTACTTGGCTGGTGTTGTTCCTCCATAGACTAATTCTAACCATTTGTTTCTTAGCTCTGAATTACTGGGTAAAGCATATAAACACTGATGTGTCATTCGCACAAATAACACAGGAATGAACTGCATGCTGTTCCTAGCGCTGTTAGTTATATCCTATCTGACGAGATGGTGTCGCCGCCCGGCTTCAGGTCTGCCTGTGGGCGGTCCCGAGCCGAGGTGGGCGGGGCCATGAATACTATAATTCACGGGTTGATGTAGACACGGTGCTTTTCCTGATCGACTCGTTTGTGTTTTTCTGAATATTTTCTTTTACTAGCTGCTGCAGAGAATGAGGAAGAGTTTGAGGAAGAGTTTCATCATGTGCAGCATCATAAACAACTCAGAATTTAGAGAGACCTACTGTATTTCACAAACTACAAGAAAAAGAGGATTTTAGCGGAAGGACATCTTTACAGCTAAACCAAAGGTCTGACATCAGGGCTGACCTAAAAGCAAGGCAATCCAGAGTCAATCTCTAGAAAATACCATTTATTTTCTACAATCTGTATACAGCTAATGCATCATCTCATGCGACATCATTCACAAGCATAAGAACATCACAGCATGTGCATGCTTCCTGTTGTTTTCATGCATAAACAACGGTTAAACTGACAGCGTTTGTTCATAAATAGAAAACGTGTAGGTGCAAACGGCAATCTGTGGGTTCAAGCGCTAACCAGAACAATAACCGTGTTTGCATGCACACACTCTGATCATCTGATCATAATAGGATCATAATATCAAGTGGTCATGTAAACGGCATACTCTAGTAATACCTTAGATTGTATTAAGGCATGTTATAGGAGGAGCAAGCGCTTAGCGCAGTTCATGTTGTTCCAGCAGTGCTAGCCAGGGTTTGCAGCATTTAGCGCTAGCATTTAGCTCAGTTAGTGGCTAATGCTAATAATGCTCCAGCCTTCTCAAAAACGTCTCAGAAACAAGATGTCATTAATATTATACTGTTTTTCATAGATTTCGCCATTGCCAGACTTTTTTGCAGGTGCATTAATTGCAGGTATGGTCTTCAGGTATTGTGATATATTAGCATATCACCCTCAGTCAGCTGTTCTAGTTAAAGATAACATCAGTCAGTTTTAGGGTCCGACACATCCGGCAGTTCTAATTACCAGATATTCTTGACTTACTATCTTTATCTATCTTTGACAGTGTTGTGTAAACTAAGATTTTTCAAACTGGTGTTTCATTTCATGATGTCTCTTAATATTAAACTCCTTAATTATGCCAACTTTTAGACTCTTTGGCCCGTTTTTCTGCGCAACTGAGCACCCTCTCCGCTTTTAGACTCTTTGGCCCGTTTTTCTGCGCTACAACTGCACACCCTCTCCGCTTTTAGACTCTTTGGCCCGTTTCTGACACCTGGCGTTCAAACTGTGAATCTCACATTATACAATCCTGCTTAACAGCGGGCCAACTTTCATTCTATTTCTAAAATACCTCGCGGGCCGCTCCAAAAAAGGAAACGGGCCGCAAATGGCCCGCGGGCCGTAGTTTGGACACCCCTGATATAAGTGATGTGAAGTGATACAAGTGATCTGTAATACACCACATTAGGCACTAATGGTCAAATTTAAATAATTTAATTAAGGTATATGTGTAATGCCATCGAGTGGCTTTTTTGGTAGCAGTAGTGTGCACTATTAAAACAGCAATGTGCAACATAACAAAATTAATGATAAAAAAATAAAATACAGGAACAGTCATGTACAAAATAATAGAACAATTAGAGCCTTAACAAACTGAACTCTATCCTACTATAACAGTTAAACATGAAAAATAAAACTCGGCTCCTGAGAATGACAAGTTTTTTTCTTTAATAAAGATATATTATTAACTTTATCTGAGAGAAAGATGCTCCTTAAGGTACCAAAACTATTACCATATTTGAGGCTAGACAAAACAACTGTTATTTTTATATTTTTTCAAGTTTTTCTTTAAGAAGATGAGAATGTTCACATTCTTTGGAGATTGGGCTGCTCTTTGAGCAGTCACAATGTCCGCGGCTACAGTGTGCTGCATCATTTGCCGATCGTCTTTTTGACTTTGACTTTAAATATCGAAATCGTGACACCCCTAATATATATATTTACGTATATATATACATATATATATATATATATATATATATATATATATATATATATATATATTTAAACCAGTAAACTCTAGCAAGTATCTCAACCCAAAATCTGACAGTCTGAGTACTGGAATATAGAATGTACAGTATATATGCAGAGAATACAGCTCTGCTGTTAGCGAGCGTGGGGTAAAGATGTTGATGCAGCTGTTTTGGGTTGGGCTGGTTGCTCTTCGTCAGCAGAATCTGGCCTTGATTTAATGTTTCTGTCCGTTTTTTTTATAAAGCTGCAGATTTCTGTGTTTCTTCTGTGAACCGAAGCTTCGTACAAGCTGTGTTTACTAACTGCGGTAGGGGAGATTAGTGCTGGAACTGAATGGGAATAAAGAATGCATGATAAATTGAATTAAGGAAACTTATTTTACTTTATTATAAACATCTCAGCTGAGTATAAAAGAGCGTTTTCACACCTGTAGTTTGAGTTTAATTGAGTTTATTTGGAGAGTTTCTCCCTCTGTTTGGTTTGGTTTCACACAGGCATAAAAACACCTAAACACACCAAAATAGCAACCCACATAAGCACATCGTCTCCTCTCATTGGTCAGAGTTATCTGGTGCGGGAGTAATAAAGTAAATATAGTGAGAAGATTCTATGTTCCAGTGCGAATATCTGTATATCTGTGCAGTGTGACGCTGTTTTAAAGGTGAACTCCAGTGTGAAATGGAAATGAAGCTTTGGTTGTATTTATTGAAACATGATAAAAGGTACTAATCTTTGTTTAATAGCCTTCCTCCGCTCTCCTGCAGCTTTCTGAGATCCAGTATTTTGTGCAAACAGGCTTTAGAATGGATGATATGGGGCATATTTTATCCGTGAGCAGATTGCAAAATTTATTCCTTGGAAATGCATTCCAGGAATTCCAGCTGTTGCTGTAAAAATCAGGTTACTGCCGATATTAGAATGGAAAGATCCAATAACAAATTACATAAACACAAAAACATTACTCATAAAGTTTTATTATTCATTCTCATGATCGACAGTTGACTTATTGTGACTTAAATTTAAGTTTGTAATAAGCTTCTTGTGCAGTTTTTAATTTATTAATGCCTCGTTTTAAATGTCAGGCCTCTCCAGATTCGACCAATGAAGTGTGGAGCTACTTTGAGCTGAATAACGGTGTAAAAAGACATTTATCTGCAGGGTAAAATATGCCCCATATCACTCATTCTATTCTAAACGCCTGTTTGGGCAAAGTGCACAATATACTGGATCTCAGAAAGCTGCAGGAGAGCGGAGATGAGCTATTCAACAAAGATTAGTACCTTTTATCATGTTTTAATAAATACTCCCAAAGTCTACTTCACACAGAAGTTCTCCTTTAACATAGAACGCTGAACACTGAATTTGCCGCTGTTCTTTTAAACACAGTGTTTTCAATGGGACGTGGCTACGAGCATTGAGCGCTGCACATGCCATGCTCTCAGTGTGTAAACAGCAGCATGGAGCAGCAGAAACAGCATTTGTTCATAGCTGTGGTAATTGATTAGCGTTATCCGTCTAATATATCAAATAAAACTGCAGCTCATCAGCAGTTTAGCTCAAATAAAAAAGTATATTTAATAGCTGGGTCGGCTACAAGTGAAACGCTCTAGAAAACAAATCCGCACGGGGGTAGATCATGGCGGAGGTTGGAGTCAGACTTGGTTGCATAATAAATTTGTGTTTAAAAAAATAGTAATGCATTACTGATTACAAATTAATCAGATGCGTAAATGTTTTAACATTGACAGCCCTACTTTTTAATGCATTTCTTGTTAAATTTCTTGTTCATGCACCATCGAAGCCAGCGGATAATGCTTAGTCTAATTTCCGATATATATATATATACAGTATATGGTAGCGAATAGGTGTAATCAATATTCCGGTGATTGGCTTCCTGGAGGTGCCGTATGCAGTGACGTGATTATATAAGGTGCATTCTGAGTATCGTAGTTTTTGTTTTTATTGAGAGTTTTTAATGCATTTCTTGTTCAAAATCATTGTTCATGCACCGCTGAAGCCAACGGATAATGCTTAGTCTAATTTCCGAAGCAAATCTCACAAAAGTGCACCAATATTATCGCAAAACACCTTTTTCTTTAAGCCGTTTTCTCGGGAAGTAATCCAAAACAAAGGCATCGCTTTCACCTCTGTTTCCACCAGCCTGTCCAAACAGCCGAACGGCGAGCGCACGTAGTGCGCCGCGGCGTTATTAGCCCTATTCTCCCAGATAACCAAAGCAAATTTGGAGTCATTTTCCATCTGCCGCTTTTTCCCGAGCTAATTTCACACCTGATCGTTTGCAATATTAGTTTGCAGGGGTCTTTGTGGAGCTTATGATTACCGTGTTTCAGGAATTAATCTGCGCTAACCGTTTCACCTGCTGCTGCGCTAAAGCAGCCCTCCGCACCTCGCCTCCGACTGCAGCCCTATACTCCTGGAGATTAATGAGATAAGTGTGTAGAAGTGTGTGTGTTTAGAAGTGTGTGTGTGTGTGTGTGTGTGTGTGTGTGCTGTGTTGATGTTAGATTATAATTTTTTTCTGTATCTTCAATAAGAAGCTAAATTCAGCTGCAGATATAGAGCATCAGAAGCGATATATCACATTAGTCCTGCTTATCCTCTTTAATAACTCCCAGCCATCCACATGCGGTATCATAGCAACCCCTTGACAACCACCTCAGACACCTTAGCAACCTTAGCAATAAGAACTGTCTAGCAACTACGTAGCAACACACTAGTAAAATTGAACTACTGGCTTGCTCTTCCTTTCCTGAGGGCAGTCCTGATTAGTGCCAGTTTCATCATTATCACATTTTTGATTGACCTTTTATATGTTTAGTATTTTTTTCTTTACTCAGTTGCTTCTCATAATCTGGATTAGAACATTACTCAAATATTCACTATTCACTGTATACCTGTAACTCTACCTCTTCACTACTTTACTTTAACTGATGCTCTCAAACTTTACATTAAGAAACAAGAAATTCAAGTAATTAACTCTTGATGAGTTCAGCACAGCTGTTAACTGAAAGCCTAAATTTCAGTTGACTCTACCTCATAAAGCTGACTGAGAAAATCCAACAGAGATGTTGAAAACTGATCATCTAAACAAGAGGAGCTACTTTAAAGAATGTAAAATATAAATGTAATATATTATTATATACTTTGTTTTTCTTAATTGTTTGGATGACTTAAGAATTAATCTACAATGCAGAAAATGTAAAGATTTAAGGTGTCTAGTGAGGCCTTTACTACACCCTAGTAGGTAGCCTAGTAGGTCCTAGCCGCAGCTTGTATCCAAACCTTGATTATCATCTACCAAACCTTTTTTATTTTGTATAGGTGTTTCCTTACTTTTGCAACACCCTCCGCACATTAATATATTATTTAATTATTATTGTTTTTTATTGAAGTTACCTGACAAAAATATGATTTATGTTGAATATTTCAGTGCACTGGATCATTATAAGTAAAATTTTACATGTATTCATTGTTATTTTACAGAAGACTTTAATCTTTTAAAAATAGTGATTTTTTTTTGTGTTTGTTCACTAGAAAGAGATTCTGTTTCGCAGGATTTCCCCCATAAAACATTCTCTCCTCTCACCAGATCAGACCTCCCCCGCTAACAAACACAACCTGCCACAAACTATCAGATAATGAGGGAGATGTTTGGTTTGGTGAAGGATGCTGGATGACGGGGGAATAGAGGAATAACGGCTGCAGCGCTGGAGGACATGAACGCTAGAGAAATTCAAGAGAAATCTAGTTACGTATAGGGAGCATAGTACAGGGGAGTATAGAAATTGTAGTAAATGGCAGTATAGGGGAGTAATATAGTAAAGTATAGGGAGTGTAGTATAGAGGAGTAGAGGGAGCGGAATATAAAGGTAGTATGGGGAGGAGAGGAAGTGTAGTACAGGAAAGTAAAGGGGGTGTAATAAATTCAATTCAATTCAATTTTATTTATATAGCGGTTTTTACGACAAAGGTTGTCACAAAGCCGCTTTACAGGTAAAACAGGTCCACGCCTCTTAATAAAGGCTAGTATAGGGGAGTATAGGAAGTGCAATAAAGGCTAGTATAGGGGAGTAGAGACAGATAGTATAGGGGAGTATAGTGAGTGTAGTATAGGAGAGTAGGGGGAGCATAGTAAAGGCTAGTATAAGGGAGTAGAGACAGATAGTATAGGGGAGTATAGTGAGTGTAGTATAGGAGAGTAGGGGGAGCATAGTAAAGGCTAGTATAGGGGAGTAGAGACAGATAGTATAGGGGAGTATAGTGAGTGTAGTATAGGGTAGTATAAGGCAGTATAGTATAGGAGTGTAGTATAGGAGAGTAGGGGGAGCATAGTAAAGGCTAGTATAGGGGCGGAGAGGGAGGGTGGTAAAGGGGAGGAGAGGGAGTGCAGTAAAGGGTAGTATAGGGGAGTATAGGGCAGTATAGGGGAGTAATATAGGAAAGTATAGGGAGTGTAGTATAGAGGAGTAGAGGGAGCGTAATAAAAGGTAGTATAGGGGAGGAGAGAGAGATAAGTACAGGGAAGTAAAGGGGGTGTAATAAAGGCTAGTATAGGGGAGTATAGGGAGTGCAGTAGAGGGTAGTATAGGGGAGGAGAGGGAGTGTAGTATAGGAGAGTAGGGGGAGCATATTAAAGGCTAGTATAGGGGGGAGGGTGGTATAGGGGAGGAAAGGGAGTGCAGTAAAGGGTAGTATAGGGGAGTATAGGGTAGTATAAGGTAATATAGGGAGCATAGTATAGGGGAATATAGGGGAGTAGGAGGAACATAGTAAAGGCTAGTATAGGGGCGGAGAGGGAGGGTGGTATAAGGGAGGAGAGGGAGTGCAGTAAAGGGTAGTATAGGGGAGTATAGGGTAGTATAAGGTAGTATAGGGAGCATAGTATAGGGGAGTATAGGGAGCATACTATAGGGAGTGTAGTATAGGGGAGTAGGGGGGACATAGTAAAGGCTAGTATAGGGGTGGAGAGGGAGGGTGGTATAGGGGAGTAGGGGGAGCATAGTAAAGGCTAGTATACGGAAGTATAGGAAGCACAGTATAGGGGAGTATAGGGAGTGTAGTATAGGGGAGTAGGGGGAGCACAGTAAAGGCTAGCATAGGGATGGAGAGGGAAGGTGGTATAGGGAAGTAGGGGGAGCATAGTAAAGGCTAGTATACGGAAGTATAGGAAGCACAGTATAGGGGAGTATAGGGAGTGTAGTATAGGGGAGTAGGGGGAGCATAGTAAAGGCTAGTATACAGGAGTATAGGGAGCACAGTATAGGGGAGTATAGGGAGTGTAGTATAGGGGAGTAGGGGGAGCATAGTAAAGGCTAGTATAGGGGAGTATAGGGAGTGTAGTATAGGGGAGTAGGGGGAGCATAGTAAAAGCTAGTATATAGGAGTATAGGGAGCACAGTATAGGGGAGTATAGGGAGTGTAGTATAGGGGAGTTGGGGAGCATAGTAGAGGCTAGTATAAGGGAGGAGAGGGAGGGTAGTATAGGGAGGTATAGGGAGCATAGTATAGGGGAGTATAGGGAGTGTAGTAAATAGCACTGGTAAGGAACAGGGGTGTCGCCATGTTTCCTTTCTAATTCAGCAGGTCTCACCGCTGGGTGGCTAAAACTGTGAAGCTAAGCTAAGTAAACAAAGCTGTAATTCTTAAAAAAACCCACACATTTTTAGAGTAGTCAGTCAAGTCAAACGAGCGCTGGACTTAAAAACTGTTTATTTGGGTGATTAAAGAGCTTCAGTTTATTTACAGTAAGCTTAGATTTCCAGATTTCCACTAAGGCTGGGTGCAGCAGCAGCAGCATTAGCATTAGCGGCATCCAGTAAACCAGGGCGATATTGGCTTGCGGTTTATTCCTCGTAGCTTGTTTTATAACGGTAAACACGCCGACTACAGTCCAAAATACTCACCTCAGACTGGCCAAATTGGCTTGCACTGGTTAGTGGATAATGCTAATGCTGCTCCAGCAGTGCTAGTCATGGTTAGAAGCAGACTACAGGCCAATAATACATACAGCAAAATACTAGAGCTTAGCGGGTAATGCTAATCCTGTATAACTCTGTACTTTAGTGGAGTGTCTTTACTGCTCCTTAATACCTAACTGGCAGAATTTCTGTTTTTTTAGTGATATTTGAATGATTTTTCCTCGGGTCCTTTTCTGGCCTTTTTTTAAATTCTTAAAAAAACTTCGCAGCCGTAAATTCTCCTTGTGTCGTAGAGTTTCCTTATTCAAAAACATGTCCTCTCCTCTCACCAGATCAGACCTCCTCCACTAACAAACACAACCTGCCACAAACTATCAGATAATGAGGGAGATGTTTGGTTTGGTGAAGGATGCTGGATGACGGGGGAATAGAGGAATAACGGCTGCAGCGCTGGAGGACATGAACGCTGGAGCTTCACCCAGAAACCGGCGCTTTCACACAGCGCTATTTGTGAAAACGCTCATCGAAAGTTTGCTTTCATCATTTTTCCCTCTTTCTATCTCTCTCTCTCTCGCGCGCGCGCGCTCTCTCGCTCCGGCTCTGTCTTCCCGTATACCCATCTTCATCACCGCCCCACACACTCTTAGAAGAAGTGAGATGATTGAGGTCACGGCTCGTGGCGGTTCCTGCGTAGGCGGCGGCGGCGTTTCGGCTTCTTCAGCTACGGCTTTTTTTCCTGTTTATTGTTTCACTCCATCAACGGCTGATCCCACCCGGTTCCTCACCACCATCATCACCACCATCATCATCACCATCATCATAACCGTGACCTTCACTGACCTTTAGCTGAAAAAAAAGCTTCAAACAGCCACTAAAGAACGAGCAGCGACTGGAGGAGGATCAGATAAAACCACCCTGTACCTACACTCACTTCCACAATCACTGTCTGGCCATTTTATTGGAAACATCTACTATACCTACTGTATCTACTGTACCTTGTGCTTCTACTATTACTGTGTGGCCACTTTATTGAAAACGCCTCCCTATTCTGTTTAACTGACTGTGCCCACTTTATTGGAAACACCTACCTACTGTATCTACTGTACTTTGTGTTTCCAATCACCATATTGCCACTTTATTGGAAATGCTTACCCCTACCCATTGTAACTTGTGTTTTACTGACTGTGGCCACTTTATTGGAAACACCTACTTACTGTATCGACTGTACTCTGTGCTTCCAATTACTGTACATTGGCCACTTTATTAGAAACACCAACCTACTGTATCTACTGTACCTTGTGCTTCCAAAGTACTGTGTGGCCACTTTATTGGAAACACCTACCAACTGTATCTACTGTACCTTGTGCTTCCACAATCACTGTACATTGGCCACTTTATTGGAAGCACCTACTATACCTACTATATCTACTGTACCTTGTGTTTCCAATCACCGTATGGACAGTTTATTGGAAACGCCTCCCTATTGTGTTTCACTGACTGTGGCCACTTTACTGGAAACACCTACCTACTATATCTACTGTACCTTGTGTGTCACCATATGGCCACATTATTGGAAACGCCTGCTCCGTGCTCCCCCTCGCTGAATGGTATTAAAAGTCTTTACTGTAGAAAAGATGAAAGAGGAGAATTGGACAGTGTCCTGCTCTTCCTCTGCAGGTTCTGGACGTGTCCTGGTTTAGCGGTGTGCCGTTAGCGCTGGCGGCGGCGGCGCCGCAGCTCCCGGCTGATTCATTACTCTGCCACACTTCCTCATCTTTCGGGCTCTGGGGTCGAGCCGGGACACGAGCGAGGGAGCGTTCACCGCATGTGGAAGAGAAGAATCGACTGCATTATCTATCGCAAACACATCCCCTTTACTCCAGCTGTCTCCAGTCTCTCCGCTAAACAATGGCTGCTTTAGGAAGGATTCTGTTCCCGCAGGAACGACGCAGAGCGACGGTTTAGGAATGAGGCTATAAATATCTCAGGAAATGAGATTCAATGAGAACAAGTGATGAGATATTTCTACTTTTTTAAGACAACAGGGAAAAGAGGCCTATCCAGCCTTTCTGGATCCTTCTCTTCATATCTATCTATAGAAATGTCAATTATATATATATAAAAATGAAGAGAGCACTTCAGTGTCATTTAGAGCATTTATTTGCAGAAAATGAGAAATGGCTGAAATAGCAAAAACAGACCTCAAATAATGCAAAGAAAAGACATTCAGAAATCAACATTTGGTTGATAGTCTATGGTTGGTTTGGTTGGTTTGATAGTCTATTACCTGTATTTAATAAATATATGACTAAAAATGATCAAATTGAAGATCAGATTTTCAGAAGTGACCACCCCTGAAATGTACCAAAATCCTGGAATGTCCCTACTATGAAATGTGGGCAGTAGAATATTTAAATCTGACTGATTTATAGCTGTGTAATATTTCTTATACTTCTGTTTTTATTTCTTTATTAATTTCATAGAATCTTTGTGCTCATAACACTGGTGCTCATTATCTTTGGTGTGCTACCAGCAAATGTTTTTTGTTTGTTAGTTGAGATTAATTGTCATATTTCGTACGGGCAAAAATCGGCGTCGAAAAAACAAAAGGCAAGGTCATACACGAGATGAACAGAGACAGGGATAGTAACGCTTTGTAATGAGGATAAACCAAACAATACTCGGCACAGGTGTGTGCGTGGGAGGCTCTTAAATAGTGCAGGTAATCAGTACTCGGGACTTCCTGGAGGAAGCAGGTGATGTGTCACGTGATCGGGTGTGTGCGTGATGTCAGCGGGTGGTGCGTTCTGGGTAGTGTAGTTGTTTAACTGAGAACCTCTGTTAGAGCTGTGGGTACCACTTTAAAATAAGACTACCTTTATAAAGGGTTTATAAATGGTTTACAAATAGTTTATTAATGGCTACTAATAAGATTGTAAATGCCTTAAAATCATTAATAATCAGTTATAACGCATACGTAGAAAGGGCAACAATGACCTGTTGTTTGCCAAATAGTGAACCCACAGCTATATTGTTGCCCTTTCTACGTATGTGTTATAACTGATTATTAATGATTTTTAAGGTATTTACAACCTAATTAGTAACCATTAATAAACAAATTGTAAACAATTTATAAACCCTTTATAAAGGTAGTCTTATTTTAAAGTGGTACCGAGCTGTGTGTGGGAGAAACAGGAGCACTTTCAGCACCAGACGTCACATTAATTAATGTGCTATTCTCCTGTATGTTGTAATTACTTTGAATCCAATAAAACATTAAATAGAAAAAAAAACACCTTTATACAATTTATATAATGCAGAGAGTATTTAATGAACAAATGAAAAAAAAATGTTTTTTTTTTTTTTTTTTACAGATGGTTTGTTGTATATTATAAATATATATTTACAGTGTAAAGCTGCAGTATATAGTAGAGAGTATATGTGAGTTTGGGTGGATGGTGATAATATAAGGTATAAGGCAGTGCTGGGATCAGTTTGTGTTTGCTGTTTATAATTTTTTATTTTTTTCCTCATTAGAGGTGGCCGGGGCGTCTGGCTGCCTGCCGCTCCTGCATGCAATATTAATACGGCCGCTGCGGCTCTTTGGCTTCAGATGAACTTTTTGATCCTCTTTTTTATATGAGGGATTTTTAATATTTATCACGCCGTCGCTGAAGCTGCTGTTGTGTTGTTTTGTGGGTCGCTGATTCCTGCAGAAACGGAGGTGGAGGATCAGGGTGGTTTTCTGTAGGTTTAGGTAGGCGGAGGGCAGAGTTTGAAGCGCTGCCACTATGATCGGGAGATCGCTGATTCGAATCCCGGTCATGCAGCTTGCCATCAGCTGCCTGAGCCCAGAGAGAGAGCACAGTTGTTCTCTTGCCTTGCTCTCTCTGGGTGGGTACAGTAGAGTACAGTAGTAGCAGTACAGTAGATGGGGCTCTTCTTTCCCATCTCATCACTCCTAGGGTGATGTGGATCAGAACAAGGCTGCGTCTGTGAGCTGCTGTATCAGAACCGAGTTTTCACCTGTTGGGCCCTATTTTCACTCCTTCCTCCTGTCTGGTTTAAATATCAGCAGAGCTTCTGAATATATCTACACTGATGGGCGTGGTGTTCTGGTTATGAAATGAGGTGTGTTCAGGTACATTTCTGGAGTTTTGCTTGTTTATCTTGGTAACAGAAAACACAGGAGCTCCACTGACTGAATTAAAACAACCTAGACAGATGTCAGACAACAGTCAGACGTTCATCGCTATCTCTGCAACTTTTACATCACAATAAATAAACAGAATAGTAAATAAAATAACATTGCTGTTCCCGTAATAAATGAGTTGCTGGAGCCCCTTCACAGCGTCAACCGGCAGCTCAGTTTCCTCTGCTTTAAGAGAAGCGTTTGTTGGACACGTCCAGGTAGCTGCACTGTTAAAATAGCAATCCGCCAAAGTCAGAGCTCACCTGGTTCTACTCTTAAAGAGAATGATGAGCAAGAGACATTCTGATTGGTTTAATATTTCACGTTACATGTCAAAATGATTTAACCTCACCCATGATTTATTAATTCATTATTAGTACATGCCTTTTGTGTGTACCTTTTTCCCGTCTTCACGATAGCAAAGACATACTGACACGTCAGTAAATCAAGCTGACAACTCGTCTATACTGATTTGGAAAAGAAATAAGAAACCACTTAAAAATGATGAGTTTCTTTCATTTCTTTAATTTTACCAAATTAAAAAAATAACAACTCTGGAATACAATCAAGAGGAAGATGGATGATCACAAGCCACCAAACCAAACTGAACTGAACTGCTTGGATTTTTGCACCAGGAGTGAAGCAGCATAAAGTTATCCAAAAGCAGTGTGTAAGACGTGATTCCAAGATGCAGAAAAAAACCCTCTTAAAACTACTTTATGAATATGAATTTCTTTTCTCTGCATTATTTGAGGTCTGAAAACTCTGAAAACATCTTTTTTTATTTTTCGTTATTTCAGTCATTTCTTTGCCATTTTCTGCAAATAAATGCAATATTTTTGTTTGGAATTTGGGAGAAATTTTGTCTGTAGTTTATAGAATAAAACAACAATGTCCACTGAAGTGGACTCATATGGTTGAGTGCCCTAAACTGACCTCAGCTCAGATGTTTTAGAGTAGAGATAGCGAGTTCCTAACTCCTGACTCTGCTTGAAAAAATGAAGAGCGTCGCATAACGGTTTTTAATGTTGAACGAGGAACTGTCAGCTTTCAGAGACTCCAAAGTGCTCGGCTAAATAAATAAGCGAATAAGCGACGGCAGGCAGGTGAACGAGTTGTTTACTTAAACCGCCTCGTCTGTCAGGTGAGGTTGGCGTTGAAAGAGAAAGTCTGACAAACCCATTAGAGTCAGCGTGGCGCTGCGGTGACAGCTGCCCAATCCCGCGCCGGCGTGACCTCCCGAATCTGTGCTAAAGTGTTTTTTAGAGGGGGTTCAACCTGTCAGGAATATTTGAGTCTCGACTGAAGCCTCGACGCTGAGCGACTGTTTTCCGTGGCCTTTTCGCCGAGCGAGCCGGCGGCGTATTGACCGCTATCCTTTTAAGCACGTTTTCGCTTTTGATACTGTCAGCTCAGCGCCTCTGATGCAATTAGACTGAAAGTGATGTGTGTTTTTTGGGTTGTTTGTTCACCCGCCGTGCTTTTAGTGTGATTTTTTTTATTTGTTTGTTTTTTTGCCGTTTAGCGCCGAGCTGCGCTAACGGTCTGTAACGCCAGGAGGACAGCGGTGCGGAGCGTCTGGGTTCGGCGCTCAGCCCGGCCGACCGCCGGACCGGAACATCCCCTTTTGTAATTTCTGACAGAACCCTCAATGCCTCGCTGTAGGCAGCAGACCTAACCTTTCAGAAATACAGTAGGTTTTATCCCAGGCCTCGTTTGTGCTGTAGAGAGGGGGAGGTAATAAGAAAGAAGCTGTCAAACATGTTGTTTATAGCGTTTCTCAATCATAGGTAACGGTATTCCGGTGAAAAATGTCACTCCACCAAACACATTAGCTCACACAAGTGCTCGCACAAATTATACCCACAAGTGGTTTAAAGGTTAAAAAACAAAAGGAATGGTTTGCCTTGTGTAACATACACTTCTAGAATTAAAATCAAATCAAATTTCATAGAAAGGCCACTAGCCATTCTTTTTGTAGGTCACTTGATTTATAGGTCATTCTGTGGTTGCTTACATTCGAATGACATTCTAATTAAGTTGATGGTCAATCTCAAGACCTGCAAATTATACTCACAAGTATGATGCAAAGGTTAGAAAACGGAAGGAATGATTTGCCTTGTGTAAAAAATACACTTCTAGAATTAAAATCAAAGCAAATTTCAAAGAAAGGACACTAGCTATTCTTTTTGTAGGTCACTTGATTTGTAGGTCGTTCTGTGGTTGCTGACATTTGCATAAGTTGACGGTCAATCTCCAAATTTGAACACCATTGAGAACCTTGGGAATGTAATCAATCCATTCGATCTGCTCGAATTTTTGCACCAGGAGCGGAATAAGATCACCCAAAAGCAAAAAAGTTATTTGGTACCACTTTAAATGAAGGCTCCTTAATAAAGGGTTTATAAATAGTTTCAAAATGAGTTTATTAATGGTAATTAATTAGGTTTTAAAACATTAATAAGCAGTTACAACACATAAACAGTCTTTTCCATCAGTCAGCATTCACATTTCTGTTAATAACCTTATTCATTTAACTATGTAACATATTAAATGACTAAACTGACATTATACTATTATATTAGATATGCTAAAAAAGCCAATGTCACATCTTTGTCCTGTCCCCGTCAGCCTCCATGTTCTTCACATGGCACATGGCTCTCCCCTTGTCTCCGCCCATGTCTTTAGTGCTCCCACCTGTTTCTATTTGTAGCTCCGCCCCTTCATCAGTGTTCACAGGTGTTTTCCGATCCCTTTGTGTGTATTTAAGCCCGTGTGTTTGAGCATGTGGTTGTCTGGTCTTGTGTGTGTGTTTCATGCCGTCAGGTTGCTGTTTCTTTGTTTTGTAGTTTATTTATGTTAGTTCCAGTACTCCTTTCTCGTCCTGTATCTTGTCTTGAGTTTAGTTTTTGTTTATTGTCTATGTAAATAAATACATTACCTGCGTTTACGTCCGCCTCACGTCCTCCCTGCTGCTGCTAACCTGATAGCCAATATCACTTTTGTGACAATTGTTCCTTCTGTTTGTGTGTTGTAAGTGTTTATTAATGTATTAACAACACTATTTATATTCATTATTAAGCTACTTTATAAAGTATTTAAAAACCCTTTATGAAGGAGTCTTACTTTTACAATTTAGAATTTGTTAGAATTAGTCTATGGAGGAACACCACTAGCCAAGTACAACTGAGATAGGTAGGCGTTTGTTTAGAACAGTTCTGTTTACACTAGTTAAAAATCCCGGGGTGGATTTTTACTTTCTAGGTTTAAATAGGATCTCCGGTGGATTTGGTGTTTTACAGAGACTCTAAGACTAGGTCAGTATAGTTTATATAAATTGTTATTAGTGTAAAAATGTCTTTATTTTAAAACGTTTCTAACTGTTGTCCGTCTCAATGTCTCACAGTGCTGTTAGCCAATCAGAGGCGATGTGTTTGCATGTATGAATATTCATGAGCAAGAGCCGAAATCCACAAATGAATCCACATGAAGGAAAAAAATTATGGAAAGAGACCTTTAATAAAAGTTTATTAAGTTTATAAATAATAAATCTCTGCACTGACCCAACTTTCCTACTTCACGTGGCCACTTTATTAGAAACTTGTTTGCTGTTTTTGCTCAGTGAGTCCTGCTGGCGGTTTCCGCTGACTCCGGACTGAAGTGGTCCAATTAGTGCTGAAGAGTCGGGGTCAGTCCGGGTCACCGTCAGCCAAACAGAACACTAACAATCTAAAAGCCAAATCTCTGACAGCTTAGTTTCGGTCGGCTGCACTAAACCGTGCTCTAAAATAAGCCGGTGCCGCTAATAAAGAACGCCGTTTCTCGGCCGATATTCCCGCCGTACCGGAAAGTTCCGCAGCGCTCCCGGAGATTATTTCTAACGTGATGAGTCGGGCCGTAATTGCATGTCAAACGCGGGGGTCTGGACCCTCCTCGACTTCCTGCCCCCCCGTAAACCACGCGCTCGCGGTGCAGGGCAATTACAGCGGGGAGCTGATGCCATTTGGTAGCAGCAATTGGACTTAACAACCCAGGGCTCCTGCCAGTCAAACGCACCTGCTGCTGCTGCTGCTGCTGAAGAGCCGGCCGAGCCGAGCCGATGCTGAATAAAACGCTGGAGTTTTCCTGACAGCACATTTTCATAATTGGAAATATCTCAGGAATATGCAGACTGAACAGCTCCACTTTACTGTGTGTAGATATAAAAAATCTGTATATAAAGGTGTCTTATAATTATTTATTCCAGATAAAATAAGCGACTTTTAACATTTAAACTCGTGTACTCAAAACCACTTCTGACACCAATGTAATAAACCCAGTCCTGTTCACACTCACTGTAAAAAAAAAAAAAAACACTTTACTGGAAACACCTACATACACTACCTACTGTACCTTGTGCCTTGGCCTTTCACTCACTGTTTCCAATAAAGTGGCCACAGTGAGTCAAAGCACATGGTACTGTAGGTGGGTGTTTCCAATAAAGTGGCCACGGCGAGTGGAAGCACATGGTACAGTAGGTAGGTATGTAGGTGTTTCCAATAAAGTGGCCACCTTATTTAAAAAACACATACACTAGCTTGTACCTTGTGCTTTCAGTTGCTGTGGCCACTTTATTGCAAACACCTACACTACCCTTTGCTTTCACTTATTGTGGCCAAATTATTGGAAACACCTACCTACACTATCTGGTACCTATCTGACTGCTTTATTCTATGTATTTTATTGTAATCATACTTTTTTATTATTTTTACTTTTATTAACTACATCTTCAAACTACTTCCATTTATGACTCTTATTTTCTTCATTTTGTGTTTTTTTACCTGCTCTTATTTTTCTTGAATTGATTGATTTGCTGGGTATTTTATTATTTGACCTCATAACTTATATAACATTTTTTATAATGATTTATAAAGCGGTTAATTGCTGGATTTTGTATAAACATTTCCTAATTAATGTATAAAATGTGCTATTTAAATTATTATTATTATTATTATTATTATTATTATTATTATTAATAGTGTTATGTTTTTAAGGAATTATTGTTTTTTTTTTTTAATTAGGGCATTTATTATATTTTGGAAGTATGAAATTATTTAAATACATTTGAACAAAATTTAAATGATCAAAATTATTTCATCAAATCAAGGACAATTTTCTGAAATTGCAGAAAATATTTCAGAAAGATCAATTTCTTTAAAAATAGGGGGATTAATCAAATTATATTTTCTTAAAGGGATTTACATAAAATCATTTACAGAAAAGTTTACATTTTTATTTAATTATTTTTGGGAAAATAAAATAATTGTATTAATTATTGAGCATATTAAAATTTAATTATATTAAATATTTAAATATTTAAATTAAAAAATGATATATTTGTAAAAGTATATTGTAATTATTGAATATAACTGTATAAATGAACTGTTATGTTTATATATGTATATATATATAAATAAATACACTACTGCAACAAAAGGAAAATGAAATTGTTTTATTGCATGCGATATGATATAGCATCTCTATTGCATAAATAATGAATCCCGTCTCCAGGATTGTATGGGATGGTGGGGGTGGGGTTTTGGGGGTACAGTACAGTATTGTAATCAGTTTGTACTGGTTGAACTGGAGAGAGGTGGTTGAGACGGTCTCCAGCTGTGTTGCCGTGGTGGTTCCAGCGCTGAGCAGAACTTCAGAAGTTCAGAGGGTCTTTCATCTTTCCAACACAGATAATAAAGTGGTCCGGTCTCATCAGCACCACCCCCACCATCCCCACCCACCAACCCCCACCCGTCCCCAAGCTTCATCCAACCGCCTCATTACTAAAGCCTGAACCTCCCAGATCAAAGCCAGCGTTTCTCCTGTACAGAAGATCTTCTTCTGGCTTTGATTACCCAACTATTATCCCTGCAGAGATCCATCCATCCCACCATCGTACCTGCAGCCCTTTTATTTCAGATAACTATCAAACCGAGCGGTGGGATATCAGGGATTTGTCTTCGGAAGTCTTCCCTTACATTTTCCGTTTCTCATTTCAGAACGACCTGTGGAGCCATGCTGGAAAATACCTACAGTATAGCCAGAAAACTTCCATTTACAACTACAATTATCTAATAATTATAACATAATAAACCCTACATCATATATTTTTCTTCATTAATAGCAGAAACGTGTTCATTTGCAGTAATAAAAAACATATCAGTCCTGCTTAAAATCTGGTAATTGTGGTAATTTCAGCTCTCCTTCCTGCCCCGCTTCTAAACCCATACATCACCCAGTGCCCCTCCCAAACTACCCCTCACATTTTTTAGCCTTTTTCAAATTTGAGCTGAGGGTGGAGTCAGCTAAAATCAAGACGTTTAGTTACCCTTAAACACAAAAACTTGATGCATTGAGTTGAGTGGTAGAGGTTCCTAATGTTCCTCATGTGATAATCCATCCCATAATAACACCAATATTCTCACACAGTTCCTGCATAGACTGAACATGGAAAATATACAATAAACATCATTTAACCAGCTCTAATCAACACAGAGGGGTAGAACATTCTTCCTCTAAAAATAAAATGCATCTGTTTTCAGGTTAAATCCACTATATTTTAAACATTTTATGTATAGAACACAATGTAAAAGACCACAATTTTAAAGCCTAACATTTTGTAAAAGACCAAAAGATGTCAAAATAACACAATAAATGAAGAGATAAAGTGTCTTCAAGTTAACAGTTCTAATAAGTTTTAATACGGTAACGTATCAGCCGACCATAATTAAATTCATAAATAAATCTATAATAAAAGCCCTTATTTAGCGGCGGAGGTTTTGACAGGCAGTGTTAGTATATTGGTTATGTTTTATCACAGATAAAAGTAAGTAGTTTTACTGTAGCATTTTGGAGTAATTAGAGAACGAACCTGGGAAAAATGTCTATTTTGTAGATTTTAAAGTCCTATAAAACCTGAAAATGGAACTGTTATCAAATAACTCCAATGAATTCTTGGAAAACGCATTCTATAATATTAATCGTAAAAGTTATAAGTGATTTTACTGTAGCATTTTGGAGCAATTGTAGATCAAACCTGGGAAAAAAATCTATTCGGTTTTGCATAAACCAGATTTTGGAGTTCTATAAAACCTGCAAATTAAACTCTAATCAAATGACACCAATACATTTTTGGAAAACACACTCTATACTATCAACCATAAAAGTTATATTTGATTCCACTGTAGCATTTTGGAGTAATTGGAGAACAAACCTGGAAGAAATGTCTGTTTTGGAGATTTTGGCGTCCTATTAAAACCAGCAAATCAAACTGTTATCAAATGACACCATAAAATCCTTGGAAAGCACATTCCACACTATTAAACATAAAAGTTATAAGTGATTTTACTGTAGCGTTTTGGAGTAATAAGTAGTGAAATCTGGTAAACTCTTGTAACAAGCGAGACCAAGGCTTTATATTTTATGTGAGTCGTGATATGACTACATATTAAACTGACAATATTGTAAACATCTGAAAAAGACCAACAAATGTCAAAATAAGACAATAAATGAAGAGATAAAGTGTCTTCAAGTTAACAGTTCACTCTGAATAAATCTCATCAAGTTTTAATACGGTAACGTATCAGCCGACCGTAAATAAATTAATAATATCTATAATCTATAATAAAAGCCCTTATTTAGCGGCGGAGGTTTTGACAGGCAGTGTTACTATATTGGTTACTTTTGATTAAAGATGAAAGGCTGGCAGAACACAGGAGGTTTATTTCCAGCGTTCTCCTGGCGTTTGTGTGCTACTGATTTGAGAGGAACGGCGTTCTTTATTTGCAGCTCCAGCCGATTATAATGTGAGCCCCGACGCGCTGCTGTAGATAACTGTGTGTGGGAAGCAGCGAGAAAAAGCTTCTGAGTATTAAATATTCTGCTAACACTTTACATTAAGTGTTGACTGCATAACATGAATGAATGCATTAGTTACCATGAATAAGACATGAGGTAATACATTAACAAAGCTTAGGTAATGTTAGTTAAACACTAAACAACTTCATTAATTAATGTAATTAACGGTTCTTCCACATGAAGTGTACTTGAACTAAATTTACAAGTGAAGCATTTGTTAAGATGGATAATAAATCATATAACTGTAAAAAATGATTTTATTTACTTAAAATAATGTTTCGCAACTTTCTGAATTTGCTTTTTTTAAAGTAAATTTAATTTCAGATAAATTTAAGTAACTTCAACTCGGTATCAAGATTTAAATGTTACACAGAGTAAATAAGAGAACTGAACTTCAGTCAATCCTTTTTTTAGTGAACTTTACTTCATTTATTTTTACTGAATCAATCCTTTCTTTTAGTAAACTTTACTTCATTTCTGCAGACAATATTACATAGTTACAATTACTTAATTTATACAATATTACTGAAATTTAAATATATATTTAGTTAAACACACATTCAAATATTTACATAATCTTTTATGTAATTTAATTTATTTTATAAACAGACCAAGTCTCACTGTCTCAACACATGGATTCGAGAAAAAGTTGAGAAACTTTTTTAAAGTAAATTTTACTCGTAATAATTTTTTTCAGTGTACATGTAGAAAGTGTAAATATAAACAATGAATAACCAATAATGCTTGTGTTAAGGATTATAAACATTTATTGAACATTACTAAACACTTATACAGCTAAAAAAGCGTCAGGCCGGTCCGGTCTGAGTGTCACAATGTGAAGATCAGCCTCAGATCACGGAGCGAGGGTCGGTCCGAGCACGGACCCCTCCCGCCGCGGCGCCGCCGGTACAGCAGGGCCTGTCGCTGGATGATTGATTGATGATATGATTGGAGATGAGCTCTATCTAGTCTGGGAACGGGTGAACAGCTCGTGGCTATAGAGCAGCGCTGAGAATCGCTGTGTAATTACAGAACGACTCACACTCGTCACTCATTCCACTCAGAAGTTCATGTCAGGAGATGCTGAAGATTAAAGATTGAAGATTGAAAAAAAACTTGAAAACAATGACCGGTAACAGATAACAAAAGATACTGATCAAAAAGAAGAGCCTCCAGATCCTTGATTTTTCCTTTAAATGAAATGTAAAATGTACTGATGATCAGTGATGGTTTGGAGAGACATGTCTGTCATCTGCTGGTGTTGATCCACTGTGTTCTATAATCAAGTCTCAGCTTCCCTCTGCTGAAAGCTATTTTTTGGCGATACAGATTTCATTTTCCAGCAGGATTTGGCACACTGCCCACACTGCTTACCAAAAGTACCAATTGGTCTTATATAATATTCTAATTTTCTGAGACACTGATTTTTCCACTCAAGTTCATCCCAGGAGGTGTTGAAGACTAAAGACTAAAGATTGAAGATTGGGACAGAGCCAAGAAAACGAGTTTAAAACAATGACCCGTAACAGATAACAAAAGATACTGATCAAAACGAAGAGCATCAGTGGTTCAAACTTGATTTTGAACACTGATTGTGAGCATCGCTCAATGTCCAAAAATATGTTACCCCTTGAAGGAATCAACCTACAAGGAATCAACCTGGTGGGTAGTTTCAACAAAACCAAGCTATGGTTTTAAGTTTTAATGCTTGTGATTCCATGCATTTTATAGTGTTGGTAGCACAGGAAACATGTTCTTGAGGGGTCAAATTGTAGGGCTCCAGGAATTTGGATGGTCTTCTTTATGGTTGAGTGAATATCACCATAGCACGCCGTTTGCATCAATTGATAAAAGAAGGCATTCACCAGCAACATGAAGGACCTCTGAGATCTAAACCAAACGGTAACACTTTACTTGGATGGTCCATTTTATGGCCTTGTTGATGCTCAACTGACATTCAACTAACACTGAATTAAATGTTCATTAAATTTAACTTAACCCTATGTTGAATGTAAATGATTCAAAATAGAACCTAACCCTACACCTAACCCTAACCTTAACCCTTAATCAACCATTAAATCTAACAATACACCTAACCCTAACCATAACCCTTAATCTACCCTAAAATCAAACCCTACACCTAACCCTAACCTTAACCCTTAATCAACCATAAAATCTAACACTACACCTAACCCTAACCTTAACCCTTAATCAACCATAAAATCAAACCCTACACCTAACCCTAACCTTAACCCTTAATCAACCCTAAAATCTAACCCTACACCTAACCCTAACCTTAACTCTTAATCATCCATAAAATCCAACCATACACCTAACCCTAACCTTAACCCTTAATCAACCATAAAATCAAACCCTACACCCAACCCTAACCTTAGCCCTTAATCAACCATAAAATCAAACCATACACCTAACCCTAACCTTAACCCTAAATAAACCCTAAAATCTAACCCTACACCTAACCCTAACCTTAACCCTTAATCAACCATTAAATCTAACAATACACCTAACCGTAACCATAACCCTTAATCAACCATAAAATCAAACCCTACAGCTAACCCTAACCTTAACCCTTAATCAACCCTAAAATCTAACCCTATACCTAACCCTAACCATAACTCTTAATCATCCATAAAATCTAACCCTACACCTAACCCTAACCTTAACTCTTAATCATCCATAAAATCCAACCATACACCTAACCCTAACCTTAACCCTTAATCAACCATAAAATCAAACCCTACACCCAACCCTAACCTTAGCCCTTAATCAACCATAAAATCAAACCCTACACCTAACCCTAACCTTAACCCTTAATCAACCATAAAATCAAACCCTACACCCAACCCTAACCTTAGCCCTTAATCAACCCTAAAATCTACCCCTACACCTAACCCTAAGCTTAACCCTTAATCAACCATAAAATCAAACCCCACACCTAACCCTAACCTTAACCCTTAATCAACCATAAAATCTAACCCTACACCTAACCCTAACCTTAACCATTAATCAACCCTAAAATCTAACCCTTGTCAGGATTAGACCCAGGCAGAGAGACGTGGAGGCGGACGTATGTGCAGGTAAGGTGAGTTTATTAAACAAAGAGAGAAGTAAACACGTAACAACAAAATAACTAAACAAACGAGGGAGGCTAGAGAACATAAAACTAAACAAACGCTGGAAAAATAAACTAGGAATAAACAAGAGAGAGAGACTAATGATAAATAAACAAATAAACAAGTAAATAAGAAACAAAGGAAAACAAGAAACAGAGGCGAGCTAAAACTAACAAACAAACAAGAGATACTAAAGATAAACAAACGGGGAGACTATAAAACTAGGCAGGATAAACTAAAACAGGGCAAGGGAATAAACTAGGGAAAACACAGGGAACTAGAAAATAACAAAATAAACAGGAAGATAAATATATACTACAAACAAATAGGGAGGCTGACAAAAACAAACGAGGAAAACAATAAGGAACTAAACTAGATAGATAATAACTAACAAACAAAGCAGGAGTAGATAAACAAAGAAATAAACTAGGAACTGAATAATTACAAAATTAAACAAGGCAGAGATGTATAAATATAGGGAACTAGAAACAAACAGAGATAAACACTATACAAGGACCTAGGGCAATGACTAAAGAAACACTGAGAGGCTAAGAAACACAGAGAGAGACAGAAACGCAGAGAGACAGACAACGGGGGACAGTGCAAAGACCGACAGAGGACAAGTAACAGAGGAAGTCTTTTTAACATAACAGGAAACACACTGGGAGTGGAAACACCTGGGGAAGGGGTGGAGCTACAAATGAGACATGAGGTAATGGAAAATCACAGGCAGAACACAGGGGCACGGGTAACATGGGACAACACAGGCACGAGGACAGACAGGAAACAGGGTCAGGCGTGACAGAAACCTCCCCCTAAACGCGCAGCTCCCGAGGCGCGTAAAAACAAACCCCGGGGGCTGGCGGCAGGGAGAGGCCGGGGAAAACAGGAGACCGAACGGGAGACTGGACAGGGAACTGGACAGGAGATGGAGACAGGACAGGGGACAGAGACTGGACGGGGAACTGGACAGGGAACGGAGACTGGACGGGGAACTGGACAGGTGACGGAGACTGGACGGGGAACTGGACAGGTGACGGAGACTGGACGGGGAACTGGACAGGTGACGGAGACTGGACGGGGAACTGGACAGGTGACGGAGACTGGACATGAGACAGAGACTGGACGGGACCGGACATGGGAACAGGGACAAGAACATTGACGGGGACGGAAACAAACACAGTAACAGGGACAGGAACAGAGAAACCACCGGGGACAGGAACTGGAACACTCACAGATACAGGGACCAGGACAGGGAGAGACAGGGGAACCAGAAACACAGGTGGGTGCCCAGGACTGGCAAAAGTCTGTGGGGACAGCCTGGGCACATAACTAGGGGCATAGTCAGGAGGCCTAGGAGCAGGCCTGGAAATACGGGGCCTGGGCCCAAACATAGTTCTGGGAGCTGCAGGTGCTTGAGCTGGAGCTGGAGCAGCTGGGACTGCTGGTGCTGGAGCTGGAGCAGCTGGGACTGCTGGTGCTGGAGCTGGAGCAGCTGGGACTGCTGGTGCTGGAGCTGGAGCAGCTGGGACTGCTGGTGCTGGAGCTGGAGCAGCTGGGACTGCTGGTGCTGGAGCTGGAGCAGCTGGGACTGCTGGTGCTGGAGCTGGAGCAGCTGGGACTGCTGGTGCTGGAGCTGGAGCAGCTGGGACTGCTGGTGCTTGAGCTGGAGCAGCTGGGACTGCTGGTGCTTGAGCTGGAGCAGCTGGGACTGCTGGTGCTTGAGCTGGAGCAGCTGGGACTGCTGGTGCTTGAGCTGGAGCAGCTGGGACTGCTGGTGCTTGGGAGAGCGGCTCGGCCGCCGCTGTAGTCTCGGAGAGCGGCGCTGCCGCCGCTGCAGTCTGTGAGCGCGGCGCGGCCGCCGCTGAAGTCTCGGGGAGCGGCGCGGCCGCCGCTGAAATCTCGGAGAGCGGCGCGGCCGCCGCTGAAATCTCGGGGAGCGGCGCGTGCAACACGGGGCGTGGCATCTCAGCCGCGTGTATCGCGGGACGCAGCGCTTCAGACGCGTGCTTCACGGGGCGTGGCATGAAGAGATCCGCTGCAGCACTGGAGCCCGAAGCTGCGGGTGAAGTAAAAACCCGGACTGGATTCCTACTCTCTCGTGCAGAGTCCGGCGTGAGGAGCGCGGGGAAAGTCTTTGACCGCGGCTGGCTCGCCGCGCAGGGGGTCTCGGAGCGCGATTCCACTGCCACCGGTTCGGCTGCCACCGCGAAAGACACAGAGCGCGGATCGGCAGCTACCGCGGGAGGAAGGAGCGGCTGGCGGGCTGGTGTAGGAGGGCAGTCCTCAAACTCCTCTTCACTGGATGCAGGTGTGAGGAGATCGGAGTAGTCCCAGGAATAGGACTCCTCACAGCCTGCATCCATGCCACCCCCGTCCTCGTCGGGGCGAGGATCGAGGCTGACCGCACACAGCCCTAGCGCCCCCCCAAGAAAATCCTCCCCGGAAACGGGCTCCTCCTCCGGCTGGCGGGACCCCTTAAAACGTCTACCCCGAGGCCTGCGGCGTCCTTGGGGCCTCGGGGATTCCAACGCCGGAGTCCCGAATGGAGCATGGCGGATCGCCATCCTGGAGCCAGTCCACGGGATCCCCTTGTGGGTCTCGGTGGGCGCCACTGAAGCTGGGCTGACGGGCTCCAACCCGAGGAAAGGCGCTGGGAGCGGTTCATCTCCTCGGATTTGCTCGGCGAGGAGGCGGAGAAACTCCAGGTCCGCCTTCCGAGCAGCGTGCCATTCTGCTACATCCATTTGGTCGGTCTTTTTGTCAGGAATTAGACCCAGGCAGAGAGACGTGGAGGCGGACGTATGTGCAGGTAAGGTGAGTTTATTAAACAAAGAGAGAAGTAAACACGTAACAACAAAATAACTAAACAAACGAGGGAGGCTAGAGAACATAAAACTAAACAAACGCTGGAAAAATAAACTAGGAATAAACAAGAGAGAGAGACTAATGATAAATAAACAAATAAACAAGTAAACAAGAAACAAAGGAAAACAAGAAACAGAGGCGAGCTAAAACTAACAAACAAACAAGAGATACTAAAGATAAACAAACGGGGAGACTATAAAACTAGGCAGGATAAACTAAAACAGGGCAAGGGAATAAACTAGGGAAAACACAGGGAACTAGAAAATAACAAAATAAACAGGAAGATAAATATATACTACAAACAAATAGGGAGGCTGACAAAAACAAACGAGGAAAACAATAAGGAACTAAACTAGATAGATAATAACTAACAAACAAAGCAGGAGTAGATAAACAAAGAAATAAACTAGGAACTGAATAATTACAAAATTAAACAAGGCAGAGATGTATAAATATAGGGAACTAGAAACAAACAGAGATAAACACTATACAAGGACCTAGGGCAATGACTAAAGAAACACTGAGAGGCTAAGAAACACAGAGAGAGACAGAAACGCAGAGAGACAGACAACGGGGGACAGTGCAAAGACCGACAGAGGACAAGTAACAGAGGAAGTCTTTTTAACATAACAGGAAACACACTGGGAGTGGAAACACCTGGGGAAGGGGTGGAGCTACAAATGAGACATGAGGTAATGGAAAATCACAGGCAGAACACAGGGGCACGGGTAACGTGGGACAACACAGGCACGAGGACAGACAGGAAACAGGGTCAGGCGTGACACCCTACACCTAACCCTAACCTTAACCCTTAATCAACCATAAAATCCAACCCTACACCCAACCTAACCTTAACCTTTAATCAACCCTAAAATCTAACACTACACCTAACCCTAACCTTAACCCTTAATCAACCATAAAATCTAACCCTACACCTAACCCTAACCTTAACCCTTAATCAACCATAAAATCAAACCCCACACCTAACCCTAACCTTAACCCTTAATCAACCATAAAATCTAACACTACACCTAACCCTAACCTTAACCCTAAATAAACCCTAAAATCTAACCCTACACCTAACCCTAACCTTAACCATTAATCAACCCTAAAATCTAACCCTACACCTAACCCTAACCTTAACCCTTAATCAACCATAAAATCCAACCCTACACCCAACCTAACCTTAACCTTTAATCAACCCTAAAATCTAACACTACACCTAACCCTAACCTTAACCCTTAATCAACCATAAAATCAAACCCCACACCTAACCCTAACCTTAACCCTTAATCAACCATAAAATCTAACTCTACACCTAACCCTAACCTTAACCCTAAATAAACCCTAAAATCTAACCCTACACCTAACCCTAACCTTAACCATTAATCAACCCTAAAATCTAACCCTACACCTAACCCTAACCTTAACCCTTAATCAACCATAAAATCCAACCCTACACCCAACCTAACCTTAACCTTTAATCAACCCTAAAATCTAACACTACACCTAACCCTTATCCTAACCTTAACCTAAACTTAAAATCTAACCCTAAACCCAATCCTAAAATATTAAAATAAGAGTTTGGATTAGAGTTGAATGTTGGGTTGTATTCAATAGAGAATCATTTACTTTCACCTTTTAGTTCATTTGCATTTAATAGACATGTAGCTGAATGTTAGTTGAAATTAGTTGAGCATCAAAGAGGCCATCAAATGGACCATCCAAGTAAAGTTTTACCAACCAAACACTAAGAGCAGGGTTTTTTAATTAGAATTCAGTTCGGTCCAGTAAGAGAACATTTCGTCAGGCCAAGGTCCGGACTGTCGCCAAAATTAACTTGTGTTATGATTCAGTATTATATCCTTTACTCTGAAGAAGCCTATAGTAGTTCTGTCAGTGATTTATATCAACTGAAAGACAAAACAAATTACACATACTAGTATATTTAAACAATATTTATTGTTTTAAATAGGCCTGTCACAATAATTACATTATCAACCTATCATAAAAAATAAATGGAAACACCCTCAATAATTTAACTTATCGAGTGATAATGTGAATATGTATGTTCATTTTGTTTCAAAATGATATATCTATTCTAATTAATTTTATTTATATCAGATTTGCACCTGCCTGTCATAAAAATAATTACATGAATGATAAATACAATATACAATATATGGAGAAATGTTTGCTGACCTTGGCCAGAATATCAGCTTTTTTTAAAAAACAGCAGTTTTATTTTATTTAATATTATTACTGTATCAGACTTTATTATGTTGTGGGTAAAACTGATGGGGGAGTTGCCTATGCTTTTTGTCCCCTGGGGGTTCCCTTAGTGTTGTGGTAGGGTTGTTTTGAGAGTAAAGAGAGCGCTCCTGCGAGAGAGGGAGTTTTTTCTTGTTGAGGAGTTCTGATCAGGTGGAGTATTTTGCACTCTTGTCTCGGTTGTTTCTCTTTAATTCCTCCAAGTAACACCGTCCGGATACATTACTGTTAATATGTTTTATAAAGGTAGTATTTTAATGTTTTTTTCTGGTGCGCACCATCTGAATTAGCATTTCTTGCTTTATTCTCCCACTTCTCACCGCCTGCTTCACCTGTGTGGCTCCGCGCTCTCGTATCTGCACAGATCTGATTTGCAGAGGAGAGCGTTTGGTGCTCTTAAAGCACACGTCATTGGTCTGTAAGTTTACTGCGCTGTAAAAAACTTTGTCGCTTTAAAAAAACAAGGTCAAAATTAAATCCTTCTCAGTAGTTTATCGGTTTGCGTCCGGATTGGACAACGTCTGAGTCTGGGTCCACCTATTAGTGACCTCTGTCATAGAGTGACCTAACAGCCACAATTGTAGACATTCAGTGAACTGTGATGCGCTCCATGAGTCATTTTGCAAGTGCCAGCACCATTGGCAGACGGCTCCACAACTACATTAAGGATTTAGTGCTTGAAAGTTTGTGAACCCTTTAGAATTTTCTATATTTCTACATAAATACAAGCCTAAAACGTCATCTGCCACATACAAGTAATAAAAAAAGATGCGGAGAACCCAGTTAAAGAATAGAGACAAAAATATTTTGTGTATACTTTCTCATTTATTTATTGCGGAAAAGGATCCAATATTACATATTTGTGATTGCAGCACCAATTGATCTTATATAATATTCCAATTTTCATTGGCTGTAAGAGATAATCACCAACAATAAAGGAAAAAAAAAAAACGTTTAAAGTAGATCACTCTGTGTGTAATACATCTATATAATATATGATATGATATTATATTTATATAAATATGCAATACATATAATATATCTGGTGGTAAGGCAATAAGGCTGTGTGAGTCAGAGGCAGGAGGCAGGTGTTGAGGATGAATAAAGTGGCTTTTGTGAGGAGCTTTTATGAGTATTTGCTCGAGACACAGCGAAAACAAGTCAAATCCCATTTTTTGGGTCTGCAGAGGCTCGTCCTCAGAGCCTCTCTATAACAGACAGCTGCCTCTCCGGCAGATTGCCTCTGCTTTGGAGATGAAATCCATTTTAGAGGGAATCAGGAGGGAAACAGAGGAATGAAGGAGAATATGTTGTTTTATTTCTATCTGAATGGTGTTCTGTAAACTCAGCCTGATCTAAAGGGGGGATGTTGAGCGGTGATTTCCTGTAGGATAATATATTTGGGGGGATTTTGGAGGATTGGCCGTTCTAGTGGCCACCCCAGACGTTACGGGTCAGTTGTCAGTTTATATTTGCTGATAGAACACAGACAACACTTTGTCCACATAAATACAAACGTCGAGACTGAACACAGAAAATCTGTGTTTGTATCTTTAGGTTGAACTGATGTGAGAACTGCTGAGAAAACATGATCAACAGAGTGTAAAAATGAGTTTAATCCAAGTTCCGGCAATCGATCAAATTATTTGGAAAGTATTTATTTGCTAAGTGGTTGCTAAGGTGTTGATAAGTGGTTGCCAAGGTGTTGCTATGGTATCCCTGGTGGCTGCTGTGGTGTTTTTAGGTGTTTGTTAAGGTGTTGCTATGGTATCTGTGGTGGTTGCTATGGTGTTGATAGGTGGTTGCTAAGGTGTTACTAGGAAGTTGTTAAGTTGTTGCTAAGTGGTTGCTAGGTGGTTGGTAAGGTGTTGATAGGTGGTTGCCAAGGTGTTGCTATGGTATCCGTGGAGGTTGTTATGGTTTTACTAGGTGATTGTTAAGGTGTTGCTATTGTATCTGTGGTGGTTGCTATGGTGTTGCTAGGTAGTTGCTAAGGTGTTACTAGGTGGTTGCTAAGGTGTTGCTATGCTATCCGTGGTGATTGCCATGATGTTGCTAGGTAGTTGCTAAGGTGTTACTAAGTGGTTGCTATGGTGTTACTAGGTGGTTGTTAAAGTGTTGATATTGTATCCGTGGTGATTGCCATGGTGATGCTAAGTGGTTGCTAGGTTCTTGGTATGTGGTTGCTAGGTGGTTGCTAAGGTGTTGATAGGTGGTTGCCAAGGTGTTGCTATGGTATCCGTGGTGGTTGTTATGGTTTTACTAGGTGATTGTTAAGGTGTTGCTATGGTATCCGTGGTGGTTGCTATGGTGTTGCTAGGTAGTTGCTAAGGTGTTACTAGGTAGTTGCTAAGGTGTTGCTATGCTATCCGTGGTGATTGCCATGGTGTTGCTAAGTGGTTGCTAGGTTGTTGCTAAGCGGTTGCTATGGTGTTGCTAAGTGGTTGCTATGGTGTTGCTAAGTGGTTGAGAAGGTGTTGCTATGGTATATGTGGTGGTTGCTATGGTGTTGCTAAGGTGTTGCTATGGTATCCGTGGGGATTGCCATGTTGTTGCTAAGTGGTTGCTAGGTGGTTCCTAAGGTGTTGCTAGGTGGTTGCTATAGTGTTGCTATGGTGTCCATGGTGGTTGCTATGGTGTTTCCTCTGCTAAGAAGCATTGGACACGTCCAGGTAGCTGCACCGTTAAAATAGCAAACCGCCAAAGACAAAGCTCACCTGACTCTTAAAGAGAGTGAAGAGCAAGGGATTGGTTTATTTCATGTTACGCCCAAAATTAACTTTAATTAATTAAGAGAATTAGTACATGACTTTTGAGTGTTTTGAGGCGAGCAAGATGTACTTTTCCCGTCGTTACGATAGCAAAGACACACTGATACACCCTAGATCAAGCTGCATGGTGCAGGCGTGAAGATTCACCTATAGGTCAATTGCTTATTACTTGCCATGTCTCTCTGATGCACTCAAAGACTGAAAAAAGAAGACATTTTACAGTGTAAAAATTTAATGAAAAGAGGTCTGTCCAAACTATTGACTGGAACTGTATTTTATTAACCTGTGAATTTAAAAGGTACCAGAATGTGCTTTAAGTTATTGTGTAATATTTAATATTATATTGCTGTTTCGTGGAGATAAACATCACTGTCTTTGGTGTTGAACAATCATATGAAAAAAAAAATATATATATAAATATTGCAGTTTAGTATTTATTTTAGTATTGACCCATTTCCTGTTTTATATCTTCATCCGTTTAGTTCTCGTAGTGCTGGTCGTGTTTTTAATAGCAGCAGTAGATCTGTCTGTGCATTACTGTGTGTCAAAGGTCAAACTCTGTTAAAACACATTAGCAGTATTAAACTCATTCGTTTTTGTCGGTGTGTGCTGCAAAATATAAAATCCAAACAAGTAAAATGATCTCATTTCAAGGCAATAAATCTTATTTTTTTCTCAGATAAGAATTTGGGTCTTACTAAGCATTTTAAGTTCTTATTTTAGGAACACTGATCTTAATCAGTCTCACTTAGTATTTACATTATTTTAAGTAATTTGAATCAAAATAAGCCCAAAACTATCGGTCAGGTTCTGATCCTTATGTTGAAATATAAGATATGAAATCTGTGATTTTTGCTTAGTAGCATAAATTTTGCGATTGCTTATTGTAAGAATCCTTAATACAATAAATTAGATGATCTCATTGGTAGAGGTTTTTTTCTTGATATACTTAAATATGTAAAAAAAATATAATAATAAAATTATATATATATATATATATATATATATATATATATATATATATATATATATATATATATATATATCCTTAACTAAAATAGCACTGCTGATGTAAATCTCTTATTAGAATAACACTGTTGAGGTGAATGTCTTATTAGAACAGCACTGCTGAGGCAAATTTCTGATTAGAATGGCATGACTGACTCTATGACAAAACTAAAATCTATGAATAAAATTGCATTGCTGATGTAAATGAATTGATTGTGCTTTGAAGTTTTCTAATAGCTTTTTCTTTGAAAAGCCATGCAAAAATGCATGCATGCAAAGTTAATGAAAACCTGTGAAAAAATCACTTTTTGGTTAAAATGTTAATTTCAGTGCGTCTCTAGTAGCTTTCCTGTTTACAGGAGTGGCACGGTTTCCTGAGGTAAACGTGCTTCCAGGGAAAAGTCCTGGAAGCTGCAGGAGGAAATGATTAGTAGCCGTAATGATATCTAATCTCATTGTGCTCCTGCTCACAATAGACGATCCTGGTGATAAAACACGAGACGAGTGCAGAACACAGTCCCTGGAGGAACCGTGCAAGATCTGAATCACTCCTCAGAGACCCGGCGAAGAGTACCACATACATCTGCTGCTCTGAGCAACACCGCACACCGTCCACCAGCGGCACTATATACTGCAATATACACGCAATATACTCTACATACACTGCAGAACAACGCCAGTACTATACACTGCAATATACTACACTTAATATACTCTACATACACTGCAGAACAACGCCAGTACTATACACGCAATATACTCTACATACACTGCAGAACAACGCCAGTACTATACACTGCAATATACTACACTTAATATACTCTACATACACTGCAGAACAACGCCAGTACTATACACTGCAATATACTACACTTAATATACTCTACATACACTGCAGAACAACGCCAGTACTATACACTGCAATATACTACACTTAATATACTCTACATACACTGCAGAACAACGCCAGTACTATACACGCAATATACTCTACATACACTGCAGAACAACGCCAGTACTATACACTGCAATATACTACACTTAATATACTCTACATACACTGCAGAACAACGCCAGTACTATACACTGCAATATACTACACTTAATATACTCTACATACACTGCAGAACAACGCCAGTACTATACACTGCAATATACTCTACATACACTGCAGAACAACGCCAGCACTGAACACTGCAATATACTACACTTAATATACTCTACATACACTGCAGAACAACGCCAGTACTATACACTGCAATATACTCTACATACACTGCAGAACAACGCCAGCACTGAACACTGCAATATACTACACTTAATATACTCTACATACACTGCAGAACCACGCCAGCACTATACACTGCAATATACTACACTTAATATACTCTACATACACTGCAGAACAACGCCAGCACTGAACACTGCAATATACTACACTTAATATACTCTACATACACTGCAGAACCACGCCAGCATTATACACTGCAATATACTACACTTAATATACTCTACATACACTGCAGAACAACGCCAGCACTGAACACTGCAATATACTACACTTAATATACTCTACATACACTGCAGAACCATGCCAGCACTATACACTGCAATATACTCTACATACACTGCATAACCACGCCAGCACTATACACTGCAATATATACTTAATATACTCTACATACACTGCACATACACTTAATATACTATACATATACTGCAGAACCACGCCTGGGCCAGAACTTACCTCGAACCTCATATCAGCGTCAGCCTCACTCTGCAGATACTGTCTAAAGTCCTGCAGTTAAGTTTTATGGTCAGGGCCATAAGTGTTTGGACAATAGATGGCTTAACTTCTACCAAAATATTGAAAAATCTAAAAGTTAAAATATATAACTGCAAAAAAAGTAATACTACCCTATACTTCCTATACTACCCTATAATACACCTGTACCCCTACATTACAGTATACTAGCCTGTACAATCCTATACTGTCATGTCATATATACTGTATACTACCCTATACCACTCTATACTACCCTACACAACCTAGATTACCTTATACTCATTACTACTACCCTATAATTCTGTTAACTACAATATTCTACCCATACTAACTATTCTATTTATACAAACTATACTCCCTATACTCCCCTATATTACACTCTACTCCCCTATACTCTGGACTGTGTGCTACTGTAAGAGGTGTTTAGAAGCTTGTGGTTTGTAGTGATGGTCAGAGCTGAGCTGAAACTCTTCATATCTCTCTGAGGGACGAGGGATTCACTCAGATAATTATCTGTATTGTGCTGCACTGTGTCACTGATGGGCCACAGCAATAAACTCCAATAAACTCCAGTAAAGCTCTTTTACCCTCCAGTTCTTCTGCTTCTCTGCTGACTGTAGTAAACGCTGCACATACTGTAGCTGAACGAAGATACTCTGAGTCACGGTTCAGTTTTAAAGCAGCACTGCGGTCGTCATCCAGCCAAATTAAACCTATAACTTATTGTGACTGTTACAACAAATAAAAAAACGTTGGACGGTAAAACATTTACCAGTTTGTATTGTTGCCATATCTTCTCAAATCACTTAAAAGACATTCCAGCACTGGAGATACTAAAGACCAGTATTAGTGAATATAATATAGTAACTCTGTATTGTAGTAGAGAAGTGGGCGGAGCGTCTGGAAGGACATGGTGAACATAATAAGGCTTGTGTTGTGTACAGTAGTAAAGGTGTAAGTGGTATTAGTGAATATAGTAACTCTGTATTGTAGAGTTTGTTGGTGATAAAGGTATAGAGTATAGTTGTGAGTACTGTATGTACTGCAGCTGGAGCTTATATAAAGACATATATAAATAAACTGTATGAAACTCTTTTAATGTAAAGTAGACAAGGTCGGTGTTTCTGCTATTATCAGATTGATGGATAAATCTGAGAGCAGCACCGGGATTCATGCAGGTGGAGAAACCAGGGAAAACCTTTTCACCACTGACCTCTAATGAAAAAGCTTTATTCTCGTGCACCGAGTGGGAGAACCGCACTGATGGTGACTCAGACTGAGCTGGATTGGATGGTGGAGGCTGATGGAAGATGGAAAGAAAGTGAATGAGCTTCAGTCTGATCTAATAATGGTGGAGGTGGGTGGTAACCTGCTCAGTTTATCCTGTTATTTTCAGAATCTGAACCTTTGATCTGTAGTTTTTTTTCTTTATAGAATACGTCTATACTGTCATATATACTGTGTCTTGTGCGCCAATGGACTGCTGGAATTCAGGCTTTCAGTTAACAGCTGTGCTGAACTCATCAAGAGTTAATTACTTGAATTTCTTGTCTCTTAATGTTAAAGTTTGAGAGCATCAGCTAAAGTAAAGTAGTGAAGAGGTAGAGTTACAGGTATACAGTGAATAGTGAATATTTGAGTAATGTTCGAATCCAGATTATGAGGAGAAGTAATTGACTAAATACCGGATTATAAGGTGCATTACGTTTAAAGTCAAGCGAGTGCTGAATTTTAATCTACACAGATTTGTCTCCTGAAAACTGAAATATATTATAATACTCTACTACCCTATACTGTCCTATACTAGCCTCTAACAACCATACATGCTATTTATACTAACTATACTCCCAGTACCACCTCGTACTACTCTATAATACCTTATAATACCCTACTACCCTTTACTACTACATATTTAGTTATACTACAATATATACCCTATACTGTCCTATATAAGCCTGTACCAACTATACAGACCTATAGGTGCCATGCTATTTATACTAACTATACTCCCCTATATTACACTATACTCCCCTGTTCTACCCTATACTGTATACTGTGCTATACTATACACACACTAAAGCCTATATACTACCCAATACAACTCTATACAACTCTACTTTATACTTCTTATACTATTATATACTCTCTGCATTCCTTATACTACCCTGTATACCAGACATTACCACACACTACTCTATAATACCTTATAATACCCTACTTCCCTGTATTGCTACATATTTAGTTATACTACAATATACACCCTATACTGTCCTATACTAGCCTGTACCAATTATAGTGCCCTATACCTTCCATATAATGGGCATAATACTGTATTTTTCCCAATATAAGGTGCACCAGATTATAAACTGAATTATTTTTAAGTGAAACAAGTGCTGAATGTTAATCTACATAGATTTCTCTCTGGAAAACTGTTTATGTGGGTGAGTAAAAGCATTAGTTTATTTCTGGTAAGCTTAGATTTTCAGATTTTTACTAGTGCCGCCTGACAGCGCTACACTGAGGAACCCTCAGTTCCAGGAATCCAGAGCGATATTAGCCTATGATTCATCCCACGTAGCTTCTTAAAATGGAAGGCTACAGTCCAATAATGCTAACTTCTGAATGGCGAAAGAGCTAAGGTTAGCGCCTAATGCTAATGCTGCTCCAGCAGTGCTAGCAGAAGCTTAGCACCAGGCTACAGTCCGAAATACTCACCTCTGAATGGCAAAAGCGCTAGCTACTGCTTAGCTTGGTTAGCGGCTAATGCTAATGCTGCTCCAGCAGAGCTAGCCGAGTTTGGCAGCAAGCTACAGTCTGATATACTCACCTCTGAAGGGCGAAAGAGCTAACTAGTGCCTAGCAGCACGGTTAGCAGCTAATGCTAATACTGCTCCAGCCTTGGTGCTGGAGAAACTTCACTGAAACTCCTGAATAGCTCTGTACTTCAGAGTGGTAGAGTTCAAGACGATTATACAGCACGATTATAAGATGATCTGATGTTTTTTGGAAAAAATAAAGCATTTTAAGTGCACCTTATAGTGTGAAAAATATGGTAAATAACAAAAAATTGACAGTCAATCCAAAAAAAAGAAATTCAAGAACTTATTAAGAAAGTATTCTCAAGCACAGTCAAGGCAAACACAGTTAAAAACGCTATGATGGTGAAACTGGCACTCATCAGGACCACCCTTAAGAAAGGAAGAGCAAGAGTTTTCTCTGTTGCACAGCATAAGTTTATCAGAGTTATCAGTCTCATCCTGTGAAGAAGTTTTATCCTGTCTTTTTTTTCCTGAACGCGGTTCTGCTCTCAGAGGCAGAGCAGCAGTACGCAGGGTCTACAGGACGCCGCAGGGCTTCTGGTTTTACTCCCAGTTGGACACTGGGGATGGCCACGTCCCTCGAGGGCTTCCAGTGTCCTTTCTCTGACTGCTACCCACAATGCCCTTCAGCGAGACACAACCAGCTCCGCCAGAGAGGCTTTATAACAGTCCTCCTGTCCCCTGTCCCACCGGCGGGACCACCGCTATCCCCTGCTGTGGATAAATAAAAGTAGAAGCTCCGTCCACGTGGAGCTCGTCTGCATATATTACTCAACTTACATCTTATTTATCACCCGCAAGAATAGAACTGTAGTGAAGTTTTACCTGAATTAGTTCAGACTTACAGAGTCCTATTTTAGGGATCTATAGGCGAGCCGTTAACTGTGCACCGTGCAGCTTGATTGAGGGCGTGTCAGTGTGTCTTTGCTATCATAACGACGGGAAAAGTACACCTTTATTATAATCAATGTAATCAATTGTGACCAATATAGACCAGCGTGTAACTTGCTCTTTATTCCCTTTAATAAGAGCCAGGTGTGCTCTGACTTAACGTCTGACTGTTGACTGTTGTCAGGGTTCAAATCAGTCAGTGGAGCACCTGGGATTTCTGTTGCCAAGATAGAAATACTCCAGAAATGTACCTGAACTGCTGCTATTTAAACAATGCAGGTAAAAGACGTGAAAATAGACTGTTGGCAGGGTATAGCATAGCAATTAAGAATTATGTATCCAACGAAACTAAGTATACCCCACAAATTTCTGCATATATTTTTTATTATATCTTTCCATGGGACACTATTTGAAACACGATCAAGTCACTGTTCATCTTGTATAGATTTACTGTCTTTTGAAAATAACGCAACACAAAGTAAGTCAGAAATGTCCAAATATGTGCAACACAAGTGAATACAGCTCACAGTGAACATATCCAAATTGTGGGACCACCATTCCACCATTATTACCATTCATGTTGATATTATGTAGCTGGCGGATGTAAGACATCTTAACCTCCCCCACAAGGGACAAACTGTTTGCAGGCTTTCTTGTGCATCAGCTTTAGAAGAGGCTCCCTTCTAGAACAGTGGCATGCAGACAGAGTTGATGCAGTGTGTGGTGAATGGTCTGAACTCTCAATTATTCAACCTCTGCAGCAACACTGGCAGTGCTCATGCATCTACGTATTGTTTAAAGCCAACCTCTGTATCAATGGCGGATGCTGGTCTTTCAAGGAGGGGAAGCTCAATTTCGGCCTACATCTTAACATATGTCATTTTATTTATACAAAAATTCTACTCTCCCTGAGATGTTTTTTTGTAAACAAAAGGCAATATTTTCAAGTTTTCACTACACAACAAAAAGGTACCCATTCTTTACATTGAACAATTACATAAAAAATGTGCTATAACGTGAATAAACATAAAATGATCGTTAAAAAAAAAACATTACGTAAAATCTTTAAAGTTGGTAAAGGAAAAAAATGCAGGTAAATTTATTTCCTTTTTGGACAGTTTTAATTTCCTAGAATAATCCCTTTAATATTTTTTATTATTTTAATTAACGATATTTTTTTTAACGATAACACAATACTGGTCTCTGTTCATTTATGTCCTGAGATGGTTTCATCAAGAAGAATGGCCATCAGTACATTTTATTTGTTACAGCACTTCCAGTCAGTCAGCTCACTTTATCATACCAGAACAGCTGAAAATACCTGTTACTTTTCCCACCTTTTACACCAAATTAATCTGAGCAGTTGATCTGCCCTGCTGTTTAACTAAGTTTTTCTTATTAGGAAGACTATCAAATGGCTTCTTCAAAATCCGGTCCACAACATTAAAACTGTCTGATATTATGTGAAGCTTGCACTGGCGCGAGGCTAGTATGAAGTGTGTCCGTCTGTGAGTGCTCTGTGACGGTGGAGGGGCTCACAGCACCCGCTGGACAGAAACTGCGATAGAAAAGAGTGATAGAAGTCAGAAAGAGTGATAGACGTCAGAAAGAGTAATAGACGTCAGTCTCCAAACACAAGCAGCTACAGAAAAGCACCAGAAATAGAAGCTGGATTTGTCGGTAGTCGTTTTTAATAAAGAAAATGCCACTAAGAGGATGAGGAAAGTCTCCGGTTCAACTCAGAACAGAATGAAAATGCTCCCAGCGCGCACGTTTATAACCAAAGATCACTGATTCGCTCATTTCGCTGTCAATCAAAAAGGAACTCCGCCTCAGACAGATCATCCAATCATCATGCAGAAGCTGAGCGTCCGGGCCAGCCGAGGCCAGCCCACTGCCCCATAGACCCACAGAGACGCTGAGCGTCCGATGGGCGGGACAAAGCCCAGTATTTATCCAATGACTCGTCTCGTTTCGCCGCACGCTTTGCTCCGCTATTGAAGTCTGTTAAAGCAGCGCTGTGAAGCTGCGAGAATGAGTGAGAGGAAAGCCGCGGCGTTACCAGTGATAAGAAGCTGATTCTGAACTAAGTTCAGCGCGTTGTAGCGCATATTTAATCAGCGACATGTACACACAACAGTATATATTTAATCACTTATTTTTTTTACATTTTAGGGGAAGCTGAGCTTCCCTTGCAGTCTTAGAGCAATCGCCACTGCTCTGTATACATATGGATGCTGAACATGTGGACTTCTTTTTTGGTGGAAAGCCTGTTCTAAAAGGAACACCACTATCCAGGAAAATTGCAGTATGACCCTTGGCCATCATGCTGTATCTCAATCTTTTTTATTGCCTAGCCATCTTTGTGGATAGAGTTCTTTGCCATGAGGTGGCATGTTGGCTGTCCAGTAGGCAGTACATTATATTACATTACATTACATTTGGCATACGCTTTTGTCCAAAGCGACTTACAATAGTTGAGTACAATGTAAAATAAGTTTAAAGGTAAAACATCTTTGGATAGGGATAAAAGGAGGACAAAGGGGAATAATAGGATAGAGGAGTGAAGGAGAGGAAGAAGGAAATGAGGATAGAAGTAGTTAGTGTGTTAGAGGTGTTTAAGAGAGTAAGTGCTCTTTGAAGAGCTCTGTCTTCAGGAGTTTCTTAAAGATAGCGAGAGATTCTCCTGATCTGGTAGTGGAAGGTAGTTTGTTCCACCATTGGGGAACTCTGTATGAGAACAGTCTGGATTGCTTTGTGTGAGTTTTTGGCAAAGCGAGGCGACGTTCACTGGAGGAGCGCAGCGGCCGGGAGGTAACGTAAGCCTTCAGGAGCGAGTGCAGGTAGGAAGGAGCCTGTTCTGTCATCACCTTGTAGGCGATTGTAAGAGCTTTGAATTTGATGCGAGCATCAACTGGTAGCCAATGGAGCTCAATGAGCAGCGGGGTGACATGTGCCCGTTTTGGCTGGTTGAAGACCAGACGTGCTGCTGCGTTCTGGATCATTTGGAGTGGTTTTACTACGCAGGCCGGGAGGCCAGTTAGCAGGGCATTGCAGTAGTCGAGGTGTGAGATGACGACCGCTTGCACCAGGAGTTGGGTGGCCTGTTGCGTCAGGAACGGTCTAATTTTTTGGATGTTATAGAGCGCAAAGCGGCAGGACCGAGCAACCGAGGCCATATGGTGCGTGAAGGAGAGTTGGTCATCAACCAGAACACCCAGGTTCCTAGCAACCTTTGTCGGTGAGAGAGAGAGAGAGTCGATACTTATAGAGAAGTTGTGTTGAATAGAAGGTTTTGCTGGTATGACCAGAAGTTCAGTCTTTGAGAGATTTAATTGAAGGTGATGCTTCTTCATCCATGAGGATATGTCAGAGAGACACTGCGATATCCGTGCGGAGATTGAGTGATCTTCAGGTGAGAACGACAGGTATAGCTGGGTGTCATCAGCAAAGCAATGGTAGGAAAATCCGTGTGAGCGGATAACCTGACCAAGAGAGGTGGTGTATATGGAGAAGAGAAGGGGTCCCAGTACCGAACCTTGGGGAACCCCAGTGGATAAGGAGCAGGCTGAGGACAGCTGTCCTTGCCACGACACCTTGAACGAGCGCCCAGTGAGGTACGATCTGAACCATGACAGCACATTGTCTGCGATCCCCATGTTTGAGAGTATAGTTAGGAGGAAGTCATGGTTGACTGTGTCAAATGCGGCCGAGAGGTCCAGCAGAATGAGCACTGAGGACTGACCTGCAGCTCTGGCAGTATAAAAGAATTGAACCCAAAACACAAAAAAAAATTAACAGCCCTGCTGTAAGTATACAGTAAATACCATATGGTTATATGGTTAAAAATACACATGAAAAATAATACTAACATTACTTATGAAGCCTGAATGCAGCTAAATGAAGGTCACTGCCTCATCTCACGCTGAGTAAAACACTACAGCCATGCTAACGCCTTTATTCATCTCTATACACACATGCTAACAGCGCTAATCTCTCACGCGGAGCTTTCTCGCCACGCTCTGCTCTCACAAAGGACTCAAAAAAAAGAAAAACATCATGCTGATGTCGGTACAATAGCTCAAACAGCGGCTAACGCTGCACTGTAACCTTGAGTCAACCTGTTAGCGTAGCGCTAGCTCAGAAAAGGCATTATTATGGGCAGAAAATGTTCTATATACTGGATCAAATCTCAAGATCTCAATCCTAAAATCAGAGTAAACATTTTTTTTGTCTAGTAGAACATTTTCTAAATGTTACAGGTAAAGTTAACAGAACGCTAAATCTGTAAAGTTTTCTGGATATTCTAAATTAGCGCTTTTAAAGGTTCTGCTAACATTGCTGCAACCAGGGGTGGATCTAGAAAAATATTTATGGGGTGGCAAAAGAGGGGCAGGAATTTTTGAGGGGTAGCAACATATGCCAAGGGTCTGTGTATGTGTGTAGCCCGAGTGCTAGTTTTAGCCTGTTAGCTTGTTAGCTCGCTAGCCTGTAGCTATTTTGGCGTGGTTGTGGCCGATTGCAACCATTGCAAATTTCAGCAAAAAAGCGATGACTGTAAACATCTTTCTCATCGATTCTTTTAAATGTGTCCATGTGCCAGACAGAAAATGGTAACACTTTATTTTAAGGAACACAAATTAGGCGCTTATTAATGTCTTATTATTTGCTTAATAAAGCCTTAATTAGACATTTGTAAATGGTTTATTTACTACTTATTATTAGACTTTATTCTGTGTTATAAGTGTTATTGGTGCTTAATTAGGGGTCTGTTTTGTGGAAATGATTAATAATGGCTGTATTAGTTCTTATAATGCATTATAGTTAGCACCCTGTTTTCAGCAGATTAGATTATTAAGCATTAACTATTAGCTAATTCTACATGTTATTAGTGTTATTATAATTGGCAGCAGTTTGATCTATGTGAGTTTGGTAAGGTTATGGCTGTGCTGGAGTTTATTGAGTTAATAAGGGGTTAATAAGTCACTAATAGACCAAGAAGTGAACCATATTCTGAAGTGAGGTTCTGTTCATCACTTATTAGACACTAAAAAGAACTGAATAAATATGTAATCAATCATAGACCCCTAATTAAACACCACTACCATTTACACAGAATAAAGCCTAATAAGTAGTGAATAAATATTTTAGAAATGTCTAATTAAGGCTTTATTAAGTAAATATACCAACACCGGGCTTTTATTTTAATTTATTTCATTATAATTTACTGCAGTTACTGCAGGAAATTCGCTCTCGTAAATAATGTCAAATTGGCCATAATAATATTTCCTTTGATTCTGGGGTGGCAAGGCTTTGGTTTAGGGGGGCAGCTGCCACCCAATGCCACCCCGGTAGATTCGCTTATGGCTGCAACGTTACCTGTATCAGTGTTTATATTTATAGATTTTACTTTTAACATTTATTTTACTTATTTTCTACTCCTTCTATTTTAAAAACAGCCTGGTTACTCCTATTTCATTTTATATAGCTTTTTTGAAATATATTTACATTCTACTGAAATACATTCATTTACAATGGGGTATATATGCAGCTAAAACAGGCAACAGCCTAGTGCATCCCAGATTATATTTTTAACCATTTTAACATTTTAACATTTTAGTCATTGTGGATTTTAGAAAAACGTGTTTTTCCCCTTACATTACTTTTACTTTTATACTTTAAGTAGTTTTGAAACCGGTACTTTTACAGTACTTTTAATTAAAGATTTAAAAAAGCTTGAGTATATATTTTTTTAACTAATTCAACAGAAGTATTTTATTAAAACCCTCGTATTTATACTCTATTCTACCTACAGAGTAATAAATGGAGATTCTGTTCACACCTTTGCTGCTGGAGTGAATTTCTAAAGACATGGTCAGAAAGGGTTAATTAATATAAGGTTATAATTATAAATAACTGGCAGGAGATCCCTCCCACCCACTACACAGCTTCTTCAGCCTGCTGCCATCAGGGAGGAGACTGCGGAGTCTCGGGGTGAGGACCAGCAGACTGCGAGACAGCCCCATCCATCAGGCTGTGAGGATGCTGAACTCTCTTCCTGCTCTACCCCCCATCCCAATCCTGATCCCACACCCTCCCACCAACACAGTACTGAAACTCTGCACTAGAACACACACAGTACTGTAACTTTTGTAAAAGGACCTGCACTACACACCCAATACCTGCACTACTGTTACGCTGCACTGTCATACACACTTTAATTCCCCAAGAACTGGGAACTTTAAGAACTTTACCAGCCTTAAGCTAGATACAACATTGCACTACTGTTATACGGGTTCTATTTATATTGTCACTTGATCTTAATCACCATTAATATTGCACTATTATCTTCTGTCTCACAAATGTCTATTGTGTTTTTGTTGTATTGTACATATAGTGTCTCCCACTCATTTAGATTATATTTTTATTTCTTTTTATTTCTATTTATATATCTATTTCACCCCCACCACTACTGCACCTTGTTTTTGTCTCATGTATGTCTATTTGTGTCCCTGCTGCTGTATTGTACACATAGTGTCTCCCATTCTCCTTTATTATATCTATTATCTGTACTTGCTGTAAAATTGGGAAGGAGAGTAACGTAATTTCAATTCTCTGTATGTCCTGTACATATGCAGCATTGACAATAAAACTACTTGACTTGACTTGACTACTTGAAATACATATATATTGCATTTAACTGTTCGTACCTCGTTTCTAAGAACTCTGAATCAGTTCAGAACTAACTGGACACTTCACACAAGCTGAAGCTCGTTCCTACAGTCCTTTCTTTTTTTCTCCAGACTAGAAATAGAACAGAAATATGATTAGCCCATACAGCAGCTAGCTCCTGTTAGCATGTCATGTGTCATAACAGAACATCCCTCACGGTAACCTCAATTAGCGTTAGCATAGCTGTGGCGCCAATACAACCGCCGGGCTATTTTCTGCAGCCTGGCCAGTTCAGGAGAACATATTTTTCCACAGCATTTCTGCTGATCAGAGTAAAGGTTGGATGTTTCTGTCACAACAGTGAAAATCCTGCATGCTAACCCAAATTAGCATTAGCATAGCTGTCACTCCCGCCACACAGCACTGCTTTGTTTTGTAAACTCCAGTTCAAGGCCAGCTGCTGCAGGTAACTGGTTCATAAGATGGTCTAAGCCGGTTATAGATTGGAAAGATGCTCATCTAGGGGAAAATATACCTTAAAGGGGACATATTAAACCATTTAAGACATTTTTATTAAGTTTATTTCACACAAAATGCCTCTCAGATAAAGATAAAGATTGTACCAGCTCTATTCTTACCAGTTTACAACTTTCAGAATGAGCCATGTAAGGGTTTAAATGCTTCAACACTTTTGTGCAGGTAAGCTGTTGTTACAGATCCCTCCCTCAGACGAAGTCTGCTGGCTAATCCTGCTGTGATCTGAAATGGCATTTCTTCAACACATCTACTGGGTCTGGCTTTGTAACCTTAATTGCATTTTGCTATATTGATCAAACATTTTATTGTTTATCCAAAATATACTACAAACTGCAATGGGGCTAGATATAAAATATAATATAATATAATAAAATATTTGTAATGACTTTAAACATACAGCTCTGTAAAAAATGAAGAGAGCACTTCAGTTTCTGAATCAGTTTCTCTGAATTTGCTATTTATAGGTTTATGTTCGAGTAAAATAAAAATATTGTAATTTAGAGCATTTATTTGCAGAAAATGAGAACTGGCTGAAATACCAGACCTAAACTAATGGAAAGAAAACTAGTTCATATTCATAAAGTAGTTTTAAGAGTTCAGAAATCAATATTTGGTGGAATAACCCTGGTTGGCTTTTAATCAGTTTTTCATGCATCTTGGCATCATGTTTTCCTCCACCAGTCTTACACACTGCTTTTGGATAACTTTATGCTGCTTTACTCCTGATGCAAAAATTCACGCAGTTGAGTTTGGTTTGATGGTTTGTGATCATCCATCTTCCTCTTGATTATATTCCAGAGGTTTCAATTTGGTAAAATCAAAGAAACTCGTAATTTTTAAGTGCTCTCTTTTTTTTTCCGGAGCTGTATATGCATGTATAAGTAGGCTATGTTAGCTAGGGATAAATGTTAAAAGACTAGTTTTTACTCCAAAAAAGTGAGTCGTTAAGTGAGAAAATCGATCAGCCAATGCTGTATGTAACTACTGTTGTTAGGGGGCGGGATCAAAGAAACCATGATTATATGATTATGTTGTAATTTATGCTGGGGATTGTATTGCATCAGTTTGTTTGAATATCCTAAATAAGAAAGTCGTCACTGGTGTACTAAGTTACAGACGTCAAACAGGTAGACCAACGGAAAGCAGTTGATGACAGAAACATTGTAATTCTTGTAAAAAAACTGACAAAATGATACTTTGACACAATGAAAAGTAGTCTGTGTGCAGCTTATATAACAGTGTACAATTATTCTTCCCTCAAAATAACTCAATATACAGCCATTAATGCCTAAACCACCCGCAACAAAAGTGAGTACACCCCTAAGAGACTACACCCCTAAATGTCCAAATTGAGCAATGCTTTTCATTTTCCCTCCAAAATGTCATGTGACTTGTTTGTGTTACTAGGTCTCAGGTGTGCACAAGAAAGCAGGTGCGTTCCAACAAGGCACCTCATGGCAAAGAACTCTCAGAGGATCTTAAAAGACGAATTGTTGCGCTAAATGAAGATGCCAAGGCTACAAGAAGATTGCCACCACCCTGAACCAGGTAGTGTCATGGCTTTAGCTTGCATGGCTTCTTTTGAGATGGATTCATTGATGTACAATCTTCATTAGGTACAACGGACTCAGACGTCTACAGAAACCTTTTTCTGGAGCGTTGCTGGAGCTCCGAGAAAATTAGCTATTTGTTCAGCCTGTGGTAATTTTCCAGCACTCTTAGCAGCTTAGGAAGAAATACCGCGTGGCCTATCTGAAGATCAGAGTCAACAACAGCCTCCCGTCAGCGTTTCATTTATAATTCGTTTTTGTTTGACAGTGCTGCCTCTCCAGATGCCAGGCAGTAATTGCCCGCTAGTCCGTGGATGATTTCCAAGAGCACTCAGTAAACTCTTAACCCTATTAACGGAGCAGCAAACAGCCGCAAACGCCGTTGTCCCAATTGCGAGGCTCTGGCAGGCGGTCGCTGGGGGGTCGGGGGGGTTTACCTCGGAATACGTTATTTCTGTAGATAGCGGTGGTGCATTTAAAAAACCCTCTTCACAGCCCTGTGCGAATCTGCACGTCTGCCGTTCCATTATCTACCCTACCCCGCCCCCGCTACCCCCCGCCGATTTCTGGCATTATAACTCTAATCGCGCTCCTTCGCCTGTTAGCGCCAATCGATTGCGTATTCCGCGCACAGTACAGTGCAGCTTAACGTAGCGGCAGCTTTAGCGCTAACCGCTTTAACAACGCCAGCTTTCCGCTGTCAGCACCTGTTGGGATATTGTGTCTTTGAACGGCGTGAAAAAGCCTCTTGGCGGGAGCACTTAATGCGTCTGACTTTTATGTTCGGTCGCTTTTAGAGTCAGACGCTTTCTTTTAATTATTCATCCCATTCATTTGATCTCGTTAATCAAGAGAAAGAGACTCTCTTTTTTCCACCGCCGCCGTTCTGTCTGTACTGTTTCCAACAACGTCAATCTCAAAAACAGCCTGATACCAACAGACTAGATACGACTTAAAGGGGCAAACTGGAAAAAAAAGAGTCCAGAATGGTTTACAGCCATCGGTTCTGTTCAAAAATACGACCATTAGTTCAGTTGACAAGCATAAAATCCATAGGCATAAAAGCCATCAAAGATTTTTTTGTTAATAGCTTAGTTTTAGTCTTGTTTTTTTAAGGTTTAATGTACTAGTGCATTTTTAAAAACTTTGAATATCATTGAAAAGTTACTCTATTTCAGTAATACAGAGAAAATTTTAAAATTAGAATGTTATATAAGACCAATTGCTACTTTTGGCACTATGGGCAGTGTGCCAAGTCCTGCTGGAAAATGAAATACGCATCTCCATAAAAGTGATGGTTTGGAGAGTCATGTCATCTGCTGGTGTTGGTCCACTGTGTTATATATCAAGTCCAAAAAATACTTTTTTTTGGTAAAATATTTTAATATATGAAACACAGTATGTTACAGAATAACAATTTAATGAAAACGCAAAATGTTACCAAAATATTGCTATATATTATTTTATATATTGCTCAACACATTTTAACCCTTTGTTAACTTCAGATTGAACTTAGGCTCTCTTGGTTTAGCTTTAGCTCTCCAGGTTTAGCTTTAGCTCTCCAGGTTTAGCTTTAGCTCTCCAGCTTTAGCTTCAGTTTTAACTTAAGCTCTCTTGGTTTGGCTTCAGCTCTTCTGGTTTAGCTTTACTTTTGGTTTCCAGGTTGCTCAGACCAAAAAACTGAGGGCAGAGCCATACTAGCACTGTGATGCAGCACATTTTCACTATTTTTTAACTATAATTTAAAATGTAGCTCTCCTGGTTTAACTTTAGCTCTCTTGGTTTGGCTTTAGCTTTATTGGTTTAGATTCAGCTTTAACTATAGCTCTCCAGATTTAGTTTTAACTCTACCTCTCCAGGAAATTGTGGAGCCATTATATCATTGTGATTGGTCAGGGATCTGCTGACATATTTCTGACCGACTTTTACGACTGACCATTCTTCCAAGAGAGAAGAGTGATACTGGTCAAATTGTGCAGATATTTGTGAGATTTAGTAAAGATATTTATAATATATATTTTTTGTACAGATATATGTTTCTACGGGGTTTAAAACATAATAAAATGCTGCCATGAAGGGAAAAGACCTTTGGGGTGATCCCTACTGTACTTCCTCCCTTCCTCCACTGTAGCTGCAGTGTTAGCTCAGCTGCTAAATGAGCTTTGATAGCGAGCGGTTAGCGGTGTTGTCAGTGTGGGCTACAGCAGCGCTCAGCTTTCAGCGTTTTTGAAAGCAGTGGGTGAAAATGTCAGACTGAGCTCGATTTTACTTATTGTTATTATTATTATTCCCCCAGGCGCTGCCGTCTGACCTTAACTACCTGTGTGGGCGATGGTGAGCTGAGAGAGGAGCTGTCAGGCCTGAGATTACACCTGAAAAATATTAAATATCACATTTAAACATGAAGAGAATGTGATGGAACCAATCTATGGTGATATAATATCCAGTATTTATAGATTAATAATATCAGAATCAGCCTGAGCTGCTAGTTTCAAACACTGCTGAGTATAATATGGGAATTACATCAAAAATTGTGTTCCAACACCCAGGTTGTTGAGTATAATATGGTGATCAGCCCAAGCCACTTGTTCAAACACCCCAGTTGCTGAGTATAATATGGGGATCAGCTCAAGCTGCTTGTTTCAATACCCAAGTTTCTGAGTATAATATGGGGCCAGTTGTTCAAAAAATGTAATCCGGATCTAAATTATCCAGATTTGGAAATCCCTTTTTTTGCTATCCAGGATCAGGAGATCTGTCTTACTTTTAAGCCGGTTTTTCAAAGCAATATTAGATTGGATCACTCTGATCCAGATACACAGTTTTCAGGATTACCTAATCCGGATTACCAACTATGTAAAAGAACAGGTAGAAGAACCAACATGGGGTCACTTTAAGTGTTTATTTTGAGACAAAACATAAACATCCACTTCCATTTATAATTTCTTTTATGACCCTTGATCTGAGCCACAACAAATAAAAAAAACATATACATTAACAAATACATTGTGGATATATTGAAAGCATCTTAAATAAAAAATGTCCAATAGTTAACAAGATATTCAGGGTTCTTCATATGAGAAAGAGAGACCTGCATGTTCAAGCCCTGTTTTTAGGAGGCGGATTTGAAGTCGCACCCTGGTTTGCTGCAGTTTGGTCAGCTTTATTTGTTCCTTTGCCAGGAGAATCTGTGCTTTTGCTCTTTGAGTTTCTCGTTTAAGAAGAGTTTCATAGTCATCTCCATTAGTGTTTCGCAAAGGATGCTTCAAGCCTCTTTTCTGAGCTTCTGTGAATGCTGGCTCTAACGGTGAGGATTCTGGTTGCTCAATAATAGGGTGGAGATCCAGAATAATTAATTGTACAAATGTATTTTTATTTGTATATATATATATATATATATATTTTTTTTTTTTTTTTTTTACTTTAAAACTTTAATTTTAAAGGTTTTATCCATTTACAAACTAGGATTGGATTACGTTATCTGATTTCAGAATGCTTCTTTCCCTTTTGAACAACCCGTTTTCCAGATTTTATCCAATCCGATAACCAAAATCTGATCAGATTACCTCTGAACAACTGGCCCATGGGGATTAGCCTGAACTGCATGTTCCAACACCCTGGTTGCTGATTATAATATAGGAATCAGCCTGAGCCACTTGTTCCAACACTCTGGGGACAGTTGTTCAAAGGTAATCTGATCGGATTGTGGTTATCGGATTGGATCAAATCTGGAAAACGGGTTGTTCAAAAGGGAAAGAAGCATTCTGAAATCGGATCAGATCACGTAATCCAATCCTAGTTTGTAAATGGATCAAACCTTCAGTTTCTGTTGTTCAAAACTTTTCAGTAGGATTTGGATAACTTTGATCCAAAAAAACAGGATTACCCTGATCCCAACAAGGGGTAGGATTTCAAGGGGGATTTCAGGAAGTAAATGTGGTAAAACTTTAAAATCAAAGTTTTAAAGTACAAAAAAATGCATTTGTACAATTTAGTGTATATACTTTTATTTCTATTTTGCACTTGACCTGTTTAACTGTTACAGTAATAAAGTAGACATAGGCTGCCAATTAAGCCTTTTTCTATAGTAACGTAAAAATAAAAACAATCTTGACCCCATTAAATAAACCCCACAAAAGATTTCAATAACAAACCAAAATAATATATTATTTTTTTCATCTACGTCACTGTCATTCATCACTGTATATTAATGTCAAAGAAACATTCATCAGATATGAAGCTGTCAAAAATAATTTCGAACAATTGCAAAGAACACCAGAGGTTGTTCTAGTTCTTCAACAGGCTAAGAGGTGCATCATGAACATCACAGAGAGGGACATTGCGTCTGGTAGCAATGTTGTGCAGGACAATACATGCAAGTGTTATGTTGCATGCTCCCTAATTTTGGCACCTGGTTACTGAGTATAATATAGTGATCAGCCTGAGCTGCTTGTTCCAATGCTTCCAAAAGATTCTACATTTTATTCTGAGATATTGTGAAAGTCTGATCATGTAAACTGATGCGTAATGTAAGCTTTTTTTCTGATATCTGAGCTCAGACAGGCTTTAATAGAGGCTGTTTACCAACACAAACAAACCACTTTTCTAATTCAGCCTGGATTCCTAAAAAACACTGGAGGCCATTAGCCAGCGTTTCTCGCTCAGTTCGGCTAAACGGCTAACCCTGCTATTAGCCTGCCTTTTCTTCTGCTGCTCAGACGAGCTCATCACTCTCTTTATGAGTCTGTGACCTCACTGAGGACCACAAAAGAAGCGTTTTTACAGCTCCTGTCCTCATTTTCAACCTACAGATGGAGCGCGAAAAATGCTGGAAAAGCTCCAAATGTGCATTAGCGCAAAGACGCTACAAATGTGACCGAGGGAAACGTTTTTGGGGGGGAATTTGGATCATTAAAAGCTCATTATTACAGATGTCTGAGGACACCTTGCCTTGTGCTCGAAGTTTATGGGGCGATATTCAGATTCACTGTACTTAGCATAAAACAGCTATTGGGTTTTGGGTGTATTTAGTGTTAGCGCTCCAGTTTGATGCTTATCCAAGTCTATTAGTTGGTATAGACAGCAGGCCTTTTTAATGCTGGGGTTATATAAGGTGATTTTAGCCCTGATTTTCAGTCTGGCTGAGTCTGTGCTGGTTGGCTGTAGTGTAAACAGGCTCTGTCAACAGCCAATGAAACTCGAGCATCAAAAATAAAGACACATGCTGAAATGTGTTTAATCGTTTAAACCAAGCTGACATTTGGCTTCTTATTAAATTTTTCGTCCCACCTTAAATGATGCAGTAGCTACACTCTAGCTTTAGTGTATGGCTTAATACTGCAGCACTAATTAAGGTGGAACTGAAATAATTAGAAGTTTAGCTACCGAAATGCTATCTTAAGCCCTCATCTTAAATCCATACGGACATAGCCTATAATTCAATCTTTAGTCATCCAATCTTCGTTATCACAAAAATACATTGAGATATCATGATATTATTATCTTCACATCTGCAATTAAAAATAATTTAAGTGTTTTTATTTTTTACTACATTGTAAATGATACTAAAGTCAATACTGAAGTCATCCCTTATCCTGTGCAACAGAGGGTGCTCTTGCGCTTCCTTTCCTGGGGTTCCTAATTAGTGCCAGTTTAATCATTATAACGTTTTTGACACTCTATGCTGTGACTACACTTGAGGATACTTTCAAAGTTCTTGAAGCAAACTAAGTTAAGTACAGCTAAGCTAAGTAAACAAAACTGTAATAAAAAAGACTTTCTTTTAAAGTAAAATATTATTCACAGTAAGATTAGATTTGAGCTAGCGCTTAATGCGGTCAGTAGGTAATGCTAATGCTGCTCCAGCAGTGCTAGCTGTGGTTATCAGCAGGCTACTGGTTGATAATACTCACCTCTGAATGACTAAAGAGCTTGACCTAGCGCTTAGTGTAGCGGGTAATGCTAATGCTGCTCCTGATGTGCTAGCCAGTATTAGCAGCAGGCTACAGTCAGATAATACTCACCTCTGAACGGGGAAATAGCGGTTAGCGGCTAATGATAGAGCACTGATGATTTTTGGTAAAATTAAAGAATTTTGTCCAAAAAATACGGTAATGAATTTAATCTACAGACTGTTTATGTATGACTTTGTCTTTACAGGATGTAGGTTTGTACTTAAAGGTGGATTCATATGTACAGCGCCACCAAGGGGACTTTTTTTTTGTTTTTGTATATTTCTCTCAGTATTTTTATGGATATTATGGAGTGAATGATGTGTTTTGAAACTTGCTCAGCGTTTACACACGGCATCACCCCTCCGTGAGTCGGCTAATGGCCGATATTAAATGTTCATCCACCCGGGTTCTTATTTATGTTTGTCAATTAATGTCTGTAATTGCATCTGAAGGAATGCAGCGGCCCACAGAGACGGGATGCCATTTCCCAGCAGTGTCTGGAAAATGTATTTACCATTTAAAGAGAACAGCGTTAGCGCTGTAGGACTGCTCATAACCTCACTGTTAACATGGACAACATGTCCGGCTTATAACCGAGCAAACAGACCTCTAACGGCTTTAATTAAAAATAACAGAGAAAACACATCAACAACAGGGTTCATGAACCTATAAACCCAGTTAAGAAGAAGTTCTGACTCTGTGTAAAATATAAATAAATAAGATATTAGCAGATAATAGCAGATAATCATAATTTGCAGATCTTATAGAGCCATATATTATGTAAAATGTACAAATATTGTAATATATTGTAATATTGTATTTCTACTTGGCTCTTGACTGCCCCCTATTAACACTATAAACACTCCAATCACAAAAAAAAAAAAAAAAAAAAAAAAAAATCCATCCATTAATTTTTTTGAGATGAGTTTGGTGTCAGGAATCATCATTTCCTTCTATAAACCATTTGGCTCCTCCCCTATTGTGGCGTCACAATAAGGAAACCTGCATGGAACAACCCTGGCTCCATCCGTCACCTGTCAATCCCCACCAGAGCCCCGCCCACTAGATCAGTTGAAGAAACGTTACCATTTCAGTCATTTTAGTTGAGAACCTCAGCCAGCAGACGTCTTTTGAGGGAGGGATCTATACCCTATTGACTGTGTCAAGTCAGCAGATGAGGGAGATTAGAGTAAGTACTTTTAAATAATGAGTTTTGTGGGGAAAACATTATGAAGTACCATATAAAAATTGTTTTATTCCAATACTTGTTGTAAAAAAAAAAAACTCAACTTTATTTCAGTATATTTAAGAGAATTTCTATTGTTCTATTTATCATGGAATTCTAAACTAATATACAGAACAAATTCCACATTCACATTACGTTGTATTACCCATGTACCATCTGGTGGTCGCTAGACAACATTACACTCAATGGGTTAAAAAACTACAGTGTGGGAATCCCAGTCAACAGTTTCTGCTGCCAGTCCAGACAAAAATATGGGCCATGGCTCAGCGAATTTTATGTTTGAAACTAGTTTCTAATTTATTTACTGTAGTTTATTTATTTACTGTGCAATTACTGATCCCAAATTGCACATATATTTTTTTTATCTACTGTCTCCATATGAGGACGTTATTTTTTCGCAAAAAGACTATTTTCTCAGGGAGACGTCTGTGAAAAATATTTTACACTTCTACTCAGTGATGAAACTCCTGCATCCGGACTGCAATTGTTTTTTTGTTTTTTTTTGGCTTTCTCAGTCACGACATGAAACGTGTTCAGTAGCTCCTCCATTTCCACTTGTTGTTGTGTTTTTTACGTGGATCTCTGTGGAAACCAGTGGACAAATAGCTATTTTAATAAACGCGAGGAGACGAAACTCAGAGATGTGGATCCGTATGGGACTAAAGTTACCGGAGGAGCGCGGAGTTCAGAGAAAAACAGTAGTTAATTCAGCCTGTAATTTTCTCAGAGGACGTCTGAGAAAAACACGTACATGATCATTCTGGACGTAAAAAAAATCACAGAGGGTAAAAGAGAAAATGACCCCAGAACCCCCTCAGCTTAAGTTAAGTTTTTATACATACTAGAGAGGGAGCTTAAGGCTTAGCTCAGTGTTTTGTTTTGTTCTTTGCATCCTTGCTTATTCTCCGAGGCTCAATGCCAACTCCGCACCGCAGGCCCCGCCCCCTACCCGTCACTCATCTCAGATTCTTTCCTCATTTGCCAAATCCTAAACCTGGGCCCTGGCCGAGAGGCGTGCCCTCGCCGACCTCTGCAGCCTGGCATTTATCAGCGAGCTGTTTGTTCGATCTTCTGTATGGATTTTCTCAATGGGCTTTGGCGTCCGTGATGAATGAATAGCAAGAATGAATTCATTCATGTGGAAAAGTGGAGAAGTGGGAGGGAACGGCATCAGGGAAACCGGATGCCTGATCTATGGGGGATTTTACGAGAGGAGAGCCGCTATTGATTTGTTTGAGTAAAACTGGAGCTCTTGTCATTGATTCCTATTAAGAGTAGAACTGGACGTCTCTGATTCATTCTTCTCCAGCGAGTCAGTACCTCCGTGATTGGTTCTTATTAAGTGATTCAGTACATCTGTAGTTGGTTCTCAGTAGATTTGTGATTGGTGGTTCTCACTGAGTAAGTCAGTAGATCTGTTTTTCCTTCTCATCGATTGAATCAGTAGATCTGTGATTGAGTTGCTGAATCAATCATAGAGTCAAACCCATAGTTCTGGGGTAAAAGGAAAGAGGGCTGATCTGTAATTGATTCTTTTTCAATGATACTCTCAATCTGTAATTGATTCTTCTTGAGTAAGACTGAAGACATGTAATTGATTCTTCTTGAGAAGGAGTGGAGATCTGTGATTGATTTATTTCCAATAAGACCGTTAATCTGTAAATGATTCTTTTTGAGTAAGACTGTAGATCTGTGAATGATTCTTTTTGAGAAGGATTGGAGAACTGTGATTGACTCCTTTTCAATAAGAATGTAGATCATTGAGTGATTCATCTTGAGTTAGACTGTAGATTGGTGATTCATTCTTCTTAAGAAGGAGTGGACATGTGTGATTGATTATTTTTCAATAAAACTGTTAATCTGTAAATGATTCTTCTAGAGTAAGTCTGTAGATTCTTCTTGAGCAGGAGTGGAGATCTGTGATTGATTCATTTCCAATAAGACGGTTAATCTGTGAGTGATTCTTCTTGAGAACGAGTGGAGATCTGTGATTGATTCATTTTGAATGAGACTCTTAATCTCTAAGTGATTCTTCTTGAGTAAGACTGATGATCAGTGAATGTTTTTTCTTAAGCAGGACTGGAGATCTGTGATTGACTCCATTTCAATAAGAATGAAAATCTGTAAAATGATTATTTTTGAGTTTGACTGTAGATCAGTGACCAAGAAGGATCTCCTTTTGAACAAGACTGTAGATCTGTGAATTATATTTCTTGAGCAGTACTGGAGATCTTTGATTGATCTTTTCCAATAAAACTGAAAATATCTAAGTGATTCTTCTTGAGTAATACTGCTGTTCTATGAACGATTCTTCTTAAGGACTGGAGATTTGTGACTGAATCTTTTTAAATAAGATTGTAAATCTCTAAGCGATTCTTCTTGAGTAAGACTGTAGATCGGTGATTAATTCTTCTTGTGAAGGAGTGGAAATGTGTGATTGATTCTTTTCAATAAGACTCTTAATCTGTAAGTGATTCTTCTTGAGTAAGACTGTAATGATTCTGCTTGAGAAGGACTGAAAATGTGTGATTGATTCTTCTTGAGAAAGACTAAAGATCTGTGAATGATTCCTTTTCAATAAGACTCTGTAAGTGATTCTTCTTGAACAAGATTGAAGATTTTTTTCTTTTTCAATAAGAATGAAAATCTGAAAGTGATCCTTCTTGAGTAAAACTGTAGATTCTTCTTGAGTATGACTGGAGAACTGTGATTGATTTTTCTTTTTCAAATAGACTCTTAATCTGTAAGTAATTTTTCCTGAGTAGGAATGAAGATGTGATTGATTTTTCTTGAGAAGGAGTAGAAAGTGATTGATTCTTTTTCAAAACGACTCTTAATCTGTAACTGATTCTTCTTGACTGTAGACATGTGATTGATTCTTTTTGAGTAAGACTGGAGATCAGTTATTCATTCTTCTTGAGAAGGACTGTAGATCTGTGATTGATTCTTCTTGAGAAAAAGTGGAGATGTGTGATTGATTCATTTTCAATGAGACTCTTAATCTCTAAGTGATGCTTCTTAAGTAAGACTGATGATCAGTGAATGGTTCTTCTTGAGCAGGACTGGAGATCTGTGATTGACTCAATTTCAATAAGAATGAAAATCTGTAAATGATTCTTTTTGAGTTCGACTGTAGATCAGTGATTGATTCTTTTTCAATAAGAATCATAATTTTTAAGGATTTCTTCTTGAACAAGACTGTAGATCTGTGATTCATTCTTCTTGAGCAGTACCTGGAGATCTGTGATTGATCTTTTCCAATAAAACTGAAAATCTCAAAGTGATTCTTCTTGAGTAAGACTGCTGATCTATGAACGATTCTTCTTAAAAAAGGACTGGAAATTTGTGATTGAATCTTTTTGAGTAAGATTGTAAATCTCTAAGCGATTCTTCTTGTGTAAGACTGTAGATTAGTGATTGATTCTTCTTGAGAAAGAGTGGCGATCTGTGATTGATTCATTTTCAATGAGATTTTTAATCTGTAAGTGATTCTTCTTGAGTGTGACTGCAGATCAGTGATTGATTCTTCTTGAGAAAGAGTGGCGATCTGTGATTGATTCTTTTTCAATAAGACTCTTAATCTGTAAGTGATTCTTCTTTAACAAGACTGTAGACTTATGATTTTTCTTGAGAAGGACTGGAGATGTGTGATTGATTCTTTTTCAATAAGACTCTTAATCTCTTAAGTGATTCTTCTTATGTAAGACAGTAGATTCTTCTTGATCATGACTAAAGATGTGTGAATGATTCTTTTTCAATAAGACTCTTAATCTTAATCTTTTATACTAAATCTTTTGATTTTGTAAAACTGCAGACCTGGAATTGATTCTTCCTGGTTTGGTTGATTTTAGTTCATTTGATTGAAGTTTGACATCAAATCTGTTATACATTTCACTTATAAAGAGTGAGACTGGAGATCTTTAACTGATACTTCTTCAATTAGACCGCAGTTGCAGTTGAGTTAACTATGTTGAGGCATAATTGGACATCTGTAATTAATTCATTTTTGAGTATGACTCAGAATGATTCAGAACGATTCTTTTTTAAATCAGACTAAATATCTTCAATATCTTCTTGAGGAATGTTTCAGATCTTTAGTTCCTTTTATTCTGGTAAGTCTGGAGAATCTATACGATAAAACTGAATGTTTCGTTCGTTCGCTCGTTGATGACTCAGCGTATTGGAGATGAAACCAATATTCTGCGTCTGCAGTAAAATAAAACATCTCTCACCCTCTTATTCCCTTTAGTTCCGTCTCAATATGAGTTTTCTATATTTAAGGAATGAACAATCATTGTAAAACGTGTAAAAACAGCGTATCACAGACACAGCCTGCCGTTATTTTAGGAATAAAGGATGCACTGGATAACACACTCACACCTACACAAGCACTAACATCAGCCCTACCACAACCTCATCAATAATACAGCCGTATGAAATATTAAGAGCTGTATTTTATTGTGTATCTGCCTGTCATAGCCAGCGCGTGTTATTGCCTTTATTTGTGGCCGCTGGCGGCTGCGGCGCTCGGGAGTGGCTGGCTGGGTGTAATAAGACTTGCTGTGGCACATCGCCTTCCAGACACGAGCGCGGAAGGGTAATTAACACAGCCAATTAGGAGGAAATAATCCCAGCCGGATCTTAAAGAAGCATGTATCTGGCGACTGATCAAACACGTACACAAGGAACTCTGGGAGCAAACAGGCCGGCTATAAGCAGACCTCACGGCCGTTAATGGTCCCCAGTGAACAAAGCGAATCACAAACTCTGGGAACAACTATTTCCATGTGACTAATAGACTAATAGCATGTAAACTACATTTTGTCCATTAGCGTTTTGGGGCTAAAGGGAAGAGGAGATTGACCTGGAACAGGAGCTGGAAAAATGAGCTCAGGTTCAGATTCAGTTCAAGCCTCATAGAAGAGCAATAATGTAGTTAAAAAGGTTAAAATATGCTAAAGATAATAAATAAGAACTTGTTTATTTCATTAACCAAAAAACTATGACCAAAATTTGTCATTGACGACCTTTTTTTTTAAATGATGAAAACGAGACAACACCTAAATGAAAATGAATACTTGACGTCAGCAGCCAATCGCACACAGCATACTCTTAACCGGAAATGACCGTCCACCTAAAGGACTGCATCAGCAAGGAGTGCAAATCCATATCTGGGCACACAGTTACACACACTTTTATACACCAGGGCAATTTGCTGGGTATCCACTTTTATATGATATACAATATACCTGTGGGACTCTGTGATGAAGACAATAGTCATCTTCATCACCAGCGTTGATACCTGTATTACTTACCTTTTTATACCTATTGATACTTACCTGTATTACTTACCTTTTTATACCTATTGATACTTACCTGTTATACTTACCTTTTTATACCTTTTTTTTGTCTCTGGGGCAAGCTGAAGGGCCCTCGGCTACCTCAGGGAGGGGTAAGGGGTAGAGTAATTCCTTAAAAGGTAACATCAAAAAGTAATGTTAGCATTCATGTCGACATTTGTAAAATCATTCTTTTTAAGGCCTTATGTAAATATTATAATTTCTTGTCTTATGTCTGGAACCTCTGAAGCCTAGCCATTTTGCCCCTGTATATCTAGAAATGGTGTGATCCATTAAATTAGGGGCGGGGCTAATTGATTAAGAGGGACTGGGTAAGCTTTGGTTGGGGGGAGGCTGGCTCAGTTATGGCTGACCTGATGCTGAGAGGGGGCACAGGTGTGGGTCGAGCTGGAACCGAGTTGTGAACCTATGGCCTTGCGGCCTTGGTTTTTACCTGTACTGAAACTAGTCAGGAATTTTAACTGCGTTTATTTTCCGTTTTGCACAGTTTTTGTTTGTATTTTTTCACTCGCACTGTAAATAAAAGCTCACCATTTGAACTGCTGGATTCACTGCATTTTTTCCCCCTTGGTTACTACCTACCCGCTGACTTCGTGTCCCTGAGCTCGGGGTTCGGCGAGGCAGCGTCACAGACTCCCTGGAGGAAACCCACACAGACACGGGAAGAACATGGAAACTCCACCCAGATAGAGACTTGAACCCAGGACCCTAGAACTGTGAGGCAAATGAGCTAAGAACCACTAAGATGCCATGACATTCTTGAGTTTTGTTCGTGTTCAAATATGGAGGACTTGTGTTGAGCGCTTCAATCCTGCTTTTGCTTTGTATGGAGCAACTCACTGCTCCAACCAACGGTAAGTGTGAAGATCTGGAGAGGGGCATCTCAAACGACAGTTGGTCACCCCTAGTAGTGATTTGAGGGACGGCTCTTTTGGCTAACGGCTCAGTGATCTGTGCAGAACATCCTGCAGATGCATTTGTTGCTGCATCTCATGCAGAAATTTCAACTGATAGCAAGGGTTTCCCAGGAACGTCTCCACCAGATTGCAGCACTTCCTCGTCCTGCCCGCTCTCCAGATTTATCACCTATCTTGAGCTTCAACCTACGAGTGTAGAGCTACAGGATCTACAGGCCCAGCTGTAGCAACATCTGAGGGTAAATGTGCTGCAGGATTCATACGAAACCTGTGGGCTGGAGGATACAACTTATAGAGCCTCCCTTTCACGGTAAACTTCAAATCGAGCTGCTTGCTTTGGCAGCATCAAAAGGTGTGATAAAAAAGTAAGTGATAGAAAAGCGCATGCAGTTGCTCAGCTGGGTTCTTCTAGGCCACAATAACGTGGAATAATAAATCAGTTTGAACATACTGTATTATATATGCATCACCTCTTCTGTAAACCAGCTCGGAATGTGAATTGATTCCAGGGTAAAACGAGGTAACCGGCATTGAAAGCAACTACCGTCGCTGCTAGGAACCGCCGCACAGCATGCTAATTAACCCCATGGCACTTCCCAGCGGTGTTACGTCAGCGGCTATAGGTCTCTGGTTCTAAACCCAGCCTGCGACCTGCATCGATTCTCCAGGCCTCGGTAAAACCCTGCAGAACACTGCTGCGGAACAGCGATGCCGTTCCCTATTCATGCGCCGGAGCTGTACAACTCCGCTAATCCCCACAAAGTCTCTTTACAGGCCTTCTTCCTTCTTTTTTCTCCCCTACAGCATGTGATCCCCCGGCACAGAGCAAATACTCTTAAAGGGCTATTGAGCGAGCGCGGCTGGAGCTGTGTACTCCTGTTTCTCTTTTTTTTTTTTACCGCTTTTCCGCCCAAGTGCCATATGTTTGAGCTGTATGCTTTAATAGAATTCCTTTAATCCGGCCGCGTGTTTAGTAAACCAGTATGGAAAATCATGTTCAGCAGATTAGCCGGGCCTTATTGCAGCTTACTTCTGGTAGGGGGTGGCGGCGGCGCTGAGGAAGGGGGTGCTGCGCCAGTGTGTGTATGTGCAGCCACACAATTCTACATTACTCTATAGCTCTGGCTGAGCTTCCCAGTTGGACACTCTAATAAATAACACTCTCAGCCTCTCAGCATTCTCTCTCTCTCTGTCTTTCTCTCACTTGCTGTCATTCTCTCCCTCTCTCCCCAGTGGATTTTTCGCTAAGTGCATCCCCCGCCGCGATGCCATTCCAGCAGATGGAATTCATGCAATCAGCCGGCCTGGTCAGAACCGCTCCGATGCTCGGATGAAAGCACTCACCGACCCAGGTGGTGGGCAAAATGTTGAACCTCTCCCCATTTCAGCTCCACTCGGCACAGAATGGCATTTCTACACAACACAAATTCCTCACATTACACCTGCAAGAGTCCAACAACGTCCAAGAATCGTATACTTACTGTCAACTTTAATTCAAGCACCTCCACCAACTGACCTATAAAGAAGAAGCACCTGCCTTGGCCAGATCTACAGCTATAGACAGTCATCTATCTGTTGCTGCACATCCACAAAGACCTGACTCCGATTCACAACCCATAATATCATGACTCAACCCAAAAAGAGACTTAAGACTCGACCTAGAATTACCTTCCATAGAATCAAGGCTTGACTTGTTAACACTTCAGAAACATAAGACTAAGATTTAAGACTCAAACCTAGAAAGTCAAGACTTATAACTCTGCTTGGACTCACAATCCAGATAGAACTTAGACTTTGACTTTTTGACCAAAGGAATTTGAGACTTGACTCTGACTTGCAACCCAGAGAGTCATGACTCGACCCAGACTCTCAACCCAAAGGGTTCAAGTCTTGATTTGGTTTCCATCCCAGAGAATATAACTTTACTTAGAATTATAGATTTGGACTCCACTTCAGAGACTTAAGACTTTGCTTGGACTTGCACTTTAAATAGAACTTAGCCAATAAGCTAAAGAATCTAGGCACATCTTGATTCATACTACGAAATATGAATTTACTTAGAATTATCCTCCATAGATTTAAAGACTGACCCTATCTTCCACTTCAGAAACTTAAGACTCAACTTAGAGTTGCATTTTAAAGATTTAAGACTTGACTTGGTGTAGAACTCCATTTATTCAAGACTCTACTTAGACTCACAATCCAGAAAGTCAAGACTTGACCCAGACCTGCACTCCAAAGAATCCAGATAGAATTTATAAGCCAAAGACTCAAGGCACAACTCGAACTTGTACCCAAGGGATTTGAGACTTGAGACAAACTCTCAACCCAGAGTGTCATGACTCACCCAGACTCTCAACCCAAGGGGTCAAGGCTTGATTTGGGCTTCACCCAAGAGATCTAGGACTTTAATCAGAATTACCCTCCATAGACTTGAGTTAATCTTCACTTCACACAATAAAGACTTAAGACTCACAATCCAGAAACTCAAGATCTGACCAAACTTGCACTCCAAAGACTTAAGACTTGGTTTGGGATTACCCTCCATAGGTTTAAGGCTTGAATCTTTTTTACCCTTTGGCAACTTATAACTAAACTTAGAATGCAACCCATCCAGCAAGCCATACAGATACCACAGTAACTCATAAAGATACCACAGAAACACAGGCAGATACCACAGCCAACAATACTGATATGCTTATGATTTCTTATCAAGCAAAACCGATTTGATCACTTGCTAATAACAGTTTAGACAATAATCTTAACACAACAGATTTGCCAGCAGTCTGAACACAGTCTTATAGATTGCTTAGCAACTTCAAAAGCCTTTAGCTACATTAGCCTTTTAGCTCCAGTAAATCTTAGATAAAAAACAGGAATCAAAGAATCAGCACTGCTTCAGTCTGAAGTCTGAACTAATGTTGATTAGAGTCTGAATCATCAGTGTAAATGAGAGGTTTTCAGTGAACTGTGCCTTTAACTGGAGTAAATGGTGAAGTGTGAGCGCAGCGGGTTCTGTCCGCATGGCTGAAATTCCCCCATTAGCAGCAGCAGCAGCTTCTTTAGCAGAGCTCCATGGTGCACGGTAACGAGCTGGAGGAGAGCGAGCGAGAGGCTTTGGCACAAAGTTTCTGCCAACTTTTAATTGACCAACAAAACAGCCGTACACAGATGCACCTACCGACGCTTTCTCAGCCCACTGCAAAGACAAAGCCGAGGAGATACTCTAAATCCTCCCTCACTGAGGAGAGAGAGAGAGAGTTCACACTTCACCAAGTTATTGCAGACACCAGCTAATCACTATCTGAATATATAATACATATTACTTTTTCTTCACATGCAATTTCTTCTACTTGACATTAAAAAAAAAAATTAAAAATTCTAAATCAATCCAGTAAGACTTAAGGTACAGTTAAAGGATCAAAAAATATTATATTTTCAAAGGATCAGGATGTGTTAAAGCACTGTCATCTCTTGTCAGACATTATTTTATTACTAGAACAATGTAGTACATAAATTTTCACATAGGGCGCCGAGTGGTCCAGCGGTCTAATGCGCTGCCACTGTGAGCGGGAGGTCACAGGTTCGAACCCCAGCTCATGTAGCTTTGCCATCAAGCTGCCGGTGCTTAGAGGGAGCAAAATTGGCTCTGCTCCCTCTGGGGTGGGTAGATGGCGCTGGGCGGCATGAGGCGTCTGTGAGCGGATGAATCGGAACCTAGCCGCTGTGCTTTCCTCCGAGCGAGCTAGCTGCTCAGGCAATGATTCATCCGCAGCAGCTCGAAAAAAGGGGTGATTGACTTCACACGTGTCGGAGGAGGCGAGTGCTCGTCCTCATCCTTCAAGGGTCACAGGCGTCACTGGTGATGGGGATGCACAAAGGGGTGGGACAATTGGAAAACCAAATTGGGAGAAAATGGAGAAAAAAAAAATTACATAAATCTGTGTGGTTGTGGCCTCTGCCAGGTTCACACTACACGGCTGGTTGTGCTGTAATCACTTGAGTCCTTCAGTTGTTGAAACTTTCACACTCGGGTTGCAAATTGTACGTTTATTTCTTTGTTGGAAATCGCAGACTCACCTGGCTGCTTTCCAGAAACACGTTTTTCACGAGAAACCACCAGAACTAAACACACATGAGAACTAGTGATGCCATGCCAGAGAATCTCTCAAAGTCCTCTTAGATAAAGAGGACTTTGAGCCCAGAAGGACTACAAGACAGAAGCCGAGATTGTATTTTTCTCCTAAACAGGTCAGCTACTTTTAGCCAGGTCATTGTTCACAACCGGAGGCTTATCACAACTAGATTAGCTTCCTGGGGATGGTAGTTTTTATTAATTTAAAATATAAGATAACTAACACTAGCTAGGTTAGCTAAAGTGTTCTGGACTATGCTGGCTAATGCAGTCATGCTAGACATGCTAACAATAACAAGCAACCACCTATCCACAACATAGTAAAGCCATAACAACCACCTATCGACACCTTAGCAACCACCTCTTAACCACATAGCAACACCTTAGCCACCACCTATCACCCACCAAGCAACACCATAGCAGCGCTGCAGTCAGTCACAATGGAGGAGCAGATATTTTGCATCTGATTGCTACCTTTACTACCACTATTACACATTTATTACTACTTTTTAAAGTATAACAGACTTGGCTTAGACTAAGACAGCTAGCAGTGCACAAAGCTAGCTAGCTAATTGCGAACAAAGTTGTATAAAATCCACATGAGCTGGTTTATAATGTTGCTTGCCATGGTAAAACTCAAAACCTAGGTTCAGTGTCCTCTCCTTGGCAACCCGAGTGAGCGTCCTGTCTTTTAAAGAGTTGGTGGGTTTCATTTCCTGCTGATTGCTCCTTTAATACTACTACTTGTTTAAAAACAATTCTCTTTTAGAAATACTTAAAGATATACCTAAAGAGTTAATTTCAAGCCAAACATGAGTATGGAGTATCTTTAAGAAGGAAGAGCGTGCATTAATTGCAAAGGGACTGGTACGCCAAGGAAGTCCTTCATTGATAAAAAAAATAATTATGCTCAGTTATGTGTCTCAGCAGATAAGAAACTCAAAGTCTTTGAGACAAAAACTACATGAACAAAAACAGGAAAATTACTCAGTACTTCTATGACTACATGCATGCAAATGTACAGACGTCTACATGCAACCTTTCTTCAGAAATCTCAAACTGAAAGCAGCATAATTTCATATTATTTACACAAAAAAAATACTTTTTTTTTTTACATAGAAATTTTTATAGAAAATTCACTTACCATCAAAACAAGTGCATAAACCCACTACTGAACAGCTAAAATCAAATGTTATGAAAGTCCTTTTTTTCGCTTGCTCACTTCACCAAACATTATTATAAAATATTACACGATTCATGATGACCTACATTATATAAAGCAACTAATCATGAGTAACTAGCCGAGATTTGATTATTAAAGCTGGTCTATACCAAATAATAATGAATAGTCCTAATTAATAACACAATAAAGTGAATTATTTAATTATTGTACTATTTAAAAAAATTGGTTTATATGAGTGCATGTTAGCAGCTGTGTGCTTGTTTATGTATACTCGTTTGTGTGTGTGTGTGTGTGTGTGTGTGTGCGAATCCCCATAACTGCAGCACGCCATTTGATCTATTTCTTTATAACAGTTTCTATAGCAACCATTAAATCAGAATATTTCATACAGCTTCAGAGTTCGCCTGCTGCAGCCGAGCAGCTCCAGTATCAGCCTTCAGTACAGAACCAGAACAGAACCAGAACAGAACAGAACCAGAACAGAACAGAACAGAACAGAACCAGAACTAAAACAGAACCAGAACCAGAACTAAAACAGAACCAGAACCAGAACTAAAACAGAACCAGAACTAAAACAGAACCAGAACAGAAATAGAACAGAACCAGAACAGAACATTGTTGCAACCAGCTATCAACAACTTAGATACACCTTAGCAACCACCACAGACACTGTACAAACACCCTAGCAAAAAAACCATCAACCATTTAGCAGCACCACAGCAACCACCACAGACACCATACCAACACCCTAGCAAACACCTATCAACCGCTTGACAGCACAATAGCAACACCATAGCAAACACCTTGCAACTAACATGAATACCATAGCAACACCGAAGCAATCAACCATCAAGCACTTAGCAACACTATAACAACTACCACCGACACTGTAGTTCTTGGCTGTGGTTCTGTCTGTACTTCTTGGCTGTGGTTCTGTCGGTAATTCTTGGCTGTGGTTCTGTCTGTACTTCTTGGCTGTGGTTCTGTCGGTAGTTCTTGGTTGTGGTTTTGTCTGTACTTCTTGGCTGTGGTTCTGTCGGTAGTTTTTGGCTGTGGTTCTGTCTGTACTTCTTGGCTGTGGTTCTGTCGGTAATTCTTGGCTGTGGTTCTGTCTGTACTTCTTGGCTGTGGTTCTGAGAGTGGGCCCGGGTGAGTTTGGAGCCAGTTCTGTCGGTAGTTCTTGGCTGTGGTTCTGTCGGTAGTTCTTGGCTGTGGTTCTGTCTGTAGTTCTTGGCTGTGGTTCTGTCGGTAAATCTTGGCTGTGGTTCTGTATGTAGTTCTTGGCTGTGGTTCTGTCGGTAAATCTTGGCTGTGGTTCTGTTGGTAGTTGTTGGCTGTGGTTCTGTCTGTAGTTCTTGGCTGTGGTTCTGTCGGTAGTTCTTGGCTGTGGTTCTGTCGGTAGTTCTTGGCTGTGGTTCTGTTGGTAGTTCTTGGCTGTGGTTCTGTCTGTAGTTCTTGGCTGTGGTTCTGACGGAAGTTCTTGGCTGTGGTTCTGAGAGTGGGCCCGGGTGAGTTTGGAGCCGTTTCTTGTCGGTGGTTCTGGCTGTGGTTCTGAGAGTGGGCCGTGGTGAGTTTGGAGTCGGTTCTTGTCGGTGATTCTGGCTGTGGTTCTGGCGGTAGTTCTGGGAGTGGGCCCGGGTGAGTTTGGAGCTGGTTCTGGCGGTGGTTCTGGGAGTGGGCCCGGGTGAGTTTGGAGCTGGTTCTGGCGGTGGTTCTGAGAGTGGGCCCTGGGCGGTGGGCTCGGTGGAGTGCTGAGCAGCTGTGAGTTGGACCCGGCAGACGTTGATAAGTTAATTGATGCTCCAGTGCTGAGATAAACGCTGCTGCGCTGAGAGATAAGGAGCTGGATCTGAGTACGCTAAGCTGACTAGCAGCACTAATTAACCCAACTCAGTTCTATACAACTCAATTATATATAACTCAATTCTATACAACCCGCACAAACAGAGGGTCAGCGCTGTTTATTATAGCAGAGCTGTATTAATGCTGTACTGTAAAATACGGACAAATTAATAACAAGCCAAAAGTCCCTACGAGTCTTAAAAAATAGTATTAATCATGTAGGTTTCAAATCATATTACTTTAGGAAGTTGGAGTAATGAGAATTTAAAAGTAAAAATTGCTTATTTGTTTGTATATAGACCTGAATTTAGACTCCTATAAACAACAAAAAATCAAAGAGTTTTCATATTATTGGGTTATGTTTCAAGTGATTTTACTGTAGCATTTTGGAGTAATGGGAGACCAAACCTAGGAAATGTCTATTCAGTTTTTAATTAAACAGATTTTAGAATTATATAAAACCAGCAAATCAAGTTCTAATCAAATGACACCATTAAATTCCTGAAGAGCCCCTTCCATACTATTTATAACATAAGTTTCAAGTGAATTTACTGTAGCATTTTGGAGCAATTGAAGATCAAATCTTGGAAAAATTCAGTTTTGTATATCCAGGATTTAGAGTTCTATAAAACCAGCAAATCAAACTCTAAAATGACACCATAAAATAATCGAAGAACCCCTTCTATACTATTAATGATATAAGTTTTAATAGATTGTACTGTAGTATTTTGGAGTAATAGGAGATCAAACCTAGGAAAAGTTTCTATTCAGTTTTGTATGAACCAGATTTCAGAGTTCTATAAAACCAGCAAATCGAACTCTAATCAAATGGCACCATTAGATAATTAAATAACCCTTTCTAAACTATTAATGATATAAGTTTCAATAGATTTTACTGTAGCATTTTGAAGTAATGTTAGATCAAACATTGAAAAAATGTCGATTTGGTTTTTGCTTAAACCAGATTTAGGAGCTCTATAAAACCAACAAATCAAACTCTAATCTAAATAACAGTGTAAGCTTCAAGTGATTTTCAAATTCTAATCAAATGTCACCATTAAATTCTTGAAGATTTCTTTCTATACTCGTAATGATTTAAGTTTCAAGTGATTTTACTGTAGCATTTTGGAGTAATGGGAGACCAAACTTGGGAAAGGTGGTTTTGCATGAACCAGATTTTAGAGTTCTATAAAACCAGCAAATAAAGTTCTAATCAAATGACACCATTAAATTATTAAAGAGTCCTTTCCATACTATTAATAATATAAGTTTCAAGTGATTTTACTGAAGTATTTTGGAGCAATTGGAGATCAAACTCAAAGCCAATTCAGTTTTGAATTAAACAGATTTTAGAGTCCTATAAAACAGGCTAAATATCAGCAATAATTCTTAAAGAACACTTTCTAAAAAAAATTGTTAAGTAAGTGATTATTAAGTGATTTTCCTGTAGAATTTTGGAGTAATTGTAAATTAAACATACTTAAGTTTTGCATGAACTAGAATTTGGAGTCTTAAAAAAACAGCAAATCAAACTCTAATCAAATGACACCATTAAATTCCTAAAGAACTGTTTCTATACTTTTAATGAAGTAAAAAAATACCCATTTGGTTTTACATTTGAGGCACAAAGCAGTGCTGGGAATGACTCAGTTAGTTTCTCTGAAATTCTGAAATAAGTAGGGAAATTCATAAATGAGATTTTTAGCTAAACTTCTGTAAGTGTGTAGTTTGAACCCACTTCTGAATTCCCTCAGTAAGGTGGCTAAAGGAAGCTCTGCTGCCCGAGTTCAGGGACCTGATTGGAATTCACCGTTAGCCGCCGCTATGCTTAATAGCCCCGGCCTCCTGACAACGTTAAACGCCCTGCATAATGCCCAACCTGAGGGCATAACACCAGCCCAAACCCTGCTATCACCCACCCCCTCTAATATCATATCTGCATGAATTAGCCTGCGCCGCTACGTGCTACTGCACTGCTAACCCTGCAGGGTTTATCAGAGCGACGCTAAGGTTAGCGCTGAAGGACTGCGATGAGTAGAGATTAGCCTGAAATATTAACGAGGTCGTTCCTCCGGCGGCGGGGAGATATTAAAGGTGCGCTGATGTCGGATTGGCCATGTTTGGTAATGTGTGGGATTAGCATGAGTGAAAGTGTTTAAACGGGGGGGTAATTAGCGTCCTGCGAGTCAGATACGACTGAAATATTCATGAGGAATGTAGCGTGGCACAGCATTAGCGTGATGCTAATTCTGCTTGCATGCTTTCTGTTGTCTACTCGCTTGATCACAATGTGGCCAATTTATCAGAAACCCTAATCTTGTATCGTAGACTTAATGGACTGTTGCTCATCTGTAGATTGTGTGTTAGCCATATGCTAGCTTCAGTTAAAAGCACAAGATACAGTAGATAGGTGTTTCCAATAAAACGACCACTGTTATTGTAAACATATACATTTGGAATGTGTTCCTAATAAAGTGGCAAACATGTGAGTGTAAGCACAAAGTATAGTATGTAGGTGTTTCAAATAAAGTGGCCACAGTAGGTCGGTGTTTCCAAAAAAGTGGCCAGACAGTAAGGGGAAAGCACAAGGTTGGTAGATGTTTCTCATAAAGTGGCCACAGTAGGGAGGTGTTTCCAATAAAGTGGCCACAGTAGGTAGGTGTTTCCAAAAAAGTGGCCAACCAGTGTGTGGACGCACAAAGTTACAGTCGGTAGGTGTTTCCAATAAAGTGGCCACAGTTAGTGGAAGCACAAGGTACAGTAGGTGGGTGTTTCCAATAAAGTGACCACACTAGATAGGTGTTTCCAATAGAGTGGCCACAGTGGGGAGGTGTTTCTTATAAAGTGGCCACAGTAGGTAGGTGTTTCCAGTAAAGTGGCCACAGTGGGGAGGTGTTTCTAATAAAGTGGCCACAGTAGGTAGGTGTTTCCAATAAAATGGCCACAGTAGGTAGGTGTTTCCAATAAAGTGGCCACCGTACGTAATTGTTTCCAATTAAGTGGCCACAGAACATAGTTGTTTCCAATAAAGTGGCCACAGTGAGTGTAAGCACAATCTACTGAGTGTGTATTTCCAATAAAGAGGCCTTAGTAGGGAGGTGTTTCCAATAATGTGGCCACAGTGAGAGTAAGCACAAAGTACTGGGTGGGAGTTTCCAATAAAGTGGCCACAGTAGGTAAGTGTTTCTAATAAAGTGGCCACAGTAGGTATGTGGGAAGGTGTTTCTAATAAAGTGGCCACAGTAGGGAGGTGTTTCTTGTAAAGTGGCCACAGTATATAGGTGTTTCCAATAATGTGGCCAGTGAGTTGAGGCTACTGGGGTGGGGTTGTTTCCAATAAAGTGGCCGCTGATTGTTTGTAATAAATCCGCTGCGTGACCTTGAGTGACTGGCGTTTAGTAAGTTTTCCAGAAGCGTGACGGTGTTCAGCGCTCTTCCTCCACCCGATAAGCCTCTCAGGGGACCGGCGAGAGTCTGATGAGTCGGATCAGGACTGATGGAGTCGGATCAGGTGTATCCGAGGCGAGGGAAGAAGTGAACTGTGCGAGGCCGTGGCCCCGGGGCCCGGATTTCAGGATTAGCGCTGTATAGCCTGTAGGAGGCTAATGTATTTGGCTGCTGTTTCGTAAACAAACTTCTGAATAAATCTCAGGCTACATGCTGGAGTGATAAGCTGAACGCTCAATCCGAGCGCACTTGGCTCCGGAGGGATCAGTCCTGTGATTGGACTCTGTGAGACACTAGAGAAAAAGTCCTGGCGCTCGTCGTGTTAGCATGTTAGCACTCGTCAAATTCAATTAGCATAAATATGAGAAGCTAGAGTCATCAGGTTCATCTACTGCTTGGCATTCTGAGTCCTGGATGATCTGATACAGCTCCCTCCTATCTTACACCCTGAGCACAGGCGATTCACGATGCTTATTGCTATCTTACAACCCACCAACAGTCACTAGTATTTTAACTCGTTCCTCCTGCCTGGTTTAAATAGCAGCAGAGCTTCTGAATATATCTACACTGATGGGTGTGGTGTTTTGGTTATGAAATGAGGTGTGTTCAGGTACATTTCTGGAGTTTTTCTTTTGTTTATCTTGGTAACAGAAAACACAGGAGCTCCACTGACTGAAAAAAACCTAGACAGACGCCAACAGTCAGACGTTCATCGCTATCTTAGCAACAACCCAACTTTTACATCAACAATAAATAGAATAGTAAATAAGATAACATGGAGCTCCTTCATATCGTCAACCAGCAGCTCAGTTTCCTCTGCTGAGAAGCGTTTGTTGGACACGTCCAGGTAGCTGCACCGTTAAAATAGCAATCCGCCAAAGTCAGAGCTCACCTGACTCTTAAAGGGAATGATGAGCAAGAGACACTTTGATTGGTTTATTTCACGTTACGCCCAAAATTAACCCATTAACCACACCCATGCTTAATTAGATTTTACATTTATGTGTAAAACTTTTGGCACAAAATTAGCTTTAAATGAACATAAAATTCTCTTTTCCACTTTTGCATGCATTTTTATTGTATATGGACAAAATCAAGCATTTTTTTTTTGCATTTTTTTACATGCTTCATTTTTTCAAAAGCATTAAAACATAAAAAACATCTCTCCTACATAAGTCATTAGTGTTTGGAAATACGTCCACTTATAATCTGATCGCTCTCAAGGGCAGATGAGTGACAGGATAGGGGCACTTCAGGGGGCCAATCAGAGTTCAGCTGGGGCCAATGTCCCTGTGGTCCCGCCCCTAGAACTGCCAGGGGTGGGGTGCATCTTTGTACGATGTCAGATCACCTTTGATCTGCTGTATCTCCAGATCTAAAATCCATGATTATCTCAGAACGAACATTAGGAACCTCTACAACTCTACATGCTGAGACATCTGGCATGTTGCTAAATGTTACACATGCATTACACATGCGTTACATATCCGCCTTTTTCTTCAGTATGAATCTAAGCTGAGCAGAAGCTCTAGGACGTGTTTAACTGCAGGAGACGGGAGCTGGAGTCAGATCTGACAGATTGCTGGGCGACTGCAGGAGATTTGGACGTTTCTCCGCCGCCCGGTCTTTCGCCTGTCAGACTGGGGCTGATCTCCTGCGTCTGGCTCTGAGAAAAGAAAACACAGGGTTTAGTAAAGCGCCGTTTTATTGCATCAGTAAACAGAACTCTTTCTGAACCAGACACTCTAAAAAACATCTCGTGTTAGCATCCGCCGCACGCTAACGCTAACATGAAATGGGTTTTTGTAGTATCTGCAAAACAAGTTGCATTCGCTTTGCACGTTAGATTTCAGGGCTTCTGAAATATTCAAAGAACTGGCAACCCGACTGAATTCGCATGACCCTGGGTCAGGCAGGGGTTTAATGCGAAACAACTAAAACATACATTTGACCTGAAATGCCCTAATTTATTATCACTATTTACTTGATAAATCAAGACAAATACATGTATTTGATATATTTGATATTTAAGTGAGTGAGGATGACAATGGAGGATGCTTCAGACCTGACGACGGACTGTTGAGGCGCGATGGTGGATGGTTGGGATGCGATGCTGGACAGTTGGGATGTGGCGGTGGACGATTGGGATGTGATGGCAGACTGTTGGGATGTGATGGTTGACGGTTGGGATGTGATGGTGGACGGTTAGGATGTGACAACAGGCGGTCGAGATTCGAGGTTGGACAGTTGGGATGCAACGGCTTTTAGTGGGTATGCGATGGTGGACAGTTGAGATGTGACAGGGGATGCTTGGGATGTGACGGTGGATGGTTGGTATGTGACAGTGGACAATGGCAGATGCAGGACACAACGGAGGACTGTTGAGATTCGAGGTTGGACAGTTGGGATGCAACGGCTTTTGGTAGGTATGTGATGGTTGACGGTTGAGATGTGATGACAGACTGTTGGGATGTGACGCCGGACAGTTGGAACGCAATGGTTGACGGTTGAAATGTGACGGTGGACGGTTGAGATTCGAGGTTGGACAGTTGGGATGCGACGGCTTTTGGTAGGTATGTGATGCTAGATGGTAGAGATGTGACGTGGGCGGTTGGGATGCAACAGCAGACAGTTGGGACACGACGGTGGACTGTTGAGATTCGAGGTTGGACAGTTGGGATGCAACGGCTTTTGGTAGTATACAATGGTGAACGGTTGAGATGTGATGACAGACTGTTGGGATGTGACGGCGGACTGTTGAAATGCAATGCGGAACTGTTGCGACGCGATGACGAACTGTTGCGACGCAATGTCGGATGGTTGGGACGTGACGACAGACTGTTGGGATGTGACGGCGGACTGTTGAGATGCGAGGTTGGACAGTAGGAATGCGACGGCTGTTGGTTGGTATGCGATGGTGGACGGTTCATACGTGACGACGGACTGTTGAGGCGTGACGGTGAAGGTTTGGGACACGACAGCAGTTTGTAGAGATGCTGAGGCTGGTGGTGAAATATTTAGCGGAGTGACAGCGGCTGACCTCACTCAGCTGGAGTTCATTCCAGATGCAAAGTGGCCGCTGTCCCGTGATGGATGCTTCCCTCTCCGAGATTAGCTCGCAGTCGCTTTGGCAGCCTGCCAGATGCTAAAACTCACCCCTATTCGCCTCTTTTCCATTTTTCTCTCTCTCTCTGTCTCTCTCTCTCTCCCTCTTTCTGTGTCGTGGTGGTGAGTAAAGCAGCAGTGCTCTGCTATAAATGGATGATATTTCTAATTCGGATGATGAGGAAAACAGGGATTGGGATGATAAAAGGGTTACGGAGTTAAAAGGCAGGCCAAGCTGAGAGCAAATAACGTTCACTGAACACTAAACGTACTCTGACTTCACACAGAGTCCATAAATAATAGTCTAATTAGAAACATCTCATAATATAACTTAGATTTTATCAGGGTTTCCAGGTAAACACATCAGATTAATGTTGTTTTTGACAATGGTTAGCTGACTGGTTTGCACTGGTGTATCTCAGGTGGTTGCTAAGCAATTCCTATAGTACCTTAATTGATATAGTGCTGCTCAATCTTTATTTTTTTTTTTAAATCAAGGGTTTTGAAAAGGGTTTAAACTCTCTCTCATTTTTGGAGTTATTGCCTCTATGTATTTTATATATATGTATGACTTTATACTAGAAAGAGCACCATCAGCCCACCCAGAGAGAGAGAGAGCAAGGCCAATTGTGCTCTCTCAGGGCTCCGGAGGCTGATGGCAAGCTGCATGACCAGGATTCGAACCAGCGATCCCCGGATTATAGCGCCAACACGTTAGACATGTTATTAACCAAACAAAGAAACCAACAAAGCTAAGACTAAAAAAGATTATAAAACAAGCAACAACAAAGGACTAACCAGGTCTAACAAACAAGAAGAAACAATCAAGCTCAAGATAACAAACCAGAATCTTAGCAGGAACAAACAAAGCAGGACTATAGATCAAACATCAGAGACAGGATCAAAAGTACGATAGAGAACAAAGTAAATTGTGTGTTAAATACATATTTATATATACAAAGACACAAACAAGGAACATCTGGGGAAGATAAAGATGAGGCAGGGTTACAAACGAGACAGGTGGGAACTCTGACGCAGGGCGGGGCTAGGGCGGAGACAAGGCAACAACAAAACAAGGCCATGTGCTTAAAGAGAAACACTGGCAAGAACACGTGGAGGCTGAACTGCTTGCATTTTTGCACCAGGAGTAAAGCAGCATAAAGTTATCTAAAAGCAGTGTGTAAGACTGGTGGAGGAGGAGAACATGATGCCAAGATGCATGAAAAAAACTGTGATTAAAAACCAGCCAGGGTTATTCCACCAAATATTGATTTCTGAACTCTTAAAACTTTTTTTTCTTATTTTCTGCAAATAAATGCTCTAAATGACTTTATTTTTATATTTTTTTATTTGTAATTTGGGAGAAATGTCTGTAGTTTATAGAATCAAACAACAATGTTTTATAAATTTTACTCAAACATAAACCTAAAAATAGCAAAATCAGAGAAACTAAGTCATATACTGTACGTACACACACACACACACACACACTCTCCTTGTGTGCTAATTATTAAAGTAAATAATTATTGCACGCCCTCCATCACTGTGCGAAGCTTTAATCACACTTCAGTCCACTTCCACTGATTGTGTGTATTTTTTTTTGCACGTAGCAGAAACAGTGATTTCACTTTTTTTTTTTTTCTCGTCAGGTCGTCTCTGTCCCTCGTTCTCTCCTCCACTCCAGCCTTGATTATCCACACTTTCTGCCTCTTCTCTCGTCCGTCTGAGTGGCTCCCCCTCTCCCTCTCCATGCCGACACACTTCTACCTGTCAGCCAATAGCGTGATTGGATTTGCCGCTGAGAGGCTTGTGGGTAATCAGCTCTCAGTCAAAGTTCCCCGCAGGTCTGGAGGTGGATCTGTATCAGATATAAACTTCCCCCAGCTGCTCCGGAGCCGCCGCCGCCGCCGCTGCCGCCGACGACGGTGGAGAATAAAGCGAGTGAAGTCTGGCGCCGGCGCCGGAACCCGATCTCTGGGCTGTTGACTTTATACCAGAGTGTTCTTTATCTATTACAGGCTTGAATTGCTGACAATTATATCAGCGGCCGCTCTAAACCGCGCTCAGCGAGCCGTGAACCGCCGTCCAGCTCCCTGCCCAGGGTCACGACCACACCTGACCTTCTGCACTTCAGAATAAAAGACCTGGCACTCATCGTTTTATCTTTAACAGCGTACAAAAAACGAGCAAAATCCACTTTCATTTAGAGCATTTATTTGCAGAAAATGGCTGCAAAGTAATGGCTGAAATAACAAAAAAAAAAATCAAATAATTAATGCAAATAAAACAAGTTCATATTCATAAATGATAAATAAGAGTTCAGAAATAATCAATAATTGGTGGAATAACCCTGGTTGGTTTTTAATCACAGTTTTTTTCATATACATCTTGGCATCATGTTCTCCTCCTCCACCAGTCTTACACACTGCTTTTGGATAACTTTATGCTGCTTTACTCCTGGTGCAAAAATTCAAGCAGTTCAGTTTGGTGGTTTGATGGCTTGTGATCATCCATCTTCCTCTTGATTATATTCCAGAGGTTTTAAATTTGGTAAAATCAAAGAAAGATTTTTTTTTCCAGAGATGTATTTATTATTTTTTAATTAGTAAACAAAAAAGTGTTAAATAAACCAGAATATGATTTTTTTTATGATTTTACATTCTTCAAAGTGGCACCTCTGTTTTTTCTTACTTATTTATATATCATATAACATTTATATGACATTAATTATTGTATTATTGTTTTACCATTATTATCGACAAACATCTACCAGATGTTTTACCTCTATTGTGTCTGAACTTTTTAAAATCTGAAAATCATGAGCTGTTATTTTGGGAAGAAAAGTACAGTATTGTTCAAATTTAAATTCAAGAATTACGGCAAAAAATACGGCATTTCAAGGTTCCAATAAAGTTTTGGTCACGTTTCATTTTTGCGATTTCTCCCCAGAGTTCAGGATCATTTTTATACTTTTTTTCCTGGTGAAAAAAATATAAACTGAATTTTACTTAAAACATATTGAGAAATATCTAAGTATGGTGTAAATATACTTACAGATTCATGTACTTACTTAAAATATGTTAAAAGTACATTCATATTATGCTTAGATCAAATGTTTGAAAGTAAACTTTGATCATACTTTTTTTTAAAAGTACAATATAGTGTTTTTTTAAAAGTAGACTACTATGAAGTACACTTTTAGTTTAGTGTAATTCAATATACTTCTAAAATACTTATTTCCAAATATACTTTTGTATATTTATATCAGAGTGTGTTAAAAAAAACAGCTGTTACAGTAGTTCACTTAATGTACTTAAATATATCATGTATTTATAAAATGTATAAAATTTAAAGGAAATGTGTAACACGCTAAACATTGTAGTACAGTATATTAAAATATATATTTTTATACCCAACGAAGTAACTATCCTAGAAGTGTGCTGCTTACAAAAGACAGGAACATATAAGAAGCATGTATATTTGTACTCTAATGTAAATATATTTAACATCAATTCTAATATGCACAGTGTATAATAGTGATACATTTGTAATAATCATTAAATGTATAATAATTTTACTGTAAATATATATATATATATATATATATATATATATATATATATATATATATATATATATATATATATATAATTTTACTGTTATATACATACTACTTCATGTATATAACCCCCCCAAAAAAAAATTATATATATATATATATATATATATATATATATATATATATATTTGGGGTTATATACATGAAGTAGTATGTTTAAATGTTACTTAAGTATATTTTAAAACATAGTTCCATTTTAGTGCAGTTAAGTACACTTAGCACATTTTTTTTTTAGGTAAGACTTACTTACTATTTTTATACCACTAAAGTATAATAAGTACAGAAATAAAATATACTTTAAATATATTGATTAATGATGTGACTACAAGAACACTGTAGTGCACTATAGCATAATAATGCTTAGTATACTTCAATCTATTTTTATTTGATTACAGATTGGACAGTTTATGAAAGATGATGTTGATTTCTGCGTCTTTTATCTGCTAAAAGGATAATTATCTAAAACATACCTGTTAACATGTGAGCGCTGGCGTGTTTCCAGCGTACCTGCGCTGTAGAGACAACACCTCCCAGGGGTTTCGCTAATCAGCTAATTAGCTAATTAGCAGTGAGGATCACAGCCTCTCCTCCGTTATTAGAGGTTATTCTGTCCGACTCGGACCGTAATTACGCTACAGAGAGATAATATATATAAACAACTCCGAATTACCTGAGGCAGCGTAGCCTATAGCTTCACTCAGCGGCCCTCAGAGACTAAGCGCTAATCATTAGCGTCTGTACGAGCTGCTGTAAGAGCTTCCTCCTACTGCCTCCAAATTAAAAATACACTTTAAAAGTGTTTTTAAATTCATTTATTGTGTTTATAAAATACTTAAAGCAGGGAGGTGGGGAGTCAGTGAGGCAGAAACGTAGTGAGGCAGAGAGGCAGTGTGGGAGCGAGTTAGTGAGGCAGTAAAGTAGTTAGATAGTGTGGTAGGGAGTCAGTGAGGCAGAAACATAGTGAGGCAGAGAGGCAGTGTGGGAGTGAGTTAGTGAGGCAGTAAGTTAGTGAGGCAGTAAAGTAGTTAGGTAGTGTGGTAGCGAGTCAATGAGGCAGAAACGTAGTGAGGCAGAGAGGCAGAGTGGGAGCGAGTTAGTGAGGAAGTAAGTTAGTGAGGCAGTAAAGTAGTGAGGTAGTGTGGTAGGGAGTCAGTGAGGCAGAAATGTAGAGACGCAGAGATGCAGTGTGGGATCGAGTTAGTGAGGCAGTAAGTTAGTGAGGCAGTAAAGTAGTAAGGTAGTGTGGTAGGGAGTCAGTGAGGCAGAAACGTAGTGAGGCAGTAAGTTAGTGAGTAGTTATTAAAGTAGCACTACCACCCTGCCTCTCTACCTTACTAGCTTATTGCCTCACCGCCTGATGCCTACCTTACTGACTCGCTACAACACTACCCTGCTACTTTTCTGCCTCACTACCACGCTACCACACTGCCTCTCTACCTCACTACCTTCTATTTCACTGATTCACTACCACACTATACCTCAGTACTTCAGTAATATTAAAAATGCCCCACTACCTTCCTACCTCTCTATTTTACTGCCTCACTACCTTACAAATTTGCTTCCACACTGCCTCTCTACCTCACTACCATTCTATTTCACTGACTCTCTACCACACTACCCTGCTACTTTAATAACTCACTGCCACACTGCCTCTCTACTTCACTGACTTACAGCCTCACTACTCCAGAGCCCCTCTGCCTCACTACCTTCCTACCTCACTGACTCCCTACCACACTACCCTGCTACTTTACTGCCTCACTACCACACTGCCTCTCCACCTCACTACCTTTCTATTTCACTGACTCTCTACCACACTACAACCTTAGTTCTTCAGTACTATTAATAGTGCCTCACTACCTTCCTACCTCTTTACTTTACTGCCTCACTACCTTACTAAGATGCTTCCACACTGCCTCTCTACCTCACTACCATTCTATTTCACTGACTCTCTACCACACTACCCTGCTACTTTAATAACTCACTACCACACTGCCGCTCTACCTCACTGACTTTGCCTCACTACTCCAGTCCCCCTCTGCCTCACTACCTTCCTGCCTCACTGACTGGCTACAACACTACCTTCCTACTTTACTGCCTCACTTCCACGCTACCTCATTACACTATTACACTACAACCTCAGTACTTCAGTACTATTAATACAGTGACTCACTACCACCTTGCTGCCTCATGCCTCTACCTCATATCCTCTCTGCCATACTACCTATCTACCACACTTCCTAACTGTAGAGGTGTATGAATTAAAGAGAGGCAGTAAAAGGTGAGTAATCAGAGAGAAGCTTTTGGATCATATGAGCTGCTTTGATTTCCCTCCAGCGCCACGTTCTCCCATCCAAACTGGAGGATTACTCAGCACCGGCGATTATCCCCATCCCACAGCGGGGGGGCTGCTCCTGTTTTCCAGGCCTTTCGCCCAACGTTAGCCCAAGAAACGCCCACCATACGCCCAACAAATGCCCAACGAATGCCCAACGAATGCCCACCGCCCAAGCCTGGGTGTCTTTTATTGATGTTACCTGGTTTACCTGCACCAACAGAACCTGAACCACACCTGAACCAGACTCTGCTCCAGGCTCTTTACCGCCAGCCGTTCCAACTGGACCCGCCCGGCTTCCCTCTGCCACCCAGACGCCGCTGCCAGTGCCGGCGAGTGCCCGGTCGCTCGGCCGGCGGATCAGCTTCTTATCTCAAACTCTGGTACAAAATAACCGAGCCAACCCAATTCTACCCAGCCAAAGCCCCCGGAGCGCCAACTGAATCCGGGAATTAAGACTGCGAGGCCCGATAGCTCCGCTCCAGCAGCTACAGAACCACGAGAGGAGAGAGGATGTGGCAACCGCCACCATCTCCACCCATCAGAGGAGCAAGATAGCAGACAGAGCTTCTGCTTTGTTGGGTATCATTCTATTCCCATCAAATGAGAAAAAAAACACCATCTGACCCTCAACAGATAGTGTCCCAATGTCCTAAAGAACCTGGATGCAAAAATATGTGAAAAGTATCTCCACTCATTACTCTGTAGGTAGAATAGAGTATAGATACTCAGGTTTAATAAAATACTTCTGTAAAAGATGAAAAAGCATCAACTCAAGCTTTTTACTCTAAAAAGTAAAAGAAGTTTTAAAAGTACTTTTAGTTTTAAAACTACTTAAAGTATAAAAGTAAAAGTAATGAAAGGAGAAAAAAAAAGAAAGACATTATGAACAAAAGCTTAGGCCACGCCCACAAGCTATAGTGCACTATAGTGCAGACTGTGTTTTTCTATTGTTGTGACTTTACACATTTAATGACCAATTTATGCAAAAATCCAAGTATAATCCCAAAAGGGTTCACATATTTGTTCTTACAAGTGTATATATATATATATATATATATATATATATATATATATATATATATATATAAATATATACTTTAGAGTGTGTAATACAGGAGTGCACTGGAGTGAATATGCAGTTTTGGTAGAACGTTGGATGGTAGATCTTTAAGAATGGCTCTGTAGAGATGGAGCTGTAATCTCCCGCCGGTTCTGGGTGGGATTAGAGCGAGCGAGGGCTGATATGTTTGTGGTTGGGGTTGTTAGATGGAATCTAAGTGGAGTTCAGTAAGGGTGGTGGTGGATTTAATCCGTGCTGTGATGTGGAGTGGAGCACCGGCTGTGTTGGAAATGCTAACAGATACGCTATCTCTGCTTCCTGTGTTCTTTTCTACTGCTGGATTTTGCTCATCATATTTATTTTCTTATTTATTAGTATTTTACGCTTTTACAGTAACAGCCAACACAATATATAACCAACACCTCCACCACATAAAAATACAGTACCACTCAAATCTAATCCAAACTATGAAGAAAAACATATGGAATTATTTGGCACCACTTGCTTGGATGATCAGACTTCTTCTGAGGGAGGGATCTGTACCTACTGTCCGTGGAAAGTCAACAAATGAGGGAGGTATAAGAACTTTAAATTTCATTTAGTGCTTTTATCGCAGTTAAGCATGAAGAATATGTTTTATATTTTAAAAAGACAGAAAATTCACGAAAAACAGAAACTCTCCCCAAAAAACAAAAAATTAACAAAAATCGACAAAAAAAAACAGAAAATCTGCAAAAATCCACAGAAAATCTACAAAAATCCACAGAAAATCTACAAAAATCCACAGAAAGTCTACAAAAATCTACAGAAAATCTACAAAAATCCACAGAAAATCTACAAAAATCTACAGAAAATCTACAAAAATCTACAGAAAATCTACAAAAATCCACAGAAAATCAACAAAAATCCACAGAAAATCTACAAAAATCTACAGAAAATCTACAGAAAATCTACAGAAAATCTACAAAAATCCACAGAAAGTCTACAAAATCCACAGAAAATCTACAAAAATCTACAGAAAATCTACAAAAATGCACAGAAAATCAACAAAAATCCACAGAAAGTCTACAAAAATCCACAGAAAATCTACAAAAATCTACAGAAAGTCTACAAAAATCCACAGAAAATGTACAAAAATCCACAGAAAATCTACAAAAATCTACAGAAAGTCTACAAAAATCCACAGAAAATCTACAAAAATCTACAGAAAGTCTACAAAAATCCACAGAAAATGTACAAAAATCCACAGAAAATCTACAAAAATCTACAGAAAGTCTACAAAAATCCACAGAAAATCTACAAAAATCTACAGAAAATCAACAAAAATCCACAGAACGTCTACAAAAATCCACAGAAAATCAACAAAAATCCACAGAACGTCTACAAAAATCCACAGAAAATCCAAAAAATAGAAAATCTACAAAAATCACAGAAAGCTACAAAAAACAGAAAATCTACAATAAACACTGAAAATCTATAAAAAACACAGAAAATCTACAAAAACACAGAAAATCTTTAAAAAATGTCCATTACTCCAAAAGGACATGGACAACTCATCCAGGAGGTCACAAAAGAACCCAGAATAACATTTAAAGAACTGCAGGATCTCACTCCTCAGTTAAGATCAGTTAAGATCAGTTAAGATCAGTGTTAATGATTTAATAATAAGAAAAAGATAAAAAAAAACACTGCTGACCAAAAACAACACAAAACTAATGTTTCATACTGAATGTAAAACATGGTGGTGGTAGTGTGGCCTACCAGTACTATAGAGGCTGTAGAGAAGCTTCTGGAAGGCCTGGTTGAGGTACGGTAGATTTATTGAAGCACAAACAGCTAATCAGCAACTTGAAGAAACACATGTTGACGCTAACTGCTAGCAGCGCGTGTGAACAATACAAGCGCTAATCTTCATTTGGATTTGTGGAATTAGGGCCGTTCTGAGATACAAAAGCTTTTGGAATAAAAACAGTCGCTTAGCGTTTCAGCGTCTGTTTAGTTTCATAAGATCCCGACAAAGACGACATGAAGAACGTGGAATTTAATGTCACAATATGGCTCTACGGAAACAAACCGCGGAGAAACTGCCATCAGAAACGGCGGTAATTAGCCTCGCCGCCCAATCCTCCACCGGCTCCTTCTGATTAACAAAGCATTTCCTGGAGCGTTCACTACTGCTCACGTTTCTCTCGGATAAGCAGGTTTTGTTTACCTAAAACAAAGTGCTGGGTAGGAACTGTAAGTAGAAAGTAACAGATGTCCGCACTTAGCCGCCAACAAGGAGCGCGGGCGGCGCCAGCTCGCCGATACGGTAAATGGTTTTACATCACGCGAGTTTGCAAACTCACAGCTTCAGCTCTGTGGTTCCCTGTGGAGCTTCAGTCGGTCGCTTGTGTTTCACACTGAAGGTCTTCCTAATGTCTTAAATCTGCTCAGATGGAGCTTCAGAAACCTTCATCCTGATTTCACACCTAAAAGAGCCTGGATTGGTCCAAAATCTAAATGAATGGTTAATGTTTGGGTTGCCACCTGTCCAGTAAAATATGGAATTGTCCTTTATTTGTTTCGTATTTCCATAAATGCCCAAACAAAGACACATCTGTTGCATAGAGATCAACATAAAATCCAGCTAATCTAGCTAATATCACCCTGACTTACCGAAACAATCAGGGTTCCTCAGTGTAGCACTGACTGGTGCTAGCAGTTAGCTGCTAATGCTAATGTTGTGCATTAGTGGAAATCTGGAAATCTAAGCTTACTGTAAATAAACAGTAATGAAAATATTTTTTTAACAATTACAGTTTTTTTAACCTAGATTTACAGGTTTTGTCACCCAGCGGTGAGACCTGCTAAATTATAAGGAAAACACCCCTGTTCCTTACTAGTGTCACATAATGCGCTTTAAAATCCAGTGCATCTTATAGTGCGAAAAATACATTTAATACAAATAAATAAATGAATAATATATAACTAATTAACTGACTTAATGGCAATTAACATGAATTCAAGAAATGAATGAACTGAGTATGTATACTTTATATATATTTACTTCTCTGTAAATTATTTAAAAAAATCCTCATAATAGAAGAAATATTTTTTTTTTACCATACACGGTCAAATTTAATGTAATATTGTCTGTTAACATTTACTCTAATCTCAATTAAAGACATACAGTATTTAAGTAGAATGTATTGAAAATAACAGCATCCTGCCTGTGGGTGAATAAATATTAAATATTATAAATATTATAAATATTATGCTAATTGTAATTTTATAAAAGAATGTTCAAAAAACTATCAAAACACCCTGATAAATTTGTTTTAGGCCCTTAAAGTTTATCTGTAAAGATGCAGTAAAACATCAGTAAAACGTGCACTGGATCAGGAACCTCAGCATTAGGAAACACGAATGGAGTGCATGAGAAAAATAATTGCGATTAATCAACTAATTAAAAAAAATAGTTGCCAGATTAGTCGAATTAGTCGAAGAGTAGTCATTAAGTTTGATTAATCAACTAATCGACTAATGGAAAAAATATATGCCAGATTAGTCGACTTAGTCGAAGAGTAGTCATTAATTGTGATTAATTACATAATTGACTAATGGAAAAAATATATGCCAGATTAGTCGAATTAGTCGAAGAGTAGTCATTAATTGTGATTAATCAACTAATTGACTAATTGAAAAAATATTCGCCAGATTAGTCGAATTAGTCGAAGAGTAGTCATTAATTGTGATTAATCAACTAATTGACTAATTGAAAAAAAAAATATTCGCCAGTTTAGACGAATTAGTAGAAGAGTAGTCATTAATTGTGATTAATCAACTAATTGACTAATTGAAAAAAAAAGCCAGATTAGTTCAATTAGTCGAAGAGTAGTCATTAATTTTGATTAATCAACTAATTAACTAATGGAAAAAATATTCGCCAGATTAGTCGAATTAGTTGAAAATTAGTCATCAGTTGCAGCCCTATAGTGCATGTGTAAACTGATCAGCAGCGCCCCCTGTGAGAGCTCCGCTCTGCTTAATTCGATAAAGAAGAAAATGCTCTTCAGAATCGAACCCTCGTCAATTTTTAATCTTTTTCTCTTTGGGATCTGAGCGCGAGGGCAGGCCGGGCTAATTGGCGCGATGGCGTCTCGCTCAGGCCTGCGGGTTGGACGAGCCGGGTGCGCCGGGGGCGGAGTTTTATCGCAGCAGGTGGCTTTAAAACCTCGCCGCCGCGGTTTTGTCTCTGAGCCTCTGCCCGTATCTACCTTGGCGAGAGCTGGAGAACATTAATTACCGCTAAAATATTAGCCGAGAGCTCTCTCTCCCTCTCGCTCTGCCAAACCGCCGGCGCTCAGGCAGGGATTAAGTGTGGATTAGCGCGAGAGCAACCCGAACCAGGGCAGGAGAGAGGAGGAAAAACACAGATCTCAATCAGACGCTTGAATGGAAGAATCTGCGCTGAACATTTGGCCCCTAGCTTCTGCACAAGTAGTATTAGCGGTAGCATTAGCGTTCGGCAATGGCAGAGTGAGTACTTAGACTGGATCAGCTGCTGCTGGTTATATATATATATATATATATATATATATATATATTTTTTTTTTTTTTTTTTACCACTCTGCTGGAGAACACAGCCAGAGAAACCTGTAGATTTATATAAAGTGTATATATATATATATATATATATATATATATATATATATATATATATATATATATATATATATATATATCCAACACATTAATTAACAATTATTTCTTATTCATTAAACTTTCAGATTTCAAATAATGCAAAGAAAACAAGTTTGAAAACAAGTTAGAAACAAAGATACTAATGTTTTAAGAGTTTAGAAATCAATATTTGGTGGAATAACCCTGGTATTTAGTATCTTGGCATCATGTTCTCCTCCACCAGTCTTACACACTGCTTTTGGATAACTTTATGCCTTTACTCTCCTGGTGCAAAAATTCAAGCAGTTCAGCTTTATTTGTTTATTTGTATTCCTCTTAATTACATTCCAGTGGCTTTCAATTGGGTTCAGGTCTGAAAGTTTAGTTTATCCCAATTTAAGTTGCAGGTTAATTTTGTTTAAATTTTTGTTTTTTTTTTACAGATTTTTTTTTTGTGAATATGAAAGTGTTTTATTTGCATTATTTGAGCTCTGCATCTTTTTCCTTATTTTGGTCATTTTTCATTTTTTTGTAAATATTAAATACTGTAAATGATGATATTTACTGAAACTGAAACTCCAGTATAATGCTGTACTTCAGACGAGTGTATTTACTGCTCCTTAATACCTGATTTTTGGGAAAATTAAAGGATTTTAAGTGTATAGTGCGAAAAATATGGTATAATAATCTGATTTAACTCGAAAATTTCTATTTGAATGTATATGTGGCCTCAAATGTTCACCCACCTTAAAACAATAGTTGAGAAATGTTTGGAAATAAGGTTTGGAAATATCTATTTTTACATAAAAAACACTAAATTTTATTTGAGTTCTAACGAGTCGATGGGTTACAGCAGCACTAAAGCTAAAGCTGATTGGTTAACTCAGCCCCAGAGAAACTCATAAGTCTGGTAAGTCAAAGTGAAACTCTAAGCTCTCTCACGAACAAACTGCGGAGAATATTATCTCACTTTTGTCTTTAGAGAGCAAAGCCAAGCCTGAGTTCCCTGGGCAGACGCTAACGTCTTCAGATGTCCCTCTCGCCCCCTCAGGCCTGGAGCCTCCACACTTCCTCGCCTCGCACTTTTCATCTAGCCCACAGCGTACGAGACGAGCAGCCTTTATTTATTTCATTCCCCCGTTAGCCGAGGGAGCGGCGGGTTTGATGGATGCGAGGTCTTTGAGTTCTCCGGCTCAGTCCTGCTCTCACACACTGAAGGAAATCAGGAGGAAAAATTTGGAGAAGGTTCTGAAGATTTGGCTTTATTACAGGTCAGTGATGAATCCACCATATGGACACCAAGATCACCACATGTTACACTAATCGAGATTAATGTTATGACCAAGTCCTTGTTTCTACATACATATTTCACTTATTATTATCCTCCATTCAACCTTTTGTTTTGGGTCATTGTCATGTGGCATGATCCACACCTCCACTTCAACTTCAGGTTTTGGACAGATGTTCTCACATTTTAGCCTTTTCCCAGCAGCAAGTGCTTTAGGGGATGTTTCTAATAAAGTGGCCAACCAGCGAGTGTAAGCACAAGATACAGTAGTTTGGTGTTTCCAATAAAGTGGCCACCGTGATTTAAAGCACAAGGTACTGTAGGTAGGTGTGTCTAGCAAAGTGGCCACAGATAGTGGAAGCACAAGATAGAGTAGGTAGGTGTTTCCAAAAAAGTGGCCAACCAGTAAGTGGAACACAAGGTATAGCAGATAGGTGTTTCCAATAAAGTGGCCAACCAGTAATAGGAAACACAAGGTACAGAAGGTAGGTGTTTCCAATAAAGTGGCCAAAGATATTGGAAGCACAGGATAGAGTAGGTAGGTGCTTCCAATAAAGTGGCCAACCAGTGATAGGAAATACAAGGTACAGTAAGTAGGTGTTTCCAATAAAGTGGCCAGTCACAGTGATCGGAAGCACAAGGTACACTATGTAGGTGTTTCCAATAAAGTGGCCAAACAGTGAGTGCAGGTACAGGTAGGTGTATTTATATTTTTGAAGGTGTATTAAGTGTATTAAGATGAGAATATGTAAATGAGTAAACAGACGGAGGTGATTATAGAGGTGATTGGTCGGGTCGCCGGGGCCGGCCAATGACACGCTGTACATCACGGTTAACGAGGGACGCCTTATTTACCATAATTAAATCTGAGAGGAGCACAGATGGAGTGTGTTGGAGGAATAATGGCGAGAGAGAGAAAGAGAGAGAGCGAGAGATGAAGTCTCGTCTGTGTGCTGAACGAATTATAGTAAATAGTACGTCTTATTTCACACGCTGATCCCACTCAGGTAAACAGCAGATCTTTATTTCCTCCACCTTTAGAAGCCGAGTGTACCTCAGCTTTGTCTCAGCTTTACTCAGGATTTATTGAGACCTTTAGAAAAAGCTTTCAGTAAATATTTAAACAAAGCAATTACGAATTCCAGCTGAAATAATGCATGTTCTGATAAAAGCACAGAACGCTCACCCTGCGTACACGCTTCTGACTTCCAGGTGGATGCTAGGATGAGGATGTTCCTACTATATGGGTCACGGGACGTGGTTGCTATGGTCCTGATACGTGGTTTCTTCGGTGTTATGCAAAGTGATTGCTGTGGAATTCCTACCCAGACACTGCGAAGAATTGACTAGAGCTTTAGTGCGGAATTGGGCAAAATATGGTGTATACTCGGCAACCAGGGTGTTGGAACAAAGGGCTTGGGACAATTCCTGTAATATACTCGGAAATCGGGGTTTTGGCACAAGCAACTCAGGCCAAATATCATATTATACTCAGCAACCGGGGTGTTGCCACATTCAGCTTAGGTCGATTCCTATATTATACTCAGTAACTGGGGTGTTGGCACATGAAGTTCAGACTGATGTCCAAATTACTCTCAGCAGTCGGGGTGTTGGAACAAGTGGCTCAGGCTAATCCTTGTATTATACTCAGCAACCGGTGTGTTGGTATCTACAGCTCAGACCAGTACCCCTATTATACTCAGCAACCTGGGTTTTGGAACAAGTAGCTCAGACTGATTCCTATATTATACTTGGCAACCGTGATGTTGGCACATGTAGCTCAAGCTGATTCCTATATTATACTCAGTCTCTGGGGTGTTGGCATATTCGGCTCAGGCAGATTTTTGTATTATACTCTGCAACCGGGGTTTAGGCACATGCATTTTGGGGCAATTCCCATATTATACTCAGTAACCAGGGTGTTAGCACATGCAGTTCAGGCTGATTCCTATAATTATACCTGGCAACCATGGGGTTGGCACATGCAGTTCAGGCTGATTCCTATATTATACTTGGCAACCATGGTGTTGGCACATGCAGTTCAGACTGATTCCTATATTATACTCAGTCTCAGGCAGGCAGATTTTTGTATTATACTCAGTAACCGGGGTGTTGGCATATGCAGTTCAGATTGTTTCCTATATTATACCTGGTAACCGTGGTGTTGGCACATGCATCTTGGGGCAATTCCCATATTATACTCAGTAACCAGGGTGTTGGCACATGCATCTTGGGGCAATTACCATATTATACTCAGTAACCGGGGTGTTGGCACATGCATCTTGGGGTACTTACCATATTATACTCAGTAACCAGGGTGTTGGCACATGCATCTTGGGGGAATTCCCATATTATACTCAGTAAACAGGTTGTTGGCACATGCATCTTGGGGCAATTGCCATATTATACTCAGTAACCAGGGTGTTGGCACATGCATCTTGGGGCAATTCCCATATTATACTCAGTAACCGTGGTGTTGGCACAGCAGAGCTCCTCTGCATTCTTTCAGGAATCCATATGAAGCGCTTCAAGCTATTTTATATAAATAGAACCATGCTAAAACATGCTAACCAGTGTGTTGCATTCACTGTTATTCACATTAGCATTGACGGTCAAGCGGCATCCTTTTCAGTATAAAATCAAATGTGTTCTATAGAAATCAGCAGACAGTCTTGTGTACGCATGATAACGTCCCCCTGTCTCGGCTGCCGCTCGGACTTCTGAGAGCTGGCCTGTGTGAGCTGGACGTTCGCTAATTTTGTGTTGATGTTTCTTAGAGCAGATGGTCTTATCACAGTGGATACATATGTCCTGTTTTTGTCTTTGCTGTAAAGAAAACGGTCATTTCTGAATGTTTTTGTGATTATTGTGTTGCATTGTGAAGATTTGAAGGCATTTTTTTGTAGTTCCAGCACACTGTAGATGTTTGGTTTGTGCTAGCCGGTCTCTAACTCTTCAAAACTAAAAAAATCTATGTTTTCTAATGTATCCTCCGATTCAGAGGCCACTGTAACCAGGTAATCAATGTTACTTACCTCACCTGGACGTGACTTTAATGCTAAAAATAGGAAATGTAATACGCTGGAGGAATTCCCCTGTAAAACCAAACCAAACTAAACACACCAAACCAAGTCAACCCAAACCAAACTAGCCAAGCCAAACCCAAACAACAGCACCAGTCCAAATTAACCCAAACCATACATACCAATCCTGAGCAAAGTCATCCTGAATAAAGCCAACCAATAAACTCTAGCTTCCAACCAAACCCAAACCCACCCAAACCAACACAAACCAAACTAAACCACCCGCAAAATAGACCAGACCCAGACTCACCTGGACGTGGCTTTAATGCTATAAATAGGAAATTTAATACGCTGGAGGAATTCCCCTGTAAAACCAAACTAAACAAAACCAAATTAAGACAAAAAAAAACTGAATCTAAACCAACCAGACCAACTCAAGCCAAACCAACACACCAAACCAAACTAAGCTAAGCCAACCAAAATGTACCAAGACAAATCAAACCAGCAGAAACCAACCAAACTAACCAAACCAAGCCAAGTCAAGCCAAAAAAGTACACCGAAACTAAACACACCAAACCAAACTAGCCAAGCCAAACCCAAACAGCACCAGTCCAAATGAACCCAAACCATACACACCAATCCTAAACAAAGAAAGCAATTCAACCACAACCCACCACACCAAGCCAAAGTATCCAATCCAAACCAACAAACCCAAACTAAATCAACCCAAACCGAGTTAAACCAAACCATACTAACCAATCCAAACCCATTCTGAATAAAGCCAACCAATAAACTCATTCCAAACCCAGCCCAAACCGACACAAACCAAACGGACCCAACCACAAAATAGCCCAGACCCAGACTTACCTGGGTGTGGCTTTAATGCTATAAATAGGAAATGTAATATGCTGGAGGAATCCCCCTGTAAAAGCAAACCAAAACAAACCAAATTAAGCCATGCCAAAAAAAAAAAAAACAATCTGACCAACTCAACCCAAATCAAATTAACCAAACCAAACTAAGCTAAGCCAACCAAAATATACCAAGACAAATCAAAGCAGCAGAAACCGACCAAACTAACCAAACCAAGCCAAGTCAGGCCAAAACAGTACACCCAAACGAAACACACCAAACCAAGTCAACCCAAACCAAACTAGCCAAGCCAAACCCAAACAGCACCAGTCCAAACTAACCCAAACCATACATACCAATCCTAAACAGACCAAGCCAAGTCATCCAAACCACACCAAGCCAAAGTATCCAATCCAAACTACACTAGGCCAAGCCAAACCAACAAACCCAAACCAAACAAATCCTGAATAAAGCCAACCAATAAACTCATTCCAACCAAACCCAAACCCAGCCCAAACCAACACAAACCAAACTAAACCACCCGCAAAATAGGCCAGACCCAGACTCACGTGGACGTGGCTTTAATGCTGTAAATAGTAAATGTAATAAGCTGGAGGAATTCCCCTATAAAACGTTTCACATCAGTAAAACAGAAAGCTAACGCTAACGTGAAGTTGTGATATATGATTGAACCGTTTTACCTGAACTGAAAATAGCAGCTATTACACGAAATGGGGCCAACAGGCCACTCTCTCCACTCGGCCCCGGTAATGTTGTCACATCTGCTGTCGGTAATGGTCTGTATTTTTTATCCAGGGTTCCTCAGGTCTGAATCATTGGTGTAATGGCCAGGAGATGACTCTGATGACCAAACACTGACCGCAGTGATGGCCGGGAATTAGCATAGCGTATAGCTTTCTGACACACAGAGCCCGGCTGTCTGAGGGTGTGATGGGTGTATGTACAATATTATACGTTACATTGTCAATTAAGCAGTGCAGCACCATGTTATTACCACATCACTTTCACCTAACAAGCATGTTAGCAATTAGCATCTTTAAACTGCTGTTTACATATTTTATTTAAGTCAGTGTAGTCAAGTATCAAAGCTTTTTTTGCATACAATTTTAAGTGTTGTTAGTGAACCAACCTGAAACAAATCAAACCAAGATAAATCAAATCAGCCAAACCTAACCACACTACACCATACCAAAACCAAACCACACCAAAACCAAATAAACCAAACCACACTACACCACACCAAAACCAAATAAAATATAACCAATCCAAAACACACCATGCCACTCCATTTCAAACCAAACCAAATAATTCCGCACAATAACATTTAATCACCAAACCAAAGCAATGCAATTACCAAACCAATCCAACCCAGACCAGATCAAAACAAAACCAAACCAAAACCAGACTAAACCAAAATAAGACCAAACCCAAACCAATCAAACGCAAACCAAACAAAAACACACAAACCAAAATCAGACCAAACCAAACCAAACCCACACAAAACCAAACCAGACCAAACCAAACCAAAGCAAAACAATACCAGACCAGACAAAACCAAACCAAACCAAACCAAAACCAGACTAAACCAAAATAAGACCAAACCCAAACCAAACCAAAACCACACAAAACCAAACCAACCCAAAGGAAAACCAAACCAAACCAGACCAGACAAAACCAAACCATATCAAACCAAAACCAAATCAAACCATATCAAACCAAACCAATCCATATCAAACCAAACTAAACCAAAACCAGACTAAACCAAAATAAGACCAAACCCAAACCAAACCAAAACCACACAAAACCAAACCAAACCAAACCAAACCCACACAAAACCAAAACACACCATATCAAACCAAACCAAACCCACGCAAAACCAAACCAAACCAAATCAAACAGACCAAACCAAAACAAATCCAAGCATAAACAAACTGCATCACATCCCACATTTCAAACCTAAACAAATCAAATTAAACCACATTAAACTTATTTACACCATGACACATTTACCACACCAAAACAAAACCAAACTGCTCCAAGTTCCTAAACTCTTTACCTGATGGACCAGAGCAAAAAAAAAAAACTATAGGTGTAAAAACAGCTCTAAAGATACTTCTAAAGATATTTACATCTAAAAATGCATTTTAGGCAATAAAGGATTTTTTATCTCAGGTTATTTTAGAAATCTACGTCTCTCGGTGTCGCCGGCTGAAGACTCATGTCGCTGATGTGAATGACATCATTTTAATGATATTTTGGGATGTTTGAGACGTGAGGAAGACGGATCCGGATGAGCGATGGATCTCTGACCACCTGGAGGAGAAGAACGTTGAGTCAGCAGCAGCAGCAGCGTTACAGAGCCGATAACCCCCGGCTTTAAATTCCACGTCAACGTGAATCAATCTGAGCGACACTTATCACTCCACCCCGACCCGCCGGAGGGATCCGCCACCGGACTGCCTGGATAACCAGTTCTGCAGATTTTAAACTCCCAAAAACTACATCCTGCTCTTTTTACCAATGTTGAATGTTTGGAGCTGTGAATCTGCTGTATGGATGATGTTTAAATGTGAAGTTTTATTTAAATGTTTTTTTTTTATTAGTGGATTCTTGTTAGTAAGACCTAAGACAGATGTAATCAACCATACAGGACATTTCATGAAGTTAAATTGGTTCTAGAAGAATTTGCTTTCTACTAGAGACGCCGTCTACCAATTTTCCCAGCAATGTCCAGCCCGTATGGAAAAGTATGTGAACATGTTGTGTTAATTTATTAAAAATACACTTAAACTATATTGCATTTCATTTCAAAATATGTTGCACACGTGTAGTACTCCAAGCCAATTCAAACAAAACATAACCATCCTAAACCAATTCATACCAAAACAAACCAAGCCAAACCAAGTCAAACCAAAAAACTCAACCCAAGCCAACTAGACCAAGACAGACCAAACCAAAATAAACTAAGCCAAGTCAAACCAAACCAAGTCAAACCAAACCAGGCCAGGTCAAACAAAAAACTCAACCGAAGCCTACCAGATAGAGTCAAACCAAACCAAAATAAGCCAAGCCAAGTCAAACCAAACCAGGCCAAGTCAAACCAAACCAGGCCAAGTCGAACCAAGCCAAGTCAAAGCAAACCAAGTCAAACCAAACCAGGCCAAGTCGAACCAAGCCAAGTCAAACCAAACCAGGCCAAGTCAAACCAAACCAGGCCAAGTCGAACCAAGCCAAGTCAAAGCAAACCAAGTCAAACCAAACCAGGCCAAGTCGAACCAAGCCAAGTCAAACCAAACCAGGCCGAGTCAAACCAAACCAGGCCAAGTCAAACCAAACCAGGCCAAGTCGAACCAAACCAGGCCAAGTCGAACCAAGCCAAGTCAAAGCAAACCAAGTCAAACCAAACCAGGCCAAGTCAAACCAAACCAAGTCAAACCAAACCAGGCCAAGTCAAACCAAACCAGGCCAGGTCAAACCAAACCAGGCCAGGTCAAAAAAAAAAAACTCAACCCAAGCCTACCAGATAGAGACAAACCAAACTAAACCACTCATAAATTAGGCCAGAGCCAATTCATACTTTAACATGTTGCTTTAAACTCAGTCCATATTGTATTCTTTATGGTCTGTAAATACTGAGTTTAAACCTGGTGTGTTCGAGCGTAGGGGAGGGGCGTAGTCTGTACAAGGTGAGGGAATGGGGCGGGGCGTGTAGCAGGAGAGGCTAAGCTATATGGAATTGATGGACTGATAGAGGGGAGGACTAAACACGGCTAAACACAGCACCCGCTAAACATGGCAACCTCTAAACACGGCACCCGCTGAACACGGCACCCACTGAACACGGCACCCTCTAAACACGACACCCTCTAAACACGGCACCCGCTAAACACGGCACCCGCTAAACACGGCACCCGCTAAACATGGCACCCTCTAAACACAGCACCCGCTAAAACGTAGTGTTGTTGGTAGTGCTGCAAGTGAAAATGCTGTGCTTTTATCATGATATTAATCATTTTCCCACCTCTAGTTATTGAGGAAATAAATAATGAGATATGAATATGAATTTTGCATGATTGTAAAGTTTGTCAGTGTTACATATGTAGCACTATGATGCGTAAGTCTCTGAATTGGCAGAAATGTGGCGCTGATGGCGCTGAACTCGGTAATACTGCTGTAGGAACACTCTGAACATGGTCTCTCAGAGCTCGGGGTTCCTGGTCAAGCACTGAGTGGGATGTTGAAGTGGGAAAAGTGTAGAATAAGTAAAAATCCTCCTGTTTTTCCTCTTCTCTCTTTTCCGGAGCTTAGCGCTCATGTTGTTCTCCTCGCGCCGCTCTGCCTGAGGTGGCGTCAGTCTGGCACGGTGGACAGATTTCCACTGAAAGCGCGTGAGCTCGCCGTCTCCCACATCGCCGTCCAACAACAGAAACATGTCAAGCGAATAAAGCCGAGCTCGGCGCCGGGGGAGAACCAGGGATTCTGAGACCACAAAAAAAAACATTTATCACATTCAAGCTCTGCAGAGGAACGAAGAACTGCCGTACTTCTACTGCACGACTACAAGAAGATCACAGAACCACCACAAGCCTTCAACACAACGACACAACAACCCAGCGACACAATTATTCAATAATCCAACAACTCATTGACAGATTCAACACCAAAGCAACCCAACGACACAACACCCCAACGACACAACACCCCGGACACAACAACCCAACAACACAATGGCAAAACAACCCAACGACACAACACCCCAACGACACAACACCCCAGACACAACAACCCAATGACAGATTCAACACCAAAACAACCCAATGACACAACAACCCAAAGACACAACAACCCAACGACACAACAAACCAACGACACAACACCCCAACGACACAACACCCCAGACACAACAACCCAATGACAGATTCAACACCAAAACAACCCAACAACCCAACAACACAATGGCAAAACAACCCAACAACAAATCAACCCAACGAACCAACAGCAAAACAATTCAATGACACAACACACTAAATGCCAAAATAACCCAACGACAAAACAACCCAATGACACAACGACCAAACAACACAACAACCGAACAACACAACAACCGAATGACACTGCAAACCAGCAACCCAACAACTTAGTGACCGAGTGACCCAACAACACAATGACCCAACACGACCCAACAACACAACGACTCAGCAACACAACTACACAAAGATCCAACAACCCAGCGACACAATGACACAACAGTCCAAAAACTCAACTTTAACCCAACCAAAGACTTTTACTACAAAGCAAATATTTCTAATTCAAATCAAAAACATTTACTACAAATCAAAGACTTTCCTTTAAAGCAAATGTTTCTCATTCAATTTAAAGACATTTACGTCAAATGAAATATTTTTGTACTCTACGTTGATAGACTTTTACTTCAAAGCATACTTTTTACTTAAAGTTTTTGGTCTAGCTCTATAGTATGATTGAGTTTAATGGAGAATGCTGGTACTTGAGGGAGAGTAGTGGTGTTTAGGTGATTATACTCAGGGTAAAGTAACAGTTTCTGTTGAAGGACTGGGTGTTTTATAGATAACTGTGGTTTATGTAGAATATTGGTGTTTGTTGTAAATGATGGTGTTTGGTGTAAATGATGGTGTTTGGTGTAAATGATGGTGTTTTATTGGAGAGTGATGGTATTTATTGGCAGATGGTGATGTTTGGTGTAAATGATGGTGTTTTATTGGAGAGTGATGGTATTTGTTGGCAGATGATGATGTTTGGTGTAAATGATGGTGTTTTATGGAGAGTGATGGTATTTGTTGGCAGATGATGGTGTTTGGTGTAAATGATGGTGTTTGGTGTAAATGATGGTGTTTTATTGGAGAGTGATGGTATTTGTTGGCAGATGATGATGTTTGGCGTAAATGATGGTGTTTGGTGTAAATGATGGTGTTTGGTGTAAATGATGGTGTTTTATTGGAGAGTGATGGTATTTGTTGGCAGATGATGATGTTTGGCGTAAATGATGTTGTTTGGTGTAAATGATGGTGTTTTATGGACGAGACTGTAGAGATGAGTTGTGCTTAGAGACAGTCAGCAGTCAGTTTTCTCTGAAAGAATGAATTTTCTTTATTTTTCCGCTCGTATCTATACGCTTAAAGGTGCTGTCAATCTTGATCTTTAGATTTACAGCAAAAAAAGGAGAAATGTCCGCTGAGTTTCAGTGTTTCAGAGCTTCAGACAGCTTCCATTTCAAGGCCTTCCACCAACAGGGCCGGCTGCTCCGACGCCATCAATGCTTTCTGTCATCAAACGCTCAGAATTACAGCTGAGACCAAAAGAGACGTCCAAAAATAGAGACATCAAAAGGCCGGGCTTCACTCCGGCGCTGGCCACGAGCGCTCAGATGGCAAGGTTCGAGTGCCGATTATTTTTCTTTCTAAAACTGTGTTTTCTTCGTGACCTTGGCAGCCAAATGCGTCTTATCGATCCGGTACACAGAAAAACACTGGTTTTCTTATGAAAGCCAAATTGAAGGAAAAAAAGCGAAGAAATCAGGACGTAATGTCTAAAAACTAAAGATCACAAGAGCGTGTTACTTGGCAGTTACTGCAGGAGATAAAAGAGAATTTTCGAGCTGAAATGAAGATAAGATGTCGACGCCCGGCGCGCTGACTCCACAGCTTTGATCTGGCTGGAATGTTCCACATGCCACACGCTTTATCTGTTTTTCCACCTTCACTTTTCCCCTTCCATAGAATATATTACCATATTTCTGATTAATTCAGGCAGAGGGTTATCTACAAGCAGAGACTCTTTAAGGACCACAAACAAAAAGTGATCACATATCTAAAGATATGCAGCAAAGTGCAGGAGGTAAATAATGGCTTTTAAAATATCAGGCAAAATGATCAGCCTTTCCTTACAAACATTATGCAATGAACACCATCAATCTACTACAAATACCATCATTCACCACCAAACACCATCACCATAATTTCTTTAACATTTGCCAATATTTCTTCAACACCAACATTGCCCAACAATTCTTCAACATTCTCCAAAATTTATTCAACATTTCTTCAAAAAAAAAACATCCCCATCATTTTTTATCATTCCCCATACTTTCTTCAACAAAACCAATATCCCCATAATTTCTTCAACACTCCCCAACATTTCTTCAACATTCCCCAACATTTCTTCAACAAACACCAGCATTCTCTATCAAACCCCATCGTTCCTGATCAAGCACTGCTAACAGACACTGTTTCCAAACTTCAAAGATAAATAAAGGGAAGACGAGGCGACAGTAAGGAATAACGGCTGCGCTCTGATGCTCACGACCCCCCTCCGCGTTCAGCTCATCGGCACGGTTGAGCCGGAGCATCGTTAGCCTCGGCTCTGCTGACACGTCCGAACTGTAAGGTCGTGCTTTAATTAGTGCAAACACTCGCTTTAATCAACTAAAGTTTCCCAGCAAACACCAGCTCTCGCGCCGCTGTCACGCCGTCAGGACCGGCAGCTGCTGCACGGGCTCGGCTCCGGCCTGCCGCGAGTCCGAGGGCGGTGTAAGCTCTCCCCTAATTGGGCGTCTGGGGACGCGGCGTATTGTTCCACCAAGAGCAAACATATCTTTCTTAATTGGTTTGTTTGAGCATTAGACCCAGCGATGTCGAACCCCCGTACGTCCGGCCGTTAGAGAGAGATGAACAGCGCTTCTGGAGCCACGTGGGATCAGACATGGAGGCCCTGGGCTGTCTTCCTGACTTCCTTCAAACCCTCCACTCCAGAACCAGGCCAGTGGTGGAGGGGAAGCTTTAAAGGTGCTAAATACGACATTTTTAACTTTTCCGTATAACAGTAAACAGATCTCTTCTATCTAAAGACCTAACTTTATTTCACCCCTACCCTCTGTTTTGCATGTTAATGTCTAGGGGTAGGGTGTCCTGATTCTTGGACACTTTGGAGGGGTAGGTTTGGGAACATTCTACATTATTTCTTTAACAAACACCAACATTTCTTCAACAAACACCAACATTCCCCATAATTTCTTCAGCAAACACCAACATTCTACATTATTTCTTTAACAAACACCAACATTCCCCATAATTTCTTCAACAAACACCAACATTCCCCATAATTTCTTCAGCAAACACCAACATTCTGCATTATTTCTTTAACAAACACCAACATTTCTTCAACAAACACCAACATTCCCCATAATTTCTTCAGCAAACACCAACATTCTACATTATTTATTTAACAAACACCAACATTCCTTCAACAAACACCAACATTTGCCATTATTCCTTCAACATTTCCCATAATTTCTTCAACAAACACCAACATTTCTTCAACAAACACCAACATTCCCTATACTTTCTTCAACAAACACCAACATTTGCCATTATTCCTTCAACATTTCTCATAATTTCTTGAACAAACAGGGGTAGGGTCTCATTTTCTTCACAAAAAGCATAAAAATAGGCAAGTCATTTATCGTGGTAGCTAGAGAACTAACAAAAGCTGAACATTTAAGGTGAAACTGAAAAATTGAAAAGACTCTCCTATAGGAAATGAGAACGAGTGTGTGAAATTGCTACAGCAGTCCAATGTCAAAACATAACAGAGAATAGTCTGCCCCACCCAGACATGAAGCTCACTCTTGTTGCCAAGTTAAGGAGGCTGAATCTACACAATCCAGTACAAGACGAGTTCAGTAACCTCTACCATGGAAAGCAACGACGAGTCATACTCTGTAAGTTAATTAGTTAATGAATACGTTTGGAGTGTTTCTATTGTTTGCACAATATAAATCAACTTATATGAACTTTATCTGTAGTTAGCTAACCTAGCTTCATGCACCGCTAGCTGCGTTAGCATTAGCCAGGCCTGTTATATCAAAAAAAATGCCACTGCTCCAAAAATACTCACCCTAGAGCAGAATCCACAGTTTGTAATTGTGATAGAGTTTGGCGTACAGTGTTTTAAACCCTGTAATTTAGAGAATAAGCGTACAGGAGGGAAAGTTTGTAAATTAGATTCTTTTCCAAGATGTTCCTCCAACAACCAGCTCCCAAAAATAATGAGATCACTGCCCTCAGCGCTGGCTGTAATTACCTCGCAGTTCTGTGATTGTACTGGTTTAGTTACTCTTCCCACTGTGAAAGAGTTTGTGAACTCTCTGAATTGTGTGGATTTCTGCATTAATTATTCACAGGAATGTGAGCTGATTATCAAATTAATCACGACAATTGCTGCTCCAACTGCTCAGAACTTATTTCTTGACTGAGTTATTTTATTATATTTTATACACTGTTTTTGAAAATATTCTTTCTAAACATATACTGTAACTTTTGCAACTTGTGACGTAATTTGCTGGCAGAGAGTCATCGCTATCTTACACCCCTTTAACAGTCTATTTATTTTCACTCCTTCCTCCTGTCTGGTTTAAATAGCAGCAGTGCTTCTGAATATATCTACACTGATGGGCGTGGTGTTCTGGTTATGAAATGAGGTGTGTTCAGGTACATTTCTGGAGTTTTGCTTGTTTATCTTGGTAACAGAAAACACAGGAGCTCCACTGACTGAATTAAAACAACCTAGACAGACGCCAGACAACAGTCAGACGTTCATCGCTATCTCGGCAACTTTTACATCAACAATAAATAAACAGAACAGTAAATATAATAACATTGCTGGTCCCGTAATAAATGAGCTGCTGGGGCTCCTTCACAGCGTCAACCAGCAGCTCAGTTTCCTCTGCTTTAAGAGAAGCATTTGTTGGACACGTCCAGGTAGCTGCACCATTAAAATAGCAATCCGCCTATAAAAAAATACAGAGCTCACCTGGTTCTACTCTTAGAAGAGAATGATGAGCAAGAGACACTCTAATTGGTTTATTTTACATGAAACACACCATTAATTAAGATAATTAGTACACGCCTTTTAAACGTTTAAGACGTGCAAGGTGTACTTTTCCTGTCGTTACGATAGCAAAGACACACTGACACGTCCTAAATCAAGCTGCATTGTGCATAGTTGACAGCATGCTTATATATTGCTGTAATAAAGAGCCCTGTGAATGTAATAAGAGCACTGGGATTAGTTTCTCAGGGGGTTTGGGGGTAATTTTCTCTTTTATGGGGCTTTTTATGTGATTTTATTCCCATCCAGAACGATCATGTACGTGTTTTTCTCAGACGTCCTCTGAGAAAATTACAGGCTGAATTATCTACTGTTTTTCTCTGAACTCTGTGGTCCTCCGGTAGTTTTAGTCCCGGCCGGACCCACATCTCTGAGTTTCGCCTCCTCGCGTTTCATAAAATAGCTATTTGTAATTACTGTACACTTTGGGCGCGCGTTTCCACGGAGATCCACATAAAAAAAAAACACAACAGCGAGTGGAAATGGAGGAGCTACTGAACACCGCGATGTCATGTGACCGAGAAAAAAGCCTAAAAACTGAAAACTCACTGGTCCTCCTGTTTTTTTTCAATTGCAGTCCGGTGCAGAGAAATACGGTATATTTTGGAGAAGGTTAGCCCTGATGCTAACAGCCAGGTTTTTCAGGGTTGAAGCTTAGTAAGGTATGATTGGATGAATGGCAGGAAGGAGGCGTAACAGAGTGGGCGGAGCTTATAGGACTGAAAGTACATCACTGCTGGTGTGGGTGTGTATAAGGGGACGGTCAGCCGATCCGGTGGGTATCTGATAATGGCGTTAGTGGCGTAAAGCCCTGTTTGATTAGACTGATATTAATTATAACGCTGTTCCTCAGTCTGACCCACTTCTGTCCTGCTCTGATTGAATTTCCGCTCGTCTTCTCTGCAGCTTTTATGTTTCTGAGCGTCTGTGGATGATTGCTTCTAAAAACCAACGTGAAATTAATTCTAATATTTGTGCCGTGACTTATCCAGCAGTGTCATCTTCACTCTGATTCCATCGCTAAATCAGACCGAGGCTGATATTTTATACCACTTCATATTTCATCTGTTTCTTACAACATTGATAACAATAATAAAAAAAAAAAAAAAAAAAATATATATATATATATATATATATATATATATATATATATATATATATAATAGTAATAATACTGTAATAATGTTTTTATTTCATTGCATTATATACTATTTAATGCCAAAACTTATTGGCAGCAAAAACACAGTATTTTATATACATATTACTGTATCCAAAGGTTTTTATAATATAATGTCTTAATTTAAAGCATTAAGCCATGGAAAAAATCCATAAAATGTCCAAAAATGTAAAGGAAAAAAGGTTTGAGAAAATGCTAAACTTTTCAAAGTTTTCAAAGTCAAAAATTTTACAAAAGAAATTACTTTTCATTTCGCCTATTTGAAAATGTCAAGACCATACAGCAAGTCAAAAATGTAGATACATACAAAAGTGGATACTAATTAAAAATATTTAAAAGTAGAACAAAAATATAAGTGAAATAATGGCTTATTTAATTTATAGTAAGAAGCCAAATATTTAGGAAAAAAAACCCACATTTTTCTCAATTTTATCAATCTCCATAATTATTCTTGTACATTCTGATTAAAATGTCTAAAGTATGTAGATGTCAAAAATATGATAAATTCATAGTAATAAGCCAAAATTGTAACAACAAAAAGTCAAAATTTTGAGAATCTATGGAATTTAGAGAAATTATCAAGATGTGCAGTAATTTATAAATTGATTTAATGTATAAAAATAATTTAATACCTCGTACGAAAGTTAATTATTTGAAAAAAAATATTGGCAAAAGTGTTTTTTTCTTTTTTCATTAAAAAAGTCAGTATTTAGAGATTTTTGTTTTGTATTTTAAATTTTGAGTACTTTATATTTTGAGTACTTATTACTATGTCTAAAGCTTTTATAAAATTAGCACTTAATTTAAAGCATTAGGCCATGAAAGAAGTCAAAATTAGAGAAAATATGAACATTCTTTATTCATCTAGACATTTTTCAAATTTAGATCAATACAAAAATACTTCCTGATTAAAGTGTCTAAAGTTCTGTAGGTACTTTTTTGTACATTTTTGTACATTTTAATCAGCATATAAAATAACTATTAATTGGACCAATTTTTTAACTGGATAATTTCCATAATGTTGTCTTACAATAAAAAAAGCATTTTAGTCAATAAGTCAGAATTAAAAGGAAATAAGTCATATTATAAACTGAGCCAAAAATTATTATAAAATTATACATTATAAATAAAAGTCGATAAGACGAGACAAAGAGGTAATTTGTATATACTAGTTTAAAGTGTCTGTCTGTAAGTTTTGTGGAATTGGGGATTTGGAGCCCTCTCTGGTGAGAATGTGTAATTACACAGATCATGCTGAAGAGTTTTTTTGTTAATGCAGATTAATGTAAATTAATTACTGTGTGAAATTCTGTGTTTTTGAGTATATTGAGTATATATATTTGATAATATATGTTATTATATTATATATTGTATAGAGTGAGCGTGTGAGGAACGGTGTTTGGGTTGTTGGATTCAGGTCAGCGGAGAACATCAGGACACTCAGTCAGGAGCTACTTATAGCCGCCGCTGCGGCGCTGCCTATTTTTATCTGTTCTAATGTTATTTTAAGCATCTTTAATATTTCATCAGCCGAGAGCGTAATCCTCCTCAACCTCCTCCAGACACTCAGACAGCATGTGGACGCAGATCTGCGAGACGCTAAACCCGCTTTATCCTGCAAACAAACACAGAGAGAAGGAAAGAACAGCAGAAGAAGCGCAGGAGAACACCCCCCCGGCTGATCTGATGCGTTCGGACGTCTTTAAAAGGAGAAGCCGGGCGAACTCCGGGCTTTTCTCCTCTGTAAATCACTGTGTGCTTTTATTTTGTCCTGTTTTTTTTTCAGTGTTTAGGGTCATTCGCTGGTCTCCACTATAAAAAGGCCATCAGCCGAATTAACCAATCCCCAACGAGCCGCTAAAACGGCTTAACCAGACAGCCAGCCAATCGGCACGCAGCCTGCTGAGTGGGTGCTTGGGCCCCGAGGCATTGCTCCTTCAGTCCGGTCACGTTTCGGCGCCGCCCGGCTCGGTGAACCACCGTGACTCAGCAGGAGGAACCGGACCTGAGTCAGTATTCAGTACTCAGTGCTGACCTGATCCCACATCAGCAGCTTTATAATAAACCCCATAATAAACCTTATAATGAAAAAATCTATAAACCTATTTATACAGTTTTATCATTTAACACTTTTATGACTTTTACTTTTATTAAGATAACAAGACACAATTTAAAGAAAATAAGTAGACAACAATTAAATAAATATTTTATATAGTTATTAAAAATTCCAACACAAGAAGTAAATGTTTTAAAAAATAAAGATTTCTATATAGTAATTAAAAAATAATTAAATAATTAAATAATTATTTAGAGAAAATTAGCTGAAAAGTAGCTGTTTTGTTTTTTAAGTAGTAATTAAACGAATATGAATTTGTTTTCTTTGCATCTTTTTTTATTTCAGCCATTTCTCATTTTCTGCAAATACATTTTCTGCAGAAATGTTGTCTGTAGTTTACAGAATAAAACAACAATGTTCATTTTACTCAGAGATTATTTTGAAAGTCCTTTTTTTGTATATATATATCATCAAATCAAGCTGAACTTGAACTGCTTGAAATTTTGCACCAGGAGTAATGGTATAAAGTTATCCAAAAGCAGTGTGTAAGACTGGTGGAGGAGATGTCAAGATGCATGAAAACTGTGATTACAAACCAGGGTTATTCCACCAAATATTGATTTCTGAACTCTTAAAACTTTATGAATATGAACTTGTTTTCTTTGCGTTATTTGAGATCTGAAAGCTCTGCACCTTTTTTGTTTATATATATATATATATATATATATATATATATATATATATATATATATATATATAATAACAATTTAGCGTAATCCCAGGTATCATTCGGTTCCTGCGTCGCTGATCGCTGATGTTGCGCTGGATTGGACGAGAGTTTTGGGTGCTATCAGCGTGGGCGAGACGCTCGGTGACTCTCAGTAAAAGTGGAGAGCAGGTTAGCGGTTGGTAGAGTGGCGAGCTGGTGCCTGCGGGTGGCTGCCGTGGTCATGTATTAATCATCAGGGCCGGGGGGAAGACCGTCAGTGTTCTGTTAGCAGGGATGTGATTTCCTCCATTCTCTCCTCGTCTTAAACAACCAGCCCAACCAGAACCTGTCAGAGTTCATTTATTTACCGAACTCCGCGGATACACCGGTCGCTCAGAGTGACATCGGTACCCGCAGTCCTCGTTATCCTCCCAGAGAGATCCCAGCTTCTACAGCCAGAACTGCTTCAGAAATTACAGCAACAGAGGCGAAAATGCAGAATCTGGTGTCCAAAATTTGATCAATTGGTTTTGTAATGATGCGTTTAACTGCACGTTTCAACTGTACTTTCTCTCAGACTCCAGCTGCTGATGCCAACATTTGATTAATTGGTTTTGTAACCATGCGTTCAATTGCATGTTGGGTGGTACGTTTTCTCTGTACTCCCTCTCTCTTAGACTCCGGCTGCTGATGGAGAAACAGCATGACCTACTGTACTCTCTCTCTCTCTCTCTCTCAGACTCCGGCTGCTGATGGAGAAAAAGCATGACCTACTGTACTCTCTCTCTCTCTCTCTCTCTCTCAGACTCTGGCTGCTGATGGAGAAGCAGCAGCATGACCTGCTGTACTCTCTCTCTCTCTCTCTCAAACTCCGGCTGCTGATGGAGAAAAAGCATGACCTACTGTACTCTCCCTCTCTCTCTCTCTCTCTCTCTCTCTCAGACTCTGGCTGCTGATGGAGAAACACAGCATGACCTACTGTACTCTCTCTCTCTCTCTCTCTCTCTCTCTCTCAGACTCCAGCTGCTGATGTAGAAACACATGACCTACTGTACTCTCTCTTTCTCTCTCTCTCTCAGACTCCAGCTGCTGATGTAGAAACGCATGACCTACTGTACTCTCTCTCTCTCTTTCTCTCTCTCAGACTCCGGCTGCTGATGCAGAAACAGCATGACCTACTGTACTTTCTCTCTCTCTCTCTCTCTCTCTCTCTCTCTCTCTCTCAGACTCCAGCTGCTGATGGAGAAACAGCATGACCTACTGTACTTTCTCCCTCTCTCTCTCTCTCTCTCTCTCTCTCTCTCAGACTCTGGCTGCTGATGGAGAAGCAGCATGATCAGGGAGGGATTCAAACTAGAAGCAGGTTAACGGCTCTTGAGCAGCATAATCACAACCACTAAGCTTGTTAGCACAGCAGAGCCCAAACTACTGAGTAAATCAGATTTTTTTATCAAACTTTTATTTCTTTTATTTATCTCTCTTTATTGATGTCAGTGACCTCAGAAATGGATAAAATTGACGTTTGTTCTCTGGATTCTTCAGTTTTACTGATTTGACGTTTTAACAAAATGAAAATTTCACAGCCAAACAAAAGGAAAGAATAAAACGAGTCAGAACTGTGTGATTTATAGAGGGAACAGGGGGTAATGATGGGGTTTTCTCTCTCTCTCTCTCTCTCTCTCTCTCTCTCGCTTAATTTTATGCTCTCTCTTTCCCTTTCTCTCAGTATCATTCAAGTTAAAGTGTATGTAAGAGAGAGTAATGATCTTTTTAGTCTTTCTGTCACTCCTTTTAGTATCTCTCTCTCATTTGTAGTCTCTCTTTCCTTATTAGCCTCTCCATTGTGGGCTCTTTCTTTCCTTTTTAGTCTTTTTCCTTTTCAGTCTCTTTCCTTTTTAGTCTCTCTCTCCTTTTTAGGCTCTGTCTTATTCCTTTTTAGTCTCTCTCACACTGCTTTTAGTCAATTTCAATTCAATTCAATTCAATTCAATTCAATTCAATGTAGCTTTATTAGCATGACTGTGAATTACAGTGTTGCCAAAGCATTATAACAATTAACAACAATGGTATATGAACATACATAACAGACATAATAACATTAATAACAGAAAGTAATTATGATTAATATAATAATTATATCATTTATCAATAATTATAATTATATAATAATCATTTTCTCTGGGATGGGGTCCCCAGGATTTTAGAGGTCATTTTGAGGTGTTACCCACTGTCTCTCAGGCTGTGACATGCATTGACGTATTTGGCAGCGAGGGGGGCGGTGTGCCCCTCCCCCAGAGTGATCCGTAATTTTTCTAATAGTGAAAATGTTTCAAAATTTGGAATTAAATCATTAAATTTGTTAATGAAGAAATTTTGTGTTTCTTTGAATTTTTCACACTGTAGAAGGAAGTGCATCTCCGTCTCTCTCTCTCTCTCTCCTTTTCAGTCTCTCTCCTTTTTACTATCGCTTTCATTTTTAGTCTATCTCTCTCTCATTTTCAGTCTCTCTCATTTTTAGTCTCTTTTTTAGTCTCTGTCTCACTCCTTTTTAGTCTCTCATTCCTTGTTTTAGTGTCTCTCGCTCTCATTCCTTTTTAATCTCTCATTCTCTCATCTCTTTTAGGTCTATCTCTCTCCTTTTTAGTCTTTCTCTCACTCTCTCTCCTTTTAGGCATTTCTCTTAATCTCTCTTTCACTCCTTTTTAGTTTCTCTCTTGCTCATTGTAGTCTCTCTCCTTTTTAGTCTCTCTCACTCCTTTTAGTCTCTTTCTCTGCTTTTTAGTCTCTCTCTCTTTTTAGTCTCTCTCTACTTTTTAGTATCTTCCTTTCTTTTTAGTCTCTCTTCTTTTTAGTCTCAGTCTCACTCCTTTTTAGTCTCTCATTCCCTTTTTAGTGTCTCTCACTCTCACTCCTTTTAATCTCTCATTCTCTCACTTCTTTTAGGTCTATCTCTCTCTCTCTCTCCTTTTTAGTCTCTTTCACTCCTTTCTAGTCTCTCTCTATAACTCCTTTTATTCTCTCTCTCACTTCTTTTGTAATCTCTCTCTCTGTCTCCTTTTTAGTCTCTCTCACTCCTTTGTAATCTACATCTCTCTCTCTCCTTTTTACTCCCTCTCTTACTCACACTCATTTTTAATCTATCTCTCTCAGTCCTTCTTAACCTCTCTCTTTTAGCTTCTCTCTCTCACTTTCAGTCTCTATTTCTCTTTCACTCTTTCTCTCTCGCTTCTTTTTAGTCTCTCTCTTTTCTTTTCTCTCAGTCTCATGAGAATGAAAGTGTAAGTGTCTCTCTCTTTCTGTCTCTCTCTCTCTCTCTCTGTACTGTAGTCCCTGAAGGTTAACTCCCCTCCCCGGTCGACGCCTCCCCCGTCAATGATTGAAGACGCGTTCGGTGGATCTGGCTTACGGTTGCCTGGCAACAGGCGGCGCAGATCGGCGCGGCAGCTCGCCCCCTCCTTGGCTCGACACCGCCGGCGTGGAGGTAGTTAGCACGGAGGGTCTCGGGAAGGGGCTTAGCGCCGGGAACAGGTGAATATTTCATTGTCCGTGATCCAATTAGGCGAAGTCTGCGCCGCTACATTAGTAATGTGGAAGCGGTGAAGCTACAGAGAATAGAACATTCCGGGCTTCTGAAGACATCTCCCAGATACGGCGCTCCGGCTTCTTCCCGGCTCCTGATCACAGACTTTTCAAAGGACCCAAACTCTGAAGATGGAGACAGGGATTATTAGACTCGCCACGATGAGAGAACTTCTACGTTTTATCGTATATAACACCATATAAACCACCACAACATCCAAAACTAACATTTTTATTATGATGCAGCAATGCTGCTGAAGTTTTAAACTCATGTGGGCGGCACCTATTGCTATCTTACACCTATTTTCACTCCTTCCTCCTGCCTGGTTTAAATAGCAGCAGAGCTTCTGAATATATCTACACTGATGGGCGTGGTGTTCTGGTTATGAAATGAGGTGTGTTCAGGTACATTTCTGGAGTTTTGCTTGTTTATCTTGGTAACAGAAAACACAGGAGCTCCACTGACTGATTTAACAGTCAGACGTTCATAGCTACCTTGGAAACACAACCCAACTTTTACATCAACAATAAATAAACAGAATAGTAAATAAAATAACATTGCTGTTCCCGTATTAAATGAGCTGCTGGAGCTCCTTCACAGCGTCAACCAGCAGCTCAGTTTCCTCTGCTGAGAAGCGTTTGTTTGTTGGACACGTCCAGGTAGCTGCACCGTTAAAATAGCAATCCGCCAAAGTCAGAGTGCCCCTGACTCTTAAAGAAAATGATGAACAAGAGACACTCTGATTGGTTTATTTCACGTTATGCCCAAAATCAATCAACCACACCCATGATTAATTAAGAGAATTACTACATGTACTTTTCCCGTTGTCATGATAGCAAAGACACACTCACACTCTTAAAAATCAAGCTGCACGGTGCACGGTTAGTTGACGGCTCGCCTATAGATCACTAAAATATTGGACCCTTATTCTGGCTAACATAGTTAACAACACACAAAAGCATAACTAGCTGTCACATCTTCTGCCTATTCTCTGTCTGTTCTCTTGTCTGTATGTTCTCATGTGACCCGGCTCCTCTGTGTTTCATTCCCAGTGTTTTTCCACTCACCTGTGTTCATTTGTAGCTCCGCCCCTTCGTCCCAGGTGTTTCCTGTTTCCTGTGTGTGTGCACCTCTATTTAAGGTCTGTGTTCCATTTCCCCGGTGTTGATCCTTGTATGTTTATCATCTGTCAGTGCTCCATGTGTTTCCCAGTTTCCTCAGTCCTGTTTTCAGTTTATTCCCTGTGTATTTTGTATTTGTTTTCTTTAATAAATCCCTTTTTGTTTGCATTTGCATCCGCCTCCGCGTCCTCCCTGCACCCTCACCTGACACTAGCATGCTGGCTTATGCTGTATCACATATATAAGTTTATATCACTACATTATTAGTAAATTATTATTATTAAAATATAAAAATTGACCATAAAAGTCCAGTTTAGACTATCTTAAAAAAAGTTACCAGCAAAAACTGGTCTTGATCTGGATTTTTCAGGCAGGTTGGGCATTGTTAAATGGTAAATTACCACATTAGCAATGATGCTAACACGAGTATACAAGTTAACAAAAACAAACTTAGCATAGTCAATAGGAATAGCATACAGAATTAGCATGAAATCAGACATATTGAAATGTAATTTAAATAGAAAGATACAATGTTAGCAATGATGCTAACATGGGTATAAGTAAGCATCTTCTAAATAAGCATGAAATTAGCAATATCCTTTTTATTTAGTTTAATTCCTCTGATTTTTGTAGTATTTTCCTTTGTTTATGCAGAGCTTTATAACATAACCCCCCGTGATGACCCTGCAGCGGTGTTCTCCAGCTCTTTCTTTCTGAGCGCTAAAGGCGTTAGCGCTGATGCTAAAGAAAGGGCTCAGACTGAATGTAATTGAATTCTGCTGTGGTGAAAACAGACGTGGGTCAGAGATGAACTCGTCAGTATGAGAAATCATGTCTGTGTTTGTGTTTTCTTGCTGCTGCTGAACTCCGCCGGCCTCCTGACGCTCGGTCTGAAAGGCCCAGGAGGAAGCTAGCGCCGCCGCGGTAGCGCTATTTACCGCAGAGCACATTCACCCAGACTGTTTACAATCAGCCGCTCTGTAAACGCAGCAGAACCAACGAGGCTTTTAGAGAAGATGAAATTATCACAGAGCTCTGGGATTAATCATCACAATGCTGCCAGGAGCTCATCATTCAGAATCACCACAGGCTGCAAACATATTTAACCAAACAATATCAAACTTCCACAAAAACACAAAGAAACCAGAGAACAAAACAAAACAGAATTATTCACATTTTTCATTGTTATCCAAACTATCCAAACTACATGGTCTAGCTGGTTAAGATGTGCATGTTTATTAAGATCCAAAATTTGATTTTAAAAGCTGCACTTTTAATTTTATAGGCTACGTAATCAAATAACATTACGTAACATGATACAAAAAGTCAGTTTACATTTTTGTATAGTCTGATGTCTAATAAGAAAAAGAGTATAAAATTTGAGCTATACAACAACCAAATATCCCTCTATATCCCTTTAAGGTAACAGATTTTTTTATCAGACTTTTTGTAAAGTCAGTTTGTAAATTTGAATTTGCAGTGTGACGACCCCAGCAGGTTTAAACAACACACGGGTAGCTGCATTATTAAAATAGCAACCACGGCCATGAATAATCCCAATTAATTGCCAATTGTCCCACCCCGTTGTGCGTCCCCATCATCAGTGGCACCTGCGACCCTATAGGAGGATGCGGACGAGTACACGCCTCCTCCGACACGTGTGAAGTCAGTCACCCTTTTTTTTGAGCTGCTGCTGATGAACCATTACCTGAGCAGCCAGCGCGCTCGGAGGAAAACGCAGCGGCTAGGTTCTGATACATCCGCTCACAGACGCCTCGTGCCGCCCGGCACCACCTTGATGGAGAGAGAGCGCCATCTACCCCCCGGAGGGAGCAAGGCCAATTGTGCTAGCAGCTGATGACAAAGCTACATGAGCGGGGGTTCGAACTATGTAAAGTGTACTTATCCCGCCGTTACGAGAGCAAAGACACATTGACGCACCCGAAATCAAGCTGGTAGTAAGGTGCAGTAAAGCCAGATGAATTACAGAGTATAATAAAGTCAGTGCTGCTTACCACGGCTGGGTAGCCCAGCTAACCGCGGCAGGTTAGTGCTGCTAACCGCGGCTGGCTACGCTGTTAACCATGTCTAGCGCTCACTGTAAGCTTACTGTAAATAAATGAAAGCACTTTAATCATCTAAAAAACAGGTGAGAAATCTGTGTGAATTAACATCCAATGCTCGTATAACTTTAAAAGAAAATGTTTTTTAAGAATTAGAGTTTTGTTTATTGAGGCGCTTCCACATTAAAACGGAAACATGGTGACCCCCTAGGCATCTTTACTAGTGTCACTTATAATACGCCTTATAATCAGGTGCGCCAAAAACTATGGTAAATTAAAAATCTAATTAGTTTTAACTTAAAACTTTAAGACAGCAGGTGAAATTTAGCTTCTAAGTTGAATCTGCTTATTTTGTTTTACAGTGAATAATTGTAAAAGTTTTTCTTTAACTGCTTTCCTTAAAAACTTTGCTAAAGAATTGAATCTGAAGATCAACAAACAACAAACAGCAAAGAAAGTTCAAAAGAATAAAGTTCAGGTATTGCAGCAGTTTGCATTTATTTTCTGAGATTTAGCAAATCAGCTAGAATGTCTCTATTTCCAAAAACTCGCTTTTCAATTCCACTAAGTTCTGTAGGCGATGCATCTCCGACAGGTTCAGGAAAACTGCAGGCCGGGGAAAAGAGCCACTCAGAGCCAAGCTGGAATGTTCTTATTAACCTGCTCAGCCAATCGGAACTGACCCGGCAGAACCGAGACAGGAGAGACAGAACTAAAGAAAAAGAAAAGAAAAGAAGAGTCTAATGATACAGAGAGAGGGGAGCACCAGCACTGTGGGAGAACAGATAGAAGGATAAAAGGAGTCTGAAGACAATAACCACCCTGCTGGAAAAAAAAAAAACATATTTAAAACGTATTTAAAACATATAGAGAAATGTCTAAGTATGCTGTAAATGATATTAGCTAGAGGTTTGTGCCACGTAGCTTAGTTTGAAAACAGTAAACCAATCCAATATAATTTGCCTCTAAACAGTGAAAGAGCTAGCGCTGCTAACAGCATGCTAATAGCATGAGGACACTGAGCACATTCTAGTGATTCTAGAAAAATAAACCAATAAGATAATAAGAATTAATTTAGGTAACAGGACTAAGTGTTGAGATCTAGCTTCTCCTCAGTCATAGTTATAAGCAATAAGATCAAATATACAGAAAAAAATAATGAGAGAACTTTGGGAAATGTTGTTCTTCACATGATGTTCAGAAGAACCAGCTGATGATGTCACTTCCTGTTGTAGATGTGACTTCCTGTTGTAGAATGTTCCAGATGTTTCAGATGATCAGGGTAATGTGTTTCGGTAACAGGAGTGAGTGAAACCACAACACAGGGACACAACTAAAATGTGTATTTTATAACTTAAATATTATGGATTTATTATGAAAATATATATATGTTAAAGCACAGATGGGTTTTGGATTTGGAGTCAAACAACAATGCAAAAAAAATTACATCTTTGAAAGATTTTAATAATTATATATTTCATGTTAAAGTTTATAGAGTGGGGTAACAGGTAACATATGCTATTTTTTCAGTGTTCTAAGTAGTTTTTATTAATGTTTCTAATTACATGTCTTACTTTTACATAACACTAGGTTTAACCCTTTAAACTCTAGGCTGTTTTGGTGCGTTCTTCTCCGTTTTTGTTTTCAGTTCCTCTTTCAGGTCCTATAACACAGTAATTATATCAGACAGACTCATGCCCTGATCTCTTTTACTCCAGAAGACATACGGCTGCTCAAAAATATAATCATTTAAAATGTAGAATTGTTATGTTTTCCTGGAACCGATCATGTTTTGCTCAAAATTTTACCAAGCGCCTGTTTTTTTTTTTTTTTTTTACTTACTTTTGAATGTATAGACTTTAAATATATTCACACCTAACATATCTTTTTAAAAATACCTAGACTAGAGTGTATATGAGTTATCAGTTGAAAGCATAAGAATATTGATGATTTGAGTTCATTACATGATTTATTAATTATTACTTTGATAAAGTACACGGAGAAACAGCATCAGGTGGAGTTATTTCATTTTTCTTGATAATCAATAATCACACCTCTAGGATACATGTAGATTAAATTACTAAAAACCTGACACTCAGAGCAGCCTATGCCTTTCAGTATTTTAATCAGGACACACAAAGAAAACTACAGTATATACAAAAATATAAACTTTTTAGTCTAAATAAATAAAAATGTTTAGTGCAAAATAACTACTTAATAAAAATGTGTAAGTAAAATAAAAACTATATAAAGTGGTGCGCACACCATACCTAGCTTTAGTTTGAGTAAAGCAGGTAGCTTCACACATTTTTTTTTCTGTGGACACTTTTGAGTCTGATATTATTTGGTTTGAAACATCATATAAATATGTTTGAAGCACTAAAGATAAATAATATTGGTTGGGGAAGGAGATGTTTTTCTCAATGGGTTTCTTGTAGATTTAGCTTTACCGCACTGGGATGTGATCACTATTTTTAGAAAGAGTAAGCTCCGCCCTTTCTAACCATATATGGATTATGTTGATGTGTGAATGGATTCCTGAGTAATTAAGCTGAGAAAACAAGGTGCGATTTTGGATGGAAAATCCGTACGTAGGGTTCTAAGGGTTAATAATACAATGTATTGTAAAGTTATTTTTTGTGCACATTAATACATTAATTAATAATAATTTCCTGGGGACAGAAATGCACAGATTCGGCAGAACATGCCAAATACTGACTGTATGAGAGCAGTGGTTCTGAAGCTTCCAGACAGGGAATTCTTACCATGCGATTAAAGACCAACATCAAAACCTGTGTGAAATCACTATCACCAGCCTTTAGCTCACGGCTGAAGAGCAAATAAGAACACGGTGTATTCTGGAATTATTGAACTGCTTTATAAAAGCTGTGAGAAAATGTGTTTTTGGTTTGATCAGTTTGATCTTAAGCTGAAAACAGTGATTTAAAGCAGCTAAAAGAGAAATAATCCATATTAAAACAAACGGGATAAACCTGAGGACAAATCTGAGGTTTTAGGAAAGTTTGTAGAGATTTAAAGGGTTTATATGGGCAGTTTCTCAGGCTGGGATCTGGTCTAGTCTTGTAGTATTACACAGACTTTTCTGGGGAATATATTCAGTTTTAGGGTATAAACTTTCATAGCTTAGCCTATTTCTGTCTCAGGTTTTTCTGTTCCTGTCCTGCTCTTCAAGTCTCTTCAGTTTCTGTTTTCCTTCTTTGTTTTCTCTGTTTTGTTTTCGATTGTGGCTCCACCTTAGCCCCGCCCATGTCATCTGTGATCCCTCGTGTCTCCTTTGTAACCCCGCCCCCTTGATTCCTGCTCCAGGTGTTTCTAATCCTCGTCGTGTATATCATTAAAATCCCACATATCTATAGTGTTTGTATTTTTTTAATTTTTTTGTAACATCTTTTTTTATTGATTTTTACAATGAGAAATCTCTGCATTGTAATATGGAATTTTGCATATATAAAACATATTGGTTAATTACATATAAAGGTTCAAAAAAAGAGAGTATGTAAAATTCGAAACAAAACATATATCAACATTATAAACGTTTTACATAATTTATGACATCAGTCTAGGGTTTTTATTTTTGTATCTTTTTGCCTTTTTGTATTATTTTATATTCTTTGTATGCTTTGTTCTTTCAGTATGGTCTGTATATTTAAATAATCATTGCCTAGACTAAGTTTATCTGTTTCTTGTTTTCTCAGTGTTGTTTTATGCATACAGTTTTGTTATCCTTTGTCTTTTTTATTCATTTTTTTGCATTTCCTGTATTAACTTTTTGTTTAGTTTTTAATTATCTTGTTTGTTTAAATTAAATGATAATACTTTTACTTACGTCAATCCCCTCATGCACCAATTAGAGTGTCTCTTGCTCATCATTCCCTGTAAGAGTCAGATGAGCCTTGTCTTTGGCATATTGCTATTTTAACGGTGCAGCTACCTGGACGTGTCCAACAAACACTTTTCTTAAAGCAGAGGAAACTGAGCTGCTGGTTGACGCTGTGTAGGAGCTTTGGTTTGATGGTTTGTGATAATCCATCTCCCTCTTGATTATATTCCAGGGTGTTTTATTTTTTTATTTGGTAAAATCAAATAAAGAAACTCATTATTTTTAAGTGGTTTCTTTTTTTTCCAGAGCTGTATAAAGGAGTTGTCAGCTTGATTTAGGGCGTGTCAGTATGTCTTTGCTATCGTATCGACAGGAAAAGTACACACAAATGGCATGTACTAATACTGAATTAATGAATTATGGGAGTGGTTAATTAATTTTGGGGCGTAATATGAAATAATAAACCAATCAGAGTGTCTCTTGCCCTTTAAGAGACAGGTGAGCTCTGACTTTGGCGGATTGCTATTTTAACAGTGCAGCTACCTGGACGTGTCCAACAAACGCTTCTCTTAAAGCAGAGGAAACTGAGCTGCTGTTTGACGCTGTGAAGGAGCTCCAGCAGCTCATTTATTACGGGAACAGCAATGTTATTTTATTCACTATTCTGTTTATTTACTGTTGATGTAAAAGTTGCAGAGATAGCGATGAGCGTCTGACTGTTGGAGTCTGTCTAGGTTGTTTTAATTCAGTCAGTGGAGCTCCTGTGTTTTCTGTTACCAAGATAAACAAGCAAAACTCCAGAAATGTACCTGAACACACCTCATTTCATAACCAGAACACCACGCCCATCAGTGTAGATATATTCAGAAGCTCTGCTGCTGGGCTTTAAGATAGCAATGAGCATCACAATTCACCTAGTGCAGGGTTAAAATAGGGCTCTAATATTGCAATCTCGGTAATATGTCATCATTATACTAACACAGTGTTAAACTGTAACAAATCTAATAGAAATCTAATATATTATAGATATATTTTATCAGTTTAAAAGCACAGAAACGATTAAAACACTCTCTTTTTAAGAAATGCTGTATCTGGTGTTGAGTTGCACACAGATGCTGGTGAAAGGACGTCAGGCTGCAGTGCTGGAGGACCACAGCGCTTCCTCTGATTTAACCTGTCAGTCAATTACAGAATCTGTCATCAGCTTGAATTGGATCAATTAGACCTGGATAAACACCGCTGTCTGATCCAGCACCTCTGTATCACAACAGGGCTTCCTGAAAAAGGACTAAAAAGATCTTTATACAGCTCTGGAAAAAATAAAGAGAGCACTTCAGTTTCTGAATCAGTTTCTCTGATTTTGCTATTTATAGGTTTATGTTTGAGTAAAATGAACATTGTTCATTGTTTTATTCTATAAACTACAGACAACATTTCTCCCAAATTCCAAATAAAAATATTGTCATTTAGAGCATTTATTTACAGAAAATGGTAAGGAAATTTCTGAAAAAGAAAAAAAGAAAAGATGCAGAGCTTTCAGACCTCAGACAATGCAAAAAGAAAACAAGTTCATATTCATAAATTAGTTTTAAGAGTTCAGAAATCAATATTTGGTGGTTTTTATTCACAGTTGTTTTTTTCATGCATCTTGGCATCATGTTCTCCTCCACCAGTCTTACACACTGCTTTTGGATAACTTTATGCTGCTTCACTCCTGGTGCAAAAATTCAAGCAGTTCAGCTTGAGGTTTGATGGCTTTTGATCATCCATCTTCCTCTTGATTATATTCCAGAGGTTTTTAATTTGGTACAACCTCCAATGATTTTATAGATTGTACAGTATATATCATATATACAGTCCGTGATTTACCAGTCAGATTCCTCCCAATGACTGTGAAGATATATTATACCACCACTGACAGTATAAATGATATACATTGTATATACAGTTAGTAGTACAGAGCCCAGTGACATTATAGACTGTATATATGGTATAAAAATATATATGATCTATATACACAAACTATACTACTTTTCCCCAGTAATAGTATAGACTGTATATATGGTATATACAATCTATAATCTATACACACTATACCACTTTTCCCCCAGTAATAGCATAGACTGTATATATGGTATACACAATATATAATACAATATAATATACCCCCCCCCCCTTTTTATTTCATAGATTAAAGGTCTCATTCCATTATTTTTTTTATTAATTTTAAAATATCTAGTTGTGTCTCTAGTATGATTGAATCCTATGTAAGCTTTTTGTTTTTTCTGAAAAAAAAAGTGCTCAGGTGTTTCTATTTAGTCCTGCTTTAGTTCACTGAATTAGTGGTCTCTGAAGAAGGACAGGATTTTGGCTCTTGCTCATGAATATTTATACATGCTAATATATCGCCTCTGATTGGCTAACAGCACTGCGCAGCAGAGAACACCGTGTTCTGTTGAGTTGTGCTAACTTGTCAAACTGTTCTTCTCTAGTGTTTATATAAGGTCTCGGTAAAACTCAGAATCAACCGGAGATCCGATTTAAACCAATAGTTACTTATACAATATAGCTAACGCTAACTAGGTCTGTATACAAAATCTGTATGCTTTTCAGCCGAGGTGGGCAGGGACATGAATACTACTAATTCATGGGTTGACGTAGACACCTCTCAACTTCTCTCTGACCGACTCTTTGTATTTCTGAGGCTTTTCTTTTACTTGCTGCTGCAGACAGTAGAGGTTAAGGAAAAGTTTTATGTGCAAACAACTCAGAATTTAGAGAGACCTACTGTATTTCACGTACAAGAAGAAAAACTGGATTTTAGTAGAAGGAGAGCTTTAATACATTGACACATTTTTGTAAATTCTATTTCGAGAGCTTCCTTAAAGTACAAGAGTCAGTAACTGAACTCTGGCAGCTCTGCTAACGCTGGCATCCAAAAAAAGTCCAGATGTTTTCCATGTTTTCCAGGGGTATAATGTTTTGGTAGGTGGCGCAGCGCTCGGCGTGACTGAAGCGTGACCGTAAACAAGTCAATCAGCTGAAATATAGATCATAATAACCGGAATCCTCCCTGCTGCCTGTCGCCGCCGTTCCACTGGATTGGCTGCTGTCACTTTGTTGAACATGGTGAGATGCATGGAGACGGACGGAGGGACGAGCTGGCGGACGGAAAGACGGGAGGACGAGCTGGCAGTCTGAGCGTCCTCATTGTGTCCAGACTTTAAATGTGGTGGAACCAATTCAATACAAACAAACACATTATAAACAGTTTTAAATAGTCATTTTCCACCTAAATTACTGCCTCACCCACATTGAACTCCACCTGCATTAATCAGTTTATAAAACTCATTTCAGAAAAAGTTACTTCTTATATTTACTCACTCTGAATTAAAGACAGAAGGAACTCAAAATATTTCATATTTTATCTCCTCAACTACATTTTATTTATTAATATACATCCAATCCTGCTTTTTACACAGCTTTACCTGCTACACATTCCAAAAATATATAAACAGGGCAATTTATGGCTAGTAATGAGGTAAATAAAAAAAAATAATAAAAAAACAGATGAATGTGAACCTCAGACAGTACACAGCAGAATTACCCAGCAGGCTTCGTCTGAGGGAGAGATCTATACCTACTGTCCGTGGCAATTGCAGCTGAAAAGCATGAACTAGCTTGTTCGTGTTTCGCCTTTTAGCACTATAAGCTATAGTTAATAATATATATATAATATATATAATAAATTATAAGTTTATTTAACTAATGTAAGAAATAGTTACCTTTACTTACTCTGACAGACAGTAAGAACCCAAAATGTTTCACGTTTTATCTGCTCAACTTCATTTTATTTATTAATATACAGTACTGCCTTTCAGACCTACTACACATTCCATTAAATATGGAACAGTGCAATTTATGGCAAGTAATGAGGTAAAAAAAGAAACTAAATAATGTGATAAATAATGTAAATAATACCATTTAACATCAAATTTACTGTGCAAAAAAAGAAGCCTTATCAATCTCCAATAGAGCCCCACCCACTAGATATTTTAGTTGAATTATCCACCATTGTCTGCTGGTTAAGAACCTCAGACAGTACACAGCAGGATTAGCCAGTAGACTTTGTCTGAGGGAGGAATCTGTACCTACTGTTCATGACAATTGCAGTTCAGCAATTGTTTGTGCCATTTAGCACAAGCTAACACTAACCTGTAGTAAATGCTCAGGTCTCCTGGTTGAGAAGCTCGGACAGTACACAGCAGGGTTAGCCAGTAGACTTCGTCTAAAGGAGGAATCTGTACCTACTGTCTGTGGCAATTGCAGTTGAAAAGCATGAACTATCTCGTTCTTGTTTTCCGTTTAGCACAAGCTAACAGTCCTTAAACAGCTCATGCATTAATCAGTTTATATAACTAATTTAAGAAAAAGTTACTTCTTACATGTACTCACTCTGACAGACAGTAAGAACCCAAAATATTTACATATATATATATATATATATATATATATATATATATATATATATTCAGTCCTGCATTTCAGACCTGGTACACATTCCAAAAAAAAATAAAAAATCAACCCCCACTAGAGCCCCACTTCCTAGATCTTCTAGTTGGAATTATCCACCATTATTTCAGACTTTGTTTGAAGGAGGGATCTGTACCTAATCTCTGTGGCAATTGCAGAGAAAAGCAAGAACTAGCATTAACTAACTAAATAACTAACTAAATAACTAGCTAACTAACGTTTGGTAAACGCTCAACGTAAACATAGGAGGTGCGTGGCCAGCAACTGCTCATTTGCATAAAAGTGACAGAGCCCTTAAACGGCTCCTGCATTAATCAGGTTATAGTCAGTCAGTCAGTAGGAGCAGCAGGTCTGTGGAGATGAAAGTGTTTTCAGGGATAAATCGAGGTTATAGACTCCTCCTTCAGAAGAAACCCCCCCAGTGTTGCTGTGTCTGGGTGACTCACGCTGAGCCACCATGAGGTCTTATGTAAACTCGCGACCTTGAGCAGATAAAAGAGCGCCCCAGTGTTTTATACTGCGATAAAGACTAAACAAGGTCTCAGTCTCAACAGCTCTACATGCAATTAGACGCTCTGAAGGCCATGAATATTAAATAAACTCAGCAGTGCTTTCACCTCACTTTCTGAAGCTTTGTTTAAATAATATATCTATAAATATCCATATTTCTATACGTTTAACTGATGATAAAGAGCTTCTCTGTTGACTTTCATTTATAAAGAGGTGTGATAATGTGTTCCAAATCCAAACTTACATGGCCTTTTATGAAAATTGTAACATAACTTTGTTTTATCACACCTGAGTTCAATTTCTTAAGCCACACCCCCAGGCCTGATTACTGCCACACCTGTACATAATCAAGAAATCACCCAAATAGAACCTAAAAGAACTAATATTTAAATTTGTTTAATAATCTGAAACATTTAAGAGTGACTCTTATTCACACCACTGTATATATATATATATATATATATATATGGCTCTGGAAAAAACAGAGCACTTCAGTTTCTGAATCAGTTACTCTGATTTTGCTATTTATAGGTTTATGTTTGAGTAAAATGAACATTGTTGTTTTATTCTATAAATTACAGACAACATTTCTCCCAAATTACAAATAAAAATATAGTCATTTAAAGCATTTATTTACAGAAAATGAGAAATGACTGAAATAACAAACAAGATGCAGAACTTTCAGACCTCAAGAAAACAAGTTCATATTCATAAACTTTTAAGAATTCAGAAATGATCAATATTTGGTGGAATAACCCTGCTGGTTTTTAATCACAGTTTTTTTTTTCATGCATCTTCTGCATGTTCTCCTCCACCAGTCTTACACACTGATTTTGGATAACTTTATGCTGCTTTACTCCTGGTGCAAAAATTCAAGCAGTTCAGTTTGGTTTGATGGTTTGTGATCATCCATCTTCCTCTTGATTATATTCCAGAGGTTTTCAATTTGGTAAAATAAAATAAAAAAACATCAAAGTAATTTATTTCTTTATTTAGTTGAGCAGTTTTTGCTTCTCATAATCTGGATTCGAACATTACTCAAATATTCACTATTCACTGTATACCTGTAACTCTACCTCTTCACTACTTTACTTTAACTGATGCTCTCAAACTTTACATTAATAGACAAGAAATTCAAGTAATTAACTCTTGATGAGTTCATCACAGCTGTTAACTGAAAGCCTGAATTCCAGTTGACACTGGATTAGTTTTATTGGTACCAAGTTTAAATAAAGGGTTTAAAAATGGTTTATAAATGAGTTTATTAATTATTATTGATTAAATTGTAAAGGCTTTAAAAATCATTGATAAATAGTTACAACACATCAATTAAAAAGGCAACAGTGATCCAGTGTTTGCTCAGTCATTTAATTTATAGTAAATAGTTAAACATGTTTACAAATATTTTATTATGACAAGTTTATGGAAAACACAAAGTTAGATCAGTATTTAAGAAGGTCTGAGGTTTGCCAGTAGAAATGAGTGTGGAATCAATGTTGACATTTCTATTTAAGTGTTGTGATATATATTTATTAACTGCTTATTAATGTTTTTTTTTACGTATTTGCAACCCAATTAATAACCAATAATAAACTCATTAATAAACCATTCATAAAGGTAGTCTTATTTTAAAGTGGTACCATTTTATGTTTTTCATTTTCTGATTTGTGGGTACCACTTTAAGATAAGACTACCTTTATAAAGGGTTTATTAATGGTTTACAATTAGTTTATTAATGGTTACTAATTAGATTGTAAATACCTTAAAAATCATTAATAATCAGTTATAACACATACGTAGAAAGGGCAACAATGACCTGTTGTTTGCCAAATAGTGAACCCACTGTTGCCCTTTCTACGTAGGTGTTATAACTGATTATTAATGATTTTTAAGGCATTTACAACCTAAACTAATTGTAAACCATTTATAAACCCTTTATAAAGGTAGTCTTATGTTAAAGTGATACCAATTTCTTTATTAAATATGTTGTATTTTGGGTGAAAAAAATAGGTCAACAATCACTCTCATAGCAATTAGGATAATTGAGGTAATTATTACTAATGTAATTACAGTTATTTTGTAATTACAGTGATAAGTGTTATGAGATTTTGAGAGTTTTTATCTTCAGTTTATGCAGCGAGTGATGATCAGAACCCCGTTATAAAGCCGGTAGAGCTCAGAGGAACGGTAATGTTTTCAGACTGGCTTTATTTATAATACATGCTGGTCTCAGAACGAGGGACTTGGACATGACTGGAATTTTCACAGTTGTTAAACTCAGTGAAGTAAATAATTCCACAGCAGTTACCCTGTATTTTAGCCTCAGAGTGCACCAGAAATTCACCTTAAACTCACCAAACTTCTCCCTGAGGAAGGATGTCATCACACCAAACTACAGGGGTTTGGTTTCTGAACTTTTCACCTTTTTGTTTACTGTTTATTTGTGTTTTAAAAGGTATATGACATAATCAGTGTCATTCCTGTTCCCAGGAAATTACATGTATACACGTGCACACAAAATAACTTTAAAATACATTTTATTACTAAGCATAGTGTCTTGTACATCGACCTAATTGCAAAAGTTATATATGTAATTTCTCTAACTATAAACTTTACCATAAAATATAATTATTATATTATATATTATTACATTATTTATTTTCATAATAAATCCATAATATTTAAGTAAAAAAAAAAACATTTTAGTTGTGTCACTGTGTTGTGGTTTCACTCAGTCCTGTTACTGAATGTAACACATTACCCTGAACATCTGAAACATCTGGAACATTCTACAACAGGAAGTCTACAACAGGAAGTGACATCATCAGCTGGCTCTTCTAAAGATCATGGGAAGAACAAAATTCCTAATTAATACGTTCCCTCATTAGTTTTTTTCTGTATATTTGACCATATTGTAATGATGACTGAGGAGCTCAATCTCAACACTCAGTCCTGTTACCTTAATTAATTCTCACATCTTATTGGTTTATTTTTAGAATACAATTTTTGGGAAAACTAGAATGTGCTCAGTGTCCTCATGCTATTAGCATAGCCGTCATTTAGCTATTTTTCATCTTTTTGCTAATTTTATGCTAAAAACTCAGTCCTGTCATTTCTGTCCTGTTACTCAAAACATAAAAAGTAACAGGAGTGAGTTCCAGTAACAGGAGTGAGTGCAAGTAACAGGAGTGAGTGCAAGTAACAGGAGTGAGTTCCAGTAACAGGAGTGAGTTCCAGTAAAAGGTGTGAGTTCCAGTAACAGGAGTGAGTTCCAGTAAAAGGTGTGAGTTCCAGTAACAGGAGTGAGTTCCAGTAACAGGAGTGAGTGCAAGTAACAGGAGTGAGTTCCAGTAAAAGGTGTGAGTTCCAGTAACAGGAGTGAGTTCCAGTAAAAGGTGTGAGTTCCAGTAACAGGAGTGAGTTCCAGTAACAGGAGTGAGTGCAAGTAACAGGAGTGAGTTCCAGTAAAAGGTGTGAGTTCCAGTAACAGGAGTGAGTGCAAGTAACAGGAGTGAGTTCCAGTAACAGGAGTGAGTGCAAGTAACAGGAGTGAGTTCCAGTAAAAGGTGTGAGTTCCAGTAACAGGAGTGAGTTCCAGTAACAGGAGTGAGTTCCAGTAACAGGAGTGAGTGCAAGTAACGGGAGTGAGTTCCAGTAACAGGAGTGAGTGCAAGTAACGGGAGTGAGTTCCAGTTACAGGAGTGAGTTTCAGTAACAGGAGTGAGTGCCAGTAATTGGAAACATTTAGCTACTGTACTGTACTGTGCTTCCAATCACTGGTTGGCCACTTTATTGGAAACACTTACCTATCTTGTGCTTCCACTCACTGTGGCCACTTTATTGGAAATACCTACCTACTGTACCTTGCGCTTCCAATGACTGGTTGGCCAGTTTATTGGAAACACCTACATACTGTACCTTGCGCTTCCAATGACTGGTTGGCCACTTTATTGGAAACACCTACCCAATTTGTGCTACCATTTACTGTGACCACTTTATTGGAAACACTTACCTACCACATCTTGTGCTTCCAATGACTGGTTGGCCACTTTGTTGGAAACACCTACCAACTGTATCCTTGTGCTCAGGCGTCAGAATACAAGGTGTACTTTTCTTGACGTTACGATAGCAAAGACACACTGACAGCTCAGATTAATATTGCTAAAACAGAGTGTATAATACTGTATGTTAGTATAGGGAATAATAATCTTCGAATATAGTCAATATTGTGTTCTTTATGTTATGTTATTATCTAACAGGTGGTCATATGATGCTACATGATGCTAAATCTGTATACAGAAGCATCCTATTAGCTGTTAGCTACATTAGCTTTGTAGCTCCACCATAAAAAAACTGAAAAAGCAAATGTCAAACTCAAGTTTTTGACGTGTCTTCTTCAGTCCAGACGTCCCCGAACAAACAGTTCCCAGAAGTCTGAGCCAAGTTTCAGTGAGAGTGAACTTCAGACTGTCTCTCAGCATTAGCAGAAATTAGCCGCTGCATTAGCATACTAATGTGAGCGTTAGCATTAGCACGGGTCATTTCAGTGCCAGTCCTCGCGCTGTGAGGACGCAACTCCAGAACTCCGGGACCCAAATGTCAAAGCGTTTCTTGTAAAAACCGGAGACGAACCGGCCTCGACTTCCCTCCCTATAAAATATAAACGATCAGAGTTAGTCGAGGTAAAGAGCAGACGGCCACTTGTGGTTAATAATATAAAAAATAACTTTTAGAATTTTAGATTATTTATTATTATTATCATGTCGTGACTTAAAATTGGTAAAAACAACCAAAATATTATATACTCTGTGAATAAACCTTTAGGTGCTCTAGTTTGATGTCCTGATGAGTGCCAGTTTCATCATCATAATGTTTTTCATGGTCTTTTTTCTTCTTTCTTCATTTTTTCATTAAAAGTCTCATTTTCCATCATTTTTTCATTCATTTTAAGATGCCTAGTTGTGATCTCTAGTATAAATGAATGAGGGGGAAGAAATGTAGGATTTCTTGTAGGCTCTTGTTCATGAATATTCATACATGCAAACATATCAGCTCTGATTGGCTAACAGCACTGTAACACCAGTATGTAGCGAGACAAACTACATTTAGAAATGTTTTTAAAAAATAAAGACACTTTTACACTAATAACTAATAAGTCTTTGCAATGTCATATAATGTTACTTTACAACATGTCTAAAAATGCCCTGCTAAGTGCAGTTTAGCCACTGACCTAGTCTTAGAGTCTCTGTAAAACACCAAATCCACCAGAGATCCTATTTAAACTTATAGTTACTTACACACAGAGGTGGGTAGAGTCCAGGTCCAGAAAGTAAAAATCCACCCCAGGGAGGATTTCTACTTTTAACTAGTTTAAACAGAACTGTTCTAAACTGTTTTTACACCTACTTATCTCAATTGAACTTGGCTGGTGTTCCTCCATAGACTAATTCTAACCATTTGTTCCTTAGCTCTGAATTACTGGGTAAAGTATATAAACACTGATGTGTTATTCGCACAAATAACACAGGAATGAACTGCATGCTGTTCCTAGCGCTGTTATTTAGCTCCTATCTGATGAGATGGCGTCGCTGCCCGGCTTCAGCTCTGTCTGTAGGCGGTCCCAAGCCGAGGTGGGCGGGGCCATGAATACTAATTCACTTATTCACGGGTTGATGTAGACACGGTGCTTTTTCTGATCGACTCATTTTGTTTTTCTAAATATTTTCTTTTACTAGCTGCTGCAGACAAGAGTTTGAGGAAGAGTTTCATCATGTGCAGCATCATAAACAACTCAGAATTTAGAGAGACCTACTGTATTTCACACAGAACAAGAACAAGAGGATTTTAGAGGAAACAACAGCTCTAAAATAGCAGCCATGCATGCCTTTGTAATATATTGTGTGCATCATGTGGTTTTGCATCGTCTTGTTGAAAAGTGCATGGACGTCCCTGTATAAAATGTGGTTTTAAAGGCAGTATATGTTGTTTTAAGATTTAATAAATGTAGTTTTTTTGCATTAAAGCTGCATCACAGATGTGTACTGACATGACCCCAGTTTTTCAAAGCTGTGTTTTTTAGTGTGTGTGTGTTTTTAAGTGTGTGTGTGTTAAGTGTGTGTGTGTGGTGTTTGTCGTTGAACACTTAAGCCCTGTGTGTCTCAGCAGGTGTGGTGGAGTTTGAGGAATGAAGATATAGAGGCGATGGGCTGAGTGATGGTTCTGTCAGATGTGAGGAGACTCCAGCAGCGCTTTGGTCCTCCAGAGAACCGATTCTATCAGAAACACACAGGTGAGCACAGCACGGCGTGATCACACACACACACACACACTCAGAATACACCTACCACCGCCGCCGCACACCAACCACACCTTAAAACAACCAGCTGCCAGACACCGGTTAGTGTAGGACACCATGACCTTCACCAAACACACTGACATGATATTAAAGCGACAGGTGACTCTTTCACTCTAATTTTGCCAGAATTCAGTGAGCCAACGTGTCATGACATAATAATATAATATAATGATGGAACTGGCTCTCATCAGGACTGCCCCAGGAAAAGAACAGCAAGAGTTTCCTCTGTTGCACAGGATAAGTTCATTTACCAACCTCAGAAACCACAAGTTAACAAACAGCTCCCCAGATAAGAGCTCATAACAAAGTGTCTGATAACAGAGTGTCTGATAACAGAGTGTCTCATAACAGAGTGTCTGATTACAGAGTGTCTGATTACAGAGTGTCTCATAACAGAGTGTCTGATTACGGAGTGTCTGATTACGGAGTGTCTCATAACAGAGTGTCTGATTACAGAGTGTCTGATTACGGAGTGTCTCATAACAGAGTGTCTGATTACAGAGTGTCTCATAACAGAGTGTCTGATTACGGAGTGTCTCATAACAGAGTGTCTCATAACAGAGTGTCTGATTACAGAGTGTCTGATTACGGAGTGTCTCATAACAGAGTGTCTGATTACGGAGTGTCTGATTACGGAGTGTCTCATAACAGAGTGTCTGATTACAGAGTGTCTGATTACAGAGTTTCTCATAACAGAGCGTCTGATTACGGAGTGTCTAATAACGGGGTGTCAGTTTACAAAATGTCATAACAGAATTTCTGATAACGGAGTGTTTGTCTGATGTCTGATTACTGAGTGTCTGATTACAGAGTGTCTAATTATAGAGTGTCTGATTACTGAGTGTCTGATTACAGAGTGTCTAATTATGGAGTGTCTGATTACTGAGTGTCTCATAACAGAGTTTTTTATTATAGTGTCTCATAACAGTGTCTCATAACAGAGTTATTGATTATAGTGTCTCATAACAGAGTGTCTCATAACAGAGCATCTGATTACAGAGTGCCTCATAACAAAGTGTCTGATTATAGAGTGTCTCATAACAGAGTGTCTGATTATAGAGTGTCTCATAACAGAGCGTCTGATTAAAGTGTCTCATAACAGAGTGTCTCATAACAGAGCATCTGTCTAATAACAGAGTGTCTCATGACAGAGTGTATCATAACAGAGCATCTGATTAAAGAGCATCTGATAACGGAGTCTCTGATCTGGAGGTTTAGAAGCTTTGAACTCGTATCTCCAGTGTTTTTAGCATGGCTGGATGTATTTTAATGCTACGCTAGTCTTTTTTTCTCAGATCTTTCTTGTGTTCCGGCTGCTGAATCGGACTCCGCTCGGCTCCAGTCGCTGATGGTTCGCTCGTTAACTAACAGCGGGTCTCCCAGAGGACCGGCTACGACTTCCCGTTAGCCGACAGGTTAATCAGAAACACGCTTGTGGTGTTAGCGTTAGCGTTTGTAGCCGGGCTGCAGTTAGTTGAGGGCTAATAAAGCGCTGTTTATGATGAACGGTGTTCCCGGTGCTGACGCACGGGTCCGAGCCCCCGGGGGTCAACTAGCGCTCGGAGAAACGGTACCGGTGCAGCCGAGCGCAACCGCTAAACGAGCCGGTGCTGCGTTAGCGCCTGTCGACAGCAGAGAACAAAAACATAGTTCATTCAGTTCAGCTCAGAACAGAACTGCACTTTCAGACAGTCTGTTACTGTTCAGATGAGATCTTCTTTTAAATTGTATTCATTTTATTCATTTCTGCCTTTTATTTATAGATTTCCTTGTTTTAATTGCAGCCTTTTAGTTTTTATTTCATTTATTTTATCCTGTTATTTATTTTTATTGTATATATATATATTATTATTCTAAATATTTATTGCTTTATTTCATTGCTTTACATTTTAGCCTGATTTGACTTGATTGATTGATATTCTTTATAGCTCCCAGAAAATGCCTGTCCACTAAACAGGTAAACTAGCTATTGAAGAGAACATTATACAAATGTTTAGCAACATTTTGAAGAGGTTCCATGAAGGTTAGAGAGTAACATTAAAGGTATTAATATAGGTATTGAGATATTGAGGCAGGTACTGAATCGAAAGTCATCTACAGGGGTTGGAGAATGAAACTGAAACACCTGGTTTTAGAGTACAATAATGTATTGTGGTGATGGACAGTTCTGGTGGAAACAGGAGAGTTGAGGTGCACATTGAATTCTGCCGTGATTTGATCAGCCGTGGTTTTATGTTTTTTGGATACAATCCGGGTTAGCACCCGAACATCCCTTTCAGACAGCTTCCTCTTACAGCGTCCACAGTTAATCCTGTTGGATGTGGTTGGTCCTTCTTGGTGGCTCTTGATGCATCACAAAGACTTGCTGTCTTGGTCACAGTCTGAGCCGAGTCATCTCAGGAAAACGCTCAGCGTGATTACAGGACTTCTGAGAGGACCGAGCAGACGCTCTGAGGATTCTGCAGGAAAAATCTGAGCCCGGGGCTCCGACACACACACACACACACACACACACACAGAGGCCATATGGTAAAGCGTTGCATGACTGAGCTCCGGCTCCTCCAGCCGTCCCCGGGGACTGAACTCGGCCTGTCACCCCTCAGGCCTCGTTAGGACAGAACGGGGAAACCAGGGTTATCAAATAAATTATTTTTTTTATTTTTGGGGTCGAAGGACTAAAATTGAACTACGAATAAAAATAAAGACATTTACAGACTCAACACAGACATAAGTAGTACTGTGTAATGCATGAGTAACGCATGTATAGCACTACAACATGCCAGACGTCTCAGCATGCAGAGAGTCGTAGAGGTTCCTAATGTTCCTCCTGAGATTAAATTGGACAGGCAGACAGATAGATAGATAGGAAGACATACAGATACACGGACAGACTGACAGGCAGACATATAATAGAAAGACAGACAGAGAGACAAACAGACAGCCAGACAGACCGACAAATAGATAGATAGATAGATAGATAGATAGATAGATAGATAGATAGATAGATAGATAGATAGATAGATAGATAATAGACAGACCGACAGATAGATAGATAGACACACGGGCATGTAATAGACGGACCGACAAACAGACAGACAAATAGACAGACAGAGAGACCGACAAACAGTCAGATGGATGGATGGATGGATGGATGGATCATTACAGATTTTATAAACCAGAATCTGTACATGAATAAAACACATGAACATGAATAAAACACAGAATTGAATAAAAATACTCTAAATGTCTAATGAAATAGAATATTAAAGGTATAGAAAATACGGTTAAAGAGATTCTGTATGGTTTTTAAGTTGTGAATGTGTAATAGTGAGGTGTAGAATTTAATACTATTGGAGACTGGAGACAGGTAAAGGTGTTATATTATAAATTATATATTTTATATTTGCAATTAGGCTACTCTACAGGACACTGACTTGGCAGAAAGGCCCATATACTTTAATTCAGTGTTTTTTTTTTTTGTTCTTTATTTTAAAATATTCTGCATTGTAGATTATGGTCACAAGTCATCAAACCAAACTGAACTGCTTGAATTTTTGCACCAGGAGTAAAACAGCATAAAGTTATCCAAAAGCAGTGTGTAAGACTGGTGGAGGAGAACATGATGCCAAGATGCATGAAAAAAAACTGTGATTAAAAACCAGCAGGGTTATTCCACCAAATACTGATTTCTGAACTTTATGAATAATAACTTGTTTTCTTTGCATTATTTTCTTTGCATTATGTCTGAAAGCTCTGTGGCTTTTTTTTGTTATTTCAGTCATTTCTTTGCCTTTTTTTGCAGATAAATGCTTTAAATCACAACATTTTTTTATGTGGAATTTGGGAGAAATGTTGTCTGTAGTTTATAGAATAAAACAACAATGTTCATTTTACTCAAACATAAACCTATAAATAGCAAAATCAGAGAAACTGATTCAGAAACTGAAGTGCTCTCTTAATATTTTTTTTTTTCCAGGGCAGTATATTAGATTAACTACCTGATGTTGTAGACTGTTAGAGCAAGCTGAGTAGTATAATGCTATACTAGCCTCTCTATGGCATTAATTAGTTAACATATTTAACAAAATATCTAAACACAAATCTGTTTTATTCACTACGTAAAGTGGAGTCTAGAACGTCTAGAGTAGTTTAGAAGTTTATAAAGCAAAAACATCAATAATTTAATATTCAATTCAGGTATAATAGTTCAAATTTGAACTAAACAATATTTAAAAAAAACTTTTTAGTATATAAACCTTAAAGTATTTAATTACATTTAGCTTACACAGACTTACAGTGTAACTCATTACACTGGTCTTTGGAGTTTGAGATGTTTTCTCTCCACAGTAAGCAGAAGATCATCACTACACCTGTCCTGAGACACGTCTAGGTGTTATTATGGGAAGAATCTGTTGCTAGAAAATCAAAGATGCTGCTGTTTTCTTGGCAAATGATGAAAAATATCACCCTCAGCTCCATCAGGAGCTAACGGCTTCCAATATCAACACAGAGCTTCACACTGAGCTTCACATCCATTATCACTAGAGAGTCCATCGCCCAGACCAGACAGTTACATCTGAAAAGGTTGTCTACTTTATTACTGAAGAGTAGCAGCGTTATCACAAGAAAAACATACGTCATTATCTGAGATGCTTGAACACTTACTTTACACACCTTTATCAACAACTAGCTCTACAGCACAGTTACACAGCTGCTAACCATGCACCGTGCAGCTTGATTTAGAGCATGTCAGTGTGTCTTTGCTATCGTAACGTCAGGAAAAGTACACCATGTTCTTAATCAGTCATGAGTGTGGTTAATGGGTTCATTTAGGGTGTAATGTGAAATAATAAACCAATCAGAGTGTCTCTTGCTTATGATTCTCTTTAAGAGTAGAACCAGGTGAGCTCTGACTTTGGCGGATTGCTATTTTAAGGGTGCAGCTACCTGCTGGACGTGTCCAACAAACGCTTCTCTTAAAGCAGTGAAAAAACTGAGCTGCTGGTTGACGCTGTGAAGGAGCTCCAGCAGCTCATTTATTACGGGAACAGCAATGTTATTTTATTAACTACTCTGATGTAAAAGTTGCCAAGATAGCAAAAACGTCTGACTGTTGACTGTTGTCAGGGTTTAAATCAGTCAGTGGAGCTCCTGTGTTTTCTGTTACCAAGATAAACAAGCAAAACTCCAGAAATGTACCTGAACACACCTCATTTCATAACCAGAACACCACGCCCATCAGTGTAGATATATTCAGAAGCTCTGCTGCTGTTTAAACCAGACAGGAGGAAGGAGTGAAAATAATAGACTTTTGGTGGGGTGTAAGATAGCAATGAGCATCGGTATGCACCTTGCATATTATGTAAGACTATGTAGAGACTATGAAGGAACACATAAGGAATCATGTAGTAACTTAAAAGTGTTAAACAAACCAAAATACTCTGTGAAGAAGAATTTAGATGCTCTTATCTGGGGAGCTGTTTGTTAACTTGAGTGTTTGTTTCTGAGGCTGAAAACTCTGATTAACCTATCCTGTACAACAGAGGAAACTCTCGCTCTTTCTTTCTTTCTTGGGCGGTCCTGGTGAGTGCCAGTTTCATCATTATAATGTAATTTTAATGAAATGAATGATGTTTATCTTTATTTAGTTGAGTAGTTTTTGCTTCTCATAATCTGGATTAGAACTCTAACTCTTCACTACTTTACTTTAACTGATGCTCTCAAACTTTACATTAAGAGACAAGAAATTCAAGTAATTAACTCTTGACGAGTTCAGCACAGCTGTTAACTGAAAACCTGAATTCTGGGTGAGTCTACCTCATAAAACTGACTGAAAATATCCAGCAGAGATGTGCAAAACTGATCATCTAAACAAATATATAAAAAATATTCTGGTTTGTTTAACCGTTTCTTTGGTTTACTAAAGGATTCCATATGTTTTTCTTCATAGTTTGGATGAGTTTAGTATTAATCTACAATACAGAACATTTTAAAATAATGAAAAACGATGGATTTAAAGTGTGTCCATAAGTGTCTACTTTAGCATCTTAGTTTTGAGGAACTTTAATGTATTTATATGTATTTTTTGTAGCTGTTAGCCTTCATTACACTCTGCTGTCTCGGTTTAGGATGTAAAGATCATCCCTCTGTGTACAAAGCTCATTTTCTAATGGTTGTTCTTGATCGGAGGCGCGACATCTCCCCCGTGTCCTCTCGCGTCGCTGGGGCTGATCTAAAGTAATTGGCTCGGAGCAGGCGATATTGCGGGAGGCGCGAGAGGCGCGACAGGCTTCCGGGCCGCTCGTAATTGTCGGCATCTATCACCAGTCAATTTCGAATCCGCTCTCGCAGAAATGAAAGAGATCCAATTACGCAAACACCCCCCAACACCCCTCACGGGCCATTAGCCCAACTCCTACACACCTGGATACCAGATAAATAAAGAAATAAAGTGAGAAAGTCCTGTGTGACCCGCGGGACTCGCTAGCGTGAGATCCGTGTCAGAACTGAGCAAAACAAGAGAGTGACGGCCTCCGCCAAGACACATATCAAATATTTACACTCAATAAACTTGAGAGCGAGAGTGTCAGCCGGCGCGAGAGTATCTGCACTGAAAAAAAACACTGAAATTTACTTTCGCAACTTTCTGGATTTGTTTTTTTAAAGTAAATTTAATTTCAGATAAATTTAAGTAACTTCAACTCGGTTTCAAGACTTAAATGTTACACAGAGTAAATAAGTGAACTGAACTTCAGTCAATCCTTTCTTTTAGTAAACTTTACTTCATTTATTTTTACTGAATCAATCCTTTCTTTTATTAAACTTTACTTCATTTATTTTTACTGAATCAATCCTTTCTTTTAGTAAACTAAATTAAATTTACTTAAAAAAGCAAAAGCAGAAAGTTGCAAAAAATTTTACTCATCTTTTTTTCAGTGTACTGCAGCTGGTGTGAGAGTGTTTTGGTGATGGGATGGCGAGAGGAAACAGAGGTAGGCGTTGTCTCGTTGTCTTTTCTCGGTGATGGACGGCGTTGAGGAGAATGGAAAAGAGAAGTGAAGGAATTGGACGCTTCTGCTTTAGCAGCCAGCGAGCGAGTGATAAAAACGACTCTCTCTCTCTCTCTCTTTCTCTCTCTGCCTCTCTTTCTTTCTCTTTCTGTAGAAGAAGGATGATGGATCCTGGAACCTAACAGTACAGATGTATAGGGTGAGTCACCTGACCCGACCTCCGCCGGAGCTACAGAGTAATGGATGGACGGGAACGAGGAACGCTCGGCACTCGCCGGTCTCCGGCCTTAACGATCGACTCCATTCAGGGTCATTACTTGTATAGTGTACGTCTCTACCAGACCTCCATTTCTCAGAAGCCCATTTCTCCTTCACTGAAAATACCCTACCCATCAAAAGTTCAGGTACACCTCGATTTGTAGCGTGCAACCAAAAGGAAGTGTGTGATTGCCATGTATTGATTTTTACATTTAAACATTTGTTTACTAAGCAAGTATACAATGTATCTTCCCAATTTTTTATACATAACACAAAGAATAAACTAACAAAATTACTTACAGAGAATATCCCACAAAGCATAAACACTAATAATCTTCTTATTTAAGAAAATTATTATTTAGTCATTTGAAGTACTAAAAAAAGGGGATGCCATATTTTATTCAACTGCCCATCTCTTCTAATTAGTGTGTATTTTATGGCATCGTTTGGTCCAGCAGGCTAAAGCTCTGCCACTATGATCGGGACGGGATATCGCTGGTTCAAATCCCAGTCATTCAGCTTGCCATCAGCTGCCGGAGCCCTGAGAGAGCACAGTTGTCCTTGCTCTCTCTCTGGGTGGGTACAGTAGATGGCGCTCTTCTCTTTCCCCTCATCACTCCTAGGGTGATGTGGATCAGCACAAGGCTGCGTCTGTGAGTTGCTGTATCAGAACCGAGTCGCTGTGCTTTCCTCGGAGCGTTAGCGCTGTGATGCTACTCGGCAATGCTACAGCATCAGCAGCAGTTCAAAAAGAGGCGGAGTCTGACTTCACATGTGTCGGAAAGTCAGGTGAGCTCTGACTTTGGCGGATTGCTATTTTAACGGTGCAGCTACCTGGATGTATCCAACGCATCTCAGCAGAGGAAACTTCCCCCAGCTGGCCACCAATGTTAATAGACGTTAATATCAGGTTGAATCTTGGCCATGACGTCAGGTAACAAAAAAATTTACCTCATGATAATGTTTAATACTGTTATGTACCTGCAGGGCCTGCTGATTACCTGCCAAGATAGCAATGAACATCTGGCATTTGATGTCTGTCTAGGTTGTATTAAACCTTTCTTTCTTTGATCAAAAGTGTGGAAATTTCTCTTTTACACCCCCAGTAAACATATGATTTACTTTTCTTTAACACTGCTACAGTGTGAACCAAAGATTGCATGGTTTGAAAATCTACAATTGACATCTTCTAATAGTTCAATTATTTTCATGTCTTTCCTGTTACGGTCTGTCTGCCTGCCACAGACTCTAATACTCCAGAAACAAACTCCATTTCCCATAATACACTTGTACTCGATTCTCCGAGCATGCTGAATTACATGAATCATTGGCGTTCCAGTTTGCCATCCTACTGATTGTACACACCTGGACCCTGCACTATAAATAGCTCTCATTCTAGGCTTTCCTAGCCTAATATTGAACCTATTTCTTATAGCTGTTCTGCCTCACATTTCTATTGTGTTTTTAATAATTTTGTTGATGACCCTTTTGCCTTTTTGACCACTCTTTGTTTATAAGTTTCTTTCTGTATGACATCCTGTCTGATACATTCTGGTATGTTGTATATTTATGCTGCCATTTTGCTTCTTGCTCTGCCTGCCTTTAAATACTCTTATCTGTTTAATAAACCATTTTTATTATATCCACGCTTGTCTGTCCTGTGTTTGGCTCCCGTGACATTCCATTATTTATTATCTGACATTGGAAAATATTGTATATTATACAACATTTCAAATTTGAGTGCATTTAAACATATTTTAACTACAGGTCCCCATATCCTCCATATGTACCTGCATTTGCTGGGTTTTTAAAATAAAATGATCATATTATTAATATTCAGGTTGTGAGTTAAACTCTGAAACTCAGGAAGTCTGGAACAGAGTGTAGTTTTATAAAGTTCGGAGGTTAATTGGAAAGAAAGATCACAAAAGCAGAGCAGGCGTCCTCAAACTTCTGATGCCCAGCGATGGCCGGTCTTCATTATTCAGCAGACCCTGAGGGCACCAGGGGTCTGAGGTGGTAAAATGAAGCAGGAGATTGGATTATACGGTATGTTCTGAATCTTTGATCATATTATTATTAGCGTGGATTAATATACTTAAATATATATGACATTATTATTAGTTTAAAGTCATTCTTCATTTTTTTTTTCCCTCGAATAAAACTAAACAGATTTAAACAAAGCAAATCGCCTGATTATTAAAAAACAAACTTTAATATCAGAGAAAGAAAACCTGAGTAAATACAAAGAATTAAAAAGCACTTTTTTAAATGATGTGTGAAAAAGTATTTGCCCCCTAAATCGAATAACTTGGTTGTTCACTCTTGGCGATAACTGGTTCCACTCTTCTTTACAGAATTACAGTTTTAATTCAGACACATTGGAGGATTTTCCAGCATAAACGTCTAAAACTGTTTAAAATCATCCACAGCATCTCAATCAATCAGACTTTAACTAGACCCTCCAAAACCTTCATTTAGTTTATTTATTTTAAGTCATTCAGAGGTGATCTTTGAAGTTTGTGTGCTTTGGGTCATTGTCCTGCTGCAGAACCTGAGTAAAGTACTCCTGAGCTTGAGGTCACTAAAGAACAGATGGACAGATTCTGATTCCTCTTCAGGACTTTCTGGTAATAAACAGCAGAATTTCTGCTTCCATCTATTAAAGCAAGCTATCCAGCAGCTCCAGACCATCATCACACACACACCACCACCACCATGTTTTACTACGTTCAGTATGATGTTCTTTTTCTGAAATTATGTGTTTTATAGTTTAACGCCAGATGTAAAAAAGTTCCTCTTTTGTCTCGTCAGTCCTGTGAAGAATATTTACCCAAAGTTCTGGAGATCATCAGGATATTATTTGGTAAATGTGAGACGGATGTTGTGTTCGTCTGTTTTTGGTCAGCAGTGTTTTTTATCTTGATATTCTCCCATGGAAACCACAGCCTCTTTCACACAGTCTCTTTCTTATTATTGAATCATTAACCCTGACCTTAACTGAGGCTTTAGTGAGATCCTGCAGTTCTTTAAATGTTGTTCTGGGTTCTTTTGGGACCTCCTGGATGAGTTGTTCATGCCCTTTTGGAGTAATTTCGGGATGCCAGCCGGTCACTCCTGGGAAGGTTCACCAGTGTTCCCTGTTTTCTACATTAGTAAATAATAGTGAATCACTGTGGTTCTCTGGAGTCCCAAAGCTTTAGAAATAAATGACTTTTTAAGCTTTTCTCATCTGTTTTTGACTTTTTTCTTCAGATGCGGGTATAATTATGTGTTGCTTTTTGAGATATTTTAACTGCTTCATGTTGTCAGACAGGTTCTATTTAAGTGATTTTCTTGATTTAAGTGATTTTCTTGATTTAAGCGATTTTATTGATTTAAGTGATTTTCTTGATTGGTTCTCTGGAATCCCAAAGTAATCATACTAAAAATAAATATATAAAATAGATATTGTACATGTTTATTTATTTTTACATAACATTCATTTTAACTAATAATAATTTATTATTGATTAATTAGTGATGGCTAATTTTAACGTTATTTATCATGCAATCACTAAGCTAAGCTAGCACATTCAATGCTAATGCTAATACTGCATTTTTCAGCTCCCTGTACTCTGTGTGTTATTTCTGTACTCTGTAAAAAATTAGGGTAAAGATCTTACAAAATGTCTTAAAAGAGCACAAAAAGTTAGCTAATCTTAAAAAACATTAAAAAACTTCCTTTGTTTGTTCAAACAGTTTTCAATTTAGGTTAAAATTTGAACAAAAGTCATTTTAAAGTGGTTAAAACACGTCTCTACGTCTTTCCAACTTTTTTTTCGTCATTTTCAACCAAATCTAACAGTTCTGACATGTAAGAAATGTTTATCATTAAACTAACCAGTTTCTAAACGCAAACAGTTACTATAAAGCACTAAAATGAGCATTTAGTTAATAGCTTCTTAATGATTAATTATGAAAACATGGAGACGTCAGCTCCGAGTCTGACAGAGTTAAAGAGCCACTAACGCTATATATTATTAGCATTCCAATTAATTCATCTTCACCAGCAGCTCAGATCAATTATTCATCTCTATAATTCATCATCACAGGGAATCTTAATCCATTACAGTCTGGATTTCACTCCTACACATCTTTCAGACGTCAGTCTCGACAGGAAGACACATCTAAGAGGCAGGAAGTGACACCGCAGATGCTGAGAAAGTTCAGGTTTAATATGCTGCAGTCGGGCTCAGATATTTACTAAACATATATAATAACATTCCATGTACTTGTGCTTATCTCAAAAAATTACAATATCATTGAAAAGTTACTTTATTATTTCAGCAATTCACTTAAAATGTCTTTAATAGATGTATTAAACACAGAGTTACAGCCAGTGAAACCCCAAAATTCAGTGTCTCAGAAATCAGAATATTATATTAGACCTATTGGTACTTTTGGCAGTGTGGGCGGTGTGCCAATTCCTGCTGAGAAATGAAATCTGCTTCTCCATAAAAGTTGTTTTCAGCAGAGGGAAGCTGTAAGATATGAAGTGCTGTAAGATTTTGTGGGAAAACAAAACTGCGCTGACTTTAGACTTGATGATAAAACACAGTGGATCAACACCAGCAGATGACAGACATGTCTCTCCAAACCATCACTGATCATCAGTACATTTTACATTTCATTTGTATGTTTTGATGGATCATAACACAAAAGAAGAGATCAGAAGGTTGCTGGTTTGAATCCCGGTCATGCAGCTTGCCATTAGCTGCCGGAGCCCCGAGAGAGCACAGTTGGTCTTGCTCTCTCTCTGGGTGGGTACAGTAGATGGCGCTCTTCTTTCCCCTCATCACTCCTAGGGTGATGTGGATCAGCACAAGGCTGCATCTGTGAGCTGATGTATCAGAACCTAGTCGCTGAGCGTTCCTCCGAGCGTTAGCGCTGTGATGCTACTCGGCAATGCTACAGCATCAGTTAGAAAAGAGGCAGAGTATGACTTCACATGTATCAGAGGGGGTGTGTGCTAGTCTTCTTAACCCTCCTGGTGTGTTGGAGCATCACTAGTGATAGGGGGACTCCAGAGATTAAAAATCACTTAAAATGCCTTGTTCTGTATACGGGCTACAGGTGTAGGTAATACAAAACCCTTCTTTTCTGCAGTAAAATAACTTATTTATATTCTGATTAATTCCAGATCAGTAACAGGAATCAACCCAAATTCTGCAGGTTTGAAAATAGACATAAAAACTACTGCAGACAAACATTATGAAACTAAAGGTTTGGAGACATGAAGTGTTTGATTTGTATTCAGGAAAATACTGATTTTAAAATAAAGTTTAGGAAAAACACAATTTTATGATTTTATTAATAATATTTTGACATTTTACTTAATTTTTTAAATCATTTCTATTACAATTACAATTTTGTTTTAATGTTCCTTATCAAACATGAAAGCTTTTTATATGTAATGCCTGAACAGAAATCCTCAAGATTTAGTGGTGTAACGTCAGTCAGAATATTGACACAAATCTCGGTCTGTTAGGGGGTTTAAACCCCGAGACTCTAGACTTGACTCGAGACCCGAGACGCTCAGTACCCATAAACCCATGGAGAACACACCTGGTCTCAGGTACTACAGGGTTAACTGCTGTTCTCCAGCCTGAGGAGCTTCATAATTGCGTACAGCATTCGCCAACGAGAACCAACACAAAAACCAACCACAAAGCTAAAATTATCAACCCTAAAGACGTGTATAAAGGTCCTGCAGCCGCATTCCTGCACAAATAAACAAACAAAGATCCGAGCTCCGCCCCCGCCGAGGGACCCAGGTGATGCTTCCATTAACCTGCTTATTTTAGAAGCTAATTGAAAGCGCTGGCAGCCGAACGGCGGGTCGGCGGGAGAAGCCAGAGCTAATGATAGCTTTATAGCGTGGAAATAATAACCGCGCCGCAGTCGGCTAACGCTAACAAACCCGAGGGGACGAGGGCGAGAGCGGCGTCTGTAGGAATTAGCCGCTGGCAGCATCATTTTCTTGAAGGTCGGGCGAGGGTTCCTGCCGGAGATTGGTCGCCTAAACCTGCTCAGATTTTAAAACAGGAAACAAACGACTGAAAAACGTCATTATGCTAATATTCTCCAGATGGTCTAACTAAACCGTGCTTTACTGCACTTGTTGAAGCTCCAAAAAAGAATAGACTTCTCTTATTAAACAATAAAAAGCACTAAAAACAGCAAGGACACTGTTTTATTGATCTATAGGCGAGCCTTCAATCGTGCACAATGCAGCTTGTGTTTTTGCTATCATAACCATGGGAAAAGTACACCTTCTGCATCTCGGAATGCACAAAACTATCTAAATGCACTGTCTAACTGACTAATGTTCTAAATCATTGATTAAGATGATCATCTACTGATCGACTTTCTTTATGATCACCTGGATGAACCTTAAAAAAAAGCACATTAGCAATATAAAGTACATCCATTAGGCCCTCGTAACGGTTAAAAACAATCTAATTCACATTAAATTAATTGTTAATTAACTCCTGTTTTATTTATCTTTCACTTTTTCCCTTTTTTTAAATGAATCTGTATTTTAAGAAATATTTTTAAATATATATTTGTTTTATTTAATTTCCAGCATTTAATATGCTGGAATTGCCAACCTTTTACTGTGTGTACTGTATTCATTCATTCATTTATTTATTTATTCATTTATATATTTATTTATTTATTTATTTTATCAGTCAAAGAGCGGTCCTGATTAGTGCCAGTTCCATCATTCTAATGTTTTTGATGGTCTTTGGGGGGACTGCACTTGAGGATACTTTCTTAATATGTTCTTGAAATTCTTCTTCTTCAGATCGACTGACCTTCATTTTTTTCTTAAAGTCATTTTTTATTATTTATTTAGTTGAGTAGTTTTTGCTTCTCATAACCTGGATTAGATCATTACTCAAATATTCACTATTCACTGTATACCTGTAACTCTACCTCTTCACTACTTTACTTTAACTGATGCTCTCAAACACTCAAATTAAGAGACAAGAAATTCAAGTAATTAACTCTTGATGAGTTCAGCACAGCTGTTAACTGAAAGCCTGAATTCCAGGTGATTCTACCTCATGAAGCTGACTGAGAAAATCCAGCAGAGATGTGCAAAACTGATCATCTAAACATAAAATATAAAACATATTCGGGTTTTATTTAGCATTTTTTTAAGAGGGAATACACTTCTTTATCTTTTTTATTCCAGTAGCAGAACATGGTAGATCAGTTAAATCAATCAACAATCACATGACTGCACTGGAATATTATAAAAAAAATTATGAAAAATATAGTATATTGTAAATTTAAAAATAAATCTGGACCTCATTTTATTCCAGTTTTATTATGTGGAGGTGATGAGAGAATCTTAACTGCAGGATAAATTAAAGGATCAGATGTTTGCACAGACGTGAGAACATCTGGCACAGCTGTTTCCTGGTAAAGAAGTAGACTAGAGTGGGATGTATAAATAGATCTCATTTGTTTTCACATACTAAACAAGACACACTTAAAACACAAAGGTACACTTAAAACAGTCTGAAAGAAATACTCTCAGTACAGAACTGGCGACCATCAAGCTCAGAAGGAGCAAAATTGGCCCTGCTCCCTCTGGGTGGGTACAGTAGATGGCGCTCTCTCCCCACATCACTCCTAGGGTGATGTCTGCAGCACAGGGCGTCTGTGAGCTGATGTATCAGAACCGAGTCGCTGAGCTTTCTTCCAAGTGCGCTGTGATGCTACTCGGCAATGCTGCATCAGCAGCAGCTCGAAAAGAAGCGGTGGCTGACTTCACATGTATCGGAGGAGGCGTGTGCTAGTCTTCACTCTCTTTTTTAAAATATAATTTTTACCCACAAATTTAGTAAAGACTGGAAAACAAGATACTAACAGGTTGCACTTTCTTGTGTGGAACTGTGGAAATGATATAATTCATAATAAATTATTCATAGAAATGAATTAGTGATGCATATAAATAAGTATTGATAATTAGTTAAGTTGTGGCCAAAACTTATTGAGATATAACAATGACATAATTAGTTCAATACCACAGTTTAGTAACCCAAGAAGGCATGGGATGGAGATGATTAAGTCTTAATAATAAAGGTATGTCTATATTAAAGCATGGGGTTAAAATAATTGTATTTTAATTGGTTGTAGTCATGATGTTTTGTTTCACAAGAATGAGATAATAAGAAAATAGTAATACTACTAAGTAAGAACGAGATAATACAGATGGTAAGGCATGAGATATTGATATAATTAGGATGGAGCCTTTATTTAGTAAGGCATAAGAATGAAATAATTTACATTAAGTTACAATTAAGTAGTACAGGGTAAATCGTGACTTTTTCCAGATACAGCTCTGAAAAAAAATGAAGAGAGCACTTCAGTTTCTGAATCAGTTTCTCTGATTTTGCTATTTATAGGTTTATGTTTGAGTAAAATGAACATTGTTGTTTTATTCTATAAACTACAGACAACATTGCTTTCAGACCTCAAATAATGCAAATCTTCATAAAGTTTAAAGAGTTCAGAAATCAATATTTGGTGGAATAACCCTGGTTGGTTTTTAATCTCAGTTTTTTTCATGCATCTTGGCATCATGTTCTCCTCCACCAGTCTTACACGCTGCTTTTGGATAACTTGGATATGCCTTTACTCCTGGTGCAAAAAAAATTAAAGCAGTTTAGTTTGGTTTGATGGCTTGTGATCATCCATCTTCCTCTTGATTATATTCCAGAGGTTTTCAATCTGGTAAAATCAAACAAACTCGTCGTTTTTAAGTGCTCTCTCAATTTTTCCAGAGCTGTATCTGATCTACAGGCTTACCCAACTTATCTGTAGAGCTGTTAACTTGCGGTTTCTGAGGCTGGTAACTTTGATGAACTTATACTGTACAACAGAGCTTTTAGACCACAAATACAGCAAAGAATACTATTTCATATTCATGAAGTTTTAAGAGTTCAGAAATCGTAAAATATTTGGTGGTATAACCCTGGTTGGTTTTTAATCACAGTTTTTTTTTCAGATATCTTGGCATCATGTTCTCCTCCTCCACCAGTCTTACACACTGCTTTTGGACAACTTTATGCTGCTTTACTCCTGGTGTTTCATTGGTTTGATGGCTTGTGATCATCCATCTTCCTCTTAATTATATTCCAGAGGTTTTCAATTCTGTACATTTGCTTATACGTATTCATAGGTTGGTTTTGATGAAGTTCTACTGAAGCTCTACGCTAATCTACAGTAAAAGCTAGCAACAGAAAAACAGCAACACCTCACGCTTCAGAAGCAAATCGAAGTAAACGTTTTGTTGTTTTGTTTCCACTCCTCCAGATCTGATCAATAGCGTAGCGTAACCTTACTGTAGGTAAACGCCGACCTGAAAAGAACAAAAGATGAAAGAGATCTCCGGGCTAGTCAAGTTCGCTAATGAGTGGCAAACGAAGGTTAGCATTAGCGACGAGAACCGGCCGAACTGCTACAAAGAGAACTACCAGACGCACTACATATGAACCGTACTCCCACAACTATCACTTCCAAACAAGACCACTTACCAACTCCCCTGTAACGCCCAGCCCAGACGCAGCGCGCTGTTTACTAGCGTAGCGCGCTAAGCTCATTAGCACGCCGCGGGGCCCGGCTAACAGGGAGGAGGTAGAACAGGGTAAAAGGGATGAGTGCGTTCTCTGGTAATTAGCTTAAAGGGCGAGAGAGAGAGAGGACTGCGGAACAACAGAGACGCTGCTATAATGAAGCACTGTCCCTCTGAAGACGCAAAACTGTGTTTATGTCCTGTCGGGGTCCACGCTCCACATTTAGCCTTTTAATCACCAGGAGCTTCGTCTGCTCCCATTGGTTCTGAGGGACGACAGACAAAAGATAGATGAGTAAACAAATAAACTAAATAAATAAATAAATAAATAAATAAACAATGAACCAATTAAATGCTCCCCAACTCATTAAAGTCTAACTTCCACATTATATATGCAGTACTAGAAAGCAGTGTAGACCCAACTTAAATTGTGTGTTTTTTTTATTGATCATTTTACAATCTTCTGCATTCTAATTGGAATTATTAAAAAAGAACCAGAATATGTTTTATATTTCTCCTGGAATTCAGGCTTTCAGTTAACAGCTGTGCTGCTGAACTCATCAAGAGTTAATTACTTGAATTTCTTGTCTCTTAATTTGAGTGTTTGAGAGCATCAGTTAAAGTAAAGTAGTGAAGAGGTAGAGTTACAGGTATACAGTGAATAGTGAATATTTGAGTAATGTTCGAATCCAGGTTATGAGAAGCAACAACTACTCAACTAAATAAAGAATAAAAAAATACTTTAGGAAGAAATAAAAGGTCAGTCAATCTGAAAAAGAAGAATTTCGAGAACTTTAAAAGTATCCTTAAGTTCAGTAACTGCAAAAAAGACCATCAAAAACATTATAAGGATTAAACTGGCACTCATCCGGACCGCCCCAGGAAATGGAAGAGCAAGAGTTTCCTCTGTTGTACAGGATGAGTTTATTAGAGTTCCCAGCCCTTAGAAACCGTTATTTGGTTTGTTTTAAAATTTTAAGTTACTACATGATTCCTTATGTGTTCCTTCATAATCTGATAGATCACTTCACTATTCCACAAATTTCCAGAAAATGTCCTAAAAAAAACTAAATATCTGGAAATTTCTGTAAAGAACATTTTCCGGAAATTTCCATACAGTACCGGAAATTTTAGTGTGTTATAGTGTGTATTTCTTACAGGTTATAGTACTGTAGGTGTTTCCGATAAAGTGGCCGATTCTGAGGCTGGTAACTCTGATTAATTTATCCTGTACAACAGAGGCAACTCTTGCTCTTCCTTTCCTGGGACAGCCCTGATGAGTGCCAGTTTCATCATTATAAAGATTACTTGTCTTTGCAGTGACTGCACTTGAGGAGACTTAATTACTAATCTTAATTTTTCTTAAAATGTTTTTTTTTTTTTGCTTCTCATAATCTGGATTAGAACATTAGTCAAATAGAGTTTTTCACTGTATTACATACATTTTACTTTCCTGGATTTGTGAAGAAACACTAATTGACCCAGTGTCCCACTACTTTTATCGATATATTTTATGCAAAATAAAGTGGCCACTAGTGAATGGAAGCAAAAGTTATAGCAGGTGTTTCTAATAAAGTGGCCAGTAAGTGGAAAAAACAGGTTACAGCAGTTGTTTCCAAGTGGCCACTAGTGAGTGGAAGCATATATTATAGCAGGTATTTCTAATAAAGTGGCCACAGAGTGAAAACACAGGTTTTACTAGGTGTTTCCAATAAAGTGGACACTAAAAGTGGAAGCATATGTTTTACCAGGTGTTTCAAATAAAGTGGCCAAAGAGAGTGGAAACATATATTATAGCAGAGTTTTACAATAAAGTGAGTGAGTGGATGCACAAGTTATAGTGTGTATTTTTTAATAGGTTGTAGCAGGTGTTTCCAATAAAGTGACCAGAGAGTTGAAATACAGGTTATAATAGGTGTTTCTAATAAAGTGGCCAGGAGTGGAAACACAGGTGGATAAAGTGGCCAGCACAATTTATAGTGGGTTTTTCTAATAAAGTGGCCAAAGTGTGGAAACAGGTTATAGTAGGTGTTTCTAATAAAGTGGCCACAAGTGAGTGGAAGCATATGTTATAGTAGGTGTTTCTAATAAAGTGGCCAGAGAAAGAAAACACAGGTTATAATTGCAGTTACTAGTAAAGTGGCCACTGAGTTAAAACAAAATAGCAGGTGTTTCTGATAAAGTGGCCAGAGACTGAAAACACAGGTTATAGCAGGTGTTTCTAATAAAGTGGCCAGAAAGTGAAAACACAGGTTATAATTGTTGTTTCTAGTAAAGTGGCCACTGTGTTGAAACAAAATAGCAGGTGTTTCTGAAAAAGTGGCCAGCACAGGTGACAGTGTGTATTTTAATAGGTTATAGCAGGTGTTTCCAATAAAGTGGCCTGCACGAGTTACAGTAGGTGTTTCTATTAAAGTGTCCAAAGAGAGTGGAAGCACAGGTTATATAAGGTGTTTCTATTAAAGTGTCCAAAGAGAGTGGAAGCACAGGTTATATAAGGTGTTTCTATTAAAGTGGCCAAAGAGAGAGGAAACATATGCTATAGCAGGTGTTTCTGATAAATTGGCCGCTGAGTGTGTATTGTAATAGGCTCTGTTGTGTAGTAGAGTTCCGGTATGAATCGGACGGCTGTGTGTCAGTTGAACAATAGGAGGGATGGATGGTGTACTCGTCCCGCGGTCTCTCCGTTATTCCCCGGACGATCCAGAGACTCATACCGGAATCTCCACACGTTTCCTGCCCGGCGGCCGCATCCATCATGTATTATATACACTTCAGCTCCGGACGCTCCCGGCTCTGATGGTCGGAGGCGCAGGCGAGGGCATTGATTTTGTCGTTTGTTTCGGGGAGCACGGCGGCGGGCGGTGACGGCTGGCGGGTCCCCGGTGCCGGGTCCCCGGTGCCGGGCGGTTATGTCGGAGGAGTAATTGGTCTAACAGGACGGATTGGCCTCGTTATTCCCGATCCGCTAGTTTGATAACCTTTTTAAAAAGCCTGACTGGAACACAGAACCACTGAGCGCACCGTTCTACCGGCCTAATGGGCTGCAGCCTGTGTGTGTGTGTGTACTGTGTGTGTGTGTGTGTGTGTGTGTGTGTGTGTGTGTGTGTGTGTGTGTGTGTGTGTGTATGTGTGATGATAAAGAGACATGGCGGATGACTCACGCTGCTGTCGTCTGACAGTATCCTAATCAGGTCCCTAAAGTCTGTCACACACATAAATGTCACTGACTTGTGCAACAAGTGCAAATATGTGTGTGTGTGTGTGTGTGTGTGTGTGTTTTAGTGTGTATATATGGACAAAAGTATTGGGACCCCCAGCTGTTTACCTATATACATTAGTGTGTAGTCGGTCCCCATTTGGCAGCTCTATTATATGAGCAAATATATTGGGACACCTATATTACACACTACATCTACAAAAGGTTTCATATTCCTTAATATGAATATGAATTATAATTATAATTAGATTCAACACATCAACCCACTAGCAACCACCTAGCAACCACTTAGCAACAACATAGCAACCATCACGAACACCATAACAACCAACTAGCAACACCCTGTCAACCACCTAGCAACTACTTAGAAAGAACATAGGAACCACCTAGCAACACCTTAGCAACCACCTAGAAGCACCTAAGCAACCACATAGCAACCACGACAGATACCACAACAACACCTAGCAACCACCTTGCAACCACCATGGATAACATTGCAAAACCTTAGCAATCACCTAAAAACACCTTAGCAGCAACATAGCAACCACAACGATACCACAGCAAGACCCTACCAACCACCTAGCAATAACCTAGGAACAACATAGCAACCACAACGATACCACAGCAAAACCTTAGCAACCATCTAGAAACACCTTAGCAACAACATAGCAACCAAAACGAAACCACAGCAAAACCTTAGCAATAACCTAGCAACAACTTAGAAACAACATTGCAAGCACCTAGCAACCACCACTGATAACATAGCAACACCTTAGCAACCATCTAGAAACCACTAAGCAACAGCTTAGCAACCAGCAGAGACACCATAGCAACCAGCCACAAATCAGCACTGCTGTCACACTCGCAGTTGTTGCAGAAACTGCAATCTAGTTATAAAGTGTATTTCTGTCCTTGTATGTAATAATAACATGTTCCATATATGTGATGTACATTAAAAGTTACTATGTTCTTGCCTTAGTCCGACTCATATTTTACAGCATGACAATGCTCACCCACACACACTTCTCCCCAAATATATATATATATATATATATATATATATATATATATATATGTGTGTGTGTGTGTGTGTGTGTTCTCCACCAGTCTTACACACTGCTTTTGGTTCATTTTGGTTTGATGGCTTGTGATCATCCATCTTCCTCTTGATATTCTAGAGGTTTTCAATTTGGTAAAATCGAGGAAAAACATTATCATTAAGTGGTCTTTTTTTCCAGGGCTGTAAATAAAAGTGCTAGGAGTCAGAGGTTGTGGTGTACGTCGGGAGAAGGCGGGACCTTGTCTAAATCCTCCACTGGATCAAAGAGCTGGAGGATACTGCAATTAGAGCCGGCCCTCCTTCCCTATGATTACACTGGGTTTTATAGAGAATTTAACACGTGTTTCAGACCCAATTAAGCTCCAGTTTAAAGCCAGCAGCTCCACAAAGCAGGAAGGAGCTCTGTAGATTAGCCTGTATTAACCCAGCTCCCTTAAACCAGTCAGAAGTTTGGGAACATCTCTTTAGAAATCGTTAAATGTCTTTGGGTTTGGTGTGTTTCAGAAAGTTCAGTATAACACATCCATGTTTGGAATTGGATATGTATATAAAATATGCTTTTCCTAGTGTAGACAACTAGATTCAATACTCAGTGAGGGAAAAGAGAAAACTGAGGGGGAAGTGTATTTATACTAGATAGACCAGGTGAAAACAATCAGTAACTGGGGGAGCGAGAACGCTGTAGCCCTGTAACTCCTATACCCATACTGCACAATCTGCTGGAATAGTGTGTGGAGAACATTTGAGTTATTATGGGATGGATTATCACATGAGGAAAATTGGTGTTCAGAAATTGGTGTTCGGTGTGTTTTAGAAATCTCAGTATATTACATGCATGTTTGGATTTTAACATGTATATAAAAGATGCATTTCCTAGAGCTAGACAACTAGATTCAATACTCAGTGAGGGAAAAGAGAAAACTGAGGTGGAAGTGTATTTATACTAGACAGACCAGGTGAAAACAATCAGTAACTGGGGGAGCGAGAATGCTGTAGCCCTGTAACGCCTATACCCATACTGCACAATCTGCTGGAATAGTGTGTGGAGAACATTTGAGTTATTATGCGATGGATTATCACATGAGGAAAATTGGTGTTCAGAAATTGGTGTTTGGTGTGTTTTAGAAATTTTAGTATAACACATGTATGTTTGGAATTTGACATGTATGTAATTTATGTATTTCCTAGAGCTAGACAACTAGATTCAATACTCAGTGAGGGAACAGAGCGAACTGAGGGGTACTACTGTATTTATACTAGATAGAGCAGGTGAAAACAATCAGTATCTAGGGGAGCAGGAATGCTGTAGAGCTGCACTATACTCCTATACCCATACTGCTCAATCTGCTGGAATAGTGTGTGGAGAATATTTGAGTTATTATGGGATGGATTATCACATGAGGAAAATTGGTGTTCAGAAATTGGTGTTCGGTGTGTTTTATAAATCTCAGATTCAATACTCAGTGAGGGAAAAGAGAAAACTGATGGGGAACTGTATTTATACTAGATAGACCAGGTGAAAACAATCAGTAACTGGGGGAGCAGGAACGCTGTAGTGCTGTAACTCCTACAGTATAGTGATACCGCACAATCTGCTGGAATTGTGTGTAGAGAATATTATGAGTTATTATGGGATGGATTATCACAGGAGGAACATTAGGAACCTCTACAACTCTCTACATTTGTGTAGATCAATAAATATTACCCTAAATATCAGTGTAAATTTATAATCATTTATTGTTCCTGCTGATTTTTATCTGTTTCTGGCTGCAGATATAAACATTTACACAATTTTTCTTGTGTTTCTCTTTGTTTCTGAGGACCTTTGTTGGACTAATCCAGTCTTTTCTTCGTCCTCTTTGCGTCTCCGGGTGTTTTGGAAGAAAGAAGAAGGGAAATAATGAATCTCAGAGCAGAGAGAATCTGATTTCTCCTGACTGGCTGAGGAGAGCGTGCAGCAGGATTCCCCCAGCTCGGCCTTTCCTGTATGAGCTGAACTCCAGAAGCCTGCTGGGTTCAGCCTAACAAGCTCAACCAGCCTCCAGATCCTTCAGGAACCTCCTCCCAAATCAACACTGGATTCACTGTGGGTTCACCGACCGCAAACAAGGAGCATAACGAGGACCGTGAAGCTCTCTGAACTTCAGCCGGGCTCATATTTCGGTTTACGAGGGCGGGATCTATACACAGAAACAGTTAAATTCACTTAAATTCAGCTAAACTCTGTTTAATTCAGTGTTTTTACATTATTTTTAAATGTTCTGCATTGTAGATTAATACTTAAGGCATCCAAACAATGAAGAAAATCATATGGGGCCCTATTTTAGCAATCTATAGCGCACTGGTCATTTGTGCTTTGCGCCGAATGATTTAGGGGCGTGTCCTGTGTCTTCGGTATCTTAAGGACGCAAAAAAAAACATCTTGCGCCGCTTGAAACGCGTAAAAGTCATGTACTAATTCTCTTAATTAATCATGGGTGTGTTTAATTTTGGGTGTAACGTGAAATAAACCAATCAATCAGTGTGTCACTTGCTGATCATTCCCTTTAAGAGCCAGATGTTCAATGACTTTGGCACGTTCCTATCTTAACAGTGCGGTGCTTTTGTGCTTCTCAGCAGAGGAAACTGAGCTGCTGGTTGACGCTGTAAAGGAGTTCCAGCAGCTCATTTATTACGAGAACAGCAATGTTTTTTTATTTACTATTCTGTTTATTGTTGAGCTAAAAAAAAAAAAAAAGTCGGGTTGGCAACACTGACTGACATTATTTTCACTTTCAAATCATGTAAACAGGACATCAAAACCTCAACCTATCCTTTATATTTGATATTATTTGATTAACTTTACAGATCCATACTTATCTTAAGTTTATTTATCAAAACTAAGTTTTATATCCATAGTTTTATATCTGAGCAATGCCGCACACTCCACTCTGCATATTTTAGAGCGACAGACGAGTTTTAATTAATGAATTAATATATTTTATATAAGTGCAAGGACTGCACTTGAGGACACTTTCGAAGTTCTTGAAATTCTTCTTGCAAAGACCACCAACAACGTTATAATGATGGAACTGGCACTCATCAGGACTCATCAGACAAGAGCATATAAACGCTTCTTCACAGAGTATTTTGGTTTGTTTAACACTGTTTTCAAGTTACTACATGATTCCTTGTGTGTTCCTTCATAGTCCGATAGATCGCATCACTTTTAATCTACTATGTAGAAAAATATAAAATCACATCATTTTTGTGTATTTGGTTATGATTAATCACATTTTTGTTGTGCAGTTGATTGTGATTAATCACATTATGTATAGTTTATTATAATTGATCATGGTTAATTGTTTGCTTTAATCTGTGTTTTTTTTTTTATTTAGTCGTGAATAGTAGCTTTAACTTTTTGTAATTAAAATTTAAAAAATGAAAAATAAAACATTTGCGGTATGTATATATTTTATTATTGGGTTAAATTTGACAATATATATATATATATATATATATATATATATATATATATATATATATATATATATATATATATATATATATATTAGATGGGTGAAATGGCCCGAAAATAATATCATGAATAATATTCTTAAATATTATTACTTTTTTTTCAGTGTTAAGAATATACTAATGTAACAAATAAATAAATAAAAAGTGTATTAAGTATGAAAATATAACAGTTTTATATGACTTTTGACTGGTACGGTATGTTTTTTCTTTATTTGTATTAATACAATACTGTGTTCCCACTGTAAGAGTTCAGGCACTGTCCCAATTAAAGTCTCTATTAGAATCATATATCATTTATTTGTAGGTTTAATGGATGTGAGAATAACACAGGGCTTTTATCAGATAAAAGCTGAGTGTGTGTAATTAGCTGCATTTTAGCTGTTGGGTGTGAATAAACTGAACGTACTTAATAGAGAAGATACAAAACTACAAATATATATATATATAAATATACAAAACTCACTCTCACCCAGGCGCTAAAACAACCCGGCAGCAGATCACTGGATAATCTGAGCAGAGTTCATCTTTAGTTTACTGTAATATTCTCACGTTTTTCTCTGTGTTTCTATCATTTCCTGTCTCTGTCTGTTTTCCAAACCATGTGCTCTCTAGCACATGGCCCTCTCTGTGTTCTCCTTGTCTTCCACGCTCCCACAAAGGCCTGTCACAATAATTGCAAAATCGATTTATCGTACAATAAATGAACATGACCTCAATCATTTTTGATAATCGTGATATCGTCTATAATATTGTGTTTATTTGTATGTCAATAACTATGACTCCATAACATACACACAGTGTGGACTAAAGTAGGTGAAGAGTATATATATATATATATATATATATATATATATATATATATATATATGTATAAAATTCCCTACATAATTATAATAAATGATTAATAAAATTTTCGCTGTGTTTAAAATATGTATAATTGCTTTTTATGCTATTCTGTTATCATTATGTCAGTGGCATTTAATAGTGTTAAATAGTGTTCAATTACAAAAATATTGTGTATCGCAATAATTTCAGGGACAATATATCGTCAGCAAAAAATTCTGATCGAGACAGGTCTACTCCCACGTGTGTCATTTGTAGCTCTGCCCCCTTGTTACCTTCCCCTGGTGTTTCCTGTTACTTCCATATCTATAAAAAGTCCCTTTGTTTCAGTGTCTCGTGTCGGTTCTTGTACGTTTTATCGTCTGTTCAGGTTGCCTGTTTCTCAGTCTAAAGTTTTCTTAGTGATTTTTGTTGTTTTAGTTTTAATTTTCAGCTGCAGCCTGATAATTACTTCCTTTACAATTTGTGTTGTTAACTATGATTATTTACATTTTTGTTCATCTAATCACCATTAGTCATAAGTTACATATAATTCCTGTTGTTGATTACGATTAATCACATTATTCCTATGCTTTGATTTCTTTAATTTCACAATTTTAGTATGTTTGATTAAAATTATTGACAACTATTTATCATTTTTGGCATTAATTTCATTGGACACATTAAAACATGGCTAATCACATTATTCTTGTGTATTTGGTTATGCTTCATCACATTTTGTTGTGCAGTTGATTATGATTCATTACATTATGTTTGTATAGTTTTTTATTATTGATCATGATTAATTGTGTTTGCTTTAATGTGTGTTTTTTTATAAATAAAAATAATAGGTAAATTTGATTTGTGCTATACAGTATATATAATATTATTATTATTGGGTTAACTTTGACACCACTAAAATATAATTATATATTCGTATAATTAACTATATATAACTATATAAGACCCTAAAATAATATCATGAACAATATTCTGATATGTTGATATGACAAAACATTACATCATTTATTTCATGTTTTGTTTTAATGTTAAGAATATACTACTGTAAAAATATGTAATAAATACATATTTAAAAAAATGTTTATTCAGTATGTAAATATAACAGTTTTATACATTCAGTGGAAACTAAAATAAAATCAAAAATGTTTGGTGAACAGTAGCTTAGCAAACCCCTGAATTTGCATAAAGTTATAGTGTATCAAACAAATTTTTTTTAATTAAAATAATGTAATAATAATGTAATAGTAAGAGCTGAGTAAGAGCTGAGTAAGGTTTAATTAGCAGAGTAAGAACACAGTTTTATTCAAAATATTGCAATGAACACAACATTATGAGTGACATACCAGAGTTAAAAAAAGGACAAATTGTTGGTGCACGTCTTGCTGGAGCATCTGTGACCAAGACAGCAAGTCTTTGTGATGCATCAAGAGCCACGGTATCCAGGGTAATATCAGCATACCACCAAGAAGGACCAACCACATCCAACAGGATTAACTGTGGACGCTGTAAGAGGAAGCTGTCTGAAAGTGATCATGGCAAATATATATATATATATATATATATATATATATATATATACAGTATATATATATATATATATATATATATATATATATATATATATATACACATATGGAGTTTTTTGTCTTGTAACATATTTTGGGGATATTATCACCTAGTAGTTAGTTAAATATGATTTTTTTGTTTAGCCCTTCATGCTTCCCTCTAGTGGTGAATCAGATGATTGATTTAGAGATTTAGGAATATAATTTGTGTTTTACTGTATTTTATTTCGATTGATTTTTGTGATATAAAGAGAATTCTCTCAAAGAGAAGTCCTCCATCGCTCTCGGGAGTTCAGGCGGGAGGGGTAATGGACCAGGCCGCTGCTTCTTTTCTGGTTGGTTAATCTCGGCCCAGCTAACGGTGAAGTTCTCCACCGGTGGGCTTCTCTCAGACTAACCTCCACCAATCCCCCAATCCCACTGATCCACCACACTCACAGAGGCTGGTGTGTGTTTGTGTGTGTGTGTGTGTGTGCAGCTTATAGACTGTCATAGTGTCATATTATGCTCTTTATTACCAGAACCATAGCAACCACTAAGTAACATCATGACTGCTGTCTCAAATACACACTGCAGCAGCCATCCAGCTCAGTTACACCACTGAAACCACCTGATATACCACAGCCACCACTTACCAGCTCAGCAACACCACTGAAACCACTTGCTATACCACAGCCACCACTTACCAGCTCAGCAACACCACTGAAACCACCTGATATACCACAGCCACCACTTATCAGCTCAGCAACACCACTGAAACCACCTGATATTTCACAGCCACCACTTACCAGCTCAGCAACACCACTGAATCCACTTGCTATACCACAGGCACCACTTACCAGCTCAACAACACCACTGACACCACTTGCTATACCACAGGCACCACTTATCAGCTCAGCAACACCACTGAAACCACCTGATATACCACAGCCACCACTTACCAGCTCAGCAACACCACTGAAACCACCTGATATACCACAGCCACCACTTACCAGCTCAGCAACACCACTGAAACCACCTGATATACCACAGGCACCACTTACCAGCTCAGCAACTCCTAAGCAACCACCTAAGCAACATTTAGCAATGCTGTAACAACAACCACAAGGGATACTATAGTAACCACGTAGAAACTTTGCAACAGCATAGCAACCATTTAGCCACATGGCATACCATATTAACCACATAGACACATTGCAACAGCAAAGCAACCGCTTAGCAACACTGTAACAACCACAGGGAATGCAAAAAAGCAGTGCTAGGCAACAGTAATCCACAGTGACTAATGCAATCGTGTTCTCGCTCTATTTTCGTTAACTTTTAATTACAGCATGTTTTCACTTGCTGAAGCACAAAAACAGAACGCTGGAATTATGTTTACGCATCAGAAACGAGCTTCCGATACGGCTGATCCTGTTTTCTGTTAAATTTAATCTCCTAAAGCTGCGGGTTTAGCCCCAGCTGTACGTCCAGCGTTAAGTCGCATTATACTGAGTATACAATACAGTAAAAGACAATATAACACCATAGCAGCCACCTAGCAACACCCCTGCAACCACCAAGCAAAGTAAGGCAGTCATCTAGCAAGATATACTGTAGCAACAATATGTTGTCTACTGAGTAACTTCAAAGCAAACACACATACCTAGCAAACTAGCATAAAAAGCATATAAACCACATTGTAACACCATATCAACCACCTAGTACTGTAACTACTTGGCAACATCATAGCAACCACCTGGAACACAATCCTAAACAAAAGGCATGAACATCGCAACCATCTTGTGTAACTATAGTAATCGGCTAGTAATAACTTATAAACACAATAGCAACCACCGGGAATACCATAGCAACCACCTACCAACAGTTTTTTTTTAGTTCTGCAGCATTTCTCGCATTTCTTATCTTGGATAAAGAGATTAAATCAAAATGTATTATCGATAAAGGTCTGATTTTAGAAAAAGGATTATGCTGTTTACATGACTACTCGAATAATCAGATAACTGCATAATAATCTGATTCAGAATTCGGAATTTTTGAATGCATGTAAACGCACACAGTGAGGCTGACTGGTTGAAATGTTTGGTTTGGCCAAAAATGATAGAAACCAAAATAAAACATTTGGCTGAATATTAACCACGATTTTCACAGGTCTTTTTTTTTTAAATAAAATTTCATGTTTTTAAATACATTTTGTATCATAAATGTATTACTGGCTGCAAAACAAATCAACAAATCAATAAATGTGAAAGTGCTTTTTAGTCATTTTCGGACAAATATTATTAACGGTGATAAGTATTGCCTGTATGCCTTGGTAAGTTCAATCAATCAATAAATCAACCTTTATTATATAGACTACACTGAGGGTATATAAGGTATTTTAAAGATATAAAACATATAAGATAAAAATAAGAATTTAATAGGAATCATAAGGTTATCATAGGTTAACATAAAACTAAATCAATAACTAAAACTAAGCACATAAAGGAGCATTTATTTACAGAAAATGAGAATTGTCTAAAATAACAAAAAAAAGATGCAGAGCTTTCAGACCTTAAATAATGCAAAAAAAACCCCAACAAGTTCATATTCATAAATTAGTTTTAAGAGTTCAGAAATCAATATTTGGTGGAATAACCCTGGTTAGTTTTAAATCACAGTTTTTTTTTTCATGCATCTTGGCATCATGTTCTCTTCTCCACCAGTCTTACACACTGCTTTTGGATCAGCTTGGTTTGATGGCTTGTGATCATCCATCTTCCTCTTGATTATATTTCAGAGGTTTTCGATTTGGTAAAATCAAAGAAACTTATCATTTTTAAGTGCTCTCTTATTTTATTTTCCAGAGCTGTATGTATGTAAGCAATAACTAAAACAATAAATAACTAAAACTATACTAGTGGCATGCTGTCTGAAGGTGGTTAGAGACTAGAAGTTTAATATTTTATACAGTTTCTGCAGTTTAAAGCCACTTCAGATCAGATCAACCAGAGCAAAGTTCAGGTCTGATAACAGAGCAGGAGCTCCAGCAGAGCCAAACCTGTACTGGATCTCCTGCTGGGGGTCAGAACCAGGTTCTTTATGGATTTATTATGGGATGAACATCACTTTCTCATACCTGAGGGTTATAGGAGGTCTGTACCTGCTAAAGGAGAGCAGGAGGGATGATGCAGGATTCAGATAAAAACATTTTTTTAGTGTTTTTGTGTTTGAAGTACAGTAAATGTTCAGAGTTTCAGGAGATGTTGATCCTCACTTTGGGTTGGAGGAGGGATTTCTAGTCCTTGAAAAATTAAAGTGCTTTTTTAAACCATGGTAGAAGATTTTATATCCACCAAGTTGTTTTCGTAGATTCTGAAAATGCACTTAAATAAAACATTTAAAAAAAATCACAAAAAAAACTCAAAAATATTGAAAAATTCAGAATACTACCAAAGCCAGATCCAATACAACCTATAACTACGGAATAGTAACCTATACTCCCTATAATACTCTATACTGCATACTATACTACTTTATACTACCATATACTATCCTATACTACTGTATACTACCTTATACTGTCTATATAACTCCTAAAGCTTATGCTCCCTATACTATCCTATACTGCACTATACTACCCTTCACTCCCGACATTACCCTATATGACCCAATACTCATGACAATACTCTCTAAAACCTCATTCTCCCAACACTACCCTCTACTCTATATATCACCCAATACTAATCTATACTTTCTACACTTTTATACGCTACCTTTACTACAATATATTTCATATATTAACTATACTATCCTATACTGCACTATACTACCCTTTACTCCCGACATTACCCTACGTAACCCAAAACTCATGACAATACTCTCTAATACCTTATTCTCCCAATACAACACTCTACTCTATATACCACCCAATACTAACCTATACTTACTACACTTCTATACACTACCTTTTCTACAATATATTCTATATATTACCTATACTATCCTATACAAGCATACCCTATACAACCACATATAATACCACAATCTACCCTACACTACTAATACTATATAAACTACCCTATACAACTCATACTAAAATAATCTACCCTACACTACTTATACTATATATACTATCCTATACAACCCTATACTACTCCATACTACCTACACTATCCTATACTACTCCATACTAACACATACTACATTGAACTACATATACTATCCTATACAAACCCATATTAACACATACTACCCTATACAACCCCATACTAACACATACTACTCTATACTATTCTTTACAACCCCATACTAACACATACTACATTATACTACATATACTATCCTATACAACCCCATATTAACACAAACTACCCTATAATATCCTTTACAACCCCATACTAATACATACTACCCTATACTACCTATACTATTCTATACTACCCTATACTAACACATACTACATTATACTACATATACTACCCTATACAACCCCATATTAACACAAACTACCCTATAATATCCTTTACAACCCCATACTAATACATACTACCCTATACTACCTATACTATTCTATACTACCCTATACTAACACATACTACCACAATCTACCTTACACTACTTATACTACCTATACTATCCTATACAACCCCATACTACCCTTTATTACCTATACTATCCTATTCTACCCTATACTACCCCATACTAACAGATCCTACCCTTTACCACCAATACTATCCTATACTATTCTACACAATCCAGTACTACCCTATACTACCTATACTTTCCCACACAACCCCATACTACCCAATACTACCTATACTACACTATACAACCCCATAGTACCACATACTACCCAATACTACTTATACTAACCTATGCTAACCCCATATTACTCTAAACTACCTACAGTACCCTACAGAACATATAATCATGACAGTACTTTTTGTGCTTTTTGGCCAATTGGTCGGGAAATGACGTGGAAGTGATGTAGGGTCGGAGTCTCCTGGTAGAACTTTCTCTAAAGCTTTTCAGATTCTATGGGTTGAATCCAGTCAATCTATATCCCTCTACTTATAACGTATAAAGTCCCCCACCAATCAGATTTCTTCTCTCTCTCTCTCTCTCTCTCTCTCTCTCTCTCTCTCTCACTCACTCTCTTTTCTTTGGTAACTAAGCTACCCAGAGGCATGCAGTCTCACAAATCTAAATATCTGTCTCTCTCTCTCATTTTTTCTCTCTCTCCCCTCCTCCCTCCCTCCCTGCCTCCCTCTCTCTCTTTCTCTCTGTGTCTCTTTTCCTCTCTCACACTCACTCGCTCATCCGATCGCTCTCTCTCTCTTTCTGTCTCTCTTTTTCTCTACATTTGTTGCTCCACAATGGCAATTTTTTGTGCTAATTAGCCCACTGCCTCTGTGTCTGAGTGTGTGTGTGTGTGTGTGTGTGTGTGTGTGTTTTAACCCACAGGCACTGTGTGTGTGAGTGTGTGTGTGGAAAAGCAGAGTGTCAAACATCAGCCGACATCTTTGATCACTTTTTTGTGTGTGTGTGTGTGAGTGAAGCGAATCGTCCCCCCATTCCTCGCTTTTCTCTCTCTCTCTCTCTCTCTCTCTCTCTGCTAAATGTAAAAAAAGCAGCCCAAATCAGCCCCGGTTCCCCCCAGCTCCCGCTCATTGTTAGCGATCGTTCAGACGAAAAGCGGCCGGCGTTTCGGACAAAAGCGCCCGGCGAGGTTTCTCCGGCCTTCGGACCGTCCGGAAAAACGAAGAGAAATAACGGCGTGGAAACGTGAGCGAACACTCCCTCTGATGAATAATGATCGAGCGGCTCCGAAAGACCTGCGTCAGTCGGAGCTGCAGCTTTTCTGAACTGTGCCGCAGGCAATTACTTTGTTTTATATATATATATATATATATATATATATATATATATATATATATATATATATATATATATATATAAAAGAGAGAGAGAGAGAGAAAGAAGGGAGGATGAATGGGGAGGAGGGAAAGGAAAAAAAAACACCCAGGCGAAAGAGGGAAAGATAACACTGCCATCTAGTGGTTCTGCTCACTGTCCAGAGGCAAGGGCAACTGAGAATCAGCCAGTAAACACTAAACAGAACCAGTAAGCAGAAAAAGCAATTCAGCTCATTTCAGAGAGTCGAGAACGCAATATATTGTTGTATAATTATAATATTATATTATTAGAATTAATTATCCTCCTTATTTTCACCCTGTTCTTCAATGATCAGAACGCTTAAAACAGAGCAGCTATTATCATTATTCTCATTATTGTAGTGGAATTGAGGTGTTTAAGAACTCCAGCAGCACTGCTGGATCTTTAGTGTACAACGTTCACGGACGGATCTCTACCATATTTTGAAGCATTGCTCCAAATACGCATCCAGCCATAGGAACGCATTGGTAATATGTCACAAAACCTTCTATGTTCCAGAAACACGGTAGAAGATCTGATTTTGCACCCTAATAAAACCTTAGGCTGTATGACTTTGCAGACGTTCTAAGATGTCTTAAGGTCTTAGTAGGTAAAGCACCTGAGTATTGATCACAGGGTTTTGAGTTTGATTGTGGGGTTCACCAAACGCTAAAAGAAGTTAGGCCCTTAACGTTCTTTATTCCAGGAGCACTGTGTAGAATGTCTAACCTTGTGTCCAGTCACTTACTTTATTACGTTCAATAGAGCACTAGATTATTGACTGATTGATTGATTGATGAATTGATTGAGGGTTGCATCTTCAAAGTAACTAAAGTGGACCATCAAATCAAGTAGTATCACTTGATTTTGCATCCTAACCTCAGCTTTCTCCTAATAAAACCTTAGAAATGTGGTGTCTGAGAGAAGTTAAAGCACCTGAGTATTGATCGCAGGGTTGTGGGTTCGATTCATGGGTTCATAAAGCACCAAAAAAAGTTCTAAGGCTCTTAACGTTCTTTATTCGAGGAGCACTGTGTAGAACGTCTAACCATGCACTCTGACTTGACCTCAGCTTTACATTATTACATACATTATTACACCAGGTTATTGACTGATTGATTGATTGATTAATTAATTGGTGGATTTATTGAGGAGGTTTGCAGATTTGATTCACAGATGCAACAAACTGCACAGTTGGTGCCCTTGAGCAATAGCAATGGTTGACCACCACTCGAGTACATGTGGTCTTGACGCGTCTTGTTTTGTCTTGTCATGACTTTTCTTAAAAACACTATTAGTAGGTCAATTTGTGAACTGTTCTGTTCCGTTTTTGTTCACGCCAAAAGACAACCTGAGCATCTTCAAAGTGACTAAAGTTCAACTCAACTTCAACTTAAACCGACCTCAGCTTTCTTATCCATTAAAGCACCAGGTTATTGACTGATTGATTGATTTATTCATTCATTAATTGATGGATTGATTGAGGGTTGTGGGTTAAATTCAAACACACTGCACTGTTGGTGCCCTTGAGCAATAACAATGGTTGACCACCACTTAAGTGTAGTAGAGAGATGTTGTCTTGTCTTGTCATGTCTTGTGTTAAGAACAGTATCTGTAGGTTAATCCGTAGGTCAATTTGCGATCTGTTTTGTTCCGTTTTGTTCACGTCAAAAGACAAGCCGAGCTTCTACAAAGTGACTAAAGTGGACCATCAAATCAAGTAGCATCACCCAGCCGAGTTGAAGCTTAGCGATCCCTCACGCCTCTTTTGAACCTTTCCATCTGAGCACTGGCCGGGATTTGCCGGTGCTAAAATACAGAGCCAGCAGCAGCAGTAGGGGTAGGAAATCCACTTTGCGCTCGGATCAATAGGTAAGGGTTTTCTGTCAAGATTCCTGGCGGCCTCTTTAGTCATTCGCCGGCTGAGCCTGGTGGGCATCCCCTTTGCGTCTTTGTGTAGCCACTTTTTAATTTCACAATGTTTTTTTTTGGAGGACGGGGATTAGCCATTCCATTTCCATTTTTTTTACTTCCCAACCCGGGACTCTGCGACAGAGAAGAAAGAACGGATCTGGCTCCGTTATTTTTTCATAATTCCTTTTTTGACTGGAGAAATGCAATTTATTCCTGCTACTTTAAGGCCGATTTATTTCGTATCTGGTATCGGCGGGCGCCGGTCCGGAAGCTCACCTGGCTGGGTCGAGGGTGAATTGAAAAAGCTTATCTCAGAGCTGCACGTATACCTGGGTCGGGCACTTGTCGCAGGAGATTATAGCTTTTAAGTGAGTGTGTGTGTGTGTGAGTGTGAGTGTGTGTGAGCGGAACGGTCGCAGTTGACTCAGCACACACCTGTCGCTAGCGCTCAGCGCTAATACGGGCTAGCACAGCACAAAAGGCGTCAAAAGTATCCAGCAAAGAGCAACACCTAAACCCATATATACCCATACCAATCCACCATTCACCTACACCTACTGACTCTCACTGTGGCCACTTTATTGGAAACACCTACCTACTGTACCTTATTGCTTGGCCACTTTATTGGAAACACCCACTGTACCTTGTGCTTCCAATCACTAGTTTGGCCACTTTATTGGAAACTGGAAACACCTACCTACTGTACCACCTTGTCCTTCCAATCACTGTACATTGGCCACTTTATTGGAAACACCTACTGTACCTACTGTACCTTGTGCTTCCAATGACTGGTTGGCCGCATTGTTGAAAACACCTACTACTATCTTGTGCTTCTATATACTGTGGCCACTTTATTGGAAACACCTATTGTTCAACCCTGTGCTTCCACTCACTGTCTGTATGGCCACTTTATTGGAAACGCCAATTTACTGTACCTTGTGTTCCACTCACTGTCTGTCTGGCCATTTTATTGGAAACACCTACTGTACCTTCTGTAACTTGTGGTTCTCACTGTACATTGGCCACTTTAATAGAAACACCTACCTACTGTACCTTGTGTTCAACTCACTGTCTGTCTGGCCACTTTATTGGAAACCCCTAGCCTTCTTTATCTTGTGCATTCCTCTCACTGTGGCCACTATATTGGAAACACTTAACCTGTGTAAAACAGTGTTCAGGCGTATATAAATGAATGAGTCACTCTGTAAATGAATGACGGCCGAGTCCATTAGCGTCCATGTCTCCAAAAATGTCAGAACAATGAGCTGATCAGCGGAACCGTGTGACATTAATTCAGACCCATTAAACTCGGGTTCTGGTCAGGAGTGGGCGGGATCTGAAAAGGTCAGGTCGGTTTGGCTGTAATGGGCTGGGAGTATGTTGTGGCCATGATTTCCTTTATTCAACACATCTCTAAATCAATATATGTACTGTACGCTTTATCTTACACCTATTGTGATGCTCATTGCTATCTTACACCCCACCAACAGTCTATTTTCACTCCTTCCTCCTGCCTGATTTAAACAGCAGCAGAGCTTCTGAATATATCTACACTGATGGGCGTGGTGTTTTGGTTATGAAATGAGGCGTGTTCAGGTACATTTCTGGAGTTTTGCTTGTTTATCTTGGTTACAGAAAACACAGGAGCTCCACTGACTGAATTAAACCTTGACAACAGCCAACAGTATCAGCAACTTTTACATCAACAATAAATAAACAGAATAGTAAATAAAATATCATTGCTGTTCCCGTAATAAATGAGCTGCTTGAACTCCTACACAGCGTCAACCAGCAGCTTAGTTTCCTCTGCTGAGAAGCGTTTGTTGGACACTTCCAGGTAGCTGCACCGTTAAAATAGCAATCTGCCAAAGTCAGAGATCACCTTACTCTTAAAGAGAAGGATGAGTGACAGAGAGACACGCTGATTAATTAAGAGAAATTAGTACATGCCTTACTTATCCTGTACAACAGAGGAAACTCTTGCTCTTCCTTTCATGGGGCAGTCCTGATGAGTGCCAGTTTCATCATCATATCGTTTTTGATGGTCTTTTTGCAGTGACTGCACTTAAGGATAATTTCAAAGTTCTTGAAAATCTTCTTTTCGGATTGACTGACCATCTTAATTTAGTTTTATTCTTTATTTAGTTGAGTAGTTGTTTCTCATAATCTGGATTAGAGCATCACTCAAATATTCACTATTCACTGTATACCTGTAACTCTACACTGTAAAAAAAAAAGTGTAAAAAAACGGTATTTTTCCGGCAGCAGGGGCGCCAGAAAATGTCTGTAAAAAAACAGAAAAATTGTGTCATTTTTAAAACATACATAAACCGTAAAAAAACAGTTATTGTACGTATTGTAATCAACGTCTATTATTGTAATTTTACAAGAAATTGCCCTTTAATTACATTAAATGTTTTTCTTTTAACATATTTTATTTCTTAAAAAAGTGTCATGCACTCTTTATAAAATGGAATAATTCGTCATTATTTTTACCATTTTTTTTCACTACTTTATAAGAAGCAAATTACACTTTTTAAGAAATAAAATATGTTAAGATTAAAAGATTTCATGGGCGGCACGGTGGCGCAGTGGGTAGCACTTCTGCCTCACAGCAAGATGGCCTGGGTTCGATTCCCGGCTGGGGCGACCCGGGTCTTTCTGTGACTAACTGTGGTATAATAAGTAATTAAAAATAACTAATTGTTAATTGACACTAGTTAACGAGTTAAAAGTTCAACATTTCACTCATTTTGATTCCAGTAAATAAAAAGTGCTTTTTTTGGGGCGGCGCCTAAAAACTTAAACCTGAAAAAAAATAAATCTGAACTGTATTTTAGGAAAAAATAGACTGGATTTGATAGGGCTGTAATTATAGAGAGAATCAAATTAATGGGTAGCTGAGGACAGACAGCAAAAGGCAGAAACCGTGGAGAATAGATCACACACACACTCACACACACTCACACACACTCACACACACACTCAGACAAAGACAGTCTCTTCTCTCAGCAGAGGCTGAGCAGCGCTACATGTTGGTCTGCTGAGATTATAAAAGTCCACAGTGAAGAACAAAGAGAAGAAAGGAGGTGAAATATTAATGACAGTCTCACAGCGGGGGGGGGCGGGGCCTGCCGAGCCGTCTCTAGATTAGCCAATGGTCTTCATCCACCACCTCTAATCACGAAGCCAAGGTGAAAATTGCTCAAATAAAGGTGACTAATACAGTCATCACCAGAAACATACCCCTACCCAGCAGCCTTACTATGTTCACCATGACCAGAAGAAGCCCCGCCCACTTCTCTACTACAATACAGAGTTACTATATTCACTAATACCACTTACAACTTTACTTCTGTACACAACACAAGCCTTATTATGTTCACCATGACCAGAAGAAGCTCCGCCCACTTTTCTCCTGGAAGAATCTGGGATAATGGGCCATCACTCAACAGTGAAAATATTATTTAACATTATGTAATATTCAAATTTTCTGAGAGTGTTTTTTGGGTTTTCATTGGCTGTAAGCCATAATCAATAATCAACAATAAAAAATAAATGCTTAAATAGATCACTATGTGTGTTCCACATTTTGAACTGAATTACAGAAATAAAGTAACTTTTCAATTAAAAGATTCTGTTTTTTTAGATACACCTGTACTATAGGACAAAATCCTTGCATATTCTTTCAGTGTGTCATCTGTTAGTGCCAGCACCATTGGCAGATGGCTGCATGACTACTTAAAGTGACTCACACCTTAATCAGTGACAAGTTCCCCTTTTTTCTTGGTGGAGACGACCATCAAATCTGTGGAGGCACCGAGGTCATCGAAATCAAGATCAATGGTATGATGTCACATTTTACCCATGTCCAAAAGGTCTGGAATCATGGTGTGGGTCTGTAATTTTGTTCGGTACCAGATCTTCAGCGTTGTTCTGGATTACAGAAATTCTGGTGCGCTATTTTAACAGGACAATGCTCGTCCACACACTGCTGATGCCATTTTAAGAGCTTGTTTTTCAGAGACACTACAGATTCTATACCATGTCCTGATATAGAATTTATAGAAAATGTGTTAGATGTGTTTCTATTGGACACTCTGTCAACACTTCTATACCCCTACCACCCAATCTGCAGCAACTGTGTATAGATAATATTGGAGCTATTATGGGATGGATTATCACAGGAGAGGAGGAACATAAGGAACCTCTACAACTCTCCACATTCTGAGACGTCTATATGTGTAATTTAAGAAATATTACCCATATCAGCCTAAATGTATTTATTCTAAATAGCCCGGCAATCCTATGCAACTAGTTTTGATGATTATTGTATGTCTTTCTCTGAAGGAATCGTCATCACAGGGGTCTCGTTGGAATAAGTCTTCTTGTCGGTTGGGAATGAGTCTTCCATTAGAAGGATTACAGGGTTCTGGGGGTCAGTTTTAGGCCTTTTTCAGAATAAAACAAGAGGGCAAGTGTGAGAAAACGGCTGCAAATAACACCATCAGACGAGCATTGTCTAAAATATATCTATTTAGCGCGACCACAGGCCCGCATTGTAATGAGACACGGGTAATTATAGGCTTGTGTAATGTGCGGCGTCGAGAAACAAAGGGACTCTCACGGACACGAACAACTTCACTACGCTAATAGCCCACAGACGTAGCCTAGCGCAGACCGAGCGACTGTCGGGAAGGCTTTGTTTAATCGCCGCACTTTAAAAAACGTCTCTTTTTTTCGTCCTTCACAATTACTGTCACCCCCTTCAGTCGTTTTTCATTAACAGTAACTGGAAGCGTGCTCGCGTCTGTCACTCAGCGGCGTTTACCGAGAGAACAGGGTGAATTAAACTGCGCTAGCGAGTGAGTCATAGGTGGAAAACAATGAAGGTTCGCATTAAAGTGCGTCTGTTTTATTAGCCTGGCACTTCGCCTCGTTCCCCGCCTCAAAATTTGCAGCGCTGCACGTGTCTTCAGAAAACGTGGATATGGAATATCGGAGACTCAAAGCTGAAGGATGGTTGCACAGCGTTTGAGAAACTGGATTTCAGTTAGTTAGGTTTTATGTTTTTTAGATACAAACCGGGTTAGCACCCGAACATCCCTTTCAGACAGCTTCCTCTTACAGCGTCCACAGTTAATCCTGTTGGATGTGGTTGGTTCTTCTTGGTGGTATGCTGACATTACCCTGGATACCGTGGCTCTTGATGCATCACAAAGACTTTCTGTCTTGGTCACAGATGCGCCAGCAAGACGTGCCCCAACAATTTGTCCTCTTTTTAACTCTGGTATGTCACCCATAATGTTGTGTGCATTGTAATATTTAGAGCAGAACTGTGCTCTTACCCTGCTAATTGAACCTTCACACTCTGCTCTTACTGGTGCAATGTGCAATTAATAAAGATTGACCACCAGGCTGCTCCAATTTAGCCATGAAACCTCCCACACTAAAATGACGACAGGTGTTTCAGTTTCATTGTCCAACCGCTGTAGAGCTACAATAACACTCCATTCAATTCGTTAAATTAGCCGCTGTGATGTACTGATTCCACTTCTTGTGCAATATGTTTAAAGTGCAATATATAAATCTCACCTTTTCATTTACTATTTATTACACTTTGTGCAATAATACTGGCCACACCCTACATAATCATCCTAATCCATAATCTCCTCTGACTTTATTTTAGCGGCACTAGATGTAGATATAATTTTCCTTTACTATATATTTACATTTTTAGGTATCTTTATATATTTCCTGTAATTGTATATGTAGTTTTATTATTATTTGTTTATATATTTTCCTGACCTGTTTCTCTGTCCTTTCCTCTGTGCTGCTGTAACACTGCAAATTTCCCCATTGTGGTATTAATAAAGGATTATCTCATCTTATCTTATCTTATCTTATCTTTTATAGTGTAGCAAAGTCCAGTACCAAGAACATGCAGCATTCTGACATTAAACTATAGTGTACGTACCAACGAGAACAACTCAACTTCCCATAATTCCACTGACTCTTACATCATGGTCACATGTCACATGTCCATGACCACGGTCATTCAATCATTAACACACTTAATCTGGTCTGTATCAATTAAGTGTTAGCATTTTATTAGTGTTTGTCTTGTTTGGCGAAGTATTGCCAACTTTCTTGGTTTTCTACCAAGCCTTCATTCATTCTGCATGTATTTTCTGATTATGTTTTCTGATCATGTTTACACTCATGATTATACCACAGTTCTCTTATCCCTGTTTATTAAAAGATTTTGAGTTAAAGAGGATGGTTAAAAAATAGCATCTGTTTGGTTAGAAACAGTCCGCCAGTTAAAGTAGTTCCATGTAAAGTAGTTGTATGTGGCGGAGTAATACATGGAGAGCTTCGGTTACAGTGCCATTACCGGCTCATAATACGCCTCTCAGTCAATCACATTGCAGGGTCGGAATTAACTATGGTATAATGTACAGTATATAACTTATAAGTGAAGCCACCACTTATTTATATATATATATATATATAGTCAAAGTCAAAGTGGTTTTTATTGTCATTTCAGATATATACAGAGTACACAGTGAAACGAAACAACGTTCCTCCAAGGACCATGGTGCACATAAACACAGTGTAGACAGAACAATAGTGCAACAGTACAAAAGTGCAGACAGACAATACAACACAATACAGACTAAGAATAATAAATAACAAGACAGTGTGCAAATTTTGCAGTGCGCAAAAAAGACCAGGTGAGGTAGTAATTACTCTATTACACAGTGTGCAATAGAGTCCAGTGAGGTAGTAGGGTTTTTAGTGCTTTCCATTTTCTGGGGTAAGTGGGGTAAGAGTGTGTGTGCATGTACGAATATATATATGTACGAATATATACACAAATATATTCGTATATCAGTAAATTCTAAAGCAACAACGGCTTTGGAAAGCCTGTTACAAAATCCAATACGCCAATATATATTAAAAATCCTTTCAATTCAGCAGAAACAGAAATCTGAGGGATTTCAGAAATGATAAGTCAATTAGTGCTACATTATTAATCCATTAAATTCACCACCAGAAAAGACCTTGAAAAGTCTGAAAAGTTTAGTTTAGAAATATGGTTTCAATAGAGCTTGAACACTCAACAGTAAGGAGATATTCCAATTAATTAACCAACATTCACAAAAATTCACAGATGTCATATGTAAAATTGCAAAATTAACATAATACAATACATTATAAAACATGACCACTTCTAACAAACCCCTTTAACACATGCCAGTTCAAATCAATTCCAAATATGTGAAACACTACAGAAATCCTCTGTTAGAAAAGCAAAAGCTGGTTAAATTATTTTTTTAGTCACACATAACTGAATTACAAACCACCAGTGATTTCCATGCTGATGAAAAATCATTAAAAAAAATATTAAAACAAGAAAATTAGGTAAGCTCAGATTTGCTGCGCTGCTATTGGCTAAGTAAGTGAAGAAAACAATGACTATAAAAAAATAAGGTCAAGCAATTCTAAAAAAAGAATTTCAAGAACTTTGAAAGAGTCAAGTGCAGTCGCAAAAATGACCATCAAAAATGTTATAATGATGAAACTGGCACTCAAAAGGACCACCCCAGGAAAGGAAAGAACTACTCAACTAAATAAAGAAAAAAATGACCTTAGAAAAAAGTGAAGGTCAGTCAGTCCGACTGTGTGCTTACCTGTTCATTTGTAGCTCTGCCCCCTTGTTACCCGACCCAGGTGTTTCCTGTTTCCTGGTCCCCCTTGTTCCAGTGTTCCTCCTCCTTGGTTGTACATCTAATGCCCGTCTTCCGCACTTCCTCTCTTCACACCTCCTTCCTGCTCCTCCCTGAGAGTCCATAACAATCAAAGAAAACTGTATAATTAATTTCAACCACAATAAGAAAAGGTGAAACAATTAGAAATGCATTATTATAAAAACGATTAGTGCACATACAGTACAAAAATTGACTAATTTTAAAGGCAGATCATCAAATAAGGATCGAACAAGAAAAAAACAGGAATTAGGATATCACGTTTAGAATAAAATTAACTGAAGGAAATCATTTTAGTATTACAGACGCACCAGTAGAGGAATCAGACAGATTAAGAAATAAGAGAAACAGGAAATGCTGCGGTCAGGTAATGAGGGGGCGGAGCTACAAATAAACACAGGAACACTGAAGACAAGGAGAACATAGAGAGGGCCATGAGTTTAAAAAGGCATATAAATAACAGGAGGGACGGAAAAACACAGAGACAGACAAGAGAAACACAGAACAGAACGAGAACGTGACAGAAATAAAAAAAAAATCAGTAAAAAAAATGTTGCAGATGGTCCAAAGTGAAGTATTCCAATTTCAAAAACTACAGGAAAAGTCGAATTCCTCTATCTCTGCATTAACGATTATACTTGAATGTAAAATACATGTAAATCAACTTCATCAGAATACATGTTCTTAAAAAATGACGTCTTAAATAGTTAAAAAATCATGTCTGCTTCTAGGATTGGTTATTTAAACATTATGCCACTGATTATACAGCACATGACAAATCATTAAATATGCTGCATCAACACATTTTAAGGTACCACTTTAAAATAAGACTACCTTTATGAAGGGTTTATAAAAGGTTTACAATTAGTTTATTAATGGTTACTAATTAGGTTGTAAATGCCTTAAAAATCATTAATAATCAGTTATAACACATCATTAGAAAGGGAAACAGTATAGATGGCTGTGGGTTCACTATTTGAGAAACAACAGGTCATTGTTGCCCTTTATATGCATGTGTTATAACTGATTATTAATGATTTTAAGGCATTTACAACTTAATTGGTAACCATTAATGAACTAATTGTAAACCATTTATAAACCCTTTATAAAGGTACCCATTTTACAGTATTGTGCAAAGGTTTTAGGCACCTGTGGGAATTTCATCTCAGTAAAACACATTACAGCATTACAAAAAATACAAACACAAGCAATTTTACAAAAAGCAAGAAATTTGTACCTAAAACAACATCTCCTAATCTCTCCTCCTCATCTGAGTTTAATAGAGTTATTTCTAGTTCTCATCATATTAATCAACACCTGGTTTGGTACATTTTTTGGTAAATGTGGTAAATCAGGTGAGCTGCTGACGGAACTGAACATAATATACACATGCTGGCTGAGGAGCATCCAGGAGAAATCTGGAATCTCTACACTTTGTTCTTCAGCTCGGCTCACAGGATATAACATACTTATAGTTAAAAATGAGAATTATTCCTTGTTACATTTTACTGTATGTGTGTTTATTTGCATATGTTCAAATCATATGTGGTCCTTTTTCAGGTAAAAACACTTGTATTGCTGAGATAAATGGGTTAGTGTAATTTGCTTTGGTGCCTAAAACTTTTGCACAGTCCTGTATATCAACAAATCAATCAAATAAGCATCGATTTTAATTGAAAAAAAAAACTATGTTTAAAACCCGTTCTTGTTTCTAAAATCCAGCGAAGCCCTGAATTATGAATCTCTGCAGTAAATTAAAGGCACAGACTCCGCCTCGCTCTCGACTGATGAAACCGGCACTCAGTTAAAAGTCCCGGAGCGAGTCGACTCTGATCACAGAGGCAGAGTTTAAGTGTGTGAAGTCTGTCGCTGTCTGGCTTAAACGCTCATCCCTCTCTCAGCATGTTCCCCTTATCTCCCGGGAGCTCAGCGGCCCAGCGTAGCCTCTCCTTTTGTGAGGGATTTGAGAAAAATGGATAAATGAGTGATTTGGCAACCTCTCGACGGAAAGCAATTAAAGGCGGCGTTCTGTTCGTGTTTCCGTTTCTGAAGCTCGGTCTCGGTTCTTCCTAGAGTTTATTATCGGCTTTAGATACTTTAAATAATTACTGGAGTGTGTATTCTGCCGCGAGGACAGAGATTAGAAAAGTAAGGGAAGGTTTGATTTTAGGAAATATTAGAGCTGACTCCACCCTTAGCTCAAATAAAAAAAAGACAAAAAAAATAGGTGGGGTAGTTTGGAAAGAGTGATGTATGGGTTTAGGGGAGGGGCAGCAGAAAGGAGAGCTGATTGGGCTGAGCAGTGTGCCTCTGATAGCAGTGAGACACAGATGAGTGGACGTTGTCAGCTAGGTGGTCGGTATGGGGTTGCCAAGGTTGTTACTATGGTGTTGTTAGGTGGTGTTACGGTATAGCCATTGTTTGCTAGGTTTTAACTATGGTTTTGCTAGGTGGTTGCTGTAGTGTTGATTTGGTATAGTTGTTGGTGGCTATGGTGCTGCTTAGTGGTTGCTATGCTATGGCATGTAGGTGGTTGCTATGGTGTTCTTCATGTATAGTCAGTCATTGGTTGCTAAGGTTTTGCTAAGTAGTTTCTATGGTGCTACTAAGTGGTTATAAGAAGGTTGCTTCAGCCCCTGGAAAGTATGTTTTTAGAGCATTATCCAAAAAATCATCTTATCTCTAAAAGAAGTGTTCAGATCTGTTTCCTTCATCTTCCTCTTTTTTATGTTTTTTTGAAATGAAAAGAAATATTAACATAAAAACCCATGAAAAATGAAGAAAATATCATTATATAACCCTACAGTCTTACAACATGTTTAAATTATCTGAGAAGAATCTTCTAAATATTAAACCTTTTTTTCTGGATCTCAGGAGAGTATACTATATATTTTAATACAGACAGAACACTTCCTGTTATTTATAACCCAGAGCACCGATACTGATATTTAATAAACCCCCTCCTCAGGAGAGCTGCTGAAGGTCGAGGTAAGTATGTCGAGCTCTTCAGTTTAAATAACGTTATTTCTGGTTTAATTTAACCAGGTTTTATTATTTACTGCTGGTGCTCCATAGAGGAAGTGAAGGTTGTCTCTGACGTCTCTGTTCCTCACTGCTGGTCATGGAGAACTCTGTCCTTCATAAGTTACATTTTTCCATAAACTTCCAACAAACACTTTTTAAAACGACTCGGGAACGCATTTCTAATGAATTGATGATAAAATTACATTTATCATCATTTACTCTAAATAAACATATCATTACATTTAGCTCTGAAAAAAATGAAGAGAGTACTTCAGTTTCTGAATCAGTTTCTCTGATTTTGCTATTTATAGGTTTATGTTTGAGTAAAATGAACATTATTGTTTATTCTATAAACTACAGACAACACTTCTCCCAAATTACAAATAAAAATATTCTCAGTTAGAGCATTTATTTACAGAAAATGGGAAATGGCTGAAATAACAAAAAAAAAAAAAGATGCAGAGCTTTCAGACCTCAAATAATGCAAAGAAAACAACAAGTTCATATTCAAAAAGTTTTAAAAGTTCAGAAAACAGGAATATTTGATGGAGTAACCCTGATTGGTTTTTAATATTTTTTTTATTTATGCATCTTGGCATCATGTTCTCCTCCACCAGTCATACACACTGCTTTTGGATAACTTTATGCTGCTTTTACTCCTGGTGCAAAAATTCAAGCAGTTCAGCTTGGTAGTTTGATGGCTTGTGATCATCCATCTTCCTCTTGATTATATCCCAGAGGTTTTTTTTTTATTTGGTAAAATCAAAGAAACTAATTTTTTAAGTGGTCTCTTATTTTTTTCCAGAGCTGTATATAGAGGAATATTAATCTTCATTTTAAATACATTTTATTAGGGCTGTCAATGTTAAAGTGCTAACGCACGCAATTCATTTGCAATCAGTAAGGCTTATTATTCGTTTTACTGCAACTTCAATTTTTATAGCGTTAAACTGCATGAATATGAGCTAGAATAACAGCTAGTTTACTAATGAGAGAAATTCTAAATTATAAGTACTGATTACTGTTTAATTTATATGAGAGGAAACTATATTAAATCAAAACAATTCAATGTTTTTTTTTTTCAATCTACCAGGCCAACTTAATATTTAAATTGTATTATTTATATATACAGCTTTGTTAAAAAAAAATAAGAGCACACTTAAAAATGATGAGTTTCTTGATTTTACCAAATTGAAAACCTCTGGAATATAATCAAGAGGAAGATGGATGATCACAAGCCATCAAACCAAACTGAACTACTTGTTGAATTTTTGCACCAGGAGTGAAGCAGCATAAAGTTATCCAAAAGCAGTGTGTAAGACTGGTGGAGGAGAACATGATGCCAAGATGCATGAAAAAATGTGATTAAAAGCCATCAGGGTTATTCCACCAAATATTGATTATTTCTGAACTCTTAAAACTTTATAAATATGAACTTGTTTTTCTTTGCATTATTTGAGATCTGAAAGCTCTGAATCTTTCTTTTTTTGTTGTTATTATTTCAGCCATTTCTAATTTTCTGCAAATAAATGCTCTAAATGACGACAGTATTTTTATTTGGAATTTGGGAGAAATGTTGTCTGTATAGAAGTAGTATAGTATAAAACGTTCATTAAAATGTTCATTTTACTCAAACATATAACTAACTATAAATAGCAAAATCAGAAAAACTGATTCAGAAACTGAAGAGGGTCTCTTAATTTCTTTTTAGAGCTGTATAATTATGCTAATTGCAGAGCCCTCAGAGTTTTCAGAACAGCACAGCTTGGTCATAGTGGTGGTGGTCAAGCAGCTAAACCGATAAACCCAACCAAAAACTTAGATTAGTCCAGTTAAACCAGTGTGAACCAGTGCGGTCAACTAGTGTAATGAGCTTAAGCACTCTCTACCAACTCTACCAGACAACTATACCAAAGCTAATACTCGTCTAATCATGCTTATTAATACCGTTCATTCTTCAACTTGAACTTTGACTTTTTTGTCATTGCTAACATGCTAACGCCACTATGCTAGCGCAAACAGCGCTAACGGCACCTTTTCTACGACCGTGGACGACCAGAGATGAATCATGGCAGAGCCCCGGGAGGCCGGAGAACAGCATGGCACAGCGGGCACCGCGGGCAGAGCGGGCATCCCCAACACAAAGGAGCTGATTAGGAATTGAGCGGAGATGCGAGTAATCGGCGGAAGCTAATGAGCCGTTTGAATCTGCTCCCCTCACCCGAGTCAGACAAGAGACTCATCATTATACAGCCACTGTTCGGATAATAGCCGAGATGACAATGAGCGTAATGAGATCGGCGTTATTGGAGCAGCGAGGGTTTCGGATACGGCCGAACCCCGCCAGCCGGAGATATCCACCGCCGTCAATCAAACCGTCCAAGATTTGTTTGGTAAACAAGAGGAAATTAGTTTAGAAGGAGTGAAAATAAACACAAAGGCTCAGTTTTTCCGGTTTTCTGACTAGGCGGACGCGGCTAATGCGCCGTCTGCCGCCAGGTTAATTGACGCGTAGCTCAGATTTCGTCACAGATTCGCCCAAAACCCATTCAAGAATCTGAAGAATGTGCCTTTTAGAAGCTGGGTGTGAATTACAGCGGAAACCCGATTTGCATAAATCACGAAGTCACAATCAGAGGCCTTGGGAGGCCGCGCTTCAGCGCTGATGCTAACGCTAACGCTAGCTGTTAATTTGGTTTTCACACATGGGCAAACCTGCACAGTTCAATAGAACACAGCGTACAAAAGAGCTGATTCACTAAACTGAAGCCTGATGAAGAAACGCCGAATTTTATGCCCAAGTTACTCAAGCTGGATGCTAATCAGAATGCTAATCAAAATGCTAATCGTCTGCTCGCAGAGGGAAGTGTGAGATCTTGTTCAGTGGTAATCTTATTCAGAAATAAGATATAAAGTTAAATAAAGTTAAAATTTAGACTGATACATGGACGTAATTTTTTTCTTTGGTGGGGACAGGGGGACTTGTCCCCTGCACTATTTCAAAAGCTAGTTTTGGTCCCCTGCATTTTTTTACGGTTAAAAAAACAAATGTCACGCTATAATAAATAGAGATAGATCAAGCATTTTGTTTTATCACAAAAATATAGTTTTCTTTCTGGTTCTCTGTTACACTCATTAAAAATAAAATGTATGATCAGCATAGAATTATGGCTATTTTATTCAATTTCTCCCATTCTCTAATCAAAATAATAAAATTTCTGCTTTTTAAATTAAAAATCAGGTTATGTCATGTTATGTAAGGTTATGTAAATGAGGATGAAAATGAAAGCTTCTAGGTTGTAGTTTAGCTGTAAAGCATACTGCTTTTGCCTTTCGTTGGTCTGTGGTTGCTATGGTGCTGCTAAGTGTTTGCTAGGTGGATGCTAAGGCATTGCAAAGTGGTTGCTAAGATGTTTCTTAATGGTTGCTATGCCATTTGAGTGGTTGCTATGGTGTAGCTTGGTGGTTAGTAAGTTCGTGCTAGGTTCTTGGTAAGTTGTTTTGGGTGGTTGCTAAGGTGTTCCTAGGTGGTCGGTATAGGGTTGCCAGGTTGTCACTACAGTGTTTCTAGGTGGTGTTACAGTATAGTCATTGGTTGCTAAGGTTTCGCTAGGTTCTTACTATGGTTTTGCTTGGTGGTTGCTAAAACGTTGTTTTGGTCTTTTTATTATAGTTGTTGGTTGCTAAGGTTGTTAGATGGTTGCTATTATATCCCAGGCAATTTCTATGATGCTGCTAAGTGATTGTTATGGCATTTAGGTGGTTGCTATGGTGTTTTTATGGTATAGTCATTGGTTGCTAAGATGTTGCCAGGTGGTTTATATGGTGCTGCTAAGTGGTTGCTGGATGGTTTCTTCAGTGGTGCTAGTTGGTAATGTGTTGCTAGATGATTGCTGTGGTGTATCTAGGTGGTTGCTATGGTGCTGCTAATGGTTGTTATGGAATGTAGGTGGTTGCTATAGTGTTCATTTTGTACAGTCATCAGTTGCTTTGGTGTTGCCAGGTAGTTAATATGGTGTTGCTAGTTGGTTGCTAAGGTGTTGCCAGGGGATTGCATTGGTATTTCTATTTGTTTGCTATGGAGTATCTAGGTGGTTGCTATGGTGCTGGGAAATGGTATTTATGGTGCTGGATGGTTGCTAGATGGTTTTCTCTGTGTTACTTGGTAGTTGCCAAGGTTTTGCCAGGTGGTTAATATGGTGCTGCTAAGTGGTTGCCAAAGTGTTGCCAGGTGGTTCCTATCGTGTTGCATGTTAGTTGCTATGGTGAGGTCACGTAATTGCTATAAGGTGTGGCTAGTTGTTTGCTATGGAATCCCAGGTGGTTTCTATGGTGCTATGGTGGTAAGTGGTTGTTAGATGGTTTCTTTAGTGTTACTTGGTGGTTGTTAAGGTGTTGCCAGGTTTTTGCTCTGGTATTGCAAGTTGGTTGCCAAGGTGTTGCCAGGTGGTTGCTATGGTTTTGCCTGTTAGTTGCTATGGTGTCGCTATGTAATTGCTATAAGGTGTGGCTAGGTGGTTGTTATGGTATTCCAGGTGGTTCCCAAGTTCTCCAATGAATGGAAGTGAATGGGAGGAGCAAGAACAACAAATACACTGAGCTGCACTCACCTATTTGTTGTTTTTTCATCCCTCGTTCCTCCCATTCACTCCCACAACTCATTTTATACAACAACCACCAAATTGCGCACACTCATTTTGTGCAGTTTTCTGAGTTCTATTCCACAATTAAACGGACCAGCACTCATTTTTTCTTGTCGTTTTTTCATCCCTCATTCCTCCCATTCACTCCCATTCATATTCCCTCCTTCCAAAGTTCCAAAGTTCCTTTTATCTATCAGTCACTAAACTGTGCACACTCCTTTATGGCAGCTTTCTAAATTCTAATCCACAGTCAAACTGACTCACACTCATCTGTTTGTTGTTTTTTCATCCCTCGTTCCTTTCACTCCTATTCATTTTCCAACCTTACTAAATCCTAACCTCCCTTTATCCAACAACCACCACTGTACACACTCCTTCAGAGTTCTATTCCAAAGCCGATTGACCAGCACTCATCTGTTTGTCGTTTTCTCTTCATCCCTCTTTCCTCCCATTCGCTACCATTCATTTCCCCTCCTTACTAAATCCCAATTAGGCACCAAACTGCACACACTCAGTTTTCTGAGTTCTATTGCAGAACTGCATTGACCCGCACTCATCTATTTGTCATTTTTTTCATCTCTCTCTCTTCCTTCCATTCAGTCCTATTCATTTCCCATCCCTGCTAATTCCTAAACTCTCTTTTATAACTGTACACACTCCTTTAGGGCAGTTTTCTAAGTTCTACTCTACAGCCAAACTGACTCACACTCATCTATTTTTTTTTGTTGTTGTTTTTTCATCCCCCGTTCCTTCCATTCACTCCTATTCATTTTCCACCCTTACTAAAGGCAAGGCAAGGCAAGTTTATTTGTATTGCACCTTTCATACACAATGGTCATTCAAAGTGCTTTACAAATGAGAAAATACAAAAACATGTTACAATAAAAATGGAAATGAAAGAATAAAATAAGAATAAAGCATGGATAAAACATGACTCAAACATGATTAAAAGTCAAATTAAAAAACATGTAAAGGAATATTTGTAATTGAAGAAAATAGTTTAAGAACAATGATAAAAGAAAATTTAAAAAGAAGTTTGAGCACATCTCACAACTAAATCCTAAACCCCCTTCATCCAACAACCACCAAACTGCACACACTCCTTCTATTCCACAACTGCACTGACCCACACTCGTTTATTTGTTGTTTTTTCATCCCTCGTTCCCTTTATTCACTCTTACTTCTCTTACTTCAATTCACTCTACATTAATTTTTGTACATGCCCATGTCCCAACAGCCACCAAACTCAGTTTACTAGTCCGAGATGTTCTTCCTGGATGTTCAGGTAGCTCTAAAACAATGCTGATTAGAATAAAAGAAAAGCAAAATGCTAATAGAAAAGTATTAAAATTGTCTGTTCAGCTCTTGTTTTATAAAAAAAAAATGTTTTATTTTCAGATGCACGCAAACAGAGTTGGTAAAACACAGAAACTCTGAGGCTCCGCTGTTGTGCATTCGTTCTGAGACCGTGCAGAAGAAATACACTACCCAGGACTGCAATTTGTCTGTGGCACTTATAATCTTGAAGCCTCCATTACCAAGCAGAAACCAAACACACCGGAGTCGCAACCCCTACAAACACTCCGGCTGTATAATCAAGTGTCCTTCTGCCATCATACGAGCACCGCATGCAAATGAGGGCCGGCGAGTTTCCGAATCGGGAAGGAGCGCGGCGGCACATTCATTACATTACGGCCTGAAAGCTGCTTCAGAAGCTTTACGGGCTTTTCTGACAGGAAAACATCTTTAAAGCCTTTCTGTTCCGGCTGTAAAGTTCGGAAAAGTCGCGTTAAAATCTTAAAAGTACGGAATTATACTCATTTCCTGTCTGTCTGCGCTCTCCTCCGTACTCTCCGAGAGTCTGATGTACGAAGAAAGGTGACCTGAAGCCACAGTGAAAGATGCACTTAGCAAAGAAATGTTCTAAAAACATGGGAAATAATAGTAGGTATCATGTAACATTTGCTGTAACGTTATTTTAACGTTTCTCACAAAACATTCAAAGCTAAACGAATACCAACATTATGGGAAAAATGGTTAAAAGTAAGATTCCCAAAACTAAACATTAAAATATTGTGTAAAGTGATGTTGCATCGACGTTACCAGAACATTTAAAAACACTAACACATAAAACTTGTCATAATAATAATTGTTTGGGTAACACTTTACTTGGACTGTCCATTTTATGGCCTTGTTGATGTTCAACTGACATTCAACTAACACTGAGTTGAATGTCCATTAAATTTAACATAACCCTATGTTGAATGTAAATTATTCAAAATAGAACCTAACCCTACACCTAACCCTAACCTTAACCCTTAATCAACCATAAAATCAAACCCTAAACCCAACCCTAACCTTAACCCTTAATCAACCCTATAATCTAACCCTACACCTAACCCTAACCTTAACCCTTAATCAACCCTATAATCTAACCCTACACCTAACCCTAACCTTAACCCTAAATCAACCATAAAATCTAACCCTACACCTAACCCTAACCTTAACCCTTAATCAACCATAAAATCGAACCCTACACCAAACCCTAACCTTAACCCTTAATCAACCATTAAATCAAACCCTACACCTAACCCTAACCTTAACCCTTAATCAACCATTAAATCAAACCCTACACCTAACCCTAACCTTAACCCTTAATCAACCCTATAATCTAACACTACACCTAACCCTAACCTTAACCCTTAATCAACCCTAAAATCAAACCCTACACCTAACCCTAACCTTAACCCTTAATCAACCCTATAATCTAACACTACACCTAACCCTAACCTTAACCCTTAATCAACCCTAAAATCAAACCCTACACCTAACCCTAAGCTTAACCCTTAATCAACCCTAAAATCTAACCCTACACCTAACCCTAACCTTAACCCTTAATCAACCATAAAATCAAACCCTACACCTAACCCTAACCTTAACCCTTAATCAACCCTAAAATCAAACCCTACACCTAACCCCAACCTTAACCCTTAATCAACCCTAAACCCTAAATCTAACCCTAAACCCAATCCTAAAATATTAAAATAAGAGTTTGGATTAGAGTTGAATGTAGGGTTGTATTCAATAGAGAATCATTTACTTTCACCTTTTAGTTCATTTGCCTTTAATAGAAATGTAGTTGAATGTTAGTTGAATGTCAGTTGAGCATCAAAGAGGCCATCAAATGGACCATCCAGGTAAAGTGTTACCATAGTTTGCATCACAACATTATTAGAACATTTCTCACATAACTGTTTGTGACCTAAAGCTCAGGTGTACTTGGGTTCTGCAGCAGGACAATGACCCAAAGCACACAAACAAAAAGTTCACCTCTGAATGGGTTAAAATAAATAAACTAAACTAAATGATGGTTTTGGAGTGGTTTAGTTAAAGTCTAAATGATTGAGATGCTGTGGATGATCTTAAACAGGACTTTTATGCTGGAAAATCCTCCAATGTGTCTGAATTAAAACTGTAATTCTGTAAAGAAGAGTGGAACTAAATTCCTCCACAGAGATGAGAAAGACTCGTTATCAGTTATCAGTAAAGACTGATTACAGTTGTGGATGAATAAATAAAATTATACTTTAAAAAGTCCTTTTTATATTTACTCAGGTTATTTTTGTCTGATATTAAAGTTTGTTTCATAATCAGAAAAATATCAGTTTGACAAAAACAAAAAAAATCTGTAGATATAGATAGATAGATAGATAGATAGATAGATAGATAGATAGATAGATAGATAGATAGATAGATAGATAGATAGATAGATAGATACTTTATTGATCCTTGAGGGGAAATTCTTTTATTTTTGTTGACGTTGTTTTTTTTTTTTAAGGAGAGCGAATACTTTTTCAGGCCACTGTAAACCATCATTATAGTGTTAATACTAGTCTTAATGCTAGATCTACAGACTATTTTCCGGGAATTGCTAATGCTATCACTAGTAATCTAAAGGCAAGCCGTTAACAACGGACTGTGCAGCTTGATTTAGCACGTGTCAGTGTGTCTTTGCTATCATAACGACGGGAAAAGTACACATTGCGCAGCTCGAAATGCACAAAAGGCTGTATTAATCCCTTTAGTTAATCATGGATTTGGTTAATTTTGGGCATAATAAAATTAAAAAATAAACCAATCAGGGTGCCACTTTCTCATCAATTTCAAAGACTCTACCTTCAGAAGGCTAATGCTAACTCCACAGACACAACACTGGTAGGGTTAATACAGACTCAGATACAGAGTTTTACCTGGAAGTACTAATAATAGCTAATTCTCATAATTGTGGATGAAGCATTAGCACTTAATCTGTGAAGCGCTAATGCTTACCACGTAGCCTTCACTCACTCTGCGCTCTGGGAGCTCATAACTGTAATTTGTTTGGGAATGAGGTCGTAAGACCACCCCCCCCAACTATAACCCCCCACCCACCCACTCACTATCACCACTCTCTCTCTCTCTCTCTCTCTCTCTCTCTCTCTCTCTCAGTAATGGCCGTTCCTCAGAGCGCTGTTCTGGAAAAGCAGATGGGGGTATAAATTAGCCTCAGCATGTGTCAGCGCTAAAACGCCGCGCCGCCAAGCAACAAACAGCTGGACAGGGAGAACTGGCCCACAATTCAGCCCAACCCAACCGGAACCTGATGGTGGCTGTGTTAGCGCGGTGATGTCCATATGGCTAAACCTGAGCAGTGTTACTGAGGGGAGAATTTGGCTAGCGGTAGATTAGCGGTGTTAGCGGTAGCGTTAGCGGTGGTGTCGACGCCACTGAGCACATTCAACAGCAAGTGGAGATTAAAACATGTGGTTTTAGATCGGCAAATTGGGGCGAATGTTTTCCCCAAAATCTTGAAAAATAATTAACCAATCAGTTAAAGACTTGAGAAAAGTCCTGCGAGAGTTTCTTAAAGAATTCTTAAAGAATAAAACTGAAACTTAACTTGCTCTATTCATTAAATAAATAAACCTGAATGAACAGATTTGAGTCATAATCAGAATACTGTGTTTTTTGGCGAAGCCAAACTCTAAAAACACCACTTAAAATGATGAGTTTAATGAGTTTAACTTTACTTTTTTCAATTTTACCAAATTAAAAACCACTGGAATATAATCAAGAGGAAGATGGATGATCACAAGCCATCAAACCAAACTGAATTGCTTGAATTTTTGCACCAGGAGTAAAGCAGCATAAAGTTATCCAAAAGCAGTGTGTAAGACTGGTGGAGGAGAACATGATGCCAAGATGCATAAAAACTGTGATTAAAAAACAGGATTATTCCTGTCCAGAAATATTGATTTCTGAACTTAAACTTTTATTCAAACATTTACCTATAAATAGCAAAAACTGATTCAGAAACTGAAGTGATCTCTTTTTTTTTCGGAGCTGTGTATTTATGATTATTTTAATTTCAGACTACATATAAATCATGTTTTATTTACTGTCATGAATGCGTCCACCCTATTACGGCAAGCTACATGCCAGGATGAATAATTTTATTGCCATTTGATGGCTTTTTAATTGCCATTTTTTATGATAGTAGTTGACATAAAGAGAATTTTTTACATATTAAAATTGTTTCAAATGATATAATACTGTGATATTTTACAGTGACAGGATGGACAGCTTAAGCCGTCTTTTATTGTGTCTTTTATTGTGTATTATGTTCAAAACTTATTTTTTGGACCAAAGACGAAAAGGACCATCCAGACAGTTCACAGGTCCAATATTCACACTCAGTCATGGTATGTGTTTTTGCTGAGATGCAGCAAATTAATACAGAAATGTATATTAAGATCTTAGAGCAACATATGACATGTTGTCTACAGGACAAAGGGCCCTATTTTATCGATTTATAGGCAAGCTGTCCACCACGAACCATGTAGTTTGATTTAGGGCGTGTCAGTGTGTCTTTGCTATCATAACGACGGGAAAAGTACACCTTGCGTGACCGAAACGCTGTGCAAAAGGCATGTACTAATTCTCTTAATTAATCATGGGTGTGGTTAGTAGTTAGTAATTTTGGGCGTTACATAAAATAAACCAATCAGAGTGTCTCTCTGTTGCTCATCATTCCCTTTAAGAGCCAGGTGCGCTCTCTGACTTTGGTGGATTGCTATTTTAACGGTGCAGCTACCTGGACGTGTCCAACAAACGCTTCTCTTAAAGCAGAGGAAACTGAGCTGCTGGTTGACGCTGTGAAGGAGCTCCAGCAGATCATTTATTACGGGAACCGCAATGTTATTTTATTTAGTATTCTGTTTATTATGTTATAAAAGCGCTTGTGTTGCCAAGATAGCGATGAACGTCTGACTGTTGACTGTTGTCAGGGTTTAAATCAGTCAGTGAAGCTCCTATGTTTTCTGTTGCCAAGATAGCAATACTCATTTCGAGACCACCACACCCATCAGTGTACATATATTCAGAAGCACTGCTGCTATATAAACGATTACACATTATAAAGGCTTTTTATTTGGAAGAAAAGAGTACTGTTATACACCTTTAGACATGTTTACAAGAAGAATGGGACAAAATATCACTCATTATTTGATTTTCTCACTCCGGAAATATCTTCTAAATGTTGTTAGAAGGAATGGTAACACTGAAATGCAGGAATGGATGAAGTTGAGCAGATAAAACATGAAATATCTTGTGTTTATTCTGTCTACAGTCCCAGAATGCCTTGTGCTTGGAAGGTTTTGTGCGGTTTTCATGTAAAATCTCAACCTTGCCCAGAGCAGGAGTTCAGAGAGCTTGGGAAACCGTGTCCAGACAAGCTGTTGAACCACCGGCCACATGAACATTTGTTTTGATCAGGCGTTTATTAGAGACAGGCTGCAATTTGCCTTCACAGAAGAAGCCCTCGAAAAATCTGCTGTTGGACTCGAGCTGCGTCAGTCATGCATACGACCTCTGTTACAGGTTTAAGAAGCTGTAAAAGGTCGTTAAAGACTCATAAAGATAAAGTTTTATCTAAATATTTGACAGCCTATAGCATTTTCAAATAATTTAATATATTTTTTTTCTAATCCTGAAGGTCTGCCATCTCCAAACCATCACTGATCATCAGTAAATTTTACATTTCTTTTTTAAATCAAGGGAGCAGAGTCTGGAGGAAGAGTGGAGAGACATGCCGTCTAAGCTGCTTGAGGTCTAGTGTGAAGTTTCCACCAATCAGTGATGGTTTGGAGAGACATGTCATCTGCTGGTGTTGATCCACTGTGTTTTATTATCAAGTCTAAAGTCAGTACAGTTTAGTTTTCACACAAAATCTTACAGCACTTCATATCTTACAGCTTCCCTCTGCTACTGACAACTTTTATGAAGATGCGGATTTCATTTTCCAGCAGGACTTCTTCTATCTTATATAATATTAAAATTTTCTGAGACACTGATTGTTGGGCTTTCATTGGCTGTAAGCCATAATCAATAACCAACAATAAAATAAATAAACGCATAATAAAATAGATCACTGTGTGTAACGCATGTATATAATAAACTGTATTTATGATTTTCACATTTTCAACTGAATCACTAAAATAATAGAGTAACTTTTCAATGATATTCAGTTAATTAATTTCTCTGATTTTGCTATTTATAGGTTTATGTTTAAATAAAATGAACATTGTTTTATTTTATAAACTACAGACAACATTTCTCCTAAATTACAAATAAAAATATTTAAAAAATGTCATTTAGAGTATTTACAAAAAATTCAGAAAATGAGATGAGAAATGGCTGAAATAACAAACAAAAAAAAGATGCAGAGCTTTCAGACCTCAAATAATGCAGAAAGAAAAGTAAGAAGTTCATATTCATAACGTTTTAAGTTTAAGTTCAGAAATCAATATTTGGTGGTTTTAATAACCCTGGTTTTTAATCACCATTTTTGTCATGCATCTTGGCATCATGTTCTCTTTCTCCACCAGTCTTACACACTGCTTTTGGATAACTTTATGCTGCTTCACTCCTGGTGCAAAAATTCAAGCAGTTCAGTTTGGTGGTTTGATGGCTTGTGATCATCCATCTTCCTCTTGATTATATTCCAGAGGTTTTCAATTTGATAAAATATATATATATTTTTTTTAAAGTGGTTTAGGGGGCGCCGGTGAGTATTCTATTAAAAAGCGTGTTGTGGAAGCACTAGTTTTTAGTATGCTTCAAGAAGCGCAGCCCCATTTCTTCCCCCCGTCAGTCTTAAATGAATCGGTTTAGCTTTGGTTTCATTTTAGGGAATTTCTTGTAGCGCTTGACCGGTTTAATAAGTTCGCTCTTTAAACTATTTTGCGAAAGCGTTTGAGTTAAATCCGGAATCCCGAGCAGCATGTGTCGCTCCTTCATCTCTATTCTGATTACAGGACTCTTTGCCGGACGCTCAGTAAATGCAATTCAAAGCGCCGGTTATTGAAGTCCAGCACAAATCACTGGAGTCCGACCGAGGTTTACATTGGCCTTAAAATAGGCCTCCACCCCGACTCCATCTTTATCAGCCTCCATCAGGAGGGGGTTTGCAGTTTGCGTGGCTGAATAGGGGCGAGGCTTAAGTGCTCAGGTTTAGAAAGTCTGGCAGGTGCATTATTTGGTCGACTAAATTGATTTATTGGGTTTTCTGCGAGCTATACGCCGCCCCGGAGGATATTTAGAGAATTAGAATGGGTCAGTTATTCAATAGCTGTAAAAGTAGGGAATGGAAAGGGATTTGAATGAGTTTCTGTGTGTGTGTGTGTGTGTGTCGGCATAGACAGCTAAATGCATAGTTTAGCAAAACATCAATTTTCAACAGATTTCTGCCTCTTACACCAAATGCAATGTGCAACATCTATCAGATAAAGTTGCAACCACTTAGCAACACCATATGAACCACTTAGTAACAATATAGAAACCACCTAGCAATGACTTTTAACACCATGGGGACCACCTGTACTACAATTTCAACCACATAAATCAATAGCTTTACATCCACCTGGGATTCCTTATTAACCACTTTTCAACAATGTTACCACCACTTGGAACACTATAACAAACACCTAGTAATCACTTTGCAACACTTAACATCACCATGGCAATGACTTAGCAACCACATAGTGACAACATAGAGACACTTTATGAACCACCTGGGATACCCTAGCAACCAATCAGGAGAACTATTTCAACTGAGATACTATAACAAACACCTAGCAACCAATCAGCAACTTAATGGCAACCACCTGTGACCCCGTAACAAACAAGCAGCAACCACTTAGCAACACTATAGCAACCACTTAGTAACAATATAGAAACCACCTAGCAATGACTTATACACACCATGGGGACCACCTGTACTACAATTTCAACCACATATCAATAGCTTTACATCCACCTGGGATACCTTACTAACCACTTTTCAATAATGTTTCAACCACTTATAACACCATAACAACCACATAGCAACCACTGAGCAAACACCTAGTAATCACTTTGCAACACTTAACAACATCATGGCAATGACTTAGCAACCACATAGTGACAACATAGAGACACTTTATGAACCACCTGGAGTACCCTAGCAACTATTTCAACTGCGATAGTTTAGCAAAATATCAATTTTCAACAGATTTCTGCCGCTTACACCAAATGTAATGTGAAACATCTATCAGATTAAGTTTGGACACAACGGAAATATAAAATATGCAGTGTTTCTTACAATTCCATTGACTTTTATTTGATTAAAGACAATATAAAGCCAAGCTATTTCATGTTTTATCTGCTGCACTTCATTTAATTTATTAATAAACATCCATTCCTAGGATACCTTATCAACCATTTAGGAATACTGTTTCAACCACCTAGGACACCATAACAACCACATAGCAACCACCGAGCAAACACCTAGTAATCACTTTGCAACACTTAACAACACCATGGCAATGAATAAGACAATACAGACACTTTATGAACCACCTGTAATACCATTGCAACCACATAACAATAGCCTAGCATCCACCTGGGATACCAACCAATTAGGAATACTATTTCAACTGAGACACTATAATAAACACCTATCAACCAATTAGCAACTTAACAGCAACCACCTATGATACCATACCAAACAGATTGCAACTACTTAGCAACACTCTAGCACCCACCTGGGACACTATGAGAACGTGTAGGTTAGTATCCTTTCTTGAGCCGCGTAAAAGCGCTGTGTTGTTAAGATACGAACGTGCCAAAGTCAGAGCTCATCCGGCTCTTAAAGCTCCACTAGGTAGGATTGAGATTTTGTGCTCGTGGGCCCCCCCTACAGTTGTAGAGTGTAATAAATGTTTCAGGCGGATTAGTTTCTCTTTCTCGTTTTCTGGCTTTCACAGACATATTCAGTCTCTTTCCAGCTTCTGCCAGAGTGTCTGTATGTTAGTTTGTAAAGAATGAACCAGTAGTCCTTGTAGAACTGTTAGAACTAAAGGTCGGAAAGCAGGTCGCAGTTCTCGCGAGCGTTGGTCGCGGCCGCCTCTGAAAACTTACAGAGTCTGGTTTGAGCTCAGAGGAGCTCCGGCACAGACACGAGAGCACCGCTATTCCTCCTATTACACCTCAATGCAGCGCTGCAGTGAGATTCAAGCTGTAATTTTACTTCTTTACAAAGATCAAAAATCAAGGAAATCCTACCTAGTGCTGCTTTAAAGGAAGTGACACACTGATTGGTTTATTTTACTTAACGCCTACAATTAACCGCACCCATGATTAATTAAGAGACTTAATACATGCCTTTTGCGTGTTTTGAGATGCAAAAGGCGTGTTTTTTGTGCCCTCACGATACCAAAGACACAGGACACGCCCCTAAATCCAGCTGCACGATTCGCAATTGACCAGTGCGCTATAGATCACTAAAATAGGGCTCATAGAATGAGAAGACCGGTATTGTATGTCAAAATTTCATCTGTTCTGTTCTTCAGAAATATTTCTGAAATTAGAATTAATGCAGAATTCATGATGATAATGTATATTTACCCTATTGTTAGCTTGTTAGCTCCGTTAGCTTGGTAGCTCCAGTGCTAAGGGAGCAGCATTTAACAGTAACGATTCTTCAGCATGACAGACTGCTGTTCCAGATCCATAAAGGAATTTCTTTGTTTCTCCGGAGGTTGAGCTGCGTCTCCGTGGCTCTAAGCTTTAAGCAGTGATAGAGGAGGGCTGAAAGGCCTGTTCTCCGCGCTGTAGGTGTTCCACAAAACAAAAGTCATTAGCCGCTCGGCTGAGCACATGTATTACAGCACAGTGACAGCATCTGCAGAGCGAGGGAGGCTTTAACAGCCTGCTATTTCTCTCTGATAGCGATTAAAAAAAGAAAACAGCTCAGAAATACACTTCTACTGCATGCTGCGTTTTAAAGGGATATTTAATCAGGATGTGAAGATAAATCTGCCTGAGAACGTACAGAATTTATTGAGTTTTTAATCGGCTGTTTGAATAAAAGTGTGCTCTGGGTACATACTAGAAGAGGGCATTAAAGAGCTTCGCCCACAGCCTTACAAAAAGACTCTGAAATGCTAATTTTGGGTAGGGTACCTCTTGGTGAGAGATCATTAACAATTAATCATTTATATCAGACACTGAATCATTCATAGCATTTATAGTAGATACTGTCTTCTAGACATGATTCTATGACATATTTAAAGACAGGGACTTAAAGGTCACCAGCCCTTTTTAGGGGGGCTCAAGTACCCCTAAAATGAGTCCCAACACCACTTAAAGTGAAAATATAAGGTTATGCTTTTTGTTATGTTTAGTAGATATTCAATTATTTAAATTAGACACTCAATCATTCATATTAAATGCTGAATCATCTATGTTAAATACTAAATTATTAAAATTAGGCAATGAATCGTTCATAATAGACACTGAATCATTTAAAGCAGAGAGTGAATCATTTATAGTAGAAACTGAATAGTTAATAGTATATACTTAATCATTGTCAATGAATCATTTATAGTGAAAACTAAATCATTTATCATTATCCCTTATCATGGGCACTGATTCGTTTATAGTACACAATAAATCACTGATTTATTGCAGACACTGAATCATTCATAGCAAACACTGAATCATTTATCATAATGATTCAGTCCCTATTGACTCAGTTATAAAAATTGCTAATAGATCCAACTAGTTTACTGTACTGAATCATTTATAGCAGTCACTTAATCATTTATAACAGACAGTTAATCACCATATATTTTTCATAGTAGACAATCCTTAACTATTATTCATATTCAAACAATGAATCATTTATAGCAGGCACTGAATCATTTATCACAGACACTGAATCATTTATATCAGGCACTGAATCATTTATAGCAGAGACTGAATCATTAAAAGCAGGCACTGAATCATTTATATCAGTCAGTGAATCATTCATAGAAGACACTGAATCATTTAGAGCAGTTACTAAATATTTGGTAGTAGACAGTGAATCATTCATAGCAGACACTGAATCGTATTGCATTATTTTGTGTATTTCTTTAATGAGCAGATTGATGATGGGTATAGAATGAGACTGAATCATTCAGACACTGAATCATTCATAGAAGACACTGAATCATTCATAGTAGATACTGAATTATTTATTGCAGACATTAAATAATTTATATCAGGCACCGAATCATTTCTACATAGACAGTGAATTGCAGTCATTGAATCATTCATAGCAATACTGAACCATATTTTGTTTGTATCTGTGTGATAAGCAGGTAGATGATGGGTGTAGAATGAGAGTATCTCTATCTCTCTCAGTGGGTGGAGGAGTGATGGAGGAGAGGGTGGAGGAGTGTTTATTTATTTATTTGGAGGAGCGTTGTATTTGAGGAACGCGGTGCGCTGTAGCTCCACGCTGCTGCTGATTAGATATTGATCAGGCGTTCCGGAGAGTCTGGAACGGCCGCTGTGTTTGAGGTGGACTGAGGGTTCTTCCCCCACTAAATAAACACAGAGGAAATTCTGCTTTTCACACTCTCTCACACACACACACACTTACACTCACACATTTATACACTCAAATACTCAGTCAGGTACATGTAGAGAGTGAGAGGGCACCTCCTGATGGACAGAAGAGGAATTACCTGCATTTATACCAGTATATATAACTGTGTTCTGCTGAGTCATGCTGGAACTGCTTCAGTCCAGAGAGACAAACACAAACAAACCTACTGAAGATTTACATTCTGTGAATTAACCCCTACAGTATCTCAGCTCTGTAAGAAAGAAAGTTCCTTTGATTTTACCAAATTGAAAACCTCTGTAATATAATCAAGAGGAAGATGGATGATCACAAACCATCAAACCAAACTGAACTGCTTGAATTTTTTGCACCAGGAGTAAAGCTTATAAATAAAGTTATCCAAAAGCAGTGTGTAAGCCTGGTGGAGGAGAACATGATGCCAAGATGCATTATAAAAAACTGTGATTAAAAACTACCAGGGATAAACTTTATGAATATGAACTTGTTGTTTTCATTGCATTATTTGAGATTTTTTTTGTCATTTCAGCCATTTCTCAATTTCTGCAAATATATGCTCTAAGCTGTTTTGGTTTGGTGTTTTTTCTCCATTTTTGTTTCCAGTTCCTCTTTCAGGTCTTTATTATTATTCAAGGATTCAAGGAGATTTTATTGTCATTCGCATCACATGTGGTACATGAGGTGGAATGAAATTGTGATCTCACGATCCAGTTTTACACCCAGAGAGCTGTTATTAAAATAGATATATAGATAAAAAAAGAATACAATAAAAAATAGAATATACAAAATAGATAGATACATACCCCAAAAGAATAAAAAATAAATAGAGAGTAGAAAGGTTTCAGCAACATGAAGTCCAGAGTGCAAGTGTATCAGACAGTCACATGCCCTGATCTCTTTTACTCCAGAAGACATACGGCTGCTTAAATATATAATCATTTAAAATGTAAAAGGAAGCAGAATTGTTATATTTTATATTTTCCTGGAACTGATCATGTTTTGGTCAAATTTTTACCAAGCGCCTGTTTTTTTGTTTTGTTTTTTACTTATTGTTGAATGTATAGACTTTAAATAAATTCACACCTAAGATATAATTTTAAAAATGGTTAGACTAGAGTGTTTATGAGTTAAAGAAAGCATAAGAATATTGATGATTATTAAGTTCATTACATGATTTAATAATTATTACTTTGATAAAATACATGGAGAAACAGCATCAGACAGAGTTATTTGATTTTTCTTGATAATCAATAATCACACCTCTAGGATACATGTAGATTAAATTACTAAAAACCTGACACTCAGAGCAGCCTATGCCTTTCAGTATTTTAATCAGGACACACAAAGAAAACTACAATATATTCAAAAATATAAACTTTTTACTCTAAATAAATAAAAATGTTTAGTGCAAAATAACTACTTAATAAAAATGTGTAAGTAAAATAAAAAAAACTATATAAAGTAGTGCGCACACCATACCTAGCTTTAGTTTGAGTAAAGCAGGTAGTTTCACACTTTTTTTTTCCTGTGGACACTTTTGAGTCTGATATTTACTGATATTATTTGGTTTGAAACATCATATAAATATGTTTGGAGCACTAAAGGTAAATAATATTGGTTGGGGAAGGAGATTTTTCACTTTTTTAGGTGTTTTTCTCAATGGGTTTCTTATAGATTTAGCTTTACCGCACTGGGATTTGATCACTATTTTTAGAAAGAGTAAGCTCCGCCCTTTCTAACCGTATATGGATTATGTTTATGTGTGAAGGGATTCCTGAGTAATTAAGCTGAGAAAACAAGGTGAGATTTTGGACAGAACAAAATCCAGCCATAGGGTTCTAAGGGTTAAACAGTGGCCCCTAAATTATTACTATTTCACCCAGAACATCCTAGAAGATCCCATCTCAGAAGGGGAAATGAACTCAAACTTTCATTCTTTCCATCAATCTCTTTCCTCTGTTTGGCGCCTCCTTCCAATTCCATCTCTTTGGTGGCGTTGCTTATTTTACAAACACCAGGAATCTTCAGTCTTGTTACAGAACAAAACCACTCAAATTCATTCCAGCATCTCCGTAAACAAAAAAAGAGGAGATATTTCAGCGCCGTCGCAATCTCTATCCCCTTTCTCTCTTTACAGAAAAACAAACGCCTCGGAAAACAAAAGACATCAAATAAAAACTCCTGCATTCGTCCTTTTAAATTTCCTCCTTCAGTTACTCACAGCATGGGTTCACCACAACCTCAAAAACAGAAAAAGTTTACACACTTCACTATTGCAAGGTCAACTCTGGAGCGGAGGCATCCGACAACTCAACCATATCCCCAGCATCTAGAGTAAAGTAAACCCGCAGATAAATAAATCTTTTATATATAAATCTACATGTTCCCAAACATTACTCAACTACTTTAAGTTTTGTACTGTAATTAGGCATTTAAGTACTTAATTTAGTCAGTTTTCTTTAAATTCCGGAGATAACAAGCATGAAAACGAAAGCTGATTGGCTGAGATTACAGACATCTGATGCATGCTGGGGGTTGTAGTCCTGAAGGGAAGATTGTACGGTGGCCCAGAAAGGTACATCACAACAATGCAACTACAGTGCCTTGTAAAAGTATTCGGTAAGTAACTTTTGCCACATTCCAGGCTTCAAACATAAAGATATGAAATTGTAATTTTTTGTAAAGAATCAACAACAAGTGGGACACAATCGTAAAGTGGAATGAAATTTATTGGATATTTTACTTTTTTTTTTTTTTTTAAATAAACTGAAAAGTGAGGGGTGCAATATTATTCGTCCCCCTTGCATTAATACTTTATAGCGCCACCTTCCACCTGCTGTGATTACGGCTGCAAGTCGCTATTTTTGCCCATTCTTCTTTGCAAAACAGCTGGAGCTCAGTAAGGTTGGATTGAGAGCGTTGGTTCGTGAACAGTAGTTTTTAGATCTTTCCACAGATTGTCCGTTGGATTCAGGTCTGGACTTTGACTCGGCCATTCGAACACCTGGATACGTCTATTTGTGAACCGTTCCATTGTAGATTTTAGCAGCTTTATGTTTTGGATCATTGTCTTGTTGGAAGATACAGTAAATCTCCGTCTCAGTCACAGGTCTTTTACAGACTCCAACAGGTTTTCTTCTTCCAGGATGATCATGTATTTATTTATATCCATCCATCTTCCCATCAATTTTAACCAGCTTCCCAAATCTGTCCCTTTTAAAGAAAAGCAGGCTCAAACCATGATGCTGCCACCACCAGGTTTCACAGTGGGGATGTGGGGTGTGTTCAGGGTGATGAGCTGTGTTCATTTTTACGCCAAACATATTGTTTTGCATTGTGGCCAAAAAGTTCGATTTTGGTTTCATCTGACCACATCTGATCACACACAGGTGGATTCTATTTATCATGATCAGTCGTTTAGATCAAGATTGGATCATTCAGAGATCCTCACTGAACTTCTGGAGTGAGTTTGCTGCACTGAAAGTAAAGGGGACTGAATAATATTGCACGCTCCATTTTTAGTTTTTTATTTCTAAAAGAAGTTTAAATTAACCAATAAATTTCGTTCCACTTGACGATTGTGTCCAACTTGTTGTTGATTCTTCACAAAAAAATACAATGTCATATCTTTATGTTTGAAGCCTGAAATGTGGCAAAAGTTTGAAAAGTTCAAGGGAGCTGAATACTTTTGCAAGGCGCTGTTTATTAAGAAATGTATTTGCTTTCCCTTAATGCAGCATTTCACTAGTGGTGCCCTAACACACCAGGAGAGTGAAGACCAGCACACGCCTCCTCCGATACAGGTGAAGTCAGACTCCGCCTCTTTTTGAACTGCTGCTGATGCTGTAGCATTGCCGAGTAGCATCATAGCGCTAACGCTCGGAGTAAAGCGCATCGACTCGGTTCTGATACATCAGCTCACAGACGCAGCCTTGTGCTGATCCACATCACCCTAGGAGTGATAAGGGGAAAGAAGAGTGCCATCTACTACTGTACCCACCCAGAGAGAGCAAACAAGGCCAACTGTGCTCTCTCAGGGCTCCGGCAGATGATGGCAAGCTGCATGGCCGGGATTCGAACCAGCGATCGACCAACAGAAATTGGACCACTGTAGATGTTTCATACACTTGCTCTGATTTAGTACTGACTGTTTCTTTAATAAGAAAAATAATGTGATTATCTACAGAAATTATTGTATTAGGTAAAAAAATCTAATTAAACAAACACTGTCTGTATAAAATATTAAGGTTAATTTGAAGAAGTCACATTCACAACATTGTGTAAATGTAACAGATGCGCTAACCAGCTCTACAGCACAGTTATATAAGAGTCATACTGCGTAGCCTGAAGAGTAACAGACTTCTAAGCACATAATTGTACTAATGGTGTTCCCCAGGGGCGAGTTCTAGGCCCACTGCTGTTCACCCAAACCCTGCACAATTTTACTAATCTATCCCTGCAATACTAAGGATATATTATATTGCTCTTCCTTTCCTAGGGCAGTTCTGATGAGTGCCAGTTTCATCATTATAACGTTTTTGATGGTCTTTGTGGTGACTGCACTTTTTTCTTCTTTACTTAGTTGAGTAGTTGTTGCTTCTCATAATCTGGATTAGAACATTACTCAAATATTCACTATTCACTGTATACCTGTAACTCTACCTCTTCACTACTTTACTTTAACTGATGCTCTCAAACTTTACATTAAGAGACAAGAAATTCAAGTAATTAACTCTTGATGAGTTCAGCACAGCTGTTAACTGAAAGCCTGAATTCCAGGTGACTCTACCTCATAAAGCTGACTGAGAAAATCCAGCAGAGATGTGTAAAACTGATCATCTAAACAAGAGGAGATACTTTGAAGAAACTAATATGTAAAACATATTATTGGTTTGTTTAGTTGGGATGACTTAAGTATTAATCTACAATGCAGAAAATTGAATAAATAAAATAAATATACAGCTCTGGAAAATAATGAAGAGAGCGCTTCAGTTTCTGAATCAGTTTCTCTGATTTTGTTATTTATAGGTTTATGTTTGTGTAAAATGAACATTGTTGTTTTATTCTATAAACTACAGACAAAACATTTTTCCCAAATTCTGAATAAAAATATCGTCATTTAGAGCATTTATTTGTAGAAAATGAGAAATGGCTGAAATAACAAACCTCACACCTCAAATAATGCAAAGAAAACTAGTTCATATTCATAAAGTTTGGTTTTTAATCACAGTTTTTTTTTTTATGCATCTTGGCATCATGTTCTCCTCCACCAGTCTTACACACTGCTTTTGGATAACTTTATGCCTTTACTCCTGATACAAAATTTAAAAATTCAAGCAGTTCAGTTTGGTTTGATGGCTTGTGATCATCCATCTTCCTCTTAATTATATTCCAGAGGTTTTCAATTTGGTAAAATCAATTAAACTGATCACAATGAACACATTATTATGTGTATTGAGTTGAATAATAAGCTTCACTTTGAGAATGGTTCGCTTCCGGCTAAATTGGCCTTTAGCCGCACCTTAGCAACCACTTGGGGTAACAAAGCGACCAGTGCAAACCTTATTTGCAGAGCAAACATCCTGTGTTAACTTCAGGAAATGCAGTTTTATAGTTTATGCTAATATCACTTTATCTTTGTCCCCAGTTTACCCAAACCATTATACTATAGTTTCATACCCTTTAACATATTACAGATAATGTTTCAGATGTATGATAGAGGCGGGGGGATAGTCGGATTGTTGGATAATCGGCTGTCGAGTTGGATTATGAGTGTAAATATGAATATTTGGTGGACCGTAGCTGATAATTACGCTACATTATAAAGTGTGAAGCAGCATTTCTGTTTTCCTCTGATTTCCTGAAACATTATTTGTTTTTGGGCAGCGGCTGCAGGGAGGTGACTCCGGGTCTTCTGCCAATTCTCTGCAGTAATTAAAGGAATGATGGACTCTAGGGACGGCCGGTCCTGTCTGTCGTTACAGATTAGGCTGGGGGACATCAGACGTGTCCCCGTGTCCCCCCGCCGGATCTGTCCGGTCCAGCGGATTCCTAACTGCCCACTTTTACAATCTGTCTGATCTACTGCAGGGCAGAGACTGTGTTACAGCATCAGCTGAGCAACGGATTTCAGAACTGGAGATTCTACAGGTCATTAATACTAACAAAGCATCTAATAGCGCCCCTGCTGGCTGGTTGCAGTATAACGGATGTGTAGCCCTGCCCACCCCCCTGCATTTTTTAAAGACAGAGCTCTCCAGCCCTATTTATCTCCATCTCCTGTCTCTCAACAATTCCAACAGTTAGCTTTAGCTCTGTGCTAACATTGCCTTATTTTTATTTCCCCAATATATATATATATATATATATGTTTTATTCGGCTACACAGTACCATATTTTTTACTCTATAAGGTGCATTATGCGACACTAGTAAGGAACATGGGTGGAACAGAGGTTTGCTTAAAGCTAAGTTAAGTTAAGTAAACAAAACTGTAATTCTAAAAAAAAAACATTTTCTTTTAAAGTCAAATGAGCGCTGGATGTTAATCTACACAGATTTCTCTCCTGAAAAAAAAAAAAAGTTTATTTGGGTGAGTAAAGCACTAACATTTATTTACAGTAAGTTTAGATTTAGAGATTTCCACTAAAGCTGGGTGCAATATTTTGGGAAAATTAAAGTGCGCCTTCTAGTGAGAAAATGCAGTATATTGTAAGAAGGTGGGGCTACACATGAAAATGAGTTGATTGACATGGATTATATATTAAAACTTAACAAGCAACATTTAGACACAAAAAATGATAATTTAAACAATTTAGTAAAATATTTTAATGGATTATTCTAGTAGGCTATTGGGGCTAACGCCAAATTTCTGACACAATTTTTTTTTTTGCCAGTTTCATCATAATGTTTGTAAAGGTCTCAGCGACTGCACTTAAGTTTTTGAACTGACTGATCTTCATTTTATTTGCTTAGTTAAGTAGTACTTGCCATAATATGGATTTGAACATTACTTAAATAGGTCCTGGTGAGTGCCAGTTTCATCACTATAAAGTTTTGATGGTCTTTGTGGTGACTGCACTTGAGGATATTTTTAAAGTTCTTAAAGTTCTTAATTTTTTACTACTATGAAGAATCTAATATAAATATAAAACATTTTCTGCTTTGTTTAACTGGTACTGGATTACTGGTATATGTACAAACAGGTTAAATTCCTGATCTACGAAATGAAAAACTGTTTTTACTCTGGTATCTAGGTACATATACCTAGATACCAGAGTAAAAAGAGTTTTTCATTTCGTAGATAAGGAATTTAACCTGTTTGTTTTAAACCAAAGTAAATTGTAGAATTTAGAGTGTCTTTTTTCCACACATCACAGGATCTTATGTGAAGGTCTTGAATGTTTTTCTGGTAAATGCGTACACTGCATTTTTCCCTTTCAACCTGTTTTTCATTCATATGAGCAGAACAGCTCCCTACAGTGCGGCTCTGCCACTAAGACAATGCATTCTTGCCTAATAATCATAATTGCGATCTGGTTAATTGGAAACGACTGTGAGGGACAATTACCTATATTGTTATGTCAGTGCTACCTTGCTGAGGTGGTAATGGAGCAGATAGATGCTAATTGTGAGCTGGGCGCCTCCAGTGCAGGTGAATTAGTGATCACTTTGTGATCTAATGGCTAAAAGACCATTAACACTTAACGAAACGGTAAAAACGGTAATTAAATATATGTTAATTCAGTATTAAGACATGGTGCGTGTGGCTGTTGGCTGGTGGCACCATACTGGAATCCTATTGTCTACCATTTTTCCATTTAACTCTTGGTCAAATTAGCTGTATGACAAGAGGCTTGCTGTTCACAACGATGGTGGTACAGTAGTTATTAGGATTATATATATATGTATATACAGTGGCATGCAGAAGTACCGTATTTTTCGCACTATAAGACACATTATGTGACACTAGTAAGGAACAAGGGTGTTGCCATGTTTTCCACTGGGTGGCTAGACCAGGCTTTCATTTATTTACAGTAAGATTCGATTTCCAGATTTACACTAAGGCTGGGTGCAGCAGCTTTAGCATTAGCATCTAACTGCTAGCACTAGCCACTGTGTCCCTGCTAAAGAAACACATCCCCACAGCATGATGCTGCCACCACCATGTTTCACAGTGGGGATGGTCAGATCAGGCCAGGTGATGAGCAGTGTTACTTTTCTGACACACATAGCGCTTTACATTTAGGCAAAAAAAGTTAAACTTTGGTCTGATCTGAGCACAAAACCATCTTCCATTCTTCCATTTTTTACTCTGTTTCTTCATGACTTGTAGCTACAAACTGCAAACAGCACTTCTTATAACTTTCTTCTATCAATGATTTTCTTCTTTCTACTTCTCCATATAAGCAAGATTTTTAGTTGTACCTGTGGACAGATTCTCCCATCTGAGCTGTGGATCTCTGCAGCTCCTCCAGAGTGACCATAGGCCTCTTGGCTGCTTCTTTGATCAGTGCTCTTCTTGCTGGATCTGTCAGTTTGGGTGGATCATGGTCATGTCTTGGTAGATAACTGTTTATAGAAATAGTTATTGAATACTTTTCCCTTCGTTTTTGGATGATTGATTGATTGAACAGTGCTCATTGGAATGCTTAAAGCTTGGGATATGTTTTTATAACCTAACCCTGCTTTAAACTTCTTTATCTCCACAACTTTATCGCTGACCTGTCTGGTGAGTTCCTTCTTGGTCTTCTTCATGATGCTGTTTGTTCACTAGTGTTCATTAACAAACCACTGAGGCCTTCACAGAAAAGCTGTATTTATACTGTGACTAAATTACTGAATTACACACAGCTGGACCCCGAAGGCAATTAATTGCACTGGATTCCAGAACAACCAATTCCAGAGGTTCCAGAGCATAGGGGGATGAATACTTTTGCACGTCACACTTTTCCGATTTTTATTTGACTGAATTTTGAAAAACCATGTATCATTTTCATTCCACTTTAGAATGAAGGTTCTACTTTGTGTTGGTCTGCCCCTTAAAATCTCAATAAAATCAGTTTAATTTGTGGTTGTATGGTGACACAAAGGGGTATGAATACTTTTGCAAGCCTCTGTATTGTAAAAAAAAAAGTGCTGAAAATGATAGGAGGACTAATACGAGGCCCAGCGTCAGTATTCTGATGAAGTACGAGCAATGGAAACTTCACTCAATCTCCAGCTTAGCGCTTAGCATGGTGAAGCGTTCACATAAATCAAGTGCGTTCCACCGTTCGGAACGCCGAGGGGAGAACAAAGAAAAACCAATATACAGATGTTGGGCAGATGCATCGTTCAAAAGAACCAAAAAGAACAGATGTTGATGTACAGACGTGTTGTATGGGGGGGATCTACTGAACACAGCATTACCAGAGAGATAATGAGAAAGAAGAAAATAACTAATTTATCCAATAAGATAAAGCTTTATTGTTGTTGTTGTTATTATTGTATCATAACAATTTAATGACAGCATTTAAAAAAATCAGCATTCTTAGTATTACAGCATCTGTAACCATACAGTTGTTTGACATTGTTTAACCACATAACTGTTTCTGATTATTTGTCAACAGCAATTTAATTGCATTAAGGAGCTTTTGGACCAATCATCTTGTAGGCAAAAGTTTAAAAAGTTTTTTTTGTTGGTACCACTTTAAAATAAGACTACCTTTATAAAGGGTTTATAAATGGATTACAATTAGTTTATTAATGGTAACAAATTAGGTTGTAAATGCCTTAAAAAGCATTTATAATCACTTATAACACATATGTAGAAAGGGCAACGGTGACCTGTTCTTGGCCAAATAGTGAACCCAAAGCCTATATCTATGTTGTTGCCCTACCTATGTGTTATAACTGATTATTAATGATTTTTAAGGCATTTACAACCTAATTAGTAGATATATAGATATATATGTGTATACAGTGGCATGTAGAAGTACCGTATTTTTTGCACTATAAGACACAATATGTGACACTAGAAAGGAACAGAGGTGTCGCCTTGTTTTCCACTGGGTGGCGAGAACTGTAAAGCTAAGCTAAGTTAAGTAAAAAAAACTGTAATTCTTAACAAAAAACATTTTCTTTTAATGTCAAACGAGTTCTGGATGTTAATCTACACAGATTTCTCTACTGAAAACTGTTTATTTGGGTGTTTAAAGCGCTTCCATTTATTGGTTACTAATTAGGTTGTAAATGACTTAAAAATCATTAATAATCAGTTATAACGCATACGTAGAAAGGGCAACGGTAACCTGTTCTTGGCAAAATAGTGAACCCACAGCCATCTATCTTGTTGCCCTTTCTATGTATGTGTTATAACTGATTATTAATGATTTTTAAAGCATTTACAACCTAATTAGTAACCATTAATAAACTAATTGTAAACCATTTATAAACCCTTTATGAAGGTAGTCTTATTTTAAAGTGGTACCTTTTCTTTACTGTCTGCTGTGCTTGGCTAGCTATTTCCATGCTTAAAGCTGTTTTTTAGCCAAATATTTGCATTCCATCATTAAGCCAGAGTTAGGTTTAAATGTTTTTGAGCTACTGTATACAGAGGTTTCGGTATACAACTTATGACAACATTGCAACACCTTATGACAGGTGTTCACTTTGATGATTGATTTTAGCCCGGTTTTTGTAGCTCGCCATCAAAAACCTCTGGTCTGAGGCAAATCGAGGATCTCAGTCTTTCAGTTGTGTAGTGTGAACTGTTGTGTGAGTCTGGTGTGCGGAAATATTTGATATTTTTCTGTGTTAAGTACAAATTTCAGTATTAAAAAAAAAATATCAAACAAAGTCTTACATTTCTATTTTCATGTCTTACATGTTGGACTCAATTCAAGTAGGTATTCTCCACTCCAGTGATTCTCTGGCATCGCTAGTGCTTGGGTGCGTTTAGTTCTGGCGTGACCAAATGTGTTTCTGGAGAACTGCCTGGCGAGTCCGCGATTTCTCATGGTAAAAACTTGTATCATTTTGTGACTACACTGTCATGTGGTGTGAAAGTCACACCAACTAAAGGATATAATTAAACAAAAGGTTGTGTAGTGTGAACCAGGTATCAGAAAACAACAGCTAGCAAGCCTTTCGCAACATCTTAGCACATCGTTGTCACGTTTGGGCTGAGAATGATCCACCAACAAGAAATTATCCAGCCAAAAGCTTCCTCGTGCCCACTATGTCCTGTAGGCAGAGTCCTGTATCCACTGATGAAGGACTAGAGGACGATGAAGACTGTAAACTGTGCAGCAACAATTTTTATTGAATTAATCTCTAATAATAATCTCTAATAATTTTCTGAACTTCTCTGATATAACAGCTCAATTCTAATCTTTCAGGTCAAAGATGCTTCCTCCTTTAAACAGCTATAACATGTATTTGTATCAGGCTACAAACAGGGCTGCTTTATAAATTCATGCAATGCAACTCTGTCTTAAAAGCATATAACACTGTTTTACTCTTATTCAGTGTGGGCATACCTTTTGCTAATATTACTTTGATATTTTTTTACACTTGTTAAGTTAACTGATCATTTATCAGTTTTAAAACATGTTGATCCACGGCATAGAGCCTACAAAAATCAAACTATGCAGCCTTTCAACACACCTTTAACCTAAATATCTAAAATACTATAATATAGCCTAAAATATACGGTTGCTGCTCATCCAACACTTCTCATTCTTGACCGTTTGCTATTTTATCAGCCACTGCTCATCATTCTCATGTAATAGAGCTAACGTTACCTCATCACCTCAAAGTCCCTGTGTAATCCTAACCTTACTAAAGTTACTACCTGTTTATGTGCTACACATTCTATAAAGTATCCATCTATCTATCTATCTATCTATCTATCTATCTATCTATCTATCTATCTATCTATCTATCTATCTATCATTCCTGCTCAGTCTGTCCCTCGGTTTCTCCATCACAAGTCTGCTCTCCTGGTCTGTCTGCTGCTGCTGTCTGTTGTCTGCTGTCTGCTACAGTGAGTTTCATCGAGCGTAACTTCTCCGCACAATCCTTTTTCCGCTGCTGTTTCTCCATATTGCCTCTCCTTTAACATACGCGCTTAACACTGTACGTACCACGCAGAGAAAGGGTGGGGCCACTTTCGTCCTATATCCTGATCGGTTCAGTCCACTGTCTATATTGAAGATGGGCCAATGCGCCGCACCCTTTAAATTGTGGGCCGGTCTCTTAGAAAAAAAAAAAGAAAGAAAAAAAAATCCAACAGCATCGGCCCCTGAGGACTGTCGGCCCACCAGGCAAACGCCAGGTACGCCAGATTACCAGTCCAGCCCTGGCCACACGTGTTGCTGTCTCTCATGGCAGGACTTCCAATTGGAATTTTTCAGCAGGATAATGCTCACCCACACACAGCAAAGGTTTTCCAGTAATGCAGGAACGTCTTCGCTTCCTTGTCCTGCCCTAACGTCTCAATCTCATCTTAAATCCAGGATAGAGGAGCCAACAGCATCTAAACTAAACTAAAGACTCCTTTTTCCTTTTAAACAAACTTATTTAAGGGTTTACAAAAATCGATGATGATGCTAAATAACCAGCCTTTAGCCTCGCTGTGTTTTTTTTTTATCCAGAACCGGAGGAAGATACTGCCGGAGATAAACTCGTCATGGGCGATGCCGAACGTGGCAGTCAGAAATGTCAAGAGAAGCATGAAATGCTTTTCAGACTTTTGCTAAATCATCCATATTTGTTCTTGTTCTGCTGCCAGATAGGACTGATATTCCAGACAAGCTGTTCTGTCACAACAAACCCATGCATCACGCCTCTCGGCTCGGCCGGCGGAGCCCCCCAGAAAGCAATAAGTCACTGCCTCTGCGAAACAGATAAGCTGTCTGGCTCGGTGTGTTTAGCAGCGGTCCGCTCTCACGCAGCGACGCCGGCTGGAATACAGATTGCGTTCGCCTTAAAAGCCCCCCTGCCTCCCCCCCGAACCCCCGTCTCTATTCACAGAGGCAGCAGGATTTACCCGAGGTGTCTCGCAGAATATTAAGATGTTATGGCTTAAAGCAATAGCTGTCAAAAGAGCTAATTTACGGTTTTCCCGCTTAGCGGAAATGTAGTCAGTTTTACCCAACATGCAGAGGCGTGGCAAGCTCTGGGTCCTGTCCCGTGACTTTTGCCATGTCTCATGTAAGCTAAGGAGTGCTGAACTGACCTGTGGGATTTGTGGGCAGGGTCTCCTGCATTCACTGTGGATGTGGAATCTGGATTTCTGACTTGTCACCAGTCACTCTTGCATGGAAAATCACAATCATTACCATTATTGCCTTCTGTGACATATATTTACAGTATATGGAAAATTGCACACCCTTTAGCCTAAAAATGTATCAAAGGGTTAGCTAGCTAGCTTGATAATTGTTATACACAGTATAAAATATACACTATATTGCCAAAAGTATTAATTCGTTCCTTTTAGGCCCGTTGCAAGACAAGGCAAGCAATCCAATCAATTGCCTGGGGACTTCAGAAAACAACTGGTTATGAACTGAATGCAACCTACTTTAGTTAACTCCTGTTTCATTAGTTTAAATGAACATTGATTTAAAGGAGAACTCCGGTGTAAAATTGATTTTTGTTGTAGTAAAACATGATCAAAAGTTTTTACCTTTGTTGAATAGCACACCCGCGCTCTCCCACAGCTGAGATCCAGTGAATTTGTGCTTTTTGCTCAGCCCTCTGTACAACGGGCGCTTTGGGGCAAACTTTTCTCCAATAAATGGCTTTTTACACGTTTATGTTATCCAGCTCAAAGTAGCTCCACACCTCCTTGGTAGAATCCAGAGAGCCCTGAAATTTAAAACGAGGCATTAATAACTTTAAAACCGCACAAGAAGCTTATTAAAAACCACTGTTTCCCACCTGTAGTGCAACTTAATCTCCAGGTGCCGCCATCATTGTACTGATAATGTCATAGATGTAAATATACATAGACTCTGTAAAGCCTGCTTCTTGGCGTTGGAGCTGGCACCCAGTGCATTTATTTATTTACACTGAGGAAGAAGGTGTTTAATACACCTATAATAATCACAACTGATTTTCACACAAATATATGTATGTATTTGTGTGTGTGTGTGTGTGTGTGTGTGTTTGTTAAAGAGCATAATACAAAGCATTTTAGCATGAAAGCACGTATTTATAATGTGTGACAGCTCCCTATATCATTATTACATCATTACTACATTTGGTTTGTAACAAACCCAACCGTGTGAAAATCAGGTAAAAATTGGTGGAGTTGTGATTATTATTATTGTAAATAAATGCACTGAGTGCCAAATGCTATGCCAGGAGGCAGGCTAGGCAGAGTCTATGTACTCTATGTTATTATCAGTACAGTGGTGGCGGCGCTCGGAGCTGAAGCTAGCATTGTTATGGGATGTAAACAGTGTTTTTAATAAGCTTCTTGTGCACTTTATAAGTTATTAATAGGGCTGGCCCGAATAGCGTTTTTTGAGCTCCGGATATTCGGCACTGATTCGAAGGGAATATTCGAATATTCGTTTTTAAAAAAAGAGGTAAAAAAAAAAAAAAAAAAGCAAATCACGGCCCCTTTAATCCACTGAAAAATGTTCAATTTGCTCTGACCGACGAGACATATTCACCCCGGATTTTTGGTGTTTTTATCCCGGATTTTTGTGTTTTCACCCCATATTTTTTCTGTGTTTTTAGCCCAGATTTCTTTGTGTTTTCATCCCGGAATTTCTGCTGCCCCACATGCGGCTTATCCGCTGCGTAAGCAGGCTAGGAGGCTTCTGCTGCACGGTTTCTCCGCTGCGCAAGCCAGCCCAGTAAATTGCTGTTCGTGTTTTCACACTTAGGCTATTTGCTTAAAAAAAACAAACAAAAAAAACGTTTGTTCAGGAAGTATTTTATATTCTTAAACATTGTTGATTATATTAGAGGACAGTCATTGTAAACTGTACTTGGTCTATTTCGGTTAAAGGATTGTGCAGGGCATATTACTGATTTTGTATTTTTGCACTTGGGCTATAAGCTCAATATTAAATATTTCGTTTGTTTAGAAAATATTTTATATTTTTAAACCATGTTAAATTATATTAGAGTAGAGGAAAGTCATTGTTAATGACGTTATTGTACTTGGTCTATTTCGGTTTAAGCATTGTGCAGGGCATAGCCGTATTACTGATTTTGTATTTTTGCACTTGGGCTATAAGCTCAATATTAAATATTTAGTTTGCTTAGAAATTATTTTATATTTTTAAACCATTTTAAATTATATTAGATAAGAGGAAATTCGTTCAGACATCATTTTTGTAGGCCAGGCTTTTGTAACCGATTTAGCCCCTACTGTTGCCACATTACCCCTTACGTTTTATTATATAAATCAGTTTCGAAGAGCCTGCATTTTTTTTATCATGTATAATAGAGGTCTGCGCGAGACTGATTTTTAAACCCACTCTTCCACGCTCCCGCGTTTCTGTCTCGTTACCGCTCCGCAAAAAAAATGCTTCTTTTAATCCCGCGCCCGCCCGCCACATACACATTTCTGCCGCTCCCGCCCCACGTTCCTAATATAAATTAAATAAACTACATTTAATGCTTCAAATTTACTTATATATTTATTAAAACAGCAGCGCTGAATAGTGTGGTCCCGTTCCTTACCCCAGTCCAAACACCATCGGTGTGTGCGTGTGTGTGTCGGTCCATCCTGCGCGTTGAGAGTTTTCTTTAGGTTTTTTTTTTTTACAATTATTACAGTTTTCTTAACTATTTATTAATTTGCTCCCGCATCGTCTGGATTAAACTCCCGCTCCAGCCAATAACAGTTCAGTTCTGTCCCGCGCGCAAGATATTCTGACGGGACCCGCGAGAACAGAAGTGGTTAGAGTGAGGTGGAACTCTGGAAAGGAGAAAAAAAACGAATATCCGAATACCAAAATTAAAAACCGAATACCTACTCAACGAACGAATATCCGAATACCCGAATATTCGGGTCCAGCCCTAGTTATTAATGCCTCGTTTTAAATGTCAGGGCTCTCCGGATTCTATTAAGGAGGTGTGGAGCTATTTTGAGCTGGATAACAATGGAAAAAACGATTTATCAGGGTAAATTATGCCCTGAAGAGCCATTGTACAGAGTGCTGAACAAAAAGCACAAACTTTCTGGATCCCAGAAAGCTGCGGGAAAGAGGAGGTGTGCTATTCTTCAAAGTTTAGTACTCTTTATTATGTTTTACTACAACAAAAGTCAATTTAACAGCAGAATTCTCCTTTAACATCCTCCTTAAGCTCTGCATTGTTGCTAGGTTAGCAGTGGCCTCTATTTTCGGTCATATCAGTAAAAATTTAAGAAATCTAAGCTTACTGTAAATAAACATAGGAGTTTTTCTCACCCAAATAAACAATATTTAAGGAGAGAAATCTGTGTAGAGTAAAGTCCAGAGCCTGTTTGACCTTGAAAAAAAGTTTTGTTTACTTCAGCGCAAGACCTTTGGAATTGCAAGGGTCTCCTATTTTACATTCAACTTAAAATACCCCATGACATCGCATTTGGTTTGTTTTTGGCTTGTAAGCGCTGCATCGTTGCTAGAGCTTCGGTTACAGTGCATGACCGGCTGATAATGTCACTCATAAAAGGCCTTTCAGCCAATCACATTGCAGGGTCGGAACTAACTGTGGTATAATTCATATTTTATATTAAATATAGGAGGTCCAAACCAATACATTCAGCCAGGATGAAGTTGCCATTAAAAAGAATCTACCCACTTTCAGCCTGAAAGTAAAACTACTAACCGCTAAATTTCCAGGAAAATATTCATTAGCAGGAATGTCTCTGATTAGCCAAACAATTCCGAGCAAAGTAGGTCAGATCCCACCAAACGGTGAACACCTCCCTCTGAACAAAGATTAAAAAGAGAGAATCGAGATGAAAGAGTTTTCGGAAGGCCGATGTTCACCGGGATGCTGATGTTGTGTCTTTCGCTGTTGCTTAGCGAAACGGCATCTGCTGTTCTTATCCCTCATAAACCCTGCACTTCTCCGCCACCGTCACTCGTCTCTCAGTGTTTGCTAACGAGGTATTCACACTGCAGCGAAGCCATCTTTACACCACCTTCTGTTGTTTTTTGTGGGGGATGAACTGAATATTTCACAAAATATTAGTTCGAAAAAGGCAAAAAAGAAGCACTTTCAAGCGAAAAGACAGAATTATTTATAGCAAACAATTTCTAATTTATTGAAGTTGTTGCGTTGCATTGTTTCATCTAAAATTTGGATTTTTTTCAGAGTGCTGCTGCGTACATACAGTGCAGGGAGTGAGGGCAAGAGCCAACAAACGGCAGGTTTAAGTTCATCCAACTCTCACAAACTCACAAACAGAACATCTCATGTCTCCCATATCTTCATGGAATCTCACACATATAAAAAAAAAATATGTTAAAATAAATGTTCTTTAAATGTTTAATCTATCAAGTTTTCTGGATGTTCTTTTGTTTTGGTAAAATCGCTGCATCGCTAAGCGTCACAGCGCTAGTGCTCGGAGGAAAGCGCAGCGACTTGGTTCAGATACATCAGCTCACAGACGCAGCCTTGTGCTGATCCACATCACCCTAGGAGTGATGAGATGGGAAAGAGCACCATCTACTGTACCCACCCAGAGAGAGCAAGGCTAACTGTGTGTGCTCTCTCAGGGCTCCAGTAGCTGATGGCAAGCTGCAAGAACGGGATTTAAACCGGCAATCTCCTGATCATAGTGGCAGCGCTTTAGCCCCCTGGACCACTCGCTTACAATTCTTAATAACTCTTGGCCGCTACACTTTTAAACAGCCGGAGACAGCGTTTGATTATAGCTGTGGTAATTAACGTTATGTAGCTAATATATCAGATTAAACTGCAACTGAACAGCAGTTTATCTCAATAAATAAAAGTCGAATTACATAAATAAGGTGAAAATAAGCAAATCAATCTTACATTCACAATTCTTAGTAAGACAAAAATGATTATCTTATCAGAGAAGAAAAATAAGATATATTGCTTTGAAATTAGATCATTTCACTTGATAAGATTAAGTTTTGCAGAGCTGATCTTTGTATATGTGTTGTGTAGCTCTTTAAAAAATATAAAATTATGTATATTCAATTAATGATGCATTTTTTCATTGCAATATTGTAACTTATTCTTATCAGAGGACATAATACGATTTATTAATCTGAAATGAGACAATTTTACATGCTACGATGCTACGAAGAATTTTGCAGTGTAATCGTCAACTGTGTAAAAAACACCTTTGAGTTGTGGTTCAATCCTCATCCAGTGGAGTTTAGACGTGTTTGTACCCACGGTGCATCGTTCTGTAGTTCTAAACTCTGGAGTTTATTCCTCAGATCAGTCAAATAGATGACTCCTCCTCTCCACAGAGCTTTAGTGGTGAATGCTCCTCCAAGGTTGAGCTGTTTATGGTGGGGTTCAGATAAGGCCTCGGCGTCGCCGCGGTCTGAAAGAGCAGGAGGCCGAATGAGAAGAACATTTCCTCTCTTTGAGCGAGAGGAACGCAGCGCTCTGAGAGCTCTTTCTGTTTTTTAAAGCATGTCGGGGGGATTTTTCTGCTGCTCTGAACACTAAAGTGCATCACAGATAAATACACAGCGCCATCATCGCCGCTCTAAAGGCCTCGGCGACGCCGCGACTCGCTGAACAGCCGGCTGAAACGGCGGCGGGATGAATGAGGAGCGCGTGACGGTTCTGCCGGCTCTGACGCCAGGCTTCCGCCCCGGTAAGACGCATCGACCGGAGCCGATCTGAATGGGCTCCTGCCACCTTCATAAAAGGGCTGATTAGATCAAGGCCAGTGGAGCAGGAGCGGAGAATTATGGGAAATAAAATTCACAGAGTGTGTCGACCTGAATGGAAACACGGAAAAGACACGGGCGGCGAACGCTGATACCAAATAATTGGCGTTTGAGTCACTGGAACGATATTATCTCAGTCAACTGATTCTCTAAACGCAATCAAATGGAAGCTACAGCACTGCAATGAGGCTGATTAATGTTAGCATAAAAAGGGCTACGATAAAAATGTGCAATCAATTTAATATACAGTACAGTTATTTTCATGACTATTTACATTGTAGATTCTCACTGAAGCATCAAAACTATGAATGAACTCATGTGGAGTTTTATGTACAAAAAATGAGCTGAACCTCCACAGTCACCGGACCTGAACCCAATCCAGATGGTTTGGGGTGAGCTGCTGGAGCACAGAGTGAAGAAGGCAAAGGAGCAACAAGTGCTAATAAACACCTCTGGGAACTCCTTCCTTCAAGACTGCTGGAAAACTTTTCATTTCAGGTGGCCACCTCTTGAAGCTCATTGAGAGAATGATGCCAAGAGTGTGCAAAGCAGTAATCAGAGCAAAGGGTGGCTATTATGAAGAAAGTAGAAAATAAAACATGTTTTTTTAGTTATTTCATCTTTTTTTGTTAAGTACATAAAACTTCACATGTGTTCATTCATAGTTTTGATGCTTCAGTGAGAATCTACAATGTAAATAGTCATGAAAATAAAGAAAACGCATTGAAAAAGAGAAGGTGTGTCCAAACTTTTGACCTGTACTGTACGTCATAGATTTTATATTTTATAAAAAGTGCTATACAATGCATATACAATAATCAGCTCTAAAGATCATTGTACTTCAAAAACTAAATCTTAGCAAGTGAAATTATCTCTTTTCAAAGCGATAAATCTTATTTTTTCTCTCTGATAAGATTATCAATTTTGTCTTACTAAGAATTGTGATTGTAAGAATTATTTACTTATTTTTACCTTATTTTCAGTAATTTGACTGACAAAATTTGAGCAAAGTAAGTCACTAGTCAAGTTATTCTGATCCTTGTCTCCGCATATAAGCCACAAAATACGTGAGTTTTGCTTGATTTAAGTCTTAATACACTTATTTTGTGACTTTGCAATTATACAGTAGCTTATTTTAAGACATCCTACTACCAAAAAATGTGCTGACCCCATTGGAAGATTTTTTTGCTTAAGGCTTTTCACACCAGCACTGTTTGGTTTGGTTAAAACCGACTTATTTGGTTGGTTTGTAACTTTAGTGTGGTTCAACTGAGCAGCTTAAAAAAACAGTAATCTCAGTTGGGTTCGGATTAAAACACCCGGACCGAGACCAGCTAGTGGAGGTGATACTCCTTTTATTTGAGCTAAACTGTTTGGTGCTTTTTTATGCTCTGTGGGGAGGATTTGCACTTGACCCCTGTCTTTCATAGTGCGTCAGTTAAGTGTTACCTCCTTGAAACCCTGAAAGGGAATGCCTGACTTGAATAATAAGATACATTTAAAATCACCTAGCCCACTTTTTTTGGGGAACCTTCGTTACATTTTGGGTAAGTAAGAAAACTTGTAAAACTTGTTTTTTTTCTGTGCTGTGGGGAGGATTTGCACTCAACCCCAGTCTTTCATAGTGCATCGTTTAAGGGGTACCTCCTTGAAATAGGATATTTGGCTTGAAAAATCTGATAAATGCAAAAATCTAAAATCACAGAGCCACTTTTTTTTTGAACCCTTTGTTAAATTTGAAATAAGTAGGAAAACAGGATTTTGGTGCTTTTTTATGCCCTGTGGGGAGAATCTGCACTTAACCCCTGTCTTTCATAGTGCATCAGTTAAGCAGTACCTCCCTGAAATCCATGAAATGGGATGTCTGACTTGAATAATCAGATAAATGCAAATATCTAAAATCACCTAGTCCACTTCTTTATTTTTTTGGAGCCTTTGTTAAATTTGGGTTAAGTAGGGAAATTCGTTAAACTTGGGCTGTTTGACGCTTTTCTTTTAGAATCAAGTTTAAGATTTTATTACTAGTCTATAAATCAATTAATGGTTTAGCACCTTCATACATCTCTGAAATGCAGATTGAATATGTTCCAAATCCTGTCTTAAGATCTTCAACTTCAGCTCTGATCACTGCCGATAAATATTTGTCAAGCAACCTCTGTTACTATTTTTAAGAAAAAGCTAAAAACATATCTTTTTACATTATTAGCTTTTAGTTAGACCTTATTTTTTTCCAGTTTTCTAGCGTTCATTTAGAGCCTACTTATTATTTATACACTGCAATATAACTTTTATTATTTGGTTCTGATTTTATTTTTACCCTATATTATCTTATTTTTATCTGTCTGGTTTTGACTGTATTTTTATTATGTCATAATTTTCATTCATCTGTTTTTGAGTATTATATTTTATTAATGTTCATTTTATTTTTAAATTTATTTTATTTTATTTATATGTATGTTTATATATTTTTTTTTTCTCTCTCTCTCTGTAAAGCACTTTGAGCTGCATTTTTATGTATGAAAGGTGCGATATAAAAAAAGTTTCTATGATTATTACTATTATAACAACATAAACCTACAAGTAAAGGGTTAAATGAGGCCAAACCGGCCGAGAGCAAGACTCTCTTTAAAAAACATCCCAAAAATGCGAGGGGGATAAAAACGTCCTGGCTCCTCTTACATGCTGAGGCAGAGCAGATACTTCTTGTATCGTCATTAAAATAACCTGGCTGAAAGAGGCTTCCTGGAGCGAAGAGGCCTTCAAAGCTCCTGCCAAGCGCTAAGAGGAAGTTAGCAGTCATTCCTGTCTGGAGCTGCGGTTTTCGTCTCGTCTCTTGTCGCCCGGTTCTTTCTCTCCTCCCTCGTTTTCTCTCTGGTTTTCTGGGTCTTGGCAGTCGGGAGCGTAGCTGGAGGACAGCGGAGGAATGCAGACGCTGGTTCTTTGTCTGTTTGACAGGGTCTTGATACCACAGGATACATGCACTCCTAACCTTGCCAAGGCTGCCATTACTTCAGAGTGTCTCTTGTGTAACACGGGCTGGGGTTGAGCTCGCACGCCAACAACCCCTTTTGACTTTGCGTGTGATTGACAGTAATGCTGAAATTACTCAGGGTTCGGCCAGAAGCGGCTTGAAGAGTGAGTAACGCGAGGTGAGCGATCGAGCCGCGGCTCTTTATCTGAGAAATTCAAGTTCTAGGTCGGGTTTCAGAAGAGGATTTTTTCACGTCTCAGATGGTTGGACATCTTTACATCACTCAGCAGTCAGTCGTACGTCAAACGTGATTGACTACATTAAGTTGAGAAGTTGAGTACAATCAAACCATCCCCACAAAGCACACTGTTAGATACAGCGAACGATTAAAGATGTAAAGATGATCTAAAACGATAAAATAATTATTGTGAGACAAAGATGCCTAAATGATGCACTACTTAGAGATCAGAGGGAAGGAAACTGGATTGAATTACAGTGTTTTTTCAATGAAAATTGAGTTCCAGGTCAGAAGGTTTTCGATATTTCAGGAGATTAGGGTAAGTAGGGGAAACTGTTTTATGTTTTTTTATGCCCTGTGGGGAGAATTTGCACTCAACCCCTGTCTTTCATAGTGCATCAGTTAAGTGGTACCTCCTTGAAATCCTAAAATGGGATGTCTGACTTGAATAATCAGATAAATGCAACAATCTGAAATCACCTAGTCTAGTTTTTTTGGAACCTTCGAATTCGAGTTCTAGGTCGGGTTTCAGAAGAAGGTTTTTTCACGTCTCAGATGGTTGGACACCTGTACATCACTCAGCAGTGAGACGTACGTCAAACGTGATCAATCAACCGAGACATGTTTGACTACATTAGGTTGAGAAGTTGAGTTCAATCAAACCATCCCCACAGAGCACACTGTTAGATACAGGGAACGATTAAAGATGTAAAGATGATCTAAAACGCTAAAATAATTATTGTGAGACAAAAATGCCAATCTGATGCACTACTTAGAGATCAGAGGGAAGGTATGGCGTCACATCAATGTCAAAAGTTGGGGACACAAAAAAACAGGTGGAAAAAAGTAACCAGCGTGTTTTAACATTTTGTGTGTGTAAATTAACTTCTTGAGAGCGCAAATGTGAAGATCACGAGCAAAAAACTGAGGAATTGTGAGCGAGCTGGACAGAATATCACTCTCGAGCTTCCTTTTTTTTCCTCTCAGGTGTTTATTTTCCTCTCGAATTCACTGTTTTTCTCGCACGCTGTGTGAATTATCTGCTGCTGTTGTTTTTGCTCCAGCAAGGCTTTTGTGCTCGAGTTTTGGGGGTGGTTTTGACAGTTTGGGGGCGGGATCAGGGTCGCCTCCCTCAGCGAATACTATTGGCTGATATCTCCAGGGTTCGTGACGGACCACCTACTTCCAAGAGCCAGAGGAGGGCAGGGAAAGAAGGACAGCAGGAGAGTTAGCTCCTGGCTATGCTAAAATCCAAACAACCGGCCCCCTGGGGCTGTTAGCCCGGGGTTAGTTTTCGGACTGACCGGCTCTTTCAATTAGTGCCTGGAGCGTTCATTCTGGGCACTAAACCTGGGCTAACAGCGGTGGAGAGCCAGTTGTTTGGATCTTAGCATAGCCAGTTAGCTAACTCCCAGTTGTCCTTTTTTCCCCGCCCTCCTCCGGCCCTTGGAGGTAGGTGGTCCGTCACAAACCCTGGAGATATCAGCCAATAGTATTCGCTGAGCGAGGCAACCGTGACCACACCCCCAAACTGTCAAAACCACCCCTTTCAAAACTCGAGCCCAAAAAAGAGCAGAAACAAAAAACACAGGTAATTCGAACGCCGCACGAGGAGAACTTTGAATTTGAGAGCAAAAAAAGCACCCAAGAGGAAAAAAATGAAGCTCGAGAGCGATATTCTGTTCAGCGCGCACACAATTCCCCCTTTTTTTGCTCATGAGCTTCACTTTTGCGCTCGCGAGAATTTACACATGCAAAATGTTAAAACACACTGGTTAATTTTGTTCACCTGGTATTTTTGCACCCCCAACTTTTGACATTAATGTGACGCCATAGGAAGGTAACTGGATTAAAATACAGTGGGTTTTTTTTTTCAATAAAAATTGAGTTCCAGGTCAGGTTTAAGAAGGTTTCCGATCTTCCAGGAGATTATACACCAATAAACACTGTAGTTACCCAGCAAGCATGCCCATGTTGGGCTCACATGGGTGGAACTTCAGGTAAGTAGGTTCAAAAGTGAGCTAGTTATCTGTTATCTAAACTGATGCACTACAAAAGATAGAGGTGGAGTGCAAATCTCATACACAGAGCATACTGATAGGTCTATGGGAAGATTAAAGAGGATCTAAAACAAGCAGTTTTTTTGATACAAAATAATGTACTAGGTCACATTTCAGAAGGTATTTGATATATTTTAGGTGTTTTATATTTTTAGGTATATTTTAAACTCAAACATATTCAGACAACTTATTAGTGTAAAAAATGTCTTTATTTTAAAACCGTAAAAGTCAATCAGAGGCGATATATTTGCATGTTGAATATTAATGAGTAAGAGCTGAAATTCCATTGCTTCTCCCTGTCCCTCCACACGCCTCCACCGGACTAAAGCAGCGTTACACGGGATCACCAGAGCAGTTTTTTTTTTTTCAGTTACTTAATTTATACAATATTATTATATATAATTTTAGTTAAAACACACAGTCAAATATTTACATAATCTCAAAAATGTATTTTGTAAACGGATCAGGTCTCACTGTCTCAACACATGGATGTTTTTCATATACTAAAAAAAATGTATTACACGCCATCCATGTGTTGAGTGTGTGATATGTGTGTTTTACCTACAAATATTTACATTTCATGAAATATAATATATTATGTATCATAAATTATTTGAGTAATATTGTAGAAAGTAAGTAATTGTAATTAGGTAATATTGTATGCAGAATTTACGTAGAGTTTACTAAAAGAAAGGATTAATTCAGTAAAAATAAATGAAGTAAAGTTTACTAAAAGAAAGGATTGATTCAGTAAAAATAAATGAAGTAAAGTTTACTAAAAGAAAGGATTGATTCAGTAAAAATAAATGAAGTAAAGTTTACTAAAAGAAAGGATTGATTCAGTAAAAATAAATGAAGTAAAGTTTAATAAAAGAAAGGATTGACTGAAGTTACTGAAGTTATCTGAAATTAAAGTTATCTGAAATTAAATTTACTTAAAAAAAGCAAATGCAGAAAGTAAATTTAACTCATCATTTTTTTCTGTGTACTTTATATTTTATTATGATAAAATTACAAACTTCCGATATCTCGTCTCCAATCGCTGTTTTCAGTCAGACTGCAGAGGCTGAGCTGTTCTCCTTGAGAGCAATTATTTGAGACAGATCTCTTTCTCCAGCCCACCACCGGTTCTCCACGCCCAGAAGTGCCACCTGAGACGATACGTTACTGGTGTTAGCATCGGTAGCTTCCTGCGAGCCCACCAGACCCCCGCCCGCCAAACTATTCCTGAGTGAGAGATTGAGTGGACGACCCTGACACATGTTCTCCCCTGGGCTGGCGGTCGGTGGTGGATGTGGAGGCGGTGGAGGAGGTGGGGGGGTTGAGAAGTGGGGATTGAGCTTTGCTTTGAGAATGAGCTCTCCAGAGTCCAGAGCCAGTTAACGAAGGGGTACCGGCGAGAGAATCCCCCCGAGGCTCAGCAAAGGAGCTTTCAAGACAGCCCACATCGATCGGCTGCCAAGGCCAGACAGAGACGGACGAGAGAGCAAGAGACAGAGTTAGAGAGAGAGAGAGAGAGAGAGAGAGAGAGAGAGAGAGAGAAGACATGCCATTGTTTTCAAGTTAAATACTGAATGTGTTCGTATGCGGAGTTAGCCTCGCCGTGTTTGATGGAGAAAATAAAGACGTGGTATAATAAAGCCGTTTTCTACAGCGACAGATAATTACTGCAACAATTAAAGATCATCCAAAACACTTTAAACATCTGGGCTAAATTATTAAAGCCATTTTAATGTGATGATTACAAGACAAAGATGCCAATCTGATGCATCAGACCTAGATGTAATCAAACACACAATTAAACACACCACTCTCGCCACATTAAGGCACCGTTCAGACTATAGGCAAATCGGATTTGTCTTAAGCACTTCCATCATTTTGAATTTAGAATCTATGCATTTAAAGTGGTTTCTAGTTGTCCAGTCCATCAAAAATCAATCTGGATACAATCTAGATATGCCAAAAATCTGATTTTGGAAGGCAGTCTAAACATAGTCATTCAGTGACATGAAGGCCTCTTTAAATGCAATCCTGAATGTATGGTAACATATAGAGGCAGTATTTAATTGATGCACTATGAAAGATAGAGGTCGAGGGCAAATCACATCCTCAGAGAAAACTGATCAGAATTTAAATCCCTCCCACAGCTTATAATTAATAATTGCTGGAACAATTATAAGAGATTATTTAAAATACTTTAAACATCTGGGGTGAATTATTAAAGCCTTTGTTTCTCACATCAGATCTGTTGAGATGACTGAGATTTGCCTGTCTGGACATCACAAGCAAATCTGCATGGGTTACTGTGGTATCAAGATGGTTTACTGACTGTCCAGACTATCGAAAATCTGTATCTGGATAAAATGTAAATACGACAAAAATCTGATTTGTCTGTCTGCACTGTTATCTTCAAGTGATCAGATAGGATTTGCCTTTCTGGACATCACAAGCAAATCTGCATGGGTTGCTGTGGTATCAAGTTCGTTTTCTTGACTGTACACACTATCAAAAACCTGTTTCAAAAATCAGATGTGGACTGGTAGTGTGAACATTAAGATTTTTAATGACCTCTATACATCCCATTCTACAATAACGTGTTTTAGAGAGGTAGCGCTGAACTGATGCACTATGAAAGATAGAGGTCGAGTGCAAATCCCATCCACAGAACACACTAATAGGTCTAGTAAACACAACAATAGTCCAATCAGGATGTAAATCCCACCCACAGAACAGTATCTGTAATTGATCATTTTTGGAATGATTAATAATCATATAAAACACCTTAAATATATGGGCTAAATTATTAAAGCTATGCTAACATGATTATCAAACAATAAATAAACACATCTGATGCATCTGTCCATACTATTATTTGTATGTAATAAGACTTGCCTGTCTGGACATCACAAACTTATCTGTTTGGGTTGCTGTGGTATCAAGGTCAGCATTTAAAAATGAGGAGTTTCTTTGATTTTACCAAATTGAAAACCTCTGGAATATAATCAAGAGGAAGATGGATGATCACAAGCCATCAAACCAAACTGAACTGCTTGAATTTTTGCATCAGGAGTAAAGGAATAAAGTTATCCAAAAGCAGTGTGTAAGACCGGTGGAGAACGAGAACATGATGCCAAGATGCATGAAAACTGTGATTAAAAACCAGCCAGGGTTATTCCACCAAATATTGATTTCTGAACTCTTAAAACTTTATGAATATGAACTTGTTTTCTTTGCATTTTTTTTTTTAGGTCTGAAAGCTCTGCATCTTTTTTTGTTATTTCAGCCATTTCTCATTTTCTACAAATAAATGCTCTAAATGAGAATATTTTAATTTGAAATTTGGGAGAAATTCTGTCTGTAGTTTATAGAATAAATTAACAATGTTCATTTTACTCAAATATAAACCTTTAAAAAGCAAAATCAGGGAAACTGATTCAGAAACTGAAGTGGCCTCTTAATTTTTTTCCAGAGCTTTGTATAATATCTATTGTTCAACCTTTATTTTATGTTTTTTTTAATGAAACAATGCTAACAATGCTATGTTGCTAATCATAAAAAAGATGCTGTTTACTTTTTAACTGAAACAAGCTGATAGATTCTCATATAAGTCCATTCATACACAAACCCAAGGTAGAGTATGGATTAGAGATAAACGTCTACAGGATGTTGCTTTGTTTAACTACATGTCAGCCCTAGCGGCTAATTGGCCGTGGCTCATTTAGCAATGTTTCGAGTACATGGGTCTGGGAACATGTTCTTAATGAGACATGGCTTCTAAATGCCATCGCAGCACAGTGAGCACCAGTGTTTTCCACATAGGAAGTCAGATATTGATCGGATCGTGTTCATGAAAGACAAGGGCAGCATTTTTTTAGCTAAAGAGCTAGCGTCGCTAATGTGGTTGGTCGATTTGACAGAGTAACGTGATTTGCTGGTGCTTTTCTGTTGGAAAATCCAGGCGTGTTTCTTTACTGCTTATACCGGAGCTTTACCTGCTCAAATATCTGATAGGAACTGGTTTAGATGGTTATGATGGTTGAAAAGCTGGTAATTCAGGATAAAACATTCTGTATATTAGTATTTTGGTAAGCTAGCTGGTACACAAGCTCTTAACTAGCATACTGTATATTGCATTTCATTATGATAAAGCTAATTAGCATAACCAATCAATCAATCAATCAAGCTTTATTTTCACTCAGGAGTACATTGAGGGTAACCCTCATTTAGATAGATAGATAGATAGATAGATAGATAGATAGATAGATAGATAGATAGATAGATAGATAGATAGATAGATAGATAGATTTAATAACATAAATAAACATTTAATAAGAATATATCATATAATTATATATAATATTATATATTATATAATAATAATGATAATAATAAGGAACAAAATGGTAAAAAATTACAAATAAAAGGAATACAGATTTTAAATCTACATTTAATATAGATTTATAAAATAAGTTTGTAAATAAAGAAAGGACCATAACATGAAATTGACAGATAAAAAGTATATATATATATATATATATATATATATATATATATATATATATATATATATATATATATATATAAAATGAAGAAAAGATAACAAAAGTAAATGTAGGTTGTAGTAAGAAATTATAAAATTAATAGTACTGAACTAAGAACATAGGAATTAAAATATAAAGAAACCATAAGAATAAAAAACGAACTAACTAAATAAATAAAAATAAATAAAACAATTAAAAATAAATTAAATTATTTTTTAAATTAAATAAAACAAATAAAACAAAAAAAATATATAAAATATAAATTACTTTAAAACTTCTGTTACTGTCTGTGTTCCAGTTCCCGTGTTTGGTAATTTTTCGGTTCCTGTCCCCATCACTGTATTCGTCTCAGTTCCTGTCAATGTTTTAGTACGTGTCCCCATGTCTGGTCTCGTCCAGTCTCCAGTACAGTCTCCGTCTCCTGTCCTGTCACCTGTCCAGTCTAAGTTCCCCGTCCAATCACCCTTGCAGTCTCCGTCGCTGTCTAGCGTTTGGCCCTTTGACCAGTCTCAGCCCCCTGCCCAGTCTTTTGTCCGTTCTATGTTCCCGTCCACTGTCTTTTATCCGTTCTATGTTTCCGTCCAAGGTCCAGTCTTCACCCCAGTCTAGCGTCCAGCCCCCTGTCCAGTCTTTTGTCCAGCCCATGTCCCCTGTCCAGTCTAAGCCCTTTGTCCAGTCTCTGTTCCCTGTCCAGTCTTGGGTCCGTTCTTAGTTCCCGGTCACTGTCCAGTCTTCCTTTGTGATTCATGTCTAGTCCTTAGTCCAGTCTTGTCCTGTCCTCTGTTCTCCCTGTCTTGGCGCCTCTGGTAGTGGCGCCATTGAGGGGGGGTTATGTCACACCTTAGCCTGTGTCTGTCCTCTTTCCCTCTTTTGGTTTTCTGTGCTCCTGCCCTCTGTTTTCCTGTCTTGAGTTCCCAGCCATGCGCTTTTTTAGCACATGGCATTGTTTTGTTATTGTCCAGTCTCCACCCTATCCCCGCCCTAGCCCTGCCCTAGTCATTAGTGTTATCAACTTGTGTCTCATTTGTAACTCCACCCCCTCATTACCTCCACAGGTGTCCCTAGTGTGTGCCAGTGTATAAATACCCCATGTGCTCCTTTGTTCTCTGTCGTGCTTTTTGTTTGATGCTGTCCTGTTCAACCGTGTCTGGAAGTTAGTCTGTGTTTTGTCCATAGAGTTCTAGTTTGTTTTCTGTTGTTGTTTTATTATGTTAGTTTATTTCACTTCTTTGTTTAGACCTGGTTTAGTGATTTGTTTTAAACTATTTGTTTTATAGTCTTTATTTTATAGTCTTAGTATTTATTTTCTTGTGCTAGTTTTTGGTTTCAGATTATGTCAAATAAAACTGACTTGCATTTGCATCCGGCCTCCTCCGTGTTACAGTATTATTATTTATTATGATAAGAGAAGTGATATAAGCTGGCAAACAACATTTTTATGTTGGTAAACCACTTTGGTCATGCTGGTCTAACAATATTTTAATTAAAGAAAGTGATATACAGTATACTTCAGAAGGATGAAGGTCTGTATTCTGAGTCTAAAAAAAGCTGGTTTTGAATTTGGCTCGTCTTGGTAATAAATGATGGTTGGATTCTGGTTGGGATGTAGAGTCTCTGATATATCAGGGAATAAAAATAGTGAGTGTATAAATTGGTGGTGGCTCGGCTGCATGGCTCGCTGCTTTAGGAAATGGCCTGGTAATCAGAGGCCTGCTGGCCCGGCTCCCGGAGGAGCTCCTCCAGCTCCTGCTCCAGAGTTGGGAGGTTCTGTAGGATCTCAGGTTACTGCAGGAATTAGGCAGTTTGAGGGAGTTTGGTGGCTGCAGTAAAAACCACAGGGGATATTTTTCCATCTGTAATATTATCAGATCATCAGCAGCAACAGCGGCGGCTCGTCTATTCTACTGCTGCAGGGCTGATTACCATCACTGGCTGTTGGTCCAAAAAAACGTTGAATAGGAAGGCTTAAATCTAAGTTTGCCTATACGCTTTATTATTCACCTACCTCACCATTGTCTACCAAAACGAGGCCATGGGGGTTAAAAGTAGCTTCATGACTGGATTAACCCTTAACTGGTTATTTTCCAGGTTTAATGTCAAAACGAGTAGAGGGTAAATATTAGTCAAGCCGTAGCTCTTTAGAGTAGCCTGCTTAGCTAACTAACGCTAGTTAGTAGCCTACCATGGGGAGCCTGGTCTTGCAAGATGATTTAAAAGTACAGATTAACGTGGACAGAAAAAAGTAAGTTCATAACACATCTATCTATCTATCTATCTATCTATCTATCTATCTATCAAAAGGCTGAGGCTAAGTTTGGGTAGTGTACCTCCTGGTGAGAATTTGTTGACTGCATCTATAATGCACTTATAAACATTTTATAAACATTTGACTTTGAGATGATGCGCATCATTGAAGTGAAAAAAGCTGGATGATCAATTCTAAAAATTACTACAACTTGAACTTAGAGTAGGGTTTAGGGTTAGGGTTTTAGGGTTAGTTTAGGTTTTAGGGTTAGGCTAGGGTTTTAGGGTCAGGTTTAGGGGTTTGGGTTTAGGGTTAGGTTAGGGTTTAGAGTTAGGGTTTAGGGTCAGGTTTAGGGTCAGGTTTAGGGGTTTGGGTTTAGGGTTAAAGGTTAGGGTTTAGGGTTAGGTTAGGGTTAGGTAAGGGTTTAGGGTCAGGTTTAGGGGTTTAGGTTTAGGGTTTAGAGTTAGGGTTTAGGGGTTTAGGTTTAGAGTTAGGGTTTAGGGTCAGGTTTAGGGGTTTAGTGTTAGGGTTCAGGGTCAGGTTTAGGGGGTTAGGTTTAGGGTTTAGAGTTAGGGTTTAGGGTTAGGGTCAGGTTTAGGGCTTTAGGGTTAGGGGTTTAGGTTTAGGGTTAGGTTAGGGTTAGATAAGGGTTAAGTGTTAGGGTTAGGGTTTAGGGTTAGGTTTAGAGTCAGGTTTAGGGTTAGGTAAGGCTTTAGTGTTAGGGTTAGGGTTTAGGGGTTAGGTTAGGGTTTAGGATTTTAGGGTTAGCGTTTAGGTCATGGTTCCATTTGGTATTAGGCGATAGTTGTGTTTTTGTGTGAAGCCTCTTTTTACTCCAACAAAAGCAGGATGAACTATATTTAATACCCTTAATTTAGAACAAATATCCATATAGATGACATAAATGTCCTGCCATTCAGATCGCATTCCATTGGTTTCAATGGAAACACTGTCCTTATAAAACACAGCACAGAGCTCACTATTCACCAAAAGACAGGAAAGTGAACGACCTTCAGCTGAATTCAGTCTAATCTTGCCTGGGCTTTACAGATAACCCGATCACAGAGCTTGTCCGGTCAGGCAAAATTCGCCCTAGGTGTAAAGAGGAGGGAAAAAAACGAAAAAATCAACAGTCAGTCAGTGATGTGCATCCACTTCCTCATAGCCCGGCCTCCCCGGAGAGTGCCGGCCCGCAGCAAAATTTAATTTCCACCTCATAAGCCATCCCATAATGTGATACGGCTTCTGCTAAATTGCTCGGATAACCTTAATCAGTGCGGAGGTTAAAGAGGCGAGCCGTACAAAACAGTTTGGGCTGGGGTAATAGCCGTTTAGCCGCGGGCGCTAACACAGGCAGTGGCCGTGGCCGCAGCTCCTGGGCGCCGTCCAAACCCACCCGAGGGAGTGTTGGTGGGGGACGGAGCGTGAATCGAAATTACCCCCCTTACCCTCCACCCTTCGCCGGATGCCTGTTATGGCCTCCAGCTTTTTTTTTCCCTCCCGTTCCCTCTTTCACAATCAGACTCTGCGAAAGTCCTCAATAGATCTTTGTTAAGTTCCCCAACAGCCAGGACCTATCAGGTTTCTCCATCCCTCTGGCAGATGCTGGATGCCTGGGCTTTGAACACTGTTTCAAATCTTTAAGACTCGCTTCTCAAAGCCCTTGTTTGTCTTCCTGGTATGGCCGAGAACGGCGAGGGGGTTTAAAGTGGGACGACTTTTGCTTTAATTCTCGATTCTCCAATTGTTTGTTTGCCTCAAGTGACCCCTAAATGAATGAAGCAATTTTACTGAAGAGCACAATTAAAAAAAATAAACTGTTAAAAAATTTTTTGTTTCTGCTTATCCATCAGTTTCTAATTATCCATTTTTCAAATACAGTGCATAAATATGACAAATATTTCTGCATAAATGTGATCTAAAACATCATCAGTCCTAAAAATAAAAAAGTACATAAAGAGAGCCCAGTTAAACAAATAAAACCAAAATATTATACCTGTTCATTTATTTCTTGAGTAAAATGATCCAATATTACATATTTGTCAGTGGCATAAAGCATGTGAATCTCTAGGATTAGCAGTTAATTTGGTGGTGAAATTAGAATCAGATGTTTTCAACCAATGCGATAACAATCAGGTTCGAGGGGGCGGAGCCTGTTTTATTTGAAAAAACAAGAACAACAAGATGAGTAGCAGAAGTGAGCGATTAATGTGAGGAAACCCACCAGTATCCCAGAGTTGAAGCTGTTTGGATCGGAGATCTGTGTGGAGGAATGAGCTAAAGTTCCTCAAAGCTGGTGTGCAGAAACATTTAGCTAAAGTTATTGCTGCAAAAGTGGGGAAAATCACACCAGATACTGAAAGCAAAATTTCACATACTTGTACACTCACAAATATGTAATATTGGCTCAAAGTCTTGGCAACATGTCGATGAGTGCATTATAGAGGCATGCCTAGCAGTCAACGATCTCTCACCAGGAGGTACACTACCCAATATTAGCCTCAGAGACTTTTTTAATCTCGTTATCCAATTTTAAAAGACAGGACTCTTGGTATCGACATAAAAGAGACCCTGATGACTGTTGTTAAAAGAGAAATTTGACATTATCAAAAATCACAGCCAAAGCCACAGATGAAGCATCATACCATCTACGATCTTTGGGATCTTTGAATGGACTTGCAATGGGCTGTGCAAGTCTGATGAACGCTTTCCAGAAATTTTTATAATTTTAACAGCATCATCCTCCAAGAGCAGCTGGTACCTAAAAAGCTAAAGTTGGACCACGTCATGAAACCCATGAGGTGATATCTCATTTTTTTTGCACTTTTGAACCAAGTCAAGTTGTTCCTGGAAGATAAACACAAAGACTATCCTGAGTTCTCTGATCCCCAGTGGATTTTAGATCTGGCTTTTCTGGTGGACAGGCTGCACCACTTGAACAGACTGAACCTCGATCTCCAGGAGAAATTAAAGTTCTCTTGGCTACCTGATCTAGTGCAGTCAGTATTTGCATTTGTTAACTAAATCAAGCTGTTTAAAACTCATCTTTAAAAGGGAGAACTAACACATTTCCTGTCTGTGATAAATGCAAGTGCAAAAGCAGCTGAGGTCCTATAAAAGGGAGAACTGCACACTATGCAACACGTCTTAAAAACCTGCAACAGAGCTTTGAGGACAGACTCCAAGATCTACAAGTGATGAAAAAGCCAGAGGTGGAAAAAGTACTGAAAAATTGTAATTAAGTAAAAGTACCTTTACTTTGCTAAAGTTCTACTCAAGTAAAAGTAAAAGTACCCATCTAAAAATCTACTTGAGTAAAAGTCAAAAAGTACTCAATTTAAAATTTACTCTGAGCAAAAGTTACATGGTTACTTTTACTGTATTTATTTGATGTAAAAAAGTACAACAAAGCAATAATTTGGACCTTTCAGGCAGTATTTGTTCAGACCACCCTATAAAACATTTTCAAGAACAAGTGGCATAGGTTTCAATGATCCATTTTTTTTCTTTACTGTTAGAAAGTTTAAAGGTTATGATCATATAGGTGACTGTAAACTGTATTTTTATAGTTTTACAGTTCATTATTATTTTTTAACTTGCCATTGTTATGCTTTAACTGCTATTTACATGTTTTTTTTTTTTACATTCAAGCTGATTGTTTCCCAATAAAATGTTCCCAATAAAAACTTAAGGAATTATCATGAAAAACATGAAACACAAAAAAAAGGATGTTGGTCGGCTCATGTTCAGTGCTGTAAAGAAGCACATATGGATGGATAGCATAACTCAACAGAACACCGGTTCCCCCGAGCACAGCTGATTTACACAGCGTCTCTCCCGCTAACCGTATAATATAATAAACACTGCTGGGAAAAGTTCAGCTGTGCTGCCATGAAGAACAAAACTCAAATTTTTTTTTTATTCAGACAATTTGTTTTTTTTCCCCAGCATTTTTATTTGATACTCATAAACGGGGAGTTTTCCCCGTTTGTAGCAAAGTAAATTAATTGTGTCAAAATGAACTTGAGTAAAAGTAAAATTACCTATTTAAAAACTACTTTAACAATTACAAATTACTCATAAAATCTCCTCAATTACAGTAATGTGAGTAAATGTAATTAGTTACTTTTCACTTCTGGAAAGGCTGCTGATTCAGATCATTTGAAACCCCCACTGTTGACAGATGAAGCTACAGCTCAAATGGAGATGATTGAAATTTTTTTGAAGATGACGGTCTGTTCTGAGTAAAGGAACTCTATACTTTAGAAAAATCGTGTCTATGGTGAAGTATCCCAATGTAAAACAAGATGCACTGAAGCTACTGTCTATGTTAAACGGCTGTATGTAATTTTAGTCGCTGATTCTGATTTTAGCCCTGATTATTAAACCCTATCTGGACGGGATTAGTTTCTCTGAGGGATGTCTGTGAAAAATATTTTACACTTCTACTCAGTGATAAAACCTCTACATCTGGACTTCAATTGAAAAAAAACGGGAGGACCAGTGAGTTTTTAGTTTTTAGGCTTTTTTTCTCAGTCACATGACATCATCGCAGAGTTCAGTAGCTCCTCCATTTCCACTCGCTGTTGTGTTGTTGTTTTTTTTACGTGGATCTCTGTGGAAATGCATATCCAAAGTACAGTAAAGTAATTACGGTGCACGGCAGTGGACAAATAGCTAGGAGACGAAACTCAGAAATGTGCGTCCGGACAGAAATAAAATTACCGGAGGAGCACGGAGTTCAGAGAAATCTTTTTTATTAGAGGACGTCTGAGAAAAAAGCGTACGTGGTCGTTCTGCACGGGAATAAAATCATAGAGAATAAAAACCCCCCATAAAAGAGAAAATTACCCCTGAACCCCAGTCTACCTGGCTTGGCTTGGCTTCTTATTAGGCATTTTACGTTCCGCCTTAAATGATGCTGTAGCAACTACTCTCTGCTGATAGCAACTACATGCTCCATACTGCAGTACTATTTAAGGTGGAACAGAAATCAGTCTTAATATAATCCGAGAACACTTTTAAAAAATAGTAAAAACAAGGCTTAAGGTGTTTTTTAAGGCATTCTCAGCATGTAATTTAATTTGTATTAAATTAGCATGTTTTAGCATAGCAATATAAAAGCGTAGATTTACATAGAAATGAGTGTTTATTACCTGTAGCCAGGTAATGCAGTGGAAATGCACTACAGGTTGGATTTCACAGCTGCTCTGTTGGAATCCCAAGGTGTGTATGTGTGTGTGTCTAGGTGTGTGTATGTCTAAGTGTGTGTGTGTGTGTGAGTGTTTGTACTGTGTTGTTTTCCCCACTGAATTCACATTTTCACAGGGTGGTCTGTCACATCCCGCGCGTCGGCTAAATTTAGCCGTCATTAGGGCCCACAGTTTTCATAACGGAGCACGACGAGGGAAACTCGGCCTAGCAGTTGTCATGACGATAACGCTGAGATCAGACCTCGGGATTCTGGGGATTCTACGAGAATCTGTGCCACTGCTGCTGCTGCGTTTCAGGCATCGGCTGGGGAATACGGTAATTCCTCGAATTCTCAGGAACGTACGATGCTTTTGCTGTACACAACGAGGTGGGAGGTAATAATGAAGAAGGATTTCATTCTGGTTGCTACGGTATCGCAGCTGGTTATTTATTTCGTTTTTTAGTTTTACAACAACAACAGTGCAAAAAATATATAAAAAAGCACAAAGGGCATGAACTTTCCCAACTGATTTTATATTTATACTATATATTTATATTATGTGCACTTTGCGTGTGGATGATTAGTTACGGTTGCTAGGTGGTAGCTAGGCATTTCTTTATTATGATATCCTAGATGGTTGCTGTGGTGTCTAAAGTGGTTCTTTAATTATTATTATAATAATAATTATTATAGTTAATACATTTTAATACATTTTTAGTTTTACTTAAGCAAAACAACAACAGTGTGGGAAAGTACAAAAAGTTATATATATATATATATATATATATATATATATATATATATATACAGTATATACAACAAAATATACAGTGCACTTTTTAGTTTTTATTCGAAAAATCATGCATTATTTTCTTTCCACTTCACAACTGTATACCACTTTGTGTTGGTCTTTTACATTAAATTCCAATAAAATATATTTATTTTTGTGGTTGTAACATGACAAAATATTAAAGGTTTAAGGGGTCTGGATACTTTTGCAAGCCACTGTATATTTATTGTCATTGTGCACTATAGGACACTATTGTGCACTGTGGGCGTGGCCTAAGCTTTTGTTCTTAATGGCTTTATTTTTCTCCTTACATTACTTTTACTTTTATACTATAATCCTCCTGTTATGTGTTTCGGGTCAAATTGAGTTTGAATATCTAGTAAAAAGTATTTTTTTCAGTATGAAACGTATTTTTCTTGCTTTAATTAGTGTAATCAACATATAATATGAAAATGGTTCATCTCACATATTTGCAACAACCACCCCCTGCAAAAACTAAAACCAAAACAAAACCGCAATATTATGTTTCAATGTTATTTAAAATTGTTGCTTTATATGTTGGTCTTTTAAAAGTAATTTTTCATGAAAAAAAGTATTTTTTTATGAAAAACAAGTGAATTTTCCTAATTGAAGCATTACCTGTTAGAGGTAAGGAACTGCATTACACTAAATATTGATAGAATAATTAGTAATGGAGTTAGTAATTAACTATTTGCGCTGCTTGTAAGGATTTTTTTGGGTTTCAGATCATCTTTTGGATAATCAAATATGCACCGGTTCAAATTAACCCCGGAACACCATTGCTGTTCCTGGTAAATGAACATAATTGGAGGGTTAAGTAGTTTCGAAACCCTAGTATCCAGGGGTGCAACTACATACTTTTTGAGGTGTATGCAAACATACTATTTTTTTTTTCTAGATGCAGAAAATCAGTTATGTAATATGAAAAACAGTGTTGACAATCCCTGTTCTAAAATGTATTAGTTTTATGATTTACCAGCAAGCTGATTGGCTGTTTCTCCTAAAAGGTGGAACTTTATCCTTGATCTGGCTCCGTGATTCACGTCAAGAGATTTTCCATTCACAGCGGACAGGGACCCGTCTCCTCACTAATAATACAGCTGAGCTGAGCGAAACGATTCGGGGGTACTGGATAATCATTCGGGGCTAAAGCCCCGGAAGCCCAGGCCAGGCGACGCCCCTGTGTATTATCTTACATGCACAAACAGCTCTTACAGAAAATACCGACTAGAAATACTTTTCCTCTACGCGTCGCATACGCTGCGTACCCCCTTTTTGCCCTTTTTACCAAGCTGTGGAATTCAAGAGTTAATCCATCCCTAGTTCTTTTGTTGGATTCGGGCAGTTGAGGTTCATTTTTGGCTTCATTCATTCATCACTTTATTCAGAAGTGCAGTTCTGTTTGTGGAAAGAAAACACTAAATTTCACATTCCTGCTACATCCCTCTCTAACCCCAGCGTTTCTCAGCGGCAGCAGCGGCGGTGGTGGCGGAGGTGGTGGTGGTGGTGGCGGCGGCGGTGCAGAAGTTCCTCAGGGCTCCTCTGCATGCAGGAACATGCTCCCGCAGCCACTCATTACCTCCAGCACTCAGGAAGAGTCTTATATAATAACAGGGTAATCTCAGCCCGGCAATTAGAGGTGGAAATGAGGCGTTTACGTAAGCGGCCGATTGAGAACGGGGAGCGGATGTATGCTGTTGTTATTGTGGCGTTTAATTCTTGACCCGAGGCTAGAGCCGACTGGCTTCACGTGATAAGCTCCTTCCTTTCCTTCAGAAGCTGAGAGTCTTCCTCCTGCATGTGAATGAAAATGTGAGAGTAGCTGAATGAGATCGACCTCACTCGACGTGCCGCCGTCGTCCACTTCAGCGAATCTTCAGCATTGTGAACGGAAGGCTTATATATTTATTTATATGTAAATACATGGATAAATGCAGTGTAATCCACTGGCTTACAGCAATACGGTGCTTTCTGAGTGTCATTTCTACCTTGAGGGACATGAGAATGTTGGTTAAAAAAAGGGTGAAGACTAGCACATACCTCCTCATGAGAACATGAGTAGTCAGACTCCGCCCCTTTTCGAAGGAAAGCGCAGCGACTCTGTTCTGATACAGCAGCTCACAGATGCAGCCTTGTGCTAATACACATCACCCTAGGAGTGATGAGGGGAAAGAGCGCCATCTACTACTGTACCCACCCAACTGTGCTCTCTCAGGGCTCCGGCAGCTGATGGCAAGCTGCATGACTTGGATTCGAACCAGGGATCCCTCAATCATAGTGCCAGCACTTTCTTAATACTTCATTCAAACGTTGATGCTATGGTCTCATATAGAGAAACAGTCCGTACCGTCTAGTGGTCACTTTACATTTAACATTACTCTCAATTGATTGAAAACAGGATAATTGGAATCCCGTTAAAAAGTTTATACAGCCAGTCCAGACATGAGATACATGCACTAGGTACAACATTCTTGTTTCATTTAATTTTTATTTAAAATGCTCCTAAAGAATTGTATTTCCTGAAGTATTATACAGTTTATTATCATCACTTCTATCTATTAGTGTCTTATTAAACCAGTCCTATATACAATAGGTTACTTTGTCTATCTGTGGACACATTTCAATGCTGTATGGATGTATAAAATATAGTGTAATGCATAATTATCAACTGGTATCGCTAACAAGGCTATTCTAGGACTATGCTAACAATACAATACACAGTTTGGTTAGAACCACATTAAAACACTGGTAAATGACTCACAATGACGCAGCCTTGTGCTAATCCACATCACCCTAGTAGTGATGAGGGGAAAGAAGAGCTCCAGCTACAGTACCCACCCAGAGAGAGCAAGACCTATTGTGCTCTTTCAGGGCTCCGGCAGCTGATGGCAAGCTGCATGATCGGGATTCGAACCAGCATTACAACGTTCAAACTACATTTCTGCACCATAAAGTAGTTAATTTTTTTTCAAAATGTTGATCCTTTGGTCTCATACAGAGACACAGCCTGTACCATCTAGTGGTCACTTTACAACATTACACTCAATTGATTGAAAACGGGATAATGGGAATCCCAGTCAAAGGTTTCTACTGCCAATCCAGATACAAAGTACAAGTAAAAGTACAATATCTCATCCAATTTTTATCTAAAATGCTCCAAAAGGGTTGTATTTCCTACATGGAAAGTTGAGGAGACCATTATGGCTGCACCCCTCACACATCAACAGCAATAAAAGTAGTAGTAGTATTATACAGTTTATTATTACCATCACTTCTATCTATTAGTGTTTCATTAAAACAGTTCTATACACAATCGGTTACTTTGTCTATTAGTGAATGTATTAATGCTATATAGATGTTTAAAATATAAATTAACTGGTATCACTAACAGGGCTATCCTGGCTGGGACTATGCTAGCAATGCAATAGGACATAAACCATAGGACTTATTTTGGTTAGATTTAAAGTAAAACACTGGTAAATGACTCTTTAACCAGTTGGGGATTATTCGAAATATTTTAAAATAGTAATAAAATTGTCATTTCCAGCTCCTACTTCTTAACTAAATTGGTTTACTGGTTTAACACACTTTCTAAAATTTAAGTTACCTTTTGACCTAGTAAATATGGCACCTGGTAAAAGAAATGATCATGTTCCTAGTATTGATTCTCCAATAAGTCCAGAACAGTAGATACCATAGATTCGGCTGTTCAGCCGACTTCAGTCCCAACCCCATTCATGTACCTCTGATGCAGCTAATCAGCTCGTTCGTCTCGCTGAATATTAAACGCAGGACGGTTAGACTGTAATAGACTTTGCCAAATGCACGGACTGGAAACCAGCCTCTATGTATGCAAATGATCCGGCTTATCCGAAAGCCTGTGGGAGCAACCGTGTAAGCACTGGTGGCAGGAGGGTGACTTTTATCAAAGCTAATCTGGGAATCAGCAGCATTACGCGTAGCAGGGGTCCGTCACAATCTCGCGAAATAACCAGGAGCTGAAACATGAGATAAAAGAATAAAGGAACATAGAAAACTGCAGGAACATGGAAATCCATAGATTAGCCATGTTGGAGATATAGCCAAGACAAAGAGCAAACATATACATATAGAGAATTACACAAAATCCACCCCAGAGACATACAACGGTACCGCTAACAACTGTAGAGACTTAATACAAAACTTAGACTCACACCCCAGAGACTCAAGCTTTGACTCGGACTTAAACTGTAGAGACAAAAGACTCAACTCAGACTCACATCCCAGAGACTTAAACTTAGACTAGGTCTTGAAACTATTAGAGACTTAAGACTCAACTTAGACTCGCACCCCAGAGACTCAAGTCTAAATTTAGACTTGAATCTTAGAGACTTAAGACCTAAGTCAGACTTGCATCCCATACACTCAAGCTTAGATTCAGAGTTAACCCTTAGAGACTTAAGACTCAACTTTGACTGAGACTTAAACTGTAAAGAATTAAGACGCAACATAACTGAGACTTGAACCTTTTAGAGGCTTAAGACTCGAGTTAGACTTGCACCCCAGAGTTTTAAGCTTAGACTCAGACTTTAAGCGTAAAGACTTAAGACTCCACTTACACTCGCACTCCAGAGACTCAAACTTTGACTCAGACTTAAAAATTGTAGAGACTTAATAGACGACTTAGACTCACACTCCAGAGACTCAAGCTTAGATTTAGTCTTGAACCTTGGAGACTTAAGATTCAACTCAGACTCACACCGTAGAGACAAGACTTAAAGAGTTGAAGCCATGAGACTGTAGACCCAACTTACCTGACTTTTGCCTCATTTAAATCCGAGAGACTCGTCTGAGACTTCCCTGATGCTCAAGACTTGATTCTAAGAATTTTGGTCTCTATTGTTAAAGTTTTCTAACAATTGACGAGGAGGTATTCTTAGTTTCTCTGCTCATCACTCTGCTGCTGTAACACTGTCAACTTTTGTGGATGAACCAAAGGAAGTCAGACTCAAGTTCGCATTTCATTTCCATTCATCTACACACAGATCTGCACAAATTGGGGTGAAGAAAAGGACAAAATCCAATCTGAGCTGGAGTGTTTGAATTGCTGTAAAAATGCCTCTCAGTGGAGTCACCAGAGTACGACTGCAGGCGTTCCTGTATATAAATCTACCAGCTGCTTTAATCACTTTTTCCTTACTCTGTGAATGAAAAAGAAAATGAAGAACTCAATCAACTGAAGGATAAAATGCATTTTTGATGTATCTCTTTGGAAAGCTTTAGATTAGCCTGGTAATCAGTTTTAGCGACTGATCATCACTGAGCTGGATTCACTGTGATAAATCAAGAACATGCCACTGACCCTGAATAAGCATTAAGAGCAAATCTCTGAATCTCTTAGTCTTGTTGGATTCCTGAATCAGGCTTAGATGATAATAAATATTTATTATTCTTTATAAGTGTTTATTGTTTATTATGATGATCCATCAGGTTCTTGAAGGGTGGTTCCATTTGGTTTTCAAGGTTTTCAACTACTTCCAACTTCTCATGCCGAAAGGTGACACTTAACCCTTTGAACTCTAGGCTTTTTTGGTGTCTTTTTCTCAGTTTTCTCCGTTTTTGTTTTCAGTTCCTTTTTTTCAGGTCTTATAACACAGTAATTAATAATTATAGCAGACAGACACATGCCCTGATCTCTTTTACTCCAGAAGACATATGGCTGCTCAAAAATATAATCATTTAAAATGTAAAATGAAGCAGAATTGTTATATTTTCCTGGAACTGATCATGTTTTGCTCAAAATTTTACCATGCACCTGTTTTTTTTTTTTTACTTATTTTTGAATGTATAAACTTTAAATATATTCACACCTAACATATCTTTTTAAAATGGTTAGACTAGAGTGTTTATGAGTTAAAAGCATAAGAATATTGATGATTTGAGTTCACAACATGATTTAATAATTATTACTTTGATAAAATACATGGAGAAACAGCATCAGGCGGAGTTATTTGATTTTTCTTGATAATCAATAATCACACCTCTAGGATACATGTAGATTAAATTACTAAAAACATGACACTCAGAGCAGCCTATGCCTTTCAGTATTTTCAGTATCAGGACACACAAAGAAAACTATATAAAAATGTAAACTTTTTAGTCTAAATAAAAATATTTAGTAAAAATGTGCAAGTAAAAAAAAAATATATAAAGTAGTGCGCACACCATACCTAGCTTTAGTTTGAGTAAAGCAGGTAGTTTCACACCTTTTTTGTGGAAACTTTTGAGTCTGATATTTACTGATATTATTTGGTTTGAAACATCATATAAATATGTTTGAAGCACTAAAGGTAAATAATATTGGTTGGGGAAAGAGATTTTTCACTTTTTTAGGTGTTTTTCTCAATGGGTTTCTTGTAGATTTAGCTTTACCGCACTGGGATGTGATTTCTAATTTTAAAAAGAGTAAGCTCCGCCCTTTCTAACCATATATGGATTATGTTGATGTGTGAAGGGATTCCTGAGTAATTAAGCTGAGAACACAAGGTGAGATTTTGGATGGAAAATCTGTCCGTTGGGTTCTAAGGGTTAAAATCAAGGGTTAGAGAAATTTGTACCTCTAAATTTGCACCCTCTTTTCTGTGAGGCCGATTCAAGGAGAATTGAGTAGAAGCCAGACTATCAGATACGCGTACAGCTGCTGGAGATGGAAACTCTGTTGGATGGACGTTGTGCTGGACGGATGTGTGGAACGCGGCGTGAGGAAAATGTGCATTTAATTAAGGGGAATCGCTGGTAGAACTAAAAGCTGCCGCGGCGCCGTAGCCAAACACAGCTGTCCGGACTCGTACTCAGCCAAGCAAGGCCAAGACAAATCCTCCTTCCACACCTGCTGGAACACAGAGGGTTGATTTCTAAACACAACTGCAAAAGAAACCAAAAACTCCCTCCACAAATCACACATTTCAATTCACTCTGGGTGCAGAAGAAGTGAAGAAGCTTATGCATTCAGCAGGAGCGCGCCGGGCCCGCCGACGGTGAATAATGGATATGTAGGAATGCAGAGTGACAGGTCGCTCATCGGAATGCCAGACGGGAACTCTCAGACGCAGTTTCATCAAACGTCTTATGAAAAAAGGAAAACTGGAAATCATTCCCCTCTTTAATACCAGATTACATGCCGAAGCGCATCAAACCACCCGAGCAGCTCCGAACATGCTGACCCAGACTCCTGCAGAGATCCGGCTGGAAACTTCCAGGAAACCGGATTGATTTATTCCAGAGTGTCCTGGAAACTGAAAGGCATCGCAGTATAATCTGACCGGGGTTTAGGGAGTTCACTGTGAGTTATACACACTTGTATACTTGTGAACTCGTGTCTTCTGTGTCTTTGACCTTTTGGAGGACTATCATAGCACCAGTCAGACCTTTGGAAGTGTCTACATTCTTTATTTTTATAAAGCGATGTCCAATCCTTGAGAAATCAGTGTTTATTACACTCATTTCCACTTTTATTTGATTGCAAAAAGTACAAACCCAAGATATTTTATGTTTTAGATGGTCAGCTTCATTTCATTTATCAATATATATCCATTAATAAGCACTTTTCATTTTTTTAAATACATGGCCATTCCTTCTCACAACATTTAAAAAAGTTTTGGCACTGAAGATATCAAGTGCTAAAGTGTCTTAAAGTGTTATTTCATCCTATTCCTCTAGGATACACTGATTCTCTGATTTGTCTAATCTCAAAACTCATTTTCACCGCGTGATGGTTCGTCCCAATTGCATCCGAGCCTAGTGATGTTTAAAAGATATTTTTTATTTCACTTCTGGTCGGCCTATTTAATCTACTGTACACATCTTTTATGACTTAAGGATTAGTGCTGCATATCAGTAGAAACCTGGGAATGCAATACTTATGACAATACAATTCAGTATATTGCGATACATTGTGATAATGAAAGCAAGGCAATGTGGATCATTGTTTTATTTCATATCATTTGCTATCCAATGAAAAACAAATATCTTCATTTTTGTCTATTTTTCCTTTAACTACATAATTTAAAAATATACAAACACTCATTTACACTGTGTCACAATTTCTTGATGAATGGGCCAATAGAAAATCTCCAAAATTAACTGAAATAAACTCTTTTTATATTGACTTCCATTGAAAGTTAAGAAAGTTGCTGTTTTGGCGAAGCATGTTTTTCAATGGACTGTAACGATATGCGTAAAATCTTGAAAAATGAATGAAAAAAAATATTTTTTCCTACTATCAGTAGGAAAACAGTGGTACCCAAAACCCACAGAAAATAAACCACTTCTGACACCAATTTTTACTATCTAAACTACAATGTAAAAACTATAGTGTTTTTTTGACAGTCTATACCAGGGCCAGATATTTTCCGAGCCATTACGTGGAGGCCGCAAAAAAAAATCTGATTTGTAAAATGAAGTGTAATGGGATAAAGTGCTACAGACTAGTAAAAGCTCTCCAGGCCAGAGGGTTGTTGAACCCAATTGCAGAACAGTTGATCTCCAAGCAGGTGAACCCAAGAAGAAAGAATTAAAAAATAATCGCAATCCAATACACTACCACTACAAGCCCCGGCTAGTGAATTATTGGGACACAGCCAGGAAAAAACACCCTTATATGGAGATAGGGAGCCCAAGAACGGGCGGAAAAAAATGAGAACTGGCGGAAACTAAAGACTAAAGTTACGCCGAGCGCGACAGACAGAGAAAGACAGGGGAGGTACGTAAACAAAAGCTCACCAGAGAAGCATTTTATTTATTTATTTATTTTTTTCATTATCGTGCATTATAGTTTATTAAACAACCTCACGGGCCATATATTTTATACTATTGCTATTGCCAACCCCTGATCTATACAGTATTGAAAAACATATTGATATATACACCCATATTAAACAGTCTCTATACTATTAGAGCCACATTCAATTCCAGTTAGATTTAGACCACAGCTGGAAACGATAAGGAAACAGCAGTGTCTGTAAAACAGTGTCTGTAAAAAAGCCCCTCACACTCTGCAGTGGTAGGAAGTTAATTAGCCGGCGAGACGTCCAAAAGTGGGAACTTCCTCTACTGCCACTTTGGGTGTTATAAAATATTCACGACGGACCGGAGCAGACTCCATAAATCAGCACGAAATCGCATTTACTCACAACTCCTGCATGCAGATGTGAAAAGGGGGGCTTGAAACCAGCAGATTTTACATTTACGTCTTATTTCAGGTCCGGAACTCATTAATATGAAGTACTAGTGAAGACCCAGACTTAAGTAAGACTTAAGTACTATAGTGCTCTATTAAAAAAAGTAACTTGAGTAGAAGTGAAGTAGTTGAAATGTTCTTTAAGCTCCACACTTAAGTAGACCCTGGTAAAAAACAATATATACTTAACTGTACTTAAAACATATTGAGAAATGTCTAAGTATGCTGTAAATATACTAACATATTTATGTACTTACTTAAAACATATTAAAAGTACACACAGCTTCTCAAAAAATGTGATTAATCACAGTTCAATTATGTGGGGGCAAACAAAAAGCTAGATTGGTTTGGTTAGTTTTCTTTTCCTTTAATAAATAAAATCTTCGCGTAAAAAAAAAATGATTATTAAAAAATATTTACTCAGGTTACATTTGTCTGATATTGTTTGATAGTCTGAAAAATGCAAGTATGACAAAAATGCAAAAAATAAGCGACCACTTCAGTTTCTGAATCAGTTTCTCTGATTTTGCTATTTATAGGTTTATGTTTTATTATTTTTTATTTTTTTATTTCTAATTTTTCCCATTTTCTCCCCAATTTACACAGCCAATTACCCAACCCACTCATTAGGACACCCCATATCACTAGTGATGCCCCAACACACCAGGAGGGTGAAGACTAACACATGCTTCCTCTGATACATGTGAAGCCGGCCACCGCTTCTTTTCGAGCTGCTGCTGATGCAGCACTGCTGAGCAGCCAGCGCGCTCGGAGGAAAGCGCAGCGGCTCGACTCTGGTACATCAGCTCACAGACGCCCTGTGCTGCAAACATCACCCTAGGAGTGATGTGGGGAGAGAGCGCCATCTACCCACCCAGAGGGAGCAGGGCCAATTTTGCTCCCTCTGACCCCGGCAGCTTGATGGCAAAGCTGCATGAGCGGGGGTTCGAACCTGCGACCTCCCGCTCATAGTGGCAGTGCTTTAGACCGCTGGACCACTCGGCGCCCATAGGTTTATGTTTAAGTAAAATTACATTTTTTTGTTATTCTGTAAACAATGAACATTCCTCCCAAATTCCAAATAAAATTATTGTCATTTAGAGCGTTTATTTGCAGAAAATGAAAAAATGAAATGGCTGAAATACTAACAAAAAAAAAGACGCAGAGCTTTCAGACCTCAAATAATGCAAAGAAAACAAAAAGTTCATATTCATAAAGTTTTAAGAGTTCAGAATTAATAAATTTTTGGTGGAATAACCAAAAAATCTTGGCATCATCATGTTCTTCTCCACCAGTCTTACACACTGCTTTTGGATCCCTTTATGCTGCTTTACTCCAGGTGCAAAAATTCAAGCAGTTCAGCCTGGTTTGATGGCTTGTGATCATCCATCTTCCTCTTGATTATATTCCAGAGGTTTTCAATTTGGTAAAATCAAAGAAACTTATAATTTTTAAGTGATTTCTTATTTTTTTCTAGAGCTGTATATATATGTGATACTGGTGTTGGTTGCTTCACTTTGGCCGGATGTTGTTGGGTCTGATGGATTTTCTCCTTATTTACTCCACAGACTCTCCTCACTCGCACGTTCCTGACAAATCAATCTGTCTTCTTTACCCCCAGGCCCAAAAAACTCCAACCTCACCACGTTTCCCTCAGAATCTGGTTCTGTGGAGGTGGAATTAGAGCTGTCTCTCTCTCCACGGCCATCTGTGCATGTTCTCTAATAAGACTCGGCCTGAGATCCGTCTCAATTTAGCTCTGATGGCTCTGCGAGGCCTGTGGTTCAGATCCTGGTGGTGGGGTCCAACTGGCCGGCAGCCGTGAGGATTGTTTTTCTTTATATACCGAATTACACCAGGATACGGCCGGGCCACTAATGGACCACCGAACCGCTGCTGCTCGGAAACAAAGCCCGGCTATAAAACCCTCCAGCCAATCCAGCGCCAGAGCCAAACCCACAGTGCAGGAGTGTAGATATGTGAGGGTGGTGGCAGCCTGATCCTAAACTACAGTTTTTTCTTACAAACTTTTAACAAGAATTTTGGAATTCCAAGCAAACTCAGCCACCCGTCCAGTTATGTAATTTACAGTTGCAAGAAGAAGTAAGTGAACCCTTTGGGATTGCTTGGATTTCTGCATAAATTGGTCATTAACCCTTTGAACTCTAGGCTGTTTTGTTGTGTTTTTTTGTGTCCGTTTTTGTTTTCAGTTCCTCTTTCAGGTCTTATAACACAGTAATTATATCAGACAGACACATGCCCTGATCTCTTTTACTCCAGAAGACATACGACTGCTCAAAAATATAATCATTTAAAATGTAAAAGGAAGCAGAATTGTTATATTTTATATTTTCCTGGAACTGATCGTGTTTTGCTCCAATTTTTACCAAGCGCCTGTTTTTTTTTTTTTTTTTTTTTTTTACTTATTGTTGAATGTAAAGAGTTTACATATATTCACATCTAACATATATTTTCAAAAATGCCTAGACTAGAGTGTTAAAAGCATAAGAATATTGATGATTTGAGTTCATTACATGGATTATTAATTATTACTTTGATAAAATACATGGAGAAACAACATAAGGCGGAGTTATTTTATTTTTCTTGATAATCAAAAATCACACCTCTAGGATACATGTAGATTAAATTACTAAAAACCTGACACTCAGAGCAGCCTACAGTACAGGCCAAAAGTTTGGACACACCTTCTCTTTTTCAATGCGTTTTCTTTATTTTCATGACTATTTACATTGTAGATTCTCACTGAAGGCATCAAAACTATGAATGAACACATGTGGAGTTTTATGAAAATAAAGAAAACGCATTGAAAAAGAGAAGGTGTGTCCAAACTTTTGGCCTGTACTGTATATGGCCATATGAAGTAAAAAAAAAATGTTGTACATACACAATATTGCCTATAAATGTATCCTGCGCTCTACTGTATAATCTAATCTAATCTGAAGCTACATGAAGTTTTGAGATCTGTAGTCTCTGTCGTTTCCAGTCTCTTCCACTGTGTTATAATGTCACTGACAGTTGGCTGTGGAATATTTAGTAGTAAGTAGTGAAATTTCACGACTGGACTCAGCGACCATCCTTTCACTAGTGTTTGTAGAAGCAGTCTCAGCATGATTAGCTGCTGCTTTTGGGAAATACATGTTTTAAAATATAGTATGTGACAAATATGAAATATATGTCACACATGTAGAACGTAATTGAAACTTATTGCAGTTCCACATTATTTCTGTTTCACCTTAAATTATATAGAATATAAATGATACTGATGTTACATTCTATATTGTTTAGGTGCAAAATTTGCAGCCCATCTTAAATTATGTAAAAATTAAATTCATCATAATTTATATTCCACCTTAAATGTTGGTCAAATAACAACAACAAAAATCCCTTCCACCTTAAAATTTACAGAGTAGAGTTGCTGCATCATATCTGTCACACTTAAATAATTCAGAAGTGACATTTGCACTTCTATTCCTCCTTAAATATGCAGATTATTTATTTCTATATTATTTCTGTTCCACCTTACATGATGCAGAACATTACTGCTAGATAGTTGTCCTAACACCTGAAATGATAATGAAATTAAATTCTTCATCATTTTTGTTCCACCTTAAATACAGCAAACTACGATTGCTAAATCATTTCCATTCCACCTTTAATGATGCAAAAAAAGTATGATTACAAATAAGTATAATAAGTCAAACAGAGCTTCATCATAACAGGAGAGCTGGTGTGAAACACTCGATATGTTAAGGTGGCCTTGGGATGTGTCAACCGTTTTTTTTTTTTGTGCCACCTTAACAAACCTTAACGACCAAATGAAAAGAGTTGGAGCAGTTTGAGTGGTTGCGTATGGAAATGATTTGAGCAAATATGGACATCGAGTGTTAGCGAAGTTGAAGCCTCAAAGTTTGTAAAAGAAGCGAAATCCAAACATTTTGTCGCGGCTGAGCGAGCGCATCTGGAGTGGTTAGGAAAGCTGTATAATTCCGAGATTTCCCCGAACTCTTACCGTAAAGACAACAAATTCCCTCTCAGAGCTGTTTACTAACAAACCCGGCTCTGCTTATGTTCCTCCCGCATCTGCGTTTACGCACTTCGCTCTTTCTTCACCCATCTGGAGAGGAGTTTTCAGAAAGAGCGCTGTCGAAAAGAGACGGAGATGTTATTCTTACTTTCTTCTGCCAAGGATCCACTTCAGCATCCTGGCTAAGTGCCAGCGGATGAGATACAAACACACTTAAACCGCAGCGTCCAATACTGTCTGATAGTGTCCAATACTCTCCATCTGCTCCTCATGAGGAGGAAGCTGGAGCTCTGCAGCAGCATCTGAAAGGACTGCATGGTGCTTCACTTCATACTGAAGCATCAATGATCTCAAATAATACAACCATCCATACTGTTGTTTTCCAAGTGCCACTAAAAACAGCTCCCCCTACAACACCTCCATGCAGGTGGTATCTGTGGTATCGTCCACATGTCCACAAGTAAACAGTTCACAGGCAGATGACTGTCCAAGAAAACAAGATATTTTGTTGGACCAACTTCCTTTCTTCCATCAAACTGAGGTCCAGTTCCAATGATAACAAGTACATTTTAGGATTGGTTCGCTCAGGTATGAATCAGTTTACAAGTACATAAGCCTAGCATTTTCTGTTTGGTTTAGTTTGGTTTGAGTTGAGTTGGTTTAGTTTGGTTTGAGTTGTTTTAGTTTGGTTTGAGTTGAGTTGGTTTAGTTTGGTTTGAGTTGAGTTGGTTTAGTTTGGTTTGAGTTGGTTTAGTTTGGTTTGAGTTGGTTTGGCTTGGTTTATGTAGTTTGGTATGTGTTTGATTGGGTTGGTTTTGGTTTGACTTCGCTTAGCCTGGATTAGTTTGGTTTGAGTTGGTTTGGTTTGGCTTGGTTTTAATTGGCTTCGCTTGGCTGCTTTAGCTTGGCCTGTTTTGGCTTGGTTTGGTTTGGTTTGGTTTAAGTTAGTTTGTCTTGGCTTGACTTTTTTTGGCTTTGCTTGGCTCATGTTAGTTTGGCTCAGTTTGGTTTAAGTAAGCTTGTTTAAGTCCTCTTTGGCTTGGCTTGGCATGGATTGAATTTGTAGCTTATTTAGTTTGGCTTGGTTTTATCTTGGTTTGCATTATCTTTGGATTGGCTTGGTTTTGTTTGAGTTGCTTTGGTTTTTATTGGCTTGGCTGTTTTAGCTTGGCTTATTTTGGCTTGGCTGTTTTAGCTTGGCTTATTTTGGCTTTGCTTGGCTTAGTTTGGCTTGGTTTGGTTTTAGTCATCTTGGTTTGAGTTATCCTTGGCTTGGCTTGGCTTGATTTGGTTTAAATTGGTTTGGTTTGGCTTGATTTGTTTTTAATTGGCTTGGCTGTCTTAGCTTGGCTTATTTTGGCTTGGATTGGCTTAGTTTGGATTGGTTTAAGTTAGTTTTGCTTGGCTTGGCTTAAATTAGCTTAGCTTAGGCTAGTTTGGCTTGGGTTAGTTTAACTTGGTTTGTCTTTGGTTAGTTTGTTTTGGGCAGGTGGTTTAGATTGGAGAATTTGTGAATGGAATTTAGCTTAGTTCTGTAGAGTTCACCTTACAGATCACGTTTTTACCACAAACAAACTGCTCCAGAGCAACGACTGAAAAGGGTCAGCATGGGAATTGTGGACAACTCTGCACATCTCTCCCACACCCAACAAATTGATAATGATAACTAAATTGACTCTAGTGGTTAGTATGTTTGCCTCTCAGTTCTGGAGTCTTGTATTCCCATCCCAAGTCTATCTAACCCTATCAGTAGTAAGAATACGATTATGTGCAACTGTTCTGTCATTTAAGGTGGAACCTCAGGGCTCAGTTCTCAGCCCATTGCTCTTTATTGCCTTGTAAATGCTTTTCTTTAGCCTAGAGAAGACAATGGCCTTCCTGGATGGTGCTGACATATACTAAGCATTTCTAAGCTCAGGCAGTGATTACTAGTACAGAATCAGTACAGCCTGTTATTACTGCAGCGCTGCCTGATCACCAGCACCAGCCTTGTTCCATACATACAAAGGGATTTCTGTAGATCCATTTAATCTTTTGATGATACTATTATACAAAGGCAAGATTTTACATTACATTTTTCTAATTTTTCATTTTTACTCACAGATTCTCAGCTTCTGAGAGACTCCGCCTCTCCAAAAAGCTATTTTAATAATAGCCAGTCATGCGATTTACTTTTCCAGTCTTTTGTTTCAGTGCATCAACTTTTTGGAGATGTGTTGCTGCTATCAGGTTCCAACATCCTACAGCAGGTTTGGTACAGGTGAGGATGTAGGCCTGCTGTTTTACATAGACATCCATTACCTGTTAGCTGTGTTAGCCATTAGCCTTGTACACCCGGGTGGTGGTGAGTGTGTATAGTGTGTGTGTGTGTAGTGTGTGATTGTTGGCTGAACTGTGGTTTTAGCGCTCGGCGGGGAGCCCTGTTAGCCTGTATTGTTTCCTGCTAATTCTCTCAGGGTGTGTGTGGCATTGTGTTGTTTCGGCATGTGTGTGCGTGTGTGTGTGTGTGTGTGTGGCACTGTGCTGTCAGTGTGTTCTCTGAGAGCAGATTGACACTGTGTGGTTTGTGGTTTTGTTCCAAACACCTGAGAGTGTGCCAACCTCAACAACAGGTACCACTCACACACACTTACTAACATACACACACACACACACACACAGTTATTAGAAATACACACAGCTCTTTGAATATAAAGAACAATATGCATTGAGTTGCCAAATGTTATTGGACAGGTACTTGCATGGAGTACCATGACTTTTGGCACACCCAACGAAAGTTAAAGAATGCAGCACTGACCTGTGGGATATGTGGGCGGAGTCTACTGCACTGAATATGGAATCTGTATTTCTGGAAATCATCAATGTTCAACTCCAAAAACATCACTAGATAACACCTCATACTCACATACACAATACTGTCCCATGAATTTTGGCATGTCAATTTATAGTGTATATAATGCTATATAGGTGTATAGTGCTTTTATATCATTGCTATACAGAGTTATGTTGTCATATGGTGTGTTATAATTGTGTTTATATATGTATATTATATATACACTTGGATATATAATATGTTTATATAGTGTTATATAGTGATTTTCTATTGTCATATAGTGTTATAAGTTGTGTTGTGGTGTATGTGTAGCTATATTATCTATGTGTATATTAAGGTATATAGTAAATATTTTGTACTGTAGGTATATAGTAATTATATATAATTGCAATAGAGAGTTATATTTTACATAGTGTGATTATGCTACATGCAGTATATAGTATATATAACGTTATATAGTGTTATATAGTGATTGTCTATTGCTATATAATAGTGTTATTATTGTGTTATTATACGGTTATTTCATAATGTATAGCTAAATTATCTATATGTATATAATATTTTCTATAGTTGTTATATAGTGTATATATAGTGTCTTTTTTATGTACTGTATGTATATAGTGATTGTATATAACTGCTGTATAAAGTTATACTTTTACATTGTGTGATTATGCTACATACAGTATATATAGTATAGTGTATATAACACTAAATAGTGTAATATAGTTATTGTCTGTTGTTATATAATGTTATTGATATTTTAAGGTTGTGTTGTAGTGTGAAAAAGTTTTATTATCTATGTGTATATAATTTTATATAGTTTTCTATAGTTGTTATTTAGTGTTATTATAATGTATATATTTTGTACTCTAAGTATATAGTGATTGTATATAATTGCAATGTAAAGTTATTCTTTACATAGTGTGATTATGCTATAGACAGTACATATAGGGTATATAATGTTGTATCGTATTCATGCCTCATCATCCTAGATATAATTAGGGTTATATATGATCTAATTATATATGTGTAATCAGATCAGACTGCAGCTCTACATGTATATATCTGTTATAGAACAGATTATTTGTACAGTATCAGAAATGATACAGCAGGCCTTCAGAGGAGCATGCTCTGCTGCATTTGTGCCACTAGAGGGCATCAGCACACACACATATATAATACAACACACACACACACACACACACACACACACACACACACACACACACACACTTCATCTCAATGCTCAGCAGCATCCAACCACTGCAATACTGAAAAACTTACTTTACCCAATTTTTTTCAAATTTGTTTATATATATATATTTTTTAATTGTCACACAATACACCAATTGTATGGAATGCTACTGCAGTCAGTTAATCAGTTATCAGTAACAGTAACAGCTTAGCAACCCCCTATAGAAACTACTTAGCAACTCCATAGCCATCTAACCATCTAACTGCAACATAGCAACACCATAGCAACCACATGTGATGCCAGCACAACTACCTAGCCACTACAGTATACAGCTAATAAAACTACAAAGTAAAATTTACACAGTGACTATTAAAATAATGTATATATTAGCTTACATTTGTCAAAAAATTGGTCCTGTATATTTTGGCTAAGCTCCAGATGTTTAAAATCTAAAATCATGTTTAAAATCACATAGTCACCTAGTTAGTAACCTAGTAACTACCTACTAACTATATGGCAACTCATAAGTAATCACCCAGCTATAGCAACCTCCATGGATATTATAGCAATTGCTTATGCATAGCAAAAGCCTGCGGCGCTAGAGCAACTCCATAGCAACCACCCAGTAACACCATGGGAACCTCCTGGCATATCATAGCAATCACTTTACACTGCATAGCAAAATCCTTTGGCACTAGAGCAACTCCTTAGCAACTCCATAGCAACCACCCAGTAACACTGCATAGTACTGCATAGTAAAAGCCTGTGGAGCTAGAGAAACTCTATAGCAACCACTTAGTAATGCCATAGAAACCTCCTGGGATATCATAGCAGTCACTTAGTACTGCATAGCAAAAGCCTGTAATGCTAGCGTAACACCTTAGCAACCCAATAGCGAGTACTGCATAGCAAAATCCTGTGATGCTAGAGCAACTCCTTAGCAACTTCATAACAATTCCATAGCAACCACACAGTAACACCATAGGAACCTCCAGGTATATCATAGCAATCACTTAGAACTAAAGCAAAAAGAGAGCAATTCCTTAGCAACTCCATAGCAACCATCCAATAACACCATAAGAACATCCTATGATATCATAGCAATCACTTAGTACTGCAGAGTAAAAACTGGTGATGCTAGAGTAACTTCTTAGCAACTCCATAGCAACTTCTTAGCAACTCCATAGCAACCACCCTGTAACACCATAAAAACATCCTGGGCTACAATAGCAATCACTTAGTACTGCATAGCAAAAGCCTTAGCAACTTCCTAGCAACCACATAGTAACATTATAGGAACCTCCTGGGATATCATGGCCATTACTTAGTACTGCATAGAAAAAGCTTGTGATGCTAGAGCAACTTTTTAGCAACTCCATAGCAACCACCCAGTAAGACCATAAAAACCTCCTGGAATATCATAGCAATTGCTCAGTCCTGCATAGAAAAAGCCTGTGAAGCTAGAGCAACTCCATAGCAACCACCCAGTAACAACATAGAAACCTCCCGGAATAACTTAGCAATTGCTTAGTACTCCATAGAAAAAGCCAGTGATGCTATTGCAACTCCTTAGCAACTCCATAGCAACCACTTAGTAACGCCAAAGAAACCTTCTGGGATATAATAGCCATTATTTAGTACTGCATAGCAAAAGCCTGTGATGTTAGAGCAACTCCTTAGCAACTCCATAGCAACCATACAGTAACATTTTAGGAACCTCCTGGTATATCATAGCCATTACTTATTACTGCATAGCAAAAACCTGGTGATGCAAGAGTAACTTCCTAGCAACTCCATAGCAACCACCCAGTAACACCATAGAAACCTCCTGGGATACCATAGCTAAAACCTGTGATGCTAAAGCAACTTCTTAGCAACTTTAAAGCAACTCTCTAGAAAGCTATAGTTAGCAATGTCCAAGCAACCACCTAAAACCACCATAGAAACCACCTGTAAAATCACAGGTTTAAAGCAACTGTTTTTATTTGTTGCTTTGCACAGATTTTTCATCGCAAGAAATCAACAGCCTAAACGTGATGCAAGTGGTCGCAATGCATGCATCACATTTTACACTGTCTGTTTAAACAATACTAGTGATCTTCTGTGTCTCGTGACCCACAGATATCACACAGTGTTTTTACTGAATCGTGCATCGCATGTTGCAGCACCTACGCATTTCAGACTTCCTGTACTGTACAGCCGTGCATATCAACTTAACTTCCCCCTGAACATTCTGCACCGGACATTCTGAACAATCGCATGCCTCTGCAATGCAGCACATGCATCGCATTACTTACACTACTCACACATTACATCTTTAAAAGTTATTTGAAAAATGTACTATTCTGGTATAGCCAAAAATATTTGTGTCTTTTTTTATCATAGTGACATCACAAAAAAAAAAAAAATGATGTGTGAATTATGGAAATGTGACTGCACATAAAAATACATAATTAAATAAATAAATAAATAAAAATTGGTCACTTTGTTTAGCTAAAATATGTTGTGAGCAGTTAAAAGTAGACTTTTTATTATGACTTAACAAAAACATAAAATAAAATAAATGGATAATTAAATAAAAGTGGATGTATGCAAATGTGTTTTGAGTTTTTGAGACCAAGAAATGTTGAATTCCTTTTGAACAGTTAATTAAAAAAAAAAAAATAGTTTAGCCAAAAATTTATAACTTTTTTTTATTGACAATACAAATCAATCAACAGCAAATTTTAAAAATGAGTGGATATATGCAAATGTGTTTTGGAAAAATTGGTCGATTTTGTTTAGCCAAAAATATCTTAATGTCTTCAACAACTTAAAAATGTTTTATAGAAGTTTGGTATAGCCAAATATTGATGTGACTTTTAATTGCAAAAACAAAAATTCCAAAAATGTTGATATAAACAAAAAGTTGGCTAATTGTCTGTCTTCAACGGTTAATTAACTAAACAATTTGCATTTAGTTTGTAATTATTTTTGTATATTCGCAAATATATTTCTTTTTTATGACATCACCAAATCCAAAAAATCAAAAATGAACTTCAGGACTTTTTTCTTTCTCCAGGCCCACAGAGGGGAGGGGGGGGGGGGGTGTAGGTGGGGAGGGGAGTCTTTGGAGAGCCAATGAGGCGAGACCGGATGCGATATATCCTCCGGGACAACAGCTCTTCTGTTCTACACACACACACACACACACTCTGTACACACAGACTGCACACTTACTGCACACACACATACTCTACACACTTACTACACACTAATTACACACATTGCACACACACACACATAATCTACACACAAACTCACTGCACACACACTTACTACACTCTCTTTGCACGCACACTTTCTACACACATACCCCCTCTACACACACTCCTCCTCTCCCACATGACGCCATTTACAGCATAAACCCTTCCTCCTCCTCCTCCGGAAAGTAGAAGAAAACACACACACGCGCGCACACACGCGCACAGGGCGCGAGGAGTTTGTGCAGGGGGAGAAAAGTGTTAAAAGTCGCCGCGTGTTTTTTTGTTCGAAACTTTGTAACTTTTTTTCTCGCGGATCTCGCGCGCCGCTCTTCCCGCCCCGGATCCTCCGCGAGCCCTCGCGAGCTCTCCGCTCCCCGCGCGCCGCTGTTTTTGTGAATGGAACTGGGGGAGCGAGCTCCGGCCGAGGCGCGCGACCCGGGATTTACGCTGTAAGCGAACCAGCCGGAGCGGAGGCGCGCGCTGACACCACGGTGAGCTCGAGACCGGGGAGTTCTGGGGGTCTGAGTGGGGGGTAGGGGCTCGTGCATGCTAGTCTGGGCCTTCTGGAGTTCGGATGGGGGTTCTGGTTCTGATTCTGGATCAGGCGGTGGTCGCTGTGGTCTTGTTTAGGTGGTTGAGGTGGTGTTCAAACACAAAAAAGCAAAAAATATGATATATATTATTATTCAAAAATAGGCTATTTATTATGTGCAAGTTTGTTTAGTTTATTTTGGTTTCGTTTGGTTTGTTTAGGTGGTTGAGATGGTGTTCAACATTGAAAATAAAGTGGCATCAAAAAGTCAAAAATGTAATCTAAAAGCATCGTCACAAAAACACGTAATTGAAAAATTGACCTTTTTTGCATATTCGGTTCTGTGGTCTTATTTAAGTGGTTGAGATGGTGTTCCACATTGAAAATAAAGTTGCATAAAAAAGCCAAATATATGATCAGTAAAATTGGAAATAAAAAATGGGCTATTTGTTAGGTGCTGGTTTATTATGTGCGGGTTTGTTTAGTTTATTTTGGTTTTGTTTGATTTGTTTAGGTGGTTGAGATGGTGTTCAATATTGCAAATAAAGTTGCATCAAGTTGCATCAAAAAGTCAAAAATGTAATCTTAAAGCATCGTCGCAAAAACACATAATTGAAAAATTTCCTTTTTTTTGTATAATGGGTTCTGTAGGAGCCTAGAGGAGCCTAGAACAGGCGGTGGTCACTGTGGTCTTGTTTAGGTGGTTGAGATGGTGTTAAACATTGAAAATAAATAAATAGCCTTTTGTTTTGCTTACAGGGATAAACTAAATGTTTTTCACAGAAATTAAGAATTCGGAAATGGACTATTTTTGCATATATAATTAGTTCTGTAAAAGCCTTGTTTAGGTGGTTGAGATGGTGTTCCACATTGAAAATAAAGTTGCATCAAAACCCCTAAAATATGATCACTAAAACAGTACAGTATTAAAAAATATATTTTAATTATCTATTTATTATGTCCGGGTTTGTTTAGTTTATTTCAGTTTTGTTTGGTTTGTTTAGGTGGTTGAGATGGTGTTTAACATTGCAAATAATGTTGCATCAAAAAGCAACATCACAACAACACAGAATTGGAAAATTTACCTTTTTATTGCTCACAGGGATTAACCTAAATGTTTTTCACAGAAACAAAGAATCCCAAAATTATCTATTTTTGCATATATAATGGGATAGTATGGATTCTGTAGGAGCCTAGAGCAGGCAGTGGTCACTGTGGTTTTGTTTAGGTGGTTGAGATGGTGTTTACACTGTAATGCTGCATCAAAAATATGGTCACTAAAAAATTACATTCGAAAATGAGCAATTTTTCGTGTTGTTTTTTTTTCTTTGAGACATTATTAAAATGCAAAATTTAAAAATAGTTTTTTTGTACAGCCAAAAACACAAATTACGCTGTACCCGTGGCCTTGTTTATGAGATGATGTTGTTGCTGTGATCTTTTCCAGGTGGTTGAACTGATGTTCAACATGTTGTATAAAAAAGTCAAAAACACTAAAACAGTACATTCAAAAATAAGCATTTTTTATGTGAGGGTTTTTAAGACAATACAAAAAAATTGTTGCTGTGGTCTTGTTTAGGTGGTTGAGATGGTGTTCAATGTTGCAAATTTAATCACATCAAAAGTCTAAAAATTCAACAATGACCTATTTTTGCAGAGGTGGATGTTGTTTTGTAGTGCTTCTGATTCTGGAGCTGGAAGAAGACCCACTGGTATATAACATATATATACCTATATCTGTATATAATAGGACACATGGTGGTTTGTGTAGGAGTCTGGAGCAGGCGGTGGTTATTGTGGTCTTGTTTAGATGGTTGAGATGGTGTTCAAATCGAAAAGCCAATAATATAATCGCTATAACAGAACATTAAAAAAATCTATAATGTGTTGGTTTTTGTGACATTACAAAAATGCAAAATTCAAAAATTGATTATTTTTTGTACAGCTGAAAACATCTTACTGTCATTGTGGTCTTGTGTAGGTGGTTGAGATGGTGTTTAATGTTGCAAATTAATTAACTTCAAAAATAGTAGTAAAAAAAACCTACCTTTTTGCAGAGGTAGATGTTGTCTTGTAGTACTTCTGGTTCTGGTGCTGGGAGAAGACCCACACTAGTATATAAGAGGACAGATGTTGATTTGTGTAGGCAGTGGTTGCTGTGGTCTTGTTTAGGTGGTTGAGATGGTGTTCAAAACGAAAAAAAAGCCAAAAAATATGATTACTAAAACAGAACATTCAAAAATCTTATATACATATAAAAAAAACATAAATTAATTGGTTTTTTTTGTACAGCTCAAAATATCTCACTGTCACGGTGGTCGCTGTGGTCTTGTTTAGGTGGATGAGATGGTGTTTAATTTTGCAAATTGATTCACTTCAAAAACAGTTTTGAAAATTAAGTTTTTTGTAGAGGTGGATGTTGTCTTGTAGTACTTCTGGTTCTAGTTCTGGGAGAAGACCCTAACTGTTGATTTGTGTAGGAGTCTGGAGCAGGCGGTGGATGCTGTGGTCTTGTTTGGGTGGTTGAGATGGTGTTCAAATCAAAAAGCCAAAAATATGATCACTAAAACAGAACATTAAAAAAATTGGCTGCTTATTATAATTTTAAAAATGGATGTTTTTTGTACAGCTGATCACTGTCACTGTGGTCTTGTGTAGGTGGTTGAGATGGTGTAAATGATTTTATAAAAGTGGCTTTGTTTACTGAATCTCGCTCTATCGTTCATGATCTCTCTCTCTGTCAGAGTTCATGTATTGGGGTCACTGTACAACTCCCAACAAATCAGAATTAGTTTACAGAATTTACAGTAAAATGAATTTTGCTCTGTCACTTTTGTTTTCTAGATACACTTTTTTGTGACTATATTATTAAAACTGATATAAATATGTAAATAAGCACTGTTTTAATTGGCTTGGCTGATGTGTATACAGAAGCCCCATTAGGTCAGTGATCAATTTGTGCATGGATTAAAATGTGTCACATCACAAAAACAAAGAATTAACATAAATGGCACATATATATTTATTTTCTTTTTTGTAACATCACAGATATAAGAGGATCTATGTAAATACTTAGCTTTTGTATAATTCTATAATCTATAATTTTGTAATTTTGCAGAGGTGGATATATGTACAGGGTTCGTACGAACATGAAAAACCTGGAAAAGTCATGGAATTTAAAAATACTTTTTTTCAGGCCTGGATAAGTTTTGGAAAAATATAAAAATATAAATACACAGAAAGTTTTGGAAAAGTCATGGAAATTTGGTTTCAAATCTTTGTGTTTCAGTTTATCGATGAAGAAAATCTATTTTGAGCTAAAAAAAATACATCATCTTAAAGTTAATTCAGTAATTAAGACATTTTATCTGATTTTATTTAAGGCCTACTATAATCAATTTTGATAATAGTTTTAGTTGATTTTTGGTTTTATTGTCGTATGGTCATGAAAATTTGTCTTGAAGGCATGAAAAAATCATGGAAATTGATAGTTAAAAAGTGTATAAACCCTGTATGTAAATGTGTAAAACCCCACCAAATTATGTATAATCATGAATGTACACTACCGGTCAAAAGTTTTAGAACACCCCTATTGTTTAGTCATCCTGTAGCTGCAGTGCTGTTTAACCCAGACAATCATTTTTATTATTTTATCTTTGTCTTATTAATGACTTTATTACTGCAGTTTTTCACCTGTCCGATTAACTCTAATTCTAATTCTCTTCTTCTGCTGAAACTGAGACTCAGTCCTTAATCATGTTAATCTAAAGAGCTAAAGGCTAAAGCTGCTGTTTCCATGTGGATCAGCCAGACGTGACTCTTCCTGTAGCAGTTTTTTCTTCAGTTTCCAAGAGTCTTTATTTGAAGGTGTAGGAAACAGTACTCACCGCTCTCTGGCTTCTGTATCTGTAATTTCTCTAAAGAAAAGAAATACTTCTACTTTTAATAGTTACAGGGTTTGCTGTGTTTTATCTGTGTCCTTTTCTGGTTATTATAATGATGAAAGTGTGAATATGCTGTGTGTGTAAGTGTGTAAATGCTGCTGCAGTAGAGAGTAACAGCAGTAACACTAATCTGCTTCAGCACTACAGCTTTACTACAGACTAATAGTATAGAAGTTGAAATTCTTTAAAATCCATTTTCAAAATTCAGTTTATTTCTATTGATACTTACCAGCTACAAGCTGTTAACCAATTAATTATTTGCTAAAAATCCCCCTCTCTGTTTTAAACAATAATATTACAATATATTTTTACGATATATTAATATTTGTTTACAATACTAAAATGTAGTTTAATGCAATGTTTTTGTACACTGGATTTTGTAGCATTCACAGTTATTGACTGAACCTGAAAAGATTAATTACAAAAAAAAGAAAAAATTGGGGTGTTCTAGGGTTAGAACCAATTATGTATATTTTTATTTTGAAATCACAAAAAAATGTGAATTCAAAATAGGGATGGTACATTAATAAATTAGTAAATTAGTTAGAGATTGTGACATCATAAAAACACAGAATTTAAAAAATATGCTATTTTTGTAAAGCCAAAAACACCTTTAATTTTTGTGATATTAAAAATATGCTCATGTGTACTAGAATATGTAAATAGAATATTTAAAATTGTTATATTTTTGCATAGGTAGACATATGCAAACATTTTTCTTGTCATGTCACAAATGTTAGTATAGACAAACATAGTTTTCACAAAATAAAAGCTATTTTATTAAACAAACAAAACAAGTTCCATTTCCCAATGAGTACTTTAAATTTTGTTCCTCATTTTAAAGTTAATAGAAACATAAAATCATTTTCTATATTGGGAACAGAATGATCAAAATGTGTATGCAGACTGCATATGTACACTGTCTATATAGACTTTATATATGTATTGTATGTGGACTCTGTGCGTAGATAATATATGGGGATTGTAGGGATTGTATTTAGACTGAATATACGTGGGCTGTGCTTGGACTGTATATGTAGACTGTATATTTAGACTATATGTAGACTGTATGTGGATTTTGCTTGGACTGTATATATGGACTGTACTGTATATGTGAAAAGTATATGTAGACTAAATATGTTGATCGTGTTTGTACTGTATATATGAAATGTATGTTTGGATTCTGTTCAGACTGTACTTTATATGTTGTACTTTAGCTCTATATGGACTATACTGTGGATTATATATATGGATTGTATACATGGGCTAAACACCTGGCCTGTAAATGTGGAATATATATGAAAACTTTATACATGAACTGTATATATTGACTGTATATGTGGACTGTTTGTGTGGACTGTATATGCAGATTTTATGTAGGCTGTATACATGGACTGTATATGCGGACTGTGTGTATGGACTGTATATATGGAGTGTATATTTGGACTGTTTGTGTGGAGTGTATATGCAGATACTGTGGGGGCTGTAAATATGGACTGTATACTGTATATCTACTGTATATGTGGACTCTATGGTTCATGTATATGGACTGCAGATTTAGTTTGGACTGTATTTGTGGACTGTAAATGTAGACTGTATGTGGGATGTGTTTGAACTGTATATGTGGACTATATATGGACTGTACTGTATATGTGGACTGTGTATATTAATTGTATATGAGGACTGTAAATATAGACTATATGTGGACTGTATTTGTGGACTATTTGTGTCAACTGTGTATGCAGATTGTGTTTAGGATGTATATGTGCACTTTATTTGGACTGCACTTTAGATATGGACTGTATACAAGGATTGTATATACAGACTGTGTATATAGACTATATATGTGGACTGTATATGCAGACTGTGTGTATGGACTGTATATTGTTGCTGACCAATAAAAAAATGTGTCTCCAAAACAGCAGCTTCACAGTAGAGATATAAATCATTTTTAGTTTCAATGGAAGTCAATGTAAAATGAGTTAATTTCGGGTAAATTTGGATAATTCCTATTGGTCAATTCATCAAGAGATTTTGCTAAAGTATAAGTGACGGTTGGTGTGTTCAAATTATGTATTAAATATAGTACAATCAGAGATTGTTCCTGTTTTTTTTTTTACTTTTGAAAAGCTATAAAATGTGGCCTGCATATATGGGACTATATGTTGACACTATACTTGGACTGTATATGTGAACTGCATGTATAGACTGTTTAATGATTGTATATGTTGATTGTATATGTGGACTGTATGTGAGGACTTTATATATAGACAGTACATGTGGACATTATATGTTGACTGTATATGTGGATTGTAGATGTGGACTATATATAGATTGTAGATATTGACTATATATGGACTGTATATATTGGCTGTATATATGGACTGTTAATTTAGACTCTATGTTGACTGCAAATGTTGACTGTATATGTGGACTGTTGGTATGGATTGTACATGTAGACTGTATAAATGGACTGTATATGTAGACTATATATTCGGACTGTATATAAAGACTGCATATTTTGACAATATAGACAGGGGGAGTGTACGGTATGTTGGAAATAAAAACATTGTGCTTGTTTTCCTTCTGAAATATATATTGCAATATAAACAAATACAATAAGTATTGCCAGATTTTACTAAAAGTCAATAATATCTGATATACTGTCAAACATTTAAGTAAAATAATTGATGATATGCAAATATAATCTGCCTTTGATAGATACAGCATGCATAATAAATAGTGTGAATTTTCCATTTCCTGTTATGTTGCTTTGATGATACATGACATCATTGCTGTAACAATATATTGTGCAGCCCTACAGCAGACTCTTTAATTGTTTTTATTCAGGGCTTTTTAATTCTCAATTTTCATTTCTTATTTGTCAGTTTTATAAAGTATAAAGTATAAAGTAGATCCTCTTGGTTAGATGATCAGTTTTGTACATCTCTGCTGGATTTTCTCAGTCAGCTTTATGAGGTATAGTCACCTGGAATTCAGGCTTTCAGTTAACAGCTGTGCTGAATATGTTTGAGAGCATCAGTTGTAAAGTTGTGAAGAGGTAGAGTTGATATAAATGAAGGTCAGTCAATCTGAAAAGACGGATTTCAAGGACTTTGAAAGTGCAGTAACTGCAAAGACCATCAAAAACCATATAATGATGGAACTGGCACTCATCACGATCGCCCCAGGAAAGGAAGAGTGAGAGTTTCCTCTGTTGTACAGGATAAGTTTATCAGAGTTACCAGCGAAGTTAACAGCTCCCCAGATAGGAGCATCTAAATACTTTTTCACAGAGTATTTTAGTTTGTTTAACATTTTTAAGTTTCTACTTGATTCATTATGTGTTCCTCCATAATCTGATAGATCACTTTACTATTCATTTGCTATGTAGGAAAAAAGCAAAACATTTAATGAGAAGTTATGTCTAAACCTTTGATGCAGAATGCTGCTTAGGATTAGCAGTTGTACAAAACAGAATAATGCAAAGAAAACAAGTTCATATTCATAAAGTTTTAAGAGTTCAGAAATCAATATTTGGTGGAATAACTCTGGTTTATAATCACATTTTTTATGCATCTTGGCATCATGTTCTCCTCCACCAGTCTTACACACTGCTTTTGGATAACTTTATGCTGCTTTACTCCTGCAAACATTCAAGCAGTTCAGCTTGGTTTGATGGTTTGTGATCATCCATCTTCCTCCTGATTATATTCCAGAGGTTTTCAATTTGGTCAAATAAAAAAATATTTTTAAGTGGCGTTTTTTTTAGAGCTGCATATATTTATTGTGATGATAAATTCAGGCAGGTTCTATTACAATCACATAAACTGAGGAAAATATTTTCAGTTAGCACTGTGAAGGAGAGCCTATCATCTAAACAAATGCCATCAAATTACAATTTTATAAATATTAAAATAGAAAAAAATTATGGTGTAATTATAATTACAGGCCTAATTGAGGATACAATGATGAAAATTAGGGAGGAACTGCGCAAATGTGTTTGGTTTATGGTATTTGGCCTTTGGGAAAATTATGATTTCAGTATATGTTCATTAAATATAACCTTTAGTATTAATAATGTAATAAAGTGATCTATCAGATTATGAAGGAACACATAAGGAATTATGTAGTAACTTAAAAACATTGTTAAACAAACCAGAATACAAAATACTCTGTGAAGAAGCATTTAGGTGCTCTTATCTGAGAGCTGTTAACTTGTGGTTTCTGAGGCTGGTAACCCTGATGAACCCTGATGAACTCTTGCTCTTCCTTTCTTGTGGCAGTCCTGATGAGTGCCAGTTTTATCATCACAACTTTTTAATGGTATTTTTTTGCCATCAAATGCTAATGCTGCTCCAGCAGTGCTAGCCGAAGTAAACAGCAGGATACAGACCGAAAATACTCACCTCTGAATGGTGAAAGAGTTAGCGCTTAGCACAGTTAGCAGCTAATGCTAATGCTTTTCCAGTCTTAGTGCTGGAAACTAAACTAAACTGAAACTCCTGTATAACTCTGTACTTCAGTAGAGTGGATTTACTGCTCCTTAATACCTGACTGGTAGAATTCATACATAAGGAGCTCCGGATTATAAGGAGCTCTGATGATTTTTGGAAACATTAATAGATTTTAGGTGTGCCTTATAGTGCAAAAAATACAGTATATTATATATTATATTTATTCTGTATGTTTATTATCAATGGTGCAATGCTTCACCAGATGATCCAACACGAAGTAAACAAACATGAGCCATGCTTGTATTAATAGTAGTTAGTTATATTATATAAGCATAAAATGGTCTTAAAATACAGTAATATAGTTTGTCGCAATTATTTTTGTGGCAATATATCATCCAAATATATATTTTATGGGACTTTTGTTGGAAGTTTTTAAAAGAATAAAATTACATAAATACAATTTGCTTATATGATTCTTTTTTAGTGTTTTTTGGGCCAGAACCAATCATGTTTATTAAGTACTAAACAGTGTTATTAGTAGAAGTTTCAGTTTTAGTAATAATAGGTTTAGCTTTAGAATTGTTAGTATTGTTACTATTAGCAGTATTGTTATCAGTGAGAGTGTCTATCTGTAATTAACTCTATATAACTTTAGAATACTAAACCCAAATAAACATAAAGTCAGTGTAAGGGTGTTACATAAAGTAAGTAGGGGTGTGCCATACTGTATTGCATGGAACATTATTGCAAAAAAAAGTTTACACAGTAAAAAAAACTTCATATGATGATAATGATGTTTTTCAAAGCAATGCTATTAGCTGTATAATGTATAAAAAAGTTCTTATTGTTTTTTGCAGATTATATGCTTGCATTAAATATGCTGCGTTTTAGCACTTTAGAGTTTTGTTAGGTTTTGTTGTTACATTGCTTTTGTATTTTTGAAGAAATTCTTTATTTTGCTACACCATTAATAAATGATACAAAAGCAAAGTCTTGTTAAATTACTATTCACAAAATAGTCAAATAGATTTTCTTGTTTCTACTAAATGTTTAAAACTCTTATAATGTTATTTTTGTTGCTTAAATACCTTAAAATATTGTGATATTATTTTACCCCTATGCCTCGTTAAAGGTTAAACTGTTAAACTGCATCATCCAACTAATTGTTATCAGTGAAATTAGGAGTTCTGTGCATCCAGGACAAATTCAGAGTTCGTTTAGAAAGGTTTTAGCCCCTGGCATCAATAATAAAGACAATAACTTCAATAGTAAAGGCATTTTCTGAAGATATGAGATGTTCTGGGTTCAGTGTAACCTGCTGGCACACTGGTCTGTGATAAATTAAACACTTTTGGAGGTGTGTAAAGGAAAGGTGGCACACCTACAGAAAATGACAGAGGGCACTGCACCCACTTGTTTAATTAAAGGCGGTGAAGTTTTACAGGTAATTAAAGGTGTGAGCTGGATGGCCACCCGTTGGCATGGCACAGTAGCGTTCCTGATCTTCCCTGTGAGGCTTTACTGCACAATGGAGAGTGTGTGGGCACAGCTGATTTGCATGGCCGTGTTCATTAGCCGTTTCTGTTGGCTAAGCTGGTAGTGATTTGCATGGGTCTCTGTCGTTTACGCTGGGCTTTACTTAAACTCTGTTCCTCTTCCCACAGGACTTCAGATGTGTTCCCGGCGTGCCGGAGAGTCCCCTCTTCAGAGCACAGATGGAGACGAGAGCTCAAAGTGGCGGCAGCAGCGGGCCGCCGGACGGCGGAGACGGCGGCGAGGAGGCACGGGAAGCACCGGTCCTGCTGTTGCACCAGATCCGGACCGTTCACGTCAGCAATGAGTACACAGAGGGGCCGGTGGCTATCTCCGCTCGCTCTCGGACTCCAGACTTACGACCTTCTGGTCCAACGATGGATGAGGGAATGATGCAGGACGGTTCTTGGACCTTGTCTTCTGGGAACTCTGGGGAAGTTGTGGATTCTCAAGACTTTCAGGATTCTGGACACTCTAGAGATGTGCAGACTCGGGATTTGCACGATTCTCGGGATTCTTCGCATGGTCCGCACGGTCCCCACTCTGCCCAGAGTCCGGCAAGCCGATCAACCAGCGGCACCAGCGAGGGGTCCTACAGCAACTCCTCGGAGCAGCGACTTCTGGGGAACGCGAGCAGGGCGGCAGTCGAGCAGGTGCAAGTGGTTCAAGCGCAACCGAAGCGCTCCGAAGCCAAGAAAGAAGAGTTGAAGCCTCTGACTGTGAGCGCCGGCAGTGGAAAGCAGCACTCAGACCGGTGTGACCGGTGCCGTCGCTGCAAGTGCGAGGAATGCCGCAGTCCGAGGTCGCTCCCGGCCTGCTGGCTCTGCGGGCGTCGCTGCCTGTGCTCCGCCGAGTCCGCCGTCGACTACATGACTTGCGCCTGCTGCCTGAAGGGCATGTTCTACCACTGCTCCACCGACGACGAGGACGTCTGCGCTGACAAGCCTTTCTCCTGCCAGCAGCCGAACTGCTGCGTCCGCTGGTCGGCAGCCGGCGCGCTGGCGCTCATCTTGCCCTGCCTGCTGTGTTACCTCCCCGCCCGTGGCTGCCTGGCACTGTGTCAAGCCTGTCACGACCGCGCCCACCGGCCCGGATGCCGCTGTCAGGATGCTGGAGCTTCGCTCTGCAAGGACAGTACATAAAAAAGAAACAACAACAGAAGAACCTGAGCATTTGTTCTTTGTTCTTTTCTTTGACATTGTAGTTTTGGCACTGTAGACCAAGAGAGGGAGAGGGGACCGACGGACCGACGAGAGTGTCGGTGTTTGAAGTTTGAAGTACGTTTGTTTGTTCTTTGTTGTTTTTAATTGTTTGTTCCCCTTTGTCATCGCGGGGGAAGCTTCCCAAGGCAGGACGTCTTTACGCAAGCGGGCGGTTTCAGCCAAAAGCGAGGAGGACTGTCCAGGACTGTCCAGTTGGAAATGACCCTTCCTGCCCTGGATGGATTGTAGGCTTGATTTAGGACCCTTGCTTGGTAGAAGATCTTCTCTGATTGGCTGGCTGTCACTCCTGCAACAGGGCACAACAGTCCTTTTCTTCTTTTTCTGTTGTTTCACCGAAGTCCAGAATGTTAGCATTATTGACGTTCAGTAACACAACTGATAGCATTGTTCAGACTAACAGGTAACACTTCCTATGAATGCTGTGTACTTAATGCATCATAAGACATACCTTATATAACCTTATAATGTATAATGACTGTTATAAGGTTGTATAATAATAAGTGTAATATATAGTAACAGCCACATACAGGTTATAAACATGTTTATAACATGTGGTAAAATATAAAAAAAAATATGTGACTTTATAAAAAGAGTTTTCATAATGACATATAAGTTATATAGGTTATATATACAGCTCTGGAAATATAATTAAGAGACCAACCACTTTCTTCAATTTCTCAATCAGTTTTTCTGATTTTGCTATTTATAGGTTTATGTTTGAGTAAAATGACTTTGTTAAAATAACATTGTTGTTTTATTCTATAAACTACAGACAACATTTCTCCCAAATTCCAAAAAATGAAAATATTGTCATTTATTTGCATTTATTTGAAAATGAGAAATGTCTAAAATAAAAAAGATGTAGAGCTTTCAGACCTCAAATAAAGCAAAGAAAACAAGTTCATATTCATAAAGTTTTAAAAGTTCAGAAATCAATGTTTGGTGGAATAACCCTGGTTGGTTTTTAATCACAGTTTTTTTCATGCATCTTGGCATCATGTTCTCCTCCACCAGTCTTACACACTGCTTTTGGATCTTCTTCACACTGCTTTTAGATCCATCTTCCTCTTAATTATATTCTAGAGGTTTTCAAAAATGAGTAAAATCAAAGAAACTCCTAATTTTTAAGTGGTCTCTTATTTTTTATCCCAGAGCTATATATGTTATATATATATATATATAAATATATATATATATATGTTTACAAGAACATTATACATAGTAATGTGGCATTATGAAACCTTTTATTATGAAAATATCTATTTCTTTTTTATAACATGTTATATATGTTGCTATAGATAGTTATTAATGAGTTATTATACTATTATAGTTATAATAAACTATATGTCATTAGATATTATGTATGTTATATAATGCATTATAAAAGCATTCATAATGCATTATGAATACAGGATTCATAGGAAATGTTACCAACTAACCTTGTTGAAAGTTTAAAGTTGTGAATTAGCAAAAACATTTCCTTTTCTCAGAGATCTTATATTTTTGTACATATTTCAACTGTGAAAAGCAGCGTGCCAAACCAGAGGCGCCTCAACAGATCTTTATATACATAAATATATATAAAAATATAAATATATGTATGAAACATATAATACGTATATATATATATAAATAGAGCTGTACATTCTTTTCGAATGTACAGCAATCAATTTTTTTTGCTAAATATATATAAATATATATGTATATATTTTTGCCTTACAAAAGCCTTACCTTATACTGAATTTTATTCCTACAGTTCTACGTGTAAAATTGTACAGCAACCCTCAGAAAAAAACTTTTATTTTCTAATTTCAACACATTGTTTAGTGTAAAGAATATTTATTTGAAGTTTTATTATTTTATAAAGAAATATTTATTTCGAGAGGCATCTTATAGACATCACTCTAACTTTTTTTTCCAGACAGAGGAAGAAGAAAATGTTGATATTGTTGCTGCCGATAAGATTGACGTGGGTGTCATGTACGATGCATATGTTCACTATAAAGAATTAGAAAATATATTAACGTTTTTCGAAATCAAACAGACGCTCGTTTCTCAGTGTTTTTTTTGTGTGTGTTTTGGTGTGGTCGTGTTTCCTGGTTCAAAAAAAAAAGAAAAAAAAAACAGAAACTTTGCATTGTAGCATCTCCATACAAAGAGGCTATTGTTGGGGCTCTTCTGCCTCTGCTGGGGCTTTTGTTTGAGGGATGGATCTGCTGTCAGGCTAGCTTTTCTCTGCCCGGGGCTCTGCTGATGGAAAACATGCTCAGGGTTCGAAGATTTCACTTCCTGGGTCATCGTTAGAGGTGAAGAAAAAAGACGTACCTGATAGAGTAGGTGTAGCATTAACTTATAGTGAACTACAGATACAGAGCTTTATTTATACCCATGTTTATGAGTTTGGTATCCCTCAAGGGTGTCCATTAGGGCTGTTTTCATTGTATCGTAACTAGGCCTGTCGCAATAACAATATTTTGTGGACGATCTATCGTTCCAGAAATGATTGCGATAAATTATATTATTGTCATTTTAAGATTATTAAATGCCACTGATGTTATAGTAGTAGAATAGCATAACAAATCTATTGGTACCACTTTTTAAAATAAGGCTCCTTAATAAAGGGGTTATAAATAGTTTATAAAAGCATTTATTAATGGTTATAAATTAAGTTATAAACATTTTGAAAACATTAATAAGCACTTACAACATGTAAATAGAAAGAACAACAGTGACAATAACTTTTTTAACATATCTAATAAAATAATAGAGAAAGTCAGTTCAGTCATTTAATACAGTATGTTATTATAGTTAAATAAATAAAGTTATTAACAGAAATATTAATGGTGACTGATTGAAAAGACAAAGTGAGATAAGCATCTAGTAGTAAGTTTTGAGGTTTAACAGTATAAACGAATGTGGAATCACTATTTGGTACATGGCAGGCCACTGTTGCCTTTTCTATGTATGTGTTGTAACTGCTTATTAATGGTTTATAAACAAATTAATAATTATTTATATACACCTTTTACTATTTATAAACCCTTTGTAAAGGAGCCTTATTTTACAGTGTTACCAATCAATTATATACTTTTAAAGATAACAGATTTAATTCATCATAATTTGGGAAGTATATGCTTTTTTCTTCACCTACTACAGCATCATATATGTGAACACACATACAAATAAACACAATAGACGATATCACGTTGATCAAATATTATTGATTATTGGTCATGTCAGTTTATTGTACAATAAGTCAATAATGTAATTATTATGACCGGCCTAATCATAGCTCTTCTGCAGCTGAAATATTGAAGCTATTTTTAAGATTATTTTATAGCAGCAGGGATGAACTGTGAATTAATAAAATTAATTGTTCACTGTAAATGAATAGTGAAGTGATCCAGACTAGAAAGGAACACATAAGGAATCATGTAGTAACTTAAAAGTGAAAAAACTTAAACAAACTAAAATTGCGGTTCATTAAGGGAAGCTCTTTCTTCCCTAGGGCGATCCTAATGAGTGCCAGTTTCATCATTACAACATTTTTTATGGTCTTTGCGGTGACTGCACTTGAGGATACTTTGAGGATATTTTTTTCTTTACTTTTTTGAGTAGTTTTTGCTTCTCATAATCTGGATTCGAACATTACTCAAATATTCACTATTCACTATATACCTGTAACTCTTCCTCTTCACTACTTTACTTTAACTGATGCTCTCAAACCTTAACATTAAGAGACAAGAAATTCAAGAAATTAACTCTTGATGAGTTCAGCACAGCTATATATATATACAGCTCTGGAAAAATTTAGAGAGTACGTCAGTTTCTAAATCAGTTTCTCTGATTTTGCTATTTATAGGTTTAAATGTAAAATGAACGTTGTTGTTTTATTCTATAAACATTTCTCCCAAATTCCAAAAAAAAATTGTCATTTAGAGCATTTATCTGCAGAAAAAGAGAAATGGCTGAAATAACAAAAAAAAAAAAAAGATGCAGAGCTTTTAGACCTCAAATAATGCAAATAAAACAACAAGTTCATATTCATAAAGTTTTAGAAGTTCAGAAATCAATATTTGGTGCAGTAATCCTGGTCACAGTTTTTTCATGCATCTTCTTGGCATCATGTTCTCCTCCTCCACCAGTCTTACACACTGCTTTTGGATAACTTTATGCTGTTTACTCCTGGTGCAAAAATTAATTCAAGCTGTTTAGTTTGGTTTGATGGTTTGTGATCATGCATCTTCCTCTTGATTATATTCCAGAGGTTTCAAAGAAACTTTTTTTTTTTTTTTTTTCAGAGCAGTATATGTATATATATTTAAATATACTGTATATATATAAAACTGCAGGTAGGCTAAAAGCACTGATGCTCAAAGGAACATTCAGAAAACTACTACTACTAACCAAATATTGTCAGCTGGGGTCTCTAAAGTAATTTGTTGTACAATCTTAAGACACTTGTTGAAGCTCTATGGTATTCTGCTCTATGTGTAGCATCTCTGCAGCAGCTCCTGGTTCTGGGTGAACTCTTTATTCTGAGCAGAGGGTTTAGACGAGTTCCATCCCGCCTGCCCGTGTGAAGCAGCAGAGCCAGCGGCGTATTTCTGATGTTTTTTTCTCAGGCCTCCCATACCGGCAGGAGATCCTGGCCACCTCCGCTTCCGCAGGAACATCTGGTGCTGGTTTAGCCGCCGGAGCGTGAGGAGCTCTATCTGCAGCTCTGTTGCTGTTGGCAGGCCGCTGTGTGTCGAGCTCGTCTTCCTCCGTGCCGTGGAAAGAGCCCTGAGGGAAACAAAAACCAGATACACTCTGGACACTGCATGACTGATAGGATGCTGCTAATAAGCAGATGTGTTGAACTTAAAGGAGAAATCTGGCGTGAAATGAACTTGGGTTGTAGAGAAACATGAAAACGAGTACGAACTTTTGTCAAATAACTCCAGTATTCCCAAATACAGCGATTTTAGCCTATGCTCCAAAGTGTCTTACAATGCTAGTGATTGGGGCATAGAGTTACATTAATTACATATCATCGCTGTCCAATGAAAAACACTAATCTTCATTTTCTGTCCCTTACACTGTGCCAAAATTTCTTGATGAATGGACCAATAGAAACTCTTCAAAATAACCTGAAATAAACTCTTTTTACATTGACTTAAATTGAAAGTTTACAAGGTTTTTTCTCTCTCCTGTAAAGTTGCTGTTTTGGAGATCAGTGCTTTTCATTGGAGAGTGACGATATGCAAAAAAATGCCTTTTTCTACACGATTAGCAAGCTTAAACTAGCTTCACACTTCATTTCACTTCATTGAATAAATATGATTCATACAATATTATTGTATTAGCAGCAATCGCAACAATATTCTAATAAAAATAATTTATTTTAATCAAATTTTAATCATTAGTAGTGGAGAGAAGAATATGTTTTGTTAAGTTTGTTAAGTTATCCAGCTACTTTCTGATCTCGACAGTAGCAACAACGTTTAATAAACTAACTTTTCTTAAATAAAACCGCAAGCAAATACATCCGTAAACATGTGCATGTGATTAATTAGCATTTGATGTTTACATTAGCATGTTAACACTGACACTGCTATTGCTAACGCTGTGAGAGCAGTGAGTCTGAGTAAAGGTTTGTTTGGAGAACTGAGTCACGGGGCTGTGGGTGATTTATTGGGTCTCTCAGGGCACGGAGTTCCACAGGAAAGAGAAGCTGCTGCCTCTCGCATGTCGGAGCGTGTTCTCTCGCACCGTGACGGGCGGCTAGCTCCAGGGCTTTCAGCAGCAGCAGAAACCCAATCACCGGATCGTGCAGCTCCTTGCTTCGCCCCCGTCATTGTTTTAAGCCGTGAATAGGAGGGTAGGGTGACGGGCGGTGGGTGGGGGGGTTGGGTGGTTTCTAGTTGGCCTCGGAAAAAAAGCCTTGTAGAGGGTTAAAGACGCTGGTTTGAACAGTTTACTCTGCATTCAGTTTCGGCCGTGTTTATTCTTCAGGACTCTACAGGACGGCCTCCTTTGGCTCGGATGCCTCCCAGACTACCTGCTTGGCACTCTCATGGGAAGAGTTGGCAGGACGTTGTATGTCCAACTCGTCTACCGTGATGTGGACAGTTCAGTTCCCTAAAAGAATACCAAACAATGGACGCTGGACAATGGACAACGAATGGGACACCACTTATAAGTTTTTCAAATTGTTATCCCATTTTCTCCCCAATTTACACAGCCAATTACCCAACCCACTCATCACGACTGATGCCCCAACATCAGGAGAGTGAAGAAGACTAGCACACGCCTCCTCCGACACATGTGACACGCTTCTTTTTGAACTGCTAACACTCAAAGGAAAGGAAACACGGTTCTGATACATCAGCTAACAGATGCAGCCTTGTGCTGATCCACATCACCCTAGGTGTGATGAGTGGAAAGAGCACCATCTACTGTACCCACCCAGAGAGAGCATGGACAATTGTGCTCTCTCAGGGCTCCGGCAGCTGATGGCTAGCTGCATGACCGGGATTCAAGCCAGCTGGACCACTCGGTCGGTGCCCACAGTTAGCCATGTCTAAGCTTTACTCACATCATGTCATAATACTCAATATTGCCAAAGTACTGTATTTTTCGCACTATATGTTGCACCCGATTGTAAGGCGCATTATCGATAACAAATTTTCTTGTCTATTTTCATACATAAGGCACATCAGATTATAAGGCGCACTTTAAGCGACACTAGTAAGGAACAGGGGTGTCGCCATGTTTAACTTCTAATTCAGTAGGTCTTGCCATTGGGTGGCTATACCTGGAAAACTAGGCTATGCTAAGGTAAACTAAGCTAAGCTTAGTAAACAAAACTGTTAATTCAGACAATTCAAACAAGCACTTGATGTTAATCTACACAGATTTCTCTCCTGAAAACTTGTGTTTATTTGTGTGAGTAAAGCACTTCTGATTATTTAGAGTAAGCTTAGATTTCCAAATTTTACACTAAAGCTAGAGCATTAGCATTAGTGGCTTACTGCTAGTGGGTAATGCCAATGCTGCTCCAGCAGTGCTAGCCGGGGTTAACAGCAGGCTACAGGCCAATAATACTTACCTCTAGACAGCGAAATAGCTAGTGCTTAGTGTGGTTAATGGCTAAATACCGTTACAGCAGTACTAGCCAGGGTTAGCTGCAGGCTACAGGCCAATAATACTTACCTCTGCACAGCGAAAGAGCTAGTGCTTATCGCAGTTAGCGGCTAATGCTAATACTGCTGGAGAATTATGGTTTCATATGATGTAAGCCCGCCTTCTACAACTATAAAAGCTTTTTTCAACTTTTCTAGAAAAGGTTTAGGAGTGTGTTTATGAGAATGTTTGGAAATTCCATTCCTCAAAAAGAGCTTCCAGACTACCTGCTCGGCATTCCCATGCGTAGGGTTTTCCCTGTGTACGCGAGTGTGTGAGCGATGGCACGCACATGCATGTTCACCAGCTGGCGTGCGAGAGCGCCGGAGCACAAAGGAGGAGTAGATTAGCAGTGCAGGGAGTGAAGTGACACCTGGCTGAAAGAGCTTCACCCAAACAAAGAACCGGCTCCAGAGCAATGCAGGAAATATTGATTTCTGCAGCGAGCGACGTGGAACTGGGTCAGCGAGAGGCTGGGAGAGCCAACCTCCATAAACAGAAGGCCTCCTACGCACACACACTCTATCACACACACACACTTTAACACACACTCTCAAACACACACACACACACTCAAGATGCTGGCAATCCGTCATCCGAAGTTATCGCTGACCCGGGTCAAAAGGAAGTTACTCAATTTGGGCCTGCTGTGTTTGGGGCTGTTCCGCTGAAGGATGTTTGGGTTTAGGGAGGGTGGGGGGGTGGGATTGATGGGGGAGGGGCCGGCAGGAGTTTGGCAAATGGAGAGGGGGATACTTTTTTTTCAGAAAGAAGACTTAAGATTTAAGACAGAGTTAAACGAGTGAAAATGACCAAATAAATGAGAAAAATATGGAAAATACAGGAGTAAAAGACATTTGAAAAGATGTAGTTGTGTTATTATGCTATTATATTAGCAAGCAAAACATCAAGTGGCTTAAAATAGTAGTAAAAGTACCATATTTTTCACACTATAAGGTGCACTTTAATTTTCTTTAATTTTAAAAAGTCCTGGCAGTAAAGAAACTCCACTGAAGTACAGAGTTATACATGAGTTTCAGTTTAGTTTAGTTCTCCAGCACCAAGTCTGGAGCAGTATTAGCATTAGCTGCTAACGGCGATAAACGCTAGCTTTTTTGGCTGTCCAGAGGTTAGTATTATGAGTCTGTACCCTGCAGCTAACCCTGGCTAGAACTGCTGGAGCAGTATTCGCATTAGCCACTAACCGCAATGCTAAGTTCTAACTCTTTCGCCATTCAGAGGTGAGTATATGAGACTGTAGTCTGCACATTTACCATGTTAAACAAGCATACGTGGGACAAACCGCTAGCTCAGGGTTCCTCAGTGTAGCGCTTTTGGGTGGCATTAGCCGCTAATGCTAATGCTTCAGCTATACTCACCCAAATAAACAATTTTCAGGAGAGAAATCTGTGTAGATTAACATCCATTGCTCGTTTGACTTTTCCAACTTGTCTGAATTTTTTTCTTTTTTTTTTTTTTGAATTACAGTTTTGTTTACTTAACTTAGCTGTAGCTGCTAAATTTAGAAGGTAAACCTGACGACACCCCTGTTGCTACTACAAGTTCCTAGTATCACATAAAATGCGCATTATAATCCGATGTGCCTTATAGTGTGAAAAATACGGTATGGAAAGTTTATAGGTTATAAATGCTTTACTGAAGCAGAGGAAAATAAGCAAGACAATCCATGCTATACAAACACAGGTGATGAAGAATCAAACAGCTGAAAGAATTATGCATGGAGGAGTAGGAAAAAAAATCTTGATGTTAAATTATTTTCACTACTCCACTTTAAGCCTTTTTTTTTTTAGCTTTTTTTAAGAGACCACTTCAGTTTCTGAATCAGTTTCTCTGATTTTGCTATTTATAGGTTTATGTTTGAGTGAAATGAACATTGTTGTTTCATTCTATAAACTACAGACAAATTTTCCTCCAAATTCCAAATTAAAATGTTGTCATTTAGATCATTTATTTGCAGAAAATGGGAAATGTCTGAAATAACACAAAAAAGATGCAGAGCTTTCAGACCTCAAATAATCAAGTCTCAAAGTAAACAAGTTTATAATTATAAAGTTTTATGAGTTTGGAAATCAATATTTGGTGGAATTACCCTGGTTTTTAATCACAGCTTTCATGCATCTTGGCATCATGTTCTCCTCCACCAGTCTTACACACTGCTTTTGGCTAAATTCAAGCAGTGGCTTGTGATCATTCATCTTTCTCTTGATTTTATTCCAGAGGTTTTTAATTTGGTAAAATCAAAGAAATTCATCATTTTAAGTGGTCTCTTTATTTTTTTACAGAGCTGTATGTATGCTGTATGCTGTTCATACGAAGCTCAAATATGTTAAATTAGACCTTAGATTATTTTTTTTCATGGAGACTCTAGAGAGAGAGAGAGAGTGTGTTTTAGAAGCCAGCAGTGCTGAATAGAAAGTGTGTGTGTGTGTTATCTGTTAGTGTAGAGTGAGTGAGGGGTTGGGGGGGTTGCTGAGGGGTGGCGGGGGGGTTGTTTGGCTGCGGTGCAGTTGGAAAAGCCCCCAGAGCGTCTCTCTCTTTGTTGGTTTTAGCCGGGCGGTGATGCGGCAGAGCTCCGGGCTCTTTCTCCGTGCTCAGCTGGGCAGAATAGCGGCAGGAAGGAAGGAAGCGGCCCATTCTGTGCCCTCCTATTGTCTGACCACCAGAACCGGGCAATCAAACACCAGCGCCGGGGGGAGGGGAGGGGCCCGCGGGGGGCCGGGGTCCATCCCAGAGTTTTTATCTGCAGTCAGAGGGCCTACACTCTGATTACAGTGATAACCCGAGATTAACAAACCCAAAACCGGAGAACAGTGTGTCTTTGCTATCATAACGTCGGGAAAAGTACACCTTGCGCATCTCAAAACATGCAAAAGACATAATACTACTAATTCTCTTAATTAATCATGGGTGTGGTTATTTACTTTTGAGCATAACATGAAATAAAACAATCTGAGTGTCTCTTGCTCATCATTCTCTTTAAGAGTCAGGTGAGCTCTGTTTTTGGTGGATTGCTATTTTAACGGTGCAGCTACCTGGATGTGTCCAACAAATGCTTCTCTTAAAGCAGAGTAAACTGAGCTGCTGGTTCACGCTGAGAACAGCAATGTTATTTCATTTGGTTTTCTGTTTATTGTTGATGTAAAAGTTGGGTTGTGTTGCCAAGATAGCGATGAACGTCTGACTGTTGCCTGTGTCAGGGTTTAAATCAGTGGAGCTCCTGTGTTTTCTGTTACCAAGGTAAAAAAGCAAAACTCCAGAAATGTACCTGAACACACCTCATTTCATAACCAGAACACCACGCCCATCAGTGTAGATATATTCAGAAGCACTGCTGCTATTTTAAACGACGCAGGCACAAGGCATGAAAAAATTGACTGTTGGCAGGGTGTAAGGTAGCAATGAGCATTGCAACGTGCCTTGTGCAAAGTGTAAGGGAGTAACGTTGCACTTTTAACATTTCCATAATGTTAGTATTCGATTATCTGGGAACGTTGTGTGAGAAAGATTGTAATAATGTATAATAATGTAATGGACCCTTTTTAAAACTTTGCTAAATGTGCATATACTGTAACTTTATCTGTTAGCTGGGGGATCTTGTGGCCACGTTGTAGCTTTTCATGTCAAGACTTCCAACTTCCACTGCAAAGATTTCCCACCACTTGTTGCATCTCAGAAAATCTCCATGCACTTATGGAGTTTCTTAAATGGAAGATCTTGGTTCTTTTCAATGGTTTGTCCTCAATCTCTTTGAAAATGTCTCGTTTTGAATGCCAGATTCACATTATACAACTTTTTAAGTGGTCAGTTATTGTGCTGTTCACACTACACACCTGGTTGTGCTGTAATCGTGAGTCCTTCAGTTTGACTCACACTACATGACTGATCAGCAACACGGGGTCACAAATTACACGATTTCTCACTGTGGGAAATTACGACTCACCTGGCTGCTCTCCAGAAACACGTTTATCAAAATAACACACCAGAACTAAACACACACGAGAACTAGCGATTTCATATCAGAGAATCTCTATAGAGGAGAATACGCACTTAAAGTGAGTCCAACATGAACGGGTTCATATGAAGCAACTCTTTGGAGGTGGTCTGTGGATTGCCCTTGACTGTTCTCACCATTCTTCTTCTCTGCCTTTCTGATATTTTTCTTGGCCTGCCACTTCTGAGCTTAACAAGAACTGTCTCTGTGGTCTTCCATTTCCTTACTATGTTCCTCACAGTGGAAAGTGACAGCTTAAATCTCTGAGACAACTTTTTGTATCCTTCCCCTGAACAACTATGTTGAACAATCTTTGTTTTTAGATCATTTGAGAGTTGTTTTGATGAGCCCATGATGCCACTCTTCAGAGGAGATTCAAATAGGAGAACAACTTGCAATTGGCCACCTTTTCTCATGATTGGATACACCTGGCTATGAAGTTCAAAGCTCAATGAGGTTACCAAACCAATTTTGTGCTTCAGTAAGTATTCAAATCAATAAAATGATAAGGGTGCCCATACTTTTGCACTGGTCAAATTTTGGTTTAATGCATATTTTCTGTTAGTACAATAAACCTCATTTCAATCCTGAAATATTACTGTGTCCATCAGTTATTAGATATATCAAACTGAAATGGCTGTTGCAAACACCCAAATATTTAGAACTAAAAATGATTAAGATTAATAGGGGTGCCCAAACTTTCATATGACTGTATTTCCAGGATCAGCTCACCAACCAAGTAGCAGTAATGCTAGTGCTTCACAGTGTAAAAGCTGTTTTCTGTAGATAAACTGGAAAAATATACAGAAATGAAATTTTTAGTAAAATACATTATTCTACTTTCTAAAACTAAAGACATAGTCAGATCGAGTAGTTCATTATTATTTTTGATTTAAAGTTTTTAGCTTTTAGCTCCATTTACCCCATTCATAGAGGACTCACTCGTAAGCTCCATCTAGAGTTTAACACACAGTAAGTAAGTAAGTAAATGAGCTTTTTTGAATCTACAGCTGAGATTTCAGCAGAACTGTTGTTTTTATACAGTAAGTCAGTGAGTTATTGTGTGGTTGGAGCCTGAACTTCTAGAGAACTTTAAACTCGGTTCTTAGCGTGTTCTCGACTGCAGGTGTGTGCAGACCTTACTGGAAAAAGAAGCTACAGAATCAAAGAGATACCAGGAACTAACATACATACTGTACACACAGACACACACACACACTCATACACACTTTAACACACTACCTCTCACACAGGATCCGGCCATGATCCTTTGTTAGCACCTTAAAAGCTCTTCACACACACACACACACACATACATACACACACACACATTAAAAGCTCTTCACACACATACACACACAGGTTTCTGAGAAGCTGGAGTTGTATGTGTTGTTTCCTGTGGAAACTAACCGCAGACACATGCTCACACACACACACAACACACACTCACACACAGACACAGCAGCTCTGAAGTGTAAGAGCTCAGCACTCACACACTCACCAAGTGTCCTGTCAGTTCAGGAGAATGAGCACCTGTTCAGATCACATGATCACATGGCCTTTTATCTGTTTTCACACATAATCCACTTCTACCCATTCACATACTTGCTAGGTGATTGCTATGGTGTTGTTAGGTGTTGCTTTGGTATATCCAATTAAGTGGTAGTTGCCATTAAGCTGCTACTTGGTTGCTAGGTGTTTATTACGGTATCTAAGTTCAGAAATAATCATCATAGATGATATGGTGTTGTTATGGGGTTTCAATGTGGTTGTTATGGTTTTGCTAAGTGGTAGCTATGAGTTTGTTATGGTATTTACAGTGATTGTTACAATTTCTTGTTACTAAATTGAATGTGAATGCTATGATTGTGTTAAGTGTTGCTATGGTGTTGCTACTTGGATGCTATGGTGTTGTTAAGTGGTTGCTACTTGTTTGCTATGGTATTGCAGAAGGTTGATATTAAGTTGCTAAGTGGTTACTAGGTGTTTATGACGGTATCTAAGTTGGTTGAAACAGTATTCCTAAGTTGTTGCTGTGGTATCCCAAGTGGGTGCAAGGCAATCGCCATGTTGTTCCTATGGTGTTTATAAGTCATTGCTAGGCAGTAGCTATGGTGTTGCAAGGTCATTGTAGGTTGGTTGCTATAGTGTCATTAAGTGGTTGCTACTTGTTTCCATCGTATGCCAGGTGGTTCTATTATGTTGCTAAGTGGTAGCTAGGAGTATTCTTCTATGGTGTTCCGAGGTGGTTGCTATGGTGTCCCAGAGGTTATTATGGTGTTGCTAAGTTGTTGCTACTTGTTTATTTTGTACCCTAGTTGGTTAAAACAGCATTCATGGGTAGTTGCTATGGTATTCCAAGGGATACTAAGGTATTGCTATGTGGATTCAATGGTATTGCAGTTGGTTCCTTATGGTGTTTATAAGTCATTGCTAGGTGGTAGCTATGGTGTTGCAAGGTGGTTGCTATGGTTCCCATGGTGTTGGTTTTAGATCAGGGGATTAATGTGGAGGACTACATAATTCCATGTGTCCCTTAAAAGTTTTTATATATTTTATATTAAGCTCCAATGTAGAAAACAAATGAAAGAAAGAAATAAAGAAAAATATATATAATCTGTTATTTATATCTTATTAATACTGAATGTGACTGTGGGACTCCGTGGAGGAAGAGAAGAAGGACGGCGGGAGTTTCCAGAGGTCAGGACTTTTTAGAAACAGGAAGTGGGTGGAGAATGAAGAGCTAAGTTTGGGGCGGGGTCAGAGGGGTCATGGGGTGGAGGGGGGGGGTTGTGGTGGAGTAATTAAGGAGGAAGTGGAGCAGGTGGGGAGGGGGGTTATGGGATGAAGTGAGGGGTGAGAAAATGTCTAGAAAACTTGTATTAAGGTTATATTAAATTAATTTAGAGTATACGTTGTAGTAAATAAATTAATTTGTTTAATTAAATTTGAATTTTACCATTTTTTGTGTTTTGAGGTGAAATTTGCTGTTAAAGAATACATTCAAAATAATGACTAATGTTTTTAAGATTTATGTTTATATATATATTTTAAGTGTACTTTTAATTCGGAATTTAATCATTTATTAAATTAATTGGAATTTAATTATTTAAATATAATTTTAGAACTTCAGACCCATTAAGTTTCAGATTTAAAATTTTAGCTCTTTTAAGTTTCAGATTAAAAACTTTTAAAGCCATACATTTTCAATTTTTAATTATCTATAAAGATCTATAATTTGCTCAGATTAAAAAAAAGTTCAGGATCAAACATTTTTAGATTTACAAAAGTTCAGATCTATAATTTGTTCAGGTTTTTAAAATTCTGATTAAAAAAATTCAGATCCTTAAATTTTAAGATTTAAAATTTCAGATCCTTAAAGTTTTAGATTTTAAAAACTTTCAAATGTAAAATTTTAGATTCATAAAATTTCAGATTTAAAATTATTTTAAGATTTTACATTGTTAGCTCTATAGTTTGTTCAGGTTTGGGCCACAAAGTTTAAGGTTTTACAAAATCAGATATCACCTTAAAAATCAGATCCATAAAGTTTTTAGATTAAAAAAATTACCAGTCATAGTTGTAAATTGCTCCTATTGCAGCTGTTTTTATTAGAAAGACTTTTACAGCTTTTACATTTTTTTTAAATGTGTAAATATTTTTTAATGAAAAAGAAAATGTCTCAATTTTAACATCTGATATGTGATCTATGAGATTTGCAAATTATTTCATTCTGTTTTTATTTAAATAAAAAGGTCATATTATTACTGCAGGTGTGTTACAGCCCATAACATAATGCATTCTATAATTACTGTAATATTATATCAGATAAATATAAGATTATAATTTGACCCTCCTGTTTTTATTTTCAGTTAGCTCTATCAGGAACTATTAATAATTAATATTTGTTTCCTTATTTGCTGGTTGAGTTTTTCTGAGTGAGCAGAAACAAAGCTTCATTCACTCATAACTCCTGAACCTCCGAAAAAGAGCCGCTCACGGAAACTTCCTTAAAACTTTGCAAATGTCTTGCAAATGAACTGGTTCCACAAGTTAACGTTTAATATAGCTCATCAATACATTATACAAACACGATTACACTAGAATAGGAGATATCTGTCCATAAACACCTTAATAAACTAATAAACACAATAAAAACATGTTCTACTCTAGTGTTTATACAGTAAATGCATATTAAGGGTGTTTATGATCTACTATTGCTTATTCTAGTGTATATGAGTGTTTATTAAGTGCATTTATAAACTAATATTTCCTATTTTAGTTAATACTTAGCTATGAATTTTTGGTTAGTAGAATGTTTTTTGAACATCATCATTAACTTTCTTAGAACATTCAATTTGTTCAATTCAAGTTTACTGGATGTCTGAGTAAAGTTTTAAACGTTTAAACGTTCTGATAACGTCTCAGTAAAATTGTCAGGGTTTTAATTTTTAGTTTTGGAAATGTTACTTTTAATGTTTCCATAATGTTAGTAAATAAATAACTTTGTGATGAAAACCATTATTATATTGCACGTTTTTAAAATGATATGGCTTGCAAAAAGTATTTATACCCCTTGAACGTTTTACATTTTGTCATCTTGCAACTACGAATTAAAGTTATTTTATTGAGATTTTAAGTGATAGATCAACACAAATAAGCAGCCAAGAGACCCATGATCACTCTGGATGAGCTGCAGAGATCCACAGCTGTGAATCTGTCCACAGGACAACTATTTTTTTTATTTTTAAGTAAAAGTAAAGAAAATATTTATTAATATTGTGATTTTGAATGTAAACAAACTGATCTGTACAGTTTTTTGAGGTATATTTCATCGCTGTCCAATGAAAAAAAATACTTATCTCCAAAACAGCAACTTTACAGGAATGAGATGAAAACTTGTAAACTTTCAAACTTTCAATGGAAGTCAATGTAAAAAGAGTTTATTTCAGGTCATTTTGAAGAGTTTCTATTGGTCAATTCATCAATAAATGTTGGCACAGTGTAAGGCAGTGGTTCCCAACCTTTTTCTTCAGGGACCCATATTTTTACCATTGTAAGCTTTGGTGACCCAACATAACCCCCCCCCCCCCCCCCAAATGTAAAAGATGTAAGTGTATAATTGGGTTGGGGGGGTTAGAAATGACAAATAAAAACTGACATTTACTATAGATGAATAAAATAAACACGTAAAAAAGGAAAAATTGATACATAAAACATAAGGAATTTTTATCTTATGAAGAAAAAAATAATTAGATCAATAAAATAATACAACTATTTAAAATGAATAAAAAATAATTTATATAAAATAAAAACAAACAAACAAAAAAAAGAATAATATCAGTTTCAGTTTCAGTTTCAAATCAGTAAAACAGCTCACCAAAACCTCAACCTGTCCAAATATTGGACAATAATTGATTAACTTTACAGGCCCTCACTCATTTTCATTTATTTAACTAAACTGAGTTTTATATTCTTATATTATTATATTATTATATTCAGCCTCGCGCTGAATTCAGCTCCGCGCTGCCGGAGAGAGCGCCCGCGCGCGCGCCAGAGAGAGAGAGAGACAGAGAGAGCGCAGCGCAGCGCGGCGAATTTTGCTTACCCTAGACTATATATAGTATTAAAATTAAACCCCTTAAAATCAAGAGGGCTTCGCGACCCATCGTGGATCTTTGGCGACCCATAGGTTGGGAACCACTGGTGTAAGGGACAGTTTGTCTGTTCAAATTATGTAGTAAACTAAAAATCAACCACCTTCATATGCAAAAACGATCAAGGTCCTACAACCTATGGCCATCTTAACCCCATATTTTGCATTTTTAACCCCATATTTAGCATTTTGTTGTGGTGTCCCACAGGGTTCAGTCTTAAGGCCTGTTAATGTTTCATATTAATTATGGCAGTAATTAATTTATAATGGGGAATTTCTGAATTGTGCGTTCAATGCTAGTCAATGTACAGTGGAGACCCCCAATTTAAAATGTTGGCATTAGCGGCTAATCACAATAGACGCTTTGTCTGATGCAGTGTTGCACCTGCACTGGTTTTTGGAGCTGGTACCTCTGGCAGTAGGAGGTCCGGGCGCAGTGCAGAGCGAGAGGAATCCCAGGCATCTTTCTGTTCACTATGTTTCACACCATTCACGAATTTCTGTCTTCAGGGGGCTGCAGGAGAGCGACGCCCACCGCTGACATCTCCGGCACACATACCTGAGTACGGCTCTGCTAACAGAACACTCGTAGCCTCAGGGGGAACAGGACTATAGCGGCGTTTGTTGGAGGAGCCCTGCCCGCCTCGGGACGTCCCGGTGCAGGGGGGAGGCGGGGGTCACACCTGCGTCCCGTAACCCGAGCCTAGCGCCCCTTCATAGTTGTGTGACAGGCGTCGGAGATCGATTTCCTGGGTGCTGTTCTGACACGGCCTGGGATATGGCAACCCGGCTGCTGGAGGTGCAGTTTAACAAAATATCTAATGTACAGTACAGGCCAAAAGTTTGGACACAGCTTCTTTACATTGTAGATTCTCATTGAAGCATCAAAACTATGAATGAACACGTGGAGTTTTATGTACTTAACAAAAAATGAGCTGAACCTCCACAGTCACCCGACCTGAACCCAATCCAGATAGTTTGGGGGGAGCTGGAGCACAGATTGAAGAAGGCAAAGGGGCAACAAGTGCTAATAAACACCTCTGGGAACTCCTTCCTTCAAGACTGTTGAAAAACTTTTCATTTCAGGTGGCCACCTCTTGAAGCTCATTGAGAGAATGATGCCAAGAGTGTGCAAAGCAGTAATCAGAGCAAAGGGTGGCTATTTTGAAGAAACTAGAATATAAAACCATTTTTTTTTTAGTTATTTCACCTTTTTTGTTAAGTACATAAAACTTCACATGTGTTCATTCATAGTTTTGATGCCTTCAGTGAGAATCTACAATATAAATAGTCATGAAGATAAAGAAAATGCATTGAAAAAGAGAAGGTGTGTCCAAACTTTTGGCCTTTACTGTATATACCAGATTTTTCAATCTATATAATTATATATTATAAGGCGCAGTATCAATCAATGAACATCTATTTTCTGGTCTATTTTCAATCATAAGGTGCACCAGATTAAAAGGCGCATTATGCGACACTAGTAAGAAACAGGGGTGTCGCCATGTTTTCTAAAATATTTCTAAAACAAAGCTGTAATTCTTAAGTTAAACTGAATTCTTAAGAACATTGTAAAAACAGTCAAATATTTTATGAGACAATGTCCCTAGAATATTAAATTCATCACTGTAAGTGAGGTTGAGGTTACGTTCCAGAAACATTATTATAATCCTGTAAAAGATTGGAAATGGACAAATTCACCTTGCATGAGCAGTGATATGAATACAGCTCTGGAAAAAAAATGATTAGTTTCTTTGATTTTACCAAATAAAAAAAACTCTGGAATATAATCAGAATTTTTGCACCAGAAGTAAAGACCTAAAGTTATCCAAAAGCATTGTGTAAGACTGGTGGAGGAGAACATGATGCCAAGGTGCATGAATAAAACTATTGATATTGATTATTTCTGAGCTCCTAATGAACTTGTTTTCTTTGCATTATTTGAGGTGCTCTAAATGACAATTTTTTTATTTGTAATTTGGGAGAAATGTTGTTTGTAGTTTATAGAATAAAACAACAAAGTTCATTTTACTCAAACATAAACCTATAAATAGCAAAATCAGAGAAACTGATTCAGAAACTGAAGTGCTCTCTTCATTTTTTCCATTTTGTTAGTGGGCCTAGAAAAACTGTAGCGAACACACACACACACACATATAAATAAATATATATACACAGTCATATTTGAGTGATATCCTGTGATGTTATTATATCAAACTAGCAATTTCCTACAGGATTTGGTAGTGCCTTGCAGGGTCTGCAAGTAACTGGGAGGTCCGACCCAGTGATGCCAAGAAACGTCTCTCAAACACACACACGCACACACACACACACACACACACACACACAAACACATTCCTCTCTGATTTATTTCTAGGCCTAATCACACCCAGATTTCCACACTGAGCGGCTAGTACACAAATCCAGGAACTGTTTCACCCAATCCCCCTGTTTAAAACCCCGCCCCCCCCACTCAAAACTCCCTGCTAAACACCCAATCATTCCAACCCTTACCCCCCGAATCAGCTAGGCACCAACAACCAATTATATCTCTTTTTAGACGCATTAGAATAGGTCTATGTTCTATACACAAAATCACACAAAGTTCTTTAAACAATCTCACCAGCTCTATTCTTACCAGTTTCAGTCTATTTCAGAATGAGCTGTTTAAGGGCTCTGACACTTTTATGCAAATAAGCTGTTGCTGGCCACACCCCATGTTTACGCTCAGTGTTTGCGTCAAAAATTGTGCATTATTTATACAGTTTAATTACTCAGGAACGCGTCAACACACCAACATGATTCATACAGCTCTGGCTGTATGTTTAGGGTCATCGTCTTGCTGGAAGGTCTTAAGTCTTTTACAGACTCCAACAGGTTTTTTTTCCAGGATTGTACTGTATTTATTTATCTCCATTCATCTTTTCATCATTTCTGACTAGCTTCCAAACTCTGTCTCTGTTGGAGAAAAGCATCCTCACAGCATGATGCTGCCACCACCATGTTTCACAGTGGTGATTCATACATTGTGAGAAACAGGAAACTCTATTGTTTCTAAAAACAGCACTGACCTCACGCTGAACTTAAGTGTTTTTGAGAAATCTACACCTAAAGAATAGGCTTACCTTCATAATTCCATATTGCTTTATTCTTTAATTTTAACACCATTTATTGTCTCAAAACACCATAATCTGAATGTGTACTTTCACACTTTCACTTGCTGGTGCCTATAATATTTACTTCTAGTGCTTCCAAAAAAAAATAAAAAAAAAAAAATATATATATATATATATATATATATATATATATATATATATATATATATATATATATATATGAGGTATGAAATCAAATAACATAAACCCAGTAAACCCAGTAGTGTCCAATGAAACACCTTAGAAACTGCCAGCCCTTAAACTTAGAACCTAGAGGTGGGAAGAATATCACAGTAATAAACGATGTATTAAAATATCATCAAAATTCTTATACTTTCAACTAACATACACTCTAATCTAACTATTACTGAAAAAAACTCTTGTGTGAATTGATTTGAAGTCTGTACTTTCAAAAATAAAAAACAGGCACTAGGTAAAATTTAGATCAAAACATGATCAATTCCATGAAGATTTACAAATTCTGGAAGCATTTACATCTCAAATCAAGACAGTTTTAAACAGCTCAATGTCTTCTAGTATAAAGAAATATAATAGTATGTGGCTGTTTACTAATATAACTGTGTTATAATAACAGGTAATAGGGAAACTGAGAAAAACAGAGAAAAAACATACCAAAATAGGCTGGGGTTCAAAGGGTTAACAGCAATTGTCATGGACAGTAGGTACAGATCCCTCCCTCAGAAGAAGTCTGCTGAAGATCTAATGGGTGGGGCTCTGGTATAGTAATAGACTCAGTGTATAATGTTTTGATGTAAAAGTATAACCACCACAGGATTAACATCAGGTAAAAGTACTATTACTAATTGCTGAACATGAAGCAAATGTCTTCAGTCCCTTGAAAATTAAACACTAAAATGGTTATGGTGTCACTCAGGCGAATCAGAAAGTTCTATAAAATAAGATATTAGTTGAAAAACATCCTCAATAAACACTTTATAACTGACACTGTATAACTCAATGTTTGATCTGTAAATATGAACCAAACTACAGTATATAGCAAAACATCAATAGCAGCCACCAGCTAACCGCCGCTATAGATAACAGTCTGTCGTATAGTGTTAAAAACCACGTTTGAGTTTATTCTGCTGAACTTTCGCTTTAAGGGAGTGACGCAGTGGAAAGTTCTGGGGGTTTCAACTTCATGTATCATTGGTGTATACTCAATAATTGGTGTATACTCAATATGAGTGTGTACTCAATAAACACTCATATGCACTAGAATAGAAAATATTAGTCTTTAAACACCTCAATAAACACTCCTATGCACTGGAATAGGAGATATTAGTCTATAAACATACTCAATAAACACAATAAATCATTCTTCTTTATAAAACAGCTGAAGATCCGTCGGGTTGGATGGAGAGCGTGTGTGAACAGCAGTTTTCATGTCTCTCCACAGAAGATCAGTGGGATTTAGGACTGAATCATTCTAACACATGAATATTCTCTGATCTAAATCATTATACCTCCACTGTACACTGTAAAAAATGTCCATAGAATTTACGGTGAAAAACTGTCAAACCATGACAGTAAACGATTGTAAACGCTAAAAAGGCTAAATACTGTTTCGGTAACAACAAAATACCGTAAATTCATATATCATCCAATACACTAATTTTTACACATGTTCTCTGTAAAAAATACATTATTTCAACGTAAAATTCTCTTGCACTGTGTTTATAACAGAAATTTTTCGTATTTTTGGATAACTGGTAAAACCGTAATTTCTACATTATTTTTTTGTGAATAATACATTTTTTCTTTGTTAAATATACAAGCCATTATTACATTTCCGTATTATTTAGATAACAGCCAAAACCGTAATTTCTACATTCATTTTTTGTGATTAATATTTTTTTTTACTGTTAAATACACAAGCCATTAATAAATGTCCATATTATTTGGATAGCGGCAAAAACTGTAATTTCTACATTTATTTGTCATGAATAATATTCTTTTCACCATTGAATACTGTAAAAAATGTCCGTGAAAATTACAGTGAAAAACTGTGAAATGGCAACAGAAATAAACCGTAAAGCAAGAACTAGCTTATTGTTGTAGAATAAACATTGAATTACCATAAATTAAAAAACTGACATGGCAATGGTAATAGATTGTAATATTAAAAACAGCATATTACTGTATAATCACTGAGAAAAAAATGTAAAATTTACGGTAAAATACTGGCAGCTGTGGTTGCCAGAATTTCACCGTAAAATAAACGGTTGCCAAGAATTGTACTGTAATATCTTCTACATGGCAACCGTTTATTTTACAGTAAAATTCTGGCAACCACAGCTGCCAGTATTTCACCGTAAAATAAACAGTTGCAAATGTATAAGATATTACAGTTTAATTCTTGTCAACAGTAAATTTCATATTCATAAACCGTTTTGTTTACAGTATATTCTTGTGAAAAAAAGTATATTACATTGAAGGAGAAGGATATTATTAGGGCATTGTATATAATGAGTTTGTTTGCTCCTGGATTTTATTGATATCCGCAGGGTCTGAATGGGATGTAACGCAGCTGTCTATGGGGCGTGGTTATGTTAATTAGATGTTTAGTTTAGAGAAGTCACCATGATGTAGTTTCATAGCGGTTTTATCCACCTGGCTGGGTTTTACACTATGAGTATATAAGTGATTTTACTCTCCGAGCACATCTCTGTGCTGTAAGTGAGCAGTAGTCCAGTTAATGAAATGATTTTGATAAAGATCATGCTGTTTAAAACTGTATGTTGTTAACAACACACGTTTACAGCGAGAATCAAAATTATTGCACAACCACATACCAAGTTTTTTAACAAAAATTGACCATAAAATAGGATAATAAATGCTGTGGAATGGATAGTTTTTCACCGTAAATTTGACAAGATTTTTTTTACAGTAGGCTTTTTACAATGTAATATACTTTTTTTTACAAGAATATACTGTAAACAAAACGGTTTATGAATGTGAAATTTACTGTTGAAAAGAATTAAACTGTAATATCTTATACATTTACAACTGTTTATTTTACGGTGAAATACTGGCAGCTGTGGTTGCCAGAATTTTACCGTAAAATAAACGGTTGCCATGTAAAAGATATTACAGTATAATTCTTGGCAACTGTTTATTTTACGGTAAAATTCTGGCAACCACAGCTGCCAGTATTTTACCGTAAATTTTACGGTGTTTTTTTTTACAGTGTAGCTCAGGCTAATCAGAAAGTTCTATAAAATAAGATATTAGTTGAAAAACATCCTCAATAAACACTTTATAACTGACACTGTATAACTCAATGTTTGATCTGTAAATATGAACCAAACTACAGTATATAGCAAAACATCAATAGCAGCCACCAGCTAACCGCCGCTATAGATAACAGTCTGTCGTATAGTGTTAAAAACCACGTTTGAGTTTATTCTGCTGAACTTTCGCTTTAAGGGAGTGACGCAGTGGAAAGTTCTGGGGTTTCAACTTCATGTATCATTGGGGTTTTGGTTCAGCAGAATTTTTTTGATGTTCAGTACAGTTTAAAAAACGCTAATTCATGCTAGTGAACTATCTAATAATGCAGGTTTTTTTTTCCAAAATTAGTTTAGATTTCCAAACATGGATTGGTGTTTTTCACATTTAAAGCAGTATGCACTTCGCCAGCTAGTTTTTTGTACCATTATCACACAAGACCAAGCGAAAAAACAGCGTTTACTACATGCTAACTACAGTATATGCTTGGAATAGCGTAGAACAGGCTAACCTGAAATCACTTTAGGTAAAAAAATTTGGTTTTGGTTTTCATTAGTTTTCTTTATTCAACTTCTAGGTTATATAATGTGTGGTGTTTTGTTTTGAGATGTGTGTTTGTGTGTATGTTACGTGAGTTCATATAAACAGCAAAGCCGCCCACTTAAGCAGTCTGTGGCAGTAGATCAGGCGTGGGCAGTGAGTTCCTGTCACTGTGGTAAAAGGTTCAGTGGCTGAGGAGAACTGCAGTGTTAGGTGTCTAGTTTATGGCATGTCTTCATTAGAAAAGTAAAAGCTGGCTTCTATAAACACCCCTATACACTAGAATAGGAGATATTAGTCTTTAAACATACTCAATAAACACTCCTATACACTAACATAGAAGATATTAGTCTGTAAACATGCTTAATAAACACTTCTATACACTAGAATAGGAGATATTAGTATATAAACACCATCAATAAACACTCCTATACACTAGAATAGGAGATATTAGTCTCTAAACACACTTAATAAACACTCCTATACACTAGAATAGGAGATATTAGTCTATAAATACCCTTAATAAACACTCCTTTACACTAGAATAGGAGATATTAGTATATAAACATGCTTAATAAACACTCCTATACACTAGAATAGGAGATATTAGTATATAAACATGCTTAATAAACACTCCTATACACTAAAATAGAAGATATTAGTCTATAAACATACTCAATAAACACTCATATGCACTAGAATAGAAAATATTAGTCTTTAAACACCTCAATAAACACTCTTATGCACTGGAATAGGAGATATTAGTCTATAAACATACTCAATAAACACTCATATACACTAGAATAGAACATATTAGTCTTTAAACACCTCAATAAACACTCCTATGCACTAGAATATGAGATATTAGTCTGTAAACACCCTCAATAACACTGCTATACACTAGAATAGGAGTTATTAGTCTATAAACACCCTTAATAAACACTCCCAGAATTCGGAACTAACTGTGGTATAATACTTCATAAAAACCCTCAATAAAGACTCTTATACACTAGAATAGGAGATATTAGTCTATAAACATGCTTAATAATCACTCCTATGCACTAGAATAGAAGATATTAGTATATAAACATGCTTAATAAACACTCCTATACACTAGAATAGGAGATATTAGTCTATAAACACCCTTAATAAACACTGCTATACAATAGAATATGATATTATTGAGATTTGAAGTGATTGCATAAGTGTGAAGTGGAAATAAAGTGATACACGGTTTTCAAAATGTGTAACAAATAAAAATCTGAAAAGTGTGACGTGCAAAAGTATTCACTACCCCATATCAATACTTAGTAGAGCCACCATTCGCGGCAATTACAACTGTAAGTGCTTTGGAGTTTGTCTATACCAGCTTTAATCATCTGGAGACTGATATTTTTAAATCATTCTTCTTTATAAAACAGCTGAAGATCCGTCGGGTTGGATGGAGAGCGTCTGTGAAAAGCAGTTTTCATGTCTCTCCACAGAAGATCAGTGGGATTTAGGACTGAATCATTCTAACACATGAATATTCTCTGATCTAAATCATTATAGCTCCACTGTAGCTCTGGCTAAATGTTTAGGGTCATCATCTTGCTGGAAGGTCTCTAGTCTTTTACAGCCTCCAACAGGTTCTCTTTATTTATCTCCATCCATCTTCCATCTATCAACTCTGACCAGCTTCCTAAATCTTTCCCTGCTGAAGAAAAGCATCTCTACAGCATGATGCTGCCACCACCGTGTTTCACAGTGGGGATGGTGTGTTCAGGGTGATGAGCAGTGTTACTTTTCCTCCCCATATAGCACTGTGGATCTCTGCAGCTCCTCCAGAGTGACCATGGGCCTCTTGGCTGCTTCTTTGATCAGTGCTCTCATTGCTGGATCTGTCAGTTTGGCTGGATGGTTGGTTCATGTCTTGGTAGGTTTGTAGAAACAGTTGTAGAATATTTTCATTCATTTTTGGATGATGGATTGTGGAACAGAGCTGCTTGGGATGATCAAAGCTTGGAAGATGTTTTTTTTATAACCTAACCCTGCTTTAAACTTCTTCTCCACAACTTTATCGCTGACCTGTCTGGTGAGTTCCTTGGTCTTCATGATGCTGTTTGTTCACTAGTGTTCTCTAACAAACCACTAAGGTCTTCACAGAACAACTTTTAAGACAGGTTTAAAGGAAGAATGGGATAAAATTAGTTATTTATCAGTTAGTCGTCTTTTACTATTAGCTTTGAGGAGCTTTTCTAGTGGCACTTCAGTCTTCAGTATTCAGTGTTCTCCACACACACACTCAGCCAACTGCGGCTGAGAAAAGGAAGTTCCTGCGGTGAGACGGCTGGGAAACCTCTCGACAACATCCTGTGGTCACCTGGTCGCCGCGGGCCAGAATAAAGGAACTCTTAGAGAGCAGGTCTCGCTCCGAGGGCCGGAGGGGAGCAGTTTAGAGAGCTGAACGGAAACAAGGCTAATAAAGTCCCAGAAGTTATTAAACCTACAGAGATACTTTCCAACTGGAACGACTGGCAAAACTGCGAGGAGACAAGAACTTCTAGTAGGTCTACACTGCAAAAATCCATTTACAAAATCTATCAATGCGTTATGTAGCAGCACAAATTTTAATTTTAAGTATGTGTTAGGTGACATCGCAGGATTAAACAAGTAAATAAAAAAGTACCTAAATATATAGAAATGTAGCAGCATAAATATTAAATATAAGTATATGATATAGATTCATAAATGTACATATGCATATATATATATATACAGTATGGTGCAAATATTTTAGGCACCTGTGGGAATTTCAGTAAAGAAAAGCTTCTTATCTGGGCAGTAAGTGTTTAATATCTCAGTAAAACACATTACAGCATTACAATAAATACATATACATATATTATATACATATATGAATATATATATATATATATATATATATATATATATATATATATATATATATTAACAAAAAGCAGAGCTTTTACTGCACTGTTCTCCCTAAAACATCTCCTAATTTGGTGCCTTTGGTGCTTAAAACCTTTGCATAGTACTGTATATACTTCTAAGCTAGCATCATAAATACATATGTAATACATATATACATATATATATAAAGTGACTTGAGGAATTAGAAATTGTTTCATGTACATATTGTAAGGGTACATAACTAGTGCACAGATGGCAAATGGCTCAGAGTTTCCTTGTGTTAGGAATTCAACCGGGTGGTCCTGAGGAGTAGAAAGTTCAGATTTTTGTGTGAAAATTTTAAAATAATACTGCAGTAAAGTATAGATAACTCATATAATGTGTGTTATGTGTACAAAATATTATGTGACTGAAACCAATGGACCAAATTTTGTGCCAAAAGTTTTTTGATCTGCAATCAAAATTTTAAAAAGGAAAAATTGTATTTTGCAAATTAAAAAAATATATATTTTTAAATATACTTGGTTACTCTATTATCCTTTGCAGTTTTTTGAAAAATTATTTCAGTTTGTATTTTGTCAGTCTTTGTATTTATTTGTTTGTTTTTGTGAATTTTCTGTGGATTTTTTTTTTCTTTCTGCTAAAGACTGGCAGGGTGGGCAATGGGGTTCAGGGGACCAGCGCTCAGTCCAAAACCAGCTGACCAATGAAGATTCAAGAGGAACACCTTCTTCTAAGCACCCGTGAAAAGTGTAACAAACATTAGAAGCAAACCAAAGATTCCAGAAGCAAATTTTTTTAACAGAAAAATCCCCCCCCCCCCCCCAAAAAAAACCCCACAGAAAATCTAAACTGAAATAATTTTCAAATAACTGCAAAGAATAATAAAGTAACTGAGTATATTTAAAAATATATATATTTGCTATATATATTTACAATTTTGAATTTACAACATACAATTTTTCCTTTTGATTTTTTTTACATTTTAATTGCCGATTTTTTTTTATGTAAAACTTGGCACAAAATTCACTCCATAGAAACCCCAGGATACCGTGTCTGGCTTCTATCAACCTGTCAGCCAAATATAATAATAATAATACAGAACTTTTTGGACCACAAATACAGATCTAAACCAACAACCCATTAAAATTCACCTATAATCTAAAAATAGCTCCTCCAGCAGGACTTCCAGACTACAACGGTCTGGGCTTAGCCTTCAGGGATCCGCCCCTTCCTTCCTACCGCTGCTGCTGGGTTCAGACCGGACAGACTGGGGCATTCATATATAAACTGTACTCAGCTCTGAGCTCTGAGCTCTTCACCGAGCTAAAGCCCCTCCGACCTTGAGCTGGTATGTGTTGACCCCCTGCAGTTTAAAACGTCTACTTCCTGTTGGGCCCAATGGCTCCATTCAGTGCGGCGAGGACGGGAGTGGCGGCTGAGCTCCAGGTGGAGCCCTGTGTGAAGGGGTGGGTAGGAAAGTGTGGTGGGCTGGTGGTGGAGGTGCAGGGCTGGTGGAGGTGCTAATCATATCAGAGTTCTCGCTGTGGTTAGAAATTTTTTGAATGGAAACAAAACTCCAGGCTAATCGCTAAGTGTTCTGTTATGAGTCAATGCAAATTGATTTTTCACTTTTTAGCAATTGTGGGTCTAAAAATGTGAAAACAGCTAAAAATAAACCCTTGTTGGCCGGAAACAGTTAGTGTTATGCAGAAAGCAGTGCTAATTGGCGTAGCGCTTAAACAGAAGAGTCCTACTCATTAGTTTTCATTCATTGCTATAGCCGCTTTATCTGTTGCCACCATCAGTAATAACGAAAACAATCCTACTCTAACGCCGACTAGCCGTGGGTTTGATAACGAGCCACCAGCATATGCAAATTTTGGAATCTACTGCATTTTTCACACTATAAGGTGCACTTAAAATCCTATAATTTTCCCAAAAATCATTGGTGCGCCTTACATATGAATTTTACCAGTTAGGTATTAAGGAGCAGTAAAACCATTTTGCTGAAGTACACAGTTATGAAGGAGTTTAGTGAAGTTGGCCTGTAGCCTGCTGCGAACCCCGGCTAGCACTGCTGGAGCGGCATTAGCATATAGCCTGCACATTTACAGGCAAACCGCTAACTAATATCCCTAATAGCCCCGGCTTACCGGAACACTCAGGGTTCCTCAGTGTAGCACTGCCGGGCAGCATTTACTAGCTCCAACTGCAGTTAGCCGCTAATGCTAATGCTGCTGCACCCAGCCTTAATGGAAATCCTGTTATGGCTCAGAAGTAATAGAGGTCAGTGGTGTAGAAGTTTAGAATGTGTTAAGGGTCAGTGGTGTAACAGTATGGCGTCTGCAATGGGTAACTGCTATAAATGTATTGAACCGCAGTGGCAGTATGGATAGGACCGGGCCATGGTTTCCTCGGGCTGTAGGCTGAGGAGGCCAGGCGGGGGAGGACATGCTGAGGAGGAGGACGGGCTAAGGAGGACAGGCTAAGGAGGACGGGCTGAGGAGGACAGGCTGAGGAGGCCGGGCTGGGGAGGACGGGCTAAGCAGGAGGACGGGCTGAGGGGGACAGGCTGAGGAGGCCAGGCTGGGGAGGATGTGCTTAGGAGGAGGACGGGCTGAGGAGGACAGGCTGAGGAGGACGGGCTGAGGAGGAGGAGGACGGGCTGAGGGGGACTGGCTAAGGAGAAGGACAGGCTGAGGAGGACGGGGCCAGGAGGAGGACAGATTGAGGTGAACGGGCTGAGGAGGACAGGCTGATGAGGCCGGGCTGGGGAGGAGGACAGATTGAGGTGAACGGGCTGAGGAGGACAGGCTGATGAGGCCGGGCTGGGGAGGACGTGCTGAGGAGGAGGACAGGCTGAGGAGGACAGGATAAGGAGGACAGGCTGAGGAGGCCGGACTGAGGAGGACAGGCTGAGGAGCACAGGCTGAGGAGGACAGGCTGAGGAGGAGGACAGGCTGAGGAGCACAGGCTGAGGAGGATGGGCTAAGGAGGCCGGGCTGGGGAGGATGGGCTGAGGAGGACAGGCTGAGGAGCACAGGCTGAGGAGGATGGGCTAAGGAGGCCGGGCTGGGGAGGATGGGCTGAGGAGGACAGGCTGAGGAGGAGGACAGGCTGAGGAGCACAGGCTGAGGAGGATGGGCTGAGGAGGCCGGGCTGGGGAGGATGGGCTGAGGAGGACAGGCTGAGGAGGAGGACAGGCTTAAGGGGACCGGCTAAGGAGGAGGACAGAATGAGGGGGACAGGCTGAGGAGGACAGGCTGAGGAGGAGGACGGGTTGAGGAGGACAGGCTGAGGAGGACAGGGTGAGGGGGACAGGGTGAGGAGAACAGGCTGAGGGGGACAGAATGAGGGGGACAGGCTGAGGAGCACGGGCTGAGGAGGACAGGCTGAGGAGGACGGGCTTGGGGACGACGGGCTGAGGAGGACAGGCTGAGGAGGAAAGGCTGAGGAGGACGGGCTGAGGGGGATGGGCTGAGGAGGACAGAATGAGGAGGACAGGCTGAGGAGGACAGGCTGAGGAGGACGGGCTGAGGGGGATGGGCTGAGGAGGACAGAATGAGGAGGATAGGCTGAGGAGGACAGCCTGAGGAGGACAGGCTGTGGAGGACAGAATGAGGGGGACAGAATGAGGAGGACAGGCTGAGGAGGACAGGCTGAGGAGGACAGGCTGAGGGGGACAGGCTGAGGGGGACATGCTCTGAATGTTAGAGAGTGCTATTCACACTGCTGGGTGTAGAGAATACTCAGCACACTGGAGGCTGATGGTATTCAGGCTCTGGATTGGTGGGTTTGGGGTGTAAATGATGGAAAGTGTTTCCAGAAACTCTTTTTTCTCTTTTTTTTCCCCCTTTTTTTCAACACCAGCGCTGACAAAGCAGGCTCTGTTTCTCTCTCTCTCCCTTGCTCTCTCTCTCTCTCACTCTCTCTCTTTCTCTCTCACTCTCACAGTATTTGATGGTTGTTTTTCTCTTTTTTCAGGCTGCTGGGATGGATGTGATGCTGAGAGAGAGGATAGAGCCAGGTCTGTCTGCCGAGAGAGAGAGAGAGAGAGAGAGAGAGAGAGAGAGAGAGAGAGAGAGAGAGAGAGAGAGAGAGAGAAAGAGTGTGTAAGAAAGAGAGAGAAAGTGAGAGGGGAAGAGAAAGAAGCAGAGAGAGAAAGAGGCTAAAAGAGAGAGAGGCAGAGAGAGAGAGATAAGTAGAGAAAGAGAGAGGTAGAGAAATGGAAGAGATGTAGAGCGAGAGAGAGAGACTGGTAGAGAAAAGGAGAGTAAGAGAGAAAGAGAAGTGGAGAAATGGAGAGTAAGAGAGAAAGAGAGGTGGAGAAATGGAAAAGGGTTGGTTGAGAGATAGAGAGAGAGAGGGGTGTAGATAAAGGGAGAGAGGTAGAGAATGAGTGAGAAAAAAAGAGACTGAAAGAGAAAGGAAGAGAAAGAGGGAGAGAGAGAGAACGTTGGAGATAAAGGGAGAGAAAGACACGTAAAGAAAGAGAGAGAGAGAGAGCAGTAGAGAAAAGGGGAGAGAGAGAAAGAGAGAGACACACACTATACAGATTATACATGTTACTCGTTACTTTCACTTATTGATTAATATTATGTATTTTTTGCATTGTTTTAAAAAGTAGAATCTGTTCTATTCTGTTCCATTTCTACACTCTAGAAATTAAACACAATGTCATGCCACTACTTGGCATGTCAATAATTCAATTCAAATTCAATTAAAACAGTTTATTGTTAAGTGCACAGTAAGAAACAAGTTTCTTCGTACAATGAAATTCTTTCTTTGCTCCTGCATAAAGATAAAAGTAAAAATATACAATAAAGCAAGAAATAAACTAACTATAAATATTAAATTGGTGTTAAATTTACATCCAGGATGGAGATATGAACATGATAACAGTAATGTGTTTTTGATATTATTAACAAGTAAGTACATGATTATTTACAGCAGTGAAATATGAAAAAAGTGCAAAAAGTTCAGTAGTGCAATTACACAATTTGCCTCTGAGAAATGCCCTTGACATGAAAAAGTGTCAAGAACATTTCTTAGAGGCACATGTTCACTTTACTGCAAAATGTTATAATTTCACTACTGAACTTTTTGTAATAAAGTACCTTGAATTGAATTGGATTGAATTAAAAGAGAGAGAGAGAGAGAAAGAAAGAGAGAGAGAGAGAGAGAGGGGAGATAACAGTGAGGGTAAGGAGTTGTAATAAATGAAGCTCTGCAGACGTACAGAATGGCACATTGTTAAAGATCACACAAACACACACACACACGCACACACACACACACAAACACACATACACACACACACACACACACACACACAGTGCCAAACAATCACAGCTTTGTATCCAGCTCTGACAGCAGCTAACTCTCGCTCTCTATCTGTCCCTCAATTCAATTCAATAAGCTTTAATCTTATGATCATATTTATATTTTACAGTTTAGCCCAACCATCCTCATAATACATATTCACTGTAGAACATTAATATAACATACAATTTTATTTTAATTAATATAAAAATCTAAATTGAATAACAAAACAAAGGATATTGTTGCACAGCTGGTACAGTTTCTGCTGTTTATTCGGGCAGAAATGTGACAGAAGGTCAGTGGTGTAACAGTATGGAGTGTATTATGGGTCAGTGGTACTAGAGGTCAGTGGTGTAACAGTATGGAGTGTATTATGGGTCAGTGGTATTAGAGGTCAGTGGTGTAACAGTATGGAGCTTGTAATGGGTCAGTGGTACTAGAGGTCAGTGGTGTAACAGTATGGAGTGTATTATGGGTCAGTGGTATTAAAGGTCAGTGGTGTAACAGTATAGAGTGTATTATGGGTCAGTGGTACTAGAGGTCAGTGGTGTAACAGTATGGAGTGTATTATGGGTCAGTGGTATTAGAGGTCAGTGGTGTAACAGTATGGAGTGTATTATGGGTCAGTGGTATTAGAGGTCAGTGGTGTAACAGTATGGAGCTTGTAATGGGTCAGTGGTACTAGAGGTCAGTGGTGTAACAGTATGGAGTGTATTATGGGTCAGTGGTATTAGAGGTCAGTGATGTAACAGTATGGAGTGTATTAGGGGTCAGTGGTAATAGAGGTCAGTGGTGTAACAGTATGGACCTTGTAATGGGTCATTGGTAATAGAGGTCAGTGGTGTAACAGTATGGAGTGTATTATGGGTCAGTGGTACTAGAGGTCAGTGGTGTAACAGTACGGAGTGTATTATGGGTCAGTGGTATTAGAGGTCAGTGGTGTAACAGTATGGAGTGTATTATGGGTCAGTGTTATTAGTGGTCAGTGGTGTAACAGTATGAAGTGTATTATGGGTCAGTGGTACTAGAGGTCAGTGGTGTAACAGTATGGAGTGTATTATGGGTCAGTAGTATTAGAGGTCAGTGGTGTAACACTATGGAGTGTTTTATGGGTCAGTGGTGTAAATGTATGGAGTGTTTTATGGGTCAGTGGTATTAGAGGTCAGTGGTGTAACAGTATGGGGTGTGTTATGGGTCAGTGGTATCAGAGGTCAGTGGTGTAACAGTATGGAGTGTTTTATGGGTCAGTGGTATTAGAGGTCAGTGGTGTAACAGTATGGGGTGTGTTATGGGTCAGTGGTATCAGAGGTCAGTGGTGTAACAGTATGGAGTGTATTATGGGTCAGTGGTACTAGAGGTCAGTGGTGTAACAGTATGGGGTGTATTATGGGTCAGTGGTATTAGAGGTCAGTGGTGTAACAGTATGGAGTGTATTAGGGGTCAATGGTAGTAGAGGTCAGTGGTGTAGCAGTATGGAGTGTATTATGGGTCAGTGGTATAAGAGATCAGTGGTGTAACAGTATGGAGCTTGTAATGGGTCAATGGTATTAGAGGTCAGTGGTGTAACAGTATGGAGTGTATTATGGGTCAATGGTATTAGAGGTCAGTGGTGTAACAGTATGGAGTGTATTATGGGTCAGTGGTATTAGAGGTCAGTGGTGTAACAGTATGGAGTGTATTATGGGTCAGTGGTACTAGAGGTCAGTGGTGTAACAGTATGGACCTTGTAATGGGTCAATGGTAATAGAGGTCAGTGGTGTAACAGTATGGAGTGTATTATGGGTCAGTGGTACTAGAGGTCAGTGGTGTAACAGTACGGAGTGTATTATGGGTCAGTGGTATTAGAGGTCAGTGGTGTAACAGTATGGAGTGTATTATGGGTCAGTGGTACTAGAGGTCAGTGGTGTAACAGTATGGAGTGTATTATGGGTCAGTGGTATTAGAGGTCAGTGGTGTAACAGTATGAAGTGTATTATGGGTCAGTGGTACTAGAGGTCAGTGGTGTAACAGTATGGAGTGTATTATGGGTCAGTGGTATTAGAGGTCAGTGGTGTAACAGTATGGAGTGTATTATGGGTCAGTGGTACTAGAGGTCAGTGGTGTAACAGTACGGAGTGTATTATGGGTCAGTGGTATTAGAGGTCAGTGGTGTAACAGTATGGAGTGTATTATGGGTCAGTGGTACTAGAGGTCAGTGATGTAACAGTATGGGGTGTGTTATGGGTCAGTGGTATCAGAGGTTAGTGGTGTAACAGTATGGAGTGTATTAGGGGTCAATGGTACTAGAGGTCAGTGGTGTAACAGTATGGGGTGTATTATGGGTCAGTGGTATGAGAGGTCAGTGGTGTAACAGTATGGGGTGTGTTATGGGTCAGTGGTATCAGAGGTTAGTGGTGTAACAGTATGGAGTGTATTAGGGGTCAATGGTACTAGAGGTCAGTGGTGTAACAGTATGGGGTGTATTATGGGTCAGTGGTATGAGAGGTCAGTGGTGTAACAGTATGGGGTGTGTTATGGGTCAGTGGTATTAGAGGTCAGTGGTGTAACAGTATGGAGTGTTTTATGGGTCAGTGGTACTAGAGGTCAGTGGTGTAACAGTATGGGGTGTTTTATGGGTCAGTGGTACTAGAGGTCAGTGGTGTAACAGTATGGGGTGTGTTATGGGTCAGTGGTATCAGAGGTTAGTGGTGTAACAGTATGGAGTGTATTAGGGGTCGGTGGTATTAGAGGTCAGTGGTGTAGCAGTGAATTATGGGACAGCCCCTTTCTCTTCATCTTCCTCACTGCTTTTCTCACTGCTGAACTGATGTCCCAAAAGTAAACTATATTTAAATCCTCATTGTTTTACTGTTATCTAAATCTATTCACCCAAAATAAATATAAAGGTAATAAATCTAGTGAAACTCCACACTGTATAAATCTCGCACTGGTTGGTCACGCAACACACTTCATGTATTTCTGTTTCATAATGAAGTCCATTGTAATAACCAGCCTCTTATCAGTCAGATGCAAACCCTGCGCTAGCTGCTAACATTATACGTTATATGCAAAGCGTGAGCTACACGTCGCAGCATGAAACTTTGCATGTTTTCAGTTAAAAAAGGAAGAAAGCTGCCTTTCACGCAGCCCCTCATTTGCATTATGGAAATCAGTGAGACGGAATCAGGCTCGGCAAACGAACGCCGCGCTAGCCTGTAGCATTTGCATGTGTTTGTGTGCGCTAGCCGCCGCTCTGTATAACCACACTGTGTCCTTCACCACCAAAACACGCCACCGTGTTTAACCTCCAGGTATCATCTGGCCTCACCGCAGGCTGGACTGGTTACCTGAGACCAGGTATCTTCAGGACGTTTGTGCTGATTTTTATCTACCTGCTGTAAAATCCAGCTCAAAACCATTTTTTTTGCTGGTACCTTTTTTTCGAATAAATGATCATATTAATTTCACTTAATATTTCAGAATCATACTGTCTCTATACTAATTTAAAGAGGTAAAGCCATCATGTCGCTGTAATTAAAATAATTTAATACAAATAAATTTTGTCCACTGTGTCATTGTCCACCCTGTTGCATTGCTTACTATAACAGGGTAAAAAAATATTCTATATGTAGTCTTAAGACCATTTGTTTTTTGTTGGTATTTTTTTTTTGGATGGTCTAAAGTGGTCTTTGATGGTTAAGGCTGTTGAAAAGCTGAGAATCCAGGCAAAAACATAGCTTATTCACCGGTTGCAGAGTATAATATGGGAATCAGCCTTAGCCAAATGTACCAACACCCCAGTTGCCAAGTATAATATGGGAATTGGCCCGAGTCGCATGTGTCAACACCCGGTTACCTGAGCCTGTTCTGTGTAAGGAGACTTAAGGACGTATCTTCAGGTATCTAGCGCTAAAGAACAAGTGTGTTTCCATTTTTTTATCTACCTGCTAAAAAATTCAGCTCAAGATCTTTTTTTTGGTAGCTTATTTTTGGACGGTCTAAAGTGTTATATGATGGTTAGGGCTGTTGAAAAGCTGGACATCCAGGCAAAACACATAGCTTATACTTGTAAACTGATAAATAGCTAGCAATATAAACATGTCCAAGACCTTTTGGGTCATCAGTATCATCACAATTTTCACACTGTTTTATTTTAAAAGGGACTGAAAACACTTAAAGAACTGCATGTTCAGGAATTAATGATATTAATACGTCAGAATCAAGCTTAAGCTGTCCATCCTGTCGCAGTAATCAAAATAATTTAGTAAAATCAACATGTATCTCTGAAACATAACAAGAATAGTCACTATAAATAATTCTACATGTCTGCAATTCAATTTTCACTAATATTGTGCATCCTATCATTGTTCACCCTGTTGCATGGCTTGCTATAACAGGGTGGATGCATGCATCACAGGGAAAAAAAAACTATTAAGCTTAAAAATATAATTTCTATTTAGTCTCAAGTCTTGTTAATATGACAAATGGCCCAAAGAATTAAAAAATCCCACAATCTGAAGCGCTAGTAAAGCTGCTTTGCTTATACACTGCATGCTAACTGCACATCTGGCTAACACATTGGTTCTCATGGTGCACAGATGAGGCCTTCTGTGGAGTGTGTTCCTAAACATGCGTCCAATCCTAGCTCACGACTTGCGTGCTGAGCATGCATTCAATAAACCACGCTTCCCACACTCACAAGAGTTTTACAGCTGTGAATTCTCACAGGATAAAACGGAAAATGCTGAAAGTGACGCCTAAAAACTATACAAACAAAACAAATCATGTTTTCCTAAAAGCAAGACAATTTAACAGACACTCAAGAAAAACGTTTGCATGAACACAAAATTAACCATTAATAAGTACTGATTGTTTAGTTTGGTTAAAATCACTGAGGCTATTTTAGAGAAGAATACCATGGCATATGTCTGTCTCCAGTTTGAATCTAGGCATGATTCTTGCTCATGTGCTTGACTCCGGCACTCCGGTTACAGAGTATAATACAGCGATCGGCCATAGCCGTACTTGCCAACTTGCAATAAAGCCATTCCACTGAAGTATAGAGTTATACAGGAGTTTCAGTTTAGTTCAGTTTAGTTCTCCAGCACCGGGGCTGGAGTAGCATTTGCATTAGCTGCTAACAGCTATTTCCCTGTCCAGAGGTGAGAATTATTAGCCTGTAATCTGCTGCTAACCCTGGCTAGCGCTGCTGGAGCAGCATTAGTATTGCCCACTAACCGCACTAAGAGCTCTTTAGCCATTCAAAGGTGAGTATAATTGCACTGTAGCCTGCTGCTAACCCTGGCTAGCACTGCTGGAGCAGCATTAGAATTAAGGGCGCTAGCTCTTTAGCCACTCAGAGGCGAGTATATTGGACTGTAGCCTTTACTTTAAAAGAAGGTCTTTTTTATATATATTTTTATAAAATGTGCCTTATGTATGAAAATAGACCAGAAAATAGACATTAACTGATTGTGATAATCCGTAGTGCCTTATAGTGCAAAAAAAAGGTAATATGGGAATTGGCTCGAGCCACTTGTGCCAAAACCCCATTTGCAGTGTATAATATAGGCTTTGGCCCAAGGCACTTGTGTCAACTTTCCGGTTGCTGAGTATAATATGAGAATTGTCTCATATGAGCCTCTTGTGCCAACACCCTGGTTGGCGATTATAACCTGGGAATCACTGACATCCATATTTAGGGCCAAAAACAAATTTAAAGATAACATTTACTGGTTCCTAGTTGGGCTCTTTATATATGTTCCTCATGGGCATGCTATCAGGGTGGTAACCATTCAAAATTAACACCATTACTTACCATTTATTATAAATTCACTTCCTATCAAAATCTAGTGTAATTTCACCAAACCAAGTTTATTTATTGCTCTGGTCCAGTGAGAGCTCTTTATCTGGTTTATGAGTGAGACTATTGGTTGTACTGGATGTTGGGTGAGTGCTGAAGGTGCAGTATTTCTCAAACACACGTGAAATCCAGTCCCCTCGCCTGTTGACTCCGCCGATTCCACATCTGAGGCCGCGAGTTTCTACAGGCCAGTAGAACAGAGACCTGAGCAGAATCCGATAATGGACCTGAAGTGTCAACAGGTAAGATCTCAAGTGTGTGAGGGCAGGTACTCGCCAAACTGACCCCAAATATGCAGGCCAGTGTTTATATACAGCGCAACTCGAACTCGAAATAAAAGAAATCTGGGGTTTTCAGGGTTTTTTATTATTTTATATAATTTTATTTAGAATTTTCTCCCATTTTTGTCCCAGTTTAGCTAGGCTGGTTGTCCCACCTATTCAGCTGCTACTCAGCTGTATATCCCCCATTACTAATGACCACCTAGCCACCGGCGCAGCATCACAGTGCACTCGGAAAGAAGCGCAGCGACTCGGTTCTGATACATCAGCTCACAGACACAGCCTGTTGCTGATCCACATCACCCTAGGAGTGATGAGGGGAAAGAGAGAGCGCCATCTACTGTACCCACCCAGAAAGAGCAAGGCCAACTGTGCTCTCTCAGGGCTCCGGCAGCTGATGGCAAGCTGCATGACCAGGATTCAAACAAGCGATCTCAATCATAGTGGCAGAGCTTTAGATTGCTGGACCACTCGGCACCCTCTTTAGGATTTTGTTTAATTAAAAAATTCTGTGAACAAATTTAAATAACTTTTATTAAATGAATGGTGATATCCTCTAGTATTACAATGTGTTTGTCTTAACTTAGAATGTGTTCTGGTTTCAATCCTGACTCAGATTTGACTACTCCAAACTTGACTATGTTATAACTCAAATTTGACTTTTGGTATTAATTCAAACATGACTTTTACAAAAGTCTTGTTAAATTTGACAACTAAAAAATCTTCATCTTAACTCAAACTTGACTACTACAAAGTCTTAACCTTATCTACTAAAAAGTCTTAGTCTCATCTCAAACATAACTACTACAAAGTCTTGTTGTTATTTGAAACCTCTTTACTCCATAGTCGTGGTCTTAACTCAAACTTTACTTCATCTACAAAGTCCTGGTCACAACTCAAACTTCATTATAACATTTTTGGGGGTTTTCTTCTCACACTTGACTATTACAAAGTCTTAGTATTGAATAATATAAAGCATTAATATTTTCTACTACAATGTCTTAAAGTCTTAGTATTAACTCAACTATTACAAAGCCTTAGTCCTGACTCAGACTTGACTACTAACTAGTAAGTTCCTACTACAAAGTTGTGGTCTTAACTCAAACCTTACTACTACAAAGTCACTAAATTTACTAACTTTACTACTACAGAGTATTGATCTAAACTCAAATGTCAATACCATAAAGTCTTAGTCCTAACTCAAACTTGTTCTAGTCCTAATTTGAACTTGACTACTAAATGTTTCAACCTTTTTAACTACAAAGATTTACAAAGTCTCAGTATTAACTAAACTATTTAAAAGTCTTGGTTTAATTCACACTTTACTACAAATACTGAATCTCAACTCAAATTTGGCTACTACAAAGTATTGATCTAAACTCAAACTTTACTACCTAACTCAAACTTGTTCTAGTCTTTATTTGAGCTTGACTACTAAAAATTATCAACCTTTTCTACTACAATATCTTACAAAGTCTTAGTATTAACTCAACAATTACAAAATCTTGGTTTAACTCAAATTTCACAACACATTTTAGTGTCAACTTAAATTTGACTACTACAGGGTATTGATCTAAATTTACAGACTTGACTACTAACTAGTATTATACTACTGCAAAGTCACTAATTTATTGAAAAGTTAGTCTTAACTTAAACAAAGTGTTTTTAAATCAAGCCCAACCACACACAGTCTGCCTTAGTCTTAACTCAATCTCAAACTCAGATCCATTTTTTAATAAACAACTATTTAATAGTTTTGGTAACACTGTTGTAACACAGTGTAGATGATACTGTTACTTCAGAAGGGTCCAGGTTTCATTTTCACTTCCTGTTTATTTTTGCGTTGTTATGACAGCAGTATGTGTATGTAGGATATGGGCTGGTGCCAGGCAACCAACAGCAACCTGAAGCTTCAAGGCTGCTCACAACCAAACGAAGAATTCCTGCACCGGAGACGAGACGACCTCTGGGGTCAGAGAGTAAATCCGGCTGTGCTCCAAACCACAAACACCGTAACCTTTCCCTGACCACCACTACTGACTTCTCGCTATCCCAGGATCCGACACTAGAGGGCGCTACACTCAGTAAAAATCACTGGGCTCTTATGGTGCTGCTGTGCATGAACTGAACTTAACACAGAATGCACTTAGAAGCAGTAAATATTATTAATTAGCACTCAGTACTGTAATTGTACTTAATCAGCACTCAGTTTTGTAATTGTAGTTAATCATTACTCAGTAATGTGATGCTACTTAATCAGCACTTAGTACTGTAATACTACTTAATCAGTACTTAGTACTGTAATGCTATTTAAATCAGCACTCAGTACTGTAAAACTAGTTAATCAGTACTAAGTACTGTAATACTAGTTAATTAGTACTCAGTACAGTAATGCTAGTTAATCAGTATTCAGTACTGTAATTGTAGTTAATCAGCACTCAGTACTGTAATGCTAGCTAACCAGCACTCAGTACTGTAATGCTAGCTAACCAGCACTCAGTACTGTAATGCTAGCTAACCAGCACTCAGTACTGTAATGCTAGCTAATCAGCACTCAGTACAGTAATTGTAGTTAATCAGCACTCAGTACAGTAATTGTAGTTAATCAGTTCTTAGTACTGTAATTGTACTTAATCAGCACTTAGTACTGTTATGTTAGCTAATCAGCACTCACTACAGTAATTATAGTTAATCAGCACTCAGTATATTAACACTAGTGAATCAGCACTCAGTACTGTTATGTAGTTAATCAGCACTCAGTACTGTAATTATAGTTAATCAGCACTCAGTACTGTAATGTAGTTAATCAGCACTCAGTACAGTAATGCTATTTAATCAGCACTCAGTACTGTAATACTAGTTAATTAGTACTCAGTAGAGTAATGCTATTTAAACAGCACTCAGTACTGTAACTGTAATTAATCAGCACTTAGTACTGTAATTATAGTTAATCAGCACTCAGTATATTAACACTAGTGAATTAGCACTCACTACTGTACTTATAGGTTATCAGCACTCAGTACTGTAATTGTAGTTAATCAGCACTCAGTACTGTAATTGTAGTTAATCAGCACTTAGTACTGCAAATGTAGTTAATTAGCACTCAATACTGTAATTGTAGTTAAACAGCACTCAGTACTGTAATTGTAGTTAATCAGCACTCAGTACTGTAATTATAGGTTATCAGCACTCACTACTGTAATTGTAGTTAATCAGCACTCAGTACTGTAATTGTAGTTAATCAGCACTCAGTACTGTAATTATAGGTTATCAGCACTCACTACTGTAATTGTAGTTAATCAGCACTCAGTACTGTAAAGCTGGTTAATCAGCACTCACTACTGTAATTATAGGTTATCAGCACTCACTACTGTAATTGTAGTTAATCAGCACTCAGTACTGTAATTGTAGTTAATCAGCACTCAGTACTGTAATTGTAGTTAATCAGCACTCAGTACTGTAACTGTAGTTAATCAGCACTCAGTACTGTAATGCTATTAATCAGCACTTATTACTGTAATTGCAGTTTATTTAGCACTAATCAGTAGCAAAAATACCAATAATTGAAAACAAACGAAAAATCAGCACTCAGTAATAACAACCAGACAATCAAAACACCAGTAATACTTTACAAAAGAAAAGGACATTTTATGAATCAGTTAAAAAAAAAGTGTGTTGTGTCCATTCACTCCCATTCATTCACTCTCAGTTACAGAATACTGTTTCTGGCGCCCTCTGGTGTTTAACACTGATATTACTGATAGAATAACCAGTACTTCAGATTCTTTTCTAAAGTATCACATTTATTTTTGAGATTTTGTGGGGAAACACTGCACTGACTTTGGATTTAATATAACACAGCGGACTAACACCAGCAGATTTCATTTTCCAGCAGGACTTGGCACATTGCCCACACTGCTAAAAGTATCAATTGGTCTTAGATAATATTCTAATTTTCTGAGACACTGATTTTTGGGTTTTCATTGGCTGTAAGCCAAAATCATAAACATTAAAATAAATAAACACTTAAAATAGATACACACTGTGTGTAATACATCTATATAATATATGAGCTTCACATTTTGAACCGAATTACTTAAATAAAGTCACTTTTCAATTATATACATTTTTTTTGAGTACTGTATATTTTGTTGCTAGATTACCTGCTGCTAAATTGCACCATTTATACAAGAGACATAGGCCTAATGTTCTGATGTAAATTATCATTTACAGATGTCTTGTTTTTTCTTTTTTGGTTGATTTTAGGATTGCTGAAGGTTCATATTTTGCCGGCTGCAGGAACAATGAACCTGGCTGTCTGGCCACTGTCAGTAACTAGTAGGAGCGCCCTCTTAAGGGGAATTCTGATAACAGTGTTGTACTTTTCTGGATTGACCATCACAGAATTTTAAGGGGCGCTCACACAGTTTGTAGTTGCACTCAGTTCATAAGTTCATATTCAGTCGCTGTCTGGGGGCCCAACGCAGCTTTCTTTTTCCAGCAGGACTTGGCACACTGCCCACACTGTCCGCATGGGGCCCAAAGAAATGTATTGGTTTGCTTGCCTTGTTGTAACGGGCTTGCACACACACGCGCACACACACACACACACATAGTTATAATAAACATTTAATGAGCGCCCCATTTACATAACCTCTTTCCGGTCAGCATATGCTCCCCCCAACCTGCCCCCTGGGCCCCTTATACCCATTCACATCAACACTCTCTCTCTCTCTCTCTCTCTTTTGAGTACTGAACTGAACTGCAAAGCCAACACTGTGACACACACCTACACCACTGTGTGTGTGTGTGTGTGTGTGTGTGAGCGAGCATTAGAGAGCCAAGAGCTCTGCTGACAATCGCTATCGTCAGGACTTTTCATACCACCCCCCCAAACCCTGCTCTCGCCTTTGGCTGCCACCCTACTTGGCACAGAGAGTGAACAGTAGGCCCCAAAAACGCTCCAGCACACTCCGATATATATACACGTGTGTGTGTGTGTGTGCAGGTAGTGTGTGGAATGCCATGGAATGCCGTGTTTATGTGTGTGTATATATATATATATATAGATATATATATAGAGAGAGAGAGAGATAGATATGTTAGTGCTGGACGGTATGACCAAAAATGTAAATCACAGTATTTTTCAGGATTCTGATGGTTTTATATCACAGTATTTTAATTATTATTATTTTTATTATTATTTTATTATTATTTTTTAATTATATATTTATTTCATTTTATTTTTATTTTTGTATGACTGGGCTTTTATATAGGTGTGTGACTTACTGTATGGTACTGTTAGGAGTACATATAAAATAAGAGCTCATTTATTTAATATAAAGGCTTTAAATTAAGGCTTTGATTAGTATTGGGTTTACTTTGTCCAACAAAATTACACAATATATAAAAAAATCAGACTTCATTACAGAAAAACAGCTGAAGAATATAAATAACAGACCCTAAAATGACACACGTCCACAACTTTAACACGACTTCCTTTACAAAACTAAATATTTTAAATAGTTCCACACTGTAAATGGTCCTAAAATACTCAATGTTTAAGTATGTAAAAGAAATATTTCTCGAAAGCTCTATTGCACAAGTTAGACACAAAATAAATATCAAGATTACAATGTGTCATTGCTGAAGCCGTTAGAGGCAATAAGGTATTTAAGTAGCTGTTTATCAGATTATCATAATTCCCTTCTTTCTATAGTTTATATAGTTTCTGCTCTTGGAGTTGTTTTTACCTCGTATGCAGAGTCTTAGAGTTTTATCTCTTGTGCTGAATAAATTATTCTGTACTCAGGAGCGATTCTTGGCTCGTCTGGGAGACGAGAAGAACTTTTCTCTAAGCTGTGGATTAATTGCAAAGTTACATTTGTCTCTTTTCTGAGTGAACAATTGCTGTTTGCTGTTGTTTCTATTTTACTCGGATAAAAACACTCATACAGTGAGAAACATACACACCAATCAACCTTATCATTATGATCACATCCTTGTTTCTACAACCAATATCTTCTTATTAATATTTCAGCACAACTTGTTTATATAGTTCACTCTGTAGTTCTGTATCTGTTTTTTTATATTTTATTATTACCCTCTTTTTTTCACCCTGTTATTCAATACTCGGAACCCACCGGGTAGAAAACCACCACAGAGCAGCTATCATTATTATTATTAAATGTGAATAAATTAATTCAACAGAATTCATTTGGAATTGTATTTATTTATTGGCATTTCGCAAGACAAGATAATTAAACACATCGCACGACATTCCTCTCTGAGGAAAACCAGAGAATACCCAAAAAATCACCATCTCTCACAAAAAATAGGTTTATCTTTTTTTTAAATTTCATTTAACTCACGCTTATTGATTAATCATTGCCTTTTTTTTATCTTCTCAGGATTCATTTCTGTAATTATTCGTTAAAAGTTCTTCGCAGCCAAAAGTTAACCATGCACTTTTAATAATTAATTACGTTATTTAAACACTGATATTGCTGACGATCGCAGTCGAGTGATCCGATGAAAAAGCGGGTGGCAGTTCAGGCAGATAAGAGCTAAACTAACCTAAATCCCAGTTCACAGCTTGAGCCAAATTCACACCATTTCATCGACGATGAAGAGTATATCTAGAAAAAAATTAAACGAACAAACAATCGACAAAAAAATAGAAACGAAAGAAGGTGCAAAAGGGAAAAAACGAAATCGGAAAAAAAATACTTGCAAATTACTTCTAGTCTAACAGCATAATAGTAACCACTAGGGATGCATTATGACACTATAAATTGGAATTAAATCGGTAGTGGCCAATATTTCAAACCAATATTTGCATTTATTTTATGCCGAAAGAAATGACCAATCAAATGTTAAAGGTGCTACATTAAAATACTTTAGTTTTATCTCTTTTTTTTTATTTTATTTTTTTTTTATTCATGGGTTTTTTTTTTCATTTCAAACCAATTTATTTTATGCTGGAAAAGGACCAATCAATGCTGGACGTGCTGCATTAAAATCCTTTACTTTTAGCTAATTTTTTTTTTTTTTTTTTTTTAGTTTAAATAGATCTCTATTCTTTTATGTAACCCATTAAATAAAAAGAGGATTTAAAGCTAAAAGAACCAGTTAGCTAAATAAATGTGAATGTTAAATGTTTAATTTTTTTGTTTGCATTTTCAGCTGGTTAAGCATAAAATGTAAGGCATATAAATGTTACATATATTTATTTTAAATTCTCTAGTTATAAATGTGTAATATTGGATATTGGCAGATACTGTATGTACATGTGTAATCGGTGCATCCCAAGTAGCCACCTAATCATGAGACGAAAAATCTAAAAACAACGTAAAGAAGGAACTACGATAAATTTCTATTCTAATGTGCAAAAAAGAGAGATCTATCTAGCGCTTGTAAAATTTTTGATCAGTCATTTTCATGTCAAATCATAAAAAGTCAAAAGCATAAAAACGACGTATCGTAGAAACGACGTATCGTAATACTGCGATGCAATACAAATCACTAAGATCCTGAATTCCGAGCTTTTAACAGCATTAATTTCGGAGACAAAACAAAAAAACAACACAACTGCATACGACGTTTTGGCTGCATACATGATTTTTTTTTTTTGCTCTTATTTCCTTGTTTTTTTATTTTAAGACAAAGTATTTAAGACTAACTGGGATCTTTTGATCAGGACATTAAAACAGGTCCATCTGATTTTTTCCCGAATCTTTATTTTTCCCGAACTATTTTAAACGTTAAATACGAGAATGCTGCGCAAAGGCGGACGAAATGTTGCGGAAATCAGTAAGTAAGCTACACAGATGAACGGACGTGGAGAGACACTTCTTTTCATTTCTTTTGATCACAAGAGGAGCATTATTCTTTTTTTGGCAGATCAGATTTTCTCTGTTTCTTTCTTTTTGTCCTTTTTTTCCTCCACAGGTCTCCTCCTCTCTTTTTACCCGGGGTGCGATCCAGTCCAGCTCATCTGACGGGATGCAAATCATCAGGGAATTTCACATGACAGAGGAATGTTTGGGAAACGCGATCCTGAGAGAGAAACAGAGAGAGAGAGAATAAAAATTATCGACTATATATTAAAATGATTTGTCTTTGCTTTTTTAAAACAATACATACAGATCTGGAAAAAATAAGAGAGCACTTAAAAATGATGAGCTTCTTTAATTTTACCAAATTAAAAAACCTCTGGAATATAATCAAGAGAAAGATAGATCACAAGCCATCAAACCACCAAACTGAACTGCTTGAAATAATTTTGCACCAGGAGTAAAGCAGCATAAAGTTATCCAAAAGCAGTGTGTAAGACTGGTGGAGGAGAAAGAACATGATGCCAAGATGTATGAAAACTGTGATTATAAACCAGGGTTATTCCACCAAATGTTAATTTTGGGACTCTTAAAACTTTATGAATATGAACTTGTTTTCTTTGCATTATTTGAGGTCTGAAAGCTCTGCATCTTTTTGTTATTTCAGGCATTTCTCATTTTCTGCAAATAAATGCTCTAAATGACAATATTTTTATTTGGAATATGGGAGAAATGTTGTCTGTAGTTTATAGAATAAAACAACAATGTTCATTTTGCTCAAACATAAACCTATAAATAACAAAATCAGAGAAACTGATTCAGAAACTGAAGTGGCCTCTTCAAGTTTTCCAGAGCTGTATAAAAATAATTGTCCACTGCTGTAAATGTAAATAAAGGGTCCTATAACAGCAATTTATAGGGTCTATATAAGGGCGTGCCAGTGTGTCTTTGCTATTGTAATGACGGGAAAAGTACACCTTGCGCGACTTGAACCGTGCAAAAGGCATGTACTAATTCTCTTAATGAATCATGCGTGTGGTTAGATTTGGCCGTAACGTGAAATAAACCAATCAGAGTGTCACTTGCCTTTAAGAGTCAGGTGAGCTCTGACTTTGGTGGAAACTGAGCTGCTGATTGACGCTGTGAAGGAGCTCCAGCAGCTCATTTATTACGGGAACAGCAATGTTATTTTATTTACTATTCTGTTTATTTATTGTTGATGTAAAAGTAGGGTTTGTGTGTAATAAGTGGGGTGTACGCTAGGTACGCCTGTGTTACCAAAATATCAATGAACGTCTGTGTGTGTTCACCTCTAATAGAGGAAGAAGAAGCGTGTTCTCTGAGAAGCCGCCATGCTCTCGGACATGTTCCGCACCTTCAGGTAATTCACAAAACCTCTGAAGAACAGGAGCAGACCTGCAGAATAGGAACACACACACACACACACACACACACAGTTATTATTCTGTACAGTACTGAAGAACAGCTCACTGACTTGAAATGATGGTAGTTGGACAAAATAATAAAAAATGTAATAAAAAAAAAAAAAAAAAAAAAAAAAAAAAAAAAAAAAAAAAAAAAAAAAACCTGAAACAAATTACCAAAATAAAGGAAACACTTAGGTAGGCATGTCAATAACTTTTTCAATATGGACAAAAACAAACAAACAAACAAACAAAAAACAATAAACTGCAATTCTGTCCCAAAAGTAACGATATTATTGTAACATTAATCTTAAGAAGATTTAAAGCCATCATAATATAAAAGCATAATAATGCATTTAAACTCCTTTAAAGAACAAAAGCCTAACAGCAATTAAAAAAAATAAACACAATAAAATATAATTAAATAAAACCACTTCAAATGAGGCCTCTTTCAATATTAGTATTTTGAATATAAACATTAAAAATATAACTGGAATTTGTGATTTTGAAAAATTATTGAAAAATATAATTAAAATTAGTGATATAAAAAATTGTAACTAAAATATAATTGAAATTAGTGATATTAAAAACTATAATTGGAAAATAACATTCAAATTAGTGATATTAAAAAGTATAATTAAAAAATAGTATTAAAATATTAGTGATATTAAAATACAACTTGAAATAGTTAAAATTAGTGTTTTGAAATATAATTTAAAAACATAATTAAAATTAGCTAAAATGACCGAAGTCATGTACATATATTGAGCAGTAAGTTGATAATGAAATTAATGTGGTATAATATAAACAGCACTGATTCTGATACAGTGACAGTGGGTCGGGCTGTGAGTCACTGTAATAAGGAGCAGCAGCAGTAGGGGGCAGCAGAGCACTGCAGAGAGAAAGAGCACAGAGCTGAGGGATCAGTTAATCAGTCAGCATTTTCTTTTATACTGTATTTAAAATTAAAAGCGTATCAAAAACAAAACTAATTAGCATTTTAAATTGTCCAATATTTAGTTATTCACTTGACAGTTCAGCTGGTCGGCCTGTCATTATAATAACATTATCAACTTATTGTACGAAATATAAAAAAAAAAAAGTTTTATGTAAACATATATTCCATATGTCTAAATAGTCATAATAATTAAAAGCTTTTTAAACAGGGACAATTTAATTATTATGCTTTTATATTATAATAATGTGAGTGGCATAAAATGATCTTAAATTGACAAATGATAAAAAAAATAATATAATTTATTGCAATGCATTTTTCTTAATTCATTGTGACATGCCTACCAGTTAGTATCTATCAAATTTTCCTAAAATAGAATATTATAGAAAATAAAAAACAAATTCAAAAACAGCGTAGACATGTGGAGAATTCGCTTTAGCTAAACACAGCCGGCTCTACACACACTTACCAAGAACTGAATTAGCATTTATAGTATTAGCATTACAAACTTTACCAGGAAAAAGCTATTGTACATCATTACGCCTGTGCTTACCAGGAACTGAGTTAGCGCTAGCACTTAGCACACAGAGAAAAGGTTAACCTTGGGGGAATTTATTCTAATTACAGATGAATACCAAAAACAGAGCAGCTCTGCTTCTCTTATAAAAAGAAGAATGTTCCCTTTTCTGTTTCCCAGTGAGACATACAGGTGAGCAGAATTAGCGCTTAGCGTACTAGCTTTAAATACGCTTACAAATCATTCGTCTAATATCATTCTTGTACAACTTTAGTAGCATGTTCCTTACAATCACCAAAAACAAGACAAAAAATTAAGACTAATTATATAACCAGACCACAGTTTATATTTAGCATAATATTAAACTATGTTTGTCTATGCAGTAAATACAGTAGTACTGAAAATGTCTTTAGCATTTAGCAAACTAGCAATACAAAGATACGTTATCAGATTTCACCTGGTTGCATTAGCTTTAGCTAAAGAAATACTCAGAATGCACTTATATTAGCCAGATATTTACTGCAGCTATGAGCTAATTCTATCTGTGCTGCTGCTTCAAGCAATTCCAACCCATCTTAAACAAAGTCAAACCAAGAAATGTGAAATTAAACTAAATCCACCCAACCCAAACTCAACCTAACCAATCCCATAACGTCCTGTACCAAAGAAAAACAACTTGAGTCAAGCACAAGCCATGCAAACCCAACTCAACTCAAACCAGACCAATTCAATCAAACCCAAGCAAGGCCAAACCAAACTTCCAAACAAATTCAAGTCAAGTCAAGCCATCCATTCCAAGCCAACTAGCTCAACTAGCCTCAACTCAACTCAACGCCAAGCCTAACTTAACCCAACCTAACCCAGGCCAAACCAAACTTAATCCATTCCAAACAAATTTAAGCCAAGACAAGCCACACCACGCCATGCCACACCAAGCCAACTTAACCCAACCCAAACTAAAGCCAACTCAACCCAAGCAAAGTCAACTCTACTCAACCCACCTCAAGTCAAGTCAACTTAACCCAACTCGACCCAACCCATGCCAAACCAAACTTGACCCATTCCAAATAAATTCAAGCCAAGCCACGCCATACCAAGCCAACTCAAGTCAACCCATCCCAACTTAACCCAAAGCCAAACTAAGGCCAACTCAACCCAGCACGATTCAAAGTCAAGCTAAATCCAACCTACGCCAAACCAAAATAAATTCAAGACAAGCCACGCGATACCAAGCCAACTCAACTCAACCCAACCCAATCCAACTCATACCAAACCAAACTTGACCCATCCCAAATAAAATCAAGCCAGGTCACACCATACCAAGTCAACTCAACAGAACCCAACACAACCCAACTTAATCCAAAACCAAGCTGAAGTCAACTCAACCCAACTCAGACTCAAAGCCAAACCAATCCAAAATTAACCTATCCTTAACTAAATCAAACCAAGCCAATACAACTCAACTCATCTCAAACCCAAGCCAACTCTAACTTACTCTAACCCACGCCAGCCCTCCCAACGAAACCAGGTAACTACAGAACAAACTACAGTTATGAAAATGGCCTTAAAATAAACACTCAAACCACAGTAACGTTCTAGTGTTACACACACTTACCAAGAACAAGGAATATCCACCAGAGCCAGTACTGCCCATTAAAGTATCCAGTAAAGTACTCTGAGAACTGAAACAAACAAAACAGACAGAACATCAGTCTTTTACAATAACAACAACATGTTTAGATTAGCATTAATGTGCATCACTTAATTAATAAAATCATTAATCAGAATATAAAACCACAGGTTTGCTTTTGTTTACTATTATAGCTGTCACTTTCTACTATTAAATAGTATTTAGTTTACTTCATGTTAATACATTAATTGTTAGCTACATTAGATTACTATAAGCACCATTAGCATGTACTCACCCTCACGATGAGGATCCACTTGATGAGGGAGAGTCCGAAGCCGCAGATAGCGCCGTATCGCCCAGCGATGGTATTGGTCAAACAGAACGACAGACAGAACCCGATCCAGTTAAACAGGAAGGCCACTGAGGTCAAACAGAAAAAATATATTTCATTATATACTCAAGCCTTAAGCCTATTAGCACCGATGCTAAATGTTGGTGTACAAGCTTTTATCACTTGTTAACTACAACAGCCTTTTAGCTCCAGAGCTAATTAGTGGGATACGAGATTTAATAATACATTTTAAGCTCTATAATTTCAAAGCTAATAGGTGTTTTATTAGATTGATTACTTGTTAGCCACATAAGCTATATCACTGTTAGCTTCATTGACCTTAAGCTTTAGAGCTAGTCTGTGGGTATACATTTCCATTGCTTTTTAGATACAAGGCTAATTATTGGGATATAAGCTTCCATATCTTGTTAGCTTCACTTGCTAATTGATAAGGTATAGGTTTTCATCAATTGTAAGTTCGATCTTTTCTTAAGCTCCAAAGCTAATTGAGGAGGTATAGGTTTTCATCGATTATTAGCTAGATTAGCTTTAAAGCTCCAGAGGTATTGATTAGGTACAGTTTCCATAACTATAAATTAGCCTAGTTGCTCCAGAGCTAATCGTTTTCTGTTATTTGTTAGCTACATTTTCTTTATAGATTTAAAGCAGATGATAGGATACCAGATTCCACTGCTTGTCAAATATATGTCTCGCAGCTCTAGAGCTAATTAGTGAGGTATAGGTTTACATATCTTGTTAGCATCAGAGCTAATTGATAAAGTACAGGTTTCCATTACTTAATTGCTTAATTAGCTTCATAGCTCCAGGGCTAATTGATGAGGTATAGGTTTCCATCACTTGTTAGCTGAATTAGCCTTAAAGCTCCAGAGCTAAATAATGAAATATAGGTTTCCAACACTTGTTAGCTTCATTAGCCTTAAAGCTCCATAGCTAATTGAGGAGGTATAGGTTTCATCGATTATTAGCTAGATTAGCCTTAAAGCTTCAGTGCTAATTAATGAGAATTAATGGTTTCCAACACTTGTTAGCTATATTAGCTTAGTAGCTCCAGAGCTAATTGATGAGGTACAGTTTTTCATCAATTATTAGCTAGATAAGCTTTAAAGCTCCAAAGCAAATTAATGAAATAGGTTCCCCTCACTTTGTTAGCTAAATAAGCCTTAAAGCTCCTGGGGTAATTGATAAGGAATATGTTTCCATCACTTGTTAGCTAAATTAGCCATAAAACTCCAGAGTTAATTGATGAAGTATTAGTTTCCATCACTTGTTAGCTATGTTAGACTTAAAGCTCCAAAGCTAATTAATGAGGTATAGGTTTTAAAGAGTAACTGTTTATTTTACCTTGAGTGTATTGACAAATATCTTTCAATAATGATTACTTATCTTAGTATCTATAATTACATAATTATTGTGTGAAACCTTGTATTGTATATCCATTAACCAATACTCACATTATATTTGATCATTTTTACTCACAGTGTATTTTACACGCAATTATATAGAAGATTAACCAATAATCACAATATATTCTTTACATATATAGTAAAACATTGTTTGATCAGGCATGTGACTAACACAGACTCTATTATATGACAAATTAACCCACATTAACATATAACATATGAGATGTAGCTCAGGCTTGAAGTATTTTGTTTTACTGCATGACCCTAACTAACGGTCATCAATTCGACTGGTACGGGGCTAATTTGCTACAAAAAGGCTATTAGATCAAAGCAGCCTTTTGGTGAGTGAGTGCCTCCCTAAAAAACCTCTGCTTCAAAGCGGTGGGTGACGCACACACACAGATAGTGCCAGGATGGAAGAACACAGTCAAGGTCAAACACTAGTGGTCCTGTCAGACACGTGGAACTTCAGTATTAACACGTGCATGCTAACATGAGATGATTTTAACAACGCCTCATCAACAGGCTTTACGTCATTTTGGGTATAAAACATGGAGTCAGATCAGAGGGGGGTCAGAACTTATGCTGGGACGGCTGTTAGACGGTCTTTCATGTGTGGGTTCTCCTGAATATTCAGTACTTTGTAATAAATACCTGGTTTGCTTTCAACTTCACTCCACCTGTCTGACTCTCTCTATCAAACGAACACGCAGGGGAGTTGTACCCCGGACGAGAGGTGGGAGTAGCCCACTTTTCATTTTCTTTTCTACAACAATTTCCATCACTTGTTAGCTACATTAGCTTAGTAACTCCAGAGCTAATTGATGAGGTAACTTATAGGTTCACATTACTTATTAGCTACATTAGCCTTGTAGCTCCAGAGCTAATTGATGAGGTATAGGTTTACATTACTTATTAGCTACATTAGCCTTGTAGCTCCAGAGCTAATTGATGAGGTATAGGTTTACATTACTTATTAGCTACATTAGCCTTGTAGCTCCAGAGCTAATTGATGAGGTATAGGTTTACATTACTTATTAGCTACATTAGCCTTGTAGCTCCAGAGCTAATTGATGAGGTATAGGTTTACATTACGTATTAGCTACATTAGCCTTGTAGCTTGAGAGCTAATTGATGAGTTATAGGTTCACATTACTTATTAGCTACATTAGCCCTGTCAGCCCTTTCACTCTTTTAGCTACATTAGTGTTGGAGCTCAATAGATAATTGATGGGGTAAATGCTTCCATTACTTTTTAGCTGCATTAGCATCGCTAGCTCCAGCGCTTATTGGTGGGATGTGTAAGCTTTCATTACTTGTTAGCCACATCAGCTCTTTCACTCATTTAGCTACATGAGCTTTGTAGGTTTAGAGCTAACATATGGGATATAAGCGAATATTGATTATTAGCTACATTAGCCTTACAGCTCTAGAGCTAATTGGTGGGAAATTGCTTCCATTGCTTGTTAGATACATTAGCCTTAGAGCTAATGTAGGATACTAGCTCCACAGCTAGACATAAGCGTCTATTGATTATTAGCTACAATAGCTTCAAAGCTTAAGAACTAATTGGTGTAGAATATGATTTTATTACTTGTTAGCTACATTAGCAGTGGAGCTCTGTAACTATTTGGTTGGGCACAGTGTTATAGTACATTTTAGATACATTAGCCTGTAAATAGTTCTAAACCTCAAAGTTATATTATGATTTCCATTACTTGTTAGCAACATTATCTTTTTAGATTTAAAGCTAATGATGGGATATTAGATTTCATTGCTTGTTAAATACATTAGCCTCATAGCTATAGAGCTAACTAGTGAGGTATAGGTTTACATTACTTGTTAGCTCCAGAGCTAATTGGTGGGATATAAGCTTAAGTTACTTGTTAATTGTAAATAAAGTTTTTATTACACATTTCCTAAAACACTTTACAACAAACATAAAAAAAAAAAAATACATTCAGGATTTAAGGGCATAAGTATATTTGTCAGCATATCCATATCCTAATCATATGTGACAAGGTACAAAATCATAAAATAATAAGTGAATATAAAAGTAAATCAAAATAAGTCAAGAGAGGATTGGGCGGCCGAAGGGCTGTGCTATGCTTGTTTTACACCTGTAGTTTTATTTGCTGCCATAGATTTTGCCATGCCGTATTTCTAGTTATGCCTTGCCCCGACATTCCAGCTAACTTATTTTCATTAGAAGCAGTTTCTGTCATTAAATCCAACCATTTCTTTAACTCTGATATCTTAGTTGATTTCCAATGTTTTAAAAATATTCTTGATGCGGTAATTAAACCTGTAATCAAGATTTCCAATTCAACCTTACTTACGTCTCTTACCTAATCTCTATTGCCTAGTAAGCATAACTGTGGGCAGACTGGTAGGATTTAAGTTACTTGTAAGCTACATTAGCCCTGTAGCTCTACAGAACTAAGAGTTAATAATACAGTAATATGCAGGAACACTGTTCCACCACCAGAGGGAGCAGACTGACGTCATTTACCCACTAAAGCAGGTCAGATAGACACACACACACACACACACACACACACAGAGAGAGAGAGAGAGAGAGAGAGAGAGAGAGAGATAAACTCACTGAAGAAGGCCAGCATGAAGATACCATCGTTTCCCACTCTCAGCTGATCAGCATCGCTGAAGTCGTCCCGCGGAGGAAAATCCTCCTCCTGATTACAGAGAGAGAGAGAGAGAGAGAGAGAGAGAGAGAGAGAGAGAGAGAGAGAGAGAGAGAGAGAGAGAGACCAATTACTACTTATGAATACTATTATTACTTTTATAATTTTGATGTTACATCCTATATATCTTTCACTTCTATTAATTTAATGTTAATGTTCTTTTGTAACTATTTTTACTTACTTCCTTTATTGTTCACTCAATCTTTTAATCTTACTATTATTTTTTTCCCTCTAATATGTGTTTATTTATTTATTTATATTAAATATATAATTTTTTCTAATCTCTGCTTTTATTATTAATTGCTTTGACAATAGTGTATATGATTACATTCACGCCGATAAAGCATCACTGAACTGAACTGAACTGAAAGACAGAGAGAGAGACGGACAAAGAGAGAGATAGAGACACTGAGAGGAGAGAGAGCAAGAGAAAGACAGACAGAGAATAAGAAAGAGAGACAGAGAGAGAGAGAAGGGCGCAGACAGACAGAGAGAGAACAAGAGAGAGCGAGAGAGAGAGAAAAAGAGAGAGAGAAGAACATGGAATAAGGGAGAGAGAGAGAGAAAGAGAGAGAGAAGTGGGGAGAAGGAGAGAGAGACAGAGAAAGATGGAAAAAAGAGAGAGAGAGACAGACAGAAAGAGAAAATATTTGGGGTAAGTGTGTCACAAAAAGAGAGCAGAGATAAGAAGAGATAAGATGGAAGATCAAAGAGTCTTAACTCGTCCTTCTTCAGTTATATAAGGTGGAAATAAGTTGATTTAGCGACAGCTGAGCGCATCTTCACCAAGTGTGTATCCTATATACAAATATCCTATATCCTATATAAAACAAAAGTGCACCCAGACAGAAATGTTGGATTGAGCTTTGTTTGATTCTCTATAAAAATGCTTTTAGATGCTAGTTCTGGGTAGTATTCCTCTTGGTGAGAGATTGGTGTCTGCTTAGAATGCCTCAATGATGCTTATTGACAGATTCCTCCAGTTGACGGTCCAATAATGCATAATGCCTCTGAGAGAATCTGAGAGAAATAGGATGGATATTTTGACCACCAACTAGGCCTTCTGTGAGCCAGCCACCGTCACTTTTGTTTGCAGTGGTGTCTTGAATGAGAAACAGACTGCTACAGGCTGGAGATGCATCACCTTTAGCAACAAATCCAGGTTCTCGCTGGGTTCCAATATAGAGATGATCTGAGGAGCATCGCATACGACAGTCGGTCACCCCTAGTAGTGATAGGAGGTACATAAGGGAACATGGTAGGTTCCCTCATGGTAGGGCTTCCAACCAGAAGCATTTTTCAGCAGGATAATGCTCAACCACACTTAGCAGTGTGTAAGAGCTACAGGATCTACAGGCCCAGCTGTAGCAACATCTGTGGGTAAATGTGGTGCAGGATCCATATGGAACCTGTAGAACCTCTATATCCAACCATCTCAATCTCATTTTATATCCAGAGTAGGGGTGTGCCATATCCATATCCATATGGATCACTGACTTCTGTTACAAATCTGATAAAATTCTTGAATTTTTTAATATCTAAGTTCTAAGTTTAATATCTAAGGGGTGTGCAATATCATATCAAATGCAATAAATATACATATTCATTTTGTTGCAGTAGTGTATTCTTGGAAAAAAAAAAGTCTAATTCAGTGTTTTGTCATATCACCAAGAGTATCATTATCGCGAAAATACCATGAAATATCGTGATATATCGTATTTTATGGCCATATAGCCCACCCCTAATCCAGGGTATCTAGAGGCTCTAACATGGTTTAAACTAGAGCCTCCTTTCAAATTTCTAAAATATGTTTTTTCCATTCAGATAATGTACTGTATTCTACGCTCCACGCTGGATGTTAAATATCTTCACAGTAAGAACCGGCGTAACCTCTGGAGAAATCCCCGCAGTGCTGCTGCTGCTGCTGCGTGACCTTCACGGTTTCAGACTCTCACACAAACAAATCCATCCAGCAGCCCTCAGAAGAGGCATATGACGGGTCTTTTCCTCGCCCAGCGCCTACTGCGGTTTATACCCGTGAGGATGTGGTGCCTGTCTGACTTCAAAGCCTGGAACTTGTTCTAAAATCAGGGGTGAAATTTTCTGTTACTGATGTAAATCTCCTGAAAACGCTGAGGGTATAGCATCAGCAGAGTACAGAACAGACATAGTGCTTTGCTGTTACGTCTACAGTATTTAAAAGCCGTATTCTAGGAATACCCTAGCATCCACCTGGCATCCTATAACATACCTGACAATACCCGTGCAACCACCTAACACCACCGAACCACCATATGAAACACTACCTAATAGTATCTTAGAAATCAACTACTGTACCTTGCAACAATCTACCTACAGTAAAACACCAAAACAACTCGTTAGCAAACTATGAAAGATTTAGCTACAATCTGAAACACCATAGCAACTACACATGAACACTCTAGCAACCACCATATAGAACACCACCTATTAGACACCAATCCTAGAAACATCACAGCAAAACTTAATGTACTAACTAAACTCCATTTCTGGAACAACATCAATTTTTAAGTTATTTTAAGTATTTAAAGTGCAGTAAAATGTTCTCAATTTTATTTATTTTTCTATTATTTGATTTTTCAGAGAATAGTAAAAACAATACTGCTGACATTCCAGCACACCTGATCTTTATCTGCAGACCAAACCACGCCCCCTGAAAAAAATAACTCTACGTAACACCACTGAACAATAAACAAACAATTGCCCAGAAATGCCCAATCAGCCATCTGAAATACCACAGCAAACTAGAAACGACTTAGCGACACCTTAGCAACTTCCAAATACACCATAGTTCTAAAACCAAAAACAATCATTGGTTCAGGAATACCCTAGCAACCATTTGGAATACCACGTCTAGTTGTGTCCTGGAAACTGGCTAGCAATACCCTAGCATCTATCTGAAATACCAAAGCACCTAAACAGCCACACCCTAGAAACCAAATATAAGTATCATAGCAACCACCTGAAAACAGCCTAGCAAGATCTTAACAGCTAGCAAACAACTGGTAAGCAGTGTCTCAACTGCAATAAAAATGACAATAGCAGCCAACCATCTTAAAAAAAAAACTATGGCAACCACCCTTCTGTATCCCAGAAACCACCTAACAACCACCTAGCAACTGTAAAGCAACACCCTAGCAACAAGTCCAACACCCCATTGACCACCTGTTAGCATCCTAGTAATAAAGTAGCAACTGCCTTGGATTTACTGTAGTAAATAGATAGTTGCAACTGCAAAGCAAGACCTAAAACACCACAACGACCACCAGTTTGTCTCCTAGCAACAATCGAGCAACCACCATGTACATTATAGTTCAGGAACAGAAACCAAACTACGTAAAATACCTCAACAACTGCAGATGAACACCCTATCAACAGTCATATAAAACACTAGAGCTAATAATATCCTAGAAACCAACTAGCTTGCAACCAAATACCTAAAACACCAGCTCAACCACTTATCTGTCTCCTAGCAACAACCTTGCAGTCACCTAAAAAGTGTCTAGCAACACCCTAGCATCTATCATATACACCATAGTTATGGAACTAGGTTACAACTAAACAACTATCTGAATACCATAGCAACTGCACATTAACATCCTAGCAACCACCATATAGAACACCCCCTATTAGACACCCAACCTAGAAACAGCACAGCAAATCTAAATAGACTCTATTTCTGAAATCAAATTCAAGTTTAAAGTTATTTTAAGTAGTTAAAGGAAGTGGAAAGGAATGTTCCTTTTTTGATCTGGTTCTTCAGAGAACTGTGAAAATAGCACTGCTGATTTCTCAGCACTTCTGATCTGTATCTGCAGACCAAACCACGCCCCCTTAAAAACCTCCACTCATTCAGGAAACAGGAGATGACTGGTACTGTGTTATCAGTTAAACCAGACATCCTCTACAGACGTAACACTTATTCTAATTATTATGATCATATTTTCTATGCTCACCATTTAATCACCCGAGTCAGTATCAATATAACATGTATTTTGTGTGGCAGCATAGTTAAGAAGTTTATATTTTATAGAATCACTGTGTAACAATAAATTTTTAACATTTACTCTAAATTAACACATTTTTATTACACATATAGAGGAACAATGTTACCTTTCATTTTAAAGAGCACATACAGCTCTGGAAAAAAAAGAGACCACTTAAAAATGATGAGTTTCTTTATATTCCTCTGGAATATAATCAAGATGAAGATAGATGATCACAAGCCATCAAACCAAACTGAACTGCTTGAATTTTTGCACCAGTAGTAAAGCAGCATAAACTCTGAACTCTTAAAACGTTATGAATATCAACTTGTTTTCTTTGCATTATTTGAGGTCTGAAAGCTCTGCATCTTTTTTGTTATTTCAGCCATTTTTCATTTTCTGTAAATAAATGCTCTAAATGACAATATTTTTATTTGGAATTTGGGAGAAATGTTGTCTGTAGTTTATAGAATAAAACAACAATGTTCATTTTACTCAAACATAAACCTATAAATAGCAAAATCAGAGAAACTGATTCAGAAACTGAAGTGCTCTCTTTTTTTTTCAGGGCTTTATTATACCTGTTTTCACACAAGTTAAAATATTCTTTACACAAATCCTCACCAGCTCTATTCTTACCAGTTTTAGTCCCTTTAAGAATGAGCCAATAAAAGGGCTCTATTACTTTTATTCAAATAAGCTGTTGCTGGCCACACTACCTGTATATGCTGAGCGTTTATCATGTGTTTATTAGCTTGTGCTAAATGATGAACCACAAAGCTAGTTAAAAGCTAGTTTAAACTTTACTGTAATAGAAGCACAAAACTCACCACAGACAGTAGGTACAGATGCCTCCCTCAGACAAAGTCTGCTGGCTAATCCTGCTGTGTACTGTCTGAGGTTCTCAACCAGTAGACCGAAATGTAAAAAAAAAGTTTCTTCAACTGATGTACTGGGCGGGGCGTGGGTGGTTGACGGATGATGGGTGGAGCCAGAGTGGTTCTATGCAGATTTCCTTAGTGTGATGTCACAACAGAGGAGGAGCCAAACAGCTCTTAGAAGCATATATACCGGATACCAAACTCTTTCAACTGATTTACAGAAAATGGATGGATTTTTTTTTGTGTTTGGAGTGTTTATAGGGGCAGTCGAGACCCAAGTGGAAATAATAAAAGCAGGCAAAAAGTGAGTTTTGCATATGTCCTATCTAAAAGTACTTTTTATATATTTTATATAGTTTACTGATTACTTTACTAGGTAATTTAAAGAAAACTTTAACGAAATTCGCTACATTTTTACACACATTTTTAAAGCACGTTTTCTTACATTTTTAAATATCTTCTTTCCATCATTCCTTTAGCTATTTTAATGAATATATTAGGCTATAAACTCGTGTCTGAGATGACTGATGACTGTCTACCCAGTCATCTTGGGATAACCCCACCCATTTATAAAAGTTCATAACGTTCACTCTGTTTTATTTTTTAAATGGACTGAGGACTGCTAAATAAATAATATTAATTTCACATAATATTTCACAATCATATTGTCTCCATGCAGAGTTAAAGAGGTAAATCTGAATTTGCCGACAGTGTGTGTGTGCAGTGTGTTGGTATCAGAATGTGTTAAATTAATTTTAGAGCAGCTCTAAATAGTGCTGGGCGATATAACGATATCGATTTGTTTCGCGATAATTTTTCCCTCGATGACGATGATAAGCCTGTGCAATAGAATTCGATAAACATTCATTTCCATTTCCGTCTAAGTGGCGCGGCAAACAACGAAAACACAACGTGTAATCAATCCAGAAGACGCTGGAGCAAATTAATAAATAGTTAAGAAAATTGTAATAGTTATTCTCATGCATGCAACAAAAAACCCTAAAGAATAGTGGAGTATGGCCCGACACACGCAAACAACCATAGTGTTTGTACTTTGGGAATAAACGGCCGCACTGTTCAGCACGTTTTAAATAAATTTTAAGTAAATTTTAAGCACTAAATGTAATTAATTCAATTTATATTAGGACCTCGGGGCAGGTGCTGCAAAAATGTGTATGTGGGGCGCGGATTAAAGGAAGAGGTTTTTTTGCGGAGCGGTAACAGGACAAAAACACCTTAAGAATGATGTCTAAATGACTTTCCTCTAATCTAATATAATTTAACATGGTTTAAGGATATAAAATAATTTCTAAACAAACGAACTTTTTAATATTGAGCTTATGGCCCAAGTGCAAAAACACAAAATCATTTATCATTTAGATTATCTGCCTGAACGCGAGCCCGAACCCGAGCTTGAACGCCAGCCTGACTCAGGCGCTGCATGAACTCGGGCCGGTCGAGAACACCGCTTTCCTCTCAGATTAGGCGGAAGAAAATGGTCTTTTTTTAATGTAACAAATCACACTGTGATTTTTGTGATATTTCCCCAATTACAGCTCAGCTGCGCGTTTAAAGCTCAACGCATGAATTAATCGGTGCGCTGTGCGCCGCGCGTGCTCGCGGGGGATTTGACGCGTCTGTCAAGCAAGTTAATGGACCGTTTTGGGGGCAGAGATTAAGAAGTACAGCAGGTACATCTCAGATTTGTAGTTTAATGCTCTACTAAATTACTGGCTTTAAAACTGGCTCATGATATGGTCGGTTCTGGCTGGATTTTTTCCTGCCTACAGGCTGCATTTGACGGAAAGCAGCTCCTCAGTCAGACAACAGTGTCAGCATACAAATCGTGTGCGTTTCCTACAGGACAAACCATTTAAAAGTGCAGATAAACTCATTAAAAAATCACACAGTGTCTGTCTGGCTTAAAATACTTTTAATAAGGTACAGCTTTTAAATTAATAAATCAACATTCATTAAAAATCCGTGAGAAGTTCTGTATGCTAAATGACAAGCTAAGCTAATAAGCTAATAACATTTAATAATAACAGAAAAATAGATATGAATTTGGAAAATAACCAACTAAAGTGAGCTCAAAATACAATAATAAATATAATCTAACGAATTTCAAAATATAAATTAGAAATATTGAACTTCAATATTAAATTCAACTTCAACTACAAAAAACGCAAGGACCGATAGAACATAACGAACAGAAAAAAATAAATTTGAAATTGGAAAAAAAGTTCAAAATGCTAAAAGAAATAAAACCTAACGAATTTCAGAATATAAAATCTAAATATTGCACTGCAGCAGTACAAAAGCCTAAGTGCTTAAACAAACAAACCAAAAAACAGCCTATCACAAATCATTTTTTGAGCCCGACCCAGCTGAGGAAAAGGTGGGAAATCTTTTTTTTTCCGGCTGGGTCTTGGAAAACTTTGTGGTGAATTAAAGGGGCCGAGTTGCAATTTTTGTTTTACTTTAATCAGTTTTTAATCCGTCTTTTTAAAAACAAATATTCCAATATTGGCTGCCAATCAGTGCCCAATATTCTGAGCTCAAAAAACGCTATTCGGGCCAGCCCTACTAATCTAATATAATTTAACATGGTTTAAGAATATAAAATAATTTCTAAACAAACGAAATATTTAATATTGAGCTTATAGCCCAAGTTTTTTTTTCAGTCATGGAAAATTGGAAAAAATTGGAAAAAAGCCCGAGTTCATGCAGCGCCTGAGTCAGGCTGACGTTCAAGCTCGGGTTCTGGCTCGCGTTCATGATTAATTTGTTTTTTTTAAAAACTAATATTGGAATATTCGCTACCAATTACTGCCAAATATCCGGAGCTCAAAAAATGCTATTCGGGCCAGCCCTAATAATTATGGAGATACAGAAAAAAATATTGTGATAAAACTTCCATCACTCCCTTATTCTCTCACTAATAAAAACAAACCTTTAAGTGTGACACAAAGTGATTTGATTTATATCGTGATACATATCGATATCGACTGATATGGAAAACTATATCGTGATAAGATTTTTTCCCATATCGCCCAGCTCTAGCTCTAAAGCTCTGAGCGTCAGGCCCACGGCCTGGTTTTCACAGCGGAAACAGCACAGCGTACACAGCCCTGTCTTTATTCCTCACACTGCTCACGCTGCTCACACTGACAGATCTGCACTTCAGCAGCAGGTCAGCAGAGTAACAGCAGTGATGATCACAGTCATGTGTTCTCATAAACACCAGCAGCATTCAGAAACAGCCTGCTGACTGTAACAGCTTTATTAATGAACATAAAGCCCATTTAATACAATATTAATACCCTGATTATAGCCATTATAATTACTGCCACAAAACCATCTTACTACAATCTATAATTTATGCAATGCAATGTTTCCACAAAGCAACAGTATATGTGCAATATTTACCATGCTAAGAAATTTCACCACAATATTAAATGACCAAAATATGATGTTACCATGCCGCAACACTATCCTAATACAACATCTCCCTGGCATAGCGTCACCATAATACCATTACACAACATTACCCTGACGCAACACGACCATTACATTTACAAAGATAAATTACAACCATTTAATATTACCATGATAATGGTACATTATCATGACAACATTACCATGTCACAACATTACCATGTGGCAACATTACCATGTGGCAACATTACCATGCCGCAACATTACCAAGACGCAACATTACCAAAGGTGCAACAATACCAAAGGTGCAACAATACCAAAGGTGCAACAATACCATGTTGCAACATTACCATGTTGCAACATTACCAAGGTGCAACATTACCAAGGTGCAACATTACCAAGGTGCAACATTACCATGTCACAACATTACCATGTCACAACATTACCAAGGTGCAACATTGCCATGTCGCAACATTACCAAGGTGCTACATTACCATGTCGCAACATTACCATGTCGCAACATTACCATGTCGCAACACTACCCTGGCGCAACACTACCCTGGCGCAACACTACCCTGGCGCAACACTACCCTGGCGCAACACTACCCTGGCGCAACACTACCCTGGCGCAACATTAACCTGATACAACACTACCACATACTTACTATGTTAAATTACTACAGTATAATACCATGATAATGCACTGAAGCATGCTGTTGCAACATTATCCTGATGCAACATTACCACTATACTTACTATGATAAATTACTACAATATATTATTAGCATGATAATGTACTACCTTGATGCAATATTACCCTGGCACAATATTACCAAGACACAACATTAACACGACACATTATCATGACAACATTATCATAATACAACATTACAACATTATCTTGACACATTGTCACAACACAAAATTACCATCATACATTATCATGACAAAATTATCATCATTATCAACATTAACATTATCATCACACAACATTACCATGATACCATATTTAAATAACATAACATTATCATGAGAGTATATTGCCCTGACACAGCATTTCCATGATACTGTATTCACATGACTCTGACACAAAAATTACCAGAATTAAACATTACTATTTTTTTATAGACTGCGTCACTGCTTAAAGCTGAACTAACACTCCACAGATAGAAACAGAGCTGCGGCTGCTGCTGCTGCTGCTGAAGAAGCTGTCTGTATCTGGGTCTGACTGCAGGCCTTGGTGTGGCCTGTGGGTTTCTATACATATCCCCTGTGTGTGTATTGTGTGTGTGTGTTACCCGTGGTATGACGTCCACAGCGGAGGCTGCTAGCTCTGCAGCTTTGGCTTTCTCTGCCTCATCGTAGGTGGGTAGCGACGTGGCCACGCTGTAGGGGGGCGGGACGGGGAAGTCCCCAGGAAAGGCGCGCTCTGTTTGGGGACACGAACACCAAAACGTTACCAGACATACAGAAAACCCAGAAAGAGGCTCCATTAAACTATACAAAAACAACCTATAGATTGTACTTAATAAATTTAAGGGTAACAAATTGCGCTCATTTTTGTTGGGATGTAGCTCGATATGATATGACTCATTGATTAAACCTTTGAATAAACAGATTCAGGTAGAGTTTCCATAACAAATTTTATAAAATCGTCATCGTGATGTGCGCATGCGCAATAGTCACATCGCAGGACGTATGTCACTTAAGGCAATAAAATCAAACATGTCTTGTTGCAATGTTTTGATTCTTGACACAAGAAGTAGATACACAGTGCTGTCTCTGTGTCTGTGTGAGTGACAGGCTGCTGCTGCCTGAGAAGCGCATGGCCTCGATCCACATGGTTGGGCACGTGCTTGTAAACGTGATCACGTGTGGAAAGCTGTGCACCTCAGCCCAGCACAGTTTGCAGTGCAGATATTTCCAGCTGAATTCACACTTTTAATCCCAGAAAAACAAACGCTCTTCTTATATACCTTTTAAAAGCCATTTAAATGCCTGACTAAGGACAGATTACTGTTGTTTTGCTGTTTTCCTTTTTTTTTCCTTTTTGAGAGCTTGGCTCTTGAACGGTCCGGACGAGAGATAGCGCGCGGGTGGGGCTGTTGATGTCATGCTTCCTGCATTGATTAATTTTGCGATATATATATCGTATATATCGTTTATACATCTTTGAAAAAAGAACATTTGCAATGTAATTTTTTTCCAGTATCGTGCAGCCCTATTTTTTAAAGATCTGATAAATTCACATTAATCAATCTGATCCCTTTAAATGTATCTATCAGTCTATCAGTCATTAGGATTTCTATTTAAACCTCCACCTTCTCAGTCTGTGCAGAGCCAAACCTGTACGTGATGTAGGTCAGAGTGTTCCTCAGAGAAATGCTGACCTTCTATTAAAAAAAGACCTGAATCTGATATAAATGACTGGCTGATAAAAGAAACTGGCTGCCTAATCTCATCCTAAGAGCTGTCTGAGGATGGAGCTTATTAAAATGTCTGGTACACAGATATGATGATGTACCCTTAGATGCAAAAGCTCTAGAAATTAAGAAATAAAACATATTAACTTTTAAGGGAAGTCAGTGTTCATTTGTGATTGAGCCACCACTGCCCTAAATCTAGAAAAATCAGTGGTTATGGTTCTGGACCATCGTTGAGAAGGTTGTGGGTTTGATACCCAGGTTTGGTGGACAGCCAATGAATAGATCTCCCCAGATCTCAGATTACATTACATTTGGCAGACGCTTTTTTCCAAAGCGACTTATAATAGACAATAATGTGAAGTGAGAATCACGAATACATCAAAGATCAACTCTCGAACCCCAAAAGCATGGAAGATGAAACACCATATGAATATTACTGTTGAAAGCTGTACAAACCTGGGGCGGCTGTGGCTCCTAATGCCACACTGGCGTAAGGAGGGGGTGGAGCCTCTGCATCTGTTGGCACGGAGACCGGACTGCTGGTGGCGCCCGCAGCAGCAGCGGTGGTGGCGTCGGCCTGGGCGGAGGTGGACGGCTCGCTGGTGGGGGATGATTCTGAGGGGTCGTCCTCATTGTGCAACTGAAAAACAAGAACCATGAGTCAGATAAAAGGAGTTCCTCAGGGACGGGTCCTAGGACCAGTTTTAATGTCTCACTTTACACCTAAATCAACAATGGAAATCAAACAATAACTAACAGATCAGTGGAAATGGGATTGATCAATGGGCTGTGACCAAAATACACTCTATTTAGGTTTTAGGGCACTATTAATTATGTTGGCCATTTTTGCGTAAAACATATAAATGGAATTGGAACTTAAAACTCACACAATGCATCATCATTTATCTTAAACATTGTAGAATTCTAGATTCTAGAGTCAAATGTGTCCCAAACTGCATTGGGAGTCTACTACGCAACCGACAGTGCAACAAACTGGAGGCGATGGCGAACCACCAGGGTTGCCAGATTGCTTCATTGGCATCCAGGTAAAACGTGTCTAAAAATCTACAAAAATGCAACAAAAGAAAACAGCTCAAAAACAATTCATTCTAAACTGACCTTAAAATAAACTGCTGAACTTTTAAATATGTACATATATTTTAATGAAATTACATAATCCTATGCAATCAGAACAATAATAAAAAGTAAAAATAAACTTGCAATAAATTAAAAGAAATGAAAGAGATAGCTACATATAGCTCTGAAAAAAAAATCCAGATTCAGTTTCTGAATCAGTTTCTCTGATTTTGCTATTTATAGGTTTATGTTTGAGTAAAATGAACATTGTTGTTTTATTCTATAAACTACAAACAACATTTCTTCCAAATTCCAAATAAAAATATTCTAATTTAGAGCATTTATTTGCAGAAAATGGAAAAATGGCTGAAATAACAAAAAAGATACAGAGCTTTTAGACCTCAAATAACACAAAGAAAACAAGTTCATATTCATAAATTTTTAAGAGTTCAGAAATCAGTATTTGGTGGAATAAACCTGTTTTTTAACCACAGTTTTTTTCATGCATCTTGGCATCATGTTCTCCTCCACCAGTCTTACACACTGCTTTTGGATAACTTTATGCTGCTTTACTCCTGATGCAAAAATTCAAGCAGTTCAGCTTGGTTTGATGGCTTGTGATCATCCATCTTCCTTTTGATTATATTCCAGAGGTTTATAATTTGGTAAAATCAAAGAAACACATCATTTTTTTTATGTTTTTCAGAGCTGTATATCCAGATTTCCACTAAGGCTGGGTGCAGCAGCATTAGCATTAGCAGCTAACCTCTAGCTGCAGTTACAACTAGTAAATGCTGTCTGACAGCGCTACACTGAGGAACCTGAAGCAGGCCAATAATACTCACCTCTGAACGGCGAATGTGCAAGCGCTTAGTGTGGTTAGCGGCTAATGCTAATACTGCTCCAGTCTCAGTGCTAGAGAAACTTCTCTGAAACTCCTGTATAACTCTGTACTTCAGTGGAGTGGCTTTACTGCTCCTTAATACCTGACTGGTAGAATTCATACATAAGGATGATTTTTTTTGAAAATTAAAGAATTTTAAGTGCTACTTATAGTGTGAAAAATATTGATATTAATAGTAAAAACACTGAGGAATCCAAACTTCGTGATCCACAGCTCCCACCAGCACTGTGGATCTTATGTGCTGAGCTCTGACATTTCGTCTCAGCGATGGCGCTACAGGTCTCTGCCAACAAAGTCTGTAAACATCATAGTTCACACAGTAACTAGAGAGGCAGCGTAACGCGAGACATAAGACCGGGACATGTGCTCATCCCTCCCTCTGCACCTGTCGGACCTTCAGACAGCAGGACCACGCCGGGCTGAAGCATCCGCAGGATATACAACCTTAAACTCGCAGAGAGTGCCATGCTGTAGTAACTTTAAATGACAAAAATAAATTATTTAACCTTGTTTATTACCTTTTTACTTCATTATTTTAATTCATTGCTCATATATATGGCTCGTCTTGGGTTGGGTAATATAATAAAACATTGTATCACAATATTTTAAAGACAATTTCATGATACACCACCGTATCATACATTAACACTTTAATTTTGATTGATTAATCACATAAAAAATAACAGCTATAATGCAGGCCAATGCCATGCTGGTGTACTGACCTTCATAACTAACGACCACAGTAATGTACGATTACACCGCAATCCCTGCTACTGGGTAGGGGTGGGCGATAAAAAAATGGCCCTAAAAAAAATATTGCAATGACAAATTTCTGAATAAAATAAAAAATTAGAAAAAAAGAATACACTACTGCAACAAAATGAAAATTATAGGGGTGTGACAAGATCTCGTGGCACGTTAACTAAGAGCTCCATTAAAGCTCTTAGTTAAACTCAGTAACTTCACAAATGAGTAACTCATTAAAATAGCAATACGCCAAAGTCAGAGCTCACCTGACTCATAAAGGGAATGATAAAGTGACATGCTGATTAGTTTATTTCATGTTATGCCCAAAATTAACCACACCCACAATTAATTAAGAGAATTAGTGCATGACATTTGCATGTTTCAAGCCATGCAAGCCTGTCGTTATGATAGCAAAGACACACTGACATGCCTAAAATCAATACTGCCCCCCCTACCACTACTTTCACTGATAAGACTTTAAGATGCTACAAATGAACAGTATTTATCAAGAATATTTAGACATTTAGAGAGAAAATGTCCTAAATATATAAGACCTAAACAGATCATTGTTACAGGCGTATATTGAAAGTATATTTAAAATGGTTCTTGTCTAAGCCTTTGTTTTATTTTCTCCAACAGCTAAACAGAGGTAAACTCTTCTGTAGAAATACTAGAACACACAGGAAACAAAAGAAAAAAAAAGAGAAAAGAGGAAAAAAAAAGAGAAAAAATTAACCTCCCTCCCCCTCTAACTCCACATTTACCACCACCAGCCCTAAGCCTCAACCCGCCACCACACAGCAAATACCGAAGTCCAGTGGTGAAACCTGTAAATGCTATTGTTCACACAGCGAGAGTCTCAGAGGACAACGAAGACAACAGCAGGAAGATACGCCTCCCATTAAAGGGACGAGTAAAGAGAGAGGGACAGAGTAAAGGCCCGTTATATAAACATACAACAACTGATCACGTCTAAACCACCAGCCACGCAAGGCTTACGATTCCGGGGGAAGTGAGATTTAGCACAAACTCCTAATCCTCTGCCTGAGCTGAATCGCCTCTTTAACACTGCAGATCCGAACGGAGGGAAAGCATTATGACTGCTTGTCCACATGGACACAATTTTAATATACAACAACAGTTAAGACTTACTTGTTAGATTAAAATAAAATTTGATGAAAAGAGATATTTTTATTTGCCACATTGCTTACCCTTCATTTTGGCACACCTACCTCGTTTGGTCGGGACTTTTAGACTTTTCAGTTTGGTCCAAACTTTTGTAATAATTACGCTATTGACTTATTGTTATGTTAGTGTGATAAAATTATCTGGAATGTGGATCTACTGAACCATGGCCTGGTTCCTCTGCAGTGTGAAAACTCTTTGTTTCGGGTGGTTCAGACTTGATTCAGACCAATTACAGGAGGTTGAGTCAGGCTGTCATCACTTAAAGAAGAAAATGAAGAGGTGTTGTGCTGAAATCCGACTCCCCTTGGTTGTCAGGCACGTCACGCAGCAGTATGAGTACAACTATTATGGTGCTGGTGATTAGGGATGTCCCTGATCCAATCATGTGATTGGAAATGGGGCCAATCAATGCAAAGTGGAAAGATCCGGATCACAGATTTATCAAAAATGTAAATGTTATGTTGTTACTTCACAAGTTCAATATAGACTAAAATATTCACATTTTAATAGCAACAAATCTACCCTAAGATATTTTAATGCAGTAAAAAGCTTAGTCTAAATCTAGTCTGTCAGGTCAAATGAACCACATTTAAAAAAGGTAAATACCAGCATTAAGAAAATGAATGATCGTAAATAAGCAATAATACACTTGAGGTGCGTGCTATAACGTGCAATATTACACGTTATAGCCCGAACCTCGAGTGTATTATTGTGATTATACCAGTTCCATTATCACTGTTTATTGAAAGATTTTGAGTTAAAGAGGTGGAGAAAATACGATCTGACTCCGCCAGTTAAAATAGTTTCATTGCTGCTCTGTTTGTAGCTGCGCTGTTTGGTTTGTAAGCGCTGCAACGTTGCTAGGTTACCTGTATGTGGTGGAGTAATACATGGAGAGCTTTGGTTGCAGTGCATTACCGGCTGATAACGGCACTCATAGAACACTTCTTAGCCAATCACATTGCAGGGTGGGAACTAATTGTGATATAATTATATTTAATCATTCATTTATTTAAGAACATATGCATATTAAAATGGAAATAATTTATACAGATATTTGGTACTATATTTTGTGATAAAAATTAAAAATTAATTTATAAATAAAAACTTGTCTCGATATCAGCAGGTACTCACAATCAAATGACTCGGAGGCAAAAATTGGGACATCCCTAAATCTAACTGTAGATTAACCCTTATTTATTTATCTACAAAACAATAGGTGAGGTGTAACGTATAAACAGACTCCGCCCATTTATATGATGATGGTGGCTAAAGTGGCTAAATCAGTAAAACTGCATTGTGTGCTTTTAATATTTATAGTATTTGGTCTGTTATGTGAATTATTGTTTATAGGAGGAATTATTGTTTATTATCATTATAATTATTGATAATTTTGCAGTTAATATTGTTGTTGATTATTATAAATTGGTGGGTGTATATGTATGTAATCGTGAGTGTGATTGCTGAAAAAACTGCCTATATTGTAATCCCTGACCGTATTAAGGTGTGGGTGCTTGATAAGTCTGACATTTAGGAAAAATCCACCTGCATGGGTTTTATCAGTTTTCTCAGAAACAGCTGCTGACTAATAAACTCCAGAGTTTGTCATGCAAACACTGACTGAGCATCTCGACAGCGAGACAACAGGAACTCAAACCTGGATTTTGTTTCCGCTGGAAGTTCAGGGAACAGTTAATAAAATGTATTAGCCACGTACAGTCACACCTACCGAGGATTACAAAGTCCAGCACTGGAAACTGGATCCAAAGTCCAGATTTGAAGACCTTTGCTCTAGAAGCTTGTGGGCTGATTGCACATTAGCTCAAAACGGTGAGGCTGAGGAAAAGCCTAATAAAAACAGTATTACCAGCTATAATAAATCCTGTATGAGTCAGAAACCACATTAGCAAGTCTGATAAAGATTACTGAACACCTCCATGAGGTTTGAGAAAAGTTATAATTATATTTAGACTAGGTCTGAAAGTGTTGTTCACATCACCTTTTACACCTGCTATTTTGGCTATTTTAATCAGGACTAAACTAAAAGGCCTAAAATCCTGGACCAAACAATATGGGTATAAAAGCATCCCAGTATACCACCTTCTATACTGCTGTCTTTAACATGTTCAGATTTGGGCCATTTTTATATTTGGTACTGAAATCTGATACATATCCAATACAAGGCAATGCAACTTAGTCTGAACAGCTAAATAGGAATTTGTGTAACTTTTATATTTAGGAAAAGGAAAAAAAATGGATAACAGCAGTGAGGAAGGGGTTCGGTAGTGGGATAGTGAGGTAACAGTCCACATAAATATTATACTGAAGTGTCTCTTCAAACTAAATTAGAAAGATTGTACTCAAAGGTACAAATACAATTTTTTTTTTTTTATAAAACACCCTTAAAAGGTTAAATATTAGTCTTTCCTAACAGCAGAAAGTACAGATCTGTACTGTTTAACCTGCAACTAAAAGTACAATTGGTATTCTGTATTACTGTAGTAATAAACTATATATAGATCATCAAGTTCTTGCCACATATTCAGTTAATGATAATGTTTATAATCTTTATCATCTTTACTGGTTCAAAAAAAGTTTTTTGTACCTCAATATAAGGTACAGCAGCAGCGACAAGCTTTCTTCTAATTTAAAGTTTGAGGTAAAATTTAATTATAAACAATTTTAGTGTAAAACTTAACTGTAGCAAATAAATTCTTTCAATTTAACTTTTTTTTATTTCTGCATCTTGTATTAGATTGATTGATAGAAGATTTTGTCCTGAAATTCTAATCTGGAAAGGCAGAAATGAAACATGAAAAATGTTTTATTACTGGATGAAGTTCTTTTTATTTTTCAAAGTACTAAGTGGAAAACCTAAATAATGAATGATAAACCTAAATAATGAATTTAAAAAATGGCAGAACAATAAAAATAAAAAGCTTACCAATTGAAGTTTAAACAACATTTAGCTTTACATTTGAAACTGCTACAGGTAGACGTCTGGCTGACCCACACGGAAACAGCAGCTTTAGCCTTTAGCTCAGATTAACATGATTAAGGACAGACTCAGTTTCAGCAGAGAAGAGAAGAATTAGAAACGATCTGACAGGAGAAGAACTGCAGTAATAAAGTTATTGAAAACTAAATTGGAATACTAAACATGAGGGGGTACTCAAACGTTTGACTGGTAAAATATATTTATTAAATTTGTCAATTTTAGAAACTTAGATTAGTTATTTTTGTATTAATCTCTATATATATGAAGTTAATTGTTAAGTATATAAAGTTATTTTACTGAAGAACTCTGGGCTACAGAATATACTGGGTTAAAATATCGGATTTTAACCCTTTAAAGGAAACAAACAATTAAAAGCTAAGCTAAAATTCACACTCAGTTGACCGTTATTGATCTGAGAACAGTAAAGCATTCACACATCAACTTCCACCGGTAAAAATAGCTCAGTAATTACTTAACACAGCCCTTTAATTTTCAACACGCTAAAGACAAGAGTCCTAATGAGAGCAGGGCCAGGGTCAGTGGAGTCGAACGCAGCTCTGGTGTTTGAGGTCTGCTTATCCAGCCAGAAGGATACGAGTGTGCTGTTTCAGATCAAACAAAATATTATCATTATACTTAAAATATATATATATATTGTGATAATAGTGGTAAACTGTTTTATTTATAAATTCTATTTTTATAACAAAAACAAAGTAATGCAACAACAAGAATCTACCATTATATAACTATATAATTCAGTTTTGGGTGGATTGTTTTGTTAAATTATTATGTTAAACATTATGAGGTAGACACCTCATTTAAAGCACGACTTAAGCCGAATCCGGATGGGATTCATTTTTCAGGTGTATATCATACATTGCACATCACCATTTCTCTAAAACAAATTGAAATTATGAGATTTTTAAAACATATCGCCCAGTTCTACTGCAGGCACCGAAAAAGCGAAGCAAGACAATTCAGCATGATTCATAACTTCATAACAACAAGCAGACAGAAGAACAGCCTACAGGCAGGATCCTATGAAGCAGCAATGCAGTTATGAAATACTAAGAAATGCAAAAACCACAGCCGTCTAAAATGGAAAGCCCTTTTCTGAGATGACACATACAGAGAGGCTTTTTTTGCCGGCGTTGCGTGGCAACCGTCTACCACGCAGCAGAAAATATGAAAAGGATAAGTGACTAAGAGCTCATCAACTTCGAGGAAAAAAGGGAAAAAGTCTTAAAACCGACTCTGACGACTGCCTCAACAGGCCTCTTCAGTTCAGTCCTCATATTCTGGAATTAAAAGCTGAAATAAAGCGAACGGGAGCGTGTTGTGTCTGTTGAGGATTGTTGTGTCTCGTTTGGGACGAATGCGGCAGCTGGCCTGATTAGACTCGGTCTCAAGACAGCCTGTGTGACTAGCAGAGGAATCCAGGGTCAAACTAAATGCAGCTCGCATCTTTTATCCTGAGATGCTACATTAAACATTCTCCCCAAAAACGATAAAAACAGTTCAACTTCAGCAGGGAAAGCTGCTTTTAAGCCTGGCAGCAGAACAGAGTACAAATCAGTGGTCTGGGTTCACTTAAAGGGCACAAGTGTGGATGCTATCCGCTCCCTGTGCTGCGTGTGGGGTCGTGTAATTGGTTCATTCTGTAACATTTTTATTCCACTTATCACATTACTTCCCTTTCGATCAGAATATAATAAAGCACATTGTGATAGAACTGGAGCGAGGGTACTGTAAAAATAAAGTGCACTGTGATCTAACTAGCTAACTAGCCCCAGCTATCTCAAGCTATCCCTTTAGAAAGTTTGTCCAATGTTGTCATAACATCTGACCCCTCCTATTTACACACACACACACACACACACACACAACATAGACAGATTACCCAAACACAACACAACATAACCTATAGAGGCCTATACTTGCCTATATTGGATATACAAACACCTTTACACAACTTATACTGTTGCTACTCTATTACAGTACTATACTATACAACTATTCGAACGCGGGCTCACATCAATCACTATATAGTGTATTACTGTTATTAATAACATGTGTTATGTTATATAACATCAAAGAAAACTTATATCTATAACACTGTATAGCACAAGTCTGTGTTGTCAAAAATGTGGCTATACGATACGTATCAGGAAACAAGAGTTACATTTCAAAGCAAATTTTCATATAAAATTTTATAAAAACCTAAATAAAAGAAAGTTTATATTGGATATAGTATTGTGAAACAAAATATAGTGATTTGATACAATATCAATATTTTCTTACACCCCTTCACACACCATTTTATATATAATAATTTTGACTAGCATTATTCCCTTACACTCGCTATACTACACCATACAGGCCATAATATCTCTACACATACCAAAGATACTGTATATGAATATATAGATACATTATATAATCACAGCCCAACAACTAGCTACCTACTCATATAACCATAACACACATAATTTATATCAGAGCTGTAATCAGAATGTATCTTTACAGTATGTGCTTAGACAACAGTCATAGTTTTATATGTATAAAACTTTAAAAACCTGAAATCACAACAGTAAAATCTTACAACCGGGTACAACGCTACTATCTAGTGGATGGAGCTAAAAAACAACAACAAATGAACCACTTCTGACACCAATCCAATCATTAAAATATTAAAATATAATATACTGTGTGTTTGATAATTGATACAACACACTATCATTATATATAAAAAATAATATTATTGCATTATATAATGACATTAATATTCACTGACTCTAATACAGGGCCTGATATTGCCCCACATACCAAACCTAATATATATGAGTATATATACCAATTAATATATACTAATTTATAGTATGTGACTAAATTTAGACATTATAAAATAGTGTTAACTGCCCAAACACACCCATACACACCCATACACACCAACAACATACTACCTAACTACCTCTGCCTATAACCTAAACACACACAATTCATATTAGAGCTGATCAAAAAGTATTCACTGTGTCTGCTTAGAAACAATATCATAGTATCATATTTATCCAATCAGAATAGTGGGATCATACAACAGGGTGAAATACTGTCGCCTAGAGGCCGACAACACTAAATGAACCACTTCTGACACCAATCTTTACATCTGAACTGATCACAGAAAATCTACAATGTTGTGAAACTTAATATAACATATAAAAAAAACATATTAATAATAATAATATTTTGTAACACCCCTTCACATTAGTGTTTTATATATATATATATATATATATATATATATATATATATATATATATATATATATATATATATATATATTAATTATACTAACTAGCATTTTTTATTTACACACACCAGTTCTCAACATAAATATGATGTACTATACAATACAGGCCTTAATATCTCCCTACATACAACACCTACTGTATATAAATATATATTCACAGTTATATACACTATATATGACTATATTTAGACATTATATAGTAGTGTTAACTGCCCATACACACACACACACACACACACGGCCCAACAACATACTCGCTAACCCTGTAACATAACACACATAATTCATATCAGAGCTGTAATCAAAATGTATTCACTGTGTGCCCTCATATTTAACACACATAAATAAACCGTATTAATGCGGATTAATGTGAAATATCTCTAATATTATGAACGGAATCTCACCACTTGGTATCGGCTGGCCGCCTGCTCCATGTCCCTCCAGCAGAATCCGGAGATAAATAAATAAGTAAATAAATAAATAAACACGGAGGAGATCAAAGAAAAGATCAAAGAGCAGCGTGTTTACAGCGCGAGCCTCTGTACTGTGTTCACACCGGTTACAGAGAACGGTTTTAGGAAACGGATCCCGCACGGATCCCCCATTTACACCCAATCCACATCCAGATGTACAGTTCTGAGTGTGTGTGTGTGTGTGTGTGTGTGTTTTCAGAGTGAATGCAGCAACGGTCGCAACAGCACCGGAAATACATTTTCAAAATAAAAGTCCTTAAAATGGAGCGTCTCATTCGAACAGTGACTAATACGAACAAAAATGTACCAGTCAAAAGTGGACACACCTTTAATTCAGTGGTTTTTTTTTTCATTATTTTAAAATGTTCTGTTTTGTAGATTAATACTAAACTCATCCATACTATGAAGAAAAACATATAGAATTATTTAGTAAACAAAAAAGTGTTAAACACACCAGAATTTGTTTTATATTTTAGATTCTTCAAAGTAGCACCTCTTGCTTAGATGATCAGTTTTCAACATCTCTGCTGGATTTTCTCAGTCAGCTTTATGAGGTAGAGTCGCCTGGAACTCAGGCTTTCAGTTAACAGCTGTGCTGAACTCATCAAGAGTTAATTACTTGAATTTCTTGTCTCTTAATAAAGTGTTTGAGAGCATCAGTTGTAGAGTAGTGAAGAAGTAGAGTTACAGGTATACAGTGAATCGTGAATATTTGTTCTAATCCAGGTTATGGAGAAGCAAAAACTACTCAACTAAATAAAGAAAAGAAAAACTAGCCCTGTATGTACTCCTCAGTTGGTCTCTATTATTTACTAATTTTAACCCAGTATAAATATCTTGGGTTAAATATAAAATTACAACTGCATATCTAGCGACATCTTGTCTAATTTTACTGTAGCTTTGCTGTGTCCCTACACAGCAAAGATATATAAATGTCAATAACATAAACGTTTATTTTGAGTGTATTTTTCTTTGTGATATATGTGGAAAGTACTAGGCCGTGTAAATAAAGGTTACTGTTCTTCTCATTGTTGGAAATGGTAAAAATATATAAAAACGATGCCTGTAAATCTCTGATCTGTTGATTTTATGCTCTAGTCAGTAACTAGATGGTGGAGCCCCCTTGAGGGGAATTCAGATAACCACAACCACAAATTGAACCATTTGAACCCCAGCATGTTTTGGTGTGTTTTTTCTCCGTTTTTGTCAGTTCCCCTCTTCACTTATTATCAGGGCTGAACTGGTAATCTGGCGTACCGGGCATTTTCCCGGTGGGCGGATAGTCCTCAGGCAGGGGCGGATCTAGCCATTTTGGGGCCCTCATTCTTGAAACACACACATAAACCAAATAACTAGAGATGGAACGATCGATCGGCAGTGTATCTGTATCGGCTGATTTTCAGCCAAAATACGGTATCAGTGATCAGCAGATATTCTTCTGATTTTAGCCGATCTGATTCAGGAGTTTAGGGTTAAGCAGTTTATCAGAGCTGTGTGTGGATGAAACTGGTGAAACCGGTGAAACTGCTCGCTCACAGGAAGCTGCAGTTCCTCATCCAACCACTAGTCGGAGCTGTAGCACAAGCTCCGCTGTCTTTACTCAGTCACAGAGCAACAGCCCAGCCACGGACCTTGTACTCTTAGCTGAACCTTGCAAAGGCAACGGTGGAGCAACATCTGGACCGTAAATATTATAATTGTCTGCAGATATATACTGATGGATCAAAGGATCCTATTGTGGGTACCACGGCAGCAGCAGTTTTTATACCAGAGTTTCAAGTTTTCATTAAAAAACGATTGTCTGATAATCTGTCTGTATTCTCCTCCGAGCTTGTTGCCATTCTGCTGGCACTAAAGTGGGTTGAAGATGTCTGTCCAATGAGGCTGGTGGTTTGTTCGGATTCTTTGTCTACCCTACAGAGCATTCAGTTTGGACAGTCTGCTTGTAGACAAGATCTAATTTTAGAGATTTTCAGGCATTGTTTAGGCTACATATGCAGAGGATCACAGTTTGCTTCCTTTGGGTTCCAGCACACGTAGGAGTAGAAGGAAATGAAACGGTGGATGTGGCTGCTAGACAGTGTCTGAAACGATCAAGGGTTGACATTGTCATCCCGCTTAGTAAATCGGAGATGCGGGTGATTATCAGACAATATGTGAGACAGTTATGGCAGACTGAGTGGGAGCAAGATCATAAGGGGAGGCATCTTTTTGCTATACAGGCAAGGGTTGGTTCGAGTGGCAGTGGAGGGTACGGTCGGAGACAGGAAACTGTTCTCACCAGGCTCAGAGTGGGACATAATTTGTTAAATTCCTCTCTGCACATGATACTAAAGCACACCACGGGGCTTTGTCGTAATTGTCACCAGAGGGAAACTGTTGAACATGTATTACTTTCTTGTGGAACATATACTGCACACAGGGACATAATGTTTAGCGCACTAAAGGACAAGGGTCACACTGATTTTTCTATGAAAGGGTTACTTTCTTATGGGTCAGGAATGGGGGTTGTACACAACCAAGTTTTTCTTTTTTTGAAAACTATTGGAATGTTTAATATCATATAATTTATTTTTATTTATTTATTTTGCTTAGTTATTTTGATGATTATTATTAGTTATAACATTTTTCTTTCACTATTGTTGCATAATTAACTTGCCCGAAATCACACTTCACACTCCAGCTCAGTAGGTGGCGGTAATGCACCTTTAGTTGGTCTGCCATCCGCCATTAGCCTGAAAGAAGAAGAAGAAGAAGAAGCCCAGCCACGGGCTACAGGGCTCAGCTTTTCTTAAATTCATCTGTGTATAAAATAAAGGTTTTAACCCCACTAACTGGATAATACAGCTCTCTACACTTCATCTTTCAGCCCAAGCAGCTAACAGCAGCAGTTTAGAGCAGCCGTCACGGAGTCACTGCTCGGATTACATTAAAAACAGGTCAGTTAGCGCGCTGCTAACCTCATGATGTTTATAACTACGGAGTTTAGTGGACACACCACGGCTGCAAGGTTAGACTGTTGAAGGCTACTGAAGACTATTAAAGGCTATTGGAGGTTAGTGAAAGGGTTATTGGGGGCAGAAATCAGTACAGGCTGGTTATTTAAGTGATTCATGTCTTCGTCCTTGGCTGCAGTGAAACTGCGACTAGTGCTGTCGCAGTGATGTTAATTAACGTCATTAAAACAGATTTTGTCAGGTATTGTCTTATACATATTTACACATAACTTATATCTCTCCTAAAAAGTGTTTCTTTTGGTCAGTAACACTCGTGTTTATTTACTAGCAGCGTAAATTACCAGTGTTTGCTTAGTGGCAAAAGCTTTTTAACTGTACCTCGGAGTTCACTGACAGTAGCTTCGCCCAAAAAATCGTTTTTTTTTTTTAAATGAGAATCGATTCAGAATCGTTCAATGTTAGATTCGTGATTCGAGCTCGAATCGATTTTTTCCTGCACCCCTAATGTGTGTAGAATTAAAGATTAAAATAATGATAAACTACATTAGAGCGAGTGTGTCTTTCTTCATGAATATTTACGTGAATCATATAGTCATACAGTTCTGAGTGATTTTATTGGCTGCCACAAGCGTGTGACTGACAGTGGCCCCGCCCACCAGTCGTTTCCACCAATGACTGTGGACAGGCAATTACAGGCAGTGTCTCCACAGTTCATTCCTCTGGGAAAGAGTGAGGGAGGGGTGAGTATAGAGAGATTTTGGTGATGTAGTTTAAGAAAAAGTAAAATTAAGGTGTATCAGGTGATCAGGAGAGAAGATCTACAGAGGTTCGGATTATCTCGGTAAATTCAGAATTAAGGAGAATGTAGAAGATGGACCTGCAGATTAAAGTAAGGAGATGTTGTGAGTGTTCCTCAGACACAGAACTGTTCTTTCAGCTCAGCTCAGGGTCGGATTACACCTGAAGAACCTGGATCAGATATGGAGAGGGTCAGGTGGAGAAGAGTGTATTTGTGTAAACAGAGTGTAAATATAGTGTAATGTGACAAATTACAGCTCAAATAGGAATATATATATATATATACGTATATATATATATACGTATATATATATACATATATATATATATATATATATATATATATAGGTATATATATATACGTATATATATACGTATATATATATACATATATATATATATATATATATATATATATATATACGTATATATATATATATATATATATATACGTATATATATATATATATATATATATATATATATACGTATATATATACAAATATATGCAGGGGTGATAGCGTTCCGGCATAGTGTTGCTCTGTGGAAAAAAATAAAAGTAAATAAATAAGCGCCGCACGACAGTAGGTGAACTCCGTGGTACAGTTAAAAAGCTCCGCGCGAGAGTAGGTGAACTACTATAAATTATTGTTATTTTGGTTTAATGAGTGTGCAGGGCATAGCATTTTTTTGTGTTTTTGGACAGGCTATTTGCTAAATATTAAAATGTTTGTTTGTTAAAATATTTTATATTCTGAAACCATGTTAAATTATATTACATTAGAGGAAGTTCATTCAGACATTAATTTTTGTGGATCATATTTCACATTGTTGGTGTTTTAATCTTTTGGAAATCTGTTCTTAATAAAATCTTCTTCAACATCATTCTGAACAGATTTTGCTAATTTAAACACCCCCCCCCCCCCCAAAAAAAAAAAAATTCTACTTTAACACTCTACTTAATAAAAAAAAATCAGGTTTTAATTGGGTCGTCGGGCTCGGGCAGAACATGCATATTCATTCCTCATGTTAACAAAAAAAAACACTGCATTTTAAAATTATTTTTATGGTGTTCCAGTTCTTGTATTCTTCCTCTTAGTGCTTCCTTCTCATTTGCATTTCTAACTGCATACGCTGGTATTTGTTTTTTACAGTCGAACATGGCCAGTTTCCAAACCAAGATGGAAATGATCTGTGTTTTCGTGAATAATACTATAGACATACGGCAAAAAAAATAAAAAAAAATAAAAAAATTATCTGAAATATGACAATAAGGTCATACACAGACTATTTAATGTTTAAATAATGTGTCAACATTTATGCCTACGTGTAGTATGTTGTGCCCCCATGTTGAGTTCTCCTTCACCATCTGAAGAGTCTTTGTGAGATCATGTGCTGCAGAAAGCAATATAATATATGTAATTTAATTATTGATCATGTTTCAGATCAGCTTTATTTTCACATCACATGAGTACAGGTTAACAGGTGAGTAAAAAAAGTAGGTGCATGATCCCACTGAGTATATACACAGTTGCAAGAAAATTATGTGAACCCTTTGGGATTACTTGTATTTCTGCATACATCGGCATTTAAATGTGTTCTGATCTTCAGCTAAGTCACAACAATAGACAAACACAGTCTGCTTAAACTAATACCACACAAAAATGTACATGTTTGCATGGTTTTATTGAAGACATGTTATTTAAAAAAAGGAGATAAACTTTGTGATTTGCTAATCACTGTCAAACCAGATGTGCGACCATGCTGAATTTATTGCCATTGATAAATAAATGTTGTAACGTAATATTTATCTGCTTGAGACTGCTTTATTTATGATGACTCTGCAGTTTTCTTATCTGTTTATAAAGCATGTTTTTATTTGATCTCATTTACAGACTGCAGAAACCCACAGCCGAACCTCCAGAACCCAGCTGTGCGTCTATGAAGAGTAACAACTCAATGATTCAACCTTTCACCTTCAGTAATAAAGGAGAACCTCCAGAACCCAGCTATGTGTCTATGAAGAGTAACAACTCAATTATTCAACCGCTTACCTTCAGTAATAAAGGAGAACCTCCAGCATCCAGGTTTGTGTTTAGGAAGAGTGGCAACTCGTGTTTGACACGTCTTGTGGTAATTTATACCTAGTTTATTATGACAACCTACACATATCATGCTTCCAATTAATCGATCAACCATGAAAACTCATAACATGATAACAATAAAAATAAGATTATTAATTAAAATTAAAATAAAAATTTTAATAATTATATTTCAATCAAAAAACATAAAAGAAAAAAGGACATGGGAGTTAGTTCAATTCAAATTGACAGTATAATAGGGAGTTACAAAACCTTAAAAGTTAATGGCCTAAGTCCTACTTTTTCTTTACTACTTTAACTTTAATTTTTTACTTTACGTGCATTTTTTACACCAATAGAAATATTTAGGAGTTTAAGAGAAAAGCAGGGAAATGTTTGATCCAGTAACAGATGAGAATAATACATTTTATTGATGTATTCTATGAATTTAAAATATAAATTAATTCATTTGTAAACTTTATAGAGTGTGACACTGGAACATTAACACGCTCTGAAAAACTTTTCTTCATATATTTGATATTTAGACATTTCATCTTTCTTAACAGGGGTAGGAGTGGTCTGGTCCAGGATCAGTCCAGGTGTGGAGTGTGTGAGCAGCTTCTGACAGATCCAGTCTCGATCACCTGTGGACACTGTGTTTCTGCAGACGGTGTATCAGCAGCTTCTGGAACAGAACTGCTCTGTCAGGAGACTTTATCTGTCCCTGTTTCAGAAAGAGATTTAGAACACGTCCTTCTCTACATCAACACATAGAGGAGTCTATAAATCAGGAACTAGTGGATGATGTTCTGCAGAGTGTCTTACAGAAACACAAAACCAGCATGAAGAACAGATACGAGAGCTTATATGAAGTAATCAAAACACCAGAGAATAGAACCCTCCTGAACAGGATTTACACTCAGCTCTACATCATAGGGAGAGAGTGAAGGAGTGAATGAAGAACATGAGGTTCTACTACCGAACTGTTCTTTTAATAATTTTATTTTCTAATTTTTCCCATTTTCTCCCCAATTTACACGGCCAATTACCCAACCCATTCATTAGGACTCCCCCTATTACTAGTGATACCTCAACACACCAGGAGGGTGAAGACTAACACATGCTTCCTCCGATACATGTGAAGTCAGCCACCGCTTCTTTTCGAGCTGCTGCCGATGCAGCATTGCCGAGCAGCCAGCGCGCTTGGAGGAAAGCACAGCGGCTCGACTCTGGTACATCAGCTCACAGACGCCCTGTGCTGCAGACATCACCATAGGAGTGATGTGGGGAAAGAGCGCCATCTACCCACCCAGAGGGAGCAGGGCCAATTTTGCTCCCTCTAACGCCGGCAGCTTGATGGCAAAGCTGCATGAGCGGGGGTTCGAACCGGCGACCTCCTGCTCATAGTGGCATAGACCACTGGACCACTCGGCGCCCGATCCGAACTGTTCTGACTAAAGGAATTGCTGGAATTGGGAAAACTGTCTCTGTGCAGAAGTTCATTCTGGACTGGGCTGAAGGAAAATCCAATCAGGATGTAGATTTTATGTTTGTGTTCCCACTCCGAGAGCTGAACCTGATTAAAGAAGATCAGTACAGTCTTCATACACTTCTGTGTGCCTTTCACCCTGATCTCAAATATCTGGTCCCTAAGATCTACGATACATGCAGAGTTGTGTTCATCTTTGATGGACTGGATGAAAGCAGAATTCCTCTGAACTTTGAGGAGTGTGAGAAAGTATCTGACATATCCATGACATCATCAGTTGATGTGTTGATTACAAACCTCCTTAAAGGAGAGCTGCTGCCTTCTGCTCACATCTGGATTACCTCCCAACCAGCAGCAGCCAATCGTATTCCTTCTTGGTACATCAGCCGTGTGACAGAAATTCAGGGGTTTAATGATCCACAGAAGGAGGAGTACTTCAGGAAGAAGATTAGTGACCAAGACCAAGCCCAGAAAATCATCTCCCACATTAAGACAGCGAGGAGCCTCCACATCATGTGCCACATTACCATCTTCTGCTGGATCTCAGCCACTATGCTTCAGCAAATCCTGAGACAGAGTGATACAGAAATCCCTAAAACTCTGACTGAAATGTACTGCCACTTCCTGATCACTCAGACCAGCATAAAGAATGAGAAGTATGGAGAAATCTGTGATAGGGATCCAGAGGAACTGCTGGAATCCAACAGAACTGTGCTTCTGAAACTTGCTAAACTGGCTTTTAATCAGTTGATGAAGGGGAATGTGATGTTCAAGGAAGAGGACCTGAGAGAGAGCGGTATTGATCTCACAGACGCCTCAGTGTATTCTGGGATCTGCTCTGAGATCTGTATGTGTTTACTATTTATGTATCCCTTTCTAATGAATTCTACATTCATGGACATCCAAGTTGCAACCATTGCTGCTGCTGATGTGCAAATGTACACATAGTGTATGTAGTCTCAGTAGAGAAGCGCTGGCAATAGATTAGGACTCTTAAGAAACAGATATGCTGGAACCTACTGGCACCATGTCTAATGCCAAGCCTGGGATAGAGTAATATAACACTGGGATGACTAAAATGTCAGGAGCTTGTGAAAATCACCCTATTAGAGTAATTAGTTATTATTATGTATTTTACCTAAATATGCATAACTATTAACGTTAAACTGCAAACCGAATTCTAAAAAAGTTGTCACTGTGCAGATGTAAATAATATAACTACATTAGAATGCAGAGATTTGCAAATCTCATATCAGATGTTAAACAAAAACATTTTCCTTTTTTTAATGAAAAAAATTATTCATTTAGATCCTGAAACAGTTTTGATAAATGATGTGGAAAAGCAAAATTCTGAGTTTATTTTAGTTATTTAGTTTATTATTTCAGATGTTTAGGCTTAAGGATGCTCACAATTCCTTTGGCTGTAGCAACAGCACGAGAACAAGAAAAAGCACATTTACATAAAGTCTTAAATTAAAGCTTCGTCAATCCCAGTGACAGTGCAGAGAATCTACTGCTCTGGCTTTACTGATAATGCCATAATTATGAGAAAGTATCTTTTTATTATGTCGTTCAAACGACATACTATGTCTTAATTATGAAAACATCTCGTAATTATGAGAAGTTCTTTGTGTGTCTACCACCGCACTACAGCATTTCTCAGACTTAATGCCGCACTTAATTGAATTAATAAAATTCTATTTTACACTTGGCTTAATTCACAAGGAAATCTAAGTGTCACTGAGCGGCATTGATGGCATTTTCATAAGCATTTAAACACTGCAAATGATTCTGAATCTCAGCGTTTAAACAGCCTTAAAAAATAAACCAGACCTCTCTGTAAAAATCCTAAAGTCAGGCAGACTCATACGCCTCTGATTCATAAGCTCACACTGCACTGACACGCTGCGATATAGGAGTTCACACTGCAGGACAAACACAGCCCGTAGCCAGAGCTCTTTCTGTGTATATGCGCTCGGTTCAGCAGAAACAGGGCAGTTTTCTTAAGTCCTGAAACAAAATGACAGATTATGAACTGTAACATTAAAGCATGAGTAAGCAGCAGTAGAGCTTAGATCCAGCCCAAAAAATCCAGCCAGACCTGGCCCGACCGGACGAGCTCCATAAACTGTTTTTGTGAGCCCCAGCCCAGTTTGAACAAAACATTTTTTTTAGTGTGGAACATTAAACCTGAGCTTTTTAAAAACATTTTGTTTGAATGAGCGAAATCTGTTCACAAGATGTTAATTAACATTGCAACACTAGAACCTGCTATAGACCTGTTGTTTAATAAAAATTAGTGGTGTCAGTCAATTAAAAAATGTAATCTGATTTATCACAACAAAATTCTGTAATTAACTGCATTTGTTTTCCTTCAAACATAAATTATTATAGTGGATATTTAAATGTAAATAAATGAATGAATGTAAGAAATGTATATTAGTGTTGTCAATTAAAATAATGGTATACACTTGTATGTTTGAGAGGAGATAAAATCAACATAAGGTGCTGGAATAAAGAATGCATGATAAATTGGACTGTAAAATTGATTTATGAATTCGAACTTAATTTAAATATTTAAAAAATATCAGAGATTGAGGAGCAGTGCAGTGCAGGAGTGCGGGCGTGTGTGTGTGTATGTGTGTGTGTGTGTGTTTGTGTGCTCACTGCAGTTCCAGAGCTGTGTGATTACAACATTCTAACTTGTGCAACTTTTTTTGAAAAACATTTTGATTTGTTACTGCTGTATTGTGTATATCACGCCATAGCTTTATATAATAACAAAATAACAATAAAAAACAGAGCCCGACCGACCCGCCTGAGGAAAGTGCTGGGAAATCTCGGGCGACCGGGTGTTCTGCTGAAATCCGACCCCCGCAGCCGGCCCAAGTTTGGGTTATAAATAGCTAACTGATTGTAATCACAGCAGCCTGTTATTCAGAGCGTTTTACAGCATTGTGCTTTAAATGTGGCTTTTCACTGTTAAAAGCCACCTTTACCTGCAGTATGCATTGAAGATGGAAAGGAAATTTGAATAAGACGCTTTAAGTTTGCCTCCTGCTCCGTTATTTTATTTTCCCATTTTTGTTTGGAGCATCAAATTAAAAACACAAAATAAAAAGCCTTATTTGTTTTTTGAAATTATATTCAAAATACATTTTTTTTCCAGATTTTGATTCTTAATGTAATATCAAATGAATATATATAATTTAATATACCGTATGTTTGCCTTCGTTTCTCATCACCATGGTCACATATATTAAAATATAAAATATATGTAATAACGTAATAAATATCGTCGGATTGAGTGTAGTTTAAACACCAAAGCAATGGTATTAAAATATACTATTATCACTGTTTTTACTAAAATGTTTTATTGTTTGGGCAAAATGCGCTGCACCTTGTCTCTCGCAGCTCGGAACTGAGTTAAAAAAATCTATTCTTAAATATATTCTTAAACATTTTTATTATATTAGAGAGTAATCAGTCATTGTAAATTATGGAATTGTTCTTGGTCTATTTCGGTTTAATAAGTGTACAGTACAAAGCCTGATGTGTAGTTTTTTTTTGTGTTTTGCTATAGGCTATATATTTTAAAAAAATAGTTTGTTCAGAAAATGTTTTATATTTTTAGACATTGTTAATTATATTAGAGTAGATGGGAAGGTCAGTTCTTAATAAACATTTTTATTAAATAACAGGTCTATAGCAGGTTCTTTAGTGTTGCAAATGTTAATTAACATCATTCTGAACGGATAGCGCTCATTCAAAAAGTCTGCCTGGCTTTAGGATTTATACAGAGAGGTCTGGTTTATTTTTTACGGCTGTTTAAACGCCAAGACTCAAAATCCTTCGCACTGTTTAAATGCTTATTAAAATGCCATCAATGCCGCTCAGTGACACTAAGATTTCCTTGTGAATTAAGCCAAGTGTAAAATAGAATTTTATTGATTCAATTAACTGTGACATTAAGTCGGAGAAATGCTGTAGTGCTGTGATAGACACACATAAAACTTCTCATAATTACGAGATATTTATTTCATAGTTACGGCATAATGTGTCGTTTTAACGGTTGATAAAAATTAGTAAATTTTATTACGTATTTTTATGTTTTTATCAGGGACAAAATTTTGCAAAGCCCAGTTTAGCCAGAAATAAAGGAACTTAGCACATCTAACAACAAAGCAAACATTTGGAGCACTTGGGGCTTTTATTTTAACTGGAGAGCAAGTTCCCTGACAGAGTCAGAGGGCTGAACTGCTTGGAGAAGGAGGGGATACGTAAATTCTGTCCGTTTTGCATATGAAAGGCCTGAGGAATTACGTTAGCGCCTAGCGCTGCCACACACTATACAACGTTTTTGGTCGGCGTTTTTTCAGCATTACGCATGCTTTATGCGCCGTCTGACCCTGGCGAATTCTGACCTATTTGGCTTGCCATATACACACACATGCGCACACAGACACTCTGCGTTCGTGACGAGTCGCTTGTGTCTCCCCGATTTTGTCCCTTGTGGGCGTGACAAGCTCAACGTTCACGTGTATCATGATCCAGCCTCCGACAAGACAAAAGGCACAAAACAGGAACGAAAAAAAAGGTTTAATAAATGTTTCTAGTAAATATGTATTTGTTAACTAAATTAAGATTACTAAAATGATTAATAATAAATATAATTATAAAATTTTATATATATAAGCTATAGCATCCAGTAAATTTGATTCCCGCTTGAGAAATATACATGTATACATGAAACATATGGTATAAACATGAGGAATCCCTTGGCCACTTTAATTTTACAGCTATAACTCTTGAGCTTGCTAGACTCTTGGTTGTTTCTGTGATTTACCTGCCATTCCCGCAGATCGATGTCCACCCCATTCAACAGAATGCACAGCAAAAGGAACCAAAAGTTCAGAGAGCAGAAGCCTGAGGACCTCGGACCGCCTTGTATGTGATTGGTCCAAAGATTGGGTTAGAATGTCGCTTCACTGCATCATAAATCATTTGCATAAAGTTGAGATAATTTCAACTTCTTGTTGCTTTGCCGCTTTGTCGCTTGTCGGCTCTCACTTGTCACCTCTCACATGTCGCAGCGACAAATCGCACCCTGCCATAGGAAATGAATGGTGGCCTGTCGCATTGTCGCTTTCCAGTGTGAATGAAGGGGCACACGCATGCAGAAACATACAGGACGTATAAGGAGTGGGACATCCCGTCAGACAACAGTAGAATAAAGAGGTGTTTAATATAGTGTGTGTGGGCGTGCGCGTGTGTGTGCTCAGCGGAGACAACGTAGATTATCTTTGGTGGTTTCTGAGCCCCTAAGAAGGACTGATGACGTCCCTGGTAATGAGTAACGAAGTAGGACGTTAAAATGTATCGGAGTAAAAGTATTAAACTCAGGGAAAATATGTAGTGAATTAAAAGTGGAAGTTTCATCGGCTCTTAAATAAATATTTGGTGTATTTTATATATATATATATATTTTAGTCTTTGTCAGTTTATGGTGGAAAGACTTTAATGTGCTTATTTTATACCTAGTAATTTATAGACTGGTATATCTAAAATTGTCAATTGTAGAGATAGCATGAACAGATTTATTTAGTCTCTTTTTAGTGGTGTGTTAGTGAATGAACCATATTACCAATGAAAGAAACACTAGGTTAATATATATTTTTTTGTTTTTAAAAACATTTATCATGGAGTTGCTGAAAACATTAAATCCATTAAAGGCAGTGGAAATTATCCAGTATCTGTTGATTTACTAAGTAACATTTGTAATGTTAAGCCTGCAGAACGCAAAAATATGAACAAGTAATGTAATTTGTCCATAAATCTTATTAGATCATTAATGTGGAGTTTGCCTCCATTGTTTTAACTGTACTATGTTTACTCTTTCTTTGCAGACTAGCTGACTGTAATCTCACAGTGAAACACTGTGAAACTCAATGCTCTGCTCTGAAATCAGAAAACTCCCCCTGATAGAGCTGGACCTCAGTAACAATGACCTGCAGGATTCAGGAGTGGAGCTGCTCTCTGCTGGACTGAAGAGTTTACACTGTAAACTGCAGAAACCCAGGTGAGCTTCCAATTGGGGGTGTGCCATATAATATCATGCACAATACCATGCTACAAACCTAAATATTTTGTTACTTGCTGTGATTTTTTAGTACCGTTGTGGTACCGTGGCCCAATCTTTTTTTATTGAATTTAAAGCATTATTTGAAATAAATGAAAATTCGTATAAAATCAACCATACAGTGAAAGCATTATTTAATATAAATAAAAATTCATAAAAAATCAACGATGTTGTGTACGTTCCTGAAAGTCGCACACATGATAGCCTTGAGTTATTGAATTTTAAGCATTATTTAATATAAATACAAATTCATAAAAAATCAACGATAATGTGTACGTTGCCGAAAGTTGCACACATGATAGGTTAAGACAGTCTCTTTCAAACGATGGCTGAACCGTTGTGGTAGTATGTGCCAATCTTGACTTATTGAATTTTAAGCATTATTTAATATAAATAAAAATTCATATAAAATCAACGATAATGTGTACGTTGCCGAAAGTCGCACACATGATAGCTTAAGACAGTCTCTTTCAAACGATTGCAGAACCGTTGTGTTAGTATGTGCCAATCTTGAGTTATTGAATTTTAAGCATTATTTAATATAAATAAAAATTCATAAAAAATCAACGATAATGTGTACGTTGCCAAAAGTCGCACACATGATAGCTTAAGACAGTCTCTTTCAAACGATGGCAGAACCGTTGGGGTAGTATGTGCCAATCTGGACTTATTGAATTTTAAGCATTATTTAATATAAATAAAACTTCATAAAAAATCAACGATAATGTGTACGTTGCCGAAAGTTGCACACATGATAGCTTAAGACAGTCTCTTTCAAACGATGGCTGAACCGTTGTGGTAGTATGTCCCAATCTTGAGTTATTGAATTTTAAGCATTATTTAATATAAATAAAAATTCATAAAAAATCAACGATAATGTGTACGTTGCCAAAAGTCGCACACATGATAGCTTAAGACAGTCTCTTTCAAACGATGGCAGAACCGTTGTGGTAGTATGTGCCAATGTTGACTTATTGAATTTTAAGCATTATTTAATATAAATAAAAATTCATAAAAAATCAACGATAATGTGTACGTTGCCGAAAGTCGCACACGTGATAGCTTAAGACAGTCTCTTTCAAACGATGGCAGAACCGTTGTGGTAGTATGTGCCAATCTTGACTTATTGAATTTTAAGCATTATTTAATATAAATACAAATTCATATAAAATCAACGATAATGTGTACGTTGCCGAAAGTCGCACACATGATAGCTTAAGACAGTCTCTTTCAAACGATGGCAGAACCGTTGTGTTAGTATGTGCCAATCTTGAGTTATTGAATTTTAAGCATTATTTAATATAAATAAAAATTCATAAAAAATCAACGATAATGTGTACGTTGCCAAAAGTCGCACACATGATAGCTTAAGACAGTCTCTTTCAAACGATGGCAGAACCGTTGTGGTAGTATGTGCCAATCTTGACTTATTGAATTTTAAGCATTATTTAATATAAATAAAAATTCATATAAAATCAACGATAATGTGTACGTTGCCGAAAGTCGCACACATGATAGCTTAAGACAGTCTCTTTCAAACGATGGCAGAAGCGTTGGGGTAGTATGTGCCAATCTGGACTTATTGAATTTTAAGCATTATTTAATATAAATAAAACTTCATAAAAAATCAACGATAATGTGTACGTTGCCGAAAGTCGCACACATGATAGCTTAAGACAGTCTCTTTCAAACGATGGCTGAACCGTTGTGGTAGTATGTGCCAATCTTGACTTATTGAATTTTAAGCATTATTTAATATAAATAAAAATTCATATAAAATCAACGATAATGTGTACGTTGCCGAAAGTCGCACACATGATAGCTTAAGACAGTCTCTTTCAAACGATGGCAGAACCGTTGTGTTAGTATGTGCCAATCTTGAGTTATTGAATTTTAAGCATTATTTAATATAAATAAAAATTCATAAAAAATCAACGATAATGTGTACGTTGCCAAAAGTCGCACACATGATAGCTTAAGACAGTCTCTTTCAAACGATGGCAGAACCGTTGGGGTAGTATGTGCCAATCTGGACTTATTGAATTTTAAGCATTATTTAATATAAATAAAACTTCATAAAATATCAACGATAACGTGTACGTTGCCGAAAGTTGCACACATGATAGCTTAAGACAGTCTCTTTCAAACGATGGCTGAACCGTTGTGGTAGTATGTGCCAATCTTGACTTATTGAATTTTAAGCATTATTTAATATAAATAAAAATTCATATAAAATCAACGATAATGTGTACGTTGCCGAAAGTCGCACACATGATAGCTTAAGACAGTCTCTTTCAAACGATGGCAGAACCGTTGTGTTAGTATGTGCCAATCTTGAGTTATTGAATTTTAAGCATTATTTAATATAAATAAAAATTCATAAAAAATCAACGATAATGTGTACGTTGCCAAAAGTCGCACACATGATAGCTTAAGACAGTCTCTTTCAAACGATGGCAGAACCGTTGTGGTAGTATGTGCCAATCTTGACTTATTGAATTTTAAGCATTATTTAATATAAATAAAAATTCATAAAAAATCAACGATAACGTGTACGTTGCCGAAAGTCGCACACATGATAGGTTAAGACAGTCTCTTTCAAACGATGGCAGAACTGTTGTGGTAGTATGTCCCAATCTTGAGTTATTGAATTTTAAGCATTATTTGATATAAATAAAAATTCATAAAAAATCAACGATAATGTGTACGTTGCCAAAAGTCGCACACATGATAGCTTAAGACAGTCTCTTTCAAACGATGGCAGAACCGTTGTGGTAGTATGTGCCAATCTTGAGTTATTGAATTTTAAGCATTATTTAATGTAAATAAAAATTCATATAAAATCAACGATAATGTGTACGTTGCCGAAAGTCGCACACATGATAGCTTAAGACAGTCTCTTTCAAACGATGGCAGAACCGTTGTGTTAGTATGTGCCAATCTTGAGTTATTGAATTTTAAGCATTATTTAATATAAATAAAAATTCATAAAAAATCAACGATAATGTGTACGTTGCCAAAAGTCGCACACATGATAGCTTAAGACAGTCTCTTTCAAACGATGGCTGAACCGTTGTGGTAGTATGTGCCAATCTTGACTTATTGAATTTTAAGCATTATTTAATATAAATAAAAATTCATATAAAATCAACGATAATGTGTACGTTGCCGAAAGTCGCACACATGATAGCTTAAGACAGTCTCTTTCAAACGATTGCAGAACCGTTGTGTTAGTATGTGCCAATCTTGAGTTATTGAATTTTAAGCATTATTTAATATAAATAAAAATTCATAAAAAATCAACGATAATGTGTACGTTGCCAAAAGTCGCACACATGATAGCTTAAGACAGTCTCTTTCAAACGATGGCAGAACCGTTGGGGTAGAATGTGCCAATCTGGACTTATTGAATTTTAAGCATTATTTAATATAAATAAAACTTCATAAAAAATCAACGATAACGTGTACGTTGCCGAAAGTTGCACACATGATAGCTTAAGACAGTCTCTTTCAAACGATGGCTGAACCGTTGTGGTAGTATGTGCCAATCTTGACTTATTGAATTTTAAGCATTATTTAATATAAATAAAAATTCATATAAAATCAACGATAATGTGTACGTTGCCGAAAGTCGCACACATGATAGCTTAAGACAGTCTCTTTCAAACGATGGCAGAACCGTTGTGTTAGTATGTGCCAATCTTGAGTTATTGAATTTTAAGCATTATTTAATATAAATAAAAATTCATAAAAAATCAACGATAATGTGTACGTTGCCAAAAGTCGCACACATGATAGCTTAAGACAGTCTCTTTCAAACGATGGCAGAACCGTTGTGGTAGTATGTGCCAATCTTGACTTATTGAATTTTAAGCATTATTTAATATAAATAAAAATTCATAAAAAATCAACGATAACGTGTACGTTGCCGAAAGTCGCACACATGATAGGTTAAGACAGTCTCTTTCAAACGATGGCAGAACTGTTGTGGTAGTATGTCCCAATCTTGAGTTATTGAATTTTAAGCATTATTTGATATAAATAAAAATTCATAAAAAATCAACGATAATGTGTACGTTGCCAAAAGTCGCACACATGATAGCTTAAGACAGTCTCTTTCAAACGATGGCAGAACCGTTGTGGTAGTATGTGCCAATCTTGAGTTATTGAATTTTAAGCATTATTTAATGTAAATAAAAATTCATATAAAATCAACGATAATGTGTACGTTGCCGAAAGTCGCACACATGATAGCTTAAGACAGTCTCTTTCAAACGATGGCAAAACCGTTGTGTTATTATGTGCCAATCTTGAGTTATTGAATTTTAAGCATTATTTAATATAAATAAAAATTCATAAAAAATCAACGATAATGTGTACGTTGCCAAAAGTAACACACATGGTAGCTTAAGACAGTCTCTTTCAAACGATGGCAGAACTGTTGTGATAGTATGTCCCAATCTTGAGTTATTGAATTTTAAGCATTATTTAATATAAATAAAAATTCATAAAAAATCAACGATAATGTGTACGTTGCCGAAAGTCGCACACATGATAGGATAAGACAGTCTCTTTCAAACGATGGCAGAACCGTTGTGGTAGTATGTGCCAAACTTGACTTATTGAATTTTGAGCATTATTTAATATAAATAAAAATTCATAAAAAATCAACGATAATGTGTACGTTGCCAAAAGTAACACACATGGTAGCTTAAGACAGTCTCTTTCAAACGATGGCAGAACCGTTGTGGTAGTATGTGCCAATCTTGACTTATTGAATTTTGAGCATTATTTAATATAAATAAAAATTCATAAAAAATCAACGATAATGTGTACGTTGCCGTAAGTCGCACACATGATAGCGTAAGACAGTTTCTTTCAAACGATGGCAGAACCGTTGTGGTAGTATGTGCCAAACTTGACTTATTGAATTTTGAGCATTATTTAATATAAATAAAAATTCATAAAAAATCAACGATAATGTGTACGTTGCCGAAAGTCGCACACATGATAGGTTAAGACAGTCTCTTTCAAACGATGGCAGAACCGTTGTGGTAGTATGTGCCAATCTTGAGTTATTGAATTTTAAGCATTATTTGATATAAATAAAAATTCATAAAAAATCAACGATAATGTGTACGTTGCCAAAAGTAACACACATGATAGCTTAAGACAGTCTCTTTCAAACGATGGCAGAACCGTTGTGTTAGTATGTGCCAATCTTGAGTTATTGAATTTTAAGCATTATTTAATATAAATAAAAATTCGTAAAAAATCAACGATAACGTATAAGTTGACGAAAGTCGCACACATGATAGAATAAGACAGTCTCTTTCAAACGATGGCAGAACCGTTGTGGTAGTATGTGCCAATCTTGAGTTATTGAATTTTAAGCATTATTTAATATAAATAAAAATTCGTAAAAAATCAACGATAATGTGTACGTTGCCGAAAGTCGCACACATGATAGATTAACACAGTCTCTTTCAAACGATAGCAGAACCGTTGTGGTAGTATGTCCCAATCTTGAGTTATTGAATTTTTAGCATTATTTAATATAAATAAAAATTCATAAAAAATCAACGATAATGTGTACGTTGCCGAAAGTCGCACACATGATAGATTAAGACAGACTCTTTCAAACGATGGCAGAACCGTTGTGGTAGTATGTGCCAATCTTGAGTTATTGAATTTTAAGCATTATTTAATATAAATAAAAATTCATAAAAAATCAACGATAACGTGTACGTTGCCGAAAGTCACACACATGATAGATTAACACAGTCTCTTTCAAAGGATGGCAGAACTGTTGTGGTAGTGTGTCCCAATCTTGAGTTATTGAATTTTAAGCATTATTTAATATAAATAAAAATTCATAAAAAATCAACGATAACGTGTACATTGCCAAAAGTCGCACACATGATAGGTTAAGATAGACTCTTTCAAACGATGGCAGAACCGTTGTGGTAGTGTGTCCCAATCTTGAGTTATTGAATTTTAAGCATTATTTAATATAAATAAAAATTCATAAAAAATCAACGATAACGTGTACATTGCCAAAAGTCGCACACATGATAGGTTAAGATAGACTCTTTCAAACGATGGCAGAAGCGTTGTGGTAGTTTGTGCCAATCTTGAGTTATTGAATTTTAAGCATTATTTAATATAAATAAAAATTCGTAAAAAATCAACGATAACGTGTACGTTGCCGAAAGTCGCACACATGATAGCTTAAGACAGTCTCTTTCAAACGATGGCAGAACTGTTGTGGTAGTATGTCCCAATCTTGAGTTATTGAATTTTAAGCATTATTTAATATAAATAAAAATTCGTAAAAAATCAACGATAACGTATACGTTGCCGAAAGTCGCACACATGATAGCTTAAGACAGTCTCTTTCAAACGATGGCAGAACGGTTGTGGTAGTATGTGCCAATCTTGAGTTATTGAATTTTAAGCATTATTTAATATAAATAAAAATTCGTAAAAAATCAACGATAACGTGTACGTTGCCGAAAGTCGCACACATGATAGCTTAAGAAAGTCTCTTTCAAAGGATGGCAGAACGGTTGTGGTATTCTGTGCCAATCTTGAGTTATTGAATTTTAAGCATTATTTAATATAAATAAAAATTCGTAAAAAATCAACGATAACGTGTACGTTGCCGAAAGTCGCACACATGATAGATTAACACAGTCTCTTTCAAACGATGGCAGAACGGTTGTGGTAGTATGTGCCAATCTTGAGTTATAGAATTTTAAGCATTATTTAATATAAATAAAAATTCGTAAAAAATCAACGATAACGTGTACGTTGCCGAAAGTCGCACACATGATAGCTTAAGACAGTCTCTTTCAAAGGTTGTCAGAACCGTTATGGTAGTATGTGCCAATCTTGAGTTATTGAATTTTAAGCATTATTTAATATAAATAAAAATTCGTAAAAAATCAACGATAACGTGTATGTTGCCGAAAGTCGCACACATGATAGCTTAAGACAGTCTCTTTCAAACGTTGGCAGAACCGTTATGGTAGTATGTGCCAATCTTGAGTTATTGAATTTTAAGCATTATTTAATATAAATAAAAATTCGTAAAAAATCAACGATAACGTGTACGTTGCCGAAAGTCGCACACATGATAGCTTAAGACAGTCTCTTTCAAACGATGGCAGAACGTTTGTGGTAGTATGTGCCAATCTTGAGTTATTGAATTTTAAGCATTATTTAATATAATTAAAAATTCGTAAAAAATCAACGATAACGTGTACGTTGCCGAAAGTCGCACACATGATAGCTTAAGACAGTCTCTTTCAAAGGATGGCAGAACCGTTATGGTAGTATGTGCCAATCTTGAGTTATTGAATTTTAAGCATTATTTAATATAAATAAAAATTCGTAAAAAATCAACGATAACGTGTACGTTGCCGAAAGTCGCACACATGATAGCTTAAGACAGTTTCTTTCAAAGGATGGCGGAACCGTTATGGTAGTATGTGCCAATCTTGAGTTATTGAATTTTAAGCATTATTTAATATAAATAAAAATTCGTAAAAAATCAACGATAATGTGTACGTTGCCGAAAGTCGCACACATGATACGTTAGGACAGTCTCTTTCAAACGATGGCAGAACCGTTGTGGTAGTATGTGCCAATCTTGAGTTATTGAATTTTAAGCATTATTTAATATAAATAAAAATTCGTAAAAAATCAACGATAACGTGTACGTTGCCGAAAGTCGCACACATGATAGCTTAAGACAGTCTCTTTCAAACGATGGCAGAACTGTTGTGGTAGTATGTCCCAATCTTGAGTTATTGAATTTTAAGCATTATTTAATATAAATAAAAATTCGTAAAAAATCAACGATAACGTATACGTTGCCGAAAGTCGCACACATGATAGGTTAAGATAGACTCTTTCAAACGATGGCAGAAGCGTTGTGGTAGTTTGTGCCAATCTTGAGTTATTGAATTTTAAGCATTATTTAATATAAATAAAAATTCGTAAAAAATCAACGATAACGTGTACGTTGCCGAAAGTCGCACACATGATAGCTTAAGACAGTCTCTTTCAAACGATGGCAGAACTGTTGTGGTAGTATGTCCCAATCTTGAGTTATTGAATTTTAAGCATTATTTAATATAAATAAAACTTCGTAAAAAATCAACGATAACGTATACGTTGCCGAAAGTCGCACACATGATAGCTTAAGACAGTCTCTTTCAAACGATGGCAGAACGGTTGTGGTAGTATGTGCCAATCTTGAGTTATTGAATTTTAAGCATTATTTAATATAAATAAAAATTCGTAAAAAATCAACGATAACGTGTACGTTGCCGAAAGTCGCACACATGATAGCTTAAGACAGTCTCTTTCAAAGGATGGCAGAACGGTTGTGGTATTCTGTGCCAATCTTGAGTTATTGAATTTTAAGCATTATTTAATATAAATAAAAATTCGTAAAAAATCAACGATAACGTGTACGTTGCCGAAAGTCGCACACATGATAGATTAACACAGTCTCTTTCAAACGATGGCAGAACGGTTGTGGTAGTATGTGCCAATCTTGAGTTATAGAATTTTAAGCATTATTTAATATAAATAAAAATTCGTAAAAAATCAACGATAACGTGTACGTTGCCGAAAGTCGCACACATGATAGCTTAAGACAGTCTCTTTCAAAGGTTGTCAGAACCGTTATGGTAGTATGTGCCAATCTTGAGTTATTGAATTTTAAGCATTATTTAATATAAATAAAAATTCGTAAAAAATCAACGATAACGTGTATGTTGCCGAAAGTCGCACACATGATAGCTTAAGACAGTCTCTTTCAAACGTTGGCAGAACCGTTATGGTAGTATGTGCCAATCTTGAGTTATTGAATTTTAAGCATTATTTAATATAAATAAAAATTCGTAAAAAATCAACGATAACGTGTACGTTGCCGAAAGTCGCACACATGATAGCTTAAGACAGTCTCTTTCAAACGATGGCAGAACGTTTGTGGTAGTATGTGCCAATCTTGAGTTATTGAATTTTAAGCATTATTTAATATAAATAAAAATTCGTAAAAAATCAACGATAACGTGTACGTTGCCGAAAGTCGCACACATGATAGCTTAAGACAGTTTCTTTCAAAGGATGGCGGAACCGTTATGGTAGTATGTGCCAATCTTGAGTTATTGAATTTTAAGCATTATTTAATATAAATAAAAATTCGTAAAAAATCAACGATAATGTGTACGTTGCCGAAAGTCGCACACATGATACGTTAGGACAGTCTCTTTCAAACGATGGCAGAACCGTTGTGGTAGTATGTGCCAATCTTGAGTTATTGAATTTTAAGCATTATTTAATATAAATAAAAATTCGTAAAAAATCAACGATAACGTGTACGTTGCCGAAAGTCGCACACATGATAGCTTAAGACAGTCTCTTTCAAAGGATGGCAGAACCGTTATGGTAGTATGTGCCAATCTTGAGTTATTGAATTTTAAGCATTATTTAATATAAATAAAACTTCATAAAAAATCAACGATAACGTGTACGTTGCCGAAAGTTGCACACATGATAGCTTAAGACAGTCTCTTTCAAACGATGGCTGAACTGTTGTGGTAGTATGTGCCAATCTTGACTTATTGAATTTTAAGCATTATTTAATATAAATAAAAATTCATATAAAATCAACGATAATGTGTACGTTGCCGAAAGTCGCACACATGATAGCTTAAGACAGTCTCTTTCAAACGATGGCAGAACCGTTGTGTTAGTATGTGCCAATCTTGAGTTATTGAATTTTAAGCATTATTTAATATAAATAAAAATTCATAAAAAATCAACGATAATGTGTACGTTGCCAAAAGTCGCACACATGATAGCTTAAGACAGTCTCTTTCAAACGATGGCAGAACGTTTGTGGTAGTATGTGCCAATCTTGAGTTATTGAATTTTAAGCATTATTTAATATAAATAAAAATTCGTAAAAAATCAACGATAACGTGTACGTTGCCGAAAGTCGCACACATGATAGCTTAAGACAGTTTCTTTCAAAGGATGGCGGAACCGTTATGGTAGTATGTGCCAATCTTGAGTTATTGAATTTTAAGCATTATTTAATATAAATAAAAATTCGTAAAAAATCAACGATAATGTGTACGTTGCCGAAAGTCGCACACATGATACGTTAGGACAGTCTCTTTCAAACGATGGCAGAACCGTTGTGGTAGTATGTGCCAATCTTGAGTTATTGAATTTTAAGCATTATTTAATATAAATAAAAATTCGTAAAAAATCAACGATAACGTGTACGTTGCCGAAAGTCGCACACATGATAGCTTAAGACAGTCTCTTTCAAAGGATGGCAGAACCGTTATGGTAGTATGTGCCAATCTTGAGTTATTGAATTTTAAGCATTATTTAATATAAATAAAACTTCATAAAAAATCAACGATAACGTGTACGTTGCCGAAAGTTGCACACATGATAGCTTAAGACAGTCTCTTTCAAACGATGGCTGAACTGTTGTGGTAGTATGTGCCAATCTTGACTTATTGAATTTTAAGCATTATTTAATATAAATAAAAATTCATATAAAATCAACGATAATGTGTACGTTGCCGAAAGTCGCACACATGATAGCTTAAGACAGTCTCTTTCAAACGATGGCAGAACCGTTGTGTTAGTATGTGCCAATCTTGAGTTATTGAATTTTAAGCATTATTTAATATAAATAAAAATTCATAAAAAATCAACGATAATGTGTACGTTGCCAAAAGTCGCACACATGATAGCTTAAGACAGTCTCTTTCAAACGATGGCAGAACCGTTGTGGTAGTATGTGCCAATCTTGACTTATTGAATTTTAAGCATTATTTAATATAAATAAAAATTCATAAAAAATCAACGATAACGTGTACGTTGCCGAAAGTCGCACACATGATAGGTTAAGACAGTCTCTTTCAAACGATGGCAGAACTGTTGTGGTAGTATGTCCCAATCTTGAGTTATTGAATTTTAAGCATTATTTGATATAAATAAAAATTCATAAAAAATCAACGATAATGTGTACGTTGCCAAAAGTCGCACACATGATAGCTTAAGACAGTCTCTTTCAAACGATGGCAGAAGCGTTGTGGTAGTATGTGCCAATCTTGAGTTATTGAATTTTAAGCATTATTTAATGTAAATAAAAATTCATATAAAATCAACGATAATGTGTACGTTGCCGAAAGTCGCACACATGATAGCTTAAGACAGTCTCTTTCAAACGATGGCAGAACCGTTGTGTTAGTATGTGCCAATCTTGAGTTATTGAATTTTAAGCATTATTTAATATAAATAAAAATTCATAAAAAATCAACGATAATGTGTACGTTGCCAAAAGTCGCACACATGATAGCTTAAGACAGTCTCTTTCAAACGATGGCTGAACCGTTGTGGTAGTATGTGCCAATCTTGACTTATTGAATTTTAAGCATTATTTAATATAAATAAAAATTCATATAAAATCAACGATAATGTGTACGTTGCCGAAAGTCGCACACATGATAGCTTAAGACAGTCTCTTTCAAACGATTGCAGAACCGTTGTGTTAGTATGTGCCAATCTTGAGTTATTGAATTTTAAGCATTATTTAATATAAATAAAAATTCATAAAAAATCAACGATAATGTGTACGTTGCCAAAAGTCGCACACATGATAGCTTAAGACAGTCTCTTTCAAACGATGGCAGAACCGTTGGGGTAGAATGTGCCAATCTGGACTTATTGAATTTTAAGCATTATTTAATATAAATAAAACTTCATAAAAAATCAACGATAACGTGTACGTTGCCGAAAGTTGCACACATGATAGCTTAAGACAGTCTCTTTCAAACGATGGCTGAACCGTTGTGGTAGTATGTGCCAATCTTGACTTATTGAATTTTAAGCATTATTTAATATAAATAAAAATTCATATAAAATCAACGATAATGTGTACGTTGCCGAAAGTCGCACACATGATAGCTTAAGACAGTCTCTTTCAAACGATGGCAGAACCGTTGTGTTAGTATGTGCCAATCTTGAGTTATTGAATTTTAAGCATTATTTAATATAAATAAAAATTCATAAAAAATCAACGATAATGTGTACGTTGCCAAAAGTCGCACACATGATAGCTTAAGACAGTCTCTTTCAAACGATGGCAGAACCGTTGTGGTAGTATGTGCCAATCTTGACTTATTGAATTTTAAGCATTATTTAATATAAATAAAAATTCATAAAAAATCAACGATAACGTGTACGTTGCCGAAAGTCGCACACATGATAGGTTAAGACAGTCTCTTTCAAACGATGGCAGAAGCGTTGTGGTAGTATGTGCCAATCTTGAGTTATTGAATTTTAAGCATTATTTAATGTAAATAAAAATTCATATAAAATCAACGATAATGTGTACGTTGCCGAAAGTCGCACACATGATAGCTTAAGACAGTCTCTTTCAAACGATGGCAGAACCGTTGTGTTAGTATGTGCCAATCTTGAGTTATTGAATTTTAAGCATTATTTAATATAAATAAAAATTCATAAAAAATCAACGATAATGTGTACGTTGCCAAAAGTCGCACACATGATAGCTTAAGACAGTCTCTTTCAAACGATGGCTGAACCGTTGTGGTAGTATGTGCCAATCTTGACTTATTGAATTTTAAGCATTATTTAATATAAATAAAAATTCATATAAAATCAACGATAATGTGTACGTTGCCGAAAGTCGCACACATGATAGCTTAAGACAGTCTCTTTCAAACGATTGCAGAACCGTTGTGTTAGTATGTGCCAATCTTGAGTTATTGAATTTTAAGCATTATTTAATATAAATAAAAATTCATAAAAAATCAACGATAATGTGTACGTTGCCAAAAGTCGCACACATGATAGCTTAAGACAGTCTCTTTCAAACGATGGCAGAACCGTTGGGGTAGAATGTGCCAATCTGGACTTATTGAATTTTAAGCATTATTTAATATAAATAAAACTTCATAAAAAATCAACGATAACGTGTACGTTGCCGAAAGTTGCACACATGATAGCTTAAGACAGTCTCTTTCAAACGATGGCTGAACCGTTGTGGTAGTATGTGCCAATCTTGACTTATTGAATTTTAAGCATTATTTAATATAAATAAAAATTCATATAAAATCAACGATAATGTGTACGTTGCCGAAAGTCGCACACATGATAGCTTAAGACAGTCTCTTTCAAACGATGGCAGAACCGTTGTGTTAGTATGTGCCAATCTTGAGTTATTGAATTTTAAGCATTATTTAATATAAATAAAAATTCATAAAAAATCAACGATAATGTGTACGTTGCCAAAAGTCGCACACATGATAGCTTAAGACAGTCTCTTTCAAACGATGGCAGAACCGTTGTGGTAGTATGTGCCAATCTTGACTTATTGAATTTTAAGCATTATTTAATATAAATAAAAATTCATAAAAAATCAACGATAACGTGTACGTTGCCGAAAGTCGCACACATGATAGGTTAAGACAGTCTCTTTCAAACGATGGCAGAACTGTTGTGGTAGTATGTCCCAATCTTGAGTTATTGAATTTTAAGCATTATTTGATATAAATAAAAATTCATAAAAAATCAACGATAATGTGTACGTTGCCAAAAGTCGCACACATGATAGCTTAAGACAGTCTCTTTCAAACGATGGCAGAACCGTTGTGGTAGTATGTGCCAATCTTGAGTTATTGAATTTTAAGCATTATTTAATGTAAATAAAAATTCATATAAAATCAACGATAATGTGTACGTTGCCGAAAGTCGCACACATGATAGCTTAAGACAGTCTCTTTCAAACGATGGCAAAACCGTTGTGTTATTATGTGCCAATCTTGAGTTATTGAATTTTAAGCATTATTTAATATAAATAAAAATTCATAAAAAATCAACGATAATGTGTACGTTGCCAAAAGTAACACACATGGTAGCTTAAGACAGTCTCTTTCAAACGATGGCAGAACTGTTGTGATAGTATGTCCCAATCTTGAGTTATTGAATTTTAAGCATTATTTAATATAAATAAAAATTCATAAAAAATCAACGATAATGTGTACGTTGCCGAAAGTCGCACACATGATAGGATAAGACAGTCTCTTTCAAACGATGGCAGAACCGTTGTGGTAGTATGTGCCAAACTTGACTTATTGAATTTTGAGCATTATTTAATATAAATAAAAATTCATAAAAAATCAACGATAATGTGTACGTTGCCAAAAGTAACACACATGGTAGCTTAAGACAGTCTCTTTCAAACGATGGCAGAACCGTTGTGGTAGTATGTGCCAATCTTGACTTATTGAATTTTGAGCATTATTTAATATAAATAAAAATTCATAAAAAATCAACGATAATGTGTACGTTGCCGTAAGTCGCACACATGATAGCGTAAGACAGTTTCTTTCAAACGATGGCAGAACCGTTGTGGTAGTATGTGCCAAACTTGACTTATTGAATTTTGAGCATTATTTAATATAAATAAAAATTCATAAAAAATCAACGATAATGTGTACGTTGCCGAAAGTCGCACACATGATAGGTTAAGACAGTCTCTTTCAAACGATGGCAGAACCGTTGTGGTAGTATGTGCCAATCTTGAGTTATTGAATTTTAAGCATTATTTGATATAAATAAAAATTCATAAAAAATCAACGATAATGTGTACGTTGCCAAAAGTAACACACATGATAGCTTAAGACAGTCTCTTTCAAACGATGGCAGAACCGTTGTGTTAGTATGTGCCAATCTTGAGTTATTGAATTTTAAGCATTATTTAATATAAATAAAAATTCGTAAAAAATCAACGATAACGTATAAGTTGACGAAAGTCGCACACATGATAGAATAAGACAGTCTCTTTCAAACGATGGCAGAACCGTTGTGGTAGTATGTGCCAATCTTGAGTTATTGAATTTTAAGCATTATTTAATATAAATAAAAATTCGTAAAAAATCAACGATAATGTGTACGTTGCCGAAAGTCGCACACATGATAGATTAACACAGTCTCTTTCAAACGATAGCAGAACCGTTGTGGTAGTATGTCCCAATCTTGAGTTATTGAATTTTTAGCATTATTTAATATAAATAAAAATTCATAAAAAATCAACGATAATGTGTACGTTGCCGAAAGTCGCACACATGATAGATTAAGACAGACTCTTTCAAACGATGGCAGAACCGTTGTGGTAGTATGTGCCAATCTTGAGTTATTGAATTTTAAGCATTATTTAATATAAATAAAAATTCATAAAAAATCAACGATAACGTGTACGTTGCCGAAAGTCGCACACATGATAGATTAACACAGTCTCTTTCAAAGGATGGCAGAACTGTTGTGGTAGTATGTGCCAATCTTGAGTTATTGAATTTTAAGCATTATTTAATATAAATAAAAATTCATAAAAAATCAAAGATAATGTGTACGTTGCCGAAAGTCGCACACATGATAGGATAAGACAGTCTCTTTCAAACGATGGCAGAACCGTTGTGGTAGTGTGTCCCAATCTTGAGTTATTGAATTTTAAGCATTATTTAATATAAATAAAAATTCATAAAAAATCAACGATAACGTGTACATTGCCAAAAGTCGCACACATGATAGGTTAAGATAGACTCTTTCAAACGATGGCAGAAGCGTTGTGGTAGTTTGTGCCAATCTTGAGTTATTGAATTTTAAGCATTATTTAATATAAATAAAAATTCGTAAAAAATCAACGATAACGTGTACGTTGCCGAAAGTCGCACACATGATAGCTTAAGACAGTCTCTTTCAAACGATGGCAGAACTGTTGTGGTAGTATGTCCCAATCTTGAGTTATTGAATTTTAAGCATTATTTAATATAAATAAAAATTCGTAAAAAATCAACGATAACGTATACGTTGCCGAAAGTCGCACACATGATAGCTTAAGACAGTCTCTTTCAAACGATGGCAGAACGGTTGTGGTAGTATGTGCCAATCTTGAGTTATTGAATTTTAAGCATTATTTAATATAAATAAAAATTCGTAAAAAATCAACGATAACGTGTACGTTGCCGAAAGTCGCACACATGATAGCTTAAGACAGTCTCTTTCAAAGGATGGCAGAACGGTTGTGGTATTCTGTGCCAATCTTGAGTTATTGAATTTTAAGCATTATTTAATATAAATAAAAATTCGTAAAAAATCAACGATAACGTGTACGTTGCCGAAAGTCGCACACATGATAGATTAACACAGTCTCTTTCAAACGATGGCAGAACGGTTGTGGTAGTATGTGCCAATCTTGAGTTATAGAATTTTAAGCATTATTTAATATAAATAAAAATTCGTAAAAAATCAACGATAACGTGTACGTTGCCGAAAGTCGCACACATGATAGCTTAAGACAGTCTCTTTCAAAGGTTGTCAGAACCGTTATGGTAGTATGTGCCAATCTTGAGTTATTGAATTTTAAGCATTATTTAATATAAATAAAAATTCGTAAAAAATCAACGATAACGTGTATGTTGCCGAAAGTCGCACACATGATAGCTTAAGACAGTCTCTTTCAAACGTTGGCAGAACCGTTATGGTAGTATGTGCAAATCTTGAGTTATTGAATTTTAAGCATTATTTAATATAAATAAAAATTCGTAAAAAATCAACGATAACGTGTACGTTGCCGAAAGTCGCACACATGATAGCTTAAGACAGTCTCTTTCAAACGATGGCAGAACGTTTGTGGTAGTATGTGCCAATCTTGAGTTATTGAATTTTAAGCATTATTTAATATAATTAAAAATTCGTAAAAAATCAACGATAACGTGTACGTTGCCGAAAGTCGCACACATGATAGCTTAAGACAGTCTCTTTCAAAGGATGGCAGAACCGTTATGGTAGTATGTGCCAATCTTGAGTTATTGAATTTTAAGCATTATTTAATATAAATAAAAATTCGTAAAAAATCAACGATAACGTGTACGTTGCCGAAAGTCGCACACATGATAGCTTAAGACAGTTTCTTTCAAAGGATGGCGGAACCGTTATGGTAGTATGTGCCAATCTTGAGTTATTGAATTTTAAGCATTATTTAATATAAATAAAAATTCGTAAAAAATCAACGATAATGTGTACGTTGCCGAAAGTCGCACACATGATACGTTAGGACAGTCTCTTTCAAACGATGGCAGAACCGTTGTGGTAGTATGTGCCAATCTTGAGTTATTGAATTTTAAGCATTATTTAATATAAATAAAAATTCATAAAAAATCAACGATAACGTGTACATTGCCAAAAGTCGCACACATGATAGGTTAAGATAGACTCTTTCAAACGATGGCAGAAGCGTTGTGGTAGTTTGTGCCAATCTTGAGTTATTGAATTTTAAGCATTATTTAATATAAATAAAAATTCGTAAAAAATCAACGATAACGTGTACGTTGCCGAAAGTCGCACACATGATAGCTTAAGACAGTCTCTTTCAAACGATGGCAGAACTGTTGTGGTAGTATGTCCCAATCTTGAGTTATTGAATTTTAAGCATTATTTAATATAAATAAAAATTCGTAAAAAATCAACGATAACGTATACGTTGCCGAAAGTCGCACACATGATAGCTTAAGACAGTCTCTTTCAAACGATGGCAGAACGGTTGTGGTAGTATGTGCCAATCTTGAGTTATTGAATTTTAAGCATTATTTAATATAAATAAAAATTCGTAAAAAATCAACGATAACGTGTACGTTGCCGAAAGTCGCACACATGATAGCTTAAGACAGTCTCTTTCAAAGGATGGCAGAACGGTTGTGGTATTCTGTGCCAATCTTGAGTTATTGAATTTTAAGCATTATTTAATATAAATAAAAATTCGTAAAAAATCAACGATAACGTGTACGTTGCCGAAAGTCGCACACATGATAGATTAACACAGTCTCTTTCAAACGATGGCAGAACGGTTGTGGTAGTATGTGCCAATCTTGAGTTATAGAATTTTAAGCATTATTTAATATAAATAAAAATTCGTAAAAAATCAACGATAACGTGTACGTTGCCGAAAGTCGCACACATGATAGCTTAAGACAGTCTCTTTCAAAGGTTGTCAGAACCGTTATGGTAGTATGTGCCAATCTTGAGTTATTGAATTTTAAGCATTATTTAATATAAATAAAAATTCGTAAAAAATCAACGATAACGTGTATGTTGCCGAAAGTCGCACACATGATAGCTTAAGACAGTCTCTTTCAAACGTTGGCAGAACCGTTATGGTAGTATGTGCAAATCTTGAGTTATTGAATTTTAAGCATTATTTAATATAAATAAAAATTCGTAAAAAATCAACGATAACGTGTACGTTGCCGAAAGTCGCACACATGATAGCTTAAGACAGTCTCTTTCAAACGATGGCAGAACGTTTGTGGTAGTATGTGCCAATCTTGAGTTATTGAATTTTAAGCATTATTTAATATAATTAAAAATTCGTAAAAAATCAACGATAACGTGTACGTTGCCGAAAGTCGCACACATGATAGCTTAAGACAGTCTCTTTCAAAGGATGGCAGAACCGTTATGGTAGTATGTGCCAATCTTGAGTTATTGAATTTTAAGCATTATTTAATATAAATAAAAATTCGTAAAAAATCAACGATAACGTGTACGTTGCCGAAAGTCGCACACATGATAGCTTAAGACAGTTTCTTTCAAAGGATGGCGGAACCGTTATGGTAGTATGTGCCAATCTTGAGTTATTGAATTTTAAGCATTATTTAATATAAATAAAAATTCGTAAAAAATCAACGATAATGTGTACGTTGCCGAAAGTCGCACACATGATACGTTAGGACAGTCTCTTTCAAACGATGGCAGAACCGTTGTGGTAGTATGTGCCAATCTTGAGTTATTGAATTTTAAGCATTATTTAATATAAATAAAAATTCGTAAAAAATCAACGATAACGTGTACGTTGCCGAAAGTCGCACACATGATAGCTTAAGACAGTCTCTTTCAAAGGATGGCAGAACCGTTATGGTAGTATGTGCCAATCTTGAGTTATTGAATTTTAAGCATTATTTAATATAAATAAAAATTCGTAAAAAATCAACGATAATGTGTACGTTGCCGAAAGTCGCACACATGATACGTTAGGACAGTCTCTTTCAAACGATGGCAGAACGTTTGTGGTAGTATGTGCCAATCTTGAGTTATTGAATTTTAAGCATTATTTAATATAATTAAAAATTCGTAAAAAATCAACGATAACGTGTACGTTGCCGAAAGTCGCACACATGATAGCTTAAGACAGTCTCTTTCAAAGGATGGCAGAACCGTTATGGTAGTATGTGCCAATCTTGAGTTATTGAATTTTAAGCATTATTTAATATAAATAAAAATTCGTAAAAAATCAACGATAACGTGTACGTTGCCGAAAGTCGCACACATGATAGCTTAAGACAGTTTCTTTCAAAGGATGGCGGAACCGTTATGGTAGTATGTGCCAATCTTGAGTTATTGAATTTTAAGCATTATTTAATATAAATAAAAATTCGTAAAAAATCAACGATAATGTGTACGTTGCCGAAAGTCGCACACATGATACGTTAGGACAGTCTCTTTCAAACGATGGCAGAACCGTTGTGGTAGTATGTGCCAATCTTGAGTTATTGAATTTTAAGCATTATTTAATATAAATAAAAATTCGTAAAAAATCAACGATAACGTGTACGTTGCCGAAAGTCGCACACATGATAGCTTAAGACAGTCTCTTTCAAAGGATGGCAGAACCGTTATGGTAGTATGTGCCAATCTTGAGTTATTGAATTTTAAGCATTATTTAATATAAATAAAAATTCGTAAAAAATCAACGATAATGTGTACGTTGCCGAAAGTCGCACACATGATACGTTAGGACAGTCTCTTTCAAACGATGGCAGAACGGTTGTGGTAGTATGTGCCAATCTTGAGTTATTGAATTTTAAGCATTATTTAATATAAATAAAAATTCGTAAAAAATCAACGATAACGTGTATGTTGCCGAAAGTCGCACACATGATAGATTAAGACAGTCTCTTTCAAAGGATGGCAGAACCGTTGTGGTAGTATGTGCCAATCTTGAGTTATTGAATTTTAAGCATTATTTAATATAAATAAAAATTCGTAAAAAATCAACGATAACGTGTACGTTGCCGAAAGTCGCACACATGATAGCTTAAGACAGTCTCTTTCAAACGATGGCAGAACGTTTGTGGTAGTATGTGCCAATCTTGAGTTATGGAATTTTAAGCATTATTTAATATAAATAAAAATTCGTAAAAAATCAACGATAACGTGTACGTTGCCGAAAGTCGCACACATGATAGCTTAAGACAGTCTCTTTCAAAGGATGGCAGAACCGTTGTGGTAGTATGTGCCAATCTTGAGTTATTGAATTTTAAGCATTATTTAATATAAATAAAAATTCGTAAAAAATCAACGATAACGTGTATGTTGCCGAAAGTCGCACACATGATAGATTAAGACAGTCTCTTTCAAAGGATGGCAGAACCGTTGTGGTAGTATGTGCCAATCTTGAGTTATTGAATTTTAAGCATTATTTAATATAAATAAAAATTCGTAAAAAATCAACGATAACGTGTACGTTGCCGAAAGTCGCACACATGATAGCTTAAGACAGTCTCTTTCAAACGATGGCAGAACGTTTGTGGTAGTATGTGCCAATCTTGACTTATTGAATTTTAAGCATTATTTAATATAATTAAAAATTCGTAAAAAATCAACGATAACGTGTACGTTGCCGAAAGTCGCACACATGATACGTTAGGACAGTCTCTTTCAAACGATGGCAGAACGGTTGTGGTAGTATGTGCCAATCTTGAGTTATTGAATTTTAAGCATTATTTAATATAAATAAAAATTCGTAAAAAATCAACGATAACGTGTACGTTGCCGAAAGTCGCACACATGATAGCTTAAGACAGTCTCTTTCAAAGGATGGCAGAACCGTTGTGGTAGTATGTGCCAATCTTGACTTATTGAATTTTAAGCATTATTTAATATAAATAAAAATTCGTAAAAAATCAACGATAACGTGTATGTTGCCGAAAGTCGCACACATGATAGATTAAGACAGTCTCTTTCAAAGGATGGCAGAACCGTTGTGGTAGTATGTGCCAATCTTGAGTTATTGAATTTTAAGCATTATTTAATATAAATAAAAATTCGTAAAAAATCAACGATAACGTGTACGTTGCCGAAAGTCGCACACATGATAGCTTAAGACAGTCTCTTTCAAACGATGGCAGAACGTTTGTGGTAGTATGTGCCAATCTTGAGTTATTGAATTTTAAGCATTATTTAATATAATTAAAAATTCGTAAAAAATCAACGATAACGTGTACGTTGCCGAAAGTCGCACACATGATAGCTTAAGACAGTCTCTTTCAAAGGATGGCAGAACCGTTATGGTAGTATGTGCCAATCTTGAGTTATTGAATTTTAAGCATTATTTAATATAAATAAAAATTCGTAAAAAATCAACGATAACGTGTACGTTGCCGAAAGTCGCACACATGATAGCTTAAGACAGTTTCTTTCAAAGGATGGCGGAACCGTTATGGTAGTATGTGCCAATCTTGAGTTATTGAATTTTAAGCATTATTTAATATAAATAAAAATTCGTAAAAAATCAACGATAATGTGTACGTTGCCGAAAGTCGCACACATGATACGTTAGGACAGTCTCTTTCAAACGATGGCAGAACCGTTATGGTAGTATGTGCCAATCTTGAGTTATTGAATTTTAAGCATTATTTAATATAAATAAAAATTCGTAAAAAATCAACGATAACGTGTATGTTGCCGAAAGTCGCACACATGATAGCTTAAGACAGTCTCTTTCAAACGTTGGCAGAACCGTTATGGTAGTATGTGCCAATCTTGAGTTATTGAATTTTAAGCATTATTTAATATAAATAAAAATTCGTAAAAAATCAACGATAACGTGTACGTTGCCGAAAGTCGCACACATGATAGCTTAAGACAGTTTCTTTCAAAGGATGGCGGAACCGTTATGGTAGTATGTGCCAATCTTGAGTTATTGAATTTTAAGCATTATTTAATATAAATAAAAATTCGTAAAAAATCAACGATAATGTGTACGTTGCCGAAAGTCGCACACATGATACGTTAGGACAGTCTCTTTCAAACGATGGCAGAACCGTTGTGGTAGTATGTGCCAATCTTGAGTTATTGAATTTTAAGCATTATTTAATATAAATAAAAATTCGTAAAAAATCAACGATAACGTGTACGTTGCCGAAAGTCGCACACATGATAGCTTAAGACAGTCTCTTTCAAAGGATGGCAGAACCGTTATGGTAGTATGTGCCAATCTTGAGTTATTGAATTTTAAGCATTATTTAATATAAATAAAAATTCGTAAAAAATCAACGATAATGTGTACGTTGCCGAAAGTCGCACACATGATACGTTAGGACAGTCTCTTTCAAACGATGGCAGAACGTTTGTGGTAGTATGTGCCAATCTTGAGTTATTGAATTTTAAGCATTATTTAATATAATTAAAAATTCGTAAAAAATCAACGATAACGTGTACGTTGCCGAAAGTCGCACACATGATAGCTTAAGACAGTCTCTTTCAAAGGATGGCAGAACCGTTATGGTAGTATGTGCCAATCTTGAGTTATTGAATTTTAAGCATTATTTAATATAAATAAAAATTCGTAAAAAATCAACGATAACGTGTACGTTGCCGAAAGTCGCACACATGATAGCTTAAGACAGTTTCTTTCAAAGGATGGCGGAACCGTTATGGTAGTATGTGCCAATCTTGAGTTATTGAATTTTAAGCATTATTTAATATAAATAAAAATTCGTAAAAAATCAACGATAATGTGTACGTTGCCGAAAGTCGCACACATGATACGTTAGGACAGTCTCTTTCAAACGATGGCAGAACCGTTGTGGTAGTATGTGCCAATCTTGAGTTATTGAATTTTAAGCATTATTTAATATAAATAAAAATTCGTAAAAAATCAACGATAACGTGTACGTTGCCGAAAGTCGCACACATGATAGCTTAAGACAGTCTCTTTCAAAGGATGGCAGAACCGTTATGGTAGTATGTGCCAATCTTGAGTTATTGAATTTTAAGCATTATTTAATATAAATAAAAATTCGTAAAAAATCAACGATAATGTGTACGTTGCCGAAAGTCGCACACATGATACGTTAGGACAGTCTCTTTCAAACGATGGCAGAACGGTTGTGGTAGTATGTGCCAATCTTGAGTTATTGAATTTTAAGCATTATTTAATATAAATAAAAATTCGTAAAAAATCAACGATAACGTGTATGTTGCCGAAAGTCGCACACATGATAGATTAAGACAGTCTCTTTCAAAGGATGGCAGAACCGTTGTGGTAGTATGTGCCAATCTTGAGTTATTGAATTTTAAGCATTATTTAATATAAATAAAAATTCGTAAAAAATCAACGATAACGTGTACGTTGCCGAAAGTCGCACACATGATAGCTTAAGACAGTCTCTTTCAAACGATGGCAGAAAGTTTGTGGTAGTATGTGCCAATCTTGAGTTATGGAATTTTAAGCATTATTTAATATAAATAAAAATTCGTAAAAAATCAACGATAACGTGTACGTTGCCGAAAGTCGCACACATGATAGCTTAAGACAGTCTCTTTCAAAGGATGGCAGAACCGTTGTGGTAGTATGTGCCAATCTTGAGTTATTGAATTTTAAGCATTATTTAATATAAATAAAAATTCGTAAAAAATCAACGATAACGTGTATGTTGCCGAAAGTCGCACACATGATAGATTAAGACAGTCTCTTTCAAAGGATGGCAGAACCGTTGTGGTAGTATGTGCCAATCTTGAGTTATTGAATTTTAAGCATTATTTAATATAAATAAAAATTCGTAAAAAATCAACGATAACGTGTACGTTGCCGAAAGTCGCACACATGATAGCTTAAGACAGTCTCTTTCAAACGATGGCAGAACGTTTGTGGTAGTATGTGCCAATCTTGACTTATTGAATTTTAAGCATTATTTAATATAATTAAAAATTCGTAAAAAATCAACGATAACGTGTACGTTGCCGAAAGTCGCACACATGATACGTTAGGACAGTCTCTTTCAAACGATGGCAGAACGGTTGTGGTAGTATGTGCCAATCTTGAGTTATTGAATTTTAAGCATTATTTAATATAAATAAAAATTCGTAAAAAATCAACGATAACGTGTACGTTGCCGAAAGTCGCACACATGATAGCTTAAGACAGTCTCTTTCAAAGGATGGCAGAACCGTTGTGGTAGTATGTGCCAATCTTGACTTATTGAATTTTAAGCATTATTTAATATAAATAAAAATTCGTAAAAAATCAACGATAACGTGTATGTTGCCGAAAGTCGCACACATGATAGATTAAGACAGTCTCTTTCAAAGGATGGCAGAACCGTTGTGGTAGTATGTGCCAATCTTGAGTTATTGAATTTTAAGCATTATTTAATATAAATAAAAATTCGTAAAAAATCAACGATAACGTGTACGTTGCCGAAAGTCGCACACATGATAGCTTAAGACAGTCTCTTTCAAACGATGGCAGAACGTTTGTGGTAGTATGTGCCAATCTTGAGTTATTGAATTTTAAGCATTATTTAATATAATTAAAAATTCGTAAAAAATCAACGATAACGTGTACGTTGCCGAAAGTCGCACACATGATAGCTTAAGACAGTCTCTTTCAAAGGATGGCAGAACCGTTATGGTAGTATGTGCCAATCTTGAGTTATTGAATTTTAAGCATTATTTAATATAAATAAAAATTCGTAAAAAATCAACGATAACGTGTACGTTGCCGAAAGTCGCACACATGATAGCTTAAGACAGTTTCTTTCAAAGGATGGCGGAACCGTTATGGTAGTATGTGCCAATCTTGAGTTATTGAATTTTAAGCATTATTTAATATAAATAAAAATTCGTAAAAAATCAACGATAATGTGTACGTTGCCGAAAGTCGCACACATGATACGTTAGGACAGTCTCTTTCAAACGATGGCAGAACCGTTGTGGTAGTATGTGCCAATCTTGAGTTATTGAATTTTAAGCATTATTTAATATAAATAAAAATTCGTAAAAAATCAACGATAACGTGTACGTTGCCGAAAGTCGCACACATGATACGTTAGGACAGTCTCTTTCAAACGATGGCAGAACCGTTGTGGTAGTATGTGCCAATCTTGACTTATTGAATTTTAAGCATTATTTAATATAAATAAAAATTCGTAAAAAATCAACGATAACGTGTATGTTGCCGAAAGTCGCACACATGATAGATTAAGACAGTCTCTTTCAAAGGATGGCAGAACCGTTGTGGTAGTATGTGCCAATCTTGAGTTATTGAATTTTAAGCATTATTTAATATAAATAAAAATTCGTAAAAAATCAACGATAACGTGTACGTTGCCGAAAGTCGCACACATGATAGCTTAAGACAGTCTCTTTCAAACGATGGCAGAACGTTTGTGGTAGTATGTGCCAATCTTGAGTTATGGAATTTTAAGCATTATTTAATATAAATAAAAATTCGTAAAAAATCAACGATAACGTGTACGTTGCCGAAAGTCGCACACATGATAGCTTAAGACAGTCTCTTTCAAAGGATGGCAGAACCGTTGTGGTAGTATGTGCCAATCTTGAGTTATTGAATTTTAAGCATTATTTAATATAAATAAAAATTCGTAAAAAATCAACGATAATGTGTACGTTGCCGAAAGTCGCACACATGATACGTTAGGACAGTCTCTTTCAAAGGATGGCAGAAGGGTTGTGGTAGTATGTGCCAATCTTGAGTTATTGAATTTTAAGCATTATTTAATATAAATAAAAATTCGTAAAAAATCAACGATAACGTGTACGTTGCCGAAAGTCGCACACATGATAGCTTAAGACAGTTTCTTTCAAAGGATGGCGGAACCGTTATGGTAGTATGTGCCAATCTTGAGTTATTGAATTTTAAGCATTATTTAATATAAATAAAAATTCATAAAAAATCAACGATAACGTGTACGTTGCCGAAAGTCGCACACATGATAGCTTAAGACAGTCTCTTTCAAACGATGGCAGAACGGTTGTGGTAGTATGTGCCAATCTTGAGTTATTGAATTTTAAGCATTATTTAATATAAATAAAAATTCGTAAAAAATCAACGATAACGTGTACATTGCCGAAAGTCGCACACATGATAGCTTAAGACAGTCTCTTTCAAAGGATGGCAGAACCGTTGTGGTAGTATGTGCCAATCTTGAGTTATTGAATTTTAAGCATTATTTAATATAAATAAAAATTCGTAAAAAATCAACGATAATGTGTACGTTGCCGAAAGTCGCACACATGATACGTTAGGACAGTCTCTTTCAAAGGATGGCAGAAGGGTTGTGGTAGTATGTGCCAATCTTGAGTTATTGAATTTTAAGCATTATTTAATATAAATAAAAATTCGTAAAAAATCAACGATAACGTGTACGTTGCCGAAAGTCGCACACATGATAGCTTAAGACAGTTTCTTTCAAAGGATGGCGGAACCGTTATGGTAGTATGTGCCAATCTTGAGTTATTGAATTTTAAGCATTATTTAATATAAATAAAAATTCATAAAAAATCAACGATAACGTGTACGTTGCCGAAAGTCGCACACATGATAGCTTAAGACAGTCTCTTTCAAACGATGGCAGAACGGTTGTGGTAGTATGTGCCAATCTTGAGTTATTGAATTTTAAGCATTATTTAATATAAATAAAAATTCGTAAAAAATCAACGATAACGTGTACGTTGCCGAAAGTCGCACACATGATAGCTTAAGACAGTCTCTTTCAAAGGATGGCAGAACCGTTGTGGTAGTATGTGCCAATCTTGAGTTATTGAATTTTAAGCATTATTTAATATAAATAAAAATTCGTAAAAAATCAACGATAATGTGTACGTTGCCGAAAGTCGCACACATGATACGTTAGGACAGTCTCTTTCAAAGGATGGCAGAAGGGTTGTGGTAGTATGTGCCAATCTTGAGTTATTGAATTTTAAGCATTATTTAATATAAATAAAAATTCGTAAAAAATCAACGATAACGTGTACGTTGCCGAAAGTCGCACACATATGATAGCTTAAGACAGTCTCTTTCAAAGGATGGCAGAACCGTTATGGTAGTATGTGCCAATCTTGAGTTATTGAATTTTAAGCATTATTTAATATAAATAAAAATTCATAAAAAATCAACGATAACGTGTACGTTGCCGAAAGTCGCACACATGATAGCTTAAGACAGTCTCTTTCAAACGATGGCAGAACGGTTGTGGTAGTATGTGCCAATCTTGAGTTATTGAATTTTAAGCATTATTTAATATAAATAAAAATTCGTAAAAAATCAACGATAACGTGTATGTTGCCGAAAGTCGCACACATGATAGATTAAGACAGTCTCTTTCAAAGGATGGCAGAACCGTTGTGGTAGTATGTGCCAATCTTGAGTTATTGAATTTTAAGCATTATTTAATATAAATAAAAATTCGTAAAAAATCAACGATAATGTGTACGTTGCCGAAAGTCGCACACATGATACGTTAGGACAGTCTCTTTCAAAGGATGGCAGAACCGTTGTGGTAGTATGTGCCAATCTTGAGTTATTGAATTTTAAGCATTATTTAATATAAATAAAAATTCGTAAAAAATCAACGATAACGTGTACGTTGCCGAAAGTCGCACACATGATAGCTTAAGACAGTCTCTTACAAACGATGGCAGAACGTTTGTGGTAGTATGTGCCAATCTTGAGTTATTGAATTTTAAGCATTATTTAATATAAATAAAAATTCGTAAAAAATCAACGATAACGTGTACGTTGCCGAAAGTCGCACACATGATACGTTAGGACAGTCTCTTTCAAAGGATGGCAGAACCGTTGTGGTAGTATGTGCCAATCTTGAGTTATTGAATTTTAAGCATTATTTAATATAAATAAAAATTCGTAAAAAATCAACGATAACGTGTACGTTGCCGAAAGTCGCACACATGATAGCTTAAGACAGTCTCTTACAAACGATGGCAGAACGTTTGTGGTAGTATGTGCCAATCTTGAGTTATTGAATTTTAAGCATTATTTAATATAAATAAAAATTCGTAAAAAATCAACGATAACGTGTACGTTGCCGAAAGTCGCACACATATGATAGCTTAAGACAGTCTCTTTCAAAGGATGGCAGAAACGTTATGGTAGTATGTGCCAATCTTGAGTTATTGAATTTTAAGCATTATTTAATATAAATAAAAATTCATAAAAAATCAACGATAACGTGTACGTTGCCGAAAGACGCACACATGATACGTTAGGACAGTCTCTTTCAAAGGATGGCAGAACGGTTGTGGTAGTATGTGCCAATCTTGAGTTATTGAATTTTAAGCATTATTTAATATAAATAAAAATTCGTAAAAAATCAACGATAACGTGTATGTTGCCGAAAGTCGCACACATGATAGATTAAGACAGTCTCTTTCAAAGGATGGCAGAACCGTTGTGGTAGTATGTGCCAATCTTGAGTTATTGAATTTTAAGCATTATTTAATATAAATAAAAATTCGTAAAAAATCAACGATAACGTGTACGTTGCCGAAAGTCGCACACATGATAGATTAAGACAGTCTCTTTCAAACGATGGCAGAACGTTTGTGGTAGTATGTGCCAATCTTGAGTTATGGAATTTTAAGCATTATTTAATATAAATAAAAATTCGTAAAAAATCAACGATAACGTGTACGTTGCCGAAAGTCGCACACATGATAGCTTAAGACAGTCTCTTTCAAAGGATGGCAGAACCGTTGTGGTAGTATGTGCCAATCTTGAGTTATTGAATTTTAAGCATTATTTAATATAAATAAAAATTCGTAAAAAATCAACGATAATGTGTACGTTGCCGAAAGTCGCACACATGATACGTTAGGACAGTCTCTTTCAAAGGATGGCAGAACGGTTGTGGTAGTATGTGCCAATCTTGAGTTATTGAATTTTAAGCATTATTTAATATAAATAAAAATTCGTAAAAAATCAACGATAACGTGTACGTTGCCGAAAGTCGCACACATGATAGCTTAAGACAGTTTCTTTCAAAGGATGGCGGAACCGTTATGGTAGTATGTGCCAATCTTGAGTTATTGAATTTTAAGCATTATTTAATATAAATAAAAATTCATAAAAAATCAACGATAACGTGTACGTTGCCGAAAGTCGCACACATGATAGCTTAAGACAGTCTCTTTCAAACGATGGCAGAACGGTTGTGGTAGTATGTGCCAATCTTGAGTTATTGAATTTTAAGCATTATTTAATATAAATAAAAATTCGTAAAAAATCAACGATAACGTGTATGTTGCCGAAAGTCGCACACATGATAGATTAAGACAGTCTCTTTCAAAGGATGGCAGAACCGTTGTGGTAGTATGTGCCAATCTTGAGTTATTGAATTTTAAGCATTATTTAATATAAATAAAAATTCGTAAAAAATCAACGATAACGTGTACGTTGCCGAAAGTCGCACACATGATACGTTACGACAGTCTCTTTCAAAGGATGGCAGAAGGGTTGTGGTAGTATGTGCCAATCTTGAGTTATTGAATTTTAAGCATTATTTAATATAAATAAAAATTCGTAAAAAATCAACGATAACGTGTACGTTGCCGAAAGTCGCACACATATGATAGCTTAAGACAGTCTCTTTCAAAGGATGGCAGAACCGTTATGGTAGTATGTGCCAATCTTGAGTTATTGAATTTTAAGCATTATTTAATATAAATAAAAATTCATAAAAAATCAACGATAACGTGTACGTTGCCGAAAGTCGCACACATGATAGCTTAAGACAGTCTCTTTCAAACGATGGCAGAACGGTTGTGGTAGTATGTGCCAATCTTGAGTTATTGAATTTTAAGCATTATTTAATATAAATAAAAATTCGTAAAAAATCAACGATAACGTGTATGTTGCCGAAAGTCGCACACATGATAGATTAACACAGTCTCTTTCAAAGGATGGCAGAACCGTTGTGGTAGTATGTGCCAATCTTGAGTTATTGAATTTTAAGCATTATTTAATATAAATAAAAATTCGTAAAAAATCAACGATAATGTGTACGTTGCCGAAAGTCGCACACATGATAGCTTAAGACAGTCTCTTTCAAACGATGGCAGAACCGTTGTGGTAGTATGTGCCAATCTTGAGTTATGGAATTTTAAGCATTATTTAATATAAATAAAAATTCATAAAAAATCAACGATAACGTGTACGTTGCCGAAAGTCGCACACATGATAGCTTAAGACAGTCTCTTTCAAACGATGGCAGAACGGTTGTGGTAGTATGTGCCAATCTTGAGTTATTGAATTTTAAGCATTATTTAATATAAATAAAAATTCGTAAAAAATCAACGATAACGTGTATGTTGCCGAAAGTCGCACACATGATAGATTAAGACAGTCTCTTTCAAAGGATGGCAGAAGCGTTGTGGTAGTATGTGCCAATCTTGAGTTATTGAATTTTAAGCATTATTTAATATAAATAAAAATTCGTAAAAAATCAACGATAACGTGTACGTTGCCGAAAGTCGCACACATGATAGCTTAAGACAGTCTCTTTCAAAGGATAGGAGAACCGTTGTGGTAGTATGTGCCAATCTTGAGTTATTGAATTTTAAGCATTATTTAATATAAATAAAAATTCGTAAAAAATCAACGATAATGTGTACGTTGCCGAAAGTCGCACACGTGATACGTTAGGACAGTCTCTTTCAAAGGATGGCAGAACCGTTGTGGTAGTATGTGCCAATCTTGAGTTATTGAATTTTAAGCATTATTTAATATAAATAAAAATTCGTAAAAAATCAACGATAACGTGTACGTTGCCGAAAGTCGCACACATGATAGCTTAAGACAGTCTCTTACAAACGATGGCAGAACGTTTGTGGTAGTATGTGCCAATCTTGAGTTATGGAATTTTAAGCATTATTTAATATAAATAAAAATTCGTAAAAAATCAACGATAATGTGTACGTTGCCGAAAGTCGCACACATGATACTTTAGGACAGTCTCTTTCAAAGGATGGCAGAAGGGTTGTGGTAGTATGTGCCAATCTTGAGTTATTGAATTTTAAGCATTATTTAATATAAATAAAAATTCGTAAAAAATCAACGATAACGTGTACGTTGCCGAAAGTCGCACACATATGATAGCTTAAGACAGTCTCTTTCAAAGGATGGCAGAACCGTTATGGTAGTATGTGCCAATCTTGAGTTATTGAATTTTAAGCATTATTTAATATAAATAAAAATTCATAAAAAATCAACGATAACGTGTACGTTGCCGAAAGACGCACACATGATACGTTAGGACAGTCTCTTTCAAAGGATGGCAGAACGGTTGTGGTAGTATGTGCCAATCTTGAGTTATTGAATTTTAAGCATTATTTAATATAAATAAAAATTCGTAAAAAATCAACGATAACGTGTACGTTGCCGAAAGTCGCACACATGATAGCTTAAGACAGTCTCTTTCAAAGGATAGGAGAACCGTTGTGGTAGTATGTGCCAATCTTGAGTTATTGAATTTTAAGCATTATTTAATATAAATAAAAATTCGTAAAAAATCAACGATAATGTGTACGTTGCTGAAAGTCGCACAAATGATACGTTAGGACAGTCTCTTTCAAAGGATGGCAGAACCGTTGTGGTAGTATGTGCCAATCTTGAGTTATTGAATTTTAAGCATTATTTAATATAAATAAAAATTCGTAAAAAATCAACGATAACGTGTACGTTGCCGAAAGTCGCACACATGATAGCTTAAGACAGTCTCTTACAAACGATGGCAGAACGTTTGTGGTAGTATGTGCCAATCTTGAGTTATGGAATTTTAAGCATTATTTAATATAAATAAAAATTCGTAAAAAATCAACGATATCGTGTACGTTGCCGAAAGTCGCACACATGATAGCTTAAGACAGTCTCTTTCAAAGGATGGCAGAACCGTTGTGGTAGTATGTGCCAATCTTGAGTTATTGAATTTTAAGCATTATTTAATATAAATAAAAATTCATAAAAAATCAACGATAACGTGTACGTTGCCGAAAGTCGCACACATGATAGCTTAAGACAGTCTCTTTCAAACGATGGCAGAACGTTTGTGGTAGTATGTGCCAATCTTGAGTTATGGAATTTTAAGCATTATTTAATATAAATAAAAATTCGTAAAAAATCAACGATAACGTGTACGTTGCCGAAAGTCGCACACATGATAGCTTAAGACAGTCTCTTTCAAAGGATGGCAGAACCATTGTGGTAGTATGTGCCAATCTTGAGTTATAGAATTTTAAGCATTATTTAATATAAATAAAAATTCGTAAAAAATCAACGATAATGTGTACGTTGCCGAAAGTCGCACACATGATACGTTAGGACAGTCTCTTTCAAAGGATGGCAGAAGGGTTGTGGTAGTATGTGCCAATCTTGAGTTATTGAATTTTAAGCATTATTTAATATAAATAAAAATTCGTAAAAAATCAACGATAACGTGTACGTTGCCGAAAGTCGCACACATATGATAGCTTAAGACAGTCTCTTTCAAAGGATGGCAGAACCGTTATGGTAGTATGTGCCAATCTTGAGTTATTGAATTTTAAGCATTATTTAATATAAATAAAAATTCATAAAAAATCAACGATAACGTGTACGTTGCCGAAAGTCGCACACATGATAGCTTAAGACAGTCTCTTTCAAACGATGGCAGAACGGTTGTGGTAGTATGTGCCAATCTTGAGTTATTGAATTTTAAGCATTATTTAATATAAATAAAAATTCGTAAAAAATCAACGATAACGTGTATGTTGCCGAAAGTCGCACACATGATAGAATAACACAGTCTCTTTCAAAGGATGGCAGAACCGTTGTGGTAGTATGTGCCAATCTTGAGTTATTGAATTTTAAGCATTATTTAATATAAATAAAAATTCGTAAAAAATCAACGATAACGTGTACGTTGCCGAAAGTCGCACACATGATAGCTTAAGACAGTCTCTTTCAAACGATGGCAGAACCGTTGTGGTAGTATGTGCCAATCTTGAGTTATGGAATTTTAAGCATTATTTAATATAAATAAAAATTCATAAAAAATCAACGATAACGTGTACGTTGCCGAAAGTCGCACACATGATAGCTTAAGACAGTCTCTTTCAAACGATGGCAGAACGGTTGTGGTAGTATGTGCCAATCTTGAGTTATTGAATTTTAAGCATTATTTAATATAAATAAAAATTCGTAAAAAATCAACGATAACGTGTATGTTGCCGAAAGTCGCACACATGATAGATTAAGACAGTCTCTTTCAAAGGATGGCAGAAGCGTTGTGGTAGTATGTGCCAATCTTGAGTTATTGAATTTTAAGCATTATTTAATATAAATAAAAATTCGTAAAAAATCAACGATAACGTGTACGTTGCCGAAAGTCGCACACATGATAGCTTAAGACAGTCTCTTTCAAAGGATAGGAGAACCGTTGTGGTAGTATGTGCCAATCTTGAGTTATTGAATTTTAAGCATTATTTAATATAAATAAAAATTCGTAAAAAATCAACGATAATGTGTACGTTGCCGAAAGTCGCACACATGATACGTTAGGACAGTCTCTTTCAAAGGATGGCAGAACCGTTGTGGTAGTATGTGCCAATCTTGAGTTATTGAATTTTAAGCATTATTTAATATAAATAAAAATTCGTAAAAAATCAACGATAACGTGTACGTTGCCGAAAGTCGCACACATGATAGCTTAAGACAGTCTCTTACAAACGATGGCAGAACGTTTGTGGTAGTATGTGCCAATCTTGAGTTATGGAATTTTAAGCATTATTTAATATAAATAAAAATTCGTAAAAAATCAACGATAATGTGTACGTTGCCGAAAGTCGCACACATGATACTTTAGGACAGTCTCTTTCAAAGGATGGCAGAAGGGTTGTGGTAGTATGTGCCAATCTTGAGTTATTGAATTTTAAGCATTATTTAATATAAATAAAAATTCGTAAAAAATCAACGATAACGTGTACGTTGCCGAAAGTCGCACACATATGATAGCTTAAGACAGTCTCTTTCAAAGGATGGCAGAACCGTTATGGTAGTATGTGCCAATCTTGAGTTATTGAATTTTAAGCATTATTTAATATAAATAAAAATTCATAAAAAATCAACGATAACGTGTACGTTGCCGAAAGACGCACACATGATACGTTAGGACAGTCTCTTTCAAAGGATGGCAGAACGGTTGTGGTAGTATGTGCCAATCTTGAGTTATTGAATTTTAAGCATTATTTAATATAAATAAAAATTCGTAAAAAATCAACGATAACGTGTACGTTGCCGAAAGTCGCACACATGATAGCTTAAGACAGTCTCTTTCAAAGGATAGGAGAACCGTTGTGGTAGTATGTGCCAATCTTGAGTTATTGAATTTTAAGCATTATTTAATATAAATAAAAATTCGTAAAAAATCAACGATAATGTGTACGTTGCTGAAAGTCGCACACATGATACGTTAGGACAGTCTCTTTCAAAGGATGGCAGAACCGTTGTGGTAGTATGTGCCAATCTTGAGTTATTGAATTTTAAGCATTATTTAATATAAATAAAAATTCGTAAAAAATCAACGATAACGTGTACGTTGCCGAAAGTCGCACACATGATAGCTTAAGACAGTCTCTTACAAACGATGGCAGAACGTTTGTGGTAGTATGTGCCAATCTTGAGTTATGGAATTTTAAGCATTATTTAATATAAATAAAAATTCGTAAAAAATCAACGATATCGTGTACGTTGCCGAAAGTCGCACACATGATAGCTTAAGACAGTCTCTTTCAAAGGATGGCAGAACCGTTGTGGTAGTATGTGCCAATCTTGAGTTATTGAATTTTAAGCATTATTTAATATAAATAAAAATTCATAAAAAATCAACGATAACGTGTACGTTGCCGAAAGTCGCACACATGATAGCTTAAGACAGTCTCTTTCAAACGATGGCAGAACGTTTGTGGTAGTATGTGCCAATCTTGAGTTATGGAATTTTAAGCATTATTTAATATAAATAAAAATTCGTAAAAAATCAACGATAACGTGTACGTTGCCGAAAGTCGCACACATGATAGCTTAAGACAGTCTCTTTCAAAGGATGGCAGAACCATTGTGGTAGTATGTGCCAATCTTGAGTTATTGAATTTTAAGCATTATTTAATATAAATAAAAATTCGTAAAAAATCAACGATAATGTGTACGTTGCCGAAAGTCGCACACATGATACGTTAGGACAGTCTCTTTCAAAGGATGGCAGAAGGGTTGTGGTAGTATGTGCCAATCTTGAGTTATTGAATTTTAAGCATTATTTAATATAAATAAAAATTCGTAAAAAATCAACGATAACGTGTACGTTGCCGAAAGTCGCACACATATGATAGCTTAAGACAGTCTCTTTCAAAGGATGGCAGAACCGTTATGGTAGTATGTGCCAATCTTGAGTTATTGAATTTTAAGCATTATTTAATATAAATAAAAATTCATAAAAAATCAACGATAACGTGTACGTTGCCGAAAGTCGCACACATGATAGCTTAAGACAGTCTCTTTCAAACGATGGCAGAACGGTTGTGGTAGTATGTGCCAATCTTGAGTTATTGAATTTTAAGCATTATTTAATATAAATAAAAATTCGTAAAAAATCAACGATAACGTGTATGTTGCCGAAAGTCGCACACATGATAGATTAAGACAGTCTCTTTCAAAGGATGGCAGAACCGTTGTGGTAGTATGTGCCAATCTTGAGTTATTGAATTTTAAGCATTATTTAATATAAATAAAAATTCGTAAAAAATCAACGATAACGTGTACGTTGCCGAAAGTCGCACACATGATAGCTTAAGACAGTCTCTTTCAAAGGATAGGAGAACCGTTGTGGTAGTATGTGCCAATCTTGAGTTATTGAATTTTAAGCATTATTTAATATAAATAAAAATTCGTAAAAAATCAACGATAATGTGTACGTTGCCGAAAGTCGCACACATGATACGTTAGGACAGTCTCTTTCAAAGGATGGCAGAACCGTTGTGGTAGTATGTGCCAATCTTGAGTTATTGAATTTTAAGCATTATTTAATATAAATAAAAATTCGTAAAAAATCAACGATAACGTGTACGTTGCCGAAAGTCGCACACATGATAGCTTAAGACAGTCTCTTACAAACGATGGCAGAACGTTTGTGGTAGTATGTGCCAATCTTGAGTTATGGAATTTTAAGCATTATTTAATATAAATAAAAATTCGTAAAAAATCAACGATATCGTGTACGTTGCCGAAAGTCGCACACATGATAGCTTAAGACAGTCTCTTTCAAAGGATGGCAGAACCGTTGTGGTAGTATGTGCCAATCTTGAGTTATGGAATTTTAAGCATTATTTAATATAAATAAAAATTCGTAAAAAATCAACGATAACGTGTACGTTGCCGAAAGTCGCACACATGATAGCTTAAGACAGTCTCTTTCAAAGGATGGCAGAACCATTGTGGTAGTATGTGCCAATCTTGAGTTATTGAATTTTAAGCATTATTTAATATAAATAAAAATTCGTAAAAAATCAACGATAATGTGTACGTTGCCGAAAGTCGCACACATGATACGTTAGGACAGTCTCTTTCAAAGGATGGCAGAAGGGTTGTGGTAGTATGTGCCAATCTTGAGTTATTGAATTTTAAGCATTATTTAATATAAATAAAAATTCGTAAAAAATCAACGATAACGTGTACGTTGCCGAAAGTCGCACACATATGATAGCTTAAGACAGTCTCTTTCAAAGGATGGCAGAACCGTTATGGTAGTATGTGCCAATCTTGAGTTATTGAATTTTAAGCATTATTTAATATAAATAAAAATTCATAAAAAATCAACGATAACGTGTACGTTGCCGAAAGTCGCACACATGATAGCTTAAGACAGTCTCTTTCAAACGATGGCAGAACGGTTGTGGTAGTATGTGCCAATCTTGAGTTATTGAATTTTAAGCATTATTTAATATAAATAAAAATTCGTAAAAAATCAACGATAACGTGTATGTTGCCGAAAGTCGCACACATGATAGATTAAGACAGTCTCTTTCAAAGGATGGCAGAACCGTTGTGGTAGTATGTGCCAATCTTGAGTTATTGAATTTTAAGCATTATTTAATATAAATAAAAATTCGTAAAAAATCAACGATAACGTGTACGTTGCCGAAAGTCGCACACATGATACGTTAGGACAGTCTCTTTCAAAGGATGGCAGAAGGGTTGTGGTAGTATGTGCCAATCTTGAGTTATTGAATTTTAAGCATTATTTAATATAAATAAAAATTCGTAAAAAATCAACGATAACGTGTACGTTGCCGAAAGTCGCACACATATGATAGCTTAAGACAGTCTCTTTCAAAGGATGGCAGAACCGTTATGGTAGTATGTGCCAATCTTGAGTTATTGAATTTTAAGCATTATTTAATATAAATAAAAATTCATAAAAAATCAACGATAACGTGTACGTTGCCGAAAGTCGCACACATGATAGCTTAAGACAGTCTCTTTCAAACGATGGCAGAACGGTTGTGGTAGTATGTGCCAATCTTGAGTTATTGAATTTTAAGCATTATTTAATATAAATAAAAATTCGTAAAAAATCAACGATAACGTGTATGTTGCCGAAAGTCGCACACATGATAGATTAAGACAGTCTCTTTCAAAGGATGGCAGAACCGTTGTGGTAGTATGTGCCAATCTTGAGTTATTGAATTTTAAGCATTATTTAATATAAATAAAAATTCGTAAAAAATCAACGATAACGTGTACGTTGCCGAAAGTCGCACACATGATAGCTTAAGACAGTCTCTTTCAAAGGATAGGAGAACCGTTGTGGTAGTATGTGCCAATCTTGAGTTATTGAATTTTAAGCATTATTTAATATAAATAAAAATTCGTAAAAAATCAACGATAATGTGTACGTTGCCGAAAGTCGCACACATGATACGTTAGGACAGTCTCTTTCAAAGGATGGCAGAACCGTTGTGGTAGTATGTGCCAATCTTGAGTTATGGAATTTTAAGCATTATTTAATATAAATAAAAATTCGTAAAAAATCAACGATATCGTGTACGTTGCCGAAAGTCGCACACATGATAGCTTAAGACAGTCTCTTTCAAAGGATGGCAGAACCGTTGTGGTAGTATGTGCCAATCTTGAGTTATTGAATTTTAAGCATTATTTAATATAAATAAAAATTCGTAAAAAATCAACGATAATGTGTACGTTGCCGAAAGTCGCACACATGATACTTTAGGACAGTCTCTTTCAAAGGATGGCAGAAGGGTTGTGGTAGTATGTGCCAATCTTGAGTTATTGAATTTTAAGCATTATTTAATATAAATAAAAATTCGTAAAAAATCAACGATAACGTGTACGTTGCCGAAAGTCGCACACATATGATAGCTTAAGACAGTCTCTTTCAAAGGATGGCAGAACCGTTATGGTAGTATGTGCCAATCTTGAGTTATTGAATTTTAAGCATTATTTAATATAAATAAAAATTCATAAAAAATCAACGATAACGTGTACGTTGCCGAAAGACGCACACATGATACGTTAGGACAGTCTCTTTCAAAGGATGGCAGAACGGTTGTGGTAGTATGTGCCAATCTTGAGTTATTGAATTTTAAGCATTATTTAATATAAATAAAAATTCGTAAAAAATCAACGATAACGTGTATGTTGCCGAAAGTCGCACACATGATAGATTAAGACAGTCTCTTTCAAAGGATGGCAGAACCGTTGTGGTAGTATGTGCCAATCTTGAGTTATTGAATTTTAAGCATTATTTAATATAAATAAAAATTCGTAAAAAATCAACGATAACGTGTACGTTGCCGAAAGTCGCACACATGATAGCTTAAGACAGTCTCTTTCAAACGATGGCAGAACGGTTGTGGTAATATGTGCCAATCTTGAGTTATTGAATTTTAAGCATTATTTAATATAAATAAAAATTCGTAAAAAATCAACGATAACGTGTATGTTGCCGAAAGTCGCACACATGATAGATTAAGACAGTCTCTTTCAAAGGATGGCAGAACCGTTGTGGTAGTATGTGCCAATCTTGAGTTATTGAATTTTAAGCATTATTTAATATAAATAAAAATTCGTAAAAAATCAACGATAACGTGTACGTTGCCGAAAGTCGCACACATGATAGCTTAAGACAGTCTCTTTCAAACGATGGCAGAACGTTTGTGGTAATATGTGCCAATCTTGAGTTATGGAATTTTAAGCATTATTTAATATAAATAAAAATTCGTAAAAAATCAACGATAACGTGTACGTTGCCGAAAGTCGCACAAATGATAGCTTAAGACAGTCTCTTTCAAAGGATGGCAGAACCGTTGTGGTAGTATGTGCCAATCTTGAGTTATTGAATTTTAAGCATTATTTAATATAAATAAAAATTCGTAAAAAATCAACGATAATGTGTACGTTGCCGAAAGTCGCACACATGATACGTTAGGACAGTCTCTTTCAAAGGATGGCAGAAGGGTTGTGGTAGTATGTGCCAATCTTGAGTTATTGAATTTTAAGCATTATTTAATATAAATAAAAATTCGTAAAAAATCAACGATAACGTGTACGTTGCCGAAAGTCGCACACATGATAGCTTAAGACAGTTTCTTTCAAAGGATGGCGGAACCGTTATGGTAGTATGTGCCAATCTTGAGTTATTGAATTTTAAGCATTATTTAATATAAATAAAAATTCATAAAAAATCAACGATAACGTGTACGTTGCCGAAAGTCGCACACATGATAGCTTAAGACAGTCTCTTTCAAACGATGGCAGAACGGTTGTGGTAGTATGTGCCAATCTTGAGTTATTGAATTTTAAGCATTATTTAATATAAATAAAAATTCGTAAAAAATCAACGATAACGTGTACGTTGCCGAAAGTCGCACACATGATAGCTTAAGACAGTCTCTTTCAAACGATGGCAGAACTTTTGTGGTAGTATGTGCCAATCTTGAGTTATGGAATTTTAAGCATTATTTAATATAAATAAAAATTCGTAAAAAATCAACGATAACGTGTACGTTGCCGAAAGTCGCACACATGATAGCTTAAGACAGTCTCTTTCAAAGGATGGCAGAACCATTGTGGTAGTATGTGCCAATCTTGAGTTATTGAATTTTAAGCATTATTTAATATAAATAAAAATTCGTAAAAAATCAACGATAATGTGTACGTTGCCGAAAGTCGCACACATGATACGTTAGGACAGTCTCTTTCAAAGGATGGCAGAAGGGTTGTGGTAGTATGTGCCAATCTTGAGTGATTGAATTTTAAGCATTATTTAATATAAATAAAAATTTGTAAAAAATCAACGATAACGTGTACGTTGCCGAAAGTCGCACACATATGATAGCTTAAGACAGTCTCTTTCAAAGGATGGCAGAACCGTTATGGTAGTATGTGCCAATCTTGAGTTATTGAATTTTAAGCATTATTTAATATAAATAAAAATTCATAAAAAATCAACGATAACGTGTACGTTGCCGAAAGTCGCACACATGATAGCTTAAGACAGTCTCTTTCAAACGATGGCAGAACGGTTGTGGTAGTATGTGCCAATCTTGAGTTATTGAATTTTAAGCATTATTTAATATAAATAAAAATTCGTAAAAAATCAACGATAATGTGTACGTTGCCGAAAGTCGCACACATGATACGTTAGGACAGTCTCTTTCAAACGATGGCAGAACCGTTGTGGTAGTATGTGCCAATCTTGAGTTATTGAATTTTAAGCATTATTTAATATAAATAAAAATTCGTAAAAAATCAACGATAACGTGTACGTTGCCGAAAGTCGCACACATGATAGCTTAAGACAGTCTCTTTCAAAGGATGGCAGAACCGTTATGGTAGTATGTGCCAATCTTGAGTTATTGAATTTTAAGCATTATTTAATATAAATAAAAATTCGTAAAAAATCAACGATAACGTGTACGTTGCCGAAAGTCGCACACATGATACGTTAGGACAGTCTCTTTCAAACGATGGCAGAACCGTTGTGGTAGTATGTGCCAATCTTGAGTTATTGAATTTTAAGCATTATTTAATATAAATAAAAATTCGTAAAAAATCAACGATAACGTGTACGTTGCCGAAAGTCGCACACATGATAGCTTAAGACAGTCTCTTTCAAAGGATGGCAGAACGGTTGTGGTAGTATGTGCCAATCTTGAGTTATTGAATTTTAAGCATTATTTAATATAAATAAAAATTCGTAAAAAATCAACGATAACGTGTATGTTGCCGAAAGTCGCACACATGATAGATTAAGACAGTCTCTTTCAAAGGATGGCAGAACCGTTGTGGTAGTATGTGCCAATCTTGAGTTATTGAATTTTAAGCATTATTTAATATAAATAAAAATTCGTAAAAAATCAACGATAACGTGTACGTTGCCGAAAGTCGCACACATGATAGCTTAAGACAGTCTCTTTCAAACGATGGCAGAACGTTTGTGGTAGTATGTGCCAATCTTGAGTTATGGAATTTTAAGCATTATTTAATATAAATAAAAATTCGTAAAAAATCAACGATAACGTGTACGTTGCCGAAAGTCGCACACATGATAGCTTAAGACAGTCTCTTTCAAAGGATGGCAGAACCGTTGTGGTAGTATGTGCCAATCTTGAGTTATTGAATTTTAAGCATTATTTAATATAAATAAAAATTCGTAAAAAATCAACGATAATGTGTACGTTGCCGAAAGTCGCACACATGATACGTTAGGACAGTCTCTTTCAAAGGATGGCAGAAGGGTTGTGGTAGTATGTGCCAATCTTGAGTTATTGAATTTTAAGCATTATTTAATATAAATAAAAATTCGTAAAAAATCAACGATAACGTGTACGTTGCCGAAAGTCGCACACATGATAGCTTAAGACAGTTTCTTTCAAAGGATGGCGGAACCGTTATGGTAGTATGTGCCAATCTTGAGTTATTGAATTTTAAGCATTATTTAATATAAATAAAAATTCATAAAAAATCAACGATAACGTGTACGTTGCCGAAAGTCGCACACATGATAGCTTAAGACAGTCTCTTTCAAACGATGGCAGAACGGTTGTGGTAGTATGTGCCAATCTTGAGTTATTGAATTTTAAGCATTATTTAATATAAATAAAAATTCGTAAAAAATCAACGATAACGTGTACGTTGCCGAAAGTCGCACACATGATAGCTTAAGACAGTCTCTTTCAAACGATGGCAGAACTTTTGTGGTAGTATGTGCCAATCTTGAGTTATTGAATTTTAAGCATTATTTAATATAAATAAAAATTCGTAAAAAATCAACGATAACGTGTACGTTGCCGAAAGTCGCACACATGATAGCTTAAGACAGTCTCTTTCAAAGGATGGCAGAACCGTTGTGGTAGTATGTGCCAATCTTGAGTTATTGAATTTTAAGCATTATTTAATATAAATAAAAATTCGTAAAAAATCAACGATAACGTGTACGTTGCCGAAAGTCGCACACATGATAGCTTAAGACAGTCTCTTTCAAAGGATAGGAGAACCGTTGTGGTAGTATGTGCCAATCTTGAGTTATTGAATTTTAAGCATTATTTAATATAAATAAAAATTCGTAAAAAATCAACGATAATGTGTACGTTGCCGAAAGTCGCACACATGATACGTTAGGACAGTCTCTTTCAAACGATGGCAGAACCGTTGTGGTAGTATGTGCCAATCTTGAGTTATTGAATTTTAAGCATTATTTAATATAAATAAAAATTCGTAAAAAATCAACGATAACGTGTACGTTGCCGAAAGTCGCACACATGATAGCTTAAGACAGTCTCTTACAAACGATGGCAGAACGTTTGTGGTAGTATGTGCCAATCTTGAGTTATGGAATTTTAAGCATTATTTAATATAAATAAAAATTCGTAAAAAATCAACGATATCGTGTACGTTGCCGAAAGTCGCACACATGATAGCTTAAGACAGTCTCTTTCAAAGGATGGCAGAACCGTTGTGGTAGTATGTGCCAATCTTGAGTTATTGAATTTTAAGCATTATTTAATATAAATAAAAATTCGTAAAAAATCAACGATAATGTGTACGTTGCCGAAAGTCGCACACATGATACTTTAGGACAGTCTCTTTCAAAGGATGGCAGAAGGGTTGTGGTAGTATGTGCCAATGTTGAGTTATTGAATTTTAAGCATTATTTAATATAAATAAAAATTCGTAAAAAATCAACGATAACGTGTACGTTGCCGAAAGTCGCACACATATGATAGCTTAAGACAGTCTCTTTCAAAGGATGGCAGAACCGTTATGGTAGTATGTGCCAATCTTGAGTTATTGAATTTTAAGCATTATTTAATATAAATAAAAATTCATAAAAAATCAACGATAACGTGTACGTTGCCGAAAGACGCACACATGATACGTTAGGACAGTCTCTTTCAAAGGATGGCAGAACGGTTGTGGTAGTATGTGCCAATCTTGAGTTATTGAATTTTAAGCATTATTTAATATAAATAAAAATTCGTAAAAAATCAACGATAACGTGTACGTTGCCGAAAGTCGCACACATGATAGCTTAAGACAGTCTCTTTCAAAGGATAGGAGAACCGTTGTGGTAGTATGTGCCAATCTTGAGTTATTGAATTTTAAGCATTATTTAATATAAATAAAAATTCGTAAAAAATCAACGATAATGTGTACGTTGCCGAAAGTCGCACACATGATACGTTAGGACAGTCTCTTTCAAAGGATGGCAGAACCGTTGTGGTAGTATGTGCCAATCTTGAGTTATTGAATTTTAAGCATTATTTAATATAAATAAAAATTCGTAAAAAATCAACGATAACGTGTACGTTGCCGAAAGTCGCACACATGATAGCTTAAGACAGTCTCTTACAAACAATGGCAGAACGTTTGTGGTAGTATGTGCCAATCTTGAGTTATGGAATTTTAAGCATTATTTAATATAAATAAAAATTCGTAAAAAATCAACGATATCGTGTACGTTGCCGAAAGTCGCACACATGATAGCTTAAGACAGTCTCTTTCAAAGGATGGCAGAACCGTTGTGGTAGTATGTGCCAATCTTGAGTTATTGAATTTTAAGCATTATTTAATATAAATAAAAATTCGTAAAAAATCAACGATAATGTGTACGTTGCCGAAAGTCGCACACATGATACGTTAGGACAGTCTCTTTCAAAGGATGGCAGAACCGTTGTGGTAGTATGTGCCAATCTTGAGTTATTGAATTTTAAGCATTATTTAATATAAATAAAAATTCGTAAAAAATCAACGATAACGTGTACGTTGCCGAAAGTCGCACACATGATAGCTTAAGACAGTCTCTTACAAACGATGGCAGAACGTTTGTGGTAGTATGTGCCAATCTTGAGTTATGGAATTTTAAGCATTATTTAATATAAATAAAAATTCGTAAAAAATCAACGATATCGTGTACGTTGCCGAAAGTCGCACACATGATAGGTTAAGACAGTCTCTTTCAAAGGATGGCAGAACCGTTGTGGTAGTATGTGCCAATCTTGAGTTATTGAATTTTAAGCATTATTTAATATAAATAAAAATTCGTAAAAAATCAACGATAATGTGTACGTTGCCGAAAGTCGCACACATGATACTTTAGGACAGTCTCTTTCAAAGGATGGCAGAAGGGTTGTGGTAGTATGTGCCAATCTTGAGTTATTGAATTTTAAGCATTATTTAATATAAATAAAAATTCGTAAAAAATCAACGATAACGTGTACGTTGCCGAAAGTCGCACACATATGATAGCTTAAGACAGTCTCTTTCAAAGGATGGCAGAACCGTTATGGTAGTATGTGCCAATCTTGAGTTATTGAATTTTAAGCATTATTTAATATAAATAAAAATTCATAAAAAATCAACGATAACGTGTACGTTGCCGAAAGACGCACACATGATACGTTAGGACAGTCTCTTTCAAAGGATGGCAGAACGGTTGTGGTAGTATGTGCCAATCTTGAGTTATTGAATTTTAAGCATTATTTAATATAAATAAAAATTCGTAAAAAATCAACGATAACGTGTACGTTGCCGAAAGTCGCACACATGATAGCTTAAGACAGTCTCTTTCAAAGGATAGGAGAACCGTTGTGGTAGTATGTGCCAATCTTGAGTTATTGAATTTTAAGCATTATTTAATATAAATAAAAATTCGTAAAAAATCAACGATAATGTGTACGTTGCCGAAAGTCGCACACATGATACGTTAGGACAGTCTCTTTCAAAGGATGGCAGAACCGTTGTGGTAGTATGTGCCAATCTTGAGTTATTGAATTTTAAGCATTATTTAATATAAATAAAAATTCGTAAAAAATCAACGATAACGTGTACGTTGCCGAAAGTCGCACACATGATAGCTTAAGACAGTCTCTTACAAACGATGGCAGAACGTTTGTGGTAGTATGTGCCAATCTTGAGTTATGGAATTTTAAGCATTATTTAATATAAATAAAAATTCGTAAAAAATCAACGATATCGTGTACGTTGCCGAAAGTCGCACACATGATAGCTTAAGACAGTCTCTTTCAAAGGATGGCAGAACCGTTGTGGTAGTATGTGCCAATCTTGAGTTATTGAATTTTAAGCATTATTTAATATAAATAAAAATTCGTAAAAAATCAACGATAATGTGTACGTTGCCGAAAGTCGCACACATGATACGTTAGGACAGTCTCTTTCAAAGGATGGCAGAAGGGTTGTGGTAGTATGTGCCAATCTTGAGTTATTGAATTTTAAGCATTATTTAATATAAATAAAAATTCGTAAAAAATCAACGATAACGTGTACGTTGCCGAAAGTCGCACACATATGATAGCTTAAGACAGTCTCTTTCAAAGGATGGCAGAACCGTTATGGTAGTATGTGCCAATCTTGAGTTATTGAATTTTAAGCATTATTTAATATAAATAAAAATTCATAAAAAATCAACGATAACGTGTACGTTGCCGAAAGACGCACACATGATACGTTAGGACAGTCTCTTTCAAAGTATGGCAGAACGGTTGTGGTAGTATGTGCCAATCTTGAGTTATTGAATTTTAAGCATTATTTAATATAAATAAAAATTCGTAAAAAATCAACGATAACGTGTACGTTGCCGAAAGTCGCACACATGATAGCTTAAGACAGTCTCTTTCAAACGATGGCAGAACGTTTGTGGTAATATGTGCCAATCTTGAGTTATGGAATTTTAAGCATTATTTAATATAAATAAAAATTCGTAAAAAATCAACGATAACGTGTACGTTGCCGAAAGTCGCACAAATGATAGCTTAAGACAGTCTCTTTCAAAGGATGGCAGAACCGTTGTGGTAGTATGTGCCAATCTTGAGTTATTGAATTTTAAGCATTATTTAATATAAATAAAAATTCGTAAAAAATCAACGATAATGTGTACGTTGCCGAAAGTCGCACACATGATACGTTAGGACAGTCTCTTTCAAAGGATGGCAGAAGGGTTGTGGTAGTATGTGCCAATCTTGAGTTATTGAATTTTAAGCATTATTTAATATAAATAAAAATTCGTAAAAAATCAACGATAACGTGTACGTTGCCGACAGTCGCACACATGATAGCTTAAGACAGTTTCTTTCAAAGGATGGCGGAACCGTTATGGTAGTATGTGCCAATCTTGAGTTATTGAATTTTAAGCATTATTTAATATAAATAAAAATTCATAAAAAATCAACGATAACGTGTACGTTGCCGAAAGTCGCACACATGATAGCTTAAGACAGTCTCTTTCAAACGATGGCAGAACGGTTGTGGTAGTATGTACCAATCTTGAGTTATTGAATTTTAAGCATTATTTAATATAAATAAAAATTCGTAAAAAATCAACGATAACTTGTATGTTGCCGAAAGTCAAACACATGATAGATTAAGACAGTCTCTTTCAAAGGATGGCAGAACCGTTGTGGTAGTATGTGCCAATCTTGAGTTATTGAATTTTAAGCATTATTTAATATAAATAAAAATTCGTAAAAAATCAACGATAACGTGTACGTTGCCGAAAGTCGCACACATGATAGCTTAAGACAGTCTCTTTCAAAGGATGGCAGAACCGTTGTGGTAGTATGTGCCAATCTTGAGTTATTGAATTTTAAGCATTATTTAATATAAATAAAAATTCGTAAAAAATCAACTATAATGTGTACGTTGCCGAAAGTCGCACACATGATACGTTAGGACAGTCTCTTTCAAAGGATGGCAGAAGGGTTGTGGTAGTATGTGCCAATCTTGAGTTATTGAATTTTAAGCATTATTTAATATAAATAAAAATTCGTAAAAAATCAACGATAACGTGTACGTTGCCGAAAGTCGCACACATATGATAGCTTAAGACAGTCTCTTTCAAAGGATGGCAGAACCGTTATGGTAGTATGTGCCAATCTTGAGTTATTGAATTTTAAGCATTATTTAATATAAATAAAAATTCATAAAAAAATCAACGATAACGTGTACGTTGCCGAAAGTCGCACACATGATAGCTTAAGACAGTCTCTTTCAAACGATGGCAGAACGGTTGTGGTAGTATGTGCCAATCTTGAGTTATTGAATTTTAAGCATTGTTTAATATAAATAAAAATTCGTATAAAATCAACGATAACGTGTATGTTGCCGAAAGTCGCACACATGATAGATTAACACAGTCTCTTTCAAAGGATGGCAGAACCGTTGTGGTAGTATGTGCCAATCTTGAGTTATTGAATTTTAAGCATTATTTAATATAAATAAAAATTCGTAAAAAATCAACGATAACGTGTACGTTGCCGAAAGTCGCACACATGATAGCTTAAGACAGTCTCTTTCAAACGTTGGCAGAACCGTTGTGGTAGTATGTGCCAATCTTGAGTTATTGAATTTTAAGCATTATTTAATATAAATAAAAATTCGTAAAAAATCAACGATAATGTGTACGTTGCCGAAAGTCGCACACATGATACGTTAGGACAGTCTCTTTCAAAGGATGGCAGAAGGGTTGTGGTAGTATGTGCCAATCTTGAGTTATTGAATTTTAAGCATTATTTAATATAAATAAAAATTCGTAAAAAATCAACGATAACGTGTACGTTGCCGAAAGTCGCACACATATGATAGCTTAAGACAGTCTCTTTCAAAGGATGGCAGAACCGTTATGGTAGTATGTGCCAATCTTGAGTTATTGAATTTTAAGCATTATTTAATATAAATAAAAATTCATAAAAAAATCAACGATAACGTGTACGTTGCCGAAAGTCGCACGCATGATAGCTTAAGACAGTCTCTTTCAAACGATGGCAGAACGGTTGTGGTAGTATGTGCCAATCTTGAGTTATTGAATTTTAAGCATTGTTTAATATAAATAAAAATTCGTAAAAAATCAACGATAACGTGTATGTTGCCGAAAGTCGCACACATGATAGATTAACACAGTCTCTTTCAAATGATGGCAGAACCGTTGTGGTAGTATGTGCCAATCTTGAGTTATTGAATTTGAAGCATTATTTAATATAAATAAAAATTCGTAAAAAATCAACGATAACGTGTACGTTGCCGAAAGTCGCACACATGATAGCTTAAGACAGTCTCTTTCAAACGATGGCAGAACGTTTGTGGTAGTATGTGCCAATCTTGAGTTATTGAATTTGAAGCATTATTTAATATAAATAAAAATTCGTAAAAAATCAACGATAACGTGTACGTTGCCGAAAGTCGCACACATGATAGCTTAAGACAGTCTCTTTCAAAGGATGGCAGAACCGTTGTGGTAGTATGTGCCAATCTTCAGTTATTGAATTTTAAGCATTATTTAATATAAATAAAAATTCGTAAAAAATCAACGATAATGTGTACGTTGCCGAAAGTCGCACACATGATACGTTAGGACAGTCTCTTTCAAAGGATGGCAGAAGGGTTGTGGTAGTATGTGCCAATCTTGAGTTATTGAATTTTAAGCATTATTTAATATAAATAAAAATTCGTAAAAAATCAACGATAACGTGTACGTTGCCGAAAGTCGCACACATATGATAGCTTAAGACAGTCTCTTTCAAAGGATGGCAGAACCGTTATGGTAGTATGTGCCAATCTTGAGTTATTGAATTTTAAGCATTATTTAATATAAATAAAAATTCATAAAAAATCAACGATAACGTGTACGTTGCCGAAAGTCGCACACATGATAGCTTAAGACAGTCTCTTTCAAACGATGGCAGAACGGTTGTGGTAGTATGTGCCAATCTTGAGTTATTGAATTTTAAGCATTATTTAATATAAATAAAAATTCGTAAAAAATCAACGATAACGTGTATGTTGCCGAAAGTCGCACACATGATAGATTAAGACAGTCTCTTTCAAAGGATGGCAGAACCGTTGTGGTAGTATGTGCCAATCTTGAGTTATTGAATTTTAAGCATTATTTAATATAAATAAAAATTCGTAAAAAATCAACGATAATGTGTACGTTGCCGAAAGTCGCACACATGATACGTTAGGACAGTCTCTTTCAAAGGATGGCAGAACCGTTGTGGTAGTATGTGCCAATCTTGAGTTATTGAATTTTAAGCATTATTTAATATAAATAAAAATTCGTAAAAAATCAACGATAATGTGTACGTTGCCGAAAGTCGCACACATGATACGTTAGGACAGTCTCTTTCAAAGGATGGCAGAAGGGTTGTGGTAGTATGTGCCAATCTTGAGTTATTGAATTTTAAGCATTATTTAATATAAATAAAAATTCGTAAAAAATCAACGATAACGTGTACGTTGCCGAAAGTCGCACACATATGATAGCTTAAGACAGTCTCTTTCAAAGGATGGCAGAACCGTTATGGTAGTATGTGCCAATCTTGAGTTATTGAATTTTAAGCATTATTTAATATAAATAAAAATTCATAAAAAAATCAACGATAACGTGTACGTTGCCGAAAGTCGGACGCATGATAGCTTAAGACAGTCTCTTTCAAACGATGGCAGAACGGTTGTGGTAGTATGTGCCAATCTTGAGTTATTGAATTTTAAGCATTGTTTAATATAAATAAAAATTCGTAAAAAATCAACGATAACGTGTATGTTGCCGAAAGTCGCACACATGATAGATTAACACAGTCTCTTTCAAATGATGGCAGAACCGTTGTGGTAGTATGTGCCAATCTTGAGTTATTGAATTTGAAGCATTATTTAATATAAATAAAAATTCGTAAAAAATCAACGATAACGTGTACGTTGCCGAAAGTCGCACACATGATAGCTTAAGACAGTCTCTTTCAAACGATGGCAGAACGTTTGTGGTAGTATGTGCCAATCTTGAGTTATTGAATTTGAAGCATTATTTAATATAAATAAAAATTCGTAAAAAATCAACGATAACGTGTACGTTGCCGAAAGTCGCACACATGATAGCTTAAGACAGTCTCTTTCAAAGGATGGCAGAACCGTTGTGGTAGTATGTGCCAATCTTCAGTTATTGAATTTTAAGCATTATTTAATATAAATAAAAATTCGTAAAAAATCAACGATAATGTGTACGTTGCCGAAAGTCGCACACATGATACGTTAGGACAGTCTCTTTCAAAGGATGGCAGAAGGGTTGTGGTAGTATGTGCCAATCTTGAGTTATTGAATTTTAAGCATTATTTAATATAAATAAAAATTCGTAAAAAATCAACGATAACGTGTACGTTGCCGAAAGTCGCACACATATGATAGCTTAAGACAGTCTCTTTCAAAGGATGGCAGAACCGTTATGGTAGTATGTGCCAATCTTGAGTTATTGAATTTTAAGCATTATTTAATATAAATAAAAATTCATAAAAAATCAACGATAACGTGTACGTTGCCGAAAGTCGCACACATGATACGTTAGGACAGTCTCTTTCAAAGGATGGCAGAAGGGTTGTGGTAGTATGTGCCAATCTTGAGTTATTGAATTTTAAGCATTATTTAATATAAATAAAAATTCGTAAAAAATCAACGATAACGTGTATGTTGCCGAAAGTCGCACACATGATAGATTAAGACAGTCTCTTTCAAAGGATGGCAGAACCGTTGTGGTAGTATGTGCCAATCTTGAGTTATTGAATTTTAAGCATTATTTAATATAAATAAAAATTCGTAAAAAATCAACGATAATGTGTACGTTGCCGAAAGTCGCACACATGATACGTTAGGACAGTCTCTTTCAAAGGATGGCAGAACCGTTGTGGTAGTATGTGCCAATCTTGAGTTATTGAATTTTAAGCATTATTTAATATAAATAAAAATTCGTAAAAAATCAACGATAACGTGTACGTTGCCGAAAGTCGCACACATGAAAGCTTAAGACAGTCTCTTACAAACGATGGCAGAACGTTTGTGGTAGTATGTGCCAATCTTGAGTTATGGAATTTTAAGCATTATTTAATATAAATAAAAATTCGTAAAAAATCAACGATATCGTGTACGTTGCCGAAAGTCGCACACATGATAGCTTAAGACAGTCTCTTTCAAAGGATGGCAGAACCGTTGTGGTAGTATGTGCCAATCTTGAGTTATTGAATTTTAAGCATTATTTAATATAAATAAAAATTCGTAAAAAATCAACGATAACGTGTACGTTGCCGAAAGTCGCACACATGATAGCTTAAGACAGTCTCTTTCAAAGGATGGCAGAACCGTTGTGGTAGTATGTGCCAATCTTGAGTTATTGAATTTTAAGCATTATTTAATATAAATAAAAATTCGTAAAAAATCAACGATAATGTGTACGTTGCCGAAAGTCGCACACATGATACGTTAGGACAGTCTCTTTCAAAGGATGGCAGAAGGGTTGTGGTAGTATGTGCCAATCTTGAGTTATTGAATTTTAAGCATTATTTAATATAAATAAAAATTCGTAAAAAATCAACGATAACGTGTACGTTGCCGAAAGTCGCACACATATGATAGCTTAAGACAGTCTCTTTCAAAGGATGGCAGAACCGTTATGGTAGTATGTGCCAATCTTGAGTTATTGAATTTTAAGCATTATTTAATATAAATAAAAATTCGTAAAAAATCAACGATAACGTGTACGTTGCCGAAAGTCGCACACATGATAGCTTAAGACAGTCTCTTTCAAACGATGGCAGAACTGTTGTGGTAGTATGTCCCAATCTTGAGTTATTGAATTTTAAGCATTATTTAATATAAATAAAAATTCGTAAAAAATCAACGATAACGTATACGTTGCCGAAAGTCGCACACATGATAGCTTAAGACAGTCTCTTTCAAACGATGGCAGAACGGTTGTGGTAGTATGTGCCAATCTTGAGTTATTGAATTTTAAGCATTATTTAATATAAATAAAAATTCGTAAAAAATCAACGATAACGTGTACGTTGCCGAAAGTCGCACACATGATAGCTTAAGACAGTCTCTTTCAAAGGATGGCAGAACGGTTGTGGTATTCTGTGCCAATCTTGAGTTATTGAATTTTAAGCATTATTTAATATAAATAAAAATTCGTAAAAAATCAACGATAACGTGTACGTTGCCGAAAGTCGCACACATGATAGATTAACACAGTCTCTTTCAAACGATGGCAGAACGGTTGTGGTAGTATGTGCCAATCTTGAGTTATAGAATTTTAAGCATTATTTAATATAAATAAAAATTCGTAAAAAATCAATGATAACGTATACGTTGCCGAAAGTCGCACACATGATAGCTTAAGACAGTCTCTTTCAAAGGTTGTCAGAACCGTTATGGTAGTATGTGCCAATCTTGAGTTATTGAATTTTAAGCATTATTTAATATAAATAAAAATTCGTAAAAAATCAACGATAACGTGTACGTTGCCGAAAGTCGCACACATGATAGCTTAAGACAGTCTCTTTCAAACGATGGCAGAACGTTTGTGGTAGTATGTGCCAATCTTGAGTTATTGAATTTTAAGCATTATTTAATATAATTAAAAATTCGTAAAAAATCAACGATAACGTGTACGTTGCCGAAAGTCGCACACATGATAGCTTAAGACAGTCTCTTTCAAAGGATGGCAGAACCGTTATGGTAGTATGTGCCAATCTTGAGTTATTGAATTTTAAGCATTATTTAATATAAATAAAAATTCGTAAAAAATCAACGATAACGTGTACGTTGCCGAAAGTCGCACACATGATAGCTTAAGACAGTTTCTTTCAAAGGATGGCGGAACCGTTATGGTAGTATGTGCCAATCTTGAGTTATTGAATTTTAAGCATTATTTAATATAAATAAAAATTCGTAAAAAATCAACGATAATGTGTACGTTGCCGAAAGTCGCACACATGATACGTTAGGACAGTCTCTTTCAAACGATGGCAGAACCGTTGTGGTAGTATGTGCCAATCTTGAGTTATTGAATTTTAAGCATTATTTAATATAAATAAAAATTCGTAAAAAATCAACGATAACGTGTACGTTGCCGAAAGTCGCACACATGATACGTTAGGACAGTCTCTTTCAAAGGATGGCAGAACGGTTGTGGTAGTATGTGCCAATCTTGAGTTATAGAATTTTAAGCATTATTTAATATAAATAAAAATTCGTAAAAAATCAATGATAACGTGTACGTTGCCGAAAGTCGCACACATGATAGCTTAAGACAGTCTCTTTCAAAGGTTGTCAGAACCGTTATGGTAGTATGTGCCAATCTTGAGTTATTGAATTTTAAGCATTATTTAATATAAATAAAAATTCGTAAAAAATCAACGATAACGTGTATGTTGCCGAAAGTCGCACACATGATAGCTTAAGACAGTTTCTTTCAAAGGATGGCGGAACCGTTATGGTAGTATGTGCCAATCTTGAGTTATTGAATTTTAAGCATTATTTAATATAAATAAAAATTCATAAAAAATCAACGATAACGTGTACGTTGCCGAAAGTCGCACACATGATAGCTTAAGACAGTCTCTTTCAAACGTTGGCAGAACGGTTGTGGTAGTATGTACCAATCTTGAGTTATTGAATTTTAAGCATTATTTAATATAAATAAAAATTCGTAAAAAATCAACGATAACTTGTATGTTGCCGAAAGTCGCACACATGATAGATTAAGACAGTCTCTTTCAAAGGATGGCAGAACCGTTGTGGTAGTATGTGCCAATCTTGAGTTATTGAATTTTAAGCATTATTTAATATAAATAAAAATTCGTAAAAAATCAACGATAACGTATACGTTGCCGAAAGTCGCACACATGATAGCTTAAGACAGTCTCTTTCAAAGGATGGCAGAACCGTTGTGGTAGTATGTGCCAATCTTGAGTTATTGAATTTTAAGCATTATTTAATATAAATAAAAATTCGTAAAAAATCAACGATAATGTGTACGTTGCCGAAAGTCGCACACATGATACGTTAGGACAGTCTCTTTCAAAGGATGGCAGAAGGGTTGTGGTAGTATGTGCCAATCTTGAGTTATTGAATTTTAAGCATTATTTAATATAAATAAAAATTCGTAAAAAATCAACGATAACGTGTACGTTGCCGAAAGTCGCACACATATGATAGCTTAAGACAGTCTCTTTCAAAGGATGGCAGAACCGTTATGGTAGTATGTGCCAATCTTGAGTTATTGAATTTTAAGCATTATTTAATATAAATAAAAATTCATAAAAAAATCAACGATAACGTGTACGTTGCCGAAAGTCGCACACATGATAGCTTAAGACAGTCTCTTTCAAACGATGGCAGAACGGTTGTGGTAGTATGTGCCAATCTTGAGTTATTGAATTTTAAGCATTGTTTAATATAAATAAAAATTCGTAAAAAATCAACGATAACGTGTATGTTGCCGAAAGTCGCACACATGATAGATTAACACAGTCTCTTTCAAAGGATGGCAGAACCGTTGTGGTAGTATGTGCCAATCTTGAGTTATTGAATTTTAAGCATTATTTAATATAAATAAAAATTCGTAAAAAATCAACGATAACGTGTACGTTGCCGAAAGTCGCACACATGATAGCTTAAGACAGTCTCTTTCAAACGTTGGCAGAACCGTTATGGTAGTATGTGCCAATCTTGAGTTATTGAATTTTAAGCATTATTTAATATAAATAAAAATTCGTAAAAAATCAACGATAACGTATACGTTGCCGAAAGTCGCACACATGATAGCTTAAGACAGTCTCTTTCAAAGGATGGCAGAACCGTTGTGGTAGTATGTGCCAATCTTGAGTTATTGAATTTTAAGCATTATTTAATATAAATAAAAATTCGTAAAAAATCAACGATAATGTGTACGTTGCCGAAAGTCGCACACATGATACGTTAGGACAGTCTCTTTCAAAGGATGGCAGAAGGGTTGTGGTAGTATGTGCCAATCTTGAGTTATTGAATTTTAAGCATTATTTAATATAAATAAAAATTCGTAAAAAATCAACGATAACGTGTACGTTGCCGAAAGTCGCACACATATGATAGCTTAAGACAGTCTCTTTCAAAGGATGGCAGAACCGTTATGGTAGTATGTGCCAATCTTGAGTTATTGAATTTTAAGCATTATTTAATATAAATAAAAATTCATAAAAAATCAACGATAACGTGTACGTTGCCGAAAGTCGCACACATGATAGCTTAAGACAGTCTCTTTCAAACGATGGCAGAACGGTTGTGGTAGTATGTGCCAATCTTGAGTTATTGAATTTTAAGCATTATTTAATATAAATAAAAATTCGTAAAAAATCAACGATAACGTGTATGTTGCCGAAAGTCGCACACATGATAGATTAAGACAGTCTCTTTCAAAGGATGGCAGAACCGTTGTGGTAGTATGTGCCAATCTTGAGTTATTGAATTTTAAGCATTATTTAATATAAATAAAAATTCGTAAAAAATCAACGATAATGTGTACGTTGCCGAAAGTCGCACACATGATACGTTAGGACAGTCTCTTTCAAAGGATGGCAGAACCGTTGTGGTAGTATGTGCCAATCTTGAGTTATTGAATTTTAAGCATTATTTAATATAAATAAAAATTCGTAAAAAATCAACGATAACGTGTACGTTGCCGAAAGTCGCACACATGAAAGCTTAAGACAGTCTCTTACAAACGATGGCAGAACGTTTGTGGTAGTATGTGCCAATCTTGAGTTATGGAATTTTAAGCATTATTTAATATAAATAAAAATTCGTAAAAAATCAACGATATCGTGTACGTTGCCGAAAGTCGCACACATGATAGCTTAAGACAGTCTCTTTCAAAGGATGGCAGAACCGTTGTGGTAGTATGTGCCAATCTTGAGTTATTGAATTTTAAGCATTATTTAATATAAATAAAAATTCGTAAAAAATCAACGATAACGTGTACGTTGCCGAAAGTCGCACACATGATAGCTTAAGACAGTCTCTTTCAAAGGATGGCAGAACCGTTGTGGTAGTATGTGCCAATCTTGAGTTATTGAATTTTAAGCATTATTTAATATAAATAAAAATTCGTAAAAAATCAACGATAATGTGTACGTTGCCGAAAGTCGCACACATGATACGTTAGGACAGTCTCTTTCAAAGGATGGCAGAAGGGTTGTGGTAGTATGTGCCAATCTTGAGTTATTGAATTTTAAGCATTATTTAATATAAATAAAAATTCGTAAAAAATCAACGATAACGTGTACGTTGCCGAAAGTCGCACACATATGATAGCTTAAGACAGTCTCTTTCAAAGGATGGCAGAACCGTTATGGTAGTATGTGCCAATCTTGAGTTATTGAATTTTAAGCATTATTTAATATAAATAAAAATTCGTAAAAAATCAACGATAACGTGTACGTTGCCGAAAGTCGCACACATGATAGCTTAAGACAGTCTCTTTCAAACGATGGCAGAACTGTTGTGGTAGTATGTCCCAATCTTGAGTTATTGAATTTTAAGCATTATTTAATATAAATAAAAATTCGTAAAAAATCAACGATAACGTATACGTTGCCGAAAGTCGCACACATGATAGCTTAAGACAGTCTCTTTCAAACGATGGCAGAACGGTTGTGGTAGTATGTGCCAATCTTGAGTTATTGAATTTTAAGCATTATTTAATATAAATAAAAATTCGTAAAAAATCAACGATAACGTGTACGTTGCCGAAAGTCGCACACATGATAGCTTAAGACAGTCTCTTTCAAAGGATGGCAGAACGGTTGTGGTATTCTGTGCCAATCTTGAGTTATTGAATTTTAAGCATTATTTAATATAAATAAAAATTCGTAAAAAATCAACGATAACGTGTACGTTGCCGAAAGTCACACACATGATAGATTAACACAGTCTCTTTCAAACGATGGCAGAACGGTTGTGGTAGTATGTGCCAATCTTGAGTTATAGAATTTTAAGCATTATTTAATATAAATAAAAATTCGTAAAAAATCAATGATAACGTGTACGTTGCCGAAAGTCGCACACATGATAGCTTAAGACAGTCTCTTTCAAAGGTTGTCAGAACCGTTATGGTAGTATGTGCCAATCTTGAGTTATTGAATTTTAAGCATTATTTAATATAAATAAAAATTCGTAAAAAATCAACGATAACGTGTATGTTGCCGAAAGTCGCACACATGATAGCTTAAGACAGTCTCTTTCAAACGTTGGCAGAACCGTTATGGTAGTATGTGCCAATCTTGAGTTATTGAATTTTAAGCATTATTTAATATAAATAAAAATTCGTAAAAAATCAACGATAACGTGTACGTTGCCGAAAGTCGCACACATGATAGCTTAAGACAGTCTCTTTCAAACGATGGCAGAACGTTTGTGGTAGTATGTGCCAATCTTGAGTTATTGAATTTTAAGCATTATTTAATATAATTAAAAATTCGTAAAAAATCAACGATAACGTGTACGTTGCCGAAAGTCGCACACATGATAGCTTAAGACAGTCTCTTTCAAAGGATGGCAGAACCGTTATGGTAGTATGTGCCAATCTTGAGTTATTGAATTTTAAGCATTATTTAATATAAATAAAAATTCGTAAAAAATCAACGATAATGTGTACGTTGCCGAAAGTCGCACACATGATACGTTAGGACAGTCTCTTTCAAACGATGGCAGAACCGTTGTGGTAGTATGTGCCAATCTTGAGTTATTGAATTTTAAGCATTATTTAATATAAATAAAAATTCGTAAAAAATCAACGATAACGTGTACGTTGCCGAAAGTCGCACACATGATACGTTAGGACAGTCTCTTTCAAAGGATGGCAGAACGGTTGTGGTAGTATGTGCCAATCTTGAGTTATAGAATTTTAAGCATTATTTAATATAAATAAAAATTCGTAAAAAATCAATGATAACGTGTACGTTGCCGAAAGTCGCACACATGATAGCTTAAGACAGTCTCTTTCAAAGGTTGTCAGAACCGTTATGGTAGTATGTGCCAATCTTGAGTTATTGAATTTTAAGCATTATTTAATATAAATAAAAATTCGTAAAAAATCAACGATAACGTGTATGTTGCCGAAAGTCGCACACATGATAGCTTAAGACAGTCTCTTTCAAACGTTGGCAGAACCGTTATGGTAGTATGTGCCAATCTTGAGTTATTGAATTTTAAGCATTATTTAATATAAATAAAAATTCGTAAAAAATCAACGATAACGTGTACGTTGCCGAAAGTCGCACACATGATAGCTTAAGACAGTCTCTTTCAAACGATGGCAGAACGTTTGTGGTAGTATGTGCCAATCTTGAGTTATTGAATTTTAAGCATTATTTAATATAATTAAAAATTCGTAAAAAATCAACGATAACGTGTACGTTGCCGAAAGTCGCACACATGATAGCTTAAGACAGTCTCTTTCAAAGGATGGCAGAACCGTTATGGTAGTATGTGCCAATCTTGAGTTATTGAATTTTAAGCATTATTTAATATAAATAAAAATTCGTAAAAAATCAACGATAACGTGTACGTTGCCGAAAGTCGCACACATGATAGCTTAAGACAGTTTCTTTCAAAGGATGGCGGAACCGTTATGGTAGTATGTGCCAATCTTGAGTTATTGAATTTTAAGCATTATTTAATATAAATAAAAATTCGTAAAAAATCAACGATAATGTGTACGTTGCCGAAAGTCGCACACATGATACGTTAGGACAGTCTCTTTCAAACGATGGCAGAACCGTTGTGGTAGTATGTGCCAATCTTGAGTTATTGAATTTTAAGCATTATTTAATATAAATAAAAATTCGTAAAAAATCAACGATAACGTGTACGTTGCCGAAAGTCGCACACATGATAGCTTAAGACAGTCTCTTTCAAAGGATGGCAGAACCGTTATGGTAGTATGTGCCAATCTTGAGTTATTGAATTTTAAGCATTATTTAATATAAATAAAAATTCGTAAAAAATCAACGATAATGTGTACGTTGCCGAAAGTCGCACACATGATACGTTAGGACAGTCTCTTTCAAACGATGGCAGAACCGTTGTGGTAGTATGTGCCAATCTTGAGTTATTGAATTTTAAGCATTATTTAATATAAATAAAAATTCGTAAAAAATCAACGATAACGTGTATGTTGCCGAAAGTCGCACACATGATAGATTAAGACAGTCTCTTTCAAAGGATGGCAGAACCGTTGTGGTAGTATGTGCCAATCTTGAGTTATTGAATTTTAAGCATTATTTAATATAAATAAAAATTCGTAAAAAATCAACGATAACGTGTACGTTGCCGAAAGTCGCACACATGATAGCTTAAGACAGTCTCTTTCAAACGATGGCAGAACGTTTGTGGTAGTATGTGCCAATCTTGAGTTATGGAATTTTAAGCATTATTTAATATAAATAAAAATTCGTAAAAAATCAACGATAACGTGTACGTTGCCGAAAGTCGCACACATGATAGCTTAAGACAGTCTCTTTCAAAGGATGGCAGAACCGTTGTGGTAGTATGTGCCAATCTTGAGTTATTGAATTTTAAGCATTATTTAATATAAATAAAAATTCGTAAAAAATCAACGATAACGTGTATGTTGCCGAAAGTCGCACACATGATAGATTAAGACAGTCTCTTTCAAAGGATGGCAGAACCGTTGTGGTAGTATGTGCCAATCTTGAGTTATTGAATTTTAAGCATTATTTAATATAAATAAAAATTCGTAAAAAATCAACGATAACGTGTACGTTGCCGAAAGTCGCACACATGATAGCTTAAGACAGTCTCTTTCAAACGATGGCAGAACGTTTGTGGTAGTATGTGCCAATCTTGAGTTATGGAATTTTAAGCATTATTTAATATAAATAAAAATTCGTAAAAAATCAACGATAACGTGTACGTTGCCGAAAGTCGCACACATGATAGCTTAAGACAGTCTCTTTCAAAGGATGGCAGAACCGTTGTGGTAGTATGTGCCAATCTTGAGTTATTGAATTTTAAGCATTATTTAATATAAATAAAAATTCGTAAAAAATCAACGATAATGTGTACGTTGCCGAAAGTCGCACACATGATACGTTAGGACAGTCTCTTTCAAAGGATGGCAGAAGGGTTGTGGTAGTATGTGCCAATCTTGAGTTATTGAATTTTAAGCATTATTTAATATAAATAAAAATTCGTAAAAAATCAACGATAACGTGTACGTTGCCGAAAGTCGCACACATATGATAGCTTAAGACAGTCTCTTTCAAAGGATGGCAGAACCGTTATGGTAGTATGTGCCAATCTTGAGTTATTGAATTTTAAGCATTATTTAATATAAATAAAAATTCATAAAAAATCAACGATAACGTGTACGTTGCCGAAAGTCGCACACATGATAGCTTAAGACAGTCTCTTTCAAACGATGGCAGAACGGTTGTGGTAGTATGTGCCAATCTTGAGTTATTGAATTTTAAGCATTATTTAATATAAATAAAAATTCGTAAAAAATCAACGATAACGTGTACGTTGCCGAAAGTCGCACACATGATAGCTTAAGACAGTCTCTTTCAAAGGATGGCAGAACCGTTATGGTAGTATGTGCCAATCTTGAGTTATTGAATTTTAAGCATTATTTAATATAAATAAAAATTCGTAAAAAATCAACGATAATGTGTACGTTGCCGAAAGTCGCACACATGATACGTTAGGACAGTCTCTTTCAAACGATGGCAGAACCGTTGTGGTAGTATGTGCCAATCTTGAGTTATTGAATTTTAAGCATTATTTAATATAAATAAAAATTCGTAAAAAATCAACGATAACGTGTATGTTGCCGAAAGTCGCACACATGATAGATTAAGACAGTCTCTTTCAAAGGATGGCAGAACCGTTGTGGTAGTATGTGCCAATCTTGAGTTATTGAATTTTAAGCATTATTTTAATATAAATAAAAATTCGTAAAAAATCAACGATAACGTGTACGTTGCCGAAAGTCGCACACATGATAGCTTAAGACAGTCTCTTTCAAACGATGGCAGAACGTTTGTGGTAGTATGTGCCAATCTTGAGTTATGGAATTTTAAGCATTATTTAATATAAATAAAAATTCGTAAAAAATCAACGATAACGTGTACGTTGCCGAAAGTCGCACACATGATAGCTTAAGACAGTCTCTTTCAAAGGATGGCAGAACCGTTGTGGTAGTATGTGCCAATCTTGAGTTATTGAATTTTAAGCATTATTTAATATAAATAAAAATTCGTAAAAAATCAACGATAACGTGTATGTTGCCGAAAGTCGCACACATGATAGATTAAGACAGTCTCTTTCAAAGGATGGCAGAACCGTTGTGGTAGTATGTGCCAATCTTGAGTTATTGAATTTTAAGCATTATTTAATATAAATAAAAATTCGTAAAAAATCAACGATAACGTGTACGTTGCCGAAAGTCGCACACATGATAGCTTAAGACAGTCTCTTTCAAACGATGGCAGAACGTTTGTGGTAGTATGTGCCAATCTTGAGTTATGGAATTTTAAGCATTATTTAATATAAATAAAAATTCGTAAAAAATCAACGATAACGTGTACGTTGCCGAAAGTCGCACACATGATAGCTTAAGACAGTCTCTTTCAAAGGATGGCAGAACCGTTGTGGTAGTATGTGCCAATCTTGAGTTATTGAATTTTAAGCATTATTTAATATAAATAAAAATTCGTAAAAAATCAACGATAATGTGTACGTTGCCGAAAGTCGCACACATGATACGTTAGGACAGTCTCTTTCAAAGGATGGCAGAAGGGTTGTGGTAGTATGTGCCAATCTTGAGTTATTGAATTTTAAGCATTATTTAATATAAATAAAAATTCGTAAAAAATCAACGATAACGTGTACGTTGCCGAAAGTCGCACACATATGATAGCTTAAGACAGTCTCTTTCAAAGGATGGCAGAACCGTTATGGTAGTATGTGCCAATCTTGAGTTATTGAATTTTAAGCATTATTTAATATAAATAAAAATTCATAAAAAATCAACGATAACGTGTACGTTGCCGAAAGTCGCACACATGATAGCTTAAGACAGTCTCTTTCAAACGATGGCAGAACGGTTGTGGTAGTATGTGCCAATCTTGAGTTATTGAATTTTAAGCATTATTTAATATAAATAAAAATTCATAAAAAATCAACGATAATGTGTACGTTGCCGAAAGTCGCACACATGATACGTTAGGACAGTCTCTTTCAAAGGATGGCAGAACCGTTGTGGTAGTATGTGCCAATCTTGAGTTATTGAATTTTAAGCATTATTTAATATAAATAAAAATTCGTAAAAAATCAACGATAACGTGTACGTTGCCGAAAGTCGCACACATGACAGCTTAAGACAGTCTCTTACAAACGATGGCAGAACGTTTGTGGTAGTATGTGCCAATCTTGAGTTATGGAATTTTAAGCATTATTTAATATAAATAAAAATTGGTAAAAAATCAACGATATCGTGTACGTTGCCGAAAGTCGCACACATGATAGCTTAAGAAAGTCTCTTTCAAAGGATGGCAGAACCATTGTGGTAGTATGTGCCAATCTTGAGTTATTGAATTTTAAGCATTATTTAATATAAATAAAAATTCGTAAAAAATCAACGATAATGTGTACGTTGCCGAAAGTCGCACACATGATACGTTAGGACAGTCTCTTTCAAAGGATGGCAGAAGGGTTGTGGTAGTATGTGCCAATCTTGAGTGATTGAATTTTAAGCATTATTTAATATAAATAAAAATTTGTAAAAAATCAACGATAACGTGTACGTTGCCGAAAGTCGCACACATATGATAGCTTAAGACAGTCTCTTTCAAAGGATGGCAGAACCGTTATGGTAGTATGTGCCAATCTTGAGTTATTGAATTTTAAGCATTATTTAATATAAATAAAAATTCATAAAAAATCAACGATAACGTGTACGTTGCCGAAAGTCGCACACATGATAGCTTAAGACAGTCTCTTTCAAACGATGGCAGAACGGTTGTGGTAGTATGTGCCAATCTTGAGTTATTGAATTTTAAGCATTATTTAATATAAATAAAAATTCGTAAAATATCAACGATAATGTGTACGTTGCCGAAAGTCGCACACATGATACGTTAGGACAGTCTCTTTCAAACGATGGCAGAACCGTTGTGGTAGTATGTGCCAATCTTGAGTTATTGAATTTTAAGCATTATTTAATATAAATAAAAATTCGTAAAAAATCAACGATAACGTGTACGTTGCCGAAAGTCGCACACATGATAGCTTAAGACAGTCTCTTTCAAAGGATGGCAGAACCGTTATGGTAGTATGTGCCAATCTTGAGTTATTGAATTTTAAGCATTATTTAATATAAATAAAAATTCGTAAAAAATCAACGATAACGTGTACGTTGCCGAAAGTCGCACACATGATACGTTAGGACAGTCTCTTTCAAACGATGGCAGAACCGTTGTGGTAGTATGTGCCAATCTTGAGTTATTGAATTTTAAGCATTATTTAATATAAATAAAAATTCGTAAAAAATCAACGATAACGTGTACGTTGCCGAAAGTCGCACACATGATAGCTTAAGACAGTCTCTTTCAAAGGATGGCAGAACGGTTGTGGTAGTATGTGCCAATCTTGAGTTATTGAATTTTAAGCATTATTTAATATAAATAAAAATTCGTAAAAAATCAACGATAACGTGTATGTTGCCGAAAGTCGCACACATGATAGATTAAGACAGTCTCTTTCAAAGGATGGCAGAACCGTTGTGGTAGTATGTGCCAATCTTGAGTTATTGAATTTTAAGCATTATTTAATATAAATAAAAATTCGTAAAAAATCAACGATAACGTGTACGTTGCCGAAAGTCGCACACATGATAGCTTAAGACAGTCTCTTTCAAACGATGGCAGAACGTTTGTGGTAGTATGTGCCAATCTTGAGTTATGGAATTTTAAGCATTATTTAATATAAATAAAAATTCGTAAAAAATCAACGATAACGTGTACGTTGCCGAAAGTCGCACACATGATAGCTTAAGACAGTCTCTTTCAAAGGATGGCAGAACCGTTGTGGTAGTATGTGCCAATCTTGAGTTATTGAATTTTAAGCATTATTTAATATAAATAAAAATTCGTAAAAAATCAACGATAATGTGTACGTTGCCGAAAGTCGCACACATGATACGTTAGGACAGTCTCTTTCAAAGGATGGCAGAAGGGTTGTGGTAGTATGTGCCAATCTTGAGTTATTGAATTTTAAGCATTATTTAATATAAATAAAAATTCGTAAAAAATCAACGATAACGTGTACGTTGCCGAAAGTCGCACACATGATAGCTTAAGACAGTTTCTTTCAAAGGATGGCGGAACCGTTATGGTAGTATGTGCCAATCTTGAGTTATTGAATTTTAAGCATTATTTAATATAAATAAAAATTCATAAAAAATCAACGATAACGTGTACGTTGCCGAAAGTCGCACACATGATAGCTTAAGACAGTCTCTTTCAAACGATGGCAGAACGGTTGTGGTAGTATGTGCCAATCTTGAGTTATTGAATTTTAAGCATTATTTAATATAAATAAAAATTCGTAAAAAATCAACGATAACGTGTACGTTGCCGAAAGTCGCACACATGATAGCTTAAGACAGTCTCTTTCAAACGATGGCAGAACTTTTGTGGTAGTATGTGCCAATCTTGAGTTATGGAATTTTAAGCATTATTTAATATAAATAAAAATTCGTAAAAAATCAACGATAACGTGTACGTTGCCGAAAGTCGCACACATGATAGCTTAAGACAGTCTCTTTCAAAGGATGGCAGAAGGGTTGTGGTAGTATGTGCCAATCTTGAGTGATTGAATTTTAAGCATTATTTAATATAAATAAAAATTCGTAAATAATCAACGATAACGTGTACGTTGCCGAAAGTCGCACACATATGATAGCTTAAGACAGTCTCTTTCAAAGGATGGCAGAACCGTTATGGTAGTATGTGCCAATCTTGAGTTATTGAATTTTAAGCATTATTTAATATAAATAAAAATTCATAAAAAATCAACGATAACGTGTACGTTGCCGAAAGTCGCACACATGATAGCTTAAGACAGTCTCTTTCAAACGATGGCAGAACGGTTGTGGTAGTATGTGCCAATCTTGAGTTATTGAATTTTAAGCATTATTTAATATAAATAAAAATTCGTAAAAAATCAACGATAACGTGTATGTTGCCGAAAGTCGCACACCTGATAGATTAAGACAGTCTCTTTCAAAGGATGGCAGAACCGTTGTGGTAGTATGTGCCAATCTTGAGTTATTGAATTTTAAGCATTATTTAATATAAATAAAAATTCGTAAAAAATCAACGATAACGTGTACGTTGCCGAAAGTCGCACACATGATAGCTTAAGACAGTCTCTTTCAAAGGATAGGAGAACCGTTGTGGTAGTATGTGCCAATCTTGAGTTATTGAATTTTAAGCATTATTTAATATAAATAAAAATTCGTAAAAAATCAACGATAATGTGTACGTTGCCGAAAGTCGCACACATGATACGTTAGGACAGTCTCTTTCAAAGGATGGCAGAACCGTTGTGGTAGTATGTGCCAATCTTGAGTTATTGAATTTTAAGCATTATTTAATATAAATAAAAATTCGTAAAAAATCAACGATAACGTGTACGTTGCCGAAAGTCGCACACATGATAGCTTAAGACAGTCTCTTACAAACGATGGCAGAACGTTTGTGGTAGTATGTGCCAATCTTGAGTTATGGAATTTTAAGCATTATTTAATATAAATAAAAATTCGTAAAAAATCAACGATATCGTGTACGTTGCCGAAAGTCGCACACATGATAGCTTAAGACAGTCTCTTTCAAAGGATGGCAGAACCGTTGTGGTAGTATGTGCCAATCTTGAGTTATTGAATTTTAAGCATTATTTAATATAAATAAAAATTCGTAAAAAATCAACGATAATGTGTACGTTGCCGAAAGTCGCACACATGATACTTTAGGACAGTCTCTTTCAAAGGATGGCAGAAGGGTTGTGGTAGTATGTGCCAATCTTGAGTTATTGAATTTTAAGCATTATTTAATATAAATAAAAATTCGTAAAAAATCAACGATAACGTGTACGTTGCCGAAAGTCGCACACATATGATAGCTTAAGACAGTCTCTTTCAAAGGATGGCAGAACCGTTATGGTAGTATGTGCCAATCTTGAGTTATTGAATTTTAAGCATTATTTAATATAAATAAAAATTCATAAAAAATCAACGATAACGTGTACGTTGCCGAAAGACGCACACATGATACGTTAGGACAGTCTCTTTCAAAGGATGGCAGAACGGTTGTGGTAGTATGTGCCAATCTTGAGTTATTGAATTTTAAGCATTATTTAATATAAATAAAAATTCGTAAAAAATCAACGATAACGTGTACGTTGCCGAAAGTCGCACACATGATAGCTTAAGACAGTCTCTTTCAAAGGATAGGAGAACCGTTGTGGTAGTATGTGCCAATCTTGAGTTATTGAATTTTAAGCATTATTTAATATAAATAAAAATTCGTAAAAAATCAACGATAATGTGTACGTTGCCGAAAGTCGCACACATGATACGTTAGGACAGTCTCTTTCAAAGGATGGCAGAACCGTTGTGGTAGTATGTGCCAATCTTGAGTTATTGAATTTTAAGCATTATTTAATATAAATAAAAATTCGTAAAAAATCAACGATAATGTGTACGTTGCCGAAAGTCGCACACATGATAGCTTAAGACAGTCTCTTACAAACGATGGCAGAACGTTTGTGGTAGTATGTGCCAATCTTGAGTTATGGAATTTTAAGCATTATTTAATATAAATAAAAATTCGTAAAAAATCAACGATATCGTGTACGTTGCCGAAAGTCGCACACATGATAGCTTAAGACAGTCTCTTTCAAAGGATGGCAGAACCGTTGTGGTAGTATGTGCCAATCTTGAGTTATTGAATTTTAAGCATTATTTAATATAAATAAAAATTCGTAAAAAATCAACGATAATGTGTACGTTGCCGAAAGTCGCACACATGATACGTTAGGACAGTCTCTTTCAAAGGATGGCAGAACCGTTGTGGTAGTATGTGCCAATCTTGAGTTATTGAATTTTAAGCATTATTTAATATAAATAAAAATTCGTAAAAAATCAACGATAACGTGTACGTTGCCGAAAGTCGCACACATGATAGCTTAAGACAGTCTCTTACAAACGATGGCAGAACGTTTGTGGTAGTATGTGCCAATCTTGAGTTATGGAATTTTAAGCATTATTTAATATAAATAAAAATTCGTAAAAAATCAACGATATCGTGTACGTTGCCGAAAGTCGCACACATGATAGCTTAAGACAGTCTCTTTCAAAGGATGGCAGAACCGTTGTGGTAGTATGTGCCAATCTTGAGTTATTGAATTTTAAGCATTATTTAATATAAATAAAAATTCGTAAAAAATCAACGATAATGTGTACGTTGCCGAAAGTCGCACACATGATACTTTAGGACAGTCTCTTTCAAAGGATGGCAGAAGGGTTGTGGTAGTATGTGCCAATCTTGAGTTATTGAATTTTAAGCATTATTTAATATAAATAAAAATTCGTAAAAAATCAACGATAACGTGTACGTTGCCGAAAGTCGCACACATATGATAGCTTAAGACAGTCTCTTTCAAAGGATGGCAGAACCGTTATGGTAGTATGTGCCAATCTTGAGTTATTGAATTTTAAGCATTATTTAATATAAATAAAAATTCATAAAAAATCAACGATAACGTGTACGTTGCCGAAAGACGCACACATGATACGTTAGGACAGTCTCTTTCAAAGGATGGCAGAACGGTTGTGGTAGTATGTGCCAATCTTGAGTTATTGAATTTTAAGCATTATTTAATATAAATAAAAATTCGTAAAAAATCAACGATAACGTGTACGTTGCCGAAAGTCGCACACATGATAGCTTAAGACAGTCTCTTTCAAAGGATAGGAGAACCGTTGTGGTAGTATGTGCCAATCTTGAGTTATTGAATTTTAAGCATTATTTAATATAAATAAAAATTCGTAAAAAATCAACGATAATGTGTACGTTGCCGAAAGTCGCACACATGATACGTTAGGACAGTCTCTTTCAAAGGATGGCAGAACCGTTGTGGTAGTATGTGCCAATCTTGAGTTATTGAATTTTAAGCATTATTTAATATAAATAAAAATTCGTAAAAAATCAACGATAACGTGTACGTTGCCGAAAGTCGCACACATGATAGCTTAAGACAGTCTCTTTCAAAGGATGGCAGAACCGTTGTGGTAGTATGTGCCAATCTTGAGTTATTGAATTTTAAGCATTATTTAATATAAATAAAAATTCGTAAAAAATCAACGATAATGTGTACGTTGCCGAAAGTCGCACACATGATACGTTAGGACAGTCTCTTTCAAAGGATGGCAGAAGGGTTGTGGTAGTATGTGCCAATCTTGAGTTATTGAATTTTAAGCATTATTTAATATAAATAAAAATTCGTAAAAAATCAACGATAACGTGTACGTTGCCGAAAGTCGCACACATATGATAGCTTAAGACAGTCTCTTTCAAAGGATGGCAGAACCGTTATGGTAGTATGTGCCAATCTTGAGTTATTGAATTTTAAGCATTATTTAATATAAATAAAAATTCATAAAAAATCAACGATAACGTGTACGTTGCCGAAAGACGCACACATGATACGTTAGGACAGTCTCTTTCAAAGGATGGCAGAACGGTTGTGGTAGTATGTGCCAATCTTGAGTTATTGAATTTTAAGCATTATTTAATATAAATAAAAATTCGTAAAAAATCAACGATAACGTGTATGTTGCCGAAAGTCGCACACATGATAGATTAAGACAGTCTCTTTCAAAGGATGGCAGAACCGTTGTGGTAGTATGTGCCAATCTTGAGTTATTGAATTTTAAGCATTATTTAATATAAATAAAAATTCGTAAAAAATCAACGATAACGTGTACGTTGCCGAAAGTCGCACACATGATAGCTTAAGACAGTCTCTTTCAAACGATGGCAGAACGTTTGTGGTAATATGTGCCAATCTTGAGTTATGGAATTTTAAGCATTATTTAATATAAATAAAAATTCGTAAAAAATCAACGATAACGTGTACGTTGCCGACAGTCGCACACATGATAGCTTAAGACAGTTTCTTTCAAAGGATGGCGGAACCGTTATGGTAGTATGTGCCAATCTTGAGTTATTGAATTTTAAGCATTATTTAATATAAATAAAAATTCATAAAAAATCAACGATAACGTGTACGTTGCCGAAAGTCGCACACATGATAGCTTAAGACAGTCTCTTTCAAACGATGGCAGAACGGTTGTGGTAGTATGTGCCAATCTTGAGTTATTGAATTTTAAGCATTATTTAATATAAATAAAAATTCGTAAAAAATCAACGATAACTTGTATGTTGCCGAAAGTCGCACACATGATAGATTAAGACAGTCTCTTTCAAAGGATGGCAGAACCGTTGTGGTAGTATGTGCCAATCTTGAGTTATTGAATTTTAAGCATTATTTAATATAAATAAAAATTCGTAAAAAATCAACGATAACGTGTACGTTGCCGAAAGTCGCACACATGATAGCTTAAGACAGTCTCTTTCAAACGATGGCAGAACGGTTGTGGTAGTATGTGCCAATCTTGAGTTATTGAATTTTAAGCATTGTTTAATATAAATAAAAATTCGTAAAAAATCAACGGTAACGTGTATGTTGCCGAAAGTCGCACACATGATAGATTAACACAGTCTCTTTCAAAGGATGGCAGAACCGTTGTGGTAGTATGTGCCAATCTTGAGTTATTGAATTTTAAGCATTATTTAATATAAATAAAAATTCGTAAAAAATCAACGATAACGTATACGTTGCCGAAAGTCGCACACATGATAGCTTAAGACAGTCTCTTTCAAAGGATGGCAGAACGGTTGTGGTAGTATGTGCCAATCTTGAGTTATTGAATTTTAAGCATTATTTAATATAAATAAAAATTCGTAAAAAATCAACGATAACGTGTACGTTGCCGAAAGTCGCACACATGATAGCTTAAGACAGTCTCTTTCAAAGGATGGCAGAACGGTTGTGGTATTCTGTGCCAATCTTGAGTTATTGAATTTTAAGCATTATTTAATATAAATAAAAATTCGTAAAAAATCAACGATAACGTGTACGTTGCCGAAAGTCGCACACATGATAGATTAACACAGTCTCTTTCAAACGATGGCAGAACGGTTGTGGTAGTATGTGCCAATCTTGAGTTATAGAATTTTAAGCATTATTTAATATAAATAAAAATTCGTAAAAAATCAATGATAACGTGTACGTTGCCGAAAGTCGCACACATGATAGCTTAAGACAGTCTCTTTCAAAGGTTGTCAGAACCGTTATGGTAGTATGTGCCAATCTTGAGTTATTGAATTTTAAGCATTATTTAATATAAATAAAAATTCGTAAAAAATCAACGATAACGTGTATGTTGCCGAAAGTCGCACACATGATAGCTTAAGACAGTCTCTTTCAAACGTTGGCAGAACCGTTATGGTAGTATGTGCCAATCTTGAGTTATTGAATTTTAAGCATTATTTAATATAAATAAAAATTCGTAAAAAATCAACGATAACGTGTACGTTGCCGAAAGTCGCACACATGATAGCTTAAGACAGTCTCTTTCAAACGATGGCAGAACGTTTGTGGTAGTATGTGCCAATCTTGAGTTATTGAATTTTAAGCATTATTTAATATAATTAAAAATTCGTAAAAAATCAACGATAACGTGTACGTTGCCGAAAGTCGCACACATGATAGCTTAAGACAGTCTCTTTCAAAGGATGGCAGAACCGTTATGGTAGTATGTGCCAATCTTGAGTTATTGAATTTTAAGCATTATTTAATATAAATAAAAATTCGTAAAAAATCAACGATAACGTGTACGTTGCCGAAAGTCGCACACATGATAGCTTAAGACAGTTTCTTTCAAAGGATGGCGGAACCGTTATGGTAGTATGTGCCAATCTTGAGTTATTGAATTTTAAGCATTATTTAATATAAATAAAAATTCGTAAAAAATCAACGATAATGTGTACGTTGCCGAAAGTCGCACACATGATACGTTAGGACAGTCTCTTTCAAACGATGGCAGAACCGTTGTGGTAGTATGTGCCAATCTTGAGTTATTGAATTTTAAGCATTATTTAATATAAATAAAAATTCGTAAAAAATCAACGATAACGTGTACGTTGCCGAAAGTCGCACACATGATAGCTTAAGACAGTCTCTTTCAAAGGATGGCAGAACCGTTATGGTAGTATGTGCCAATCTTGAGTTATTGAATTTTAAGCATTATTTAATATAAATAAAAATTCGTAAAAAATCAACGATAATGTGTACGTTGCCGAAAGTCGCACACATGATACGTTAGGACAGTCTCTTTCAAACGATGGCAGAACCGTTGTGGTAGTATGTGCCAATCTTGAGTTATTGAATTTTAAGCATTATTTAATATAAATAAAAATTCGTAAAAAATCAACGATAACGTGTATGTTGCCGAAAGTCGCACACATGATAGATTAAGACAGTCTCTTTCAAAGGATGGCAGAACCGTTGTGGTAGTATGTGCCAATCTTGAGTTATTGAATTTTAAGCATTATTTAATATAAATAAAAATTCGTAAAAAATCAACGATAACGTGTACGTTGCCGAAAGTCGCACACATGATAGCTTAAGACAGTCTCTTTCAAACGATGGCAGAACGTTTGTGGTAGTATGTGCCAATCTTGAGTTATGGAATTTTAAGCATTATTTAATATAAATAAAAATTCGTAAAAAATCAACGATAACGTGTACGTTGCCGAAAGTCGCACACATGATAGCTTAAGACAGTCTCTTTCAAAGGATGGCAGAACCGTTGTGGTAGTATGTGCCAATCTTGAGTTATTGAATTTTAAGCATTATTTAATATAAATAAAAATTCGTAAAAAATCAACGATAACGTGTATGTTGCCGAAAGTCGCACACATGATAGATTAAGACAGTCTCTTTCAAAGGATGGCAGAACCGTTGTGGTAGTATGTGCCAATCTTGAGTTATTGAATTTTAAGCATTATTTAATATAAATAAAAATTCGTAAAAAATCAACGATAACGTGTACGTTGCCGAAAGTCGCACACATGATAGCTTAAGACAGTCTCTTTCAAACGATGGCAGAACGTTTGTGGTAGTATGTGCCAATCTTGAGTTATGGAATTTTAAGCATTATTTAATATAAATAAAAATTCGTAAAAAATCAACGATAACGTGTACGTTGCCGAAAGTCGCACACATGATAGCTTAAGACAGTCTCTTTCAAAGGATGGCAGAACCGTTGTGGTAGTATGTGCCAATCTTGAGTTATTGAATTTTAAGCATTATTTAATATAAATAAAAATTCGTAAAAAATCAACGATAATGTGTACGTTGCCGAAAGTCGCACACATGATACGTTAGGACAGTCTCTTTCAAAGGATGGCAGAAGGGTTGTGGTAGTATGTGCCAATCTTGAGTTATTGAATTTTAAGCATTATTTAATATAAATAAAAATTCGTAAAAAATCAACGATAACGTGTACGTTGCCGAAAGTCGCACACATATGATAGCTTAAGACAGTCTCTTTCAAAGGATGGCAGAACCGTTATGGTAGTATGTGCCAATCTTGAGTTATTGAATTTTAAGCATTATTTAATATAAATAAAAATTCATAAAAAATCAACGATAACGTGTACGTTGCCGAAAGTCGCACACATGATAGATTAAGACAGTCTCTTTCAAAGGATGGCAGAACCGTTGTGGTAGTATGTGCCAATCTTGAGTTATTGAATTTTAAGCATTATTTAATATAAATAAAAATTCGTAAAAAATCAACGATAACGTGTACGTTGCCGAAAGTCGCACACATGATAGCTTAAGACAGTCTCTTTCAAAGGATAGGAGAACCGTTGTGGTAGTATGTGCCAATCTTGAGTTATTGAATTTTAAGCATTATTTAATATAAATAAAAATTCATAAAAAATCAACGATAATGTGTACGTTGCCGAAAGTCGCACACATGATACGTTAGGACAGTCTCTTTCAAAGGATGGCAGAACCGTTGTGGTAGTATGTGCCAATCTTGAGTTATTGAATTTTAAGCATTATTTAATATAAATAAAAATTCGTAAAAAATCAACGATAACGTGTACGTTGCCGAAAGTCGCACACATGACAGCTTAAGACAGTCTCTTACAAACGATGGCAGAACGTTTGTGGTAGTATGTGCCAATCTTGAGTTATGGAATTTTAAGCATTATTTAATATAAATAAAAATTGGTAAAAAATCAACGATATCGTGTACGTTGCCGAAAGTCGCACACATGATAGCTTAAGACAGTCTCTTTCAAAGGATGGCAGAACCGTTGTGGTAGTATGTGCCAATCTTGAGTTATTGAATTTTAAGCATTATTTAATATAAATAAAAATTCGTAAAAAATCAACGATAACGTGTACGTTGCCGAAAGTCGCACACATGATAGCTTAAGACAGTCTCTTTCAAAGGATGGCAGAACGGTTGTGGTAGTATGTGCCAATCTTGAGTTATTGAATTTTAAGCATTATTTAATATAAATAAAAATTCGTAAAAAATCAACGATAACGTGTACGTTGCCGAAAGTCGCACACATATGATAGCTTAAGACAGTCTCTTTCAAAGGATGGCAGAACCGTTATGGTAGTATGTGCCAATCTTGAGTTATTGAATTTTAAGCATTATTTAATATAAATAAAAATTCGTAAAAAATCAACGATAACGTGTACGTTGCCGAAAGTCGCACACATGATACGTTAGGACAGTCTCTTTCAAACGATGGCAGAACCGTTGTGGTAGTATGTGCCAATCTTGAGTTATTGAATTTTAAGCATTATTTAATATAAATAAAAATTCGTAAAAAATCAACGATAACGTGTACGTTGCCGAAAGTCGCACACATGATAGCTTAAGACAGTCTCTTTCAAACGATGGCAGAACGGTTGTGGTAGTATGTGCCAATCTTGAGTTATTGAATTTTAAGCATTATTTAATATAAATAAAAATTCGTAAAAAATCAACGATAACGTGTATGTTGCCGAAAGTCGCACACATGATAGATTAAGACAGTCTCTTTCAAAGGATGGCAGAACCGTTGTGGTAGTATGTGCCAATCTTGAGTTATTGAATTTTAAGCATTATTTAATATAAATAAAAATTCGTAAAAAATCAACGATAACGTGTACGTTGCCGAAAGTCGCACACATGATAGCTTAAGACAGTCTCTTTCAAACGATGGCAGAACGTTTGTGGTAGTATGTGCCAATCTTGAGTTATGGAATTTTAAGCATTATTTAATATAAATAAAAATTCGTAAAAAATCAACGATAACGTGTACGTTGCCGAAAGTCGCACACATGATAGCTTAAGACAGTCTCTTTCAAACGATGGCAGAACCGTTGTGGTAGTATGTGCCAATCTTGAGTTATTGAATTTTAAGCATTATTTAATATAAATAAAAATTCGTAAAAAATCAACGATAATGTGTACGTTGCCGAAAGTCGCACACATGATACGTTAGGACAGTCTCTTTCAAAGGATGGCAGAAGGGTTGTGGTAGTATGTGCCAATCTTGAGTTATTGAATTTTAAGCATTATTTAATATAAATAAAAATTCGTAAAAAATCAACGATAACGTGTACGTTGCCGAAAGTCGCACACATATGATAGCTTAAGACAGTCTCTTTCAAAGGATGGCAGAACCGTTATGGTAGTATGTGCCAATCTTGAGTTATTGAATTTTAAGCATTATTTAATATAAATAAAAATTCATAAAAAATCAACGCTAACGTGTACGTTGCCGAAAGTCGCACACATGATAGCTTAAGACAGTCTCTTTCAAACGATGGCAGAACGGTTGTGGTAGTATGTGCCAATCTTGAGTTATTGAATTTTAAGCATTATTTAATATAAATAAAAATTCGTAAAAAATCAACGATAATGTGTATGTTGCCGAAAGTCGCACACATGATAGATTAAGACAGTCTCTTTCAAAGGATGGCAGAACCGTTGTGGTAGTATGTGCCAATCTTGAGTTATTGAATTTTAAGCATTATTTAATATAAATAAAAATTCGTAAAAAATCAACGATAACGTGTACGTTGCCGAAAGTCGCACACATGATAGCTTAAGACAGTCTCTTTCAAAGGATAGGAGAACCGTTGTGGTAGTATGTGCCAATCTTGAGTTATTGAATTTTAAGCATTATTTAATATAAATAAAAATTCGTAAAAAATCAACGATAATGTGTACGTTGCCGAAAGTCGCACACATGATACGTTAGGACAGTCTCTTTCAAAGGATGGCAGAACCGTTGTGGTAGTATGTGCCAATCTTGAGTTATTGAATTTTAAGCATTATTTAATATAAATAAAAATTCGTAAAAAATCAACGATAACGTGTACGTTGCCGAAAGTCGCACACATGATAGCTTAAGACAGTCTCTTACAAACGATGGCAGAACGTTTGTGGTAGTATGTGCCAATCTTGAGTTATGGAATTTTAAGCATTATTTAATATAAATAAAAATTCGTAAAAAATCAACGATATCGTGTACGTTGCCGAAAGTCGCACACATGATAGCTTAAGACAGTCTCTTTCAAAGGATGGCAGAACCGTTGTGGTAGTATGTGCCAATCTTGAGTTATTGAATTTTAAGCATTATTTAATATAAATAAAAATTCGTAAAAAATCAACGATAATGTGTACGTTGCAGAAAGTCGCACACATGATACGTTAGGACAGTCTCTTTCAAAGGATGGCAGAAGGGTTGTGGTAGTATGTGCCAATCTTGAGTTATTGAATTTTAAGCATTATTTAATATAAATAAAAATTCGTAAAAAATCAACGATAACGTGTACGTTGCCGAAAGTCGCACACATGATAGCTTAAGACAGTCTCTTTCAAAGGATGGCAGAACGGTTGTGGTAGTATGTGCCAATCTTGAGTTATTGAATTTTAAGCATTATTTAATATAAATAAAAATTCGTAAAAAATCAACGATAACGTGTACGTTGCCGAAAGTCGCACACATATGATAGCTTAAGACAGTCTCTTTCAAAGGATGGCAGAACCGTTATGGTAGTATGTGCCAATCTTGAGTTATTGAATTTTAAGCATTATTTAATATAAATAAAAATTCGTAAAAAATCAACGATAACGTGTACGTTGCCGAAAGTCGCACACATGATACGTTAGGACAGTCTCTTTCAAACGATGGCAGAACCGTTGTGGTAGTATGTGCCAATCTTGAGTTATTGAATTTTAAGCATTATTTAATATAAATAAAAATTCGTAAAAAATCAACGATAACGTGTACGTTGCCGAAAGTCGCACACATGATAGCTTAAGACAGTCTCTTTCAAACGATGGCAGAACGGTTGTGGTAGTATGTGCCAATCTTGAGTTATTGAATTTTAAGCATTATTTAATATAAATAAAAATTCGTAAAAAATCAACGATAACGTGTATGTTGCCGAAAGTCGCACACATGATAGATTAAGACAGTCTCTTTCAAAGGATGGCAGAACCGTTGTGGTAGTATGTGCCAATCTTGAGTTATTGAATTTTAAGCATTATTTAATATAAATAAAAATTCGTAAAAAATCAACGATAACGTGTACGTTGCCGAAAGTCGCACACATGATAGCTTAAGACAGTCTCTTTCAAACGATGGCAGAACGTTTGTGGTAGTATGTGCCAATCTTGAGTTATGGAATTTTAAGCATTATTTAATATAAATAAAAATTCGTAAAAAATCAACGATAACGTGTACGTTGCCGAAAGTCGCACACATGATAGCTTAAGACAGTCTCTTTCAAAGGATGGCAGAACGGTTGTGGTAGTATGTGCCAATCTTGAGTTATTGAATTTTAAGCATTATTTAATATAAATAAAAATTCGTAAAAAATCAACGATAACGTGTACGTTGCCGAAAGTCGCACACATATGATAGCTTAAGACAGTCTCTTTCAAAGGATGGCAGAACCGTTATGGTAGTATGTGCCAATCTTGAGTTATTGAATTTTAAGCATTATTTAATATAAATAAAAATTCGTAAAAAATCAACGATAACGTGTACGTTGCCGAAAGTCGCACACATGATACGTTAGGACAGTCTCTTTCAAACGATGGCAGAACCGTTGTGGTAGTATGTGCCAATCTTGAGTTATTGAATTTTAAGCATTATTTAATATAAATAAAAATTCGTAAAAAATCAACGATAACGTGTACGTTGCCGAAAGTCGCACACATGATAGCTTAAGACAGTCTCTTTCAAACGATGGCAGAACGGTTGTGGTAGTATGTGCCAATCTTGAGTTATTGAATTTTAAGCATTATTTAATATAAATAAAAATTCGTAAAAAATCAACGATAACGTGTATGTTGCCGAAAGTCGCACACATGATAGATTAAGACAGTCTCTTTCAAAGGATGGCAGAACCGTTGTGGTAGTATGTGCCAATCTTGAGTTATTGAATTTTAAGCATTATTTAATATAAATAAAAATTCGTAAAAAATCAACGATAACGTGTACGTTGCCGAAAGTCGCACACATGATAGCTTAAGACAGTCTCTTTCAAACGATGGCAGAACGTTTGTGGTAGTATGTGCCAATCTTGAGTTATGGAATTTTAAGCATTATTTAATATAAATAAAAATTCGTAAAAAATCAACGATAACGTGTACGTTGCCGAAAGTCGCACACATGATAGCTTAAGACAGTCTCTTTCAAACGATGGCAGAACCGTTGTGGTAGTATGTGCCAATCTTGAGTTATTGAATTTTAAGCATTATTTAATATAAATAAAAATTCGTAAAAAATCAACGATAATGTGTACGTTGCCGAAAGTCGCACACATGATACGTTAGGACAGTCTCTTTCAAAGGATGGCAGAAGGGTTGTGGTAGTATGTGCCAATCTTGAGTTATTGAATTTTAAGCATTATTTAATATAAATAAAAATTCGTAAAAAATCAACGATAACGTGTACGTTGCCGAAAGTCGCACACATATGATAGCTTAAGACAGTCTCTTTCAAAGGATGGCAGAACCGTTATGGTAGTATGTGCCAATCTTGAGTTATTGAATTTTAAGCATTATTTAATATAAATAAAAATTCATAAAAAATCAACGCTAACGTGTACGTTGCCGAAAGTCGCACACATGATAGCTTAAGACAGTCTCTTTCAAACGATGGCAGAACGGTTGTGGTAGTATGTGCCAATCTTGAGTTATTGAATTTTAAGCATTATTTAATATAAATAAAAATTCGTAAAAAATCAACGATAATGTGTATGTTGCCGAAAGTCGCACACATGATAGATTAAGACAGTCTCTTTCAAAGGATGGCAGAACCGTTGTGGTAGTATGTGCCAATCTTGAGTTATTGAATTTTAAGCATTATTTAATATAAATAAAAATTCGTAAAAAATCAACGATAACGTGTACGTTGCCGAAAGTCGCACACATGATAGCTTAAGACAGTCTCTTTCAAAGGATAGGAGAACCGTTGTGGTAGTATGTGCCAATCTTGAGTTATTGAATTTTAAGCATTATTTAATATAAATAAAAATTCGTAAAAAATCAACGATAATGTGTACGTTGCCGAAAGTCGCACACATGATACGTTAGGACAGTCTCTTTCAAAGGATGGCAGAACCGTTGTGGTAGTATGTGCCAATCTTGAGTTATTGAATTTTAAGCATTATTTAATATAAATAAAAATTCGTAAAAAATCAACGATAACGTGTACGTTGCCGAAAGTCGCACACATGATAGCTTAAGACAGTCTCTTACAAACGATGGCAGAACGTTTGTGGTAGTATGTGCCAATCTTGAGTTATGGAATTTTAAGCATTATTTAATATAAATAAAAATTCGTAAAAAATCAACGATATCGTGTACGTTGCCGAAAGTCGCACACATGATAGCTTAAGACAGTCTCTTTCAAAGGATGGCAGAACCGTTGTGGTAGTATGTGCCAATCTTGAGTTATTGAATTTTAAGCATTATTTAATATAAATAAAAATTCGTAAAAAATCAACGATAATGTGTACGTTGCCGAAAGTCGCACACATGATAGCTTAAGACAGTCTCTTTCAAAGGATGGCAGAACGGTTGTGGTAGTATGTGCCAATCTTGAGTTATTGAATTTTAAGCATTATTTAATATAAATAAAAATTCGTAAAAAATCAACGATAACGTGTACGTTGCCGAAAGTCGCACACATGATAGCTTAAGACAGTCTCTTTCAAAGGATGGCAGAACGGTTGTGGTATTCTGTGCCAATCTTGAGTTATTGAATTTTAAGCATTATTTAATATAAATAAAAATTCGTAAAAAATCAACGATAACGTGTACGTTGCCGAAAGTCGCACACATGATAGATTAACACAGTCTCTTTCAAACGATGGCAGAACGGTTGTGGTAGTATGTGCCAATCTTGAGTTATAGAATTTTAAGCATTATTTAATATAAATAAAAATTCGTAAAAAATCAATGATAACGTGTACGTTGCCGAAAGTCGCACACATGATAGCTTAAGACAGTCTCTTTCAAAGGTTGTCAGAACCGTTATGGTAGTATGTGCCAATCTTGAGTTATTGAATTTTAAGCATTATTTAATATAAATAAAAATTCGTAAAAAATCAACGATAACGTGTATGTTGCCGAAAGTCGCACACATGATAGCTTAAGACAGTCTCTTTCAAACGTTGGCAGAACCGTTATGGTAGTATGTGCCAATCTTGAGTTATTGAATTTTAAGCATTATTTAATATAAATAAAAATTCGTAAAAAATCAACGATAACGTGTACGTTGCCGAAAGTCGCACACATGATAGCTTAAGACAGTCTCTTTCAAACGATGGCAGAACGTTTGTGGTAGTATGTGCCAATCTTGAGTTATTGAATTTTAAGCATTATTTAATATAATTAAAAATTCGTAAAAAATCAACGATAACGTGTACGTTGCCGAAAGTCGCACACATGATAGCTTAAGACAGTCTCTTTCAAAGGATGGCAGAACCGTTATGGTAGTATGTGCCAATCTTGAGTTATTGAATTTTAAGCATTATTTAATATAAATAAAAATTCGTAAAAAATCAACGATAACGTGTACGTTGCCGAAAGTCGCACACATGATAGCTTAAGACAGTTTCTTTCAAAGGATGGCGGAACCGTTATGGTAGTATGTGCCAATCTTGAGTTATTGAATTTTAAGCATTATTTAATATAAATAAAAATTCGTAAAAAATCAACGATAATGTGTACGTTGCCGAAAGTCGCACACATGATACGTTAGGACAGTCTCTTTCAAACGATGGCAGAACCGTTGTGGTAGTATGTGCCAATCTTGAGTTATTGAATTTTAAGCATTATTTAATATAAATAAAAATTCGTAAAAAATCAACGATAACGTGTACGTTGCCGAAAGTCGCACACATGATAGCTTAAGACAGTCTCTTTCAAAGGATGGCAGAACCGTTATGGTAGTATGTGCCAATCTTGAGTTATTGAATTTTAAGCATTATTTAATATAAATAAAAATTCGTAAAAAATCAACGATAATGTGTACGTTGCCGAAAGTCGCACACATGATACGTTAGGACAGTCTCTTTCAAACGATGGCAGAACCGTTGTGGTAGTATGTGCCAATCTTGAGTTATTGAATTTTAAGCATTATTTAATATAAATAAAAATTCGTAAAAAATCAACGATAACGTGTATGTTGCCGAAAGTCGCACACATGATAGATTAAGACAGTCTCTTTCAAAGGATGGCAGAACCGTTGTGGTAGTATGTGCCAATCTTGAGTTATTGAATTTTAAGCATTATTTAATATAAATAAAAATTCGTAAAAAATCAACGATAACGTGTACGTTGCCGAAAGTCGCACACATGATAGCTTAAGACAGTCTCTTTCAAACGATGGCAGAACGTTTGTGGTAGTATGTGCCAATCTTGAGTTATGGAATTTTAAGCATTATTTAATATAAATAAAAATTCGTAAAAAATCAACGATAACGTGTACGTTGCCGAAAGTCGCACACATGATAGCTTAAGACAGTCTCTTTCAAAGGATGGCAGAACCGTTGTGGTAGTATGTGCCAATCTTGAGTTATTGAATTTTAAGCATTATTTAATATAAATAAAAATTCGTAAAAAATCAACGATAACGTGTATGTTGCCGAAAGTCGCACACATGATAGATTAAGACAGTCTCTTTCAAAGGATGGCAGAACCGTTGTGGTAGTATGTGCCAATCTTGAGTTATTGAATTTTAAGCATTATTTAATATAAATAAAAATTCGTAAAAAATCAACGATAACGTGTACGTTGCCGAAAGTCGCACACATGATAGCTTAAGACAGTCTCTTTCAAACGATGGCAGAACGTTTGTGGTAGTATGTGCCAATCTTGAGTTATGGAATTTTAAGCATTATTTAATATAAATAAAAATTCGTAAAAAATCAACGATAACGTGTACGTTGCCGAAAGTCGCACACATGATAGCTTAAGACAGTCTCTTTCAAAGGATGGCAGAACCGTTGTGGTAGTATGTGCCAATCTTGAGTTATTGAATTTTAAGCATTATTTAATATAAATAAAAATTCGTAAAAAATCAACGATAATGTGTACGTTGCCGAAAGTCGCACACATGATACGTTAGGACAGTCTCTTTCAAAGGATGGCAGAAGGGTTGTGGTAGTATGTGCCAATCTTGAGTTATTGAATTTTAAGCATTATTTAATATAAATAAAAATTCGTAAAAAATCAACGATAACGTGTACGTTGCCGAAAGTCGCACACATATGATAGCTTAAGACAGTCTCTTTCAAAGGATGGCAGAACCGTTATGGTAGTATGTGCCAATCTTGAGTTATTGAATTTTAAGCATTATTTAATATAAATAAAAATTCATAAAAAATCAACGATAACGTGTACGTTGCCGAAAGTCGCACACATGATAGATTAAGACAGTCTCTTTCAAAGGATGGCAGAACCGTTGTGGTAGTATGTGCCAATCTTGAGTTATTGAATTTTAAGCATTATTTAATATAAATAAAAATTCGTAAAAAATCAACGATAACGTGTACGTTGCCGAAAGTCGCACACATGATAGCTTAAGACAGTCTCTTTCAAAGGATAGGAGAACCGTTGTGGTAGTATGTGCCAATCTTGAGTTATTGAATTTTAAGCATTATTTAATATAAATAAAAATTCATAAAAAATCAACGATAATGTGTACGTTGCCGAAAGTCGCACACATGATACGTTAGGACAGTCTCTTTCAAAGGATGGCAGAACCGTTGTGGTAGTATGTGCCAATCTTGAGTTATTGAATTTTAAGCATTATTTAATATAAATAAAAATTCGTAAAAAATCAACGATAACGTGTACGTTGCCGAAAGTCGCACACATGACAGCTTAAGACAGTCTCTTACAAACGATGGCAGAACGTTTGTGGTAGTATGTGCCAATCTTGAGTTATGGAATTTTAAGCATTATTTAATATAAATAAAAATTGGTAAAAAATCAACGATATCGTGTACGTTGCCGAAAGTCGCACACATGATAGCTTAAGACAGTCTCTTTCAAAGGATGGCAGAACCGTTGTGGTAGTATGTGCCAATCTTGAGTTATTGAATTTTAAGCATTATTTAATATAAATAAAAATTCGTAAAAAATCAACGATAACGTGTACGTTGCCGAAAGTCGCACACATGATAGCTTAAGACAGTCTCTTTCAAAGGATGGCAGAACGGTTGTGGTAGTATGTGCCAATCTTGAGTTATTGAATTTTAAGCATTATTTAATATAAATAAAAATTCGTAAAAAATCAACGATAACGTGTACGTTGCCGAAAGTCGCACACATATGATAGCTTAAGACAGTCTCTTTCAAAGGATGGCAGAACCGTTATGGTAGTATGTGCCAATCTTGAGTTATTGAATTTTAAGCATTATTTAATATAAATAAAAATTCGTAAAAAATCAACGATAACGTGTACGTTGCCGAAAGTCGCACACATGATACGTTAGGACAGTCTCTTTCAAACGATGGCAGAACCGTTGTGGTAGTATGTGCCAATCTTGAGTTATTGAATTTTAAGCATTATTTAATATAAATAAAAATTCGTAAAAAATCAACGATAACGTGTACGTTGCCGAAAGTCGCACACATGATAGCTTAAGACAGTCTCTTTCAAACGATGGCAGAACGGTTGTGGTAGTATGTGCCAATCTTGAGTTATTGAATTTTAAGCATTATTTAATATAAATAAAAATTCGTAAAAAATCAACGATAACGTGTATGTTGCCGAAAGTCGCACACATGATAGATTAAGACAGTCTCTTTCAAAGGATGGCAGAACCGTTGTGGTAGTATGTGCCAATCTTGAGTTATTGAATTTTAAGCATTATTTAATATAAATAAAAATTCGTAAAAAATCAACGATAACGTGTACGTTGCCGAAAGTCGCACACATGATAGCTTAAGACAGTCTCTTTCAAACGATGGCAGAACGTTTGTGGTAGTATGTGCCAATCTTGAGTTATGGAATTTTAAGCATTATTTAATATAAATAAAAATTCGTAAAAAATCAACGATAACGTGTACGTTGCCGAAAGTCGCACACATGATAGCTTAAGACAGTCTCTTTCAAACGATGGCAGAACCGTTGTGGTAGTATGTGCCAATCTTGAGTTATTGAATTTTAAGCATTATTTAATATAAATAAAAATTCGTAAAAAATCAACGATAATGTGTACGTTGCCGAAAGTCGCACACATGATACGTTAGGACAGTCTCTTTCAAAGGATGGCAGAAGGGTTGTGGTAGTATGTGCCAATCTTGAGTTATTGAATTTTAAGCATTATTTAATATAAATAAAAATTCGTAAAAAATCAACGATAACGTGTACGTTGCCGAAAGTCGCACACATATGATAGCTTAAGACAGTCTCTTTCAAAGGATGGCAGAACCGTTATGGTAGTATGTGCCAATCTTGAGTTATTGAATTTTAAGCATTATTTAATATAAATAAAAATTCATAAAAAATCAACGCTAACGTGTACGTTGCCGAAAGTCGCACACATGATAGCTTAAGACAGTCTCTTTCAAACGATGGCAGAACGGTTGTGGTAGTATGTGCCAATCTTGAGTTATTGAATTTTAAGCATTATTTAATATAAATAAAAATTCGTAAAAAATCAACGATAATGTGTATGTTGCCGAAAGTCGCACACATGATAGATTAAGACAGTCTCTTTCAAAGGATGGCAGAACCGTTGTGGTAGTATGTGCCAATCTTGAGTTATTGAATTTTAAGCATTATTTAATATAAATAAAAATTCGTAAAAAATCAACGATAACGTGTACGTTGCCGAAAGTCGCACACATGATAGCTTAAGACAGTCTCTTTCAAAGGATAGGAGAACCGTTGTGGTAGTATGTGCCAATCTTGAGTTATTGAATTTTAAGCATTATTTAATATAAATAAAAATTCGTAAAAAATCAACGATAATGTGTACGTTGCCGAAAGTCGCACACATGATACGTTAGGACAGTCTCTTTCAAAGGATGGCAGAACCGTTGTGGTAGTATGTGCCAATCTTGAGTTATTGAATTTTAAGCATTATTTAATATAAATAAAAATTCGTAAAAAATCAACGATAACGTGTACGTTGCCGAAAGTCGCACACATGATAGCTTAAGACAGTCTCTTACAAACGATGGCAGAACGTTTGTGGTAGTATGTGCCAATCTTGAGTTATGGAATTTTAAGCATTATTTAATATAAATAAAAATTCGTAAAAAATCAACGATATCGTGTACGTTGCCGAAAGTCGCACACATGATAGCTTAAGACAGTCTCTTTCAAAGGATGGCAGAACCGTTGTGGTAGTATGTGCCAATCTTGAGTTATTGAATTTTAAGCATTATTTAATATAAATAAAAATTCGTAAAAAATCAACGATAATGTGTACGTTGCAGAAAGTCGCACACATGATACGTTAGGACAGTCTCTTTCAAAGGATGGCAGAAGGGTTGTGGTAGTATGTGCCAATCTTGAGTTATTGAATTTTAAGCATTATTTAATATAAATAAAAATTCGTAAAAAATCAACGATAACGTGTACGTTGCCGAAAGTCGCACACATGATAGCTTAAGACAGTCTCTTTCAAAGGATGGCAGAACGGTTGTGGTAGTATGTGCCAATCTTGAGTTATTGAATTTTAAGCATTATTTAATATAAATAAAAATTCGTAAAAAATCAACGATAACGTGTACGTTGCCGAAAGTCGCACACATATGATAGCTTAAGACAGTCTCTTTCAAAGGATGGCAGAACCGTTATGGTAGTATGTGCCAATCTTGAGTTATTGAATTTTAAGCATTATTTAATATAAATAAAAATTCGTAAAAAATCAACGATAACGTGTACGTTGCCGAAAGTCGCACACATGATACGTTAGGACAGTCTCTTTCAAACGATGGCAGAACCGTTGTGGTAGTATGTGCCAATCTTGAGTTATTGAATTTTAAGCATTATTTAATATAAATAAAAATTCGTAAAAAATCAACGATAACGTGTACGTTGCCGAAAGTCGCACACATGATAGCTTAAGACAGTCTCTTTCAAACGATGGCAGAACGGTTGTGGTAGTATGTGCCAATCTTGAGTTATTGAATTTTAAGCATTATTTAATATAAATAAAAATTCGTAAAAAATCAACGATAACGTGTATGTTGCCGAAAGTCGCACACATGATAGATTAAGACAGTCTCTTTCAAAGGATGGCAGAACCGTTGTGGTAGTATGTGCCAATCTTGAGTTATTGAATTTTAAGCATTATTTAATATAAATAAAAATTCGTAAAAAATCAACGATAACGTGTACGTTGCCGAAAGTCGCACACATGATAGCTTAAGACAGTCTCTTTCAAACGATGGCAGAACGTTTGTGGTAGTATGTGCCAATCTTGAGTTATGGAATTTTAAGCATTATTTAATATAAATAAAAATTCGTAAAAAATCAACGATAACGTGTACGTTGCCGAAAGTCGCACACATGATAGCTTAAGACAGTCTCTTTCAAACGATGGCAGAACCGTTGTGGTAGTATGTGCCAATCTTGAGTTATTGAATTTTAAGCATTATTTAATATAAATAAAAATTCGTAAAAAATCAACGATAATGTGTACGTTGCCGAAAGTCGCACACATGATACGTTAGGACAGTCTCTTTCAAAGGATGGCAGAAGGGTTGTGGTAGTATGTGCCAATCTTGAGTTATTGAATTTTAAGCATTATTTAATATAAATAAAAATTCGTAAAAAATCAACGATAACGTGTACGTTGCCGAAAGTCGCACACATATGATAGCTTAAGACAGTCTCTTTCAAAGGATGGCAGAACCGTTATGGTAGTATGTGCCAATCTTGAGTTATTGAATTTTAAGCATTATTTAATATAAATAAAAATTCATAAAAAATCAACGCTAACGTGTACGTTGCCGAAAGTCGCACACATGATAGCTTAAGACAGTCTCTTTCAAACGATGGCAGAACGGTTGTGGTAGTATGTGCCAATCTTGAGTTATTGAATTTTAAGCATTATTTAATATAAATAAAAATTCGTAAAAAATCAACGATAATGTGTATGTTGCCGAAAGTCGCACACATGATAGATTAAGACAGTCTCTTTCAAAGGATGGCAGAACCGTTGTGGTAGTATGTGCCAATCTTGAGTTATTGAATTTTAAGCATTATTTAATATAAATAAAAATTCGTAAAAAATCAACGATAACGTGTACGTTGCCGAAAGTCGCACACATGATAGCTTAAGACAGTCTCTTTCAAAGGATAGGAGAACCGTTGTGGTAGTATGTGCCAATCTTGAGTTATTGAATTTTAAGCATTATTTAATATAAATAAAAATTCGTAAAAAATCAACGATAATGTGTACGTTGCCGAAAGTCGCACACATGATACGTTAGGACAGTCTCTTTCAAAGGATGGCAGAACCGTTGTGGTAGTATGTGCCAATCTTGAGTTATTGAATTTTAAGCATTATTTAATATAAATAAAAATTCGTAAAAAATCAACGATAACGTGTACGTTGCCGAAAGTCGCACACATGATAGCTTAAGACAGTCTCTTACAAACGATGGCAGAACGTTTGTGGTAGTATGTGCCAATCTTGAGTTATGGAATTTTAAGCATTATTTAATATAAATAAAAATTCGTAAAAAATCAACGATATCGTGTACGTTGCCGAAAGTCGCACACATGATAGCTTAAGACAGTCTCTTTCAAAGGATGGCAGAACCGTTGTGGTAGTATGTGCCAATCTTGAGTTATTGAATTTTAAGCATTATTTAATATAAATAAAAATTCGTAAAAAATCAACGATAATGTGTACGTTGCCGAAAGTCGCACACATGATACGTTAGGACAGTCTCTTTCAAAGGATGGCAGAAGGGTTGTGGTAGTATGTGCCAATCTTGAGTTATTGAATTTTAAGCATTATTTAATATAAATAAAAATTCGTAAAAAATCAACGATAACGTGTACGTTGCCGAAAGTCGCACACATATGATACCTTAAGACAGTCTCTTTCAAAGGATGGCAGAAACGTTATGGTAGTATGTGCCAATCTTGAGTTATTGAATTTTAAGCATTATTTAATATAAATAAAAATTCATAAAAAATCAACGATAACGTGTACGTTGCCGAAAGACGCACACATGATACGTTAGGACAGTCTCTTTCAAAGGATGGCAGAACGGTTGTGGTAGTATGTGCCAATCTTGAGTTATTGAATTTTAAGCATTATTTAATATAAATAAAAATTCGTAAAAAATCAACGATAACGTGTATGTTGCCGAAAGTCGCACACATGATAGATTAAGACAGTCTCTTTCAAAGGATGGCAGAACCGTTGTGGTAGTATGTGCCAATCTTGAGTTATTGAATTTTAAGCATTATTTAATATAAATAAAAATTCGTAAAAAATCAACGATAACGTGTACGTTGCCGAAAGTCGCACACATGATAGCTTAAGACAGTCTCTTTCAAAGGATGGCAGAACCGTTATGGTAGTATGTGCCAATCTTGAGTTATTGAATTTTAAGCATTATTTAATATAAATAAAAATTCGTAAAAAATCAACGATAATGTGTACGTTGCCGAAAGTCGCACACATGATACGTTAGGACAGTCTCTTTCAAACGATGGCAGAACCGTTGTGGTAGTATGTGCCAATCTTGAGTTATTGAATTTTAAGCATTATTTAATATAAATAAAATTTCGTAAAAAATCAACGATAACGTGTACGTTGCCGAAAGTCGCACACATGATAGCTTAAGACAGTCTCTTTCAAACGATGGCAGAACGGTTGTGGTAGTATGTGCCAATCTTGAGTTATTGAATTTTAAGCATTATTTAATATAAATAAAAATTCGTAAAAAATCAACGATAACGTGTACGTTGCCGAAAGTCGCACACATGATAGCTTAAGACAGTCTCTTTCAAACGATGGCAGAACGTTTGTGGTAGTATGTGCCAATCTTGAGTTATGGAATTTTAAGCATTATTTAATATAAATAAAAATTCGTAAAAAATCAACGATAACGTGTACGTTGCCGAAAGTCGCACACATGATAGCTTAAGACAGTCTCTTTCAAAGGATGGCAGAACCGTTGTGGTAGTATGTGCCAATCTTGAGTTATTGAATTTTAAGCATTATTTAATATAAATAAAAATTCGTAAAAAATCAACGATAATGTGTACGTTGCCGAAAGTCGCACACATGATACGTTAGGACAGTCTCTTTCAAAGGATGGCAGAAGGGTTGTGGTAGTATGTGCCAATCTTGAGTTATTGAATTTTAAGCATTATTTAATATAAATAAAAATTCGTAAAAAATCAACGATAACGTGTACGTTGCCGAAAGTCGCACACATGATAGCTTAAGACAGTTTCTTTCAAAGGATGGCGGAACCGTTATGGTAGTATGTGCCAATCTTGAGTTATTGAATTTTAAGCATTATTTAATATAAATAAAAATTCATAAAAAATCAACGATAACGTGTACGTTGCCGAAAGTCGCACACATGATAGCTTAAGACAGTCTCTTTCAAACGATGGCAGAACGGTTGTGGTAGTATGTGCCAATCTTGAGTTATTGAATTTTAAGCATTATTTAATATAAATAAAAATTCGTAAAAAATCAACGATAACGTGTATGTTGCCGAAAGTCGCACACATGATAGATTAAGACAGTCTCTTTCAAAGGATTGCAGAACCGTTGTGGTAGTATGTGCCAATCTTGAGTTATTGAATTTTAAGCATTATTTAATATAAATAAAAATTCGTAAAAAATCAACGATAACGTGTACGTTGCCGAAAGTCGCACACATGATAGCTTAAGACAGTCTCTTTCAAACGATGGCAGAACGTTTGTGGTCGTATGTGCCAATCTTGAGTTATGGAATTTTAAGCATTATTTAATATAAATAAAAATTCGTAAAAAATCAACGATAACGTGTACGTTGCCGAAAGTCGCACACATGATAGCTTAAGACAGTCTCTTTCAAAGGATGGCAGAACCGTTGTGGTAGTATGTGCCAATCTTGAGTTATTGAATTTTAAGCATTATTTAATATAAATAAAAATTCGTAAAAAATCAACGATAATGTGTACGTTGCCGAAAGTCGCACACATGATACGTTAGGACAGTCTCTTTCAAAGGATGGCAGAAGGGTTGTGGTAGTATGTGCCAATCTTGAGTTATTGAATTTTAAGCATTATTTAATATAAATAAAAATTCGTAAAAAATCAACGATAACGTGTACGTTGCCGAAAGTCGCACACATATGATAGCTTAAGACAGTCTCTTTCAAAGGATGGCAGAACCGTTATGGTAGTATGTGCCAATCTTGAGTTATTGAATTTTAAGCATTATTTAATATAAATAAAAATTCATAAAAAATCAACGATAACGTGTACGTTGCCGAAAGTCGCACACATGATAGCTTAAGACAGTCTCTTTCAAACGATGGCAGAACGGTTGTGGTAGTATGTGCCAATCTTGAGTTATTGAATTTTAAGCATTATTTAATATAAATAAAAATTCGTAAAAAATCAACGATAACGTGTATGTTGCCGAAAGTCGCACACATGATAGATTAAGACAGTCTCTTTCAAAGGATGGCAGAACCGTTGTGGTAGTATGTGCCAATCTTGAGTTATTGAATTTTAAGCATTATTTAATATAAATAAAAATTCGTAAAAAATCAACGATAACGTGTACGTTGCCGAAAGTCGCACACATGATAGCTTAAGACAGTCTCTTTCAAAGGATAGGAGAACCGTTGTGGTAGTATGTGCCAATCTTGAGTTATTGAATTTTAAGCATTATTTAATATAAATAAAAATTCGTAAAAAATCAACGATAACGTGTACGTTGCCGAAAGTCGCACACATGATAGCTTAAGACAGTCTCTTTCAAAGGATGGCAGAACCGTTGTGGTAGTATGTGCCAATCTTGAGTTATTGAATTTTAAGCATTATTTAATATAAATAAAAATTCGTAAAAAATCAACGATAATGTGTACGTTGCCGAAAGTCGCACACATGATACGTTAGGACAGTCTCTTTCAAAGGATGGCAGAAGGGTTGTGGTAGTATGTGCCAATCTTGAGTTATTGAATTTTAAGCATTATTTAATATAAATAAAAATTCGTAAAAAATCAACGATAACGTGTACGTTGCCGAAAGTCGCACACATATGATAGCTTAAGACAGTCTCTTTCAAAGGATGGCAGAACCGTTATGGTAGTATGTGCCAATCTTGAGTTATTGAATTTTAAGCATTATTTAATATAAATAAAAATTCATAAAAAATCAACGATAACGTGTACGTTGCCGAAAGTCGCACACATGATAGCTTAAGACAGTCTCTTTCAAACGATGGCAGAACGGTTGTGGTAGTATGTGCCAATCTTGAGTTATTGAATTTTAAGCATTATTTAATATAAATAAAAATTCGTAAAAAATCAACGATAACGTGTATGTTGCCGAAAGTCGCACACATGATAGATTAAGACAGTCTCTTTCAAAGGATGGCAGAACCGTTGTGGTAGTATGTGCCAATCTTGAGTTATTGAATTTTAAGCATTATTTAATATAAATAAAAATTCGTAAAAAATCAACGATAACGTGTACGTTGCCGAAAGTCGCACACATGATAGCTTAAGACAGTCTCTTTCAAAGGATAGGAGAACCGTTGTGGTAGTATGTGCCAATCTTGAGTTATTGAATTTTAAGCATTATTTAATATAAATAAAAATTCATAAAAAATCAACGATAATGTGTACGTTGCCGAAAGTCGCACACATGATACGTTAGGACAGTCTCTTTCAAAGGATGGCAGAACCGTTGTGGTAGTATGTGCCAATCTTGAGTTATTGAATTTTAAGCATTATTTAATATAAATAAAAATTCGTAAAAAATCAACGATAACGTGTACGTTGCCGAAAGTCGCACACATGACAGCTTAAGACAGTCTCTTACAAACGATGGCAGAACGTTTGTGGTAGTATGTGCCAATCTTGAGTTATGGAATTTTAAGCATTATTTAATATAAATAAAAATTGGTAAAAAATCAACGATATCGTGTACGTTGCCGAAAGTCGCACACATGATAGCTTAAGACAATCTCTTTCAAAGTATGGCAGAACCGTTGTGGTAGTATGTGCCAATCTTGAGTTATTGAATTTTAAGCATTATTTAATATAAATAAAAATTCGTAAAAAATCAACGATAACGTGTACGTTGCCGAAAGTCGCACACATGATAGCTTAAGACAGTCTCTTTCAAAGGATGGCAGAACGGTTGTGGTAGTATGTGCCAATCTTGAGTTATTGAATTTTAAGCATTATTTAATATAAATAAAAATTCGTAAAAAATCAACGATAACGTGTACGTTGCCGAAAGTCGCACACATATGATAGCTTAAGACAGTCTCTTTCAAAGGATGGCAGAACCGTTATGGTAGTATGTGCCAATCTTGAGTTATTGAATTTTAAGCATTATTTAATATAAATAAAAATTCGTAAAAAATCAACGATAACGTGTACGTTGCCGAAAGTCGCACACATGATACGTTAGGACAGTCTCTTTCAAACGATGGCAGAACCGTTGTGGTAGTATGTGCCAATCTTGAGTTATTGAATTTTAAGCATTATTTAATATAAATAAAAATTCGTAAAAAATCAACGATAACGTGTACGTTGCCGAAAGTCGCACACATGATAGCTTAAGACAGTCTCTTTCAAACGATGGCAGAACGGTTGTGGTAGTATGTGCCAATCTTGAGTTATTGAATTTTAAGCATTATTTAATATAAATAAAAATTCGTAAAAAATCAACGATAACGTGTATGTTGCCGAAAGTCGCACACATGATAGATTAAGACAGTCTCTTTCAAAGGATGGCAGAACCGTTGTGGTAGTATGTGCCAATCTTGAGTTATTGAATTTTAAGCATTATTTAATATAAATAAAAATTCGTAAAAAATCAACGATAACGTGTACGTTGCCGAAAGTCGCACACATGATAGCTTAAGACAGTCTCTTTCAAACGATGGCAGAACGTTTGTGGTAGTATGTGCCAATCTTGAGTTATGGAATTTTAAGCATTATTTAATATAAATAAAAATTCGTAAAAAATCAACGATAACGTGTACGTTGCCGAAAGTCGCACACATGATAGCTTAAGACAGTCTCTTTCAAACGATGGCAGAACCGTTGTGGTAGTATGTGCCAATCTTGAGTTATTGAATTTTAAGCATTATTTAATATAAATAAAAATTCGTAAAAAATCAACGATAATGTGTACGTTGCCGAAATTCGCACACATGATACGTTAGGACAGTCTCTTTCAAAGGATGGCAGAAGGGTTGTGGTAGTATGTGCCAATCTTGAGTTATTGAATTTTAAGCATTATTTAATATAAATAAAAATTCGTAAAAAATCAACGATAACGTGTACGTTGCCGAAAGTCGCACACATATGATAGCTTAAGACAGTCTCTTTCAAAGGATGGCAGAACCGTTATGGTAGTATGTGCCAATCTTGAGTTATTGAATTTTAAGCATTATTTAATATAAATAAAAATTCGTAAAAAATCAACGATAACGTGTACGTTGCCGAAAGTCGCACACATGATAGCTTAAGACAGTCTCTTTCAAAGGATAGGAGAACCGTTGTGGTAGTATGTGCCAATCTTGAGTTATTGAATTTTAAGCATTATTTAATATAAATAAAAATTCGTAAAAAATCAACGATAATGTGTACGTTGCCGAAAGTCGCACACATGATACGTTAGGACAGTCTCTTTCAAAGGATGGCAGAACCGTTGTGGTAGTATGTGCCAATCTTGAGTTATTGAATTTTAAGCATTATTTAATATAAATAAAAATTCGTAAAAAATCAACGATAACGTGTACGTTGCCGAAAGTCGCACACATGATAGCTTAAGACAGTCTCTTACAAACGATGGCAGAACGTTTGTGGTAGTATGTGCCAATCTTGAGTTATGGAATTTTAAGCATTATTTAATATAAATAAAAATTCGTAAAAAATCAACGATATCGTGTACGTTGCCGAAAGTCGCACACATGATAGCTTAAGACAGTCTCTTTCAAAGGATGGCAGAACCGTTGTGGTAGTATGTGCCAATCTTGAGTTATTGAATTTTAAGCATTATTTAATATAAATAAAAATTCGTAAAAAATCAACGATAATGTGTACGTTGCCGAAAGTCGCACACATGATACGTTAGGACAGTCTCTTTCAAAGGATGGCAGAAGGGTTGTGGTAGTATGTGCCAATCTTGAGTTATTGAATTTTAAGCATTATTTAATATAAATAAAAATTCGTAAAAAATCAACGATAACGTGTACGTTGCCGAAAGTCGCACACATATGATAGCTTAAGACAGTCTCTTTCAAAGGATGGCAGAAACGTTATGGTAGTATGTGCCAATCTTGAGTTATTGAATTTTAAGCATTATTTAATATAAATAAAAATTCATAAAAAATCAACGATAACGTGTACGTTGCCGAAAGACGCACACATGATACGTTAGGACAGTCTCTTTCAAAGGATGGCAGAACGGTTGTGGTAGTATGTGCCAATCTTGAGTTATTGAATTTTAAGCATTATTTAATATAAATAAAAATTCGTAAAAAATCAACGATAACGTGTATGTTGCCGAAAGTCGCACACATGATAGATTAAGACAGTCTCTTTCAAAGGATGGCAGAACCGTTGTGGTAGTATGTGCCAATCTTGAGTTATTGAATTTTAAGCATTATTTAATATAAATAAAAATTCGTAAAAAATCAACGATAACGTGTACGTTGCCGAAAGTCGCACACATGATAGCTTAAGACAGTCTCTTTCAAAGGATGGCAGAACCGTTATGGTAGTATGTGCCAATCTTGAGTTATTGAATTTTAAGCATTATTTAATATAAATAAAAATTCGTAAAAAATCAACGATAATGTGTACGTTGCCGAAAGTCGCACACATGATACGTTAGGACAGTCTCTTTCAAACGATGGCAGAACCGTTGTGGTAGTATGTGCCAATCTTGAGTTATTGAATTTTAAGCATTATTTAATATAAATAAAAATTCGTAAAAAATCAACGATAACGTGTACGTTGCCGAAAGTCGCACACATGATAGCTTAAGACAGTCTCTTTCAAACGATGGCAGAACGGTTGTGGTAGTATGTGCCAATCTTGAGTTATTGAATTTTAAGCATTATTTAATATAAATAAAAATTCGTAAAAAATCAACGATAACGTGTATGTTGCCGAAAGTCGCACACATGATAGATTAAGACAGTCTCTTTCAAAGGATGGCAGAACCGTTGTGGTAGTATGTGCCAATCTTGAGTTATTGAATTTTAAGCATTATTTAATATAAATAAAAATTCGTAAAAAATCAACGATAACGTGTACGTTGCCGAAAGTCGCACACATGATAGCTTAAGACAGTCTCTTTCAAACGATGGCAGAACGTTTGTGGTAGTATGTGCCAATCTTGAGTTATGGAATTTTAAGCATTATTTAATATAAATAAAAATTCGTAAAAAATCAACGATAACGTGTACGTTGCCGAAAGTCGCACACATGATAGCTTAAGACAGTCTCTTTCAAAGGATGGCAGAACCGTTGTGGTAGTATGTGCCAATCTTGAGTTATTGAATTTTAAGCATTATTTAATATAAATAAAAATTCGTAAAAAATCAACGATAATGTGTACGTTGCCGAAAGTCGCACACATGATACGTTAGGACAGTCTCTTTCAAAGGATGGCAGAAGGGTTGTGGTAGTATGTGCCAATCTTGAGTTATTGAATTTTAAGCATTATTTAATATAAATAAAAATTCGTAAAAAATCAACGATAACGTGTACGTTGCCGAAAGTCGCACACATGATAGCTTAAGACAGTTTCTTTCAAAGGATGGCGGAACCGTTATGGTAGTATGTGCCAATCTTGAGTTATTGAATTTTAAGCATTATTTAATATAAATAAAAATTCATAAAAAATCAACGATAACGTGTACGTTGCCGAAAGTCGCACACATGATAGCTTAAGACAGTCTCTTTCAAACGATGGCAGAACGGTTGTGGTAGTATGTGCCAATCTTGAGTTATTGAATTTTAAGCATTATTTAATATAAATAAAAATTCGTAAAAAATCAACGATAACGTGTATGTTGCCGAAAGTCGCACACATGATAGATTAAGACAGTCTCTTTCAAAGGATTGCAGAACCGTTGTGGTAGTATGTGCCAATCTTGAGTTATTGAATTTTAAGCATTATTTAATATAAATAAAAATTCGTAAAAAATCAACGATAACGTGTACGTTGCCGAAAGTCGCACACATGATAGCTTAAGACAGTCTCTTTCAAACGATGGCAGAACGTTTGTGGTAGTATGTGCCAATCTTGAGTTATGGAATTTTAAGCATTATTTAATATAAATAAAAATTCGTAAAAAATCAACGATAACGTGTACGTTGCCGAAAGTCGCACACATGATAGCTTAAGACAGTCTCTTTCAAAGGATGGCAGAACCGTTGTGGTAGTATGTGCCAATCTTGAGTTATTGAATTTTAAGCATTATTTAATATAAATAAAAATTCGTAAAAAATCAACGATAATGTGTACGTTGCCGAAAGTCGCACACATGATACGTTAGGACAGTCTCTTTCAAAGGATGGCAGAAGGGTTGTGGTAGTATGTGCCAATCTTGAGTTATTGAATTTTAAGCATTATTTAATATAAATAAAAATTCGTAAAAAATCAACGATAACGTGTACGTTGCCGAAAGTCGCACACATATGATAGCTTAAGACAGTCTCTTTCAAAGGATGGCAGAACCGTTATGGTAGTATGTGCCAATCTTGAGTTATTGAATTTTAAGCATTATTTAATATAAATAAAAATTCATAAAAAATCAACGATAACGTGTACGTTGCCGAAAGTCGCACACATGATAGCTTAAGACAGTCTCTTTCAAACGATGGCAGAACGGTTGTGGTAGTATGTGCCAATCTTGAGTTATTGAATTTTAAGCATTATTTAATATAAATAAAAATTCGTAAAAAATCAACGATAATGTGTACGTTGCCGAAAGTCGCACACATGATACGTTAGGACAGTCTCTTTCAAAGGATGGCAGAAGGGTTGTGGTAGTATGTGCCAATCTTGAGTTATTGAATTTTAAGCATTATTTAATATAAATAAAAATTCGTAAAAAATCAACGATAACGTGTACGTTGCCGAAAGTCGCACACATATGATAGCTTAAGACAGTCTCTTTCAAAGGATGGCAGAACCGTTATGGTAGTATGTGCCAATCTTGAGTTATTGAATTTTAAGCATTATTTAATATAAATAAAAATTCATAAAAAATCAACGATAACGTGTACGTTGCCGAAAGTCGCACACATGATAGCTTAAGACAGTCTCTTTCAAACGATGGCAGAACGGTTGTGGTAGTATGTGCCAATCTTGAGTTATTGAATTTTAAGCATTATTTAATATAAATAAAAATTCGTAAAAAATCAACGATAACGTGTATGTTGCCGAAAGTCGCACACATGATAGATTAAGACAGTCTCTTTCAAAGGATGGCAGAACCGTTGTGGTAGTATGTGCCAATCTTGAGTTATTGAATTTTAAGCATTATTTAATATAAATAAAAATTCGTAAAAAATCAACGATAACGTGTACGTTGCCGAAAGTCGCACACATGATAGCTTAAGACAGTCTCTTTCAAAGGATAGGAGAACCGTTGTGGTAGTATGTGCCAATCTTGAGTTATTGAATTTTAAGCATTATTTAATATAAATAAAAATTCGTAAAAAATCAACGATAATGTGTACGTTGCCGAAAGTCGCACACATGATACGTTAGGACAGTCTCTTTCAAAGGATGGCAGAACCGTTGTGGTAGTATGTGCCAATCTTGAGTTATTGAATTTTAAGCATTATTTAATATAAATAAAAATTCGTAAAAAATCAACGATAACGTGTACGTTGCCGAAAGTCGCACACATGATAGATTAAGACAGTCTCTTTCAAAGGATGGCAGAACCGTTGTGGTAGTATGTGCCAATCTTGAGTTATTGAATTTTAAGCATTATTTAATATAAATAAAAATTCGTAAAAAATCAACGATAACGTGTACGTTGCCGAAAGTCGCACACATGATAGCTTAAGACAGTCTCTTTCAAAGGATGGCAGAACCGTTATGGTAGTATGTGCCAATCTTGAGTTATTGAATTTTAAGCATTATTTAATATAAATAAAAATTCGTAAAAAATCAACGATAATGTGTACGTTGCCGAAAGTCGCACACATGATACGTTAGGACAGTCTCTTTCAAACGATGGCAGAACCGTTGTGGTAGTATGTGCCAATCTTGAGTTATTGAATTTTAAGCATTATTTAATATAAATAAAAATTCGTAAAAAATCAACGATAACGTGTACGTTGCCGAAAGTCGCACACATGATAGCTTAAGACAGTCTCTTTCAAACGATGGCAGAACGGTTGTGGTAGTATGTGCCAATCTTGAGTTATTGAATTTTAAGCATTATTTAATATAAATAAAAATTCGTAAAAAATCAACGATAACGTGTATGTTGCCGAAAGTCGCACACATGATAGATTAAGACAGTCTCTTTCAAAGGATGGCAGAACCGTTGTGGTAGTATGTGCCAATCTTGAGTTATTGAATTTTAAGCATTATTTAATATAAATAAAAATTCGTAAAAAATCAACGATAACGTGTACGTTGCCGAAAGTCGCACACATGATAGCTTAAGACAGTCTCTTTCAAACGATGGCAGAACGTTTGTGGTAGTATGTGCCAATCTTGAGTTATGGAATTTTAAGCATTATTTAATATAAATAAAAATTCGTAAAAAATCAACGATAACGTGTACGTTGCCGAAAGTCGCACACATGATAGCTTAAGACAGTCTCTTTCAAAGGATGGCAGAACCGTTGTGGTAGTATGTGCCAATCTTGAGTTATTGAATTTTAAGCATTATTTAATATAAATAAAAATTCGTAAAAAATCAACGATAATGTGTACGTTGCCGAAAGTCGCACACATGATACGTTAGGACAGTCTCTTTCAAAGGATGGCAGAAGGGTTGTGGTAGTATGTGCCAATCTTGAGTTATTGAATTTTAAGCATTATTTAATATAAATAAAAATTCGTAAAAAATCAACGATAACGTGTACGTTGCCGAAAGTCGCACACATGATAGCTTAAGACAGTTTCTTTCAAAGGATGGCGGAACCGTTATGGTAGTATGTGCCAATCTTGAGTTATTGAATTTTAAGCATTATTTAATATAAATAAAAATTCATAAAAAATCAACGATAACGTGTACGTTGCCGAAAGTCGCACACATGATAGCTTAAGACAGTCTCTTTCAAACGATGGCAGAACGGTTGTGGTAGTATGTGCCAATCTTGAGTTATTGAATTTTAAGCATTATTTAATATAAATAAAAATTCGTAAAAAATCAACGATAACGTGTATGTTGCCGAAAGTCGCACACATGATAGATTAAGACAGTCTCTTTCAAAGGATTGCAGAACCGTTGTGGTAGTATGTGCCAATCTTGAGTTATTGAATTTTAAGCATTATTTAATATAAATAAAAATTCGTAAAAAATCAACGATAACGTGTACGTTGCCGAAAGTCGCACACATGATAGCTTAAGACAGTCTCTTTCAAACGATGGCAGAACGTTTGTGGTAGTATGTGCCAATCTTGAGTTATGGAATTTTAAGCATTATTTAATATAAATAAAAATTCGTAAAAAATCAACGATAACGTGTACGTTGCCGAAAGTCGCACACATGATAGCTTAAGACAGTCTCTTTCAAAGGATGGCAGAACCGTTGTGGTAGTATGTGCCAATCTTGAGTTATTGAATTTTAAGCATTATTTAATATAAATAAAAATTCGTAAAAAATCAACGATAATGTGTACGTTGCCGAAAGTCGCACACATGATACGTTAGGACAGTCTCTTTCAAAGGATGGCAGAAGGGTTGTGGTAGTATGTGCCAATCTTGAGTTATTGAATTTTAAGCATTATTTAATATAAATAAAAATTCGTAAAAAATCAACGATAACGTGTACGTTGCCGAAAGTCGCACACATATGATAGCTTAAGACAGTCTCTTTCAAAGGATGGCAGAACCGTTATGGTAGTATGTGCCAATCTTGAGTTATTGAATTTTAAGCATTATTTAATATAAATAAAAATTCATAAAAAATCAACGATAACGTGTACGTTGCCGAAAGTCGCACACATGATAGCTTAAGACAGTCTCTTTCAAACGATGGCAGAACGGTTGTGGTAGTATGTGCCAATCTTGAGTTATTGAATTTTAAGCATTATTTAATATAAATAAAAATTCGTAAAAAATCAACGATAACGTGTATGTTGCCGAAAGTCGCACACATGATAGATTAAGACAGTCTCTTTCAAAGGATGGCAGAACCGTTGTGGTAGTATGTGCCAATCTTGAGTTATTGAATTTTAAGCATTATTTAATATAAATAAAAATTCGTAAAAAATCAACGATAACGTGTACGTTGCCGAAAGTCGCACACATGATAGCTTAAGACAGTCTCTTTCAAAGGATAGGAGAACCGTTGTGGTAGTATGTGCCAATCTTGAGTTATTGAATTTTAAGCATTATTTAATATAAATAAAAATTCGTAAAAAATCAACGATAATGTGTACGTTGCCGAAAGTCGCACACATGATACGTTAGGACAGTCTCTTTCAAAGGATGGCAGAACCGTTGTGGTAGTATGTGCCAATCTTGAGTTATTGAATTTTAAGCATTATTTAATATAAATAAAAATTCGTAAAAAATCAACGATAACGTGTACGTTGCCGAAAGTCGCACACATGATAGCTTAAGACAGTCTCTTACAAACGATGGCAGAACGTTTGTGGTAGTATGTGCCAATCTTGAGTTATGGAATTTTAAGCATTATTTAATATAAATAAAAATTCGTAAAAAATCAACGATATCGTGTACGTTGCCGAAAGTCGCACACATGATAGCTTAAGACAGTCTCTTTCAAAGGATGGCAGAACCGTTGTGGTAGTATGTGCCAATCTTGAGTTATTGAATTTTAAGCATTATTTAATATAAATAAAAATTCGTAAAAAATCAACGATAATGTGTACGTTGCCGAAAGTCGCACACATGATACGTTAGGACAGTCTCTTTCAAAGGATGGCAGAAGGGTTGTGGTAGTATGTGCCAATCTTGAGTTATTGAATTTTAAGCATTATTTAATATAAATAAAAATTCGTAAAAAATCAACGATAACGTGTACGTTGCCGAAAGTCGCACACATATGATAGCTTAAGACAGTCTCTTTCAAACGATGGCAGAACCGTTATGGTAGTATGTGCCAATCTTGAGTTATTGAATTTTAAGCATTATTTAATATAAATAAAAATTCATAAAAAATCAACGATAACGTGTACGTTGCCGAAAGTCGCACACATGATAGCTTAAGACAGTCTCTTTCAAACGATGGCAGAACGGTTGTGGTAGTATGTGCCAATCTTGAGTTATTGAATTTTAAGCATTATTTAATATAAATAAAAATTCGTAAAAAATCAACGATAACGTGTATGTTGCCGAAAGTCGCACACATGATAGATTAAGACAGTCTCTTTCAAAGGATGGCAGAACCGTTGTGGTAGTATGTGCCAATCTTGAGTTATTGAATTTTAAGCATTATTTAATATAAATAAAAATTCGTAAAAAATCAACGATAACGTGTACGTTGCCGAAAGTCGCACACATGATAGCTTAAGACAGTCTCTTTCAAAGGATAGGAGAACCGTTGTGGTAGTATGTGCCAATCTTGAGTTATTGAATTTTAAGCATTATTTAATATAAATAAAAATTCGTAAAAAATCAACGATAACGTGTACGTTGCCGAAAGTCGCACACATGATAGCTTAAGACAGTCTCTTTCAAAGGATGGCAGAACCGTTGTGGTAGTATGTGCCAATCTTGAGTTATTGAATTTTAAGCATTATTTAATATAAATAAAAATTCGTAAAAAATCAACGATAATGTGTACGTTGCCGAAAGTCGCACACATGATACGTTAGGACAGTCTCTTTCAAAGGATGGCAGAAGGGTTGTGGTAGTATGTGCCAATCTTGAGTTATTGAATTTTAAGCATTATTTAATATAAATAAAAATTCGTAAAAAATCAACGATAACGTGTACGTTGCCGAAAGTCGCACACATATGATAGCTTAAGACAGTCTCTTTCAAACGATGGCAGAACGTTTGTGGTAGTATGTGCCAATCTTGAGTTATGGAATTTTAAGCATTATTTAATATAAATAAAAATTCGTAAAAAATCAACGATAACGTGTACGTTGCCGAAAGTCGCACACATGATAGCTTAAGACAGTCTCTTTCAAAGGATGGCAGAACCGTTGTGGTAGTATGTGCCAATCTTGAGTTATTGAATTTTAAGCATTATTTAATATAAATAAAAATTCGTAAAAAATCAACGATAATGTGTACGTTGCCGAAAGTCGCACACATGATACGTTAGGACAGTCTCTTTCAAAGGATGGCAGAAGGGTTGTGGTAGTATGTGCCAATCTTGAGTTATTGAATTTTAAGCATTATTTAATATAAATAAAAATTCGTAAAAAATCAACGATAACGTGTACGTTGCCGAAAGTCGCACACATATGATAGCTTAAGACAGTCTCTTTCAAAGGATGGCAGAACCGTTATGGTAGTATGTGCCAATCTTGAGTTATTGAATTTTAAGCATTATTTAATATAAATAAAAATTCATAAAAAATCAACGATAACGTGTACGTTGCCGAAAGTCGCACACATGATAGCTTAAGACAGTCTCTTTCAAAGGATGGCAGAAAGGTTGTGGTAGTATGTGCCAATCTTGAGTTATTGAATTTTAAGCATTATTTAATATAAATAAAAATTCGTAAAAAATCAACGATAACGTGTATGTTGCCGAAAGTCGCACACATGATAGATTAAGACAGTCTCTTTCAAAGGATGGCAGAACCGTTGTGGTAGTATGTGCCAATCTTGAGTTATTGAATTTTAAGCATTATTTAATATAAATAAAAATTCGTAAAAAATCAACGATAACGTGTACGTTGCCGAAAGTCGCACACATGATAGCTTAAGACAGTCTCTTTCAAAGGATAGGAGAACCGTTGTGGTAGTATGTGCCAATCTTGAGTTATTGAATTTTAAGCATTATTTAATATAAATAAAAATTCGTAAAAAATCAACGATAATGTGTACGTTGCCGAAAGTCGCACACATGATACGTTAGGACAGTCTCTTTCAAAGGATGGCAGAACCGTTGTGGTAGTATGTGCCAATCTTGAGTTATTGAATTTTAAGCATTATTTAATATAAATAAAAATTCGTAAAAAATCAACGATAACATGTACGTTGCCGAAAGTCGCACACATGAAAGCTTAAGACAGTCTCTTACAAACGATGGCAGAACGTTTGTGGTAGTATGTGCCAATCTTGAGTTATGGAATTTTAAGCATTATTTAATATAAATAAAAATTCGTAAAAAATCAACGATATCGTGTACGTTGCCGAAAGTCGCACACATGATAGCTTAAGACAGTCTCTTTCAAAGGATGGCAGAACCGTTGTGGTAGTATGTGCCAATCTTGAGTTATTGAATTTTAAGCATTATTTAATATAAATAAAAATTCGTAAAAAATCAACGATAACGTGTACGTTGCCGAAAGTCGCACACATGATAGCTTAAGACAGTCTCTTTCAAAGGATGGCAGAACCGTTGTGGTAGTATGTGCCAATCTTGAGTTATTGAATTTTAAGCATTATTTAATATAAATAAAAATTCGTAAAAAATCAACGATAATGTGTACGTTGCCGAAAGTCGCACACATGATACGTTAGGACAGTCTCTTTCAAAGGATGGCAGAAGGGTTGTGGTAGTATGTGCCAATCTTGAGTTATTGAATTTTAAGCATTATTTAATATAAATAAAAATTCGTAAAAAATCAACGATAACGTGTACGTTGCCGAAAGTCGCACACATATGATAGCTTAAGACAGTCTCTTTCAAAGGATGGCAGAACCGTTATGGTAGTATGTGCCAATCTTGAGTTATTGAATTTTAAGCATTATTTAATATAAATAAAAATTCGTAAAAAATCAACGATAACGTGTACGTTGCCGAAAGTCGCACACATGATAGCTTAAGACAGTCTCTTTCAAACGATGGCAGAACTGTTGTGGTAGTATGTCCCAATCTTGAGTTATTGAATTTTAAGCATTATTTAATATAAATAAAAATTCGTAAAAAATCAACGATAACGTATACGTTGCCGAAAGTCGCACACATGATAGCTTAAGACAGTCTCTTTCAAACGATGGCAGAACGGTTGTGGTAGTATGTGCCAATCTTGAGTTATTGAATTTTAAGCATTATTTAATATAAATAAAAATTCGTAAAAAATCAACGATAACGTGTACGTTGCCGAAAGTCGCACACATGATAGCTTAAGACAGTCTCTTTCAAAGGATGGCAGAACGGTTATGGTAGTATGTGCCAATCTTGAGTTATTGAATTTTAAGCATTATTTAATATAAATAAAAATTCGTAAAAAATCAACGATAACGTGTACGTTGCCGAAAGTCGCACACATGATAGCTTAAGACAGTCTCTTTCAAAGGATGGCAGAACGGTTGTGGTAGTATGTGCCAATCTTGAGTTATTGAATTTTAAGCATTATTTAATATAAATAAAAATTCGTAAAAAATCAACGATAACGTGTATGTTGCCGAAAGTCGCACACATGATAGCTTAAGACAGTCTCTTTCAAAGGATGGCAGAACCGTTGTGGTAGTATGTGCCAATCTTGAGTTATTGAATTTTAAGCATTATTTAATATAAATAAAAATTCGTAAAAAATCAACGATAACGTGTACGTTGCCGAAAGTCGCACACATGATAGCTTAAGACAGTCTCTTTCAAAGGATGGCAGAACCGTTGTGGTAGTATGTGCCAATCTTGAGTTATTGAATTTTAAGCATTATTTAATATAAATAAAAATTCGTAAAAAATCAACGATAATGTGTACGTTGCCGAAAGTCGCACACATGATACGTTAGGACAGTCTCTTTCAAAGGATGGCAGAAGGGTTGTGGTAGTATGTGCCAATCTTGAGTTATTGAATTTTAAGCATTATTTAATATAAATAAAAATTCGTAAAAAATCAACGATAACGTGTACGTTGCCGAAAGTCGCACACATATGATAGCTTAAGACAGTCTCTTTCAAAGGATGGCAGAACCGTTATGGTAGTATGTGCCAATCTTGAGTTATTGAATTTTAAGCATTATTTAATATAAATAAAAATTCGTAAAAAATCAACGATAACGTGTACGTTGCCGAAAGTCGCACACATGATAGCTTAAGACAGTCTCTTTCAAACGATGGCAGAACTGTTGTGGTAGTATGTCCCAATCTTGAGTTATTGAATTTTAAGCATTATTTAATATAAATAAAAATTCGTAAAAAATCAACGATAACGTATACGTTGCCGAAAGTCGCACACATGATAGCTTAAGACAGTCTCTTTCAAACGATGGCAGAACGGTTGTGGTAGTATGTGCCAATCTTGAGTTATTGAATTTTAAGCATTATTTAATATAAATAAAAATTCGTAAAAAATCAACGATAACGTGTACGTTGCCGAAAGTCGCACACATGATAGCTTAAGACAGTCTCTTTCAAAGGATGGCAGAACGGTTGTGGTATTCTGTGCCAATCTTGAGTTATTGAATTTTAAGCATTATTTAATATAAATAAAAATTCGTAAAAAATCAACGATAACGTGTACGTTGCCGAAAGTCGCACACATGATAGATTAACACAGTCTCTTTCAAACGATGGCAGAACGGTTGTGGTAGTATGTGCCAATCTTGAGTTATAGAATTTTAAGCATTATTTAATATAAATAAAAATTCGTAAAAAATCAACGATAACGTGTACGTTGCCGAAAGTCGCACACATGATAGCTTAAGACAGTCTCTTTCAAAGGTTGTCAGAACCGTTATGGTAGTATGTGCCAATCTTGAGTTATTGAATTTTAAGCATTATTTAATATAAATAAAAATTCGTAAAAAATCAACGATAACGTGTATGTTGCCGAAAGTCGCACACATGATAGCTTAAGACAGTCTCTTTCAAACGTTGGCAGAACCGTTATGGTAGTATGTGCCAATCTTGAGTTATTGAATTTTAAGCATTATTTAATATAAATAAAAATTCGTAAAAAATCAACGATAACGTGTACGTTGCCGAAAGTCGCACACATGATAGCTTAAGACAGTCTCTTTCAAACGATGGCAGAACGTTTGTGGTAGTATGTGCCAATCTTGAGTTATTGAATTTTAAGCATTATTTAATATAAATAAAAATTAGTAAAAAATCAACAATAACGTGTACGTTGCCGAAAGTCGCACACATGATAGCTTAAGACAGTCTCTTTCAAAGGATGGCAGAACCGTTATGGTAGTATGTGCCAATCTTGAGTTATTGAATTTTAAGCATTATTTAATATAAATAAAAATTCGTAAAAAATCAACGATAACGTGTACGTTGCCGAAAGTCGCACACATGATAGCTTAAGACAGTTTCTTTCAAAGGATGGCGGAACCGTTATGGTAGTATGTGCCAATCTTGAGTTATTGAATTTTAAGCATTATTTAATATAAATAAAAATTCGTAAAAAATCAACGATAATGTGTACGTTGCCGAAAGTCGCACACATGATACGTTAGGACAGTCTCTTTCAAACGATGGCAGAACCGTTGTGGTAGTATGTGCCAATCTTGAGTTATTGAATTTTAAGCATTATTTAATATAAATAAAAATTCGTAAAAAATCAACAATAACGTGTACGTTGCCGAAAGTCGCACACATGATAGCTTAAGACAATCTCTTTCAAAGGATGGCAGAACCGTTATGGTAGTATGTGCCAATCTTGAGTTATTGAATTTTAAGCATTATTTAATATAAATAAAAATTCGTAAAAAATCAACGATAATGTGTACGTTGCCGAAAGTCGCACACATGATACGTTAGGACAGTCTCTTTCAAACGATGGCAGAACCGTTGTGGTAGTATGTGCCAATCTTGAGTTATTGAATTTTAAGCATTATTTAATATAAATAAAAATTCTTAAAAAATCAACGATAACGTGTATGTTGCCGAAAGTCGCACACATGATAGATTAAGACAGTCTCTTTCAAAGGATGGCAGAACCGTTGTGGTAGTATGTGCCAATCTTGAGTTATTGAATTTTAAGCATTATTTAATATAAATAAAAATTCGTAAAAAATCAACGATAACGTGTACGTTGCCGAAAGTCGCACACATGATAGCTTAAGACAGTCTCTTTCAAACGATGGCAGAACGTTTGTGGTAGTATGTGCCAATCTTGAGTTATGGAATTTTAAGCATTATTTAATATAAATAAAAATTCGTAAAAAATCAACGATAACGTGTACGTTGCCGAAAGTCGCACACATGATACGTTAGGACAGTCTCTTTCAAAGGATGGCAGAAGGGTTGTGGTAGTATGTGCCAATCTTGAGTTATTGAATTTTAAGCATTATTTAATATAAATAAAAATTCGTAAAAAATCAACGATAACGTGTACGTTGCCGAAAGTCGCACACATGATAGCTTAAGACAGTTTCTTTCAAAGGATGGCGGAACCGTTATGGTAGTATGTGCCAATCTTGAGTTATTGAATTTTAAGCATTATTTAATATAAATAAAAATTCATAAAAAATCAACGATAACGTGTACGTTGCCGAAAGTCGCACACATGATAGCTTAAGACAGTCTCTTTCAAACGATGGCAGAACGGTTGTGGTAGTATGTCCCAATCTTGAGTTATTGAATTTTAAGCATTATTTAATATAAATAAAAATTCGTAAAAAATCAACGATAACGTGTATGTTGCCGAAAGTCGCACACATGATAGATTAAGACAGTCTCTTTCAAAGGATGGCAGAACCGTTGTGGTAGTATGTGCCAATCTTGAGTTATTGAATTTTAAGCATTATTTAATATAAATAAAAATTCGTAAAAAATCAACGATAACGTGTACGTTGCCGAAAGTCGCACACATGATAGCTTAAGACAGTCTCTTTCAAAGGATGGCAGAACGGTTGTGGTAGTATGTGCCAATCTTGAGTTATGGAATTTTAAGCATTATTTAATATAAATAAAAATTCGTAAAAAATCAACGATAACGTGTACGTTGCCGAAAGTCGCACACATGATAGCTTAAGACAGTCTCTTTCAAAGGATGGCAGAACCGTTGTGGTAGTATGTGCCAATCTTGAGTTATAGAATTTTAAGCATTATTTAATATAAATAAAAATTCGTAAAAAATCAACGATAACGTGTACGTTGCCGAAAGTCGCACACATGATAGCTTAAGACAGTCTCTTTCAAAGGTTGTCAGAACCGTTATGGTAGTATGTGCCAATCTTGAGTTATTGAATTTTAAGCATTATTTAATATAAATAAAAATTCGTAAAAAATCAACGATAACGTGTATGTTGCCGAAAGTCGCACACATGATAGCTTAAGACAGTCTCTTTCAAACGTTGGCAGAACCGTTATGGTAGTATGTGCCAATCTTGAGTTATTGAATTTTAAGCATTATTTAATATAAATAAAAATTCGTAAAAAATCAACGATAACGTGTACGTTGCCGAACGTCGCACACATGATAGCTTAAGACAGTCTCTTTCAAACGATGGCAGAACGTTTGTGGTAGTATGTGCCAATCTTGAGTTATTGAATTTTAAGCATTATTTAATATAATTAAAAATTCGTAAAAAATCAACGATAACGTGTACGTTGCCGAAAGTCGCACACATGATAGCTTAAGACAGTCTCTTTCAAAGGATGGCAGAACCGTTATGGTAGTATGTGCCAATCTTGAGTTATTGAATTTTAAGCATTATTTAATATAAATAAAAATTCGTAAAAAATCAACGATAACGTGTACGTTGCCGAAAGTCGCACACATGATAGCTTAAGACAGTTTCTTTCAAAGGATGGCGGAACCGTTATGGTAGTATGTGCCAATCTTGAGTTATTGAATTTTAAGCATTATTTAATATAAATAAAAATTCGTAAAAAATCAACGATAATGTGTACGTTGCCGAAAGTCGCACACATGATACGTTAGGACAGTCTCTTTCAAACGATGGCAGAACCGTTGTGGTAGTATGTGCCAATCTTGAGTTATTGAATTTTAAGCATTATTTAATATAAATAAAAATTCGTAAAAAATCAACGATAACGTATACGTTGCCGAAAGTCGCACACATGATAGCTTAAGACAGTCTCTTTCAAACGATGGCAGAACGGTTGTGGTAGTATGTGCCAATCTTGAGTTATTGAATTTTAAGCATTATTTAATATAAATAAAAATTCGTAAAAAATCAACGATAACGTGTACGTTGCCGAAAGTCACACACATGATAGATTAACACAGTCTCTTTCAAACGATGGCAGAACGGTTGTGGTAGTATGTGCCAATCTTGAGTTATAGAATTTTAAGCATTATTTAATATAAATAAAAATTCGTAAAAAATCAACGATAACGTGTACGTTGCCGAAAGTCGCACACATGATAGCTTAAGACAGTCTCTTTCAAAGGTTGTCAGAACCGTTATGGTAGTATGTGCCAATCTTGAGTTATTGAATTTTAAGCATTATTTAATATAAATAAAAATTCGTAAAAAATCAACGATAACGTGTATGTTGCCGAAAGTCGCACACATGATAGCTTAAGACAGTCTCTTTCAAACATTGGCAGAACCGTTATGGTAGTATGTGCCAATCTTGAGTTATTGAATTTTAAGCATTATTTAATATAAATAAAAATTCGTAAAAAATCAACGATAACGTGTACGTTGCCGAAAGTCGCACACATGATAGCTTAAGACAGTCTCTTTCAACCAATGGCAGAACGTTTGTGGTAGTATGTGCCAATCTTGAGTTATTGAATTTTAAGCATTATTTAATATAATTAAAAATTCGTAAAAAATCAACGATAACGTGTACGTTGCCGAAAGTCGCACACATGATAGCTTAAGACAGTCTCTTTCAAAGGATGGCAGAACCGTTATGGTAGTATGTGCCAATCTTGAGTTATTGAATTTTAAGCATTATTTAATATAAATAAAAATTCGTAAAAAATCAACGATAACGTGTACGTTGCCGAAAGTCGCACACATGATAGCTTAAGACAGTTTCTTTCAAAGGATGGCGGAACCGTTATGGTAGTATGTGCCAATCTTGAGTTATTGAATTTTAAGCATTATTTAATATAAATAAAAATTCGTAAAAAATCAACGATAATGTGTACGTTGCCGAAAGTCGCACACATGATACGTTAGGACAGTCTCTTTCAAACGATGGCAGAACCGTTGTGGTAGTATGTGCCAATCTTGAGTTATTGAATTTTAAACATTATTTAATATAAATAAAAATTCGTAAAAAATCAACGATAACGTGTACGTTGCCGAAAGTCGCACACATGATAGCTTAAGACAGTCTCTTTCAAAGGATGGCAGAACCGTTATGGTAGTATGTGCCAATCTTGAGTTATTGAATTTTAAGCATTATTTAATATAAATAAAAATTCGTAAAAAATCAACGATAATGTGTACGTTGCCGAAAGTCGCACACATGATACGTTAGGACAGTCTCTTTCAAACGATGGCAGAACCGTTGTGGTAGTATGTGCCAATCTTGAGTTATTGAATTTTAAGCATTATTTAATATAAATAAAAATTCGTAAAAAATCAACGATAACGTGTACGTTGCCGAAAGTCGCACACATGATAGCTTAAGACAGTCTCTTTCAAACGATGGCAGAACGGTTGTGGTAGTATGTGCCAATCTTGAGTTATTGAATTTTAAGCATTATTTAATATAAATAAAAATTCGTAAAAAATCAACGATAACGTGTACGTTGCCGAAAGTCGCACACATGATAGCTTAAGACAGTCTCTTTCAAAGGATGGCAGAAGGGTTGTGGTAGTATGTGCCAATCTTGAGTTATTGAATTTTAAGCATTATTTAATATAAATAAAAATTCGTAAAAAATCAACGATAACGTGTACGTTGCCGAAAGTCGCACACATATGATAGCTTAAGACAGTCTCTTTCAAAGGATGGCAGAACCGTTATGGTAGTATGTGCCAATCTTGAGTTATTGAATTTTAAGCATTATTTAATATAAATAAAAATTCATAAAAAATCAACGATAACGTGTACGTTGCCGAAAGTCGCACACATGATAGCTTAAGACAGTCTCTTTCAAACGATGGCAGAACGGTTGTGGTAGTATGTGCCAATCTTGAGTTATTGAATTTTAAGCATTATTTAATATAAATAAAAATTCGTAAAAAATCAACGATAACGTGTATGTTGCCGAAAGTCGCACACATGATAGATTAAGACAGTCTCTTTCAAAGGATGGCAGAACCGTTGTGGTAGTATGTGCCAATCTTGAGTTATTGAATTTTAAGCATTATTTAATATAAATAAAAATTCGTAAAAAATCAACGATAACGTGTACGTTGCCGAAAGTCGCACACATGATAGCTTAAGACAGTCTCTTTCAAAGGATAGGAGAACCGTTGTGGTAGTATGTGCCAATCTTGAGTTATTGAATTTTAAGCATTATTTAATATAAATAAAAATTCGTAAAAAATCAACGATAATGTGTACGTTGCCGAAAGTCGCACACATGATACGTTAGGACAGTCTCTTTCAAAGGATGGCAGAACCGTTGTGGTAGTATGTGCCAATCTTGAGTTATTGAATTTTAAGCATTATTTAATATAAATAAAAATTCGTAAAAAATCAACGATAACGTGTACGTTGCCGAAAGTCGCACACATGATAGCTTAAGACAGTCTCTTACAAACGATGGCAGAACGTTTGTGGTAGTATGTGCCAATCTTGAGTTATGGAATTTTAAGCATTATTTAATATAAATAAAAATTTGTAAAAAATCAACGATATCGTGTACGTTGCCGAAAGACGCACACATGATAGCTTAAGACAGTCTCTTTCAAAGGATGGCAGAACCGTTGTGGTAGTATGTGCCAATCTTGAGTTATTGAATTTTAAGCATTATTTAATATAAATAAAAATTCGTAAAAAATCAACGATAATGTGTACGTTGCCGAAAGTCGCACACATGATACGTTAGGACAGTCTCTTTCAAAGGATGGCAGAAGGGTTGTGGTAGTATGTGCCAATCTTGAGTTATTGAATTTTAAGCATTATTTAATATAAATAAAAATTCGTAAAAAATCAACGATAACGTGTACGTTGCCGAAAGTCGCACACATATGATAGCTTAAGACAGTCTCTTTCAAAGGATGGCAGAAACGTTATGGTAGTATGTGCCAATCTTGAGTTATTGAATTTTAAGCATTATTTAATATAAATAAAAATTCATAAAAAATCAACGATAACGTGTACGTTGCCGAAAGACGCACACATGATAGCTTAAGACAGTCTCTTTCAAAGGATGGCAGAACCGTTGTGGTAGTATGTGCCAATCTTGAGTTATTGAATTTTAAGCATTATTTAATATAAATAAAAATTCGTAAAAAATCAACGATAATGTGTACGTTGCCGAAAGTCGCACACATGATACGTTAGGACAGTCTCTTTCAAAGGATGGCAGAAGGGTTGTGGTAGTATGTGCCAATCTTGAGTTATTGAATTTTAAGCATTATTTAATATAAATAAAAATTCGTAAAAAATCAACGATAACGTGTACGTTGCCGAAAGTCGCACACATGACAGCTTAAGACAGTCTCTTACAAACGATGGCAGAACGTTTGTGGTAGTATGTGCCAATCTTGAGTTATGGAATTTTAAGCATTATTTAATATAAATAAAAATTGGTAAAAAAACAACGATATCGTGTACGTTGCCGAAAGTCGCACACATGATAGCTTAAGACAGTCTCTTTCAAAGGATGGCAGAACCGTTGTGGTAGTATGTGCCAATCTTGAGTTATTGAATTTTAAGCATTATTTAATATAAATAAAAATTCGTAAAAAATCAACGATATCGTGTACGTTGCCGAAAGACGCACACATGATAGCTTAAGACAGTCTCTTTCAAAGGATGGCAGAACCGTTGTGGTAGTATGTGCCAATCTTGAGTTATTGAATTTTAAGCATTATTTAATATAAATAAAAATTCGTAAAAAATCAACGATAATGTGTACGTTGCCGAAAGTCGCACACATGATACGTTAGGACAGTCTCTTTCAAAGGATGGCAGAAGGGTTGTGGTAGTATGTGCCAATCTTGAGTTATTGAATTTTAAGCATTATTTAATATAAATAAAAATTCGTAAAAAATCAACGATAACGTGTACGTTGCCGAAAGTCGCACACATATGATAGCTTAAGACAGTCTCTTTCAAAGGATGGCAGAAACGTTATGGTAGTATGTGCCAATCTTGAGTTATTGAATTTTAAGCATTATTTAATATAAATAAAAATTCATAAAAAATCAACGATAACGTGTACGTTGCCGAAAGACGCACACATGATAGCTTAAGACAGTCTCTTTCAAAGGATGGCAGAACCGTTGTGGTAGTATGTGCCAATCTTGAGTTATTGAATTTTAAGCATTATTTAATATAAATAAAAATTCGTAAAAAATCAACGATAATGTGTACGTTGCCGAAAGTCGCACACATGATACGTTAGGACAGTCTCTTTCAAAGGATGGCAGAAGGGTTGTGGTAGTATGTGCCAATCTTGAGTTATTGAATTTTAAGCATTATTTAATATAAATAAAAATTCGTAAAAAATCAACGATAACGTGTACGTTGCCGAAAGTCGCACACATGACAGCTTAAGACAGTCTCTTACAAACGATGGCAGAACGTTTGTGGTAGTATGTGCCAATCTTGAGTTATGGAATTTTAAGCATTATTTAATATAAATAAAAATTGGTAAAAAAACAACGATATCGTGTACGTTGCCGAAAGTCGCACACATGATAGCTTAAGACAGTCTCTTTCAAAGGATGGCAGAACCGTTGTGGTAGTATGTGCCAATCTTGAGTTATTGAATTTTAAGCATTATTTAATATAAATAAAAATTCGTAAAAAATCAACGATAATGTGTACGTTGCCGAAAGTCGCACACATGATACGTTAGGACAGTCTCTTTCAAAGGATGGCAGAAGGGTTGTGGTAGTATGTGCCAATCTTGAGTTATTGAATTTTAAGCATTATTTAATATAAATAAAAATTCGTAAAAAATCAACGATAATGTGTACGTTGCCGAAAGTCGCACACATGATACGTTAGGACAGTCTCTTTCAAAGGATGGCAGAAGGGTTGTGGTAGTATGTGCCAATCTTGAGTTATTGAATTTTAAGCATTATTTAATATAAATAAAAATTCGTAAAAAATCAACGATAACGTGTACGTTGCCGAAAGTCGCACACATGACAGCTTAAGACAGTCTCTTACAAACGATGGCAGAACGTTTGTGGTAGTATGTGCCAATCTTGAGTTATGGAATTTTAAGCATTATTTAATATAAATAAAAATTGGTAAAAAAACAACGATATCGTGTACGTTGCCGAAAGTCGCACACATGATAGCTTAAGACAGTCTCTTTCAAAGGATGGCAGAACCGTTGTGGTAGTATGTGCCAATCTTGAGTTATTGAATTTTAAGCATTATTTAATATAAATAAAAATTCGTAAAAAATCAACGATAACGTGTACGTTGCCGAAAGTCGCACACATGATAGCTTAAGACAGTCTCTTTCAAAGGATGGCAGAACCGTTGTGGTAGTATGTGCCAATCTTGAGTTATTGAATTTTAAGCATTATTTAATATAAATAAAAATTCGTAAAAAATCAACGATAATGTGTACGTTGCCGAAAGTCGCACACATGATACGTTAGGACAGTCTCTTTCAAAGGATGGCAGAAGGGTTGTGGTAGTATGTGCCAATCTTGAGTTATTGAATTTTAAGCATTATTTAATATAAATAAAAATTCGTAAAAAATCTACGATAACGTGTACGTTGCCGAAAGTCGCACACATATCATAGCTTAAGACAGTCTCTTTCAAAGGATGGCAGAACCGTTATGGTAGTATGTGCCAATCTTGAGTTATTGAATTTTAAGCATTATTTAATATAAATAAAAATTCGTAAAAAATCAACGATAACGTGTACGTTGCCGAAAGTCGCACACATGATAGCTTAAGACAGTCTCTTTCAAACGATGGCAGAACTGTTGTGGTAGTATGTCCCAATCTTGAGTTATTGAATTTTAAGCATTATTTAATATAAATAAAAATTCGTAAAAAATCAATGATAACGTATACGTTGCCGAAAGTCGCACACATGATAGCTTAAGACAGTCTCTTTCAAACGATGGCAGAACGGTTGTGGTAGTATGTGCCAATCTTGAGTTATTGAATTTTAAGCATTATTTAATATAAATAAAAATTCGTAAAAAATCAACGATAACGTGTACGTTGCCGAAAGTCGCACACATGATAGCTTAAGACAGTCTCTTTCAAAGGATGGCAGAACGGTTGTGGTATTCTGTGCCAATCTTGAGTTATTGAATTTTAAGCATTATTTAATATAAATAAAAATTCGTAAAAAATCAACGATAACGTGTACGTTGCCGAAAGTCGCACACATGATAGATTAACACAGTCTCTTTCAAACGATGGCAGAACGGTTGTGGTAGTATGTGCCAATCTTGAGTTATAGAATTTTAAGCATTATTTAATATAAATAAAAATTCGTAAAAAATCAACGATAACGTGTACGTTGCCGAAAGTCGCACACATGATAGCTTAAGACAGTCTCTTTCAAACGATGGCAGAACGTTTGTGGTAGTATGTGCCAATCTTGAGTTATTGAATTTTAAGCATTATTTAATATAATTAAAAATTCGTAAAAAATCAACGATAACGTGTACGTTGCCGAAAGTCGCACACATGATAGCTTAAGACAGTTTCTTTCAAAGGATGGCAGAACCGTTATGGTAGTATGTGCCAATCTTGAGTTATTGAATTTTAAGCATTATTTAATATAAATAAAAATTCGTAAAAAATCAACGATAACGTGTACGTTGCCGAAAGTCGCACACATGATAGCTTAAGACAGTTTCTTTCAAAGGATGGCGGAACCGTTATGGTAGTATGTGCCAATCTTGAGTTATTGAATTTTAAGCATTATTTAATATAAATAAAAATTCGTAAAAAATCAACGATAATGTGTACGTTGCCGAAAGTCGCACACATGATACGTTAGGACAGTCTCTTTCAAACGATGGCAGAACCGTTGTGGTAGTATGTGCCAATCTTGAGTTATTGAATTTTAAGCATTATTTAATATAAATAAAAATTCGTAAAAAATCAACGATAACGTATACGTTGCCGAAAGTCGCACACATGATAGCTTAAGACAGTCTCTTTCAAACGATGGCAGAACGGTTGTGGTAGTATGTGCCAATCTTGAGTTATTGAATTTTAAGCATTATTTAATATAAATAAAAATTCGTAAAAAATCAACGATAACGTGTACGTTGCCGAAAGTCGCACACATGATAGATTAACACAGTCTCTTTCAAACGATGGCAGAACGGTTGTGGTAGTATGTGCCAATCTTGAGTTATAGAATTTTAAGCATTATTTAATATAAATAAAAATTCGTAAAAAATCAACGATAACGTGTACGTTGCCGAAAGTCGCACACATGATAGCTTAAGACAGTCTCTTTCAAAGGTTGTCAGAACCGTTATGGTAGTATGTGCCAATCTTGAGTTATTGAATTTTAAGCATTATTTAATATAAATAAAAATTCGTAAAAAATCAACGATAACGTGTATGTTGCCGAAAGTCGCACACATGATAGCTTAAGACAGTCTCTTTCAAACATTGGCAGAACCGTTATGGTAGTATGTGCCAATCTTGAGTTATTGAATTTTAAGCATTATTTAATATAAATAAAAATTCGTAAAAAATCAACGATAACGTGTACGTTGCCGAAAGTCGCACACATGATAGCTTAAGACAGTCTCTTTCAAACAATGGCAGAACGTTTGTGGTAGTATGTGCCAATCTTGAGTTATTGAATTTTAAGCATTATTTAATATAATTAAAAATTCGTAAAAAATCAACGATAACGTGTACGTTGCCGAAAGTCGCACACATGATAGCTTAAGACAGTTTCTTTCAAAGGATGGCGGAACCGTTATGGTAGTATGTGCCAATCTTGAGTTATTGAATTTTAAGCATTATTTAATATAAATAAAAATTCGTAAAAAATCAACGATAATGTGTACGTTGCCGAAAGTCGCACACATGATACGTTAGGACAGTCTCTTTCAAACGATGGCAGAACCGTTGTGGTAGTATGTGCCAATCTTGAGTTATTGAATTTTAAGCATTATTTAATATAAATAAAAATTCGTAAAAAATCAACGATAACGTGTACGTTGCCGAAAGTCGCACACATGATAGCTTAAGACAGTCTCTTTCAAAGGATGGCAGAACCGTTATGGTAGTATGTGCCAATCTTGAGTTATTGAATTTTAAGCATTATTTAATATAAATAAAAATTCGTAAAAAATCAACGATAATGTGTACGTTGCCGAAAGTCGCACACATGATACGTTAGGACAGTCTCTTTCAAACGATGGCAGAACCGTTGTGGTAGTATGTGCCAATCTTGAGTTATTGAATTTTAAGCATTATTTAATATAAATAAAAATTCGTAAAAAATCAACGATAACGTGTACGTTGCCGAAAGTCGCACACATGATAGCTTAAGACAGTCTCTTTCAAACGATGGCAGAACGGTTGTGGTAGTATGTGCCAATCTTGAGTTATTGAATTTTAAGCATTATTTAATATAAATAAAAATTCGTAAAAAATCAACGATAACGTGTATGTTGCCGAAAGTCGCACACATGATAGATTAAGACAGTCTCTTTCAAAGGATGGCAGAACCGTTGTGGTAGTAAGTGCCAATCTTGAGTTATTGAATTTTAAGCATTATTTAATATAAATAAAAATTCGTAAAAAATCAACGATAACGTGTACGTTGCCGAAAGTCGCACACATGATAGCTTAAGACAGTCTCTTTCAAACGATGGCAGAACGTTTGTGGTAGTATGTGCCAATCTTGAGTTATGGAATTTTAAGCATTATTTAATATAAATAAAAATTCGTAAAAAATCAACGATAACGTGTACGTTGCCGAAAGTCGCACACATGATAGCTTAAGACAGTCTCTTTCAAAGGATGGCAGAAGGGTTGTGGTAGTATGTGCCAATCTTGAGTTATTGAATTTTAAGCATTATTTAATATAAATAAAAATTCGTAAAAAATCAACGATAACGTGTACGTTGCCGAAAGTCGCACACATATGATAGCTTAAGACAGTCTCTTTCAAAGGATGGCAGAACCGTTATGGTAGTATGTGCCAATCTTGAGTTATTGAATTTTAAGCATTATTTAATATAAATAAAAATTCATAAAAAATCAACGATAACGTGTACGTTGCCGAAAGTCGCACACATGATAGCTTAAGACAGTCTCTTTCAAACGATGGCAGAACGGTTGTGGTAGTATGTGCCAATCTTGAGTTATTGAATTTTAAGCATTATTTAATATAAATAAAAATTCGTAAAAAATCAACGATAACGTGTATGTTGCCGAAAGTCGCACACATGATAGATTAAGACAGTCTCTTTCAAAGGATGGCAGAACCGTTGTGGTAGTATGTGCCAATCTTGAGTTATTGAATTTTAAGCATTATTTAATATAAATAAAAATTCGTAAAAAATCAACGATAACGTGTACGTTGCCGAAAGTCGCACACATGATACGTTAGGACAGTCTCTTTCAAAGGATGGCAGAACCGTTGTGGTAGTATGTGCCAATCTTGAGTTATTGAATTTTAAGCATTATTTAATATAAATAAAAATTCGTAAAAAATCAACGATAACGTGTACGTTGCCGAAAGTCGCACACATGATAGCTTAAGACAGTCTCTTACAAACGATGGCAGAACGTTTGTGGTAGTATGTGCCAATCTTGAGTTATGGAATTTTAAGCATTATTTAATATAAATAAAAATTTGTAAAAAATCAACGATATCGTGTACGTTGCCGAAAGACGCACACATGATAGCTTAAGACAGTCTCTTTCAAAGGATGGCAGAACCGTTGTGGTAGTATGTGCCAATCTTGAGTTATTGAATTTTAAGCATTATTTAATATAAATAAAAATTCGTAAAAAATCAACGATAATGTGTACGTTGCCGAAAGTCGCACACATGATACGTTAGGACAGTCTCTTTCAAAGGATGGCAGAAGGGTTGTGGTAGTATGTGCCAATCTTGAGTTATTGAATTTTAAGCATTATTTAATATAAATAAAAATTCGTAAAAAATCAACGATAACGTGTATGTTGCCGAAAGTCGCACACATGATACGTTAGGACAGTCTCTTTCAAAGGATGGCAGAAGGGTTGTGGTAGTATGTGCCAATCTTGAGTTATTGAATTTTAAGCATTATTTAATATAAATAAAAATTCGTAAAAAATCAACGATAACGTGTATGTTGCCGAAAGTCGCACACATGATACGTTAGGACAGTCTCTTTCAAAGGATGGCAGAAGGGTTGTGGTAGTATGTGCCAATCTTGAGTTATTGAATTTTAAGCATTATTTAATATAAATAAAAATTCGTAAAAAATCAACGATAACGTGTATGTTGCCGAAAGTCGCACACATGATACGTTAGGACAGTCTCTTTCAAAGGATGGCAGAAGGGTTGTGGTAGTATGTGCCAATCTTGAGTTATTGAATTTTAAGCATTATTTAATATAAATAAAAATTCGTAAAAAATCAACGATAACGTGTACGTTGCCGAAAGTCGCACACATATGATAGCTTAAGACAGTCTCTTTCAAAGGATGGCAGAACCGTTATGGTAGTATGTGCCAATCTTGAGTTATTGAATTTTAAGCATTATTTAATATAAATAAAAATTCATAAAAAATCAACGATAACGTGTACGTTGCCGAAAGTCGCACACATGATAGCTTAAGACAGTCTCTTTCAAACGATGGCAGAACGGTTGTGGTAGTATGTGCCAATCTTGAGTTATTGAATTTTAAGCATTATTTAATATAAATAAAAATTCGTAAAAAATCAACGATAACGTGTATGTTGCCGAAAGTCGCACACATGATAGATTAAGACAGTCTCTTTCAAAGGATGGCAGAACCGTTGTGGTAGTATGTGCCAATCTTGAGTTATTGAATTTTAAGCATTATTTAATATAAATAAAAATTCGTAAAAAATCAACGATAATGTGTACGTTGCCGAAAGTCGCACACATGATACGTTAGGACAGTCTCTTTCAAAGGATGGCAGAAGGGTTGTGGTAGTATGTGCCAATCTTGAGTTATTGAATTTTAAGCATTATTTAATATAAATAAAAATTCGTAAAAAATCAACGATAACGTGTACGTTGCCGAAAGTCGCACACATATGATAGCTTAAGACAGTCTCTTTCAAAGGATGGCAGAACCGTTATGGTAGTATGTGCCAATCTTGAGTTATTGAATTTTAAGCATTATTTAATATAAATAAAAATTCATAAAAAATCAACGATAACGTGTACGTTGCCGAAAGTCGCACACATGATAGCTTAAGACAGTCTCTTTCAAACGATGGCAGAACGGTTGTGGTAGTATGTGCCAATCTTGAGTTATTGAATTTTAAGCATTATTTAATATAAATAAAAATTCGTAAAAAATCAACGATAACGTGTATGTTGCCGAAAGTCGCACACATGATAGATTAAGACAGTCTCTTTCAAACGATGGCAGAACCGTTGTGGTAGTATGTGCCAATCTTGAGTTATTGAATTTTAAGCATTATTTAATATAAATAAAAATTCGTAAAAAATCAACGATAACGTGTACGTTGCCGAAAGTCGCACACATGATAGCTTAAGACAGTCTCTTTCAAAGGATGGCAGAACCGTTGTGGTAGTATGTGCCAATCTTGAGTTATTGAATTTTAAGCATTATTTAATATAAATAAAAATTCATAAAAAATCAACGATAACGTGTACGTTGCCGAAAGTCGCACACATGATAGCTTAAGACAGTCTCTTTCAAACGATGGCAGAACGGTTGTGGTAGTATGTGCCAATCTTGAGTTATTGAATTTTAAGCATTATTTAATATAAATAAAAATTCGTAAAAAATCAACGATAACGTGTACGTTGCCGAAAGTCGCACACATGATAGCTTAAGACAGTCTCTTACAAACGATGGCAGAACGTTTGTGGTAGTATGTGCCAATCTTGAGTTATGGAATTTTAAGCATTATTTAATATAAATAAAAATTTGTAAAAAATCAACGATATCGTGTACGTTGCCGAAAGACGCACACATGATAGCTTAAGACAGTCTCTTTCAAAGGATGGCAGAACCGTTGTGGTAGTATGTGCCAATCTTGAGTTATTGAATTTTAAGCATTATTTAATATAAATAAAAATTCGTAAAAAATCAACGATAATGTGTACGTTGCCGAAAGTCGCACACATGATACGTTAGGACAGTCTCTTTCAAAGGATGGCAGAAGGGTTGTGGTAGTATGTGCCAATCTTGAGTTATTGAATTTTAAGCATTATTTAATATAAATAAAAATTCGTAAAAAATCAACGATAACGTGTACGTTGCCGAAAGTCGCACACATATGATAGCTTAAGACAGTCTCTTTCAAAGGATGGCAGAAACGTTATGGTAGTATGTGCCAATCTTGAGTTATTGAATTTTAAGCATTATTTAATATAAATAAAAATTCATAAAAAATCAACGATAACGTGTACGTTGCCGAAAGACGCACACATGATAGCTTAAGACAGTCTCTTTCAAAGGATGGCAGAACCGTTGTGGTAGTATGTGCCAATCTTGAGTTATTGAATTTTAAGCATTATTTAATATAAATAAAAATTCGTAAAAAATCAACGATAATGTGTACGTTGCCGAAAGTCGCACACATGATACGTTAGGACAGTCTCTTTCAAAGGATGGCAGAAGGGTTGTGGTAGTATGTGCCAATCTTGAGTTATTGAATTTTAAGCATTATTTAATATAAATAAAAATTCGTAAAAAATCAACGATAACGTGTACGTTGCCGAAAGTCGCACACATATGATAGCTTAAGACAGTCTCTTTCAAAGGATGGCAGAACCGTTATGGTAGTATGTGCCAATCTTGAGTTATTGAATTTTAAGCATTATTTAATATAAATAAAAATTCATAAAAAATCAACGATAACGTGTACGTTGCCGAAAGTCGCACACATGATAGCTTAAGACAGTCTCTTTCAAACGATGGCAGAACGGTTGTGGTAGTATGTGCCAATCTTGAGTTATTGAATTTTAAGCATTATTTAATATAAATAAAAATTCGTAAAAAATCAACGATAACGTGTATGTTGCCGAAAGTCGCACACATGATAGATTAAGACAGTCTCTTTCAAACGATGGCAGAACCGTTGTGGTAGTATGTGCCAATCTTGAGTTATTGAATTTTAAGCATTATTTAATATAAATAAAAATTCGTAAAAAATCAACGATAACGTGTACGTTGCCGAAAGTCGCACACATGATAGCTTAAGACAGTCTCTTTCAAAGGATGGCAGAACCGTTGTGGTAGTATGTGCCAATCTTGAGTTATTGAATTTTAAGCATTATTTAATATAAATAAAAATTCGTAAAAAATCAACGATAATGTGTACGTTGCCGAAAGTCGCACACATGATACGTTAGGACAGTCTCTTTCAAAGGATGGCAGAAGGGTTGTGGTAGTATGTGCCAATCTTGAGTTATTGAATTTTAAGCATTATTTAATATAAATAAAATTTCGTAAAAAATCAACGATAACGTGTACGTTGCCGAAAGTCGCACACATGATAGCTTAAGACAGTTTCTTTCAAAGGATGGCGGAACCGTTATGGTAGTATGTGCCAATCTTGAGTTATTGAATTTTAAGCATTATTTAATATAAATAAAAATTCATAAAAAATCAACGATAACGTGTACGTTGCCGAAAGTCGCACACATGATAGCTTAAGACAGTCTCTTTCAAACGATGGCAGAACGTAGTGCTGGACGATATGGCCAAAATTTATATCACGATATATTCCATAATTTCGGTCGATACGATATAATTTCGATATCGACATAAATATTTTGAAGGCCTAAGAAAAACTTAAGTCTTTAAAGCCTCCTTTCACAAAAACTATATAATACTTTAGAAATAAAAAATGGTCAAAATAAACCAATGATCACTTTTAATCACTTATAGCAAAATAAAAACATGACATCTCTGTCAAACACAAGCCTATAACCTATATACAGTACAAGCCAAAGGTTTGGACACACCTTCTTATTCAATGCGTCATGAAATGAAAGTCATTAAAATAAAGAAAACGCATTGAATAAGAAGGTATGTCCAAACTTTTGGCCTGTACTGTACATATTACCAATATAAATAACTTTACATTTACAACAGAGGCAAAGCTTCTTATTCTTCCATAAACAAATTTAACAGATCAAAACAAAAGTGCTTCAACCAGGATAAGGAAAAAAAGCCTTTATATACATAAAAGGAACATGATATCACAGTCAAATAAGCAAACCTGTAGGCTTTTATAACTATAAATAACTTAGATATAACATAAACTACAAAAGTGTTTCAGCCAGAATAAAGAAATTTAGGAGATTCTAAAAGGAGATTTTAGATGCTGACCGGAGCGCGGCCGAGTTTCAGCGCGAGAGATTTTAGATGCTGACCGGAGCGCGGCCGAGTTTCAGCGTGAGAGATTTCAGTGCAAGTTTCAGCGCGAGAGGTTTTAGATGCTGACCGGAGCGCGGCCGAGTTTCAGCGCGAGAGATTTTAGATACTGACCGGACCGCGGCCGAGCTTCAGCGCGAGAGGTTTTAGATGCTGACCGGAGCGCGGCCGAGTTTCAGCGCGAGAGGTTTTAGATGCTGACCGGACCGCGGCCGAGCTTCAGCGCGAGAGGTTTTAGATGCTGACCGGAGCGCGGCCGAGTTTCAGCGCGAGAGATTTTAGATGCTGACCGGACCGCGGCCGAGCTTCAGCGCGAGAGATTTCAGCGCGAGTTTCAGCGCGAGAGGTTTTAGATGCTGACCGGAGCGCGGCCGAGTTTCAGCGCGAGAGGTTTTAGATGCTGACCGGAGCGCTGACCGGAGCGCGGCCGAGTTTCAGCGCGAGAGATTTTAGATGCTGACCGGAGCGCGGCCGAGCTTCAGCGCGAGAGATTTCAGCGCGAGTTTCAGCGCGAGAGGTTTTAGATGCTGACCGGAGCGCGGCCGAGTTTCAGCGCGAGAGATTTCAGCGCGAGAGGTTTTAGATGCTGACCGGAGCGCGGCCGAGTTTCAGCGCGAGAGATTTTAGATGCTGACCGGACCGCGGCCGAGCTTCAGCGCGAGAGATTTCAGCGCGAGAGGTTTTAGATGCTGACCGGAGCGCTGACCGGAGCGCGGCCGAGTTTCAGCGCGAGAGATTTTAGATGCTGACCGGAGCGCGGCCGAGCTTCAGCGCGAGAGATTTTCAGCGCGAGAGATTTCAGCACGAGAGATTTTCAGCGCGAGTTTCAGCGCGAGAGATTTTAGGGGCCGAACGGAGCGCAGCTGAGCCGTGTTTCTGTAAATAATACATATCGATATGACACAAAAATGATATCACCGTTATTGAAACATTTCTTATCGCGATAAATACCGTTATCGAATTATTGTCCAGGCCTAGCAGAACGGTTGTGGTAGTATGTGCCAATCTTGAGTTATTGAATTTTAAGCATTATTTAATATAAATAAAAATTCGTAAAAAATCAACGATAACGTGTACGTTGCCGAAAGTCGCACACATGATAGCTTAAGACAGTCTCTTTCAAAGGATGGCAGAACCGTTGTGGTAGTATGTGCCAATCTTGAGTTATTGAATTTTAAGCATTATTTAATATAAATAAAAATTCGTAAAAAATCAACGATAATGTGTACGTTGCCGAAAGTCGCACACATGATACGTTAGGACAGTCTCTTTCAAAGGATGGCAGAAGGGTTGTGGTAGTATGTGCCAATCTTGAGTTATTGAATTTTAAGCATTATTTAATATAAATAAAAATTCGTAAAAAATCAACGATAACGTGTACGTTGCCGAAAGTCGCACACATGATAGCTTAAGACAGTTTCTTTCAAAGGATGGCGGAACCGTTATGGTAGTATGTGCCAATCTTGAGTTATTGAATTTTAAGCATTATTTAATATACACAAAAAATCAACGATAACGTGTACGTTGCCGAAAGTCGCACACATGATAGCTTAAGACAGTCTCTTTCAAAGGATGGCAGAACCGTTGTGGTAGTATGTGCCAATCTTGAGTTATTGAATTTTAAGCATTATTTAATATAAATAAAAATTCGTAAAAAATCAACAATAATGTGTACGTTGCCGAAAGTCGCACACATGATACGTTAGGACAGTCTCTTTCAAAGGATGGCAGAAGGGTTGTGGTAGTATGTGCCAATCTTGAGTTATTGAATTTTAAGCATTATTTAATATAAATAAAAATTCGTAAAAAATCAACGATAACGTGTACGTTGCCGAAAGTCTCTTTCAAAGGATGGCAGAAGGGTTGTGGTAGTATGTGCCAATCTTGAGTTATTGAATTTTAAGCATTATTTAATATAAATAAAAATTCGTAAAAAATCAACGATAACGTGTATGTTGCCGAAAGTCGCACACATGATAGATTAAGACAGTCTCTTTCAAAGGATGGCAGAACCGTTGTGGTAGTATGTGCCAATCTTGAGTTATTGAATTTTAAGCATTATTTAATATAAATAAAAATTCATAAAAAATCAACGATAACGTGTACGTTGCCGAAAGACGCACACATGATAGCTTAAGACAGTCTCTTTCAAACGATGGCAGAACGGTTGTGGTAGTATGTGCCAATCTTGAGTTATTGAATTTTAAGCATTATTTAATATAAATAAAAATTCGTAAAAAATCAACGATAACGTGTACGTTGCCGAAAGTCGCACACATGATAGCTTAAGACAGTCTCTTTCAAACGATGGCAGAACGTTTGTGGTAGTATGTGCCAATCTTGAGTTATTGAAATTTAAGCATTATTTTATATAAATAAAAATTCATAAAAAATCAACGATAATGTGTACGTTGTCGAAAGTCGCACACATGATAGATTAGCACAGTCTCTTTCAAACGATGGCAGAACCGTTGTGGTAGTATGTCCCAATCTTGAGTTATTGAATTTTAAGCATTATTTAATATAATTAAAAATTCATAAAAAATCAACGATAACGTGTACGTTGCCGAAAGTCGCTCACATGATAGGTTAAGACAGTCTCTTTCAAACGATGGCAGAACTGTTGTGGTAGTATGTCCCAATCTTGAGTTATTGAATTTTAAGCATTATTTAATATAAATAAAAAATCATTAAAAATCAACGATAATGTGTACGTTGCCGAAAGTCGCACACATGATAGCTTAAGACAGTCTCTTTCAAACGATGGCAAAACTGTTGTGTTATTATGTGCCAATCTTGAGTTATTGAATTTTAAGCATTATTTAATATAAATAAAAATTCATAAAAAATCAACGATAATGTGTACGTTGCCAAAAGTAACACACATGGTAGCTTAAGACAGTCTCTTTCAAACGATGGCAGAACTGTTGTGATAGTATGTCCCAATCTTGAGTTATTGAATTTTAAGCATTATTTAATATAAATAAAAATTCATAAAAAATCAACGATAATGTGTACGTTGCCAAAAGTAACACACATGGTAGCTTAAGACAGTCTCTTTCAAACGATGGCAGAACTGTTGTGATAGTATGTCCCAATCTTGAGTTATTGAATTTTAAGCATTATTTAATATAAATAAAAATTCATAAAAAATCAACGATAATGTGTACGTTGCCGAAAGTCACACACATGATAGCTTAAGACAGTCTCTTTCAAACGATGGCAGAACCGTTGTGGTAGTATGTGCCAATCTTGACTTATTGAATTTTAAGCATTATTTAATATAAATAAAAATTCATATAAAATCAACGATAATGAGTACGTTGCCGAAAGTCGCACACATGATAGCTTAAGACAGTCTCTTTCAAACGATGGCAGAACCGTTGTGTTAGTATGTGCCAATCTTGAGTTATTGAATTTTAAGCATTATTTAATATAAATAAAAATTCATAAAAAATCAACGATAATGTGTACGTTGCCAAAAGTTGCACACATGATAGCGTAAGACAGTCTCTTTCAAACGATGGCAGAACTGTTGTGGTAGTATGTCCCAATCTTGAGTTATTGAATTTTAAGCATTATTTTATATAAATAAAAATTCATAAAAAATCAACGATAATGTGTACGTTGCCGAAAGTCGCACCCATGATAGGTTAAGACAGTCTCTTTCAAACGATGGAAGAAGCGTTGTGGTAGTATGTGCCAATCTTGACTTATTGAATTTTAAGCATTATTTAATATAAATAAAAATTCATATAAAATCAACGATAATGTGTATGTTGCCGAAAGTCGCACACATGATAGCTTAAGACAGTCTCTTTCAAACGATGGCAGAACCGTTGTGTTAGTATGTGCCAATCTTGAGTTATTGAATTTTAAGCATTATTTAATATAAATAAAAATTCATAAAAAATCAACGATAATGTGTACGTTGCCAAAAGTCGCACACATGATAGCGTAAGACAGTCTCTTTCAAACGATGGCAGAACCGTTGTGGTAGTATGTGCCAATCTTGAGTTATTGAATTTTAAGCATTATTTTATATAAATAAAAATTCATAAAAAATCAACGATAAGGTGTACGTTGTCGAAAGTCGCACACATGATAGGTTAAGACAGTCTCTTTCAAACGATGGCAGAACCGTTGTGGTAGTATGTGCCAATCTTGAGTTATTGAATTTTAAGCATTATTTTATATAAATAAAAATTCATAAAAAATCAACGATAATGTGTACGTTGCCGAAAGTCGCACACATGATAGGTTAAGACAGTCTCTTTCAAACGATGTCAGAACTGTTGTGGTTGTATGTCCCAATCTTGAGTTATTGAATTTTAAGCATTATTTAATATAAATAAAAATTCATAAAAAATCAACGATAACGTGTACGTTGCCGAAAGTTGCACACATGATAGCTTAAGACAGTCTCTTTCAAACGATGGCAGAACCGTTGTGGTAGTATGTGCCAATCTTGACTTATTGAATTTTAAGCATTATTTAATATAAATAAAAATTCATATAAAATCAACGATAAAGTGTACGTTGCCGAAAGTCGCACACATGATAGCTTAAGACAGTCTCTTTCAAACGATGGCAGAACTGTTGTGGTAGTATGTCCCAATCTTGAGTTATTGAATTTTAAGCATTATTTGATATAAATAAAAATTAATAAAAAATCAACGATAATGTGTACGTTGTCGAAAGTCGCACACATGATAGATTAGCACAGTCTCTTTCAAACGATGGCAGAACTGTTGTGGTAGTATGTCCCAATCTTGAGTTATTGAATTTTAAGCATTATTTTATATAAATAAAAATTCATAAAAAATCAACGATAATGTGTACGTTGCCGAAAGTCGCACCCATGATAGGTTAAGACAGTCTCTTTCAAACGATGGAAGAAGCGTTGTGGTAGTATGTGCCAATCTTGACTTATTGAATTTTAAGCATTATTTAATATAAATAAAAATTCATATAAAATCAACGATAATGTGTACGTTGCCGAAAGTCGCACACATGATAGCTTAAGACAGTCTCTTTCAAACGATGGCAGAACCGTTGTGTTAGTATGTGCCAATCTTGAGTTATTGAATTTTAAGCATTATTTAATATAAATAAAAATTCATAAAAAATCAACGATAATGTGTACGTTGCCAAAAGTCGCACACATGATAGCGTAAGACAGTCTCTTTCAAACGATGGCAGAACCGTTGTGGTAGTATGTGCCAATCTTGAGTTATTGAATTTTAAGCATTATTTGATATAAATAAAAATTCATAAAAAATCAACGATAATGTGTACGTTGCCGAACGTCGCACCCATGATAGGTTAAGACAGTCTCTTTCAAACGATGGAAGAAGCGTTGTGGTAGTATGTGCCAATCTTGACTTATTGAATTTTAAGCATTATTTAATATAAATAAAAATTCATATAAAATCAACGATAATGTGTATGTTGCCGAAAGTCGCACACATGATAGCTTAAGACAGTCTCTTTCAAACGATGGCAGAACCGTTGTGTTAGTATGTGCCAATCTTGAGTTATTGAATTTTAAGCATTATTTAATATAAATAAAAATTCATAAAAAATCAACGATAATGTGTACGTTGCCAAAAGTCGCACACATGATAGCGTAAGACAGTCTCTTTCAAACGATGGCAGAACCGTTGTGGTAGTATGTGCCAATCTTGAGTTATTGAATATTAAGCATTATTTGATATAAATAAAAATTCATAAAAAATCAACGATAATGTGTACGTTGCCGAAAGTCGCACCCATGATAGGTTAAGACAGTCTCTTTCAAACGATGGAAGAAGCGTTGTGGTAGTATGTGCCAATCTTGACTTATTGAATTTTAAGCATTATTTAATATAAATAAAAATTCATATAAAATCAACGATAATGTGTATGTTGCCGAAAGTCGCACACATGATAGCTTAAGACAGTCTCTTTCAAACGATGGCAGAACCGTTGTGTTAGTATGTGCCAATCTTGAGTTATTGAATTTTAAGCATTATTTAATATAAATAAAAATTCATAAAAAATCAACGATAATGTGTACGTTGCCAAAAGTCGCACACATGATAGCGTAAGACAGTCTCTTTCAAACGATGGCAGAACCGTTGTGGTAGTATGTGCCAATCTTGAGTTATTGAATTTTAAGCATTATTTTATATAAATAAAAATTCATAAAAAATCAACGATAAGGTGTACGTTGTCGAAAGTCGCACACATGATAGGTTAAGACAGTCTCTTTCAAACGATGGCAGAACCGTTGTGGTAGTATGTGCCAATCTTGAGTTATTGAATTTTAAGCATTATTTTATATAAATAAAAATTCATAAAAAATCAACGATAATGTGTACGTTGCCGAAAGTCGCACACATGATAGGTTAAGACAGTCTCTTTCAAACGATGTCAGAACTGTTGTGGTTGTATGTCCCAATCTTGAGTTATTGAATTTTAAGCATTATTTAATATAAATAAAAATTAATAAAAAATCAACGATAATGTGTACGTTGCCGAAAGTCGCACCCATGATAGGTTAAGACAGTCTCTTTCAAACGATGGAAGAAGCGTTGTGGTAGTATGTGCCAATCTTGACTTATTGAATTTTAAGCATTATTTAATATAAATAAAAATTCATATAAAATCAACGATAATGTGTACGTTGCCGAAAGTCGCACACATGATAGATTAAGACAGTCTCTTTCAAACGATGGCAGAACCGTTGTGTTAGTATGTGCCAATCTTGAGTTATTGAATTTTAAGCATTATTTAATATAAATAAAAATTCATAAAAAATCAACGATAATGTGTACGTTGCCAAAAGTCGCACACATGATAGCGTAAGACAGTCTCTTTCAAACGATGGCAGAACCGTTGTGGTAGTATGTGCCAATCTTGAGTTATTGAATTTTAAGCATTATTTGATATAAATAAAAATTCATAAAAAATCAACGATAATGTGTACGTTGTCGAAAGTCGCACACATGATAGGTTAAGACAGTCTCTTTCAAACGATGGCAGAACCGTTGTGGTAGTATGTGCCAATCTTGAGTTATTGAATTTTAAGCATTATTTGATATAAATAAAAATTCATAAAAAATCAACGATAATGTGTACGTTGCCGAAAGTCGCACACATGATAGGTTAAGACAGTCTCTTTCAAACGATGTCAGAACTGTTGTGGTTGTATGTCCCAATCTTGAGTTATTGAATTTTAAGCATTATTTTATATAAATAAAAATTCATAAAAAATCAACGATAATGTGTACGTTGCCAAAAGTCGCACACATGATAGGGTAAGACAGTCTCTTTCAAACGATGTCAGAATTGTTGTGGTAGTATGTCCCAATCTTGAGTTATTGAATTTTAAGCATTATTTTATATAAATAAAAATTCATAAAAAATCAACGATAATGTGTACGTTGCCAAAAGTCGCACACACGATAGCTTAAGACAGTCTCTTTCAAACGATGGCAGAACTGTTGTGGTAGTATGTCCCAATCTTGAGTTATTGAATTTTAAGCATTATTTAATATAAATAAAAATTCATAAAAAATCAACGATAATGTGTACGTTGTCGAAAGTCGCACACATGATAGGTTAAGACAGTCTCTTTCAAACGATGGCAGAACCGTTGTGGTAGTATGTGCCAATCTTGAGTTATTGAATTTTAAGCATTATTTTATATAAATAAAAATTCATAAAAAATCAACGATAATGTGTACGTTGCCAAAAGTCGCACACATGATAGCGTAAGACAGTCTCTTTCAAACGATGGCAGAACCGTTGTGGTAGTATGTGCCAATCTTGAGTTATTGAATTTTAAGCATTATTTGATATAAATAAAAATTCATAAAAAATCAACGATAATGTGTACGTTGTCGAAAGTCGCACACATGATAGGTTAAGACAGTCTCTTTCAAACGATGGCAGAACCGTTGTGGTAGTATGTGCCAATCTTGAGTTATTGAATTTTAAGCATTATTTTATATAAATAAAAATTCATAAAAAATCAACGATAATGTGTACGTTGCCGAAAGTCGCACACATGATAGGTTAAGACAGTCTCTTTCAAACGATGTCAGAACTGTTGTGGTTGTATGTCCCAATCTTGAGTTATTGAATTTTAAGCATTATTTTATATAAATAAAAATTCATAAAAAATCAACGATAATGTGTACGTTGCCAAAAGTCGCACACATGATAGGGTAAGACAGTCTCTTTCAAACGATGTCAGAACTGTTGTGGTAGTATGTCCCAATCTTGAGTTATTGAATTTTAAGCATTATTTTATATAAATAAAAATTCATAAAAAATCAACGATAATGTGTACGTTGCCAAAAGTCGCACACACGATAGCTTAAGACAGTCTCTTTCAAACGATGGCAGAACTGTTGTGGTAGTATGTCCCAATCTTGAGTTATTGAATTTTAAGCATTATTTAATATAAATAAAAATTCATATAAAATCAACGATAATGTGTATGTTGCCGAAAGTCGCACACATGATAGCTTAAGACAGTCTCTTTCAAACGATGGCAGAACCGTTGTGTTAGTATGTGCCAATCTTGAGTTATTGAATTTTAAGCATTATTTAATATAAATAAAAATTCATAAAAAATCAACGATAATGTGTACGTTGCCAAAAGTCGCACACATGATAGCGTAAGACAGTCTCTTTCAAACGATGGCAGAACCGTTGTGGTAGTATGTGCCAATCTTGAGTTATTGAATTTTAAGCATTATTTTATATAAATAAAAATTCATAAAAAATCAACGATAAGGTGTACGTTGTCGAAAGTCGCACACATGATAGGTTAAGACAGTCTCTTTCAAACGATGGCAGAACCGTTGTGGTAGTATGTGCCAATCTTGAGTTATTGAATTTTAAGCATTATTTTATATAAATAAAAATTCATAAAAAATCAACGATAATGTGTACGTTGCCGAAAGTCGCACACATGATAGGTTAAGACAGTCTCTTTCAAACGATGTCAGAACTGTTGTGGTTGTATGTCCCAATCTTGAGTTATTGAATTTTAAGCATTATTTAATATAAATAAAAATTCATAAAAAATCAACGATAACGTGTACGTTGCCGAAAGTTGCACACATGATAGCTTAAGACAGTCTCTTTCAAACGATGGCAGAACCGTTGTGGTAGTATGTGCCAATCTTGACTTATTGAATTTTAAGCATTATTTAATATAAATAAAAATTCATATAAAATCAACGATAAAGTGTACGTTGCCGAAAGTCGCACACATGATAGCTTAAGACAGTCTCTTTCAAACGATGGCAGAACTGTTGTGGTAGTATGTCCCAATCTTGAGTTATTGAATTTTAAGCATTATTTGATATAAATAAAAATTAATAAAAAATCAACGATAATGTGTACGTTGTCGAAAGTCGCACACATGATAGATTAGCACAGTCTCTTTCAAACGATGGCAGGACTGTTGTGGTAGTATGTCCCAATCTTGAGTTATTGAATTTTAAGCATTATTTGATATAAATAAAAATTCATAAAAAATCAACGATAATGTGTACGTTGCCAAAAGTCGCACACATGATAGCGTAAGACAGTCTCTTTCAAACGATGGCAGAACCGTTGTGGTAGTATGTGCCAATCTTGAGTTATTGAATTTTAAGCATTATTTGATATAAATAAAAATTCATAAAAAATCAACGATAATGTGTACGTTGTCGAAAGTCGCACACATGATAGGTTAAGACAGTCTCTTTCAAACGATGTCAGAACTGTTGTGGTAGTATGTCCCAATCTTGAGTTATTGAATTTTAAGCATTATTTTATATAAATAAAAATTCATAAAAAATCAACGATAATGTGTACGTTGCCAAAAGTCGCACACACGATAGCTTAAGACAGTCTCTTTCAAACGATGGCAGAACTGTTGTGGTAGTATGTCCCAATCTTGAGTTATTGAATTTTAAGCATTATTTAATATAAATAAAAATTCATAAAAAATCAACGATAATGTGTACGTTGCCGAAAGTCGCACACATGATAGGTTAAGACAGTCTCTTTCAAACGATGGCAGAACTGTTGTGGTAGTATGTCCCAATCTTGAGTTATTGAATTTTAAGCATTATTTAATATAAATAAAAATTCATAAAAAATCAACGATAATGTGTACGTTGTCGAAAGTCGCACACATGATAGGTTAAGACAGTCTCTTTCAAACGATGGCAGAACCGTTGTGGTAGTATGTGCCAATCTTGAGTTATTGAATTTTAAGCATTATTTTATATAAATAAAAATTCATAAAAAATCAACGATAATGTGTACGTTGCCGAAAGTCGCACACATGATAGGTTAAGACAGTCTCTTTCAAACGATGGCAGAACCGTTGTGGTAGTATGTGCCAATCTTGAGTTATTGAATTTTAAGCATTATTTTATATAAATAAAAATTCATAAAAAATCAACGATAAGGTGTACGTTGCCGAAAGTCGCACACATGATAGATTAGCACAGTCTCTTTCAAACGATGGCAGAACCGTTGTGGTAGTATGTGCCAATCTTGAGTTATTGAATTTTAAGCATTATTTTATATAAATAAAAATTCATAAAAAATCAACGATAATGTGTACGTTGCCGAAAGTCGCACACATGATAGGTTAAGACAGTCTCTTTCAAACGATGTCAGAACTGTTGTGGTAGTATGTCCCAATCTTGAGTTATTGAATTTTAAGCATTATTTTATATAAATAAAAATTCATAAAAAATCAACGATAATGTGTACGTTGCCGAAAGTCGCACACATGATAGGTTAAGACAGTCTCTTTCAAACAATGGCAGAACTGTTGTGGTAGTATGTCCCAATCTTGAGTTATTTAATTTTAAGCATTATTTAATATAATTAAAAATTCATAAAAAATCAACGATAATGTGTACGTTGCCGAATGTCGCACACATGATAGGTTAAGACAGTCTCTTTCAAACGATGGCAGAACTGTTGTGGTAGTATGTCCCAATCTTGAGTTATTGAATTTTAAGCATTATTTTATATAAATAAAAATTCATAAAAAATCAACGATAATGTGTACATTGCCGAAAGTCGCACACATGATAGGTTAAGACAGTCTCTTTCAAACGATGGCAGAACCGTTGTGGTAGTATGTGCCAATCTTGAGTTATTGAATTTTAAGCATTATTTTATATAAATAAAAATTCATAAAAAATCAACGATAATGTGTACGTTGCCAAAAGTCGCACACATGATAGCGTAAGACAGTCTCTTTCAAACGATGGCAGAACCGTTGTGGTAGTATGTGCCAATCTTGAGTTATTGAATTTTAAGCATTATTTGATATAAATAAAAATTCATAAAAAATCAACGATAATGTGTACGTTGTCGAAAGTCGCACACATGATAGGTTAAGACAGTCTCTTTCAAACGATGGCAGAACCGTTGTGGTAGTATGTGCCAATCTTGAGTTATTGAATTTTAAGCATTATTTTATATAAATAAAAATTCATAAAAAATCAACGATAATGTGTACGTTGCCGAAAGTCGCACACATGATAGGTTAAGACAGTCTCTTTCAAACGATGTCAGAACTGTTGTGGTTGTATGTCCCAATCTTGAGTTATTGAATTTTAAGCATTATTTTATATAAATAAAAATTCATAAAAAATCAACGATAATGTGTACGTTGCCAAAAGTCGCACACATGATAGGGTAAGACAGTCTCTTTCAAACGATGTCAGAACTGTTGTGGTAGTATGTCCCAATCTTGAGTTATTGAATTTTAAGCATTATTTTATATAAATAAAAATTCATAAAAAATCAACGATAATGTGTACGTTGCCAAAAGTCGCACACACGATAGGTTAAGACAGTCTCTTTCAAACGATGGCAGAACTGTTGTGGTAGTATGTCCCAATCTTGAGTTATTGAATTTTAAGCATTATTTAATATAAATAAAAATTCATATAAAATCAACGATAATGTGTATGTTGCCGAAAGTCGCACACATGATAGCTTAAGACAGTCTCTTTCAAACGATGGCAGAACCGTTGTGTTAGTATGTGCCAATCTTGAGTTATTGAATTTTAAGCATTATTTAATATAAATAAAAATTCATAAAAAATCAACGATAATGTGTACGTTGCCAAAAGTCGCACACATGATAGCGTAAGACAGTCTCTTTCAAACGATGGCAGAACCGTTGTGGTAGTATGTGCCAATCTTGAGTTATTGAATTTTAAGCATTATTTTATATAAATAAAAATTCATAAAAAATCAACGATAAGGTGTACGTTGTCGAAAGTCGCACACATGATAGGTTAAGACAGTCTCTTTCAAACGATGGCAGAACCGTTGTGGTAGTATGTGCCAATCTTGAGTTATTGAATTTTAAGCATTATTTTATATAAATAAAAATTCATAAAAAATCAACGATAATGTGTACGTTGCCGAAAGTCGCACACATGATAGGTTAAGACAGTCTCTTTCAAACGATGTCAGAACTGTTGTGGTTGTATGTCCCAATCTTGAGTTATTGAATTTTAAGCATTATTTAATATAAATAAAAATTCATAAAAAATCAACGATAACGTGTACGTTGCCGAAAGTTGCACACATGATAGCTTAAGACAGTCTCTTTCAAACGATGGCAGAACCGTTGTGGTAGTATGTGCCAATCTTGACTTATTGAATTTTAAGCATTATTTAATATAAATAAAAATTCATATAAAATCAACGATAAAGTGTACGTTGCCGAAAGTCGCACACATGATAGCTTAAGACAGTCTCTTTCAAACGATGGCAGAACTGTTGTGGTAGTATGTCCCAATCTTGAGTTATTGAATTTTAAGCATTATTTGATATAAATAAAAATTAATAAAAAATCAACGATAATGTGTACGTTGTCGAAAGTCGCACACATGATAGATTAGCACAGTCTCTTTCAAACGATGGCAGAACTGTTGTGGTAGTATGTCCCAATCTTGAGTTATTGAATTTTAAGCATTATTTTATATAAATAAAAATTCATAAAAAATCAACGATAATGTGTACGTTGCCGAAAGTCGCACCCATGATAGGTTAAGACAGTCTCTTTCAAACGATGGAAGAAGCGTTGTGGTAGTATGTGCCAATCTTGACTTATTGAATTTTAAGCATTATTTAATATAAATAAAAATTCATATAAAATCAACGATAAAGTGTACGTTGCCGAAAGTCGCACACATGATAGCTTAAGACAGTCTCTTTCAAACGATGTCAGAACTGTTGTGGTTGTATGTCCCAATCTTGAGTTATTGAATTTTAAGCATTATTTTATATAAATAAAAATTCATAAAAAATCAACGATAATGTGTACGTTGCCAAAAGTCGCACACATGATAGGGTAAGACAGTCTCTTTCAAACGATGTCAGAACTGTTGTGGTAGTATGTCCCAATCTTGAGTTATTGAATTTTAAGCATTATTTTATATAAATAAAAATTCATAAAAAATCAACGATAATGTGTACGTTGCCAAAAGTCGCACACACGATAGGTTAAGACAGTCTCTTTCAAACGATGGCAGAACTGTTGTGGTAGTATGTCCCAATCTTGAGTTATTGAATTTTAAGCATTATTTAATATAAATAAAAATTCATATAAAATCAACGATAATGTGTATGTTGCCGAAAGTCGCACACATGATAGCTTAAGACAGTCTCTTTCAAACGATGGCAGAACCGTTGTGTTAGTATGTGCCAATCTTGAGTTATTGAATTTTAAGCATTATTTAATATAAATAAAAATTCATAAAAAATCAACGATAATGTGTACGTTGCCAAAAGTCGCACACATGATAGCGTAAGACAGTCTCTTTCAAACGATGGCAGAACCGTTGTGGTAGTATGTGCCAATCTTGAGTTATTGAATTTTAAGCATTATTTTATATAAATAAAAATTCATAAAAAATCAACGATAAGGTGTACGTTGTCGAAAGTCGCACACATGATAGGTTAAGACAGTCTCTTTCAAACGATGGCAGAACCGTTGTGGTAGTATGTGCCAATCTTGAGTTATTGAATTTTAAGCATTATTTTATATAAATAAAAATTCATAAAAAATCAACGATAATGTGTACGTTGCCGAAAGTCGCACACATGATAGGTTAAGACAGTCTCTTTCAAACGATGTCAGAACTGTTGTGGTTGTATGTCCCAATCTTGAGTTATTGAATTTTAAGCATTATTTAATATAAATAAAAATTCATAAAAAATCAACGATAACGTGTACGTTGCCGAAAGTTGCACACATGATAGCTTAAGACAGTCTCTTTCAAACGATGGCAGAACCGTTGTGGTAGTATGTGCCAATCTTGACTTATTGAATTTTAAGCATTATTTAATATAAATAAAAATTCATATAAAATCAACGATAAAGTGTACGTTGCCGAAAGTCGCACACATGATAGCTTAAGACAGTCTCTTTCAAACGATGGCAGAACTGTTGTGGTAGTATGTCCCAATCTTGAGTTATTGAATTTTAAGCATTATTTGATATAAATAAAAATTAATAAAAAATCAACGATAATGTGTACGTTGTCGAAAGTCGCACACATGATAGATTAGCACAGTCTCTTTCAAACGATGGCAGAACTGTTGTGGTAGTATGTGCCAATCTTGACTTATTGAATTTTAAGCATTATTTAATATAAATAAAAATTCATATAAAATCAACGATAATGTGTACGTTGCCGAAAGTCGCACACATGATAGCTTAAGACAGTCTCTTTCAAACGATGGCAGAACCGTTGTGTTAGTATGTGCCAATCTTGAGTTATTGAATTTTAAGCATTATTTAATATAAATAAAAATTCATAAAAAATCAACGATAATGTGTACGTTGCCAAAAGTCGCACACATGATAGCGTAAGACAGTCTCTTTCAAACGATGGCAGAACCGTTGTGGTAGTATGTGCCAATCTTGAGTTATTGAATTTTAAGCATTATTTGATATAAATAAAAATTCATAAAAAATCAACGATAATGTGTACGTTGTCGAAAGTCGCACACATGATAGGTTAAGACAGTCTCTTTCAAACGATGGCAGAACCGTTGTGGTAGTATGTGCCAATCTTGAGTTATTGAATTTTAAGCATTATTTTATATAAATAAAAATTCATAAAAAATCAACGATAATGTGTACGTTGCCAAAAGTCGCACACATGATAGCGTAAGACAGTCTCTTTCAAACGATGGCAGAACCGTTGTGGTAGTATGTGCCAATCTTGAGTTATTGAATTTTAAGCATTATTTGATATAAATAAAAATTCATAAAAAATCAACGATAATGTGTACGTTGCCGAAAGTCGCACACATGATAGGTTAAGACAGTCTCTTTCAAACGATGTCAGAACTGTTGTGGTTGTATGTCCCAATCTTGAGTTATTGAATTTTAAGCATTATTTAATATAAATAAAAATTCATAAAAAATCAACGATAACGTGTACGTTGCCGAAAGTTGCACACATGATAGCTTAAGACAGTCTCTTTCAAACGATGGCAGAACCGTTGTGGTAGTATGTGCCAATCTTGACTTATTGAATTTTAAGCATTATTTAATATAAATAAAAATTCATATAAAATCAACGATAAAGTGTACGTTGCCGAAAGTCGCACACATGATAGCTTAAGACAGTCTCTTTCAAACGATGGCAGAACTGTTGTGGTAGTATGTCCCAATCTTGAGTTATTGAATTTTAAGCATTATTTGATATAAATAAAAATTAATAAAAAATCAACGATAATGTGTACGTTGTCGAAAGTCGCACACATGATAGATTAGCACAGTCTCTTTCAAACGATGGCAGAACTGTTGTGGTAGTATGTCGCAATCTTGAGTTATTGAATTTTAAGCATTATTTTATATAAATAAAAATTCATAAAAAATCAACGATAATGTGTACGTTGCCGAAAGTCGCACCCATGATAGGTTAAGACAGTCTCTTTCAAACGATGGAAGAAGCGTTGTGGTAGTATGTGCCAATCTTGACTTATTGAATTTTAAGCATTATTTAATATAAATAAAAATTCATATAAAATCAACGATAATGTGTACGTTGCCGAAAGTCGCACACATGATAGCTTAAGACAGTCTCTTTCAAACGATGGCAGAACCGTTGTGTTAGTATGTGCCAATCTTGAGTTATTGAATTTTAGGCATTATTTAATATAAATAAAAATTCATAAAAAATCAACGATAATGTGTACGTTGCCAAAAGTCGCACACATGATAGCGTAAGACAGTCTCTTTCAAACGATGGCAGAACCGTTGTGGTAGTATGTGCCAATCTTGAGTTATTGAATTTTAAGCATTATTTGATATAAATAAAAATTCATAAAAAATCAACGATAATGTGTACGTTGTCGAAAGTCGCACACATGATAGGTTAAGACAGTCTCTTTCAAACGATAGCAGAACCGTTGTGGTAGTATGTGCCAATCTTGAGTTATTGAATTTTAAGCATTATTTTATATAAATAAAAATTCATAAAAAATCAACGATAATGTGTACGTTGCCAAAAGTCGCACACATGATAGCGTAAGACAGTCTCTTTCAAACGATGGCAGAACCGTTGTGGTAGTATGTGCCAATCTTGAGTTATTGAATTTTAAGCATTATTTGATATAAATAAAAATTCATAAAAAATCAACGATAATGTGTACGTTGTCGAAAGTCGCACACATGATAGGTTAAGACAGTCTCTTTCAAACGATGGCAGAACCGTTGTGGTAGTATGTGCCAATCTTGAGTTATTGAATTTTAAGCATTATTTTATATAAATACAAATTCATAAAAAATCAACGATAATGTGTACGTTGCCGAAAGTCGCACACATGATAGGTTAAGACAGTCTCTTTCAAACGATGTCAGAACTGTTGTGGTTGTATGTCCCAATCTTGAGTTATTGAATTTTAAGCATTATTTTATATAAATAAAAATTCATAAAAAATCAACGATAAGGTGTACGTTGCCGAAAGTCGCACACATGATAGATTAGCACAGTCTCTTTCAAACGATGGCAGAACCGTTGTGGTAGTGTGTCCCAATCTTGAGTTATTGAATTTTAAGCATTATTTAATATAAATAAAAATTCATAAAAAATCAACGATAATGTGTACGTTGCCGAAAGTCGCACACATGATAGGTTAAGACAGTCTCTTTCAAACGATGTCAGAACTGTTGTGGTAGTATGTCCCAATCTTGAGTTATTGAATTTTAAGCATTATTTTATATAATTAAAAATTCATAAAAAATCAACGATAATGTGTACGTTGCCGAAAGTCGCACACTTGATAGGTTAAGACAGTCTCTTTCAAACGATGGCAGAACCGTTGTGGTAGTATGTCCCAATCTTGAGTTATTGAATTTTAAGCATTATTTTATATAAATAAAAATTCATAAAAAATCAACGATAATGTGTACGTTGCCAAAAGTCGCACACACGATAGCTTAAGACAGTCTCTTTCAAACGATGGCAGAACTGTTGTGGTAGTATGTCCCAATCTTGAGTTATTGAATTTTAAGCATTATTTAATATAAATAAAAATTCATAAAAAATCAACGATAATGTGTACGTTGTCGAAAGTCGCACACATGATAGGTTAAGACAGTCTCTTTCAAACAATGGCAGAACTGTTGTGGTAGTATGTCCCAATCTTGAGTTATTTAATTTTAAGCATTATTTAATATAATTAAAAATTCATAAAAAATCAACGATAATGTGTACGTTGCCGAAAGTCGCACACATGATAGGTTAAGACAGTCTCTTTCAAACGATGGCAGAACCGTTGTGGTAGTATGTGCCAATCTTGACTTATTGAATTTTAAGCATTATTTAATATAAATAAAAATTCATAAAAAATCAACGATAATGTGTACGTTGCCAAAAGTCGCACACATGATAGGTTAAGACAGTCTCTTTCAAACGATGGCTGAACTGTTGTGGTAGTATGTGCCAATCTTGACTTATTGAATTTTAAGCATTATTTAATATAAATAAAAATTCATATAAAATCAACGATAATGTGTACGTTGCCGAAAGTCGCACACATGATAGCTTAAGACAGTCTCTTTCAAACGATTGCAGAACTGTTGTGGTAGTATGTCCCAATCTTGAGTTATTGAATTTTAAGCATTATTTAATAGAAATAAAAATTCATAAAAAATCAACAATAATGTGTACGTTGCCGAAAGTCGCACACATGATAGCTTAAGACAGTCTCTTTCAAACGATGGCAGAACCGTTGTGGTAGTATGTGCCAATCTTGAGTTATTGAATTTTAAGCATTATTTAATATAAATAAAAATTCGTAAAAAATCAACGATAACGTGTACGTTGCCGAAAGTCGCACACATGATAGCTTAAGACAGTCTCTTTCAAATGATGGCAGAACCGTTGTGGTAGTATGTGCCAATCTTGAGTTATTGAATTTTAAGCATTATTTAATATAAATAAAAATTCGTAAAAAATCAACGATAACGTGTACGTTGCCGAAAGTCGCACACATGATAGCTTAAGAAAGTCTCTTTCAAACGATGGCAGAACTGTTGTGGTAGTATGTCCCAATCTTGAGTTATTGAATTTTAAGCATTATTTAATATAAATAAAAATTCGTAAAAAATCAACGATAACGTATACGTTGCCGAAAGTCGCACACATGATAGCTTAAGACAGTCTCTTTCAAACGATGGCAGAACGGTTGTGGTAGTATGTGCCAATCTTGAGTTATTGAATTTTAAGCATTATTTAATAGAAATAAAAATTCATAAAAAATCAACAATAATGTGTACGTTGCCGAAAGTCGCACACATGATAGCTTAAGACAGTCTCTTTCAAACGATGGCAGAACCGTTGTGGTAGTATGTGCCAATCTTGAGTTATTGAATTTTAAGCATTATTTAATATAAATAAAAATTCGTAAAAAATCAACGATAAAGTGTACGTTGCCGAAAGTCGCACACATGATAGCTTAAGACAGTCTCTTTCAAACGATGGCAGAACCGTTGTGGTAGTATGTGCCAATCTTGACTTATTGAATTTTAAGCATTATTTAATATAAATAAAAATTCATAAAAAATCAACGATAATGTGTACGTTGCCAAAAGTCGCACACATGATAGCGTAAGACAGTCTCTTTCAAACGATGGCAGAACCGTTGTGGTAGTATGTGCCAATCTTGACTTATTGAATTTTAAGCATTATTTAATATAAATAAAAATTCATATAAAATCAACGATAATGTGTACGTTGCCAAAAGTCGCACACATGATAGCGTAAGACAGTCTCTTTCAAACGATGGCAGAACCGTTGTGGTAGTATGTGCCAATCTTGACTTATTGAATTTTAAGCATTATTTAATATAAATAAAAATTCATATAAAATCAACGATAATGTGTACGTTGCCAAAAGTCGCACACATGATAGCTTAAGACAGTCTCTTTCAAACGATGGCAGAACCGTTGTGGTAGTATGTGCCAATCTTGACTTATTGAATTTTAAGCATTATTTAATATAAATAAAAATTCATAAAAAATCAACGATAATGTGTACGTTGCCGAAAGTCGCACACATGATAGCTTAAGACAGTCTCTTTCAAACGATGGCAGAACTGTTGTGGTAGTATGTCCCAATCTTGAGTTATTGAATTTTAAGCATTATTTAATAGAAATAAAAATTCATAAAAAATCAACAATAATGTGTACGTTGCCGAAAGTCGCACACATGATAGCTTAAGACAGTCTCTTTCAAACGATGGCAGAACCGTTGTGGTAGTATGTGCCAATCTTGACTTATTGAATTTTAAGCATTATTTAATATAAATAAAAATTCATAAAAAATCAACGATAATGTGTACGTTGCCAAAAGTCGCACACATGATAGCGTAAGACAGTCTCTTTCAAACGATGGCAGAACCGTTGTGGTAGTATGTGCCAATCTTGACTTATTGAATTTTAAGCATTATTTAATATAAATAAAAATTCATAAAAAATCAACGATAATGTGTACGTTGCCAAAAGTCGCACACATGATAGCGTAAGACAGTCTCTTTCAAACGATGGCAGAACCGTTGTGGTAGTATGTGCCAATCTTGACTTATTGAATTTTAAGCATTATTTAATATAAATAAAAATTCATATAAAATCAACGATAATGTGTACGTTGCCAAAAGTCGCACACATGATAGCTTAAGACAGTCTCTTTCAAACGATGGCAGAACCGTTGTGTTAGTATGTGCCAATCTTGAGTTATTGAATTTTAAGCATTATTTAATATAAATAAAAATTCATAAAAAATCAACGATAATGTGTACGTTGCCAAAAGTCGCACACATGATAGCTTAAGACAGTCTCTTTCAAACGATGGCTGAACCGTTGTGGTAGTATGTGCCAATCTTGACTTATTGAATTTTAAGCATTATTTAATATAAATAAAAATTCATATAAAATCAACGATAATGTGTACGTTGCCGAAAGTCACACACATGATAGCTTAAGACAGTCTCTTTCAAACAATGGCAGAACTGTTGTGGTAGTATGTGCCAATCTTGAGTTATTGAATTTTAAGCATTATTTAATATAAATAAAAATTCGTAAAAAATCAACGATAACGTGTACGTTGCCGAAAGTCGCACACATGATAGCTTAAGACAGTCTCTTTCAAAGGATGGCAGAACGGTTGTGGTATTCTGTGCTAATCTTGAGTTATTGAATTTTAAGCATTATTTAATATAAATAAAAATTCGTTAAAAATCAACGATAACGTGTACGTTGCCGAAAGTCGCACACATGATAGATTAACACAGTCTCTTTCAAACGATGGCAGAACTGTTGTGGTAGTATGTCCCAATCTTGAGTTATTGAATTTTAAGCATTATTTAATAGAAATAAAAATTCATAAAAAATCAACAATAATGTGTACGTTGCCGAAAGTCGCACACATGATAGCTTAAGACAGTCTCTTTCAAACGATGGCAGAATTGTTGTGGTAGTATGTCCCAATCTTGAGTTATTGAATTTTAAGCATTATTTAATATAAATAAAAATTCATAAAAAATCAACGATAATGTGTACGTTGCCAAAAGTCGCACACATGATAGCGTAAGACAGTCTCTTTCAAACGATGGCAGAACCGTTGTGGTAGTATGTGCCAATCTTGAGTTATTGAATTTTAAGCATTATTTAATATAAATAAAAATTCGTAAAAAATCAACGATAACGTGTACGTTGCCGAAAGTCGCAAACATGATAGCTTAAGACAGTCTCTTTCAAACGATGGCAGAACTGTTGTGGTAGTATGTCCCAATCTTGAGTTATTGAATTTTAAGCATTATTTAATAGAAATAAAAATTCATAAAAAATCAACAATAATGTGTACGTTGCCGAAAGTCGCACACATGATAGCTTAAGACAGTCTCTTTCAAACGATGGCAGAACCGTTGTGGTAGTATGTGCCAATCTTGACTTATTGAATTTTAAGCATTATTTAATATAAATAAAAATTCATATAAAATCAACGATAATGTGTACGTTGCCGAAAGTCACACACATGATAGCTTAAGACAGTCTCTTTCAAACGATGGCAGAACTGTTGTGGTAGTATGTCCCAATCTTGAGTTATTGAATTTTAAGCATTATTTAATAGAAATAAAAATTCATAAAAAATCAACGATAACGTGTACGTTGCCGAAAGTCGCACACATGATAGCTTAAGACAGTCTCTTTCAAACGATGGCAGAACCGTTGTGGTAGTATGTGCCAATCTTGACTTATTGAATTTTAAGCATTATTTAATATAAATAAAAATTCATATAAAATCAACGATAATGTGTACGTTGCCAAAAGTCGCACACATGATAGCTTAAGACAGTCTCTTTCAAACGATGGCAGAACCGTTGTGGTAGTATGTGCCAATCTTGACTTATTGAATTTTAAGCATTATTTAATATAAATAAAAATTCATAAAAAATCAACGATAATGTGTACGTTGCCGAAAGTCGCACACATGATAGCTTAAGACAGTCTCTTTCAAACGATGGCAGAACTGTTGTGGTAGTATGTCCCAATCTTGAGTTATTGAATTTTAAGCATTATTTAATAGAAATAAAAATTCATAAAAAATCAACAATAATGTGTACGTTGCCGAAAGTCGCACACATGATAGCTTAAGACAGTCTCTTTCAAACGATGGCAGAACCGTTGTGGTAGTATGTGCCAATCTTGACTTATTGAATTTTAAGCATTATTTAATATAAATAAAAATTCATAAAAAATCAACGATAACGTGTACGTTGCCAAAAGTCGCACACATGATAGCGTAAGACAGTCTCTTTCAAACGATGGCAGAACCGTTGTGGTAGTATGTGCCAATCTTGACTTATTGAATTTTAAGCATTATTTAATATAAATAAAAATTCATAAAAAATCAACGATAATGTGTACGTTGCCAAAAGTCGCACACATGATAGCGTAAGACAGTCTCTTTCAAACGATGGCAGAACCGTTGTGGTAGTATGTGCCAATCTTGACTTATTGAATTTTAAGCATTATTTAATATAAATAAAAATTCATATAAAATCAACGATAATGTGTACGTTGCCAAAAGTCGCACACATGATAGCTTAAGACAGTCTCTTTCAAACGATGGCAGAACCGTTGTGTTATTATGTGCCAATCTTGAGTTATTGAATTTTAAGCATTATTTAATATAAATAAAAATTCATAAAAAATCAACGATAATGTGTACGTTGCCAAAAGTCGCACACATGATAGCTTAAGACAGTCTCTTTCAAACGATGGCTGAACCGTTGTGGTAGTATGTGCCAATCTTGACTTATTGAATTTTAAGCATTATTTAATATAAATAAAAATTCATATAAAATCAACGATAATGTGTACGTTGCCGAAAGTCACACACATGATAGCTTAAGACAGTCTCTTTCAAACAATGGCAGAACTGTTGTGGTAGTATGTCCCAATCTTGAGTTATTGAATTTTAAGCATTATTTAATAGAAATAAAAATTCATAAAAAATCAACAATAATGTGTACGTTGTCGAAAGTCGCACACATGATAGCTTAAGACAGTCTCTTTCAAACGATGGCAGAACCGTTGTGGTAGTATGTGCCAATCTTGAGTTATTGAATTTTAAGCATTATTTAATATAAATAAAAATTCGTAAAAAATCAACGATAACGTGTACGTTGCCGAAAGTCGCACACATGATAGCTTAAGACAGTCTCTTTCAAACGATGGCAGAACTGTTGTGGTAGTATGTCCCAATCTTGAGTTATTGAATTTTAAGCATTATTTAATATAAATAAAAATTCGTAAAAAATCAACGATAACGTATACTTTGCCGAAAGTCGCACACATGATAGCTTAAGACAGTCTCTTTCAAACGATGGCAGAACGGTTGTGGTAGTATGTGCCAATCTTGAGTTATTGAATTTTAAGCATTATTTAATATAAATAAAAATTCGTAAAAAATCAACGATAACGTGTACGTTGCCGAAAGTCGCACACATGATAGCTTAAGACAGTCTCTTTCAAAGGATGGCAGAACGGTTGTGGTATTCTGTGCTAATCTTGAGTTATTGAATTTTAAGCATTATTTAATATAAATAAAAATTCGTAAAAAATCAACGATAACGTGTACGTTGCCGAAAGTCGCACACATGATAGATTAACACAGTCTCTTTCAAACGATGGCAGAACTGTTGTGGTAGTATGTCCCAATCTTGAGTTATTGAATTTTAAGCATTATTTAATAGAAATAAAAATTCATAAAAAATCAACAATAATGTGTACGTTGCCGAAAGTCGCACACATGATAGCTTAAGACAGTCTCTTTCAAACGATGGCAGAACTGTTGTGGTAGTATGTCCCAATCTTGAGTTATTGAATTTTAAGCATTATTTAATATAAATAAAAATTCATAAAAAATCAACGATAATGTGTACGTTGCCAAAAGTCGCACACATGATAGCGTAAGACAGTCTCTTTCAAACGATGGCAGAACCGTTGTGGTAGTATGTGCCAATCTTGAGTTATTGAATTTTAAGCATTATTTAATATAAATAAAAATTCGTAAAAAATCAACGATAATGTGTACGTTGCCGAAAGTCACACACATGATAGCTTAAGACAGTCTCTTTCAAACAATGGCAGAACTGTTGTGGTAGTATGTCCCAGTCTTGAGTTATTGAATTTTAAGCATTATTTAATAGAAATAAAAATTCATAAAAAATCAACAATAATGTGTACGTTGTCGAAAGTCGCACACATGATAGCTTAAGACAGTCTCTTTCAAACGATGGCAGAACCGTTGTGGTAGTATGTGCCAATCTTGAGTTATTGAATTTTAAGCATTATTTAATATAAATAAAAATTCGTAAAAAATCAACGATAACGTGTACGTTGCCGAAAGTCGCACACATGATAGCTTAAGACAGTCTCTTTCAAACGATGGCAGAACTGTTGTGGTAGTATGTCCCAATCTTGAGTTATTGAATTTTAAGCATTATTTAATATAAATAAAAATTCGTAAAAAATCAACGATAACGTATACGTTGCCGAAAGTCGCACACATGATAGCTTAAGACAGTCTCTTTCAAACGATGGCAGAACGGTTGTGGTAGTATGTGCCAATCTTGAGTTATTGAATTTTAAGCATTATTTAATATAAATAAAAATTCGTAAAAAATCAACGATAACGTGTACGTTGCCGAAAGTCGCACACATGATAGCTTAAGACAGTCTCTTTCAAAGGATGGCAGAACGGTTGTGGTATTCTGTGCTAATCTTGAGTTATTGAATTTTAAGCATTATTTAATATAAATAAAAATTCGTAAAAAATCAACGATAACGTGTACGTTGCCGAAAGTCGCACACATGATAGATTAACACAGTCTCTTTCAAACGATGGCAGAACTGTTGTGGTAGTATGTCCCAATCTTGAGTTATTGAATTTTAAGCATTATTTAATAGAAATAAAAATTCATAAAAAATCAACAATAATGTGTACGTTGCCGAAAGTCGCACACATGATAGCTTAAGACAGTCTCTTTCAAACGATGGCAGAACTGTTGTGGTAGTATGTCCCAATCTTGAGTTATTGAATTTTAAGCATTATTTAATATAAATAAAAATTCATAAAAAATCAACGATAATGTGTACGTTGCCAAAAGTCGCACACATGATAGCGTAAGACAGTCTCTTTCAAACGATGGCAGAACCGTTGTGGTAGTATGTGCCAATCTTGAGTTATTGAATTTTAAGCATTATTTAATATAAATAAAAATTCGTAAAAAATCAACGATAACGTGTACGTTGCCGAAAGTCGCAAACATGATAGCTTAAGACAGTCTCTTTCAAACGATGGCAGAACTGTTGTGGTAGTATGTCCCAATCTTGAGTTATTGAATTTTAAGCATTATTTAATAGAAATAAAAATTCATAAAAAATCAACAATAATGTGTACGTTGCCGAAAGTCGCACACATGATAGCTTAAGACAGTCTCTTTCAAACGATGGCAGAACCGTTGTGGTAGTATGTGCCAATCTTGACTTATTGAATTTTAAGCATTATTTAATATAAATAAAAATTCATATAAAATCAACGATAATGTGTACGTTGCCGAAAGTCACACACATGATAGCTTAAGACAGTCTCTTTCAAACGATGGCAGAACTGTTGTGGTAGTATGTCCCAATCTTGAGTTATTGAATTTTAAGCATTATTTAATAGAAATAAAAATTCATAAAAAATCAACGATAACGTGTACGTTGCCGAAAGTCGCACACATGATAGCTTAAGACAGTCTCTTTCAAACGATGGCAGAACCGTTGTGGTAGTATGTGCCAATCTTGACTTATTGAATTTTAAGCATTATTTAATATAAATAAAAATTCATATAAAATCAACGATAATGTGTACGTTGCCAAAAGTCGCACACATGATAGCTTAAGACAGTCTCTTTCAAACGATGGCAGAACCGTTGTGGTAGTATGTGCCAATCTTGACTTATTGAATTTTAAGCATTATTTAATATAAATAAAAATTCATAAAAAATCAACGATAATGTGTACGTTGCCGAAAGTCGCACACATGATAGCTTAAGACAGTCTCTTTCAAACGATGGCAGAACTGTTGTGGTAGTATGTCCCAATCTTGAGTTATTGAATTTTAAGCATTATTTAATAGAAATAAAAATTCATAAAAAATCAACAATAATGTGTACGTTGCCGAAAGTCGCACACATGATAGCTTAAGACAGTCTCTTTCAAACGATGGCAGAACCGTTGTGGTAGTATGTGCCAATCTTGACTTATTGAATTTTAAGCATTATTTAATATAAATAAAAATTCATAAAAAATCAACGATAACGTGTACGTTGCCAAAAGTCGCACACATGATAGCGTAAGACAGTCTCTTTCAAACGATGGCAGAACCGTTGTGGTAGTATGTGCCAATCTTGACTTATTGAATTTTAAGCATTATTTAATATAAATAAAAATTCATAAAAAATCAACGATAATGTGTACGTTGCCAAAAGTCGCACACATGATAGCGTAAGACAGTCTCTTTCAAACGATGGCAGAACCGTTGTGGTAGTATGTGCCAATCTTGACTTATTGAATTTTAAGCATTATTTAATATAAATAAAAATTCATATAAAATCAACGATAATGTGTACGTTGCCAAAAGTCGCACACATGATAGCTTAAGACAGTCTCTTTCAAACGATGGCAGAACCGTTGTGTTATTATGTGCCAATCTTGAGTTATTGAATTTTAAGCATTATTTAATATAAATAAAAATTCATAAAAAATCAACGATAATGTGTACGTTGCCAAAAGTCGCACACATGATAGCTTAAGACAGTCTCTTTCAAACGATGGCTGAACCGTTGTGGTAGTATGTGCCAATCTTGACTTATTGAATTTTAAGCATTATTTAATATAAATAAAAATTCATATAAAATCAACGATAATGTGTACGTTGCCGAAAGTCACACACATGATAGCTTAAGACAGTCTCTTTCAAACAATGGCAGAACTGTTGTGGTAGTATGTCCCAATCTTGAGTTATTGAATTTTAAGCATTATTTAATAGAAATAAAAATTCATAAAAAATCAACAATAATGTGTACGTTGTCGAAAGTCGCACACATGATAGCTTAAGACAGTCTCTTTCAAACGATGGCAGAACCGTTGTGGTAGTATGTGCCAATCTTGAGTTATTGAATTTTAAGCATTATTTAATATAAATAAAAATTCGTAAAAAATCAACGATAACGTGTACGTTGCCGAAAGTCGCACACATGATAGCTTAAGACAGTCTCTTTCAAACGATGGCAGAACTGTTGTGGTAGTATGTCCCAATCTTGAGTTATTGAATTTTAAGCATTATTTAATATAAATAAAAATTCGTAAAAAATCAACGATAACGTATATGTTGCCGAAAGTCGCACACATGATAGCTTAAGACAGTCTCTTTCAAACGATGGCAGAACGGTTGTGGTAGTATGTGCCAATCTTGAGTTATTGAATTTTAAGCATTATTTAATATAAATAAAAATTCGTAAAAAATCAACGATAACGTGTACGTTGCCGAAAGTCGCACACATGATAGCTTAAGACAGTCTCTTTCAAAGGATGGCAGAACGGTTGTGGTATTCTGTGCTAATCTTGAGTTATTGAATTTTAAGCATTATTTAATATAAATAAAAATTCGTAAAAAATCAACGATAACGTGTACGTTGCCGAAAGTCGCACACATGATAGATTAACACAGTCTCTTTCAAACGATGGCAGAACTGTTGTGGTAGTATGTCCCAATCTTGAGTTATTGAATTTTAAGCATTATTTAATAGAAATAAAAATTCATAAAAAATCAACAATAATGTGTACGTTGCCGAAAGTCGCACACATGATAGCTTAAGACAGTCTCTTTCAAACGATGGCAGAACTGTTGTGGTAGTATGTCCCAATCTTGAGTTATTGAATTTTAAGCATTATTTAATATAAATAAAAATTCATAAAAAATCAACGATAATGTGTACGTTGCCAAAAGTCGCACACATGATAGCGTAAGACAGTCTTTTTCAAACGATGGCAGAACCGTTGTGGTAGTATGTGCCAATCTTGAGTTATTGAATTTTAAGCATTATTTAATATAAATAAAAATTCGTAAAAAATCAACGATAATGTGTACGTTGCCGAAAGTCACACACATGATAGCTTAAGACAGTCTCTTTCAAACAATGGCAGAACTGTTGTGGTAGTATGTCCCAATCTTGAGTTATTGAATTTTAAGCATTATTTAATAGAAATAAAAATTCATAAAAAATCAACAATAATGTGTACGTTGTCGAAAGTCGCACACATGATAGCTTAAGACAGTCTCTTTCAAACGATGGCAGAACCGTTGTGGTAGTATGTGCCAATCTTGAGTTATTGAATTTTAAGCATTATTTAATATAAATAAAAATTCGTAAAAAATCAACGATAACGTGTACGTTGCCGAAAGTCGCACACATGATAGCTTAAGACAGTCTCTTTCAAACGATGGCAGAACTGTTGTGGTAGTATGTCCCAATCTTGAGTTATTGAATTTTAAGCATTATTTAATATAAATAAAAATTCGTAAAAAATCAACGATAACGTATACGTTGCCGAAAGTCGCACACATGATAGCTTAAGACAGTCTCTTTCAAACGATGGCAGAACGGTTGTGGTAGTATGTGCCAATCTTGAGTTATTGAATTTTAAGCATTATTTAATATAAATAAAAATTCGTAAAAAATCAACGATAACGTGTACGTTGCCGAAAGTCGCACACATGATAGCTTAAGACAGTCTCTTTCAAAGGATGGCAGAACGGTTGTGGTATTCTGTGCTAATCTTGAGTTATTGAATTTTAAGCATTATTTAATATAAATAAAAATTCGTAAAAAATCAACGATAACGTGTACGTTGCCGAAAGTCGCACACATGATAGATTAACACAGTCTCTTTCAAACGATGGCAGAACTGTTGTGGTAGTATGTCCCAATCTTGAGTTATTGAATTTTAAGCATTATTTAATAGAAATAAAAATTCATAAAAAATCAACAATAATGTGTACGTTGCCGAAAGTCGCACACATGATAGCTTAAGACAGTCTCTTTCAAACGATGGCAGAACTGTTGTGGTAGTATGTCCCAATCTTGAGTTATTGAATTTTAAGCATTATTTAATATAAATAAAAATTCATAAAAAATCAACGATAATGTGTACGTTGCCAAAAGTCGCACACATGATAGCGTAAGACAGTCTCTTTCAAACGATGGCAGAACCGTTGTGGTAGTATGTGCCAATCTTGAGTTATTGAATTTTAAGCATTATTTAATATAAATAAAAATTCGTAAAAAATCAACGATAACGTGTACGTTGCCGAAAGTCGCAAACATGATAGCTTAAGACAGTCTCTTTCAAACGATGGCAGAACTGTTGTGGTAGTATGTCCCAATCTTGAGTTATTGAATTTTAAGCATTATTTAATAGAAATAAAAATTCATAAAAAATCAACAATAATGTGTACGTTGCCGAAAGTCGCACACATGATAGCTTAAGACAGTCTCTTTCAAACGATGGCAGAACCGTTGTGGTAGTATGTGCCAATCTTGACTTATTGAATTTTAAGCATTATTTAATATAAATAAAAATTCATATAAAATCAACGATAATGTGTACGTTGCCGAAAGTCACACACATGATAGCTTAAGACAGTCTCTTTCAAACGATGGCAGAACTGTTGTGGTAGTATGTCCCAATCTTGAGTTATTGAATTTTAAGCATTATTTAATAGAAATAAAAATTCATAAAAAATCAACAATAATGTGTACGTTGTCGAAAGTCGCACACATGATAGCTTAAGACAGTCTCTTTCAAACGATGGCAGAACCGTTGTGGTAGTATGTGCCAATCTTGAGTTATTGAATTTTAAGCATTATTTAATATAAATAAAAATTCGTAAAAAATCAACGATAACGTGTACGTTGCCGAAAGTCGCACACATGATAGCTTAAGACAGTCTCTTTCAAACGATGGCAGAACTGTTGTGGTAGTATGTCCCAATCTTGAGTTATTGAATTTTAAGCATTATTTAATATAAATAAAAATTCGTAAAAAATCAACGATAACGTATACGTTGCCGAAAGTCGCACACATGATAGCTTAAGACAGTCTCTTTCAAACGATGGCAGAACGGTTGTGGTAGTATGTGCCAATCTTGAGTTATTGAATTTTAAGCATTATTTAATATAAATAAAAATTCATAAAAAATCAACGATAATGTGTACGTTGCCAAAAGTCGCACACATGATAGCGTAAGACAGTCTCTTTCAAACGATGGCAGAACCGTTGTGGTAGTATGTGCCAATCTTGAGTTATTGAATTTTAAGCATTATTTAATATAAATAAAAATTCGTAAAAAATCAACGATAACGTGTACGTTGCCGAAAGTCGCAAACATGATAGCTTAAGACAGTCTCTTTCAAACGATGGCAGAACTGTTGTGGTAGTATGTCCCAATCTTGAGTTATTGAATTTTAAGCATTATTTAATAGAAATAAAAATTCATAAAAAATCAACAATAATGTGTACGTTGCCGAAAGTCGCACACATGATAGCTTAAGACAGTCTCTTTCAAACGATGTCAGAACCGTTGTGGTAGTATGTGCCAATCTTGACTTATTGAATTTTAAGCATTATTTAATATAAATAAAAATTCATAAAAAATCAACGATAATGTGTACGTTGCCAAAAGTCGCACACATGATAGGTTAAGACAGTCTCTTTCAAACGATGGCTGAACCGTTGTGGTAGTATGTGCCAATCTTGACTTATTGAATTTTAAGCATTATTTAATATAAATAAAAATTCGTAAAAAATCAACGATAACGTGTACGTTGCCGAAAGTCGCAAACATGATAGCTTAAGACAGTCTCTTTCAAACGATGGCAGAACTGTTGTGGTAGTATGTCCCAATCTTGAGTTATTGAATTTTAAGCATTATTTAATAGAAATAAAAATTCATAAAAAATCAACAATAATGTGTACGTTGCCGAAAGTCGCACACATGATAGCTTAAGACAGTCTCTTTCAAACGATGGCAGAACCGTTGTGGTAGTATGTGCCAATCTTGACTTATTGAATTTTAAGCATTATTTAATATAAATAAAAATTCATAAAAAATCAACGATAATGTGTACGTTGCCAAAAGTCGCACACATGATAGGTTAAGACAGTCTCTTTCAAACGATGGCTGAACCGTTGTGGTAGTATGTGCCAATCTTGACTTATTGAATTTTAAGCATTATTTAATATAAATAAAAATTCATATAAAATCAACGATAATGTGTACGTTGCCGAAAGTCGCACACATGATAGCTTAAGACAGTCTCTTTCAAACGATGGCAGAACTGTTGTGGTAGTATGTCCCAATCTTGAGTTATTGAATTTTAAGCATTATTTAATAGAAATAAAAATTCATAAAAAATCAACAATAATGTGTACGTTGCCGAAAGTCGCACACATGATAGCTTAAGACAGTCTCTTTCAAACGATGGCAGAACCGTTGTGGTAGTATGTGCCAATCTTGAGTTATTGAATTTTAAGCATTATTTAATATAAATAAAAATTCGTAAAAAATCAACGATAACGTGTACGTTGCCGAAAGTCGCACACATGATAGCTTAAGACAGTCTCTTTCAAACGATGGCAGAACCGTTGTGGTAGTATCTGCCAATCTTGAGTTATTGAATTTTAAGCATTATTTAATATAAATAAAAATTCGTAAAAAATCAACGATAACGTGTACGTTGCCGAAAGTCGCACACATGATAGCTTAAGACAGTCTCTTTCAAACGATGGCAGAACTGTTGTGGTAGTATGTCCCAATCTTGAGTTATTTAATTTTAAGCATTATTTAATATAAATAAAAATTCGTAAAAAATCAACGATAACGTATACGTTGCCGAAAGTCGCACACATGATAGCTTAAGACAGTCTCTTTCAAACGATGGCAGAACGGTTGTGGTAGTATGTGCCAATCTTGAGTTATTGAATTTTAAGCATTATTTAATATAAATAAAAATTCGTAAAAAATCAACGATAACGTGTACGTTGCCGAAAGTCGCACACATGATAGCTTAAGACAGTCTCTTTCAAAGGATGGCAGAACGGTTGTGGTATTCTGTGCTAATCTTGAGTTATTGAATTTTAAGCATTATTTAATATAAATAAAAATTCGTAAAAAATCAACGATAACGTGTACGTTGCCAAAAGTCGCACACATGATAGATTAACACAGTCTCTTTCAAACGATGGCAGAACGGTTGTGGTAGTATGTGCCAATCTTGAGTTATAGAATTTTAAGCATTATTTAATATAAATAAAAATTCGTAAAAAATCAACGATAACGTGTACGTTGCCGAAAGTCGCAAACATGATAGCTTAAGACAGTCTCTTTCAAACGATGGCAGAACTGTTGTGGTAGTATGTCCCAATCTTGAGTTATTGAATTTTAAGCATTATTTAATAGAAATAAAAATTCATAAAAAATCAACAATAATGTGTACGTTGCCGAAAGACGCACACATGATAGCATAAGACAGTCTCTTTCAAACGATGGCAGAACCGTTGTGGTAGTATGTGCCAATCTTGACTTATTGAATTTTAAGCATTATTTAATATAAATAAAAATTCATAAAAAATCAACGATAATGTGTACGTTGCCAAACGTCGCACACATGATAGGTTAAGACAGTCTCTTTCAAACGATGGCTGAACCGTTGTGGTAGTATGTGCCAATCTTGACTTATTGAATTTTAAGCATTATTTAATATAAATAAAAATTCATATAAAATCAACGATAATGTGTACGTTGCCGAAAGTCGCACACATGATAGCTTAAGACAGTCTCTTTCAAACGATGGCAGAACTGTTGTGGTAGTATGTCCCAATCTTGAGTTATTGAATTTTAAGCATTATTTAATATAAATAAAAATTCGTAAAAAATCAACGATAACGTATACGTTGCCGAAAGTCGCACACATGATAGCTTAAGACAGTCTCTTTCAAACGATGGCAGAACGGTTGTGGTAGTATGTGCCAATCTTGAGTTATTGAATTTTAAGCATTATTTAATATAAATAAAAATTCGTAAAAAATCAACGATAACGTGTACGTTGCCGAAAGTTGCACACATGATAGCTTAAGAAAGTCTCTTTCAAACGATGGCAGAACCGTTGTGGTAGTATGTGCCAATCTTGACTTATTGAATTTTAAGCATTATTTAATATAAATAAAAATTCATAAAAAATCAACGATAATGTGTACGTTGCCAAAAGTCGCACACATGATAGCGTAAGACAGTCTCTTTCAAACGATGGCAGAACCGTTGTGGTAGTATGTGCCAATCTTGAGTTATTGAATTTTAAGCATTATTTAATATAAATAAAAATTCGTAAAAAATCAACGATAACGTGTACGTTGCCAAAAGTCGCACACATGATAGCTTAAGACAGTCTCTTTCAAACGATGGCAGAACTGTTGTGGTAGTATGTCCCAATCTTGAGTTATTGAATTTTAAGCATTATTTAATATAAATAAAAATTCGTAAAAAATCAACGATAACGTATACGTTGCCGAAAGTCGCACACATGATAGCTTAAGACAGTCTCTTTCAAACGATGGCAGAACGGTTGTGGTAGTATGTGCCAATCTTGAGTTATTGAATTTTAAGCATTATTTAATATAAATAAAAATTCGTAAAAAATCAACGATAACGTGTACGTTGCCGAAAGTCGCACACATGATAGCTTAAGACAGTCTCTTTCAAAGGATGGCAGAACGGTTGTGGTATTCTGTGCCAATCTTGAGTTATTGAATTTTAAGCATTATTTAATATAAATAAAAATTCGTAAAAAATCAACGATAACGTGTACGTTGCCGAAAGTCGCACACATGATAGATTAACACAGTCTCTTTCAAACGATGGCAGAACGGTTGTGGTAGTATGTGCCAATCTTGAGTTATAGAATTTTAAGCATTATTTAATATAAATAAAAATTCGTAAAAAATCAACGATAACGTGTACGTTGCCGAAAGTCGCACACATGATAGCTTAAGACAGTCTCTTTCAAAGGTTGTCAGAACCGTTATGGTAGTATGTGCCAATCTTGAGTTATTGAATTTTAAGCATTATTTAATATAAATAAAAATTCGTAAAAAATCAACGATAACGTGTACGTTGCCGAAAGTCGCACACATGATAGCTTAAGACAGTCTCTTTCAAACGATGGCAGAACGTTTGTGGTAGTATGTGCCAATCTTGAGTTATTGAATTTTAAGCATTATTTAATATAATTAAAAATTCGTAAAAAATCAACGATAACGTGTACGTTGCCGAAAGTCGCACACATGATAGCTTAAGACAGTCTCTTTCAAAGGATGGCAGAACCGTTATGGTAGTATGTGCCAATCTTGAGTTATTGAATTTTAAGCATTATTTAATATAAATAAAAATTCGTAAAAAATCAACGATAACGTCTACGTTGCCGAAAGTCGCACACATGATAGCTTAAGACACTTTCTTTCAAAGGATGGCGGAACCGTTATGGTAGTATGTGCCAATCTTGAGTTATTGAATTTTAAGCATTATTTAATATAAATAAAAATTCGTAAAAAATCAACGATAATGTGTACGTTGCCGAAAGTCGCACACATGATACGTTAGGACAGTCTCTTTCAAACGATGGCAGAACCGTTGTGGTAGTATGTGCCAATCTTGAGTTATTGAATTTTAAGCATTATTTAATATAAATAAAAATTCATAAAAAATCAACGATAACGTGTACGTTGCCGAAAGTCGCACACATGATAGCTTAAGACAGTCTCTTTCAAAGGATGGCAGAACCGTTATGGTAGTATGTGCCAATCTTGAGTTATTGAATTTTAAGCATTATTTAATATAAATAAAAATTCGTAAAAAATCAACGATAATGTGTACGTTGCCGAAAGTCGCACACATGATACGTTAGGACAGTCTCTTTCAAACGATGGCAGAACGGTTGTGGTAGTATGTGCCAATCTTGAGTTATTGAATTTTAAGCATTATTTAATATAAATAAAAATTCGTAAAAAATCAACGATAACGTGTACGTTGCCGAAAGTCGCAAACATGATAGCTTAAGACAGTCTCTTTCAAAGGATGGCAGAACCGTTGTGGTAGTATGTGCCAATCTTGAGTTATTGAATTTTAAGCATTATTTAATATAAATAAAAATTCGTAAAAAATCAACGATAATGTGTACGTTGCCGAAAGTCGCACACATGATACGTTAGGACAGTCTCTTTCAAAGGATGGCAGAAGGGTTGTGGTAGTATGTGCCAATCTTGAGTTATTGAATTTTAAGCATTATTTAATATAAATAAAAATTCGTAAAAAATCAACGATAACGTGTACGTTGCCGAAAGTCGCACACATGATAGCTTAAGACAGTCTCTTTCAAAGGATGGCAGAACGGTTGTGGTATTCTGTGCTAATCTTGAGTTATTGAATTTTAAGCATTATTTAATATAAATAAAAATTCGTAAAAAATCAACGATAACGTGTACGTTGCCGAAAGTCGCAAACATGATAGCTTAAGACAGTCTCTTTCAAACGATGGCAGAACTGTTGTGGTAGTATGTCCCAATCTTGAGTTATTGAATTTTAAGCATTATTTAATAGAAATAAAAATTCATAAAAAATCAACAATAATGTGTACGTTGCCGAAAGTCGCACACATGATAGCTTAAGACAGTCTCTTTCAAACGATGGCAGAACCGTTGTGGTAGTATGTGCCAATCTTGACTTATTGAATTTTAAGCATTATTTAATATAAATAAAAATTCATATAAAATCAACGATAATGTGTACGTTGCCGAAAGTCACACACATGATAGCTTAAGACAGTCTCTTTCAAACGATGGCAGAACTGTTGTGGTAGTATGTCCCAATCTTGAGTTATTGAATTTTAAGCATTATTTAATAGAAATAAAAATTCATAAAAAATCAACGATAACGTGTACGTTGCCGAAAGTCGCACACATGATAGCTTAAGACAGTCTCTTTCAAACGATGGCAGAACCGTTGTGGTAGTATGTGCCAATCTTGACTTATTGAATTTTAAGCATTATTTAATATAAATAAAAATTCATATAAAATCAACGATAATGTGTACGTTGCCAAAAGTCGCACACATGATAGCTTAAGACAGTCTCTTTCAAACGATGGCAGAACCGTTGTGGTAGTATGTGCCAATCTTGACTTATTGAATTTTAAGCATTATTTAATATAAATAAAAATTCATAAAAAATCAACGATAATGTGTACGTTGCCGAAAGTCGCACACATGATAGCTTAAGACAGTCTCTTTCAAACGATGGCAGAACTGTTGTGGTAGTATGTCCCAATCTTGAGTTATTGAATTTTAAGCATTATTTAATAGAAATAAAAATTCATAAAAAATCAACAATAATGTGTACGTTGCCGAAAGTCGCACACATGATAGCTTAAGACAGTCTCTTTCAAACGATGGCAGAACCGTTGTGGTAGTATGTGCCAATCTTGACTTATTGAATTTTAAGCATTATTTAATATAAATAAAAATTCATAAAAAATCAACGATAACGTGTACGTTGCCAAAAGTCGCACACATGATAGCGTAAGACAGTCTCTTTCAAACGATGGCAGAACCGTTGTGGTAGTATGTGCCAATCTTGACTTATTGAATTTTAAGCATTATTTAATATAAATAAAAATTCATAAAAAATCAACGATAATGTGTACGTTGCCAAAAGTCGCACACATGATAGCGTAAGACAGTCTCTTTCAAACGATGGCAGAACCGTTGTGGTAGTATGTGCCAATCTTGACTTATTGAATTTTAAGCATTATTTAATATAAATAAAAATTCATATAAAATCAACGATAATGTGTACGTTGCCAAAAGTCGCACACATGATAGCTTAAGACAGTCTCTTTCAAACGATGGCAGAACCGTTGTGTTATTATGTGCCAATCTTGAGTTATTGAATTTTAAGCATTATTTAATATAAATAAAAATTCATAAAAAATCAACGATAATGTGTACGTTGCCAAAAGTCGCACACATGATAGCTTAAGACAGTCTCTTTCAAACGATGGCTGAACCGTTGTGGTAGTATGTGCCAATCTTGACTTATTGAATTTTAAGCATTATTTAATATAAATAAAAATTCATATAAAATCAACGATAATGTGTACGTTGCCGAAAGTCACACACATGATAGCTTAAGACAGTCTCTTTCAAACAATGGCAGAACTGTTGTGGTAGTATGTCCCAATCTTGAGTTATTGAATTTTAAGCATTATTTAATAGAAATAAAAATTCATAAAAAATCAACAATAATGTGTACGTTGTCGAAAGTCGCACACATGATAGCTTAAGACAGTCTCTTTCAAACGATGGCAGAACCGTTGTGGTAGTATGTGCCAATCTTGAGTTATTGAATTTTAAGCATTATTTAATATAAATAAAAATTCGTAAAAAATCAACGATAACGTGTACGTTGCCGAAAGTCGCACACATGATAGCTTAAGACAGTCTCTTTCAAACGATGGCAGAACTGTTGTGGTAGTATGTCCCAATCTTGAGTTATTGAATTTTAAGCATTATTTAATATAAATAAAAATTCGTAAAAAATCAACGATAACGTATATGTTGCCGAAAGTCGCACACATGATAGCTTAAGACAGTCTCTTTCAAACGATGGCAGAACGGTTGTGGTAGTATGTGCCAATCTTGAGTTATTGAATTTTAAGCATTATTTAATATAAATAAAAATTCGTAAAAAATCAACGATAACGTGTACGTTGCCGAAAGTCGCACACATGATAGCTTAAGACAGTCTCTTTCAAAGGATGGCAGAACGGTTGTGGTATTCTGTGCTAATCTTGAGTTATTGAATTTTAAGCATTATTTAATATAAATAAAAATTCGTAAAAAATCAACGATAACGTGTACGTTGCCGAAAGTCGCACACATGATAGATTAACACAGTCTCTTTCAAACGATGGCAGAACTGTTGTGGTAGTATGTCCCAATCTTGAGTTATTGAATTTTAAGCATTATTTAATAGAAATAAAAATTCATAAAAAATCAACAATAATGTGTACGTTGCCGAAAGTCGCACACATGATAGCTTAAGACAGTCTCTTTCAAACGATGGCAGAACTGTTGTGGTAGTATGTCCCAATCTTGAGTTATTGAATTTTAAGCATTATTTAATATAAATAAAAATTCATAAAAAATCAACGATAATGTGTACGTTGCCAAAAGTCGCACACATGATAGCGTAAGACAGTCTTTTTCAAACGATGGCAGAACCGTTGTGGTAGTATGTGCCAATCTTGAGTTATTGAATTTTAAGCATTATTTAATATAAATAAAAATTCGTAAAAAATCAACGATAATGTGTACGTTGCCGAAAGTCACACACATGATAGCTTAAGACAGTCTCTTTCAAACAATGGCAGAACTGTTGTGGTAGTATGTCCCAATCTTGAGTTATTGAATTTTAAGCATTATTTAATAGAAATAAAAATTCATAAAAAATCAACAATAATGTGTACGTTGTCGAAAGTCGCACACATGATAGCTTAAGACAGTCTCTTTCAAACGATGGCAGAACCGTTGTGGTAGTATGTGCCAATCTTGAGTTATTGAATTTTAAGCATTATTTAATATAAATAAAAATTCGTAAAAAATCAACGATAACGTGTACGTTGCCGAAAGTCGCACACATGATAGCTTAAGACAGTCTCTTTCAAACGATGGCAGAACTGTTGTGGTAGTATGTCCCAATCTTGAGTTATTGAATTTTAAGCATTATTTAATATAAATAAAAATTCGTAAAAAATCAACGATAACGTATACGTTGCCGAAAGTCGCACACATGATAGCTTAAGACAGTCTCTTTCAAACGATGGCAGAACGGTTGTGGTAGTATGTGCCAATCTTGAGTTATTGAATTTTAAGCATTATTTAATATAAATAAAAATTCGTAAAAAATCAACGATAACGTGTACGTTGCCGAAAGTCGCACACATGATAGCTTAAGACAGTCTCTTTCAAAGGATGGCAGAACGGTTGTGGTATTCTGTGCTAATCTTGAGTTATTGAATTTTAAGCATTATTTAATATAAATAAAAATTCGTAAAAAATCAACGATAACGTGTACGTTGCCGAAAGTCGCACACATGATAGATTAACACAGTCTCTTTCAAACGATGGCAGAACTGTTGTGGTAGTATGTCCCAATCTTGAGTTATTGAATTTTAAGCATTATTTAATAGAAATAAAAATTCATAAAAAATCAACAATAATGTGTACGTTGCCGAAAGTCGCACACATGATAGCTTAAGACAGTCTCTTTCAAACGATGGCAGAACTGTTGTGGTAGTATGTCCCAATCTTGAGTTATTGAATTTTAAGCATTATTTAATATAAATAAAAATTCATAAAAAATCAACGATAATGTGTACGTTGCCAAAAGTCGCACACATGATAGCGTAAGACAGTCTCTTTCAAACGATGGCAGAACCGTTGTGGTAGTATGTGCCAATCTTGAGTTATTGAATTTTAAGCATTATTTAATATAAATAAAAATTCGTAAAAAATCAACGATAACGTGTACGTTGCCGAAAGTCGCAAACATGATAGCTTAAGACAGTCTCTTTCAAACGATGGCAGAACTGTTGTGGTAGTATGTCCCAATCTTGAGTTATTGAATTTTAAGCATTATTTAATAGAAATAAAAATTCATAAAAAATCAACAATAATGTGTACGTTGCCGAAAGTCGCACACATGATAGCTTAAGACAGTCTCTTTCAAACGATGGCAGAACCGTTGTGGTAGTATGTGCCAATCTTGACTTATTGAATTTTAAGCATTATTTAATATAAATAAAAATTCATATAAAATCAACGATAATGTGTACGTTGCCGAAAGTCACACACATGATAGCTTAAGACAGTCTCTTTCAAACGATGGCAGAACTGTTGTGGTAGTATGTCCCAATCTTGAGTTATTGAATTTTAAGCATTATTTAATAGAAATAAAAATTCATAAAAAATCAACAATAATGTGTACGTTGTCGAAAGTCGCACACATGATAGCTTAAGACAGTCTCTTTCAAACGATGGCAGAACCGTTGTGGTAGTATGTGCCAATCTTGAGTTATTGAATTTTAAGCATTATTTAATATAAATAAAAATTCGTAAAAAATCAACGATAACGTGTACGTTGCCGAAAGTCGCACACATGATAGCTTAAGACAGTCTCTTTCAAACGATGGCAGAACTGTTGTGGTAGTATGTCCCAATCTTGAGTTATTGAATTTTAAGCATTATTTAATATAAATAAAAATTCGTAAAAAATCAACGATAACGTATACGTTGCCGAAAGTCGCACACATGATAGCTTAAGACAGTCTCTTTCAAACGATGGCAGAACGGTTGTGGTAGTATGTGCCAATCTTGAGTTATTGAATTTTAAGCATTATTTAATATAAATAAAAATTCATAAAAAATCAACGATAATGTGTACGTTGCCAAAAGTCGCACACATGATAGCGTAAGACAGTCTCTTTCAAACGATGGCAGAACCGTTGTGGTAGTATGTGCCAATCTTGAGTTATTGAATTTTAAGCATTATTTAATATAAATAAAAATTCGTAAAAAATCAACGATAACGTGTACGTTGCCGAAAGTCGCAAACATGATAGCTTAAGACAGTCTCTTTCAAACGATGGCAGAACTGTTGTGGTAGTATGTCCCAATCTTGAGTTATTGAATTTTAAGCATTATTTAATAGAAATAAAAATTCATAAAAAATCAACAATAATGTGTACGTTGCCGAAAGTCGCACACATGATAGCTTAAGACAGTCTCTTTCAAACGATGTCAGAACCGTTGTGGTAGTATGTGCCAATCTTGACTTATTGAATTTTAAGCATTATTTAATATAAATAAAAATTCATAAAAAATCAACGATAATGTGTACGTTGCCAAAAGTCGCACACATGATAGGTTAAGACAGTCTCTTTCAAACGATGGCTGAACCGTTGTGGTAGTATGTGCCAATCTTGACTTATTGAATTTTAAGCATTATTTAATATAAATAAAAATTCGTAAAAAATCAACGATAACGTGTACGTTGCCGAAAGTCGCAAACATGATAGCTTAAGACAGTCTCTTTCAAACGATGGCAGAACTGTTGTGGTAGTATGTCCCAATCTTGAGTTATTGAATTTTAAGCATTATTTAATAGAAATAAAAATTCATAAAAAATCAACAATAATGTGTACGTTGCCGAAAGTCGCACACATGATAGCTTAAGACAGTCTCTTTCAAACGATGGCAGAACCGTTGTGGTAGTATGTGCCAATCTTGACTTATTGAATTTTAAGCATTATTTAATATAAATAAAAATTCATAAAAAATCAACGATAATGTGTACGTTGCCAAAAGTCGCACACATGATAGGTTAAGACAGTCTCTTTCAAACGATGGCTGAACCGTTGTGGTAGTATGTGCCAATCTTGACTTATTGAATTTTAAGCATTATTTAATATAAATAAAAATTCATATAAAATCAACGATAATGTGTACGTTGCCGAAAGTCGCACACATGATAGCTTAAGACAGTCTCTTTCAAACGATGGCAGAACTGTTGTGGTAGTATGTCCCAATCTTGAGTTATTGAATTTTAAGCATTATTTAATAGAAATAAAAATTCATAAAAAATCAACAATAATGTGTACGTTGCCGAAAGTCGCACACATGATAGCTTAAGACAGTCTCTTTCAAACGATGGCAGAACCGTTGTGGTAGTATGTGCCAATCTTGAGTTATTGAATTTTAAGCATTATTTAATATAAATAAAAATTCGTAAAAAATCAACGATAACGTGTACGTTGCCGAAAGTCGCACACATGATAGCTTAAGACAGTCTCTTTCAAACGATGGCAGAACCGTTGTGGTAGTATCTGCCAATCTTGAGTTATTGAATTTTAAGCATTATTTAATATAAATAAAAATTCGTAAAAAATCAACGATAACGTGTACGTTGCCGAAAGTCGCACACATGATAGCTTAAGACAGTCTCTTTCAAACGATGGCAGAACTGTTGTGGTAGTATGTCCCAATCTTGAGTTATTTAATTTTAAGCATTATTTAATATAAATAAAAATTCGTAAAAAATCAACGATAACGTATACGTTGCCGAAAGTCGCACACATGATAGCTTAAGACAGTCTCTTTCAAACGATGGCAGAACGGTTGTGGTAGTATGTGCCAATCTTGAGTTATTGAATTTTAAGCATTATTTAATATAAATAAAAATTCGTAAAAAATCAACGATAACGTGTACGTTGCCGAAAGTCGCACACATGATAGCTTAAGACAGTCTCTTTCAAAGGATGGCAGAACGGTTGTGGTATTCTGTGCTAATCTTGAGTTATTGAATTTTAAGCATTATTTAATATAAATAAAAATTCGTAAAAAATCAACGATAACGTGTACGTTGCCAAAAGTCGCACACATGATAGATTAACACAGTCTCTTTCAAACGATGGCAGAACGGTTGTGGTAGTATGTGCCAATCTTGAGTTATAGAATTTTAAGCATTATTTAATATAAATAAAAATTCGTAAAAAATCAACGATAACGTGTACGTTGCCGAAAGTCGCAAACATGATAGCTTAAGACAGTCTCTTTCAAACGATGGCAGAACTGTTGTGGTAGTATGTCCCAATCTTGAGTTATTGAATTTTAAGCATTATTTAATAGAAATAAAAATTCATAAAAAATCAACAATAATGTGTACGTTGCCGAAAGACGCACACATGATAGCATAAGACAGTCTCTTTCAAACGATGGCAGAACCGTTGTGGTAGTATGTGCCAATCTTGACTTATTGAATTTTAAGCATTATTTAATATAAATAAAAATTCATAAAAAATCAACGATAATGTGTACGTTGCCAAACGTCGCACACATGATAGGTTAAGACAGTCTCTTTCAAACGATGGCTGAACCGTTGTGGTAGTATGTGCCAATCTTGACTTATTGAATTTTAAGCATTATTTAATATAAATAAAAATTCATATAAAATCAACGATAATGTGTACGTTGCCGAAAGTCGCACACATGATAGCTTAAGACAGTCTCTTTCAAACGATGGCAGAACTGTTGTGGTAGTATGTCCCAATCTTGAGTTATTGAATTTTAAGCATTATTTAATATAAATAAAAATTCGTAAAAAATCAACGATAACGTATACGTTGCCGAAAGTCGCACACATGATAGCTTAAGACAGTCTCTTTCAAACGATGGCAGAACGGTTGTGGTAGTATGTGCCAATCTTGAGTTATTGAATTTTAAGCATTATTTAATATAAATAAAAATTCGTAAAAAATCAACGATAACGTGTACGTTGCCGAAAGTTGCACACATGATAGCTTAAGAAAGTCTCTTTCAAACGATGGCAGAACCGTTGTGGTAGTATGTGCCAATCTTGACTTATTGAATTTTAAGCATTATTTAATATAAATAAAAATTCATAAAAAATCAACGATAATGTGTACGTTGCCAAAAGTCGCACACATGATAGCGTAAGACAGTCTCTTTCAAACGATGGCAGAACCGTTGTGGTAGTATGTGCCAATCTTGAGTTATTGAATTTTAAGCATTATTTAATATAAATAAAAATTCGTAAAAAATCAACGATAACGTGTACGTTGCCAAAAGTCGCACACATGATAGCTTAAGACAGTCTCTTTCAAACGATGGCAGAACTGTTGTGGTAGTATGTCCCAATCTTGAGTTATTGAATTTTAAGCATTATTTAATATAAATAAAAATTCGTAAAAAATCAACGATAACGTATACGTTGCCGAAAGTCGCACACATGATAGCTTAAGACAGTCTCTTTCAAACGATGGCAGAACGGTTGTGGTAGTATGTGCCAATCTTGAGTTATTGAATTTTAAGCATTATTTAATATAAATAAAAATTCGTAAAAAATCAACGATAACGTGTACGTTGCCGAAAGTCGCACACATGATAGCTTAAGACAGTCTCTTTCAAAGGATGGCAGAACGGTTGTGGTATTCTGTGCCAATCTTGAGTTATTGAATTTTAAGCATTATTTAATATAAATAAAAATTCGTAAAAAATCAACGATAACGTGTACGTTGCCGAAAGTCGCACACATGATAGATTAACACAGTCTCTTTCAAACGATGGCAGAACGGTTGTGGTAGTATGTGCCAATCTTGAGTTATAGAATTTTAAGCATTATTTAATATAAATAAAAATTCGTAAAAAATCAACGATAACGTGTACGTTGCCGAAAGTCGCACACATGATAGCTTAAGACAGTCTCTTTCAAAGGTTGTCAGAACCGTTATGGTAGTATGTGCCAATCTTGAGTTATTGAATTTTAAGCATTATTTAATATAAATAAAAATTCGTAAAAAATCAACGATAACGTGTACGTTGCCGAAAGTCGCACACATGATAGCTTAAGACAGTCTCTTTCAAACGATGGCAGAACGTTTGTGGTAGTATGTGCCAATCTTGAGTTATTGAATTTTAAGCATTATTTAATATAATTAAAAATTCGTAAAAAATCAACGATAACGTGTACGTTGCCGAAAGTCGCACACATGATAGCTTAAGACAGTCTCTTTCAAAGGATGGCAGAACCGTTATGGTAGTATGTGCCAATCTTGAGTTATTGAATTTTAAGCATTATTTAATATAAATAAAAATTCGTAAAAAATCAACGATAACGTCTACGTTGCCGAAAGTCGCACACATGATAGCTTAAGACACTTTCTTTCAAAGGATGGCGGAACCGTTATGGTAGTATGTGCCAATCTTGAGTTATTGAATTTTAAGCATTATTTAATATAAATAAAAATTCGTAAAAAATCAACGATAATGTGTACGTTGCCGAAAGTCGCACACATGATACGTTAGGACAGTCTCTTTCAAACGATGGCAGAACCGTTGTGGTAGTATGTGCCAATCTTGAGTTATTGAATTTTAAGCATTATTTAATATAAATAAAAATTCATAAAAAATCAACGATAACGTGTACGTTGCCGAAAGTCGCACACATGATAGCTTAAGACAGTCTCTTTCAAAGGATGGCAGAACCGTTATGGTAGTATGTGCCAATCTTGAGTTATTGAATTTTAAGCATTATTTAATATAAATAAAAATTCGTAAAAAATCAACGATAATGTGTACGTTGCCGAAAGTCGCACACATGATACGTTAGGACAGTCTCTTTCAAACGATGGCAGAACGGTTGTGGTAGTATGTGCCAATCTTGAGTTATTGAATTTTAAGCATTATTTAATATAAATAAAAATTCGTAAAAAATCAACGATAACGTGTACGTTGCCGAAAGTCGCAAACATGATAGCTTAAGACAGTCTCTTTCAAAGGATGGCAGAACCGTTGTGGTAGTATGTGCCAATCTTGAGTTATTGAATTTTAAGCATTATTTAATATAAATAAAAATTCGTAAAAAATCAACGATAATGTGTACGTTGCCGAAAGTCGCACACATGATACGTTAGGACAGTCTCTTTCAAAGGATGGCAGAAGGGTTGTGGTAGTATGTGCCAATCTTGAGTTATTGAATTTTAAGCATTATTTAATATAAATAAAAATTCGTAAAAAATCAACGATAACGTGTACGTTGCCGAAAGTCGCACACATGATAGCTTAAGACAGTTTCTTTCAAAGGATGGCGGAACCGTTATGGTAGTATGTGCCAATCTTGAGTTATTGAATTTTAAGCATTATTTAATATAAATAAAAATTCATAAAAAATCAACGATAACGTGTACGTTGCCGAACGTCGCACACATGATAGCTTAAGACAGTCTCTTTCAAAGGATGGCAGAACGTTTGTGGTAGTATGTGCCAATCTTGAGTTATTGAATTTTAAGCATTATTTAATATAATTAAAAATTCGTAAAAAATCAACGATAACGTGTACGTTGCCGAAAGTCGCACACATGATAGAATAACACAGTCTCTTTCAAACGATGGCAGAACGGTTGTGGTAGTATGTGCCAATCTTGAGTTATAGAATTTTAAGCATTATTTAATATAAATAAAAATTCGTAAAAAATCAACGATAACGTGTACGTTGCCGAAAGTCGCACACATGATAGCTTAAGACAGTCTCTTTCAAACGATGGCAGAACGTTTGTGGTAGTATGTGCCAATCTTGAGTTATTGAATTTTAAGCATTATTTAATATAATTAAAAATTCGTAAAAAATCAACGATAACGTGTACGTTGCCGAAAGTCGCACACATGATAGCTTAAGACAGTCTCTTTCAAAGGATGGCAGAACCGTTATGGTAGTATGTGCCAATCTTGAGTTATTGAATTTTAAGCATTATTTAATATAAATAAAAATTCGTAAAAAATCAACGATAACGTCTACGTTGCCGAAAGTCGCACACATGATAGCTTAAGACAGTTTCTTTCAAAGAATGGCGGAACCGTTATGGTAGTATGTGCCAATCTTGAGTTATTGAATTTTAAGCATTATTTAATATAAATAAAAATTCGTAAAAAATCAACGATAATGTGTACGTTGCCGAAAGTCGCACACATGATACGTTAGGACAGTCTCTTTCAAACGATGGCAGAACCGTTGTGGTAGTATGTGCCAATCTTGAGTTATTGAATTTTAAGCATTATTTAATATAAATAAAAATTCGTAAAAAATCAACGATAATGTGTACGTTGCCGAAAGTCGCACACATGATAGCTTAAGACAGTCTCTTTCAAACGATGGCAGAACCGTTGTGGTAGTATGTGCCAATCTTGAGTTATTGAATTTTAAGCATTATTTAATATAAATAAAAATTCGTAAAAAATCAACGATAACGTGTACGTTGCCGAAAGTCGCACACATGATAGCTTAAGACAGTCTCTTTCAAACGATGGCAGAACGGTTGTGGTAGTATGTGCCAATCTTGAGTTATTGAATTTTAAGCATTATTTAATATAAATAAAAATTCGTAAAAAATCAACGATAACGTGTATGTTGCCGAAAGTCGCACACATGATAGATTAAGACAGTCTCTTTCAAACGATCGCAGAACGTTTGTGGTAGTATGTGCCAATCTTGAGTTATTGAATTTTAAGCATTATTTAATATAAATAAAAATTCGTAAAAAATCAACGATAACGTGTACGTTGCCGAAAGTCGCACACATGATAGCTTAAGACAGTCTCTTTCAAACGATGGCAGAACGTTTGTGGTAGTATGTGCCAATCTTGAGTTATTGAATTTTAAGCATTATTTAATATAATTAAAAATTCGTAAAAAATCAACGATAACGTGTACGTTGCCGAAAGTCGCACACATGATAGCTTAAGACAGTCTCTTTCAAACGATCGCAGAACGTTTGTGGTAGTATGTGCCAATCTTGAGTTATGGAATTTTAAGCATTATTTAATATAAATAAAAATTCATAAAAAATCAACGATAATGTGTACGTTGCCAAAAGTCGCACACATGATAGGTTAAGACAGTCTCTTTCAAACGATGGCTGAACCGTTGTGGTAGTATGTGCCAATCTTGACTTATTGAATTTTAAGCATTATTTAATATAAATAAAAATTCGTAAAAAATCAACGATAACGTGTACGTTGCCGAAAGTCGCAAACATGATAGCTTAAGACAGTCTCTTTCAAACGATGGCAGAACTGTTGTGGTAGTATGTCCCAATCTTGAGTTATTGAATTTTAAGCATTATTTAATAGAAATAAAAATTCATAAAAAATCAACAATAATGTGTACGTTGCCGAAAGTCGCACACATGATAGCTTAAGACAGTCTCTTTCAAACGATGGCAGAACCGTTGTGGTAGTATGTGCCAATCTTGACTTATTGAATTTTAAGCATTATTTAATATAAATAAAAATTCATAAAAAATCAACGATAATGTGTACGTTGCCAAAAGTCGCACACATGATAGGTTAAGACAGTCTCTTTCAAACGATGGCTGAACCGTTGTGGTAGTATGTGCCAATCTTGACTTATTGAATTTTAAGCATTATTTAATATAAATAAAAATTCATATAAAATCAACGATAATGTGTACGTTGCCGAAAGTCGCACACATGATAGCTTAAGACAGTCTCTTTCAAACGATGGCAGAACTGTTGTGGTAGTATGTCCCAATCTTGAGTTATTGAATTTTAAGCATTATTTAATAGAAATAAAAATTCATAAAAAATCAACAATAATGTGTACGTTGCCGAAAGTCGCACACATGATAGCTTAAGACAGTCTCTTTCAAACGATGGCAGAACCGTTGTGGTAGTATGTGCCAATCTTGAGTTATTGAATTTTAAGCATTATTTAATATAAATAAAAATTCGTAAAAAATCAACGATAACGTGTACGTTGCCGAAAGTCGCACACATGATAGCTTAAGACAGTCTCTTTCAAACGATGGCAGAACCGTTGTGGTAGTATGTGCCAATCTTGAGTTATTGAATTTTAAGCATTATTTAATATAAATAAAAATTCGTAAAAAATCAACGATAACGTGTACGTTGCCGAAAGTCGCACACATGATAGCTTAAGACAGTCTCTTTCAAACGATGGCAGAACTGTTGTGGTAGTATGTCCCAATCTTGAGTTATTGAATTTTAAGCATTATTTAATATAAATAAAAATTCGTAAAAAATCAACGATAACGTGTACGTTGCCGAAAGTCGCACACATGATAGATTAACACAGTCTCTTTCAAACGATGGCAGAACGGTTGTGGTAGTATGTGCCAATCTTGAGTTATAGAATTTTAAGCATTATTTAATATAAATAAAAATTCGTAAAAAATCAACGATAACGTGTACGTTGCCGAAAGTCGCAAACATGATAGCTTAAGACAGTCTCTTACAAACGATGGCAGAACGTTTGTGGTAGTATGTGCCAATCTTGAGTTATGGAATTTTAAGCATTATTTAATATAAATAAAAATTCGTAAAAAATCAACGATAACGTGTATGTTGCCGAAAGTCGCACACATGATAGATTAAGACAGTCTCTTTCAAAGGATGGCAGAACCGTTGTGGTAGTATGTGCCAATCTTGAGTTATTGAATTTTAAGCATTATTTAATATAAATAAAAATTCGTAAAAAATCAACGATAACGTGTACGTTGCCGAAAGTCGCACACATGATAGCTTAAGACAGTCTCTTTCAAACGATGGCAGAACGTTTGTGGCAGTATGTGCCAATCTTGAGTTATGGAATTTTAAGCATTATTTAATATAAATAAAAATTCGTAAAAAATCAACGATAACGTGTACGTTGCCGAAAGTCGCACACATGATAGCTTAAGACAGTCTCTTTCAAAGGATGGCAGAACCGTTGTGGTAGTATGTGCCAATCTTGAGTTATTGAATTTTAAGCATTATTTAATATAAATAAAAATTCGTAAAAAATCAACGATAATGTGTACGTTGCCGAAAGTCGCACACATGATACGTTAGCACAGTCTCTTTCAAAGGATGGCAGAAGGGTTGTGGTAGTATGTGCCAATCTTGAGTTATTGAATTTTAAGCATTATTTAATATAAATAAAAATTCGTAAAAAATCAACGATAACGTGTACGTTGCCGAAAGTCGCACACATGATAGCTTAAGACAGTTTCTTTCAAAGGATGGCGGAACCGTTATGGTAGTATGTGCCAATCTTGAGTTATTGAATTTTAAGCATTATTTAATATAAATAAAAATTCATAAAAAATCAACGATAACGTGTACGTTGCCGAAAGTCGCACACATGATAGCTTAAGACAGTCTCTTTCAAACGATGGCAGAACGGTTGTGGTAGTATGTGCCAATCTTGAGTTATTGAATTTTAAGCATTATTTAATATAAATAAAAATTCGTAAAAAATCAACGATAACGTGTACGTTGCCGAAAGTCGCACACATGATAGCTTAAGACAGTCTCTTTCAAACGATGGCAGAACTTTTGTGGTATTATGTGCCAATCTTGAGTTATGGAATTTTAAGCATTATTTAATATAAATAAAAATTCGTAAAAAATCAACGATAACGTGTACGTTGCCGAAAGTCGCACACATGATAGCTTAAGACAGTCTCTTTCAAAGGATGGCAGAACCATTGTGGTAGTATGTGCCAATCTTGAGTTATTGAATTTTAAGCATTATTTAATATAAATAAAAATTCGTAAAAAATCAACGATAACGTGTACGTTGCCGAAAGTCGCACACATGATAGCTTAAGACAGTCTCTTTCAAACGATGGCAGAACTGTTGTGGTAGTATGTCCCAATCTTGAGTTATTGAATTTTAAGCATTATTTAATATAAATAAAAATTCGTAAAAAATCAACGATAACGTATACGTTGCCGAAAGTCGCACACATGATAGCTTAAGACAGTCTCTTTCAAACGATGGCAGAACGGTTGTGGTAGTATGTGCCAATCTTGAGTTATTGAATTTTAAGCATTATTTAATATAAATAAAAATTCGTAAAAAATCAACGATAACGTGTACGTTGCCGAAAGTCGCACACATGATAGCTTAAGACAGTCTCTTTCAAACGATGGCAGAACTGTTGTGGTAGTATGTCCCAATCTTGAGTTATTGAATTTTAAGCATTATTTAATAGAAATAAAAATTCATAAAAAATCAACAATAATGTGTACGTTGCCGAAAGTCGCACACATGATAGCATAAGACAGTCTCTTTCAAACGATGGCAGAACCGTTGTGGTAGTATGTGCCAATCTTGACTTATTGAATTTTAAGCATTATTTAATATAAATAAAAATTCATATAAAATCAACGATAATGTGTACGTTGCCGAAAGTCGCACACATGATAGCTTAAGACAGTCTCTTTCAAACGATGGCAGAACTGTTGTGGTAGTATGTCCCAATCTTGAGTTATTGAATTTTAAGCATTATTTAATATAAATAAAAATTCGTAAAAAATCAACGATAACGTATACGTTGCCGAAAGTCGCACACATGATAGCTTAAGACAGTCTCTTTCAAACGATGGCAGAACGGTTGTGGTAGTATGTGCCAATCTTGAGTTATTGAATTTTAAGCATTATTTAATATAAATAAAAATTCGTAAAAAATCAACGATAACGTGTACGTTGCCGAAAGTTGCACACATGATAGCTTAAGAAAGTCTCTTTCAAACGATGGCAGAACCGTTGTGGTAGTATGTGCCAATCTTGACTTATTGAATTTTAAGCATTATTTAATATAAATAAAAATTCATAAAAAATCAACGATAATGTGTACGTTGCCAAAAGTCGCACACATGATAGCGTAAGACAGTCTCTTTCAAACGATGGCAGAACCGTTGTGGTAGTATGTGCCAATCTTGAGTTATTGAATTTTAAGCATTATTTAATATAAATAAAAATTCGTAAAAAATCAACGATAACGTGTACGTTGCCGAAAGTCGCACACATGATAGATTAACACAGTCTCTTTCAAACGATGGCAGAACGGTTGTGGTAGTATGTGCCAATCTTGAGTTATTGAATTTTAAGCATTATTTAATATAAATAAAAATTCGTAAAAAATCAACGATAACGTGTACGTTGCCGAAAGTCGCACACATGATAGCTTAAGACAATCTCTTTCAAAGGATGGCAGAACGGTTGTGGTATTCTGTGCCAATCTTGAGTTATTGAATTTTAAGCATTATTTAATATAAATAAAAATTCGTAAAAAATCAACGATAACGTGTACGTTGCCGAAAGTCGCACACATGATAGATTAACACAGTCTCTTTCAAACGATGGCAGAACGGTTGTGGTAGTATGTGCCAATCTTGAGTTATAGAATTTTAAGCATTATTTAATATAAATAAAAATTCGTAAAAAATCAACGATAACGTGTACGTTGCCGAAAGTCGCACACATGATAGCTTAAGACAGTCTCTTTCAAACGATGGCAGAACTGTTGTGGTAGTATGTCCCAATCTTGAGTTATTGAATTTTAAGCATTATTTAATAGAAATAAAAATTCATAAAAAATCAACAATAATGTGTACGTTGCCGAAAGTCGCACACATGATAGCTTAAGACAGTCTCTTTCAAACGATGGCAGAACGGTTGTGGTAGTATGTGCCAATCTTGAGTTATTGAATTTTAAGCATTATTTAATATAAATAAAAATTCGTAAAAAATCAACGATAACGTGTACGTTGCCGAAAGTCGCACACATGATAGCTTAAGACAGTCTCTTTCAAAGGATAGGAGAACCGTTGTGGTAGTATGTGCCAATCTTGAGTTATTGAATTTTAAGCATTATTTAATATAAATAAAAATTCGTAAAAAATCAACGATAATGTGTACGTTGCCGAAAGTCGCACACATGATACGTTAGGACAGTCTCTTTCAAAGTATGGCAGAACCGTTGTGGTAGTATGTGCCAATCTTGAGTTATTGAATTTTAAGCATTATTTAATATAAATAAAAATTCGTAAAAAATCAACGATAACGTGTACGTTGCCGAAAGTCGCACACATGATAGCTTAAGACAGTCTCTTACAAACGATGGCAGAACGTTTGTGGTAGTATGTGCCAATCTTGAGTTATGGAATTTTAAGCATTATTTAATATAAATAAAAATTCGTAAAAAATCAACGATATCGTGTACGTTGCCGAAAGTCGCACACATGATAGCTTAAGACAGTCTCTTTCAAAGGATGGCAGAACCGTTGTGGTAGTATGTGCCAATCTTGAGTTATTGAATTTTAAGCATTATTTAATATAAATAAAAATTCGTAAAAAATCAACGATAATGTGTACGTTGCCGAAAGTCGCACACATGATACTTTAGGACAGTCTCTTTCAAAGGATGGCAGAAGGGTTGTGGTAGTATGTGCCAATCTTGAGTTATTGAATTTAAAGCATTATTTAATATAAATAAAAATTCGTAAAAAATCAACGATAACGTGTACGTTGCCGAAAGTCGCACACATATGATAGCTTAAGACAGTCTCTTTCAAAGGATGGCAGAACCGTTATGGTAGTATGTGCCAATCTTGAGTTATTGAATTTTAAGCATTATTTAATATAAATAAAAATTCATAAAAAATCAACGATAACGTGTACGTTGCCGAAAGACGCACACATGATACGTTAGGACAGTCTCTTTCAAAGGATGGCAGAACGGTTGTGGTAGTATGTGCCAATCTTGAGTTATTGAATTTTAAGCATTATTTAATATAAATAAAAATTCGTAAAAAATCAACGATAACGTGTACGTTGCCGAAAGTCGCACACATGATAGCTTAAGACAGTCTCTTTCAAAGGATAGGAGAACCGTTGTGGTAGTATGTGCCAATCTTGAGTTATTGAATTTTAAGCATTATTTAATATAAATAAAAATTCGTAAAAAATCAACGATAATGTGTACGTTGCCGAAAGTCGCACACATGATACGTTAGGACAGTCTCTTTCAAAGGATGGCAGAACCGTTGTGGTAGTATGTGCCAATCTTGAGTTATTGAATTTTAAGCATTATTTAATATAAATAAAAATTCGTAAAAAATCAACGATAACGTGTACGTTGCCGAAAGTCGCACACATGATAGCTTAAGACAGTCTCTTACAAACGATGGCAGAACGTTTGTGGTAGTATGTGCCAATCTTGAGTTATGGAATTTTAAGCATTATTTAATATAAATAAAAATTCGTAAAAAATCAACGATATCGTGTACGTTGCCGAAAGTCGCACACATGATAGCTTAAGACAGTCTCTTTCAAAGGATGGCAGAACCGTTGTGGTAGTATGTGCCAATCTTGAGTTATTGAATTTTAAGCATTATTTAATATAAATAAAAATTCTTAAAAAATCAACGATAATGTGTACGTTGCCGAAAGTCGCACACATGATACGTTAGGACAGTCTCTTTCAAAGGATGGCAGAACCGTTGTGGTAGTATGTGCCAATCTTGAGTTATTGAATTTTAAGCATTATTTAATATAAATAAAAATTCGTAAAAAATCAACGATAACGTGTACGTTGCCGAAAGTCGCACACATGATAGCTTAAGACAGTCTCTTACAAACGATGGCAGAACGTTTGTGGTAGTATGTGCCAATCTTGAGTTATGGAATTTTAAGCATTATTTAATATAAATAAAAATTCGTAAAAAATCAACGATATCGTGTACGTTGCCGAAAGTCGCACACATGATAGCTTAAGACAGTCTCTTTCAAAGGATGGCAGAACCGTTGTGGTAGTATGTGCCAATCTTGAGTTATTGAATTTTAAGCATTATTTAATATAAATAAAAATTCGTAAAAAATCAACGATAATGTGTACGTTGCCGAAAGTCGCACACATGATACTTTAGGACAGTCTCTTTCAAAGGATGGCAGAAGGGTTGTGGTAGTATGTGCCAATCTTGAGTTATTGAATTTTAAGCATTATTTAATATAAATAAAAATTCGTAAAAAATCAACGATAACGTGTACGTTGCCGAAAGTCGCACACATATGATAGCTTAAGACAGTCTCTTTCAAAGGATGGCAGAACCGTTATGGTAGTATGTGCCAATCTTGAGTTATTGAATTTTAAGCATTATTTAATATAAATAAAAATTCATAAAAAATCAACGATAACGTGTACGTTGCCGAAAGACGCACACATGATACGTTAGGACAGTCTCTTTCAAAGGATGGCAGAACGGTTGTGGTAGTATGTGCCAATCTTGAGTTATTGAATTTTAAGCATTATTTAATATAAATAAAAATTCGTAAAAAATCAACGATAACGTGTACGTTACCGAAAGTCGCACACATGATAGCTTAAGACAGTCTCTTTCAAAGGATAGGAGAACCGTTGTGGTAGTATGTGCCAATCTTGAGTTATTGAATTTTAAGCATTATTTAATATAAATAAAAATTCGTAAAAAATCAACGATAATGTGTACGTTGCCGAAAGTCGCACACATGATACGTTAGGACAGTCTCTTTCAAAGGATGGCAGAACCGTTGTGGTAGTATGTGCCAATCTTGAGTTATTGAATTTTAAGCATTATTTAATATAAATAAAAATTCGTAAAAAATCAACGATAACGTGTACGTTGCCGAAAGTCGCACACATGATAGCTTAAGACAGTCTCTTACAAACGATGGCAGAACGTTTGTGGTAGTATGTGCCAATCTTGAGTTATGGAATTTTAAGCATTATTTAATATAAATAAAAATTCGTAAAAAATCAACGATATCGTGTACGTTGCCGAAAGTCGCACACATGATAGCTTAAGACAGTCTCTTTCAAAGGATGGCAGAACCGTTGTGGTAGTATGTGCCAATCTTGAGTTATTGAATTTTAAGCATTATTTAATATAAATAAAAATTCATAAAAAATCAACGATAACGTGTACGTTGCCGAAAGACGCACACATGATACGTTAGGACAGTCTCTTTCAAAGGATGGCAGAACGGTTGTGGTAGTATGTGCCAATCTTGAGTTATTGAATTTTAAGCATTATTTAATATAAATAAAAATTCGTAAAAAATCAACGATAATGTGTACGTTGCCGAAAGTCGCACACATGATACGTTAGGACAGTCTCTTTCAAACGATGGCAGAACCGTTGTGGTAGTATGTGCCAATCTTGAGTTATTGAATTTTAAGCATTATTTAATATAAATAAAAATTCGTAAAAAATCAACGATAACGTGTACGTTGCCGAAAGTCGCACACATGATACGTTAGGACAGTCTCTTTCAAACGATGGCAGAACCGTTGTGGTAGTATGTGCCAATCTTGAGTTATTGAATTTTAAGCATTATTTAATATAAATAAAAATTCGTAAAAAATCAACGATAACGTGTACGTTGCCGAAAGTCGCACACATGATAGCTTAAGACAGTCTCTTTCAAACGATGGCAGAACGGTTGTGGTAGTATGTGCCAATCTTGAGTTATTGAATTTTAAGCATTATTTAATATAAATAAAAATTCGTAAAAAATCAACGATAACGTGTATGTTGCCGAAAGTCGCACACATGATAGATTAAGACAGTCTCTTTCAAAGGATGGCAGAACCGTTGTGGTAGTATGTGCCAATCTTGAGTTATTGAATTTTAAGCATTATTTAATATAAATAAAAATTCGTAAAAAATCAACGATAACGTGTACGTTGCCGAAAGTCGCACACATGATAGCTTAAGACAGTCTCTTTCAAACGATGGCAGAACGTTTGTGGCAGTATGTGCCAATCTTGAGTTATGGAATTTTAAGCATTATTTAATATAAATAAAAATTCGTAAAAAATCAACGATAACGTGTACGTTGCCGAAAGTCGCACACATGATAGCTTAAGACAGTCTCTTTCAAAGGATGGCAGAACCGTTGTGGTAGTATGTGCCAATCTTGAGTTATTGAATTTTAAGCATTATTTAATATAAATAAAAATTCGTAAAAAATCAACGATAATGTGTACGTTGCCGAAAGTCGCACACATGATACGTTAGCACAGTCTCTTTCAAAGGATGGCAGAAGGGTTGTGGTAGTATGTGCCAATCTTGAGTTATTGAATTTTAAGCATTATTTAATATAAATAAAAATTCGTAAAAAATCAACGATAACGTGTACGTTGCCGAAAGTCGCACACATGATAGCTTAAGACAGTTTCTTTCAAAGGATGGCGGAACCGTTATGGTAGTATGTGCCAATCTTGAGTTATTGAATTTTAAGCATTATTTAATATAAATAAAAATTCATAAAAAATCAACGATAACGTGTACGTTGCCGAAAGTCGCACACATGATAGCTTAAGACAGTCTCTTTCAAACGATGGCAGAACGGTTGTGGTAGTATGTGCCAATCTTGAGTTATTGAATTTTAAGCATTATTTAATATAAATAAAAATTCGTAAAAAATCAACGATAACGTGTACGTTGCCGAAAGTCGCAAACATGATAGCTTAAGACAGTCTCTTTCAAACGATGGCAGAACTTTTGTGGTAGTATGTGCCAATCTTGAGTTATGGAATTTTAAGCATTATTTAATATAAATAAAAATTCGTAAAAAATCAACGATAACGTGTACGTTGCCGAAAGTCGCACACATGATAGCTTAAGACAGTCTCTTTCAAAGGATGGCAGAACCATTGTGGTAGTATGTGCCAATCTTGAGTTATTGAATTTTAAGCATTATTTAATATAAATAAAAATTCGTAAAAAATCAACGATAATGTGTACGTTGCCGAAAGTCGCACACATGATACGTTAGGACAGTCTCTTTCAAAGGATGGCAGAAGGGTTGTGGTAGTATGTGCCAATCTTGAGTGATTGAATTTTAAGCATTATTTAATATAAATAAAAATTTGTAAAAAATCAACGATAACGTGTACGTTGCCGAAAGTCGCACACATATGATAGCTTAAGACAGTCTCTTTCAAAGGATGGCAGAACCGTTATGGTAGTATGTGCCAATCTTGAGTTATTGAATTTTAAGCATTATTTAATATAAATAAAAATTCATAAAAAATCAACGATAACGTGTACGTTGCCGAAAGTCGCACACATGATAGCTTAAGACAGTCTCTTTCAAACGATGGCAGAACGGTTGTGGTAGTATGTGCCAATCTTGAGTTATTGAATTTTAAGCATTATTTAATATAAATAAAAATTCGTAAAAAATCAACGATAATGTGTACGTTGCCGAAAGTCGCACACATGATACGTTAGGACAGTCTCTTTCAAACGATGGCAGAACCGTTGTGGTAGTATGTGCCAATCTTGAGTTATTGAATTTTAAGCATTATTTAATATAAATAAAAATTCGTAAAAAATCAACGATAACGTGTACGTTGCCGAAAGTCGCACACATGATAGCTTAAGACAGTCTCTTTCAAAGGATGGCAGAACCGTTATGGTAGTATGTGCCAATCTTGAGTTATTGAATTTTAAGCATTATTTAATATAAATAAAAATTCGTAAAAAATCAACGATAACGTGTACGTTGCCGAAAGTCGCACACATGATACGTTAGGACAGTCTCTTTCAAACGATGGCAGAACCGTTGTGGTAGTATGTGCCAATCTTGAGTTATTGAATTTTAAGCATTATTTAATATAAATAAAAATTCGTAAAAAATCAACGATAATGTGTACGTTGCCGAAAGTCGCACACATGATAGATTAAGACAGTCTCTTTCAAAGGATGGCAGAACCGTTGTGGTAGTATGTGCCAATCTTGAGTTATTGAATTTTAAGCATTATTTAATATAAATAAAAATTCGTAAAAAATCAACGATAACGTGTACGTTGCCGAAAGTCGCACACATGATACGTTAGGACAGTCTCTTTCAAAGGATGGCAGAACCGTTGTGGTAGTATGTGCCAATCTTGAGTTATTGAATTTTAAGCATTATTTAATATAAATAAAAATTCGTAAAAAATCAACGATAACGTGTACGTTGCCGAAAGTCGCACACATGATAGCTTAAGACAGTCTCTTACAAACGATGGCAGAACGTTTGTGGTAGTATGTGCCAATCTTGAGTTATGGAATTTTAAGCATTATTTAATATAAATAAAAATTCGTAAAAAATCAACGATATCGTGTACGTTGCCGAAAGTCGCACACATGATAGCTTAAGACAGTCTCTTTCAAAGGATGGCAGAACCGTTGTGGTAGTATGTGCCAATCTTGAGTTATTGAATTTTAAGCATTATTTAATATAAATAAAAATTCATAAAAAATCAACGATAACGTGTACGTTGCCGAAAGACGCACACATGATACGTTAGGACAGTCTCTTTCAAAGGATGGCAGAACGGTTGTGGTAGTATGTGCCAATCTTGAGTTATTGAATTTTAAGCATTATTTAATATAAATAAAAATTCGTAAAAAATCAACGATAATCTGTACGTTGCCGAAAGTCGCACACATGATACGTTAGGACAGTCTCTTTCAAACGATGGCAGAACCGTTGTGGTAGTATGTGCCAATCTTGAGTTATTGAATTTTAAGCATTATTTAATATAAATAAAAATTCGTAAAAAATCAACGATAACGTGTACGTTGCCGAAAGTCGCACACATGATAGCTTAAGACAGTCTCTTTCAAAGGATGGCAGAACCGTTATGGTAGTATGTGCCAATCTTGAGTTATTGAATTTTAAGCATTATTTAATATAAATAAAAATTCGTAAAAAATCAACGATAACGTGTACGTTGCCGAAAGTCGCACACATGATACGTTAGGACAGTCTCTTTCAAACGATGGCAGAACCGTTGTGGTAGTATGTGCCAATCTTGAGTTATTGAATTTTAAGCATTATTTAATATAAATAAAAATTCGTAAAAAATCAACGATAACGTGTACGTTGCCGAAAGTCGCACACATGATAGCTTAAGACAGTCTCTTTCAAACGATGGCAGAACGGTTGTGGTAGTATGTGCCAATCTTGAGTTATTGAATTTTAAGCATTATTTAATATAAATAAAAATTCGTAAAAAATCAACGATAACGTGTATGTTGCCGAAAGTCGCACACATGATAGATTAAGACAGTCTCTTTCAAAGGATGGCAGAACCGTTGTGGTAGTATGTGCCAATCTTGAGTTATTGAATTTTAAGCATTATTTAATATAAATAAAAATTCGTAAAAAATCAACGATAACGTGTACGTTGCCGAAAGTCGCACACATGATAGCTTAAGACAGTCTCTTACAAACGATGGCAGAACGTTTGTGGTAGTATGTGCCAATCTTGAGTTATGGAATTTTAAGCATTATTTAATATAAATAAAAATTCGTAAAAAATCAACGATATCGTGTACGTTGCCGAAAGTCGCACACATGATAGCTTAAGACAGTCTCTTTCAAAGGATGGCAGAACCGTTGTGGTAGTATGTGCCAATCTTGAGTTATTGAATTTTAAGCATTATTTAATATAAATAAAAATTCATAAAAAATCAACGATAACGTGTACGTTGCCGAAAGACGCACACATGATACGTTAGGACAGTCTCTTTCAAAGGATGGCAGAACGGTTGTGGTAGTATGTGCCAATCTTGAGTTATTGAATTTTAAGCATTATTTAATATAAATAAAAATTCGTAAAAAATCAACGATAATCTGTACGTTGCCGAAAGTCGCACACATGATACGTTAGGACAGTCTCTTTCAAACGATGGCAGAACCGTTGTGGTAGTATGTGCCAATCTTGAGTTATTGAATTTTAAGCATTATTTAATATAAATAAAAATTCGTAAAAAATCAACGATAACGTGTACGTTGCCGAAAGTCGCACACATGATAGCTTAAGACAGTCTCTTTCAAAGGATGGCAGAACCGTTATGGTAGTATGTGCCAATCTTGAGTTATTGAATTTTAAGCATTATTTAATATAAATAAAAATTCGTAAAAAATCAACGATAACGTGTACGTTGCCGAAAGTCGCACACATGATACGTTAGGACAGTCTCTTTCAAACGATGGCAGAACCGTTGTGGTAGTATGTGCCAATCTTGAGTTATTGAATTTTAAGCATTATTTAATATAAATAAAAATTCGTAAAAAATCAACGATAACGTGTACGTTGCCGAAAGTCGCACACATGATAGCTTAAGACAGTCTCTTTCAAACGATGGCAGAACGGTTGTGGTAGTATGTGCCAATCTTGAGTTATTGAATTTTAAGCATTATTTAATATAAATAAAAATTCGTAAAAAATCAACGATAACGTGTATGTTGCCGAAAGTCGCACACATGATAGATTAAGACAGTCTCTTTCAAAGGATGGCAGAACCGTTGTGGTAGTATGTGCCAATCTTGAGTTATTGAATTTTAAGCATTATTTAATATAAATAAAAATTCGTAAAAAATCAACGATAACGTGTACGTTGCCGAAAGTCGCACACATGATAGCTTAAGACAGTCTCTTTCAAACGATGGCAGAACGTTTGTGGCAGTATGTGCCAATCTTGAGTTATGGAATTTTAAGCATTATTTAATATAAATAAAAATTCGTAAAAAATCAACGATAACGTGTACGTTGCCGAAAGTTGCACACATGATAGCTTAAGACAGTCTCTTTCAAAGGATGGCAGAACCGTTGTGGTAGTATGTGCCAATCTTGAGTTATTGAATTTTAAGCATTATTTAATATAAATAAAAATTCGTAAAAAATCAACGATAATGTGTACGTTGCCGAAAGTCGCACACATGATACGTTAGCACAGTCTCTTTCAAAGGATGGCAGAAGGGTTGTGGTAGTATGTGCCAATCTTGAGTTATTGAATTTTAAGCATTATTTAATATAAATAAAAATTCGTAAAAAATCAACGATAACGTGTACGTTGCCGAAAGTCGCACACATGATAGCTTAAGACAGTTTCTTTCAAAGGATGGCGGAACCGTTATGGTAGTATGTGCCAATCTTGAGTTATTGAATTTTAAGCATTATTTAATATAAATAAAAATTCATAAAAAATCAACGATAACGTGTACGTTGCCGAAAGTCGCACACATGATAGCTTAAGACAGTCTCTTTCAAACGATGGCAGAACGGTTGTGGTAGTATGTGCCAATCTTGAGTTATTGAATTTTAAGCATTATTTAATATAAATAAAAATTCGTAAAAAATCAACGATAACGTGTACGTTGCCGAAAGTCGCACACATGATAGCTTAAGACAGTCTCTTTCAAACGATGGCAGAACTTTTGTGGTAGTATGTGCCAATCTTGAGTTATGGAATTTTAAGCATTATTTAATATAAATAAAAATTCGTAAAAAATCAACGATAACGTGTACGTTGCCGAAAGTCGCACACATGATAGCTTAAGACAGTCTCTTTCAAAGGATGGCAGAACCATTGTGGTAGTATGTGCCAATCTTGAGTTATTGAATTTTAAGCATTATTTAATATAAATAAAAATTCGTAAAAAATCAACGATAATGTGTACGTTGCCGAAAGTCGCACACATGATACGTTAGGACAGTCTCTTTCAAAGGATGGCAGAAGGGTTGTGGTAGTATGTGCCAATCTTGAGTGATTGAATTTTAAGCATTATTTAATATAAATAAAAATTTGTAAAAAATCAACGATAACGTGTACGTTGCCGAAAGTCGCACACATATGATAGCTTAAGACAGTCTCTTTCAAAGGATGGCAGAACCGTTATGGTAGTATGTGCCAATCTTGAGTTATTGAATTTTAAGCATTATTTAATATAAATAAAAATTCATAAAAAATCAACGATAACGTGTACGTTGCCGAAAGTCGCACACATGATAGCTTAAGACAGTCTCTTTCAAACGATGGCAGAACGGTTGTGGTAGTATGTGCCAATCTTGAGTTATTGAATTTTAAGCATTATTTAATATAAATAAAAATTCGTAAAAAATCAACGATAATGTGTACGTTGCCGAAAGTCGCACACATGATACGTTAGGACAGTCTCTTTCAAACGATGGCAGAACCGTTGTGGTAGTATGTGCCAATCTTGAGTTATTGAATTTTAAGCATTATTTAATATAAATAAAAATTCGTAAAAAATCAACGATAACGTGTACGTTGCCGAAAGTCGCACACATGATAGCTTAAGACAGTCTCTTTCAAAGGATGGCAGAACCGTTATGGTAGTATGTGCCAATCTTGAGTTATTGAATTTTAAGCATTATTTAATATAAATAAAAATTCGTAAAAAATCAACGATAACGTGTACGTTGCCGAAAGTCGCACACATGATACGTTAGGACAGTCTCTTTCAAACGATGGCAGAACCGTTGTGGTAGTATGTGCCAATCTTGAGTTATTGAATTTTAAGCATTATTTAATATAAATAAAAATTCGTAAAAAATCAACGATAACGTGTACGTTGCCGAAAGTCGCACACATGATAGCTTAAGACAGTCTCTTTCAAAGGATGGCAGAACGGTTGTGGTAGTATGTGCCAATCTTGAGTTATTGAATTTTAAGCATTATTTAATATAAATAAAAATTCGTAAAAAATCAACGATAACGTGTATGTTGCCGAAAGTCGCACACATGATAGATTAAGACAGTCTCTTTCAAAGGATGGCAGAACCGTTGTGGTAGTATGTGCCAATCTTGAGTTATTGAATTTTAAGCATTATTTAATATAAATAAAAATTCGTAAAAAATCAACGATAACGTGTACGTTGCCGAAAGTCGCACACATGATAGCTTAAGACAGTCTCTTTCAAACGATGGCAGAACGTTTGTGGTAGTATGTGCCAATCTTGAGTTATGGAAGTTTAAGCATTATTTAATATAAATAAAAATTCGTAAAAAATCAACGATAACGTGTACGTTGCCGAAAGTCGCACACATGATAGCTTAAGACAGTCTCTTTCAAAGGATGGCAGAACCGTTGTGGTAGTATGTGCCAATCTTGAGTTATTGAATTTTAAGCATTATTTAATATAAATAAAAATTCGTAAAAAATCAACGATAATGTGTACGTTGCCGAAAGTCGCACACATGATACGTTAGGACAGTCTCTTTCAAAGGATGGCAGAAGGGTTGTGGTAGTATGTGCCAATCTTGAGTTATTGAATTTTAAGCATTATTTAATATAAATAAAAATTCGTAAAAAATCAACGATAACGTGTACGTTGCCGAAAGTCGCACACATGATAGCTTAAGACAGTTTCTTTCAAAGGATGGCGGAACCGTTATGGTAGTATGTGCCAATCTTGAGTTATTGAATTTTAAGCATTATTTAATATAAATAAAAATTCATAAAAAATCAACGATAACGTGTACGTTGCCGAAAGTCGCACACATGATAGCTTAAGACAGTCTCTTTCAAACGATGGCAGAACGGTTGTGGTAGTATGTGCCAATCTTGAGTTATTGAATTTTAAGCATTATTTAATATAAATAAAAATTCGTAAAAAATCAACGATAACGTGTACGTTGCCGAAAGTCGCACACATGATAGCTTAAGACAGTCTCTTTCAAACGATGGCAGAACTTTTGTGGTAGTATGTGCCAATCTTGAGTTATGGAATTTTAAGCATTATTTAATATAAATAAAAATTCGTAAAAAATCAACGATAACGTGTACGTTGCCGAAAGTCGCACACATGATAGCTTAAGACAGTCTCTTTCAAAGGATGGCAGAAGGGTTGTGGTAGTATGTGCCAATCTTGAGTGATTGAATTTTAAGCATTATTTAATATAAATAAAAATTCGTAAAAAATCAACGATAACGTGTACGTTGCCGAAAGTCGCACACATATGATAGCTTAAGACAGTCTCTTTCAAAGGATGGCAGAACCGTTATGGTAGTATGTGCCAATCTTGAGTTATTGAATTTTAAGCATTATTTAATATAAATAAAAATTCATAAAAAATCAACGATAACGTGTACGTTGCCGAAAGTCGCACACATGATAGCTTAAGACAGTCTCTTTCAAACGATGGCAGAACGGTTGTGGTAGTATGTGCCAATCTTGAGTTATTGAATTTTAAGCATTATTTAATATAAATAAAAATTCGTAAAAAATCAACGATAACGTGTATGTTGCCGAAAGTCGCACACCTGATAGATTAAGACAGTCTCTTTCAAAGGATGGCAGAACCGTTGTGGTAGTATGTGCCAATCTTGAGTTATTGAATTTTAAGCATTATTTAATATAAATAAAAATTCGTAAAAAATCAACGATAACGTGTACGTTGCCGAAAGTCGCACACATGATAGCTTAAGACAGTCTCTTTCAAAGGATAGGAGAACCGTTGTGGTAGTATGTGCCAATCTTGAGTTATTGAATTTTAAGCATTATTTAATATAAATAAAAATTCGTAAAAAATCAACGATAATGTGTACGTTGCCGAAAGTCGCACACATGATACGTTAGGACAGTCTCTTTCAAAGGATGGCAGAACCGTTGTGGTAGTATGTGCCAATCTTGAGTTATTGAATTTTAAGCATTATTTAATATAAATAAAAATTCGTAAAAAATCAACGATAACGTGTACGTTGCCGAAAGTCGCACACATGATAGCTTAAGACAGTCTCTTACAAACGATGGCAGAACGTTTGTGGTAGTATGTGCCAATCTTGAGTTATGGAATTTTAAGCATTATTTAATATAAATAAAAATTCGTAAAAAATCAACGATATCGTGTACGTTGCCGAAAGTCGCACACATGATAGCTTAAGACAGTCTCTTTCAAAGGATGGCAGAACCGTTGTGGTAGTATGTGCCAATCTTGAGTTATTGAATTTTAAGCATTATTTAATATAAATAAAAATTCGTAAAAAATCAACGATAATGTGTACGTTGCCGAAAGTCGCACACATGATACTTTAGGACAGTCTCTTTCAAAGGATGGCAGAAGGGTTGTGGTAGTATGTGTCAATGTTGAGTTATTGAATTTTAAGCATTATTTAATATAAATAAAAATTCGTAAAAAATCAACGATAACGTGTACGTTGCCGAAAGTCGCACACATATGATAGCTTAAGACAGTCTCTTTCAAAGGATGGCAGAACCGTTATGGTAGTATGTGCCAATCTTGAGTTATTGAATTTTAAGCATTATTTAATATAAATAAAAATTCATAAAAAATCAACGATAACGTGTACGTTGCCGAAAGACGCACACATGATACGTTAGGACAGTCTCTTTCAAAGGATGGCAGAACGGTTGTGGTAGTATGTGCCAATCTTGAGTTATTGAATTTTAAGCATTATTTAATATAAATAAAAATTCGTAAAAAATCAACGATAACGTGTACGTTGCCGAAAGTCGCACACATGATAGCTTAAGACAGTCTCTTTCAAAGGATAGGAGAACCGTTGTGGTAGTATGTGCCAATCTTGAGTTATTGAATTTTAAGCATTATTTAATATAAATAAAAATTCGTAAAAAATCAACGATAATGTGTACGTTGCCGAAAGTCGCACACATGATACGTTAGGACAGTCTCTTTCAAAGGATGGCAGAACCGTTGTGGTAGTATGTGCCAATCTTGAGTTATTGAATTTTAAGCATTATTTAATATAAATAAAAATTCGTAAAAAATCAACGATAACGTGTACGTTGCCGAAAGTCGCACACATGATAGCTTAAGACAGTCTCTTACAAACAATGGCAGAACGTTTGTGGTAGTATGTGCCAATCTTGAGTTATGGAATTTTAAGCATTATTTAATATAAATAAAAATTCGTAAAAAATCAACGATATCGTGTACGTTGCCGAAAGTCGCACACATGATAGCTTAAGACAGTCTCTTTCAAAGGATGGCAGAACCGTTGTGGTAGTATGTGCCAATCTTGAGTTATTGAATTTTAAGCATTATTTAATATAAATAAAAATTCGTAAAAAATCAACGATAATGTGTACGTTGCCGAAAGTCGCACACATGATACGTTAGGACAGTCTCTTTCAAAGGATGGCAGAACCGTTGTGGTAGTATGTGCCAATCTTGAGTTATTGAATTTTAAGCATTATTTAATATAAATAAAAATTCGTAAAAAATCAACGATAACGTGTACGTTGCCGAAAGTCGCACACATGATAGCTTAAGACAGTCTCTTTCAAACGATGGCAGAACGTTTGTGGTAGTATGTGCCAATCTTGAGTTATGGAAGTTTAAGCATTATTTAATATAAATAAAAATTCGTAAAAAATCAACGATAACGTGTACGTTGCCGAAAGTCGCACACATGATAGCTTAAGACAGTCTCTTACAAAGGATGGCAGAACCGTTGTGGTAGTATGTGCCAATCTTGAGTTATTGAATTTTAAGCATTATTTAATATAAATAAAAATTCGTAAAAAATCAACGATAATGTGTACGTTGCCGAAAGTCGCACACATGATACGTTAGGACAGTCTCTTTCAAAGGATGGCAGAAGGGTTGTGGTAGTATGTGCCAATCTTGAGTTATTGAATTTTAAGCATTATTTAATATAAATAAAAATTCGTAAAAAATCAACGATAACGTGTACGTTGCCGAAAGTCGCACACATGATAGCTTAAGACAGTTTCTTTCAAAGGATGGCGGAACCGTTATGGTAGTATGTGCCAATCTTGAGTTATTGAATTTTAAGCATTATTTAATATAAATAAAAATTCATAAAAAATCAACGATAACGTGTACGTTGCCGAAAGTCGCACACATGATAGCTTAAGACAGTCTCTTTCAAACGATGGCAGAACGGTTGTGGTAGTATGTGCCAATCTTGAGTTATTGAATTTTAAGCATTATTTAATATAAATAAAAATTCGTAAAAAATCAACGATAACGTGTACGTTGCCGAAAGTCGCACACATGATAGCTTAAGACAGTCTCTTTCAAACGATGGCAGAACTTTTGTGGTAGTATGTGCCAATCTTGAGTTATGGAATTTTAAGCATTATTTAATATAAATAAAAATTCGTAAAAAATCAACGATAACGTGTACGTTGCCGAAAGTCGCACACATGATAGCTTAAGACAGTCTCTTTCAAAGGATGGCAGAAGGGTTGTGGTAGTATGTGCCAATCTTGAGTGATTGAATTTTAAGCATTATTTAATATAAATAAAAATTCGTAAAAAATCAACGATAACGTGTACGTTGCCGAAAGTCGCACACATATGATAGCTTAAGACAGTCTCTTTCAAAGGATGGCAGAACCGTTATGGTAGTATGTGCCAATCTTGAGTTATTGAATTTTAAGCATTATTTAATATAAATAAAAATTCATAAAAAATCAACGATAACGTGTACGTTGCCGAAAGTCGCACACATGATAGCTTAAGACAGTCTCTTTCAAACGATGGCAGAACGGTTGTGGTAGTATGTGCCAATCTTGAGTTATTGAATTTTAAGCATTATTTAATATAAATAAAAATTCGTAAAAAATCAACGATAACGTGTATGTTGCCGAAAGTCGCACACCTGATAGATTAAGACAGTCTCTTTCAAAGGATGGCAGAACCGTTGTGGTAGTATGTGCCAATCTTGAGTTATTGAATTTTAAGCATTATTTAATATAAATAAAAATTCGTAAAAAATCAACGATAACGTGTACGTTGCCGAAAGTCGCACACATGATAGCTTAAGACAGTCTCTTTCAAAGGATAGGAGAACCGTTGTGGTAGTATGTGCCAATCTTGAGTTATTGAATTTTAAGCATTATTTAATATAAATAAAAATTCGTAAAAAATCAACGATAATGTGTACGTTGCCGAAAGTCGCACACATGATACGTTAGGACAGTCTCTTTCAAAGGATGGCAGAACCGTTGTGGTAGTATGTGCCAATCTTGAGTTATTGAATTTTAAGCATTATTTAATATAAATAAAAATTCGTAAAAAATCAACGATAACGTGTACGTTGCCGAAAGTCGCACACATGATAGCTTAAGACAGTCTCTTACAAACGATGGCAGAACGTTTGTGGTAGTATGTGCCAATCTTGAGTTATGGAATTTTAAGCATTATTTAATATAAATAAAAATTCGTAAAAAATCAACGATATCGTGTACGTTGCCGAAAGTCGCACACATGATAGCTTAAGACAGTCTCTTTCAAAGGATGGCAGAACCGTTGTGGTAGTATGTGCCAATCTTGAGTTATTGAATTTTAAGCATTATTTAATATAAATAAAAATTCGTAAAAAATCAACGATAATGTGTACGTTGCCGAAAGTCGCACACATGATACTTTAGGACAGTCTCTTTCAAAGGATGGCAGAAGGGTTGTGGTAGTATGTGTCAATGTTGAGTTATTGAATTTTAAGCATTATTTAATATAAATAAAAATTCGTAAAAAATCAACGATAACGTGTACGTTGCCGAAAGTCGCACACATATGATAGCTTAAGACAGTCTCTTTCAAAGGATGGCAGAACCGTTATGGTAGTATGTGCCAATCTTGAGTTATTGAATTTTAAGCATTATTTAATATAAATAAAAATTCATAAAAAATCAACGATAACGTGTACGTTGCCGAAAGACGCACACATGATACGTTAGGACAGTCTCTTTCAAAGGATGGCAGAACGGTTGTGGTAGTATGTGCCAATCTTGAGTTATTGAATTTTAAGCATTATTTAATATAAATAAAAATTCGTAAAAAATCAACGATAACGTGTACGTTGCCGAAAGTCGCACACATGATAGCTTAAGACAGTCTCTTTCAAAGGATAGGAGAACCGTTGTGGTAGTATGTGCCAATCTTGAGTTATTGAATTTTAAGCATTATTTAATATAAATAAAAATTCGTAAAAAATCAACGATAATGTGTACGTTGCCGAAAGTCGCACACATGATACGTTAGGACAGTCTCTTTCAAAGGATGGCAGAACCGTTGTGGTAGTATGTGCCAATCTTGAGTTATTGAATTTTAAGCATTATTTAATATAAATAAAAATTCGTAAAAAATCAACGATAACGTGTACGTTGCCGAAAGTCGCACACATGATAGCTTAAGACAGTCTCTTACAAACAATGGCAGAACGTTTGTGGTAGTATGTGCCAATCTTGAGTTATGGAATTTTAAGCATTATTTAATATAAATAAAAATTCGTAAAAAATCAACGATATCGTGTACGTTGCCGAAAGTCGCACACATGATAGCTTAAGACAGTCTCTTTCAAAGGATGGCAGAACCGTTGTGGTAGTATGTGCCAATCTTGAGTTATTGAATTTTAAGCATTATTTAATATAAATAAAAATTCGTAAAAAATCAACGATAATGTGTACGTTGCCGAAAGTCGCACACATGATACGTTAGGACAGTCTCTTTCAAAGGATGGCAGAACCGTTGTGGTAGTATGTGCCAATCTTGAGTTATTGAATTTTAAGCATTATTTAATATAAATAAAAATTCGTAAAAAATCAACGATAACGTGTACGTTGCCGAAAGTCGCACACATGATAGCTTAAGACAGTCTCTTACAAACGATGGCAGAACGTTTGTGGTAGTATGTGCCAATCTTGAGTTATGGAATTTTAAGCATTATTTAATATAAATAAAAATTCGTAAAAAATCAACGATATCGTGTACGTTGCCGAAAGTCGCACACATGATAGGTTAAGACAGTCTCTTTCAAAGGATGGCAGAACCGTTGTGGTAGTATGTGCCAATCTTGAGTTATTGAATTTTAAGCATTATTTAATATAAATAAAAATTCGTAAAAAATCAACGATAATGTGTACGTTGCCGAAAGTCGCACACATGATACTTTAGGACAGTCTCTTTCAAAGGATGGCAGAAGGGTTGTGGTAGTATGTGCCAATCTTGAGTTATTGAATTTTAAGCATTATTTAATATAAATAAAAATTCGTAAAAAATCAACGATAACGTGTACGTTGCCGAAAGTCGCACTCATATGATAGCTTAAGACAGTCTCTTTCAAAGGATGGCAGAACCGTTATGGTAGTATGTGCCAATCTTGAGTTATTGAATTTTAAGCATTATTTAATATAAATAAAAATTCATAAAAAATCAACGATAACGTGTACGTTGCCGAAAGACGCACACATGATACGTTAGGACAGTCTCTTTCAAAGGATGGCAGAACGGTTGTGGTAGTATGTGCCAATCTTGAGTTATTGAATTTTAAGCATTATTTAATATAAATAAAAATTCGTAAAAAATCAACGATAACGTGTACGTTGCCGAAAGTCGCACACATGATAGCTTAAGACAGTCTCTTTCAAAGGATAGGAGAACCGTTGTGGTAGTATGTGCCAATCTTGAGTTATTGAATTTTAAGCATTATTTAATATAAATAAAAATTCGTAAAAAATCAACGATAATGTGTACGTTGCCGAAAGTCGCACACATGATACGTTAGGACAGTCTCTTTCAAAGGATGGCAGAACCGTTGTGGTAGTATGTGCCAATCTTGAGTTATTGAATTTTAAGCATTATTTAATATAAATAAAAATTCGTAAAAAATCAACGATAACGTGTACGTTGCCGAAAGTCGCACACATGATAGCTTAAGACAGTCTCTTTCAAAGGATGGCAGAACCGTTGTGGTAGTATGTGCCAATCTTGAGTTATTGAATTTTAAGCATTATTTAATATAAATAAAAATTCGTAAAAAATCAACGATAATGTGTACGTTGCCGAAAGTCGCACACATGATACGTTAGGACAGTCTCTTTCAAAGGATGGCAGAAGGGTTGTGGTAGTATGTGCCAATCTTGAGTTATTGAATTTTAAGCATTATTTAATATAAATAAAAATTCGTAAAAAATCAACGATAACGTGTACGTTGCCGAAAGTCGCACACATATGATAGCTTAAGACAGTCTCTTTCAAAGGATGGCAGAACCGTTATGGTAGTATGTGCCAATCTTGAGTTATTGAATTTTAAGCATTATTTAATATAAATAAAAATTCATAAAAAATCAACGATAACGTGTACGTTGCCGAAAGACGCACACATGATACGTTAGGACAGTCTCTTTCAAAGGATGGCAGAACGGTTGTGGTAGTATGTGCCAATCTTGAGTTATTGAATTTTAAGCATTATTTAATATAAATAAAAATTCGTAAAAAATCAACGATAACGTGTATGTTGCCGAAAGTCGCACACATGATAGATTAAGACAGTCTCTTTCAAAGGATGGCAGAACCGTTGTGGTAGTATGTGCCAATCTTGAGTTATTGAATTTTAAGCATTATTTAATATAAATAAAAATTCGTAAAAAATCAACGATAACGTGTACGTTGCCGAAAGTCGCACACATGATAGCTTAAGACAGTCTCTTTCAAACGATGGCAGAACGTTTGTGGTAATATGTGCCAATCTTGAGTTATGGAATTTTAAGCATTATTTAATATAAATAAAAATTCGTAAAAAATCAACGATAACGTGTACGTTGCCGAAAGTCGCACAAATGATAGCTTAAGACAGTCTCTTTCAAAGGATGGCAGAACCGTTGTGGTAGTATGTGCCAATCTTGAGTTATTGAATTTTAAGCATTATTTAATATAAATAAAAATTCGTAAAAAATCAACGATAATGTGTACGTTGCCGAAAGTCGCACACATGATACGTTAGGACAGTCTCTTTCAAAGGATGGCAGAAGGGTTGTGGTAGTATGTGCCAATCTTGAGTTATTGAATTTTAAGCATTATTTAATATAAATAAAAATTCGTAAAAAATCAACGATAACGTGTACGTTGCCGACAGTCGCACACATGATAGCTTAAGACAGTTTCTTTCAAAGGATGGCGGAACCGTTATGGTAGTATGTGCCAATCTTGAGTTATTGAATTTTAAGCATTATTTAATATAAATAAAAATTCATAAAAAATCAACGATAACGTGTACGTTGCCGAAAGTCGCACACATGATAGCTTAAGACAGTCTCTTTCAAACGATGGCAGAACGGTTGTGGTAGTATGTACCAATCTTGAGTTATTGAATTTTAAGCATTATTTAATATAAATAAAAATTCGTAAAAAATCAACGATAACTTGTATGTTGCCGAAAGTCGCACACATGATAGATTAAGACAGTCTCTTTCAAAGGATGGCAGAACCGTTGTGGTAGTATGTGCCAATCTTGAGTTATTGAATTTTAAGCATTATTTAATATAAATAAAAATTCGTAAAAAATCAACGATAACGTGTACGTTGCCGAAAGTCGCACACATGATAGCTTAAGACAGTCTCTTTCAAAGGATGGCAGAACCGTTGTGGTAGTATGTGCCAATCTTGAGTTATTGAATTTTAAGCATTATTTAATATAAATAAAAATTCGTAAAAAATCAACTATAATGTGTACGTTGCCGAAAGTCGCACACATGATACGTTAGGACAGTCTCTTTCAAAGGATGGCAGAAGGGTTGTGGTAGTATGTGCCAATCTTGAGTTATTGAATTTTAAGCATTATTTAATATAAATAAAAATTCGTAAAAAATCAACGATAACGTGTACGTTGCCGAAAGTCGCACACATATGATAGCTTAAGACAGTCTCTTTCAAAGGATGGCAGAACCGTTATGGTAGTATGTGCCAATCTTGAGTTATTGAATTTTAAGCATTATTTAATATAAATAAAAATTCATAAAAAAATCAACGATAACGTGTACGTTGCCGAAAGTCGCACACATGATAGCTTAAGACAGTCTCTTTCAAACGATGGCAGAACGGTTGTGGTAGTATGTGCCAATCTTGAGTTATTGAATTTTAAGCATTGTTTAATATAAATAAAAATTCGTAAAAAATCAACGATAACGTGTATGTTGCCGAAAGTCGCACACATGATAGATTAACACAGTCTCTTTCAAAGGATGGCAGAACCGTTGTGGTAGTATGTGCCAATCTTGAGTTATTGAATTTTAAGCATTATTTAATATAAATAAAAATTCGTAAAAAATCAACGATAACGTGTACGTTGCCGAAAGTCGCACACATGATAGCTTAAGACAGTCTCTTTCAAACGTTGGCAGAACCGTTATGGTAGTATGTGCCAATCTTGAGTTATTGAATTTTAAGCATTATTTAATATAAATAAAAATTCGTAAAAAATCAACGATAACGTATACGTTGCCGAAAGTCGCACACATGATAGCTTAAGACAGTCTCTTTCAAAGGATGGCAGAACCGTTGTGGTAGTATGTGCCAATCTTGAGTTATTGAATTTTAAGCATTATTTAATATAAATAAAAATTCGTAAAAAATCAACGATAATGTGTACGTTGCCGAAAGTCGCACACATGATACGTTAGGACAGTCTCTTTCAAAGGATGGCAGAAGGGTTGTGGTAGTATGTGCCAATCTTGAGTTATTGAATTTTAAGCATTATTTAATATAAATAAAAATTCGTAAAAAATCAACGATAACGTGTACGTTGCCGAAAGTCGCACACATATGATAGCTTAAGACAGTCTCTTTCAAAGGATGGCAGAACCGTTATGGTAGTATGTGCCAATCTTGAGTTATTGAATTTTAAGCATTATTTAATATAAATAAAAATTCATAAAAAAATCAACGATAACGTGTACGTTGCCGAAAGTCGCACACATGATAGCTTAAGACAGTCTCTTTCAAACGATGGCAGAACGGTTGTGGTAGTATGTGCCAATCTTGAGTTATTGAATTTTAAGCATTGTTTAATATAAATAAAAATTCGTAAAAAATCAACGATAACGTGTATGTTGCCGAAAGTCGCACACATGATAGATTAACACAGTCTCTTTCAAATGATGGCAGAACCGTTGTGGTAGTATGTGCCAATCTTGAGTTATTGAATTTGAAGCATTATTTAATATGAATAAAAATTCGTAAAAAATCAACGATAACGTGTACGTTGCCGAAAGTCGCACACATGATAGCTTAAGACAGTCTCTTTCAAACGATGGCAGAACGTTTGTGGTAGTATGTGCCAATCTTGAGTTATTGAATTTGAAGCATTATTTAATATAAATAAAAATTCGTAAAAAATCAACGATAACGTGTACGTTGCCGAAAGTCGCACACATGATAGCTTAAGACAGTCTCTTTCAAAGGATGGCAGAACCGTTGTGGTAGTATGTGCCAATCTTCAGTTATTGAATTTTAAGCATTATTTAATATAAATAAAAATTCGTAAAAAATCAACGATAATGTGTACGTTGCCGAAAGTCGCACACATGATACGTTAGGACAGTCTCTTTCAAAGGATGGCAGAAGGGTTGTGGTAGTATGTGCCAATCTTGAGTTATTGAATTTTAAGCATTATTTAATATAAATAAAAATTCGTAAAAAATCAACGATAACGTGTACGTTGCCGAAAGTCGCACACATATGATAGCTTAAGACAGTCTCTTTCAAAGGATGGCAGAACCGTTATGGTAGTATGTGCCAATCTTGAGTTATTGAATTTTAAGCATTATTTAATATAAATAAAAATTCATAAAAAATCAACGATAACGTGTACGTTGCCGAAAGTCGCACACATGATAGCTTAAGACAGTCTCTTTCAAACGATGGCAGAACGGTTGTGGTAGTATGTGCCAATCTTGAGTTATTGAATTTTAAGCATTATTTAATATAAATAAAAATTCGTAAAAAATCAACGATAACGTGTATGTTGCCGAAAGTCGCACACATGATAGATTAAGACAGTCTCTTTCAAAGGATGGCAGAACCGTTGTGGTAGTATGTGCCAATCTTGAGTTATTGAATTTTAAGCATTATTTAATATAAATAAAAATTCGTAAAAAATCAACGATAACGTGTACGTTGCCGAAAGTCGCACACATGATAGCTTAAGACAGTCTCTTTCAAAGGATGGCAGAACCGTTGTGGTAGTATGTGCCAATCTTGAGTTATTGAATTTTAAGCATTATTTAATATAAATAAAAATTCGTAAAAAATCAACGATAATGTGTACGTTGCCGAAAGTCGCACACATGATACGTTAGGACAGTCTCTTTCAAAGGATGGCAGAAGGGTTGTGGTAGTATGTGCCAATCTTGAGTTATTGAATTTTAAGCATTATTTAATATAAATAAAAATTCGTAAAAAATCAACGATAACGTGTACGTTGCCGAAAGTCGCACACATATGATAGCTTAAGACAGTCTCTTTCAAAGGATGGCAGAACCGTTATGGTAGTATGTGCCAATCTTGAGTTATTGAATTTTAAGCATTATTTAATATAAATAAAAATTCGTAAAAAATCAACGATAACGTGTACGTTGCCGAAAGTCGCACACATGATAGCTTAAGACAGTCTCTTTCAAACGATGGCAGAACTGTTGTGGTAGTATGTCCCAATCTTGAGTTATTGAATTTTAAGCATTATTTAATATAAATAAAAATTCGTAAAAAATCAACGATAACGTATACGTTGCCGAAAGTCGCACACATGATAGCTTAAGACAGTCTCTTTCAAACGATGGCAGAACGGTTGTGGTAGTATGTGCCAATCTTGAGTTATTGAATTTTAAGCATTATTTAATATAAATAAAAATTCGTAAAAAATCAACGATAACGTGTACGTTGCCGAAAGTCGCACACATGATAGCTTAAGACAGTCTCTTTCAAAGGATGGCAGAACGGTTGTGGTATTCTGTGCCAATCTTGAGTTATTGAATTTTAAGCATTATTTAATATAAATAAAAATTCGTAAAAAATCAACGATAACGTGTACGTTGCCGAAAGTCGCACACATGATAGATTAACACAGTCTCTTTCAAACGATGGCAGAACGGTTGTGGTAGTATGTGCCAATCTTGAGTTATAGAATTTTAAGCATTATTTAATATAAATAAAAATTCGTAAAAAATCAATGATAACGTATACGTTGCCGAAAGTCGCACACATGATAGCTTAAGACAGTCTCTTTCAAAGGTTGTCAGAACCGTTATGGTAGTATGTGCCAATCTTGAGTTATTGAATTTTAAGCATTATTTAATATAAATAAAAATTCGTAAAAAATCAACGATAACGTGTACGTTGCCGAAAGTCGCACACATGATAGCTTAAGACAGTCTCTTTCAAACGATGGCAGAACGTTTGTGGTAGTATGTGCCAATCTTGAGTTATTGAATTTTAAGCATTATTTAATATAATTAAAAATTCGTAAAAAATCAACGATAACGTGTACGTTGCCGAAAGTCGCACACATGATAGCTTAAGACAGTCTCTTTCAAAGGATGGCAGAACCGTTATGGTAGTATGTGCCAATCTTGAGTTATTGAATTTTAAGCATTATTTAATATAAATAAAAATTCGTAAAAAATCAACGATAACGTGTACGTTGCCGAAAGTCGCACACATGATAGCTTAAGACAGTTTCTTTCAAAGGATGGCGGAACCGTTATGGTAGTATGTGCCAATCTTGAGTTATTGAATTTTAAGCATTATTTAATATAAATAAAAATTCGTAAAAAATCAACGATAATGTGTACGTTGCCGAAAGTCGCACACATGATACGTTAGGACAGTCTCTTTCAAACGATGGCAGAACCGTTGTGGTAGTATGTGCCAATCGTGAGTTATTGAATTTTAAGCATTATTTAATATAAATAAAAATTCGTAAAAAATCAACGATAACGTGTACGTTGCCGAAAGTCGCACACATGATACGTTAGGACAGTCTCTTTCAAAGGATGGCAGAACGGTTGTGGTAGTATGTGCCAATCTTGAGTTATAGAATTTTAAGCATTATTTAATATAAATAAAAATTCGTAAAAAATCAATGATAACGTGTACGTTGCCGAAAGTCGCACACATGATAGCTTAAGACAGTCTCTTTCAAAGGTTGTCAGAACCGTTATGGTAGTATGTGCCAATCTTGAGTTATTGAATTTTAAGCATTATTTAATATAAATAAAAATTCGTAAAAAATCAACGATAACGTGTATGTTGCCGAAAGTCGCACACATGATAGCTTAAGACAGTTTCTTTCAAAGGATGGCGGAACCGTTATGGTAGTATGTGCCAATCTTGAGTTATTGAATTTTAAGCATTATTTAATATAAATAAAAATTCATAAAAAATCAACGATAACGTGTACGTTGCCGAAAGTCGCACACATGATAGATTAAGACAGTCTCTTTCAAACGATGGCAGAACGGTTGTGGTAGTATGTACCAATCTTGAGTTATTGAATTTTAAGCATTATTTAATATAAATAAAAATTCGTAAAAAATCAACGATAACTTGTATGTTGCCGAAAGTCGCACACATGATAGATTAAGACAGTCTCTTTCAAAGGATGGCAGAACCGTTGTGGTAGTATGTGCCAATCTTGAGTTATTGAATTTTAAGCATTATTTAATATAAATAAAAATTCGTAAAAAATCAACGATAACGTATACGTTGCCGAAAGTCGCACACATGATAGCTTAAGACAGTCTCTTTCAAAGGATGGCAGAACCGTTGTGGTAGTATGTGCCAATCTTGAGTTATTGAATTTTAAGCATTATTTAATATAAATAAAAATTCGTAAAAAATCAACGATAATGTGTACGTTGCCGAAAGTCGCACACATGATACGTTAGGACAGTCTCTTTCAAAGGATGGCAGAAGGGTTGTGGTAGTATGTGCCAATCTTGAGTTATTGAATTTTAAGCATTATTTAATATAAATAAAAATTCGTAAAAAATCAACGATAACGTGTACGTTGCCGAAAGTTGCACACATATGATAGCTTAAGACAGTCTCTTTCAAAGGATGGCAGAACCGTTATGGTAGTATGTGCCAATCTTGAGTTATTGAATTTTAAGCATTATTTAATATAAATAAAAATTCATAAAAAAATCAACGATAACGTGTACGTTGCCGAAAGTCGCACACATGATAGCTTAAGACAGTCTCTTTCAAACGATGGCAGAACGGTTGTGGTAGTATGTGCCAATCTTGAGTTATTGAATTTTAAGCATTGTTTAATATAAATAAAAATTCGTAAAAAATCAACGATAACGTGTATGTTGCCGAAAGTCGCACACATGATAGCTTAAGACAGTCTCTTTCAAAGGATGGCAGAACCGTTGTGGTAGTATGTGCCAATCTTGAGTTATTGAATTTTAAGCATTATTTAATATAAATAAAAATTCGTAAAAAATCAACGATAACGTGTACGTTGCCGAAAGTCGCACACATGATAGCTTAAGACAGTCTCTTTCAAAGGATGGCAGAACCGTTGTGGTAGTATGTGCCAATCTTGAGTTATTGAATTTTAAGCATTATTTAATATAAATAAAAATTCGTAAAAAATCAACGATAATGTGTACGTTGCCGAAAGTCGCACACATGATACGTTAGGACAGTCTCTTTCAAAGGATGGCAGAAGGGTTGTGGTAGTATGTGCCAATCTTGAGTTATTGAATTTTAAGCATTATTTAATATAAATAAAAATTCGTAAAAAATCAACGATAACGTGTACGTTGCCGAAAGTCGCACACATATGATAGCTTAAGACAGTCTCTTTCAAAGGATGGCAGAACCGTTATGGTAGTATGTGCCAATCTTGAGTTATTGAATTTTAAGCATTATTTAATATAAATAAAAATTCGTAAAAAATCAACGATAACGTGTACGTTGCCGAAAGTCGCACACATGATAGCTTAAGACAGTCTCTTTCAAACGATGGCAGAACTGTTGTGGTAGTATGTCCCAATCTTGAGTTATTGAATTTTAAGCATTATTTAATATAAATAAAAATTCGTAAAAAATCAACGATAACGTATACGTTGCCGAAAGTCGCACACATGATAGCTTAAGACAGTCTCTTTCAAACGATGGCAGAACGGTTGTGGTAGTATGTGCCAATCTTGAGTTATTGAATTTTAAGCATTATTTAATATAAATAAAAATTCGTAAAAAATCAACGATAACGTGTACGTTGCCGAAAGTCGCACACATGATAGCTTAAGACAGTCTCTTTCAAAGGATGGCAGAACGGTTGTGGTATTCTGTGCCAATCTTGAGTTATTGAATTTTAAGCATTATTTAATATAAATAAAAATTCGTAAAAAATCAACGATAACGTGTACGTTGCCGAAAGTCACACACATGATAGATTAACACAGTCTCTTTCAAACGATGGCAGAACGGTTGTGGTAGTATGTGCCAATCTTGAGTTATAGAATTTTAAGCATTATTTAATATAAATAAAAATTCGTAAAAAATCAATGATAACGTGTACGTTGCCGAAAGTCGCACACATGATAGCTTAAGACAGTCTCTTTCAAAGGTTGTCAGAACCGTTATGGTAGTATGTGCCAATCTTGAGTTATTGAATTTTAAGCATTATTTAATATAAATAAAAATTCGTAAAAAATCAACGATAACGTGTATGTTGCCGAAAGTCGCACACATGATAGCTTAAGACAGTCTCTTTCAAACGTTGGCAGAACCGTTATGGTAGTATGTGCCAATCTTGAGTTATTGAATTTTAAGCATTATTTAATATAAATAAAAATTCGTAAAAAATCAACGATAACGTGTACGTTGCCGAAAGTCGCACACATGATAGCTTAAGACAGTCTCTTTCAAACGATGGCAGAACGTTTGTGGTAGTATGTGCCAATCTTGAGTTATTGAATTTTAAGCATTATTTAATATAATTAAAAATTCGTAAAAAATCAACGATAACGTGTACGTTGCCGAAAGTCGCACACATGATAGCTTAAGACAGTCTCTTTCAAAGGATGGCAGAACCGTTATGGTAGTATGTGCCAATCTTGAGTTATTGAATTTTAAGCATTATTTAATATAAATAAAAATTCGTAAAAAATCAACGATAACGTGTACGTTGCCGAAAGTCGCACACATGATAGCTTAAGACAGTTTCTTTCAAAGGATGGCGGAACCGTTATGGTAGTATGTGCCAATCTTGAGTTATTGAATTTTAAGCATTATTTAATATAAATAAAAATTCGTAAAAAATCAACGATAATGTGTACGTTGCCGAAAGTCGCACACATGATACGTTAGGACAGTCTCTTTCAAACGATGGCAGAACCGTTGTGGTAGTATGTGCCAATCTTGAGTTATTGAATTTTAAGCATTATTTAATATAAATAAAAATTCGTAAAAAATCAACGATAACGTGTACGTTGCCGAAAGTCGCACACATGATAGCTTAAGACAGTCTCTTTCAAAGGATGGCAGAACCGTTATGGTAGTATGTGCCAATCTTGAGTTATTGAATTTTAAGCATTATTTAATATAAATAAAAATTCGTAAAAAATCAACGATAATGTGTACGTTGCCGAAAGTCGCACACATGATACGTTAGGACAGTCTCTTTCAAACGATGGCAGAACCGTTGTGGTAGTATGTGCCAATCTTGAGTTATTGAATTTTAAGCATTATTTAATATAAATAAAAATTCGTAAAAAATCAACGATAACGTGTATGTTGCCGAAAGTCGCACACATGATAGATTAAGACAGTCTCTTTCAAAGGATGGCAGAACCGTTGTGGTAGTATGTGCCAATCTTGAGTTATTGAATTTTAAGCATTATTTAATATAAATAAAAATTCGTAAAAAATCAACGATAACGTGTACGTTGCCGAAAGTCGCACACATGATAGCTTAAGACAGTCTCTTTCAAACGATGGCAGAACGTTTGTGGTAGTATGTGCCAATCTTGAGTTATGGAATTTTAAGCATTATTTAATATAAATAAAAATTCGTAAAAAATCAACGATAACGTGTACGTTGCCGAAAGTCGCACACATGATAGCTTAAGACAGTCTCTTTCAAAGGATGGCAGAACCGTTGTGGTAGTATGTGCCAATCTTGAGTTATTGAATTTTAAGCATTATTTAATATAAATAAAAATTCGTAAAAAATCAACGATAATGTGTACGTTGCCGAAAGTCGCACACATGATACGTTAGGACAGTCTCTTTCAAAGGATGGCAGAAGGGTTGTGGTAGTATGTGCCAATCTTGAGTTATTGAATTTTAAGCATTATTTAATATAAATAAAAATTCGTAAAAAATCAACGATAACGTGTACGTTGCCGAAAGTCGCACACATATGATAGCTTAAGACAGTCTCTTTCAAAGGATGGCAGAACCGTTATGGTAGTATGTGCCAATCTTGAGTTATTGAATTTTAAGCATTATTTAATATAAATAAAAATTCATAAAAAATCAACGATAACGTGTACGTTGCCGAAAGTCGCACACATGATAGCTTAAGACAGTCTCTTTCAAACGATGGCAGAACGGTTGTGGTAGTATGTGCCAATCTTGAGTTATTGAATTTTAAGCATTATTTAATATAAATAAAAATTCGTAAAAAATCAACGATAACGTGTACGTTGCCGAAAGTCGCACACATGATAGCTTAAGACAGTCTCTTTCAAAGGATGGCAGAACCGTTATGGTAGTATGTGCCAATCTTGAGTTATTGAATTTTAAGCATTATTTAATATAAATAAAAATTCGTAAAAAATCAACGATAATGTGTACGTTGCCGAAAGTCGCACACATGATACGTTAGGACAGTCTCTTTCAAACGATGGCAGAACCGTTGTGGTAGTATGTGCCAATCTTGAGTTATTGAATTTTAAGCATTATTTAATATAAATAAAAATTCGTAAAAAATCAACGATAACGTGTATGTTGCCGAAAGTCGCACACATGATAGATTAAGACAGTCTCTTTCAAAGGATGGCAGAACCGTTGTGGTAGTATGTGCCAATCTTGAGTTATTGAATTTTAAGCATTATTTAATATAAATAAAAATTCGTAAAAAATCAACGATAACGTGTACGTTGCCGAAAGTCGCACACATGATAGCTTAAGACAGTCTCTTTCAAACGATGGCAGAACGTTTGTGGTAGTATGTGCCAATCTTGAGTTATGGAATTTTAAGCATTATTTAATATAAATAAAAATTCGTAAAAAATCAACGATAACGTGTACGTTGCCGAAAGTCGCACACATGATAGCTTAAGACAGTCTCTTTCAAAGGATGGCAGAACCGTTGTGGTAGTATGTGCCAATCTTGAGTTATTGAATTTTAAGCATTATTTAATATAAATAAAAATTCGTAAAAAATCAACGATAACGTGTATGTTGCCGAAAGTCGCACACATGATAGATTAAGACAGTCTCTTTCAAAGGATGGCAGAACCGTTGTGGTAGTATGTGCCAATCTTGAGTTATTGAATTTTAAGCATTATTTAATATAAATAAAAATTCGTAAAAAATCAACGATAACGTGTACGTTGCCGAAAGTCGCACACATGATAGCTTAAGACAGTCTCTTTCAAACGATGGCAGAACGTTTGTGGTAGTATGTGCCAATCTTGAGTTATGGAATTTTAAGCATTATTTAATATAAATAAAAATTCGTAAAAAATCAACGATAACGTGTACGTTGCCGAAAGTCGCACACATGATAGCTTAAGACAGTCTCTTTCAAAGGATGGCAGAACCGTTGTGGTAGTATGTGCCAATCTTGAGTTATTGAATTTTAAGCATTATTTAATATAAATAAAAATTCATAAAAAATCAACGATAATGTGTACGTTGCCGAAAGTCGCACACATGATACGTTAGGACAGTCTCTTTCAAAGGATGGCAGAACCGTTGTGGTAGTATGTGCCAATCTTGAGTTATTGAATTTTAAGCATTATTTAATATAAATAAAAATTCGTAAAAAATCAACGATAATGTGTACGTTGCCGAAAGTCGCACACATGATACGTTAGGACAGTCTCTTTCAAACGATGGCAGAACCGTTGTGGTAGTATGTGCCAATCTTGAGTTATTGAATTTTAAGCATTATTTAATATAAATAAAAATTCGTAAAAAATCAACGATAACGTGTATGTTGCCGAAAGTCGCACACATGATAGATTAAGACAGTCTCTTTCAAAGGATGGCAGAACCGTTGTGGTAGTATGTGCCAATCTTGAGTTATTGAATTTTAAGCATTATTTAATATAAATAAAAATTCGTAAAAAATCAACGATAACGTGTACGTTGCCGAAAGTCGCACACATGATAGCTTAAGACAGTCTCTTTCAAACGATGGCAGAACGTTTGTGGTAGTATGTGCCAATCTTGAGTTATGGAATTTTAAGCATTATTTAATATAAATAAAAATTCGTAAAAAATCAACGATAACGTGTACGTTGCCGAAAGTCGCACACATGATAGCTTAAGACAGTCTCTTTCAAAGGATGGCAGAACCGTTGTGGTAGTATGTGCCAATCTTGAGTTATTGAATTTTAAGCATTATTTAATATAAATAAAAATTCGTAAAAAATCAACGATAATGTGTACGTTGCCGAAAGTCGCACACATGATACGTTAGGACAGTCTCTTTCAAAGGATGGCAGAAGGGTTGTGGTAGTATGTGCCAATCTTGAGTTATTGAATTTTAAGCATTATTTAATATAAATAAAAATTCGTAAAAAATCAACGATAACGTGTACGTTGCCGAAAGTCGCACACATATGATAGCTTAAGACAGTCTCTTTCAAAGGATGGCAGAACCGTTATGGTAGTATGTGCCAATCTTGAGTTATTGAATTTTAAGCATTATTTAATATAAATAAAAATTCATAAAAAATCAACGATAACGTGTACGTTGCCGAAAGTCGCACACATGATAGCTTAAGACAGTCTCTTTCAAACGATGGCAGAACGGTTGTGGTAGTATGTGCCAATCTTGAGTTATTGAATTTTAAGCATTATTTAATATAAATAAAAATTCGTAAAAAATCAACGATAACGTGTACGTTGCCGAAAGTCGCACACATGATAGCTTAAGACAGTCTCTTTCAAAGGATGGCAGAACCGTTATGGTAGTATGTGCCAATCTTGAGTTATTGAATTTTAAGCATTATTTAATATAAATAAAAATTCGTAAAAAATCAACGATAATGTGTACGTTGCCGAAAGTCGCACACATGATACGTTAGGACAGTCTCTTTCAAACGATGGCAGAACCGTTGTGGTAGTATGTGCCAATCTTGAGTTATTGAATTTTAAGCATTATTTAATATAAATAAAAATTCGTAAAAAATCAACGATAACGTGTATGTTGCCGAAAGTCGCACACATGATAGATTAAGACAGTCTCTTTCAAAGGATGGCAGAACCGTTGTGGTAGTATGTGCCAATCTTGAGTTATTGAATTTTAAGCATTATTTAATATAAATAAAAATTCGTAAAAAATCAACGATAACGTGTACGTTGCCGAAAGTCGCACACATGATAGCTTAAGACAGTCTCTTTCAAACGATGGCAGAACGTTTGTGGTAGTATGTGCCAATCTTGAGTTATGGAATTTTAAGCATTATTTAATATAAATAAAAATTCGTAAAAAATCAACGATAACGTGTACGTTGCCGAAAGTCGCACACATGATAGCTTAAGACAGTCTCTTTCAAAGGATGGCAGAACCGTTGTGGTAGTATGTGCCAATCTTGAGTTATTGAATTTTAAGCATTATTTAATATAAATAAAAATTCGTAAAAAATCAACGATAACGTGTATGTTGCCGAAAGTCGCACACATGATAGATTAAGACAGTCTCTTTCAAAGGATGGCAGAACCGTTGTGGTAGTATGTGCCAATCTTGAGTTATTGAATTTTAAGCATTATTTAATATAAATAAAAATTCGTAAAAAATCAACGATAACGTGTACGTTGCCGAAAGTCGCACACATGATAGCTTAAGACAGTCTCTTTCAAACGATGGCAGAACGTTTGTGGTAGTATGTGCCAATCTTGAGTTATGGAATTTTAAGCATTATTTAATATAAATAAAAATTCGTAAAAAATCAACGATAACGTGTACGTTGCCGAAAGTCGCACACATGATAGCTTAAGACAGTCTCTTTCAAAGGATGGCAGAACCGTTGTGGTAGTATGTGCCAATCTTGAGTTATTGAATTTTAAGCATTATTTAATATAAATAAAAATTCATAAAAAATCAACGATAATGTGTACGTTGCCGAAAGTCGCACACATGATACGTTAGGACAGTCTCTTTCAAAGGATGGCAGAACCGTTGTGGTAGTATGTGCCAATCTTGAGTTATTGAATTTTAAGCATTATTTAATATAAATAAAAATTCGTAAAAAATCAACGATAACGTGTACGTTGCCGAAAGTCGCACACATGACAGCTTAAGACAGTCTCTTACAAACGATGGCAGAACGTTTGTGGTAGTATGTGCCAATCTTGAGTTATGGAATTTTAAGCATTATTTAATATAAATAAAAATTGGTAAAAAATCAACGATATCGTGTACGTTGCCGAAAGTCGCACACATGATAGCTTAAGAAAGTCTCTTTCAAAGGATGGCAGAACCATTGTGGTAGTATGTGCCAATCTTGAGTTATTGAATTTTAAGCATTATTTAATATAAATAAAAATTCGTAAAAAATCAACGATAATGTGTACGTTGCCGAAAGTCGCACACATGATACGTTAGGACAGTCTCTTTCAAAGGATGGCAGAAGGGTTGTGGTAGTATGTGCCAATCTTGAGTGATTGAATTTTAAGCATTATTTAATATAAATAAAAATTTGTAAAAAATCAACGATAACGTGTACGTTGCCGAAAGTCGCACACATATGATAGCTTAAGACAGTCTCTTTCAAAGGATGGCAGAACCGTTATGGTAGTATGTGCCAATCTTGAGTTATTGAATTTTAAGCATTATTTAATATAAATAAAAATTCATAAAAAATCAACGATAACGTGTACGTTGCCGAAAGTCGCACACATGATAGCTTAAGACAGTCTCTTTCAAACGATGGCAGAACGGTTGTGGTAGTATGTGCCAATCTTGAGTTATTGAATTTTAAGCATTATTTAATATAAATAAAAATTCGTAAAATATCAACGATAATGTGTACGTTGCCGAAAGTCGCACACATGATACGTTAGGACAGTCTCTTTCAAACGATGGCAGAACCGTTGTGGTAGTATGTGCCAATCTTGAGTTATTGAATTTTAAGCATTATTTAATATAAATAAAAATTCGTAAAAAATCAACGATAACGTGTACGTTGCCGAAAGTCGCACACATGATACGTTAGGACAGTCTCTTTCAAACGATGGCAGAACCGTTGTGGTAGTATGTGCCAATCTTGAGTTATTGAATTTTAAGCATTATTTAATATAAATAAAAATTCGTAAAAAATCAACGATAACGTGTACGTTGCCGAAAGTCGCACACATGATAGCTTAAGACAGTCTCTTTCAAAGGATGGCAGAACGGTTGTGGTAGTATGTGCCAATCTTGAGTTATTGAATTTTAAGCATTATTTAATATAAATAAAAATTCGTAAAAAATCAACGATAACGTGTATGTTGCCGAAAGTCGCACACATGATAGATTAAGACAGTCTCTTTCAAAGGATGGCAGAACCGTTGTGGTAGTATGTGCCAATCTTGAGTTATTGAATTTTAAGCATTATTTAATATAAATAAAAATTCGTAAAAAATCAACGATAACGTGTACGTTGCCGAAAGTCGCACACATGATAGCTTAAGACAGTCTCTTTCAAACGATGGCAGAACATTTGTGGTAGTATGTGCCAATCTTGAGTTATGGAATTTTAAGCATTATTTAATATAAATAAAAATTCGTAAAAAATCAACGATAACGTGTACGTTGCCGAAAGTCGCACACATGATAGCTTAAGACAGTCTCTTTCAAAGGATGGCAGAACCGTTGTGGTAGTATGTGCCAATCTTGAGTTATTGAATTTTAAGCATTATTTAATATAAATAAAAATTCGTAAAAAATCAACGATAATGTGTACGTTGCCGAAAGTCGCACACATGATACGTTAGGACAGTCTCTTTCAAAGGATGGCAGAAGGGTTGTGGTAGTATGTGCCAATCTTGAGTTATTGAATTTTAAGCATTATTTAATATAAATAAAAATTCGTAAAAAATCAACGATAACGTGTACGTTGCCGAAAGTCGCACACATGATAGCTTAAGACAGTTTCTTTCAAAGGATGGCGGAACCGTTATGGTAGTATGTGCCAATCTTGAGTTATTGAATTTTAAGCATTATTTAATATAAATAAAAATTCATAAAAAATCAACGATAACGTGTACGTTGCCGAAAGTCGCACACATGATAGCTTAAGACAGTCTCTTTCAAACGATGGCAGAACGGTTGTGGTAGTATGTGCCAATCTTGAGTTATTGAATTTTAAGCATTATTTAATATAAATAAAAATTCGTAAAAAATCAACGATAACGTGTACGTTGCCGAAAGTCGCACACATGATAGCTTAAGACAGTCTCTTTCAAACGATGGCAGAACTTTTGTGGTAGTATGTGCCAATCTTGAGTTATGGAATTTTAAGCATTATTTAATATAAATAAAAATTCGTAAAAAATCAACGATAACGTGTACGTTGCCGAAAGTCGCACACATGATAGCTTAAGACAGTCTCTTTCAAAGGATGGCAGAAGGGTTGTGGTAGTATGTGCCAATCTTGAGTGATTGAATTTTAAGCATTATTTAATATAAATAAAAATTCGTAAATAATCAACGATAACGTGTACGTTGCCGAAAGTCGCACACATATGATAGCTTAAGACAGTCTCTTTCAAAGGATGGCAGAACCGTTATGGTAGTATGTGCCAATCTTGAGTTATTGAATTTTAAGCATTATTTAATATAAATAAAAATTCATAAAAAATCAACGATAACGTGTACGTTGCCGAAAGTCGCACACATGATAGCTTAAGACAGTCTCTTTCAAACGATGGCAGAACGGTTGTGGTAGTATGTGCCAATCTTGAGTTATTGAATTTTAAGCATTATTTAATATAAATAAAAATTCGTAAAAAATCAACGATAACGTGTATGTTGCCGAAAGTCGCACACATGATAGCTTAAGACAGTCTCTTTCAAAGGATAGGAGAACCGTTGTGGTAGTATGTGCCAATCTTGAGTTATTGAATTTTAAGCATTATTTAATATAAATAAAAATTCGTAAAAAATCAACGATAATGTGTACGTTGCCGAAAGTCGCACACATGATACGTTAGGACAGTCTCTTTCAAAGGATGGCAGAACCGTTGTGGTAGTATGTGCCAATCTTGAGTTATTGAATTTTAAGCATTATTTAATATAAATAAAAATTCGTAAAAAATCAACGATAACGTGTACGTTGCCGAAAGTCGCACACATGATAGCTTAAGACAGTCTCTTACAAACGATGGCAGAACGTTTGTGGTAGTATGTGCCAATCTTGAGTTATGGAATTTTAAGCATTATTTAATATAAATAAAAATTCGTAAAAAATCAACGATATCGTGTACGTTGCCGAAAGTCGCACACATGATAGCTTAAGACAGTCTCTTTCAAAGGATGGCAGAACCGTTGTGGTAGTATGTGCCAATCTTGAGTTATTGAATTTTAAGCATTATTTAATATAAATAAAAATTCGTAAAAAATCAACGATAATGTGTACGTTGCCGAAAGTCGCACACATGATACTTTAGGACAGTCTCTTTCAAAGGATGGCAGAAGGGTTGTGGTAGTATGTGCCAATCTTGAGTTATTGAATTTTAAGCATTATTTAATATAAATAAAAATTCGTAAAAAATCAACGATAACGTGTACGTTGCCGAAAGTCGCACAAATATGATAGCTTAAGACAGTCTCTTTCAAAGGATGGCAGAACCGTTATGGTAGTATGTGCCAATCTTGAGTTATTGAATTTTAAGCATTATTTAATATAAATAAAAATTCATAAAAAATCAACGATAACGTGTACGTTGCCGAAAGACGCACACATGATACGTTAGGACAGTCTCTTTCAAAGGATGGCAGAACGTTTGTGGTAGTATGTGCCAATCTTGAGTTATGGAATTTTAAGCATTATTTAATATAAATAAAAATTCGTAAAAAATCAACGATAACGTGTACGTTGCCGAAAGTCGCACACATGATAGCTTAAGACAGTCTCTTTCAAAGGATGGCAGAACCGTTGTGGTAGTATGTGCCAATCTTCAGTTATTGAATTTTAAGCATTATTTAATATAAATAAAAATTCGTAAAAAATCAACGATAATGTGTACGTTGCCGAAAGTCGCACACATGATACGTTAGGACAGTCTCTTTCAAACGATGGCAGAAGGGTTGTGGTAGTATGTGCCAATCTTGAGTTATTGAATTTTAAGCATTATTTAATATAAATAAAAATTCGTAAAAAATCAACGATAACGTGTACGTTGCCGAAAGTCGCACACATATGATAGCTTAAGACAGTCTCTTTCAAAGGATGGCAGAACCGTTATGGTAGTATGTGCCAATCTTGAGTTATTGAATTTTAAGCATTATTTAATATAAATAAAAATTCATAAAAAATCAACGATAACGTGTACGTTGCCGAAAGTCGCACACATGATAGCTTAAGACAGTCTCTTTCAAACGATGGCAGAACGGTTGTGGTAGTATGTGCCAATCTTGAGTTATTGAATTTTAAGCATTATTTAATATAAATAAAAATTCGTAAAAAATCAACGATAACGTGTATGTTGCCGAAAGTCGCACACATGATAGATTAAGACAGTCTCTTTCAAAGGATGGCAGAACCGTTGTGGTAGTATGTGCCAATCTTGAGTTATTGAATTTTAAGCATTATTTAATATAAATAAAAATTCGTAAAAAATCAACGATAATGTGTACGTTGCCGAAAGTCGCACACATGATACGTTAGGACAGTCTCTTTCAAAGGATGGCAGAACCGTTGTGGTAGTATGTGCCAATCTTGAGTTATTGAATTTTAAGCATTATTTAATATAAATAAAAATTCGTAAAAAATCAACGATAACGTGTACGTTGCCGAAAGTCGCACACATGAAAGCTTAAGACAGTCTCTTACAAACGATGGCAGAACGTTTGTGGTAGTATGTGCCAATCTTGAGTTATGGAATTTTAAGCATTATTTAATATAAATAAAAATTCGTAAAAAATCAACGATATCGTGTACGTTGCCGAAAGTCGCACACATGATAGCTTAAGACAGTCTCTTTCAAAGGATGGCAGAACCGTTGTGGTAGTATGTGCCAATCTTGAGTTATTGAATTTTAAGCATTATTTAATATAAATAAAAATTCGTAAAAAATCAACGATAACGTGTACGTTGCCGAAAGTCGCACACATGATAGCTTAAGACAGTCTCTTTCAAAGGATGGCAGAACCGTTGTGGTAGTATGTGCCAATCTTGAGTTATTGAATTTTAAGCATTATTTAATATAAATAAAAATTCGTAAAAAATCAACGATAATGTGTACGTTGCCGAAAGTCGCACACATGATACGTTAGGACAGTCTCTTTCAAAGGATGGCAGAAGGGTTGTGGTAGTATGTGCCAATCTTGAGTTATTGAATTTTAAGCATTATTTAATATAAATAAAAATTCGTAAAAAATCAACGATAACGTGTACGTTGCCGAAAGTCGCACACATATGATAGCTTAAGACAGTCTCTTTCAAAGGATGGCAGAACCGTTATGGTAGTATGTGCCAATCTTGAGTTATTGAATTTTAAGCATTATTTAATATAAATAAAAATTCGTAAAAAATCAACGATAACGTGTACGTTGCCGAAAGTCGCACACATGATAGCTTAAGACAGTCTCTTTCAAACGATGGCAGAACTGTTGTGGTAGTATGTCCCAATCTTGAGTTATTGAATTTTAAGCATTATTTAATATAAATAAAAATTCGTAAAAAATCAACGATAACGTATACGTTGCCGAAAGTCGCACACATGATAGCTTAAGACAGTCTCTTTCAAACGATGGCAGAACGGTTGTGGTAGTATGTGCCAATCTTGAGTTATTGAATTTTAAGCATTATTTAATATAAATAAAAATTCGTAAAAAATCAACGATAACGTGTACGTTGCCGAAAGTCGCACACATGATAGCTTAAGACAGTCTCTTTCAAAGGATGGCAGAACGGTTGTGGTATTCTGTGCCAATCTTGAGTTATTGAATTTTAAGCATTATTTAATATAAATAAAAATTCGTAAAAAATCAACGATAACGTGTACGTTGCCGAAAGTCGCACACATGATAGATTAACACAGTCTCTTTCAAACGATGGCAGAACGGTTGTGGTAGTATGTGCCAATCTTGAGTTATAGAATTTTAAGCATTATTTAATATAAATAAAAATTCGTAAAAAATCAATGATAACGTGTACGTTGCCGAAAGTCGCACACATGATAGCTTAAGACAGTCTCTTTCAAAGGTTGTCAGAACCGTTATGGTAGTATGTGCCAATCTTGAGTTATTGAATTTTAAGCATTATTTAATATAAATAAAAATTCGTAAAAAATCAACGATAACGTGTATGTTGCCGAAAGTCGCACACATGATAGCTTAAGACAGTCTCTTTCAAACGTTGGCAGAACCGTTATGGTAGTATGTGCCAATCTTGAGTTATTGAATTTTAAGCATTATTTAATATAAATAAAAATTCGTAAAAAATCAACGATAACGTGTACGTTGCCGAAAGTCGCACACATGATAGCTTAAGACAGTCTCTTTCAAACGATGGCAGAACGTTTGTGGTAGTATGTGCCAATCTTGAGTTATTGAATTTTAAGCATTATTTAATATAATTAAAAATTCGTAAAAAATCAACGATAACGTGTACGTTGCCGAAAGTCGCACACATGATAGCTTAAGACAGTCTCTTTCAAAGGATGGCAGAACCGTTATGGTAGTATGTGCCAATCTTGAGTTATTGAATTTTAAGCATTATTTAATATAAATAAAAATTCGTAAAAAATCAACGATAACGTGTACGTTGCCGAAAGTCGCACACATGATAGCTTAAGACAGTTTCTTTCAAAGGATGGCGGAACCGTTATGGTAGTATGTGCCAATCTTGAGTTATTGAATTTTAAGCATTATTTAATATAAATAAAAATTCGTAAAAAATCAACGATAATGTGTACGTTGCCGAAAGTCGCACACATGATACGTTAGGACAGTCTCTTTCAAACGATGGCAGAACCGTTGTGGTAGTATGTGCCAATCTTGAGTTATTGAATTTTAAGCATTATTTAATATAAATAAAAATTCGTAAAAAATCAACGATAACGTGTACGTTGCCGAAAGTCGCACACATGATAGCTTAAGACAGTCTCTTTCAAAGGATGGCAGAACCGTTATGGTAGTATGTGCCAATCTTGAGTTATTGAATTTTAAGCATTATTTAATATAAATAAAAATTCGTAAAAAATCAACGATAATGTGTACGTTGCCGAAAGTCGCACACATGATACGTTAGGACAGTCTCTTTCAAACGATGGCAGAACCGTTGTGGTAGTATGTGCCAATCTTGAGTTATTGAATTTTAAGCATTATTTAATATAAATAAAAATTCGTAAAAAATCAACGATAACGTGTATGTTGCCGAAAGTCGCACACATGATAGATTAAGACAGTCTCTTTCAAAGGATGGCAGAACCGTTGTGGTAGTATGTGCCAATCTTGAGTTATTGAATTTTAAGCATTATTTAATATAAATAAAAATTCGTAAAAAATCAACGATAACGTGTACGTTGCCGAAAGTCGCACACATGATAGCTTAAGACAGTCTCTTTCAAACGATGGCAGAACGTTTGTGGTAGTATGTGCCAATCTTGAGTTATGGAATTTTAAGCATTATTTAATATAAATAAAAATTCGTAAAAAATCAACGATAACGTGTACGTTGCCGAAAGTCGCACACATGATAGCTTAAGACAGTCTCTTTCAAAGGATGGCAGAACCGTTGTGGTAGTATGTGCCAATCTTGAGTTATTGAATTTTAAGCATTATTTAATATAAATAAAAATTCGTAAAAAATCAACGATAACGTGTATGTTGCCGAAAGTCGCACACATGATAGATTAAGACAGTCTCTTTCAAAGGATGGCAGAACCGTTGTGGTAGTATGTGCCAATCTTGAGTTATTGAATTTTAAGCATTATTTAATATAAATAAAAATTCGTAAAAAATCAACGATAACGTGTACGTTGCCGAAAGTCGCACACATGATAGCTTAAGACAGTCTCTTTCAAACGATGGCAGAACGTTTGTGGTAGTATGTGCCAATCTTGAGTTATGGAATTTTAAGCATTATTTAATATAAATAAAAATTCGTAAAAAATCAACGATAACGTGTACGTTGCCGAAAGTCGCACACATGATAGCTTAAGACAGTCTCTTTCAAAGGATGGCAGAACCGTTGTGGTAGTATGTGCCAATCTTGAGTTATTGAATTTTAAGCATTATTTAATATAAATAAAAATTCGTAAAAAATCAACGATAATGTGTACGTTGCCGAAAGTCGCACACATGATACGTTAGGACAGTCTCTTTCAAAGGATGGCAGAAGGGTTGTGGTAGTATGTGCCAATCTTGAGTTATTGAATTTTAAGCATTATTTAATATAAATAAAAATTCGTAAAAAATCAACGATAACGTGTATGTTGCCGAAAGTCGCACACATGATAGATTAAGACAGTCTCTTTCAAAGGATGGCAGAACCGTTGTGGTAGTATGTGCCAATCTTGAGTTATTGAATTTTAAGCATTATTTAATATAAATAAAAATTCGTAAAAAATCAACGATAACGTGTACGTTGCCGAAAGTCGCACACATGATAGCTTAAGACAGTCTCTTTCAAAGGATAGGAGAACCGTTGTGGTAGTATGTGCCAATCTTGAGTTATTGAATTTTAAGCATTATTTAATATAAATAAAAATTCGTAAAAAATCAACGATAATGTGTACGTTGCCGAAAGTCGCACACATGATACGTTAGGACAGTCTCTTTCAAAGGATGGCAGAACCGTTGTGGTAGTATGTGCCAATCTTGAGTTATGGAATTTTAAGCATTATTTAATATAAATAAAAATTCGTAAAAAATCAACGATATCGTGTACGTTGCCGAAAGTCGCACACATGATAGCTTAAGACAGTCTCTTTCAAAGGATGGCAGAACCGTTGTGGTAGTATGTGCCAATCTTGAGTTATTGAATTTTAAGCATTATTTAATATAAATAAAAATTCGTAAAAAATCAACGATAATGTGTACGTTGCCGAAAGTCGCACACATGATACGTTAGGACAGTCTCTTTCAAAGGATGGCAGAAGGGTTGTGGTAGTATGTGCCAATCTTGAGTTATTGAATTTTAAGCATTATTTAATATAAATAAAAATTCGTAAAAAATCAACGATATCGTGTACGTTGCCGAAAGTCGCACACATGATAGCTTAAGACAGTCTCTTTCAAAGGATGGCAGAACCGTTATGGTAGTATGTGCCAATCTTGAGTTATTGAATTTTAAGCATTATTTAATATAAATAAAAATTCGTAAAAAATCAACGATAACGTGTACGTTGCCGAAAGTCGCACACATGATAGCTTAAGACAGTTTCTTTCAAAGGATGGCGGAACCGTTATGGTAGTATGTGCCAATCTTGAGTTATTGAATTTTAAGCATTATTTAATATAAATAAAAATTCGTAAAAAATCAACGATAATGTGTACGTTGCCGAAAGTCGCACACATGATACGTTAGGACAGTCTCTTTCAAACGATGGCAGAACCGTTGTGGTAGTATGTGCCAATCTTGAGTTATTGAATTTTAAGCATTATTTAATATAAATAAAAATTCGTAAAAAATCAACGATAACGTGTACGTTGCCGAAAGTCGCACACATGATAGCTTAAGACAGTCTCTTTCAAAGGATGGCAGAACCGTTATGGTAGTATGTGCCAATCTTGAGTTATTGAATTTTAAGCATTATTTAATATAAATAAAAATTCGTAAAAAATCAACGATAATGTGTACGTTGCCGAAAGTCGCACACATGATACGTTAGGACAGTCTCTTTCAAACGATGGCAGAACCGTTGTGGTAGTATGTGCCAATCTTGAGTTATTGAATTTTAAGCATTATTTAATATAAATAAAAATTCGTAAAAAATCAACGATAACGTGTATGTTGCCGAAAGTCGCACACATGATAGATTAAGACAGTCTCTTTCAAAGGATGGCAGAACCGTTGTGGTAGTATGTGCCAATCTTGAGTTATTGAATTTTAAGCATTATTTAATATAAATAAAAATTCGTAAAAAATCAACGATAACGTGTACGTTGCCGAAAGTCGCACACATGATAGCTTAAGACAGTCTCTTTCAAACGATGGCAGAACGTTTGTGGTAGTATGTGCCAATCTTGAGTTATGGAATTTTAAGCATTATTTAATATAAATAAAAATTCGTAAAAAATCAACGATAACGTGTACGTTGCCGAAAGTCGCACACATGATAGCTTAAGACAGTCTCTTTCAAAGGATGGCAGAACCGTTGTGGTAGTATGTGCCAATCTTGAGTTATTGAATTTTAAGCATTATTTAATATAAATAAAAATTCGTAAAAAATCAACGATAACGTGTATGTTGCCGAAAGTCGCACACATGATAGATTAAGACAGTCTCTTTCAAAGGATGGCAGAACCGTTGTGGTAGTATGTGCCAATCTTGAGTTATTGAATTTTAAGCATTATTTAATATAAATAAAAATTCGTAAAAAATCAACGATAACGTGTACGTTGCCGAAAGTCGCACACATGATAGCTTAAGACAGTCTCTTTCAAACGATGGCAGAACGTTTGTGGTAGTATGTGCCAATCTTGAGTTATGGAATTTTAAGCATTATTTAATATAAATAAAAATTCGTAAAAAATCAACGATAACGTGTACGTTGCCGAAAGTCGCACACATGATAGCTTAAGACAGTCTCTTTCAAAGGATGGCAGAACCGTTGTGGTAGTATGTGCCAATCTTGAGTTATTGAATTTTAAGCATTATTTAATATAAATAAAAATTCGTAAAAAATCAACGATAATGTGTACGTTGCCGAAAGTCGCACACATGATACGTTAGGACAGTCTCTTTCAAAGGATGGCAGAAGGGTTGTGGTAGTATGTGCCAATCTTGAGTTATTGAATTTTAAGCATTATTTAATATAAATAAAAATTCGTAAAAAATCAACGATAACGTGTATGTTGCCGAAAGTCGCACACATGATAGATTAAGACAGTCTCTTTCAAAGGATGGCAGAACCGTTGTGGTAGTATGTGCCAATCTTGAGTTATTGAATTTTAAGCATTATTTAATATAAATAAAAATTCGTAAAAAATCAACGATAACGTGTACGTTGCCGAAAGTCGCACACATGATAGCTTAAGACAGTCTCTTTCAAAGGATAGGAGAACCGTTGTGGTAGTATGTGCCAATCTTGAGTTATTGAATTTTAAGCATTATTTAATATAAATAAAAATTCGTAAAAAATCAACGATAATGTGTACGTTGCCGAAAGTCGCACACATGATACGTTAGGACAGTCTCTTTCAAAGGATGGCAGAACCGTTGTGGTAGTATGTGCCAATCTTGAGTTATGGAATTTTAAGCATTATTTAATATAAATAAAAATTCGTAAAAAATCAACGATATCGTGTACGTTGCCGAAAGTCGCACACATGATAGCTTAAGACAGTCTCTTTCAAAGGATGGCAGAACCGTTGTGGTAGTATGTGCCAATCTTGAGTTATTGAATTTTAAGCATTATTTAATATAAATAAAAATTCGTAAAAAATCAACGATAATGTGTACGTTGCCGAAAGTCGCACACATGATACGTTAGGACAGTCTCTTTCAAAGGATGGCAGAAGGGTTGTGGTAGTATGTGCCAATCTTGAGTTATTGAATTTTAAGCATTATTTAATATAAATAAAAATTCGTAAAAAATCAACGATAACGTGTACGTTGCCGAAAGTCGCACACATATGATACCTTAAGACAGTCTCTTTCAAAGGATGGCAGAAACGTTATGGTAGTATGTGCCAATCTTGAGTTATTGAATTTTAAGCATTATTTAATATAAATAAAAATTCATAAAAAATCAACGATAACGTGTACGTTGCCGAAAGACGCACACATGATACGTTAGGACAGTCTCTTTCAAAGGATGGCAGAACGGTTGTGGTAGTATGTGCCAATCTTGAGTTATTGAATTTTAAGCATTATTTAATATAAATAAAAATTCGTAAAAAATCAACGATAACGTGTATGTTGCCGAAAGTCGCACACATGATAGATTAAGACAGTCTCTTTCAAAGGATGGCAGAACCGTTGTGGTAGTATGTGCCAATCTTGAGTTATTGAATTTTAAGCATTATTTAATATAAATAAAAATTCGTAAAAAATCAACGATAACGTGTACGTTGCCGAAAGTCGCACACATGATAGCTTAAGACAGTCTCTTTCAAAGGATGGCAGAAGCGTTATGGTAGTATGTGCCAATCTTGAGTTATTGAATTTTAAGCATTATTTAATATAAATAAAAATTCGTAAAAAATCAACGATAATGTGTACGTTGCCGAAAGTCGCACACATGATACGTTAGGACAGTCTCTTTCAAACGATGGCAGAACCGTTGTGGTAGTATGTGCCAATCTTGAGTTATTGAATTTTAAGCATTATTTAATATAAATAAAATTTCGTAAAAAATCAACGATAACGTGTACGTTGCCGAAAGTCGCACACATGATAGCTTAAGACAGTCTCTTTCAAACGATGGCAGAACGGTTGTGGTAGTATGTGCCAATCTTGAGTTATTGAATTTTAAGCATTATTTAATATAAATAAAAATTCGTAAAAAATCAACGATAACGTGTATGTTGCCGAAAGTCGCACACATGATAGATTAAGACAGTCTCTTTCAAAGGATGGCAGAACCGTTGTGGTAGTATGTGCCAATCTTGAGTTATTGAATTTTAAGCATTATTTAATATAAATAAAAATTCGTAAAAAATCAACGATAACGTGTACGTTGCCGAAAGTCGCACACATGATAGCTTAAGACAGTCTCTTTCAAACGATGGCAGAACGTTTGTGGTAGTATGTGCCAATCTTGAGTTATGGAATTTTAAGCATTATTTAATATAAATAAAAATTCGTAAAAAATCAACGATAACGTGTACGTTGCCGAAAGTCGCACACATGATAGCTTAAGACAGTCTCTTTCAAAGGATGGCAGAACCGTTGTGGTAGTATGTGCCAATCTTGAGTTATTGAATTTTAAGCATTATTTAATATAAATAAAAATTCGTAAAAAATCAACGATAATGTGTACGTTGCCGAAAGTCGCACACATGATACGTTAGGACAGTCTCTTTCAAAGGATGGCAGAAGGGTTGTGGTAGTATGTGCCAATCTTGAGTTATTGAATTTTAAGCATTATTTAATATAAATAAAAATTCGTAAAAAATCAACGATAACGTGTACGTTGCCGAAAGTCGCACACATGATAGCTTAAGACAGTTTCTTTCAAAGGATGGCGGAACCGTTATGGTAGTATGTGCCAATCTTGAGTTATTGAATTTTAAGCATTATTTAATATAAATAAAAATTCATAAAAAATCAACGATAACGTGTACGTTGCCGAAAGTCGCACACATGATAGCTTAAGACAGTCTCTTTCAAACGATGGCAGAACGGTTGTGGTAGTATGTGCCAATCTTGAGTTATTGAATTTTAAGCATTATTTAATATAAATAAAAATTCGTAAAAAATCAACGATAACGTGTATGTTGCCGAAAGTCGCACACATGATAGATTAAGACAGTCTCTTTCAAAGGATTGCAGAACCGTTGTGGTAGTATGTGCCAATCTTGAGTTATTGAATTTTAAGCATTATTTAATATAAATAAAAATTCGTAAAAAATCAACGATAACGTGTACGTTGCCGAAAGTCGCACACATGATAGCTTAAGACAGTCTCTTTCAAACGATGGCAGAACGTTTGTGGTCGTATGTGCCAATCTTGAGTTATGGAATTTTAAGCATTATTTAATATAAATAAAAATTCGTAAAAAATCAACGATAACGTGTACGTTGCCGAAAGTCGCACACATGATAGCTTAAGACAGTCTCTTTCAAAGGATGGCAGAACCGTTGTGGTAGTATGTGCCAATCTTGAGTTATTGAATTTTAAGCATTATTTAATATAAATAAAAATTCGTAAAAAATCAACGATAATGTGTACGTTGCCGAAAGTCGCACACATGATACGTTAGGACAGTCTCTTTCAAAGGATGGCAGAAGGGTTGTGGTAGTATGTGCCAATCTTGAGTTATTGAATTTTAAGCATTATTTAATATAAATAAAAATTCGTAAAAAATCAACGATAACGTGTACGTTGCCGAAAGTCGCACACATATGATAGCTTAAGACAGTCTCTTTCAAAGGATGGCAGAACCGTTATGGTAGTATGTGCCAATCTTGAGTTATTGAATTTTAAGCATTATTTAATATAAATAAAAATTCGTAAAAAATCAACGATAATGTGTACGTTGCCGAAAGTCGCACACATGATACGTTAGGACAGTCTCTTTCAAAGGATGGCAGAAGGGTTGTGGTAGTATGTGCCAATCTTGAGTTATTGAATTTTAAGCATTATTTAATATAAATAAAAATTCGTAAAAAATCAACGATAACGTGTACGTTGCCGAAAGTCGCACACATATGATAGCTTAAGACAGTCTCTTTCAAAGGATGGCAGAACCGTTATGGTAGTATGTGCCAATCTTGAGTTATTGAATTTTAAGCATTATTTAATATAAATAAAAATTCATAAAAAATCAACGATAACGTGTACGTTGCCGAAAGTCGCACACATGATAGCTTAAGACAGTCTCTTTCAAACGATGGCAGAACGGTTGTGGTAGTATGTGCCAATCTTGAGTTATTGAATTTTAAGCATTATTTAATATAAATAAAAATTCGTAAAAAATCAACGATAACGTGTATGTTGCCGAAAGTCGCACACATGATAGATTAAGACAGTCTCTTTCAAAGGATGGCAGAACCGTTGTGGTAGTATGTGCCAATCTTGAGTTATTGAATTTTAAGCATTATTTAATATAAATAAAAATTCGTAAAAAATCAACGATAACGTGTACGTTGCCGAAAGTCGCACACATGATAGCTTAAGACAGTCTCTTTCAAAGGATAGGAGAACCGTTGTGGTAGTATGTGCCAATCTTGAGTTATTGAATTTTAAGCATTATTTAATATAAATAAAAATTCATAAAAAATCAACGATAATGTGTACGTTGCCGAAAGTCGCACACATGATACGTTAGGACAGTCTCTTTCAAAGGATGGCAGAACCGTTGTGGTAGTATGTGCCAATCTTGAGTTATTGAATTTTAAGCATTATTTAATATAAATAAAAATTCGTAAAAAATCAACGATAACGTGTACGTTGCCGAAAGTCGCACACATGACAGCTTAAGACAGTCTCTTACAAACGATGGCAGAACGTTTGTGGTAGTATGTGCCAATCTTGAGTTATGGAATTTTAAGCATTATTTAATATAAATAAAAATTGGTAAAAAATCAACGATATCGTGTACGTTGCCGAAAGTCGCACACATGATAGCTTAAGACAATCTCTTTCAAAGTATGGCAGAACCGTTGTGGTAGTATGTGCCAATCTTGAGTTATTGAATTTTAAGCATTATTTAATATAAATAAAAATTCGTAAAAAATCAACGATAACGTGTACGTTGCCGAAAGTCGCACACATGATAGCTTAAGACAGTCTCTTTCAAAGGATGGCAGAACGGTTGTGGTAGTATGTGCCAATCTTGAGTTATTGAATTTTAAGCATTATTTAATATAAATAAAAATTCGTAAAAAATCAACGATAACGTGTACGTTGCCGAAAGTCGCACACATATGATAGCTTAAGACAGTCTCTTTCAAAGGATGGCAGAACCGTTATGGTAGTATGTGCCAATCTTGAGTTATTGAATTTTAAGCATTATTTAATATAAATAAAAATTCGTAAAAAATCAACGATAACGTGTACGTTGCCGAAAGTCGCACACATGATACGTTAGGACAGTCTCTTTCAAACGATGGCAGAACCGTTGTGGTAGTATGTGCCAATCTTGAGTTATTGAATTTTAAGCATTATTTAATATAAATAAAAATTCGTAAAAAATCAACGATAACGTGTACGTTGCCGAAAGTCGCACACATGATAGCTTAAGACAGTCTCTTTCAAACGATGGCAGAACGGTTGTGGTAGTATGTGCCAATCTTGAGTTATTGAATTTTAAGCATTATTTAATATAAATAAAAATTCGTAAAAAATCAACGATAACGTGTATGTTGCCGAAAGTCGCACACATGATAGATTAAGACAGTCTCTTTCAAAGGATGGCAGAACCGTTGTGGTAGTATGTGCCAATCTTGAGTTATTGAATTTTAAGCATTATTTAATATAAATAAAAATTCGTAAAAAATCAACGATAACGTGTACGTTGCCGAAAGTCGCACACATGATAGCTTAAGACAGTCTCTTTCAAACGATGGCAGAACGTTTGTGGTAGTATGTGCCAATCTTGAGTTATGGAATTTTAAGCATTATTTAATATAAATAAAAATTCGTAAAAAATCAACGATAACGTGTACGTTGCCGAAAGTCGCACACATGATAGCTTAAGACAGTCTCTTTCAAACGATGGCAGAACCGTTGTGGTAGTATGTGCCAATCTTGAGTTATTGAATTTTAAGCATTATTTAATATAAATAAAAATTCGTAAAAAATCAACGATAATGTGTACGTTGCCGAAATTCGCACACATGATACGTTAGGACAGTCTCTTTCAAAGGATGGCAGAAGGGTTGTGGTAGTATGTGCCAATCTTGAGTTATTGAATTTTAAGCATTATTTAATATAAATAAAAATTCGTAAAAAATCAACGATAACGTGTACGTTGCCGAAAGTCGCACACATATGATAGCTTAAGACAGTCTCTTTCAAAGGATGGCAGAACCGTTATGGTAGTATGTGCCAATCTTGAGTTATTGAATTTTAAGCATTATTTAATATAAATAAAAATTCATAAAAAATCAACGCTAACGTGTACGTTGCCGAAAGTCGCACACATGATAGCTTAAGACAGTCTCTTTCAAACGATGGCAGAACGGTTGTGGTAGTATGTGCCAATCTTGAGTTATTGAATTTTAAGCATTATTTAATATAAATAAAAATTCGTAAAAAATCAACGATAACGTGTATGTTGCCGAAAGTCGCACACATGATAGATTAAGACAGTCTCTTTCAAAGGATGGCAGAACCGTTGTGGTAGTATGTGCCAATCTTGAGTTATTGAATTTTAAGCATTATTTAATATAAATAAAAATTCGTAAAAAATCAACGATAACGTGTACGTTGCCGAAAGTCGCACACATGATAGCTTAAGACAGTCTCTTTCAAAGGATAGGAGAACCGTTGTGGTAGTATGTGCCAATCTTGAGTTATTGAATTTTAAGCATTATTTAATATAAATAAAAATTCGTAAAAAATCAACGATAATGTGTACGTTGCCGAAAGTCGCACACATGATACGTTAGGACAGTCTCTTTCAAAGGATGGCAGAACCGTTGTGGTAGTATGTGCCAATCTTGAGTTATTGAATTTTAAGCATTATTTAATATAAATAAAAATTCGTAAAAAATCAACGATAACGTGTACGTTGCCGAAAGTCGCACACATGATAGCTTAAGACAGTCTCTTACAAACGATGGCAGAACGTTTGTGGTAGTATGTGCCAATCTTGAGTTATGGAATTTTAAGCATTATTTAATATAAATAAAAATTCGTAAAAAATCAACGATATCGTGTACGTTGCCGAAAGTCGCACACATGATAGCTTAAGACAGTCTCTTTCAAAGGATGGCAGAACCGTTGTGGTAGTATGTGCCAATCTTGAGTTATTGAATTTTAAGCATTATTTAATATAAATAAAAATTCGTAAAAAATCAACGATAATGTGTACGTTGCCGAAAGTCGCACACATGATACGTTAGGACAGTCTCTTTCAAAGGATGGCAGAAGGGTTGTGGTAGTATGTGCCAATCTTGAGTTATTGAATTTTAAGCATTATTTAATATAAATAAAAATTCGTAAAAAATCAACGATAACGTGTACGTTGCCGAAAGTCGCACACATATGATAGCTTAAGACAGTCTCTTTCAAAGGATGGCAGAAACGTTATGGTAGTATGTGCCAATCTTGAGTTATTGAATTTTAAGCATTATTTAATATAAATAAAAATTCATAAAAAATCAACGATAACGTGTACGTTGCCGAAAGACGCACACATGATACGTTAGGACAGTCTCTTTCAAAGGATGGCAGAACGGTTGTGGTAGTATGTGCCAATCTTGAGTTATTGAATTTTAAGCATTATTTAATATAAATAAAAATTCGTAAAAAATCAACGATAACGTGTATGTTGCCGAAAGTCGCACACATGATAGATTAAGACAGTCTCTTTCAAAGGATGGCAGAACCGTTGTGGTAGTATGTGCCAATCTTGAGTTATTGAATTTTAAGCATTATTTAATATAAATAAAAATTCGTAAAAAATCAACGATAACGTGTACGTTGCCGAAAGTCGCACACATGATAGCTTAAGACAGTCTCTTTCAAAGGATGGCAGAACCGTTATGGTAGTATGTGCCAATCTTGAGTTATTGAATTTTAAGCATTATTTAATATAAATAAAAATTCGTAAAAAATCAACGATAATGTGTACGTTGCCGAAAGTCGCACACATGATACGTTAGGACAGTCTCTTTCAAACGATGGCAGAACCGTTGTGGTAGTATGTGCCAATCTTGAGTTATTGAATTTTAAGCATTATTTAATATAAATAAAAATTCGTAAAAAATCAACGATAACGTGTACGTTGCCGAAAGTCGCACACATGATAGCTTAAGACAGTCTCTTTCAAACGATGGCAGAACGGTTGTGGTAGTATGTGCCAATCTTGAGTTATTGAATTTTAAGCATTATTTAATATAAATAAAAATTCGTAAAAAATCAACGATAACGTGTATGTTGCCGAAAGTCGCACACATGATAGATTAAGACAGTCTCTTTCAAAGGATGGCAGAACCGTTGTGGTAGTATGTGCCAATCTTGAGTTATTGAATTTTAAGCATTATTTAATATAAATAAAAATTCGTAAAAAATCAACGATAACGTGTACGTTGCCGAAAGTCGCACACATGATAGCTTAAGACAGTCTCTTTCAAACGATGGCAGAACGTTTGTGGTAGTATGTGCCAATCTTGAGTTATGGAATTTTAAGCATTATTTAATATAAATAAAAATTCGTAAAAAATCAACGATAACGTGTACGTTGCCGAAAGTCGCACACATGATAGCTTAAGACAGTCTCTTTCAAAGGATGGCAGAACCGTTGTGGTAGTATGTGCCAATCTTGAGTTATTGAATTTTAAGCATTATTTAATATAAATAAAAATTCGTAAAAAATCAACGATAATGTGTACGTTGCCGAAAGTCGCACACATGATACGTTAGGACAGTCTCTTTCAAAGGATGGCAGAAGGGTTGTGGTAGTATGTGCCAATCTTGAGTTATTGAATTTTAAGCATTATTTAATATAAATAAAAATTCGTAAAAAATCAACGATAACGTGTACGTTGCCGAAAGTCGCACACATGATAGCTTAAGACAGTTTCTTTCAAAGGATGGCGGAACCGTTATGGTAGTATGTGCCAATCTTGAGTTATTGAATTTTAAGCATTATTTAATATAAATAAAAATTCATAAAAAATCAACGATAACGTGTACGTTGCCGAAAGTCGCACACATGATAGCTTAAGACAGTCTCTTTCAAACGATGGCAGAACGGTTGTGGTAGTATGTGCCAATCTTGAGTTATTGAATTTTAAGCATTATTTAATATAAATAAAAATTCGTAAAAAATCAACGATAACGTGTACGTTGCCGAAAGTCGCACACATGATAGATTAAGACAGTCTCTTTCAAAGGATTGCAGAACCGTTATGGTAGTATGTGCCAATCTTGAGTTATTGAATTTTAAGCATTATTTAATATAAATAAAAATTCATAAAAAATCAACGATAACGTGTACGTTGCCGAAAGTCGCACACATGATAGCTTAAGACAGTCTCTTTCAAACGATGGCAGAACGGTTGTGGTAGTATGTGCCAATCTTGAGTTATTGAATTTTAAGCATTATTTAATATAAATAAAAATTCGTAAAAAATCAACGATAACGTGTATGTTGCCGAAAGTCGCACACATGATAGATTAAGACAGTCTCTTTCAAAGGATGGCAGAACCGTTGTGGTAGTATGTGCCAATCTTGAGTTATTGAATTTTAAGCATTATTTAATATAAATAAAAATTCGTAAAAAATCAACGATAACGTGTACGTTGCCGAAAGTCGCACACATGATAGCTTAAGACAGTCTCTTTCAAAGGATAGGAGAACCGTTGTGGTAGTATGTGCCAATCTTGAGTTATTGAATTTTAAGCATTATTTAATATAAATAAAAATTCGTAAAAAATCAACGATAATGTGTACGTTGCCGAAAGTCGCACACATGATACGTTAGGACAGTCTCTTTCAAAGGATGGCAGAACCGTTGTGGTAGTATGTGCCAATCTTGAGTTATTGAATTTTAAGCATTATTTAATATAAATAAAAATTCGTAAAAAATCAACGATAACGTGTACGTTGCCGAAAGTCGCACACATGATAGCTTAAGACAGTCTCTTACAAACGATGGCAGAACGTTTGTGGTAGTATGTGCCAATCTTGAGTTATGGAATTTTAAGCATTATTTAATATAAATAAAAATTCGTAAAAAATCAACGATATCGTGTACGTTGCCGAAAGTCGCACACATGATAGCTTAAGACAGTCTCTTTCAAAGGATGGCAGAACCGTTGTGGTAGTATGTGCCAATCTTGAGTTATTGAATTTTAAGCATTATTTAATATAAATAAAAATTCGTAAAAAATCAACGATAATGTGTACGTTGCCGAAAGTCGCACACATGATACGTTAGGACAGTCTCTTTCAAAGGATGGCAGAAGGGTTGTGGTAGTATGTGCCAATCTTGAGTTATTGAATTTTAAGCATTATTTAATATAAATAAAAATTCGTAAAAAATCAACGATAACGTGTACGTTGCCGAAAGTCGCACACATATGATAGCTTAAGACAGTCTCTTTCAAACGATGGCAGAACCGTTATGGTAGTATGTGCCAATCTTGAGTTATTGAATTTTAAGCATTATTTAATATAAATAAAAATTCATAAAAAATCAACGATAACGTGTACGTTGCCGAAAGTCGCACACATGATAGCTTAAGACAGTCTCTTTCAAACGATGGCAGAACGGTTGTGGTAGTATGTGCCAATCTTGAGTTATTGAATTTTAAGCATTATTTAATATAAATAAAAATTCGTAAAAAATCAACGATAACGTGTATGTTGCCGAAAGTCGCACACATGATAGATTAAGACAGTCTCTTTCAAAGGATGGCAGAACCGTTGTGGTAGTATGTGCCAATCTTGAGTTATTGAATTTTAAGCATTATTTAATATAAATAAAAATTCGTAAAAAATCAACGATAACGTGTACGTTGCCGAAAGTCGCACACATGATAGCTTAAGACAGTCTCTTTCAAAGGATAGGAGAACCGTTGTGGTAGTATGTGCCAATCTTGAGTTATTGAATTTTAAGCATTATTTAATATAAATAAAAATTCGTAAAAAATCAACGATAACGTGTACGTTGCCGAAAGTCGCACACATGATAGCTTAAGACAGTCTCTTTCAAAGGATGGCAGAACCGTTGTGGTAGTATGTGCCAATCTTGAGTTATTGAATTTTAAGCATTATTTAATATAAATAAAAATTCGTAAAAAATCAACGATAATGTGTACGTTGCCGAAAGTCGCACACATGATACGTTAGGACAGTCTCTTTCAAAGGATGGCAGAAGGGTTGTGGTAGTATGTGCCAATCTTGAGTTATTGAATTTTAAGCATTATTTAATATAAATAAAAATTCGTAAAAAATCAACGATAACGTGTACGTTGCCGAAAGTCGCACACATATGATAGCTTAAGACAGTCTCTTTCAAAGGATGGCAGAACCGTTATGGTAGTATGTGCCAATCTAGAGTTATTGAATTTTAAGCATTATTTAATATAAATAAAAATTCATAAAAAATCAACGATAACGTGTACGTTGCCGAAAGTCGCACACATGATAGCTTAAGACAGTCTCTTTCAAACGATGGCAGAACGTTTGTGGTAGTATGTGCCAATCTTGAGTTATTGAATTTTAAGCATTATTTAATATAAATAAAAATTCGTAAAAAATCAACGATAACGTGTATGTTGCCGAAAGTCGCACACATGATAGATTAAGACAGTCTCTTTCAAAGGATGGCAGAACCGTTGTGGTAGTATGTGCCAATCTTGAGTTATTGAATTTTAAGCATTATTTAATATAAATAAAAATTCGTAAAAAATCAACGATAACGTGTACGTTGCCGAAAGTCGCACACATGATAGCTTAAGACAGTCTCTTTCAAAGGATAGGAGAACCGTTGTGGTAGTATGTGCCAATCTTGAGTTATTGAATTTTAAGCATTATTTAATATAAATAAAAATTCATAAAAAATCAACGATAATGTGTACGTTGCCGAAAGTCGCACACATGATACGTTAGGACAGTCTCTTTCAAAGGATGGCAGAACCGTTGTGGTAGTATGTGCCAATCTTGAGTTATTGAATTTTAAGCATTATTTAATATAAATAAAAATTCGTAAAAAATCAACGATAACGTGTACGTTGCCGAAAGTCGCACACATGATAGCTTAAGACAGTCTCTTTCAAAGGATGGCAGAACGGTTGTGGTAGTATGTGCCAATCTTGAGTTATTGAATTTTAAGCATTATTTAATATAAATAAAAATTCGTAAAAAATCAACGATAACGTGTACGTTGCCGAAAGTCGCACACATGATACGTTAGGACAGTCTCTTTCAAACGATGGCAGAACCGTTGTGGTAGTATGTGCCAATCTTGAGTTATTGAATTTTAAGCATTATTTAATATAAATAAAAATTCGTAAAAAATCAACGATAACGTGTACGTTGCCGAAAGTCGCACACATGATAGCTTAAGACAGTCTCTTTCAAACGATGGCAGAACGGTTGTGGTAGTATGTGCCAATCTTGAGTTATTGAATTTTAAGCATTATTTAATATAAATAAAAATTCTTAAAAAATCAACGATAACGTGTATGTTGCCGAAAGTCGCACACATGATAGATTAAGACAGTCTCTTTCAAAGGATGGCAGAACCGTTGTGGTAGTATGTGCCAATCTTGAGTTATTGAATTTTAAGCATTATTTAATATAAATAAAAATTCGTAAAAAATCAACGATAACGTGTACGTTGCCGAAAGTCGCACACATGATAGCTTAAGACAGTCTCTTTCAAACGATGGCAGAACGTTTGTGGTAGTATGTGCCAATCTTGAGTTATGGAATTTTAAGCATTATTTAATATAAATAAAAATTCGTAAAAAATCAACGATAACGTGTACGTTGCCGAAAGTCGCACACATGATAGCTTAAGACAGTCTCTTTCAAACGATGGCAGAACCGTTGTGGTAGTATGTGCCAATCTTGAGTTATTGAATTTTAAGCATTATTTAATATAAATAAAAATTCGTAAAAAATCAACGCTAACGTGTACGTTGCCGAAAGTCGCACACATGATAGCTTAAGACAGTCTCTTTCAAACGATGGCAGAACGGTTGTGGTAGTATGTGCCAATCTTGAGTTATTGAATTTTAAGCATTATTTAATATAAATAAAAATTCGTAAAAAATCAACGATAACGTGTATGTTGCCGAAAGTCGCACACATGATAGATTAAGACAGTCTCTTTCAAAGGATGGCAGAACCGTTGTGGTAGTATGTGCCAATCTTGAGTTATTGAATTTTAAGCATTATTTAATATAAATAAAAATTCGTAAAAAATCAACGATAACGTGTACGTTGCCGAAAGTCGCACACATGATAGCTTAAGACAGTCTCTTTCAAAGGATAGGAGAACCGTTGTGGTAGTATGTGCCAATCTTGAGTTATTGAATTTTAAGCATTATTTAATATAAATAAAAATTCGTAAAAAATCAACGATAATGTGTACGTTGCCGAAAGTCGCACACATGATACGTTAGGACAGTCTCTTTCAAAGGATGGCAGAACCGTTGTGGTAGTATGTGCCAATCTTGAGTTATTGAATTTTAAGCATTATTTAATATAAACAAAAATTCGTAAAAAATCAACGATAACGTGTACGTTGCCGAAAGTCGCACACATGATAGCTTAAGACAGTCTCTTACAAACGATGGCAGAACGTTTGTGGTAGTATGTGCCAATCTTGAGTTATGGAATTTTAAGCATTATTTAATATAAATAAAAATTCGTAAAAAATCAATGATATCGTGTACGTTGCCGAAAGTCGCACACATGATAGCTTAAGACAGTCTCTTTCAAAGGATGGCAGAACCGTTGTGGTAGTATGTGCCAATCTTGAGTTATTGAATTTTAAGCATTATTTAATATAAATAAAAATTCGTAAAAAATCAACGATAATGTGTACGTTGCCGAAAGTCGCACACATGATACGTTAGGACAGTCTCTTTCAAAGGATGGCAGAAGGGTTGTGGTAGTATGTGCCAATCTTGAGTTATTGAATTTTAAGCATTATTTAATATAAATAAAAATTCGTAAAAAATCAACGATAACGTGTACGTTGCCGAAAGTCGCACACATATGATAGCTTAAGACAGTCTCTTTCAAACGATGGCAGAAACGTTATGGTAGTATGTGCCAATCTTGAGTTATTGAATTTTAAGCATTATTTAATATAAATAAAAATTCATAAAAAATCAACGATAACGTGTACGTTGCCGAAAGACGCACACATGATACGTTAGGACAGTCTCTTTCAAAGGATGGCAGAACGGTTGTGGTAGTATGTGCCAATCTTGAGTTATTGAATTTTAAGCATTATTTAATATAAATAAAAATTCGTAAAAAATCAACGATAACGTGTATGTTGCCGAAAGTCGCACACATGATAGATTAAGACAGTCTCTTTCAAAGGATGGCAGAACCGTTGTGGTAGTATGTGCCAATCTTGAGTTATTGAATTTTAAGCATTATTTAATATAAATAAAAATTCGTAAAAAATCAACGATAACGTGTACGTTGCCGAAAGTCGCACACATGATAGCTTAAGACAGTCTCTTTCAAAGGATGGCAGAACCGTTATGGTAGTATGTGCCAATCTTGAGTTATTGAATTTTAAGCATTATTTAATATAAATAAAAATTCGTAAAAAATCAACGATAATGTGTACGTTGCCGAAAGTCGCACACATGATACGTTAGGACAGTCTCTTTCAAACGATGGCAGAACCGTTGTGGTAGTATGTGCCAATCTTGAGTTATTGAATTTTAAGCATTATTTAATATAAATAAAAATTCGTAAAAAATCAACGATAATGTGTACGTTGCCGAAAGTCGCACACATGATAGCTTAAGACAGTCTCTTTCAAACGATGGCAGAACGGTTGTGGTAGTATGTGCCAATCTTGAGTTATTGAATTTTAAGCATTATTTAATATAAATAAAAATTCGTAAAAAATCAACGATAACGTGTATGTTGCCGAAAGTCGCACACATGATAGATTAAGACAGTCTCTTTCAAAGGATGGCAGAACCGTTGTGGTAGTATGTGCCAATCTTGAGTTATTGAATTTTAAGCATTATTTAATATAAATAAAAATTCGTAAAAAATCAACGATAACGTGTACGTTGCCGAAAGTCGCACACATGATAGCTTAAGACAGTCTCTTTCAAACGATGGCAGAACGTTTGTGGTAGTATGTGCCAATCTTGAGTTATGGAATTTTAAGCATTATTTAATATAAATAAAAATTCGTAAAAAATCAACGATAACGTGTACGTTGCCGAAAGTCGCACACATGATAGCTTAAGACAGTCTCTTTCAAAGGATGGCAGAACCGTTGTGGTAGTATGTGCCAATTTTGAGTTATTGAATTTTAAGCATTATTTAATATAAATAAAAATTCGTAAAAAATCAACGATAATGTGTACGTTGCCGAAAGTCGCACACATGATACGTTAGGACAGTCTCTTTCAAAGGATGGCAGAAGGGTTGTGGTAGTATGTGCCAATCTTGAGTTATTGAATTTTAAGCATTATTTAATATAAATAAAAATTCGTAAAAAATCAACGATAACGTGTACGTTGCCGAAAGTCGCACACATGATAGCTTAAGACAGTTTCTTTCAAAGGATGGCGGAACCGTTATGGTAGTATGTGCCAATCTTGAGTTATTGAATTTTAAGCATTATTTAATATAAATAAAAATTCATAAAAAATCAACGATAACGTGTACGTTGCCGAAAGTCGCACACATGATAGCTTAAGACAGTCTCTTTCAAACGATGGCAGAACGGTTGTGGTAGTATGTGCCAATCTTGAGTTATTGAATTTTAAGCATTATTTAATATAAATAAAAATTCGTAAAAAATCAACGATAACGTGTATGTTGCCGAAAGTCGCACACATGATAGATTAAGACAGTCTCTTTCAAAGGATTGCAGAACCGTTGTGGTAGTATGTGCCAATCTTGAGTTATTGAATTTTAAGCATTATTTAATATAAATAAAAATTCGTAAAAAATCAACGATAACGTGTACGTTGCCGAAAGTCGCACACATGATAGCTTAAGACAGTCTCTTTCAAACGATGGCAGAACGTTTGTGGTAGTATGTGCCAATCTTGAGTTATGGAATTTTAAGCATTATTTAATATAAATAAAAATTCGTAAAAAATCAACGATAACGTGTACGTTGCCGAAAGTCGCACACATGATAGCTTAAGACAGTCTCTTTCAAAGGATGGCAGAACCGTTGTGGTAGTATGTGCCAATCTTGAGTTATTGAATTTTAAGCATTATTTAATATAAATAAAAATTCGTAAAAAATCAACGATAATGTGTACGTTGCCGAAAGTCGCACACATGATACGTTAGGACAGTCTCTTTCAAAGGATGGCAGAAGGGTTGTGGTAGTATGTGCCAATCTTGAGTTATTGAATTTTAAGCATTATTTAATATAAATAAAAATTCGTAAAAAATCAACGATAACGTGTACGTTGCCGAAAGTCGCACACATATGATAGCTTAAGACAGTCTCTTTCAAAGGATGGCAGAACCGTTATGGTAGTATGTGCCAATCTTGAGTTATTGAATTTTAAGCATTATTTAATATAAATAAAAATTCATAAAAAATCAACGATAACGTGTACGTTGCCGAAAGTCGCACACATGATAGCTTAAGACAGTCTCTTTCAAACGATGGCAGAACGGTTGTGGTAGTATGTGCCAATCTTGAGTTATTGAATTTTAAGCATTATTTAATATAAATAAAAATTCGTAAAAAATCAACGATAACGTGTATGTTGCCGAAAGTCGCACACATGATAGATTAAGACAGTCTCTTTCAAAGGATGGCAGAACCGTTGTGGTAGTATGTGCCAATCTTGAGTTATTGAATTTTAAGCATTATTTAATATAAATAAAAATTCGTAAAAAATCAACGATAACGTGTACGTTGCCGAAAGTCGCACACATGATAGCTTAAGACAGTCTCTTTCAAAGGATAGGAGAACCGTTGTGGTAGTATGTGCCAATCTTGAGTTATTGAATTTTAAGCATTATTTAATATAAATAAAAATTCGTAAAAAATCAACGATAATGTGTACGTTGCCGAAAGTCGCACACATGATACGTTAGGACAGTCTCTTTCAAAGGATGGCAGAACCGTTGTGGTAGTATGTGCCAATCTTGAGTTATTGAATTTTAAGCATTATTTAATATAAATAAAAATTCGTAAAAAATCAACGATAACGTGTACGTTGCCGAAAGTCGCACACATGATAGCTTAAGACAGTCTCTTACAAACGATGGCAGAACGTTTGTGGTAGTATGTGCCAATCTTGAGTTATGGAATTTTAAGCATTATTTAATATAAATAAAAATTCGTAAAAAATCAACGATATCGTGTACGTTGCCGAAAGTCGCACACATGATAGCTTAAGACAGTCTCTTTCAAAGGATGGCAGAAACGTTGTGGTAGTATGTGCCAATCTTGAGTTATTGAATTTTAAGCATTATTTAATATAAATAAAAATTCGTAAAAAATCAACGATAATGTGTACGTTGCCGAAAGTCGCACACATGATACGTTAGGACAGTCTCTTTCAAAGGATGGCAGAAGGGTTGTGGTAGTATGTGCCAATCTTGAGTTATTGAATTTTAAGCATTATTTAATATAAATAAAAATTCATAAAAAATCAACGATAACGTGTACGTTGCCGAAAGACGCACACATGATACGTTAGGACAGTCTCTTTCAAAGGATGGCAGAACGGTTGTGGTAGTATGTGCCAATCTTGAGTTATTGAATTTTAAGCATTATTTAATATAAATAAAAATTCGTAAAAAATCAACGATAACGTGTATGTTGCCGAAAGTCGCACACATGATAGATTAAGACAGTCTCTTTCAAAGGATGGCAGAACCGTTGTGGTAGTATGTGCCAATCTTGAGTTATTGAATTTTAAGCATTATTTAATATAAATAAAAATTCGTAAAAAATCAACGATAACGTGTACGTTGCCGAAAGTCGCACACATGATAGCTTAAGACAGTCTCTTTCAAAGGATGGCAGAACCGTTGTGGTAGTATGTGCCAATCTTGAGTTATTGAATTTTAAGCATTATTTAATATAAATAAAAATTCGTAAAAAATCAACGATAATGTGTACGTTGCCGAAAGTCGCACACATGATACGTTAGGACAGTCTCTTTCAAAGGATGGCAGAAGGCTTGTGGTAGTATGTGCCAATCTTGAGTTATTGAATTTTAAGCATTATTTAATATAAATAAAAATTCGTAAAAAATCAACGATAACGTGTACGTTGCCGAAAGTCGCACACATGATAGCTTAAGACAGTTTCTTTCAAAGGATGGCGGAACCGTTATGGTAGTATGTGCCAATCTTGAGTTATTGAATTTTAAGCATTATTTAATATAAATAAAAATTCATAAAAAATCAACGATAACGTGTACGTTGCCGAAAGTCGCACACATGATAGCTTAAGACAGTCTCTTTCAAACGATGGCAGAACGTAGTGCTGGACGATATGGCCAAAATTTATATCACGATATATTCCATAATTTCGGTCGATACGATATAATTTCGATATCGACATAAATATTTTGAAGGCCTAAGAAAAACTTAAGTCTTTAAAGTCTCCTTTCACAAAAACTATATAATACTTTAGAAATAAAAAATGGTCAAAATAAACCAATGATCACTTTTAATCACTTATAGCAAAATAAAAACATGACATCTCTGTCAAACACAAGCCTATAACCTATATACAGTACAAGCCAAAGGTTTGGACACACCTTCTTATTCAATGCGTCATGAAATGAAAGTCATTAAAATAAAGAAAACGCATTGAATAAGAAGGTATGTCCAAACTTTTGGCCTGTACTGTACATATTACCAATATAAATAACTTTACATTTACAACAGAGGCAAAGCTTCTTATTCTTCCATAAACAAATTTAACAGATCAAAACAAAAGTGCTTCAACCAGGATAAGGAAAAAAAGCCTTTATATACATAAAAGGAACATGATATCACAGTCAAATAAGCAAACCTGTAGGCTTTTATAACTATAAATAACTTAGATATAACATAAACTACAAAAGTGTTTCAGCCAGAATAAAGAAATTTAGGAGATTCTAAAAGGAGATTTTAGATGCTGACCGGAGCGCGGCCGAGTTTCAGCGCGAGAGATTTTAGATGCTGACCGGAGCGCGGCCGAGTTTCAGCGTGAGAGATTTCAGTGCAAGTTTCAGCGCGAGAGGTTTTAGATGCTGACCGGAGCGCGGCCGAGTTTCAGCGCGAGAGATTTTAGATACTGACCGGACCGCGGCCGAGCTTCAGCGCGAGAGGTTTTAGATGCTGACCGGAGCGCGGCCGAGTTTCAGCGCGAGAGGTTTTAGATGCTGACCGGACCGCGGCCGAGCTTCAGCGCGAGAGGTTTTAGATGCTGACCGGAGCGCGGCCGAGTTTCAGCGCGAGAGATTTTAGATGCTGACCGGACCGCAGCCGAGCTTCAGCGCGAGAGATTTCAGCGCGAGTTTCAGCGCGAGAGGTTTTAGATGCTGACCGGAGCGCGGGCGAGTTTCAGCGCGAGAGGTTTTAGATGCTGACCGGAGCGCTGACCGGAGCGCGGCCGAGTTTCAGCGCGAGAGATTTTAGATGCTGACCGGAGCGCGGCCGAGCTTCAGCGCGAGAGATTTCAGCGCGAGTTTCAGCGCGAGAGGTTTTAGATGCTGACCGGAGCGCGGCCGAGTTTCAGCGCGAGAGATTTCAGCGCGAGAGGTTTTAGATGCTGACCGGAGCGCGGCCGAGTTTCAGCGCGAGAGATTTCAGATGCTGACCGGACCGCGGCCGAGCTTCAGCGCGAGAGATTTCAGCGCGAGAGGTTTTAGATGCTGACCGGAGCGCTGACCGGAGCGCGGCCGAGTTTCAGCGCGAGAGATTTTAGATGCTGACCGGAGCGCGGCCGAGCTTCAGCGCGAGAGATTTTCAGCGCGAGAGATTTCAGCACGAGAGATTTTCAGCGCGAGTTTCAGCGCGAGAGATTTTAGGGGCCGAACGGAGCGCAGCTGAGCCGTGTTTCTGTAAATAATACATATCGATATGACACAAAAATGATATCACCGTTATTGAAACATTTCTTATCGCGATAAATACCGTTATCGAATTATTGTCCAGGCCTAGCAGAACGGTTGTGGTAGTATGTGCCAATCTTGAGTTATTGAATTTTAAGCATTATTTAATATAAATAAAAATTCGTAAAAAATCAACGATAACGTGTACGTTGCCGAAAGTCGCACACATGATAGCTTAAGACAGTCTCTTTCAAACGATGGCAGAACGTTTGTGGTAGTATGTGCCAATCTTGAGTTATGGAATTTTAAGCATTATTTAATATAAATAAAAATTCGTAAAAAATCAACGATAACGTGTACGTTGCCGAAAGTCGCACACATGATAGCTTAAGACAGTCTCTTTCAAAGGATGGCAGAACCGTTGTGGTAGTATGTGCCAATCTTGAGTTATTGAATTTTAAGCATTATTTAATATAAATAAAAATTCGTAAAAAATCAACGATAATGTGTACGTTGCCGAAAGTCGCACACATGATACGTTAGGACAGTCTCTTTCAAAGGATGGCAGAAGGGTTGTGGTAGTATGTGCCAATCTTGAGTTATTGAATTTTAAGCATTATTTAATATAAATAAAAATTCGTAAAAAATCAACGATAACGTGTACGTTGCCGAAAGTCGCACACATGATAGCTTAAGACAGTTTCTTTCAAAGGATGGCGGAACCGTTATGGTAGTATGTGCCAATCTTGAGCTATTGAATTTTAAGCATTATTTAATATAAATAAAAATTCATAAAAAATCAACGATAACGTGTACGTTGCCGAAAGTCGCACACATGATAGCTTAAGACAGTCTCTTTCAAACGATGGCAGAACGGTTGTGGTAGTATGTGCCAATCTTGAGTTATTGAATTTTAAGCATTATTTAATATAAATAAAAATTCGTAAAAAATCAACGATAACGTGTATGTTGCCGAAAGTCGCACACATGATAGATTAAGAAAGTCTCTTTCAAAGGATGGCAGAACCGTTGTGGTAGTATGTGCCAATCTTGAGTTATTGAATTTTAAGCATTATTTAATATAAATAAAAATTCGTAAAAAATCAACGATAATGTGTACGTTGCCGAAAGTCGCACACATGATAGCTTAAGACAGTCTCTTTCAAACGATGGCAGAAAGTTTGTGGTAGTATGTGCCAATCTTGAGTTATGGAATTTTAAGCATTATTTAATATAAATAAAAATTCGTAAAAAATCAACGATAACGTGTACGTTGCCGAAAGTCGCACACATGATAGCTTAAGACAGTCTCTTTCAAAGGATGGCAGAACCGTTGTGGTAGTATGTGCCAATCTTGAGTTATTGAATTTTAAGCATTATTTAATATAAATAAAAATTCGTAAAAAATCAACGATAATGTGTACGTTGCCGAAAGTCGAACACATGATACGTTAGGACAGTCTCTTTCAAAGGATGGCAGAAGGGTTGTGGTAGTATGTGCCAATCTTGAGTTATTGAATTTTAAGCATTATTTAATATAAATAAAAATTCGTAAAAAATCAACGATAACGTGTACGTTGCCGAAAGTCGCACACATATGATAGCTTAAGACAGTCTCTTTCAAAGGATGGCAGAACCGTTATGGTAGTATGTGCCAATCTTGAGTTATTGAATTTTAAGCATTATTTAATATAAATAAAAATTCATAAAAAATCAACGATAACGTGTACGTTGCCGAAAGTCGCACACATGATAGCTTAAGACAGTCTCTTTCAAACGATGGCAGAACGGTTGTGGTAGTATGTGCCAATCTTGAGTTATTGAATTTTAAGCATTATTTAATATAAATAAAAATTCGTAAAAAATCAACGATAACGTGTATGTTGCCGAAAGTCGCACACATGATAGATTAAGACAGTCTCTTTCAAAGGATGGCAGAACCGTTGTGGTAGTATGTGCCAATCTTCAGTTATTGAATTTTAAGCATTATTTAATATAAATAAAAATTCGTAAAAAATCAACGATAACGTGTACGTTGCCGAAAGTCGCACACATGATAGCTTAAGACAGTCTCTTTCAAAGTATAGGAGAACCGTTGTGGTAGTATGTGCCAATCTTGAGTTATTGAATTTTAAGCATTATTTAATATAAATAAAAATTCGTAAAAAATCAACGATAATGTGTACGTTGCCGAAAGTCGCACACATGATACGTTAGGACAGTCTCTTTCAAAGGATGGCAGAACCGTTGTGGTAGTATGTGCCAATCTTGAGTTATTGAATTTTAAGCATTATTTAATATAAATAAAAATTCGTAAAAAATCAACGATAACGTGTACGTTGCCGAAAGTCGCACACATGATAGCTTAAGACAGTCTCTTACAAACGATGGCAGAACGTTTGTGGTAGTATGTGCCAATCTTGAGTTATGGAATTTTAAGCATTATTTAATATAAATAAAAATTCGTAAAAAATCAACGATATCGTGTACGTTGCCGAAAGTCGCACACATGATAGCTTAAGACAGTCTCTTTCAAAGGATGGCAGAACCGTTGTGGTAGTATGTGCCAATCTTGAGTTATTGAATTTTAAGCATTATTTAATATAAATAAAAATTCGTAAAAAATCAACGATAATGTGTACGTTGCCGAAAGTCGCACACATGATACGTTAGGACAGTCTCTTTCAAAGGATGGCAGAAGGGTTGTGGTAGTATGTGCCAATCTTGAGTTATTGAATTTTAAGCATTATTTAATATAAATAAAAATTCGTAAAAAATCAACGATAACGTGTACGTTGCCGAAAGTCGCACACATATGATAGCTTAAGACAGTCTCTTTCAAAGGATGGCAGAACCGTTATGGTAGTATGTGCCAATCTTGAGTTATTGAATTTTAAGCATTATTTAATATAAATAAAAATTCATAAAAAATCAACGATAACGTGTACGTTGCCGAAAGACGCACACATGATACGTTAGGACAGTCTCTTTCAAAGGATGGCAGAACGGTTGTGGTAGTATGTGCCAATCTTGAGTTATTGAATTTTAAGCATTATTTAATATAAATAAAAATTCGTAAAAAATCAACGATAACGTGTACGTTGCCGAAAGTCGCACACATGATAGCTTAAGACAGTCTCTTTCAAACGATGGCAGAACGTTTGTGGTAGTATGTGCCAATCTTGAGTTATGGAATTTTAAGCATTATTTAATATAAATAAAAATTCGTAAAAAATCAACGATATCGTGTACGTTGCCGAAAGTCGCACACATGATAGCTTAAGACAGTCTCTTTTAAAGGATGGCAGAACCGTTGTGGTAGTATGTGCCAATCTTGAGTTATTGAATTTTAAGCATTATTTAATATAAATAAAAATTCGTAAAAAATCAACGATAATGTGTACGTTGCCGAAAGTCGCACACATGATACGTTAGGACAGTCTCTTTCAAAGGATGGCAGAAGGGTTGTGGTAGTATGTGCCAATCTTGAGTTATTGAATTTTAAGCATTATTTAATATAAATAAAAATTCGTAAAAAATCAACGATAACGTGTACGTTGCCGAAAGTCGCACACATATGATAGCTTAAGACAGTCTCTTTCAAAGGATGGCAGAACCGTTATGGTAGTATGTGCCAATCTTGAGTTATTGAATTTTAAGCATTATTTAATATAAATAAAAATTCATAAAAAATCAACGATAACGTGTACGTTGCCGAAAGACGCACACATGATACGTTAGGACAGTCTCTTTCAAAGGATGGCAGAACGGTTGTGGTAGTATGTGCCAATCTTGAGTTATTGAATTTTAAGCATTATTTAATATAAATAAAAATTCGTAAAAAATCAACGATAACGTGTACGTTGCCGAAAGTCGCACACATGATAGCTTAAGACAGTCTCTTTCAAACGATGGCAGAACGTTTGTGGTAGTATGTGCCAATCTTGAGTTATGGAATTTTAAGCATTATTTAATATAAATAAAAATTCGTAAAAAATCAACGATAACGTGTACGTTGCCGAAAGTCGCACACATGATAGCTTAAGACAGTCTCTTTCAAAGGATGGCAGAACCGTTGTGGTAGTATGTGCCAATCTTGAGTTATTGAATTTTAAGCATTATTTAATATAAATAAAAATTCGTAAAAAATCAACGATAATGTGTACGTTGCCGAAAGTCGCACACATGATACGTTAGGACAGTCTCTTTCAAAGGATGGCAGAAGGGTTGTGGTAGTATGTGCCAATCTTGAGTTATTGAATTTTAAGCATTATTTAATATAAATAAAAATTCGTAAAAAATCAACGATAACGTGTACGTTGCCGAAAGTCGCACACATGATAGCTTAAGACAGTTTCTTTCAAAGGATGGCGGAACCGTTATGGTAGTATGTGCCAATCTTGAGTTATTGAATTTTAAGCATTATTTAATATAAATAAAAATTCATAAAAAATCAACGATAACGTGTACGTTGCCGAAAGTCGCACACATGATAGCTTAAGACAGTCTCTTTCAAACGATGGCAGAACGGTTGTGGTAGTATGTGCCAATCTTGAGTTATTGAATTTTAAGCATTATTTAATATAAATAAAAATTCGTAAAAAATCAACGATAACGTGTATGTTGCCGAAAGTCGCAAACATGATAGATTAAGACAGTCTCTTTCAAAGGATGGCAGAACCGTTGTGGTAGTATGTGCCAATCTTGAGTTATTGAATTTTAAGCATTATTTAATATAAATAAAAATTCGTAAAAAATCAACGATAACGTGTACGTTGCCGAAAGTCGCACAAATGATACGTTAGGACAGTCTCTTTCAAAGGATGGCAGAAGGGTTGTGGTAGTATGTGCCAATCTTGAGTTATTGAATTTTAAGCATTATTTAATATAAATAAAAATTCGTAAAAAATCAACGATAACGTGTACGTTGCCGAAAGTCGCACACATATGATAGCTTAAGACAGTCTCTTTCAAAGGATGGCAGAAACGTTATGGTAGTATGTGCCAATCTTGAGTTATTGAATTTTAAGCATTATTTAATATAAATAAAAATTCATAAAAAATCAACGATAACGTGTACGTTGCCGAAAGACGCACACATGATACGATAGGACAGTCTCTTTCAAAGGATGGCAGAACGGTTGTGGTAGTATGTGCCAATCTTGAGTTATTGAATTTTAAGCATTATTTAATATAAATAAAAATTCGTAAAAAATCAACGATAACGTGTACGTTGCCGAAAGTCGCACACATGATAGATTAAGACAGTCTCTTTCAAACGATGGCAGAACGTTTGTGGTAGTATGTGCCAATCTTGAGTTATGGAATTTTAAGCATTATTTAATATAAATAAAAATTCGTAAAAAATCAACGATAACGTGTACGTTGCCGAAAGTCGCACACATGATAGCTTAAGACAGTCTCTTTCAAAGGATGGCAGAACCGTTGTGGTAGTATGTGCCAATCTTGAGTTATTGAATTTTAAGCATTATTTAATATAAATAAAAATTCGTAAAAAATCAACGATAATGTGTACGTTGCCGAAAGTCGCACACATGATACGTTAGGACAGTCTCTTTCAAAGGATGGCAGAAGGGTTGTGGTAGTATGTGCCAATCTTGAGTTATTGAATTTTAAGCATTATTTAATATAAATAAAAATTCGTAAAAAATCAACGATAACGTGTACGTTGCCGAAAGTCGCACACATGATAGCTTAAGACAGTTTCTTTCAAAGGATGGCGGAACCGTTATGGTAGTATGTGCCAATCTTGAGTTATTGAATTTTAAGCATTATTTAATATAAATAAAAATTCATAAAAAATCAACGATAACGTGTACGTTGCCGAAAGTCGCACACATGATAGCTTAAGACAGTCTCTTTCAAACGATGGCAGAACGGTTGTGGTAGTATGTGCCAATCTTGAGTTATTGAATTTTAAGCATTATTTAATATAAATAAAAATTCGTAAAAAATCAACGATAACGTGTATGTTGCCGAAAGTCGCACACATGATAGCTTAAGACAGTCTCTTTCAAACGATGGCAGAACGTTTGTGGTAGTATGTGCCAATCTTGAGTTATGGAATTTTAAGCATTATTTAATATAAATAAAAATTCGTAAAAAATCAACGATAATGTGTACGTTGCCGAAAGTCGCACACATGATAGCTTAAGACAGTCTCTTTCAAAGGATGGCAGAACCGTTGTGGTAGTATGTGCCAATCTTGAGTTATTGAATTTTAAGCATTATTTAATATAAATAAAAATTCGTAAAAAATCAACGATAATGTGTACGTTGCCGAAAGTCGCACACATGATACGTTAGGACAGTCTCTTTCAAAGGATGGCAGAAGGGTTGTGGTAGTATGTGCCAATCTTGAGTTATTGAATTTTAAGCATTATTTAATATAAATAAAAATTCGTAAAAAATCAACGATAACGTGTACGTTGCCGAAAGTCGCACACATGATAGCTTAAGACAGTTTCTTTCAAAGAATGGCGGAACCGTTATGGTAGTATGTGCCAATCTTGAGTTATTGAATTTTAAGCATTATTTAATATAAATAAAAATTCATAAAAAATCAACGATAACGTGTACGTTGCCGAAAGTCGCACACATGATAGCTTAAGACAGTCTCTTTCAAACGATGGCAGAACGGTTGTGGTAGTATGTGCCAATCTTGAGTTATTGAATTTTAAGCATTATTTAATATAAATAAAAATTCGTAAAAAATCAACGATAACGTGTATGTTGCCGAAAGTCGCACACATGATAGATTAAGACAGTCTCTTTCAAAGGATGGCAGAACCGTTGTGGTAGTATGTGCCAATCTTGAGTTATTGAATTTTAAGCATTATTTAATATAAATAAAAATTCGTAAAAAATCAACGATAACGTGTACGTTGCCGAAAGTCGCACACATGATAGCTTAAGACAGTCTCTTTCAAAGGATGGCAGAACCGTTGTGGTAGTATGTGCCAATCTTGAGTTATTGAATTTTAAGCATTATTTAATATAAATAAAAATTCGTAAAAAATCAACGATAATGTGTACGTTGCCGAAAGTCGCACACATGATACGTTAGGACAGTCTCTTTCAAAGGATGGCAGAAGGGTTGTGGTAGTATGTGCCAATCTTGAGTTATTGAATTTTAAGCATTATTTAATATAAATAAAAATTCGTAAAAAATCAACGATAACGTGTACGTTGCCGAAAGTCGCACACATATGATAGCTTAAGACAGTCTCTTTCAAAGGATGGCAGAACCGTTATGGTAGTATGTGCCAATCTTGAGTTATTGAATTTTAAGCATTATTTAATATAAATAAAAATTCATAAAAAATCAACGATAACGTGTACGTTGCCGAAAGTCGCACACATGATAGCTTAAGACAGTCTCTTTCAAACGATGGCAGAACGGTTGTGGTAGTATGTGCCAATCTTGAGTTATTGAATTTTAAGCATTATTTAATATAAATAAAAATTCGTAAAAAATCAACGATAACGTGTATGTTGCCGAAAGTCGCACACATGATAGATTAAGACAGTCTCTTTCAAAGGATGGCAGAATCGTTGTGGTAGTATGTGCCAATCTTGAGTTATTGAATTTTAAGCATTATTTAATATAAATAAAAATTCGTAAAAAATCAACGATAACGTGTATGTTGCCGAAAGTCGCACACATGATAGATTAAGACAGTCTCTTTCAAAGGATGGCAGAACCGTTGTGGTAGTATGTGCCAATCTTCAGTTATTGAATTTTAAGCATTATTTAATATAAATAAAAATTCGTAAAAAATCAACGATAACGTGTACGTTGCCGAAAGTCGCACACATGATAGCTTAAGACAGTCTCTTTCAAAGGATAGGAGAACCGTTGTGGTAGTATGTGCCAATCTTGAGTTATTGAATTTTAAGCATTATTTAATATAAATAAAAATTCGTAAAAAATCAACGATAATGTGTACGTTGCCGAAAGTCGCACACATGATACGTTAGGACAGTCTCTTTCAAAGGATGGCAGAACCGTTGTGGTAGTATGTGCCAATCTTGAGTTATTGAATTTTAAGCATTATTTAATATAAATAAAAATTCGTAAAAAATCAACGATAACGTGTACGTTGCCGAAAGTCGCACACATGATAGCTTAAGACAGTCTCTTACAAACGATGGCAGAACGTTTGTGGTAGTATGTGCCAATCTTGAGTTATGGAATTTTAAGCATTATTTAATATAAATAAAAATTCGTAAAAAATCAACGATATCGTGTACGTTGCCGAAAGTCGCACACATGATAGCTTAAGACAGTCTCTTTCAAAGGATGGCAGAACCGTTGTGGTAGTATGTGCCAATCTTGAGTTATTGAATTTTAAGCATTATTTAATATAAATAAAAATTCGTAAAAAATCAACGATAATGTGTACGTTGCCGAAAGTCGCACACATGATACGTTAGGACAGTCTCTTTCAAAGGATGGCAGAAGGGTTGTGGTAGTATGTGCCAATCTTGAGTTATTGAATTTTAAGCATTATTTAATATAAATAAAAATTCGTAAAAAATCAACGATAACGTGTACGTTGCCGAAAGTCGCACACATATGATAGCTTAAGACAGTCTCTTTCAAAGGATGGCAGAACCGTTATGGTAGTATGTGCCAATCTTGAGTTATTGAATTTTAAGCATTATTTAATATAAATAAAAATTCATAAAAAATCAACGATAACGTGTACGTTGCCGAAAGACGCACACATAATACGTTAGGACAGTCTCTTTCAAAGGATGGCAGAACGGTTGTGGTAGTATGTGCCAATCTTGAGTTATTGAATTTTAAGCATTATTTAATATAAATAAAAATTCGTAAAAAATCAACGATAACGTGTATGTTGCCGAAAGTCGCACACATGATAGATTAAGACAGTCTCTTTCAAAGGATGGCAGAACCGTTGTGGTAGTATGTGCCAATCTTGAGTTATTGAATTTTAAGCATTATTTAATATAAATAAAAATTCGTAAAAAATCAACGATAATGTGTACGTTGCCGAAAGTCGCACACATGATACGTTAGGACAGTCTCTTTCAAAGGATGGCAGAAGGGTTGTGGTAGTATGTGCCAATCTTGAGTTATTGAATTTTAAGCATTATTTAATATAAATAAAAATTCGTAAAAAATCAACGATAACGTGTACGTTGCCGAAAGTCGCACACATGATAGCTTAAGACAGTTTCTTTCAAAGGATGGCGGAACCGTTATGGTAGTATGTGCCAATCTTGAGTTATTGAATTTTAAGCATTATTTAATATAAATAAAAATTCGTAAAAAATCAACGATAACGTGTACGTTGCCGAAAGTCGCACACATGATAGCTTAAGACAGTCTCTTTCAAACGATGGCAGAACGGTTGTGGTAGTATGTGCCAATCTTGAGTTATTGAATTTTAAGCATTATTTAATATAAATAAAAATTCGTAAAAAATCAACGATAACGTGTATGTTGCCGAAAGTCGCACACATGATAGATTAAGACAGTCTCTTTCAAAGGATGGCAGAACCGTTGTGGTAGTATGTGCCAATCTTGAGTTATTGAATTTTAAGCATTATTTAATATAAATAAAAATTCGTAAAAAATCAACGATAACGTGTACGTTGCCGAAAGTCGCACACATGATACGTTAGGACAGTCTCTTTCAAAGGATGGCAGAAGGGTTGTGGTAGTATGTGCCAATCTTGAGTTATTGAATTTTAAGCATTATTTAATATAAATAAAAATTCGTAAAAAATCAACGATAACGTGTACGTTGCCGAAAGTCGCACACATATGATAGCTTAAGACAGTCTCTTTCAAAGGATGGCAGAACCGTTATGGTAGTATGTGCCAATCTTGAGTTATTGAATTTTAAGCATTATTTAATATAAATAAAAATTCATAAAAAATCAACGATAACGTGTACGTTGCCGAAAGTCGCACACATGATAGTTTAAGACAGTCTCTTTCAAACGATGGCAGAACGGTTGTGGTAGTATGTGCCAATCTTGAGTTATTGAATTTTAAGCATTATTTAATATAAATAAAAATTCGTAAAAAATCAACGATAACGTGTATGTTGCCGAAAGTCGCACACATGATAGATTAACACAGTCTCTTTCAAAGGATGGCAGAACCGTTGTGGTAGTATGTGCCAATCTTGAGTTATTGAATTTTAAGCATTATTTAATTTAATAAAAATTCGTAAAAAATCAACGATAACGTGTACGTTGCCGAAAGTCGCACACATGATAGCTTAAGACAGTCTCTTTCAAACGATGGCAGAACCGTTGTGGTAGTATGTGCCAATCTTGAGTTATGGAATTTTAAGCATTATTTAATATAAATAAAAATTCGTAAAAAATCAACGATAACGTGTACGTTGCCGAAAGTCGCACACATGATAGCTTAAGACAGTCTCTTTCAAAGGATGGCAGAACTGTTGTGGTAGTATGTGCCAATCTTGAGTTATTGAATTTTAAGCATTATTTAATATAAATAAAAATTCGTAAAAAATCAACGATAATGTGTACGTTGCCGAATGTCGCACACATGATACGTTAGGACAGTCTCTTTCAAAGGATGGCAGAACGGTTGTGGTAGTATGTGCCAATCTTGAGTTATTGAATTTTAAGCATTATTTAATATAAATAAAAATTCGTAAAAAATCAACGATAACGTGTATGTTGCCGAAAGTCGCACACATGATAGATTAAGACAGTCTCTTTCAAAGGATGGCAGAACCGTTGTGGTAGTATGTGCCAATCTTGAGTTATTGAATTTTAAGCATTATTTAATATAAATAAAAATTCGTAAAAAATCAACGATAACGTGTACGTTGCCGAAAGTCGCACACATGATAGCTTAAGACAGTCTCTTTCAAAGGATAGGAGAACCGTTGTGGTAGTATGTGCCAATCTTGAGTTATTGAATTTTAAGCATTATTTAATATAAATAAAAATTCGTAAAAAATCAACGATAATGTGTACGTTGCCGAAAGTCGCACACATGATACGTTAGGACAGTCTCTTTCAAAGGATGGCAGAACCGTTGTGGTAGTATGTGCCAATCTTGAGTTATTGAATTTTAAGCATTATTTAATATAAATAAAAATTCGTAAAAAATCAACGATAACGTGTACGTTGCCGAAAGTCGCACACATGATAGCTTAAGACAGTCTCTTACAAACGATGGCAGAACGTTTGTGGTAGTATGTGCCAATCTTGAGTTATGGAATTTTAAGCATTATTTAATATAAATAAAAATTCGTAAAAAATCAACGATATCGTGTACGTTGCCGAAAGTCGCACACATGATAGCTTAAGACAGTCTCTTTCAAAGGATGGCAGAACCGTTGTGGTAGTATGTGCCAATCTTGAGTTATTGAATTTTAAGCATTATTTAATATAAATAAAAATTCGTAAAAAATCAACGATAACGTGTACGTTGCCGAAAGTCGCACACATGATAGCTTAAGACAGTCTCTTTCAAAGGATGGCAGAACCGTTGTGGTAGTATGTGCCAATCTTGAGTTATTGAATTTTAAGCATTATTTAATATAAATAAAAATTCGTAAAAAATCAACGATAATGTGTACGTTGCCGAAAGTCGCACACATGATACGTTAGGACAGTCTCTTTCAAAGGATGGCAGAAGGGTTGTGGTAGTATGTGCCAATCTTGAGTTGTTGAATTTTAAGCATTATTTAATATAAATAAAAATTCGTAAAAAATCAACGATAACGTGTACGTTGCCGAAAGTCGCACACATATGATAGCTTAAGACAGTCTCTTTCAAAGGATGGCAGAACCGTTATGGTAGTATGTGCCAATCTTGAGTTATTGAATTTTAAGCATTATTTAATATAAATAAAAATTCATAAAAAATCAACGATAACGTGTACGTTGCCGAAAGACGCACACATGATAGCTTAAGACAGTCTCTTTCAAACGATGGCAGAACGGTTGTGGTAGTATGTGCCAATCTTGAGTTATTGAATTTTAAGCATTATTTAATATAAATAAAAATTCGTAAAAAATCAACGATAACGTGTACGTTGCCGAAAGTCGCACACATGATAGCTTAAGACAGTCTCTTTCAAACGATGGCAGAACGTTTGTGGTAGTATGTGCCAATCTTGAGTTATTGAAATTTAAGCATTATTTTATATAAATAAAAATTCATAAAAAATCAACGATAATGTGTACGTTGTCGAAAGTCGCACACATGATAGATTAGCACAGTCTCTTTCAAAGGATGGCAGAACCGTTGTGGTAGTATGTGCCAATCTTGAGTTATTGAAATTTAAGCATTATTTGATATAAATAAAAATTCATAAAAAATCAACGATAATGTGTACGTTGTCGAAAGTCGCACACATGATAGGTTAAGACAGTCTCTTTCAAACGATGGCAGAACCGTTGTGGTAGTATGTGCCAATCTTGAGTTATTGAATTTTAAGCATTATTTTATATAAATAAAAATTCATAAAAAATCAACGATAATGTGTACGTTGCCGAAAGTCGCACACATGATAGCTTAAGACAGTCTCTTTCAAACGATGGCAGAACCGTTGTGGTAGTATGTGCCAATCTTGAGTTATTGAATTTTAAGCATTATTTTATATAAATAAAAATTCATAAAAAATCAACGATAACGTGTACGTTGCCGAAAGTCGCACACATGATAGCTTAAGACAGTCTCTTTCAAACGATGGCAGAACGTTTGTGGTAGTATGTGCCAATCTTGAGTTATGGAATTTTAAGCATTATTTAATATAAATAAAAATTCGTAAAAAATCAACGATAACGTGTACGTTGCCGAAAGTCGCACACATGATAGCTTAAGACAGTCTCTTTCAAAGGATGGCAGAACCGTTGTGGTAGTATGTGCCAATCTTGAGTTATTGAATTTTAAGCATTATTTAATATAAATAAAAATTCGTAAAAAATCAACGATAATGTGTACGTTGCCGAAAGTCGCACACATGATACGTTAGGACAGTCTCTTTCAAAGGATGGCAGAAGGGTTGTGGTAGTATGTGCCAATCTTGAGTTATTGAATTTTAAGCATTATTTAATATAAATAAAAATTCGTAAAAAATCAACGATAACGTGTACGTTGCCGAAAGTCGCACACATATGATAGCTTAAGACAGTCTCTTTCAAAGGATGGCAGAACCGTTATGGTAGTATGTGCCAATCTTGAGTTATTGAATTTTAAGCATTATTTAATATAAATAAAAATTCATAAAAAATCAACGATAACGTGTACGTTGCCGAAAGTCGCACACATGATAGCTTAAGACAGTCTCTTTCAAACGATGGCAGAACGGTTGTGGTAGTATGTGCCAATCTTGAGTTATTGAATTTTAAGCATTATTTAATATAAATAAAAATTCGTAAAAAATCAACGATAACGTGTATGTTGCCGAAAGTCGCACACATGATAGATTAAGACAGTCTCTTTCAAAGGATGGCAGAACCGTTGTGGTAGTATGTGCCAATCTTCAGTTATTGAATTTTAAGCATTATTTAATATAAATAAAAATTCGTAAAAAATCAACGATAACGTGTACGTTGCCGAAAGTCGCACACATGATAGCTTAAGACAGTCTCTTTCAAAGGATAGGAGAACCGTTGTGGTAGTATGTGCCAATCTTGAGTTATTGAATTTTAAGCATTATTTAATATAAATAAAAATTCGTAAAAAATCAACGATAATGTGTACGTTGCCGAAAGTCGCACACATGATACGTTAGGACAGTCTCTTTCAAAGGATGGCAGAACCGTTGTGGTAGTATGTGCCAATCTTGAGTTATTGAATTTTAAGCATTATTTAATATAAATAAAAATTCGTAAAAAATCAACGATAACGTGTACGTTGCCGAAAGTCGCACACATGATAGGTTAAGACAGTCTCTTTCAAACGATGGCAGAACCGTTGTGGTAGTATGTGCCAATCTTGAGTTATTGAATTTTAAGCATTATTTTATATAAATAAAAATTCATAAAAAATCAACGATAATGTGTACGTTGCCGAAAGTCGCACACATGATAGCTTAAGACAGTCTCTTTCAAACGATGGCAGAACCGTTGTGGTAGTATGTGCCAATCTTGAGTTATTGAATTTTAAGCATTATTTTATATAAATAAAAATTCATAAAAAATCAACGATAACGTGTACGTTGCCGAAAGTCGCACACATGATAGCTTAAGACAGTCTCTTTCAAACGATGGCAGAACGTTTGTGGTAGTATGTGCCAATCTTGAGTTATGGAATTTTAAGCATTATTTAATATAAATAAAAATTCGTAAAAAATCAACGATAACGTGTACGTTGCCGAAAGTCGCACACATGATAGCTTAAGACAGTCTCTTTCAAAGGATGGCAGAACCGTTGTGGTAGTATGTGCCAATCTTGAGTTATTGAATTTTAAGCATTATTTAATATAAATAAAAATTCGTAAAAAATCAACGATAATGTGTACGTTGCCGAAAGTCGCACACATGATACGTTAGGACAGTCTCTTTCAAAGGATGGCAGAAGGGTTGTGGTAGTATGTGCCAATCTTGAGTTATTGAATTTTAAGCATTATTTAATATAAATAAAAATTCGTAAAAAATCAACGATAACGTGTACGTTGCCGAAAGTCGCACACATATGATAGCTTAAGACAGTCTCTTTCAAAGGATGGCAGAACCGTTATGGTAGTATGTGCCAATCTTGAGTTATTGAATTTTAAGCATTATTTAATATAAATAAAAATTCATAAAAAATCAACGATAACGTGTACGTTGCCGAAAGTCGCACACATGATAGCTTAAGACAGTCTCTTTCAAACGATGGCAGAACGGTTGTGGTAGTATGTGCCAATCTTGAGTTATTGAATTTTAAGCATTATTTAATATAAATAAAAATTCGTAAAAAATCAACGATAACGTGTATGTTGCCGAAAGTCGCACACATGATAGATTAAGACAGTCTCTTTCAAAGGATGGCAGAACCGTTGTGGTAGTATGTGCCAATCTTGAGTTATGGAATTTTAAGCATTATTTAATATAAATAAAAATTCGTAAAAAATCAACGATAACGTGTACGTTGCCGAAAGTCGCACACATGATAGCTTAAGACAGTCTCTTTCAAAGGATGGCAGAACTGTTGTGGTAGTATGTGCCAATCTTGAGTTATTGAATTTTAAGCATTATTTAATATAAATAAAAATTCGTAAAAAATCAACGATAATGTGTACGTTGCCGAATGTCGCACACATGATACGTTAGGACAGTCTCTTTCAAAGGATGGCAGAAGGGTTGTGGTAGTATGTGCCAATCTTGAGTTATTGAATTTTAAGCATTATTTAATATAAATAAAAATTCGTAAAAAATCAACGATAACATGTACGTTGCCGAAAGTCGCACACATATGATAGCTTAAGACAGTCTCTTTCAAAGGATGGCAGAACCGTTATGGTAGTATGTGCCAATCTTGAGTTATTGAATTTTAAGCATTATTTAATATAAATAAAAATTCATAAAAAATCAACGATAACGTGTACGTTGCCGAAAGTCGCACACATGATAGCTTAAGACAGTCTCTTTCAAACGATGGCAGAACGGTTGTGGTAGTATGTGCCAATCTTGAGTTATTGAATTTTAAGCATTATTTAATATAAATAAAAATTCGTAAAAAATCAACGATAACGTGTACGTTGCCGAAAGTCGCACACATGATAGCTTAAGACAGTCTCTTACAAACGATGGCAGAACGTTTGTGGTAGTATGTGCCAATCTTGAGTTATGGAATTTTAAGCATTATTTAATATAAATAAAAATTCGTAAAAAATCAACGATATCGTGTACGTTGCCGAAAGTCGCACACATGATAGCTTAAGACAGTCTCTTTCAAAGGATGGCAGAACCGTTGTGGTAGTATGTGCCAATCTTGAGTTATTGAATTTTAAGCATTATTTAATATAAATAAAAATTCGTAAAAAATCAACGATAACGTGTACGTTGCCGAAAGTCGCACACATGATAGCTTAAGACAGTCTCTTTCAAAGGATGGCAGAACCGTTGTGGTAGTATGTGCCAATCTTGAGTTATTGAATTTTAAGCATTATTTAATATAAATAAAAATTCGTAAAAAATCAACGATAATGTGTACGTTGCCGAAAGTCGCACACATGATACGTTAGGACAGTCTCTTTCAAAGGATGGCAGAAGGGTTGTGGTAGTATGTGCCAATCTTGAGTTGTTGAATTTTAAGCATTATTTAATATAAATAAAAATTCGTAAAAAATCAACGATAACGTGTACGTTGCCGAAAGTCGCACACATATGATAGCTTAAGACAGTCTCTTTCAAAGGATGGCAGAACCGTTATGGTAGTATGTGCCAATCTTGAGTTATTGAATTTTAAGCATTATTTAATATAAATAAAAATTCATAAAAAATCAACGATAACGTGTACGTTGCCGAAAGACGCACACATGATAGCTTAAGACAGTCTCTTTCAAACGATGGCAGAACGGTTGTGGTAGTATGTGCCAATCTTGAGTTATTGAATTTTAAGCATTATTTAATATAAATAAAAATTCGTAAAAAATCAACGATAACGTGTATGTTGCCGAAAGTCGCACACATGATAGATTAAGACAGTCTCTTTCAAAGGATGGCAGAACCGTTGTGGTAGTATGTGCCAATCTTGAGTTATTGAATTTTAAGCATTATTTAATATAAATAAAAATTCGTAAAAAATCAACGATAACGTGTACGTTGCCGAAAGTCGCACACATGATAGCTTAAGACAGTCTCTTTCAAACGATGGCAGAACGTTTGTGGTAGTATGTGCCAATCTTGAGTTATTGAAATTTAAGCATTATTTTATATAAATAAAAATTCATAAAAAATCAACGATAATGTGTACGTTGTCGAAAGTCGCACACATGATAGATTAGCACAGTCTCTTTCAAACGATGGCAGAACCGTTGTGGTAGTATGTGCCAATCTTGAGTTATTGAAATTTAAGCATTATTTGATATAAATAAAAATTCATAAAAAATCAACGATAATGTGTACGTTGTCGAAAGTCGCACACATGATAGGTTAAGACAGTCTCTTTCAAACGATGGCAGAACCGTTGTGGTAGTATGTGCCAATCTTGAGTTATTGAATTTTAAGCATTATTTTATATAAATAAAAATTCGTAAAAAATCAACGATAATGTGTACGTTGTCGAAAGTCGCACACATGATAGGTTAAGACAGTCTCTTTCAAACGATGGCAGAACCGTTGTGGTAGTATGTGCCAATCTTGAGTTATTGAATTTTAAGCATTATTTTATATAAATAAAAATTCATAAAAAATCAACGATAACGTGTACATTGCCGAAAGTCGCACACATGATAGCTTAAGACAGTCTCTTTCAAACGATGGCAGAACGTTTGTGGTAGTATGTGCCAATCTTGAGTTATGGAATTTTAAGCATTATTTAATATAAATAAAAATTCGTAAAAAATCAACGATAACGTGTACGTTGCCGAAAGTCGCACACATGATAGCTTAAGACAGTCTCTTTCAAAGGATGGCAGAACCGTTGTGGTAGTATGTGCCAATCTTGAGTTATTGAATTTTAAGCATTATTTAATATAAATAAAAATTCGTAAAAAATCAACGATAATGTGTACGTTGCCGAAAGTCGCACACATGATACGTTAGGACAGTCTCTTTCAAAGGATGGCAGAAGGGTTGTGGTAGTATGTGCCAATCTTGAGTTATTGAATTTTAAGCATTATTTAATATAAATAAAAATTCGTAAAAAATCAACGATAACGTGTACGTTGCCGAAAGTCGCACACATATGATAGCTTAAGACAGTCTCTTTCAAAGGATGGCAGAACCGTTATGGTAGTATGTGCCAATCTTGAGTTATTGAATTTTAAGCATTATTTAATATAAATAAAAATTCATAAAAAATCAACGATAACGTGTACGTTGCCGAAAGTCGCACACATGATAGCTTAAGACAGTCTCTTTCAAACGATGGCAGAACGGTTGTGGTAGTATGTGCCAATCTTGAGTTATTGAATTTTAAGCATTATTTAATATAAATAAAAATTCGTAAAAAATCAACGATAACGTGTATGTTGCCGAAAGTCGCACACATGATAGATTAAGACAGTCTCTTTCAAAGGATGGCAGAACCGTTGTGGTAGTATGTGCCAATCTTCAGTTATTGAATTTTAAGCATTATTTAATATAAATAAAAATTCGTAAAAAATCAACGATAACGTGTACGTTGCCGAAAGTCGCACACATGATAGCTTAAGACAGTCTCTTTCAAAGGATAGGAGAACCGTTGTGGTAGTATGTGCCAATCTTGAGTTATTGAATTTTAAGCATTATTTAATATAAATAAAAATTCGTAAAAAATCAACGATAATGTGTACGTTGCCGAAAGTCGCACACATGATACGTTAGGACAGTCTCTTTCAAAGGATGGCAGAACCGTTGTGGTAGTATGTGCCAATCTTGAGTTATTGAATTTTAAGCATTATTTAATATAAATAAAAATTCGTAAAAAATCAACGATAACGTGTACGTTGCCGAAAGTCGCACACATGATAGCTTAAGACAGTCTCTTACAAACGATGGCAGAACGTTTGTGGTAGTATGTGCCAATCTTGAGTTATGGAATTTTAAGCATTATTTAATATAAATAAAAATTCGTAAAAAATCAACGATAATGTGTACGTTGTCGAAAGTCGCACACATGATAGGTTAAGACAGTCTCTTTCAAACGATGGCAGAACCGTTGTGGTAGTATGTGCCAATCTTGAGTTATTGAATTTTAAGCATTATTTTATATAAATAAAAATTCATAAAAAATCAACGATAATGTGTACGTTGCCGAAAGTCGCACACATGATAGCTTAAGACAGTCTCTTTCAAACGATGGCAGAACCGTTGTGGTAGTATGTGCCAATCTTGAGTTATTGAATTTTAAGCATTATTTTATATAAATAAAAATTCATAAAAAATCAACGATAACGTGTACGTTGCCGAAAGTCGCACACATGATAGCTTAAGACAGTCTCTTTCAAACGATGGCAGAACGTTTGTGGTAGTATGTGCCAATCTTGAGTTATGGAATTTTAAGCATTATTTAATATAAATAAAAATTCGTAAAAAATCAACGATAACGTGTACGTTGCCGAAAGTCGCACACATGATAGCTTAAGACAGTCTCTTTCAAAGGATGGCAGAACCGTTGTGGTAGTATGTGCCAATCTTGAGTTATTGAATTTTAAGCATTATTTAATATAAATAAAAATTCGTAAAAAATCAACGATAATGTGTACGTTGCCGAAAGTCGCACACATGATACGTTAGGACAGTCTCTTTCAAAGGATGGCAGAAGGGTTGTGGTAGTATGTGCCAATCTTGAGTTATTGAATTTTAAGCATTATTTAATATAAATAAAAATTCGTAAAAAATCAACGATAACGTGTACGTTGCCGAAAGTCGCACACATATGATAGCTTAAGACAGTCTCTTTCAAAGGATGGCAGAACCGTTATGGTAGTATGTGCCAATCTTGAGTTATTGAATTTTAAGCATTATTTAATATAAATAAAAATTCATAAAAAATCAACGATAACGTGTACGTTGCCGAAAGTCGCACACATGATAGCTTAAGACAGTCTCTTTCAAACGATGGCAGAACGGTTGTGGTAGTATGTGCCAATCTTGAGTTATTGAATTTTAAGCATTATTTAATATAAATAAAAATTCGTAAAAAATCAACGATAACGTGTATGTTGCCGAAAGTCGCACACATGATAGATTAAGACAGTCTCTTTCAAAGGATGGCAGAACCGTTGTGGTAGTATGTGCCAATCTTCAGTTATTGAATTTTAAGCATTATTTAATATAAATAAAAATTCGTAAAAAATCAACGATAACGTGTACGTTGCCGAAAGTCGCACACATGATAGCTTAAGACAGTCTCTTTCAAAGGATAGGAGAACCGTTGTGGTAGTATGTGCCAATCTTGAGTTATTGAATTTTAAGCATTATTTAATATAAATAAAAATTCGTAAAAAATCAACGATAATGTGTACGTTGCCGAAAGTCGCACACATGATACGTTAGGACAGTCTCTTTCAAAGGATGGCAGAACCGTTGTGGTAGTATGTGCCAATCTTGAGTTATTGAATTTTAAGCATTATTTAATATAAATAAAAATTCGTAAAAAATCAACGATAACGTGTATGTTGCCGAAAGTCGCACACATGATAGATTAAGACAGTCTCTTTCAAAGGATGGCAGAACCGTTGTGGTAGTATGTGCCAATCTTGAGTTATTGAATTTTAAGCATTATTTAATATAAATAAAAATTCATAAAAAATCAACGATAATGTGTACGTTGCCGAAAGTCGCACACATGATAGGATAAGACAGTCTCTTTCAAACGATGGCAGAACCGTTGTGGTAGTATGTGCCAATCTTGACTTATTGAATTTTGAGCATTATTTAATATAAATAAAAATTCATAAAAAATCAACGATAATGTGTACGTTGCCGAAGGTCGCACACATGATAGCATAAGACAGTCTCTTTCAAACGATGGCAGAACCGTTGTGGTAGTATGTGCCAATCTTGAGTTATTGAATTTTAAGCATTATTTAATATAAATAAAAATTCATAAAAAATCAACGATAATGTGTACGTTGCCGAAAGTCGCACACATGATAGGTTAAGACAGTCTCTTTCAAACGATGGCAGAACCGTTGTGGTAGTATGTGCCAATCTTGAGTTATTGAATTTTAAGCATTATTTGATATAAATAAAAATTCATAAAAAATCAACGATAATGTGTACGTTGCCAAAAGTAACACACATGATAGCTTAAGACAGTCTCTTTCAAACGATGGCAGAACCGTTGTGGTAGTATGTGCCAAACTTGACTTATTGAATTTTGAGCATTATTTAATATAAATAAAAATTCATAAAAAATCAACGATAATGTGTACGTTGCCGAAAGTCGCACACATGATAGCTTAAGACAGTCTCTTTCAAACGATGGCAGAACCGTTGTGTTAGTATGTGCCAATCTTGAGTTATTGAATTTTAAGCATTATTTAATATAAATAAAAATTCATAAAAAATCAACGATAACGTGTACATTGCCAAAAGTCGCACACATGATAGGTTAAGATAGACTCTTTCAAACGATGGCAGAAGCGTTGTGGTAGTTTGTGCCAATCTTGAGTTATTGAATTTTAAGCATTATTTAATATAAATAAAAATTCATAAAAAATCAACGATAACGTGTACGTTGCCGAAAGTCGCACACATGATAGATTAACACAGTCTCTTTCAAAGGATGGCAGAACCGTTGTGGTAGTATGTGCCAATCTTGAGTTATTGAATTTTAAGCATTATTTGATATAAATAAAAATTCATAAAAAATCAACGATAATGTGTACGTTGTTGAAAGTCGCACACATGATAGATTAGCACAGTCTCTTTCAAACGATGGAAGAAGCGTTGTGGTAGTATGTGCCAATCTTGACTTATTGAATTTTAAGCATTATTTAATATAAATAAAAATTCATATAAAATCAACGATAATGTGTACGTTGCCGAAAGTCGCACACATGATAGCTTAAGACAGTCTCTTTCAAAGGATGGCAGAACCGTTGTGGTAGTATGTGCCAATCTTGAGTTATTGAATTTTAAGCATTATTTTATATAAATAAAAATTCATAAAAAATCAACGATAATGTGTACGTTGTCGAAAGTCGCACACATGATAGATTAGCACAGTCTCTTTCAAACGATGGCAGAACCGTTGTGGTAGTATGTGCCAATCTTGAGTTATTGAAATTTAAGCATTATTTGATATAAATAAAAATTCATAAAAAATCAACGATAATGTGTACGTTGTCGAAAGTCGCACACATGATAGGTTAAGACAGTCTCTTTCAAACGATGGCAGAACCGTTGTGGTAGTATGTGCCAATCTTGAGTTATTGAATTTTAAGCATTATTTTATATAAATAAAAATTCATAAAAAATCAACGATAATGTGTACGTTGTCGAAAGTCGCACACATGATAGGTTAAGACAGTCTCTTTCAAACGATGGCAGAACCGTTGTGGTAGTATGTGCCAATCTTGAGTTATTGAATTTTAAGCATTATTTTATATAAATAAAAATTCATAAAAAATCAACGATAATGTGTACGTTGTCGAAAGTCGCACACATGATAGGTTAAGACAGTCTCTTTCAAACGATGGCAGAACTGTTGTGGTAGTATGTCCCAATCTTGAGTTATTGAATTTTAAGCATTATTTGATATAAATAAAAATTCATAAAAAATCAACGATAATGTGTACGTTGCCAAAAGTTGCACACATGATAGCTTAAGACAGTCTCTTTCAAACGATGGCAGAACTGTTGTGGTAGTATGTCCCAATCTTGAGTTATTGAATTTTAAGCATTATTTAATAAAAATAAAAATTCATAAAAAATCAACGTTAACGTGTACGTTGACGAAGGTCGCACACATGATAGGATAAGACAGTCTCTTTCAAACGATGGCAGAACTGTTGTGGTAGTATGTCCCAATCTTGAGTTATTGAATTTTAAGCATTATTTAATATAATTAAAAATTCATAAAAAATCAACGATAACGTGTACGTTGCCGAAAGTCGCACACATGATAGGTTAAGACAGTCTCTTTCAAAGGATGGCAAAACCGTTGTGTTATTATGTGCCAATCTTGAGTTATTGAATTTTAAGCATTATTTAATATAAATAAAAATTCATAAAAAATCAACGATAATGTGTACGTTGCCAAAAGTAACACACATGGTAGCTTAAGACAGTCTCTTTCAAACGATGGCAGAACTGTTGTGATAGTATGTCCCAATCTTGAGTTATTGAATTTTAAGCATTATTTAATATAAATAAAAATTCATAAAAAATCAACGATAATGTGTACGTTGCCGAAAGTCGCACACATGATAGGATAAGACAGTCTCTTTCAAACGATGGCAGAACCGTTGTGGTAGTATGTGCCAATCTTGACTTATTGAATTTTGAGCATTATTTAATATAAATAAAAATTCATAAAAAATCAACGATAATGTGTACGTTGCCGTAAGTCGCACACATGATAGCGTAAGACAGTCTCTTTCAAACGATGGCAGAACCGTTGTGGTAGTATGTGCCAAACTTGACTTATTGAATTTTGAGCATTATTTAATATAAATAAAAATTCATAAAAAATCAACGATAATGTGTACGTTGCCGAAGGTCGCACACATGATAGCATAAGACAGTCTCTTTCAAACGATGGCAGAACCGTTGTGGTAGTATGTGCCAATCTTGAGTTATTGAATTTTAAGCATTATTTAATATAAATAAAAATTCATAAAAAATCAACGATAATGTGTACGTTGCCAAAAGTCGCACACATGATAGGTTAAGATAGACTCTTTCAAACGATGGCAGAAGCGTTGTGGTAGTTTGTGCCAATCTTGAGTTATTGAATTTTAAGCATTATTTAATATAAATAAAAATTCATAAAAAATCAACGATAATGTGTACGTTGCCAAAAGTAACACACATGGTAGCTTAAGACAGTCTCTTTCAAACGATGGCAGAACTGTTGTGATAGTATGTCCCAATCTTGAGTTATTGAATTTTAAGCATTATTTAATATAAATAAAAATTCATAAAAAATCAACGATAATGTGTACGTTGCCGAAAGTCGCACACATGATAGGATATAAGACAGTCTCTTTCAAACGATGGCAGAACCGTTGTGGTAGTATGTGCCAATCTTGACTTATTGAATTTTGAGCATTATTTAATATAAATAAAAATTCATAAAAAATCAACGATAATGTGTACGTTGCCGTAAGTCGCACACATGATAGCGTAAGACAGTCTCTTTCAAACGATGGCAGAACCGTTGTGGTAGTATGTGCCAAACTTGACTTATTGAATTTTGAGCATTATTTAATATAAATAAAAATTCATAAAAAATCAACGATAATGTGTACGTTGCCGAAGGTCGCACACATGATAGCATAAGACAGTCTCTTTCAAACGATGGCAGAACCGTTGTGGTAGTATGTGCCAATCTTGAGTTATTGAATTTTAAGCATTATTTAATATAAATAAAAATTCATAAAAAATCAACGATAATGTGTACGTTGCCAAAAGTCGCACACATGATAGGTTAAGATAGACTCTTTTAAACGATGGCAGAAGCGTTGTGGTAGTTTGTGCCAATCTTGAGTTATTGAATTTTAAGCATTATTTAATATAAATAAAAATTCATAAAAAATCAACGATAACGTGTACGTTGCCGAAAGTCGCACACATGATAGATTAACACAGTCTCTTTCAAACGATGGCAGAACCGTTGTGGTAGTATGTGCCAATCTTGACTTATTGAATTTTAAGCATTATTTAATATAAATGAAAATTCATAAAAAATCAACGATAATGTGTACGTTGCCGAAAGTCGCACACATGATAGATTAAGACAGACTCTTTCAAACGATGGCAGAACCGTTGTGGTAGTATGTGCCAATCTTGAGTTATTGAATTTTAAGCATTATTTAATATAAATAAAAATTCATAAAAAATCAAAGATAATGTGTACGTTGCCGAAAGTCGCACACATGATAGGTTAAGACAGTCTCTTTCAAACGATGGCAGAACCGTTGTGGTAGTGTGTCCCAATCTTGAGTTATTGAATTTTAAGCATTATTTAATATAAATAAAAATTCATAAAAAATCAACGATAACGTGTACATTGCCAAAAGTCGCACACATGATAGCTTAAGACAGTCTCTTTCAAACGATGGCAGAACCGTTGTGTTAGTATGTGCCAATCTTGAGTTATTGAATTTTAAGCATTATTTAATATAAATAAAAATTCATAAAAAATCAACGATAACGTGTACATTGCCAAAAGTCGCACACATGATAGGTTAAGATAGACTCTTTCAAACGATGGCAGAAGCGTTGTGGTAGTTTGTGCCAATCTTGAGTTATTGAATTTTAAGCATTATTTAATATAAATAAAAATTCATAAAAAATCAACGATAACGTGTACGTTGCCGGAAGTCGCACACATGATAGATTAACACAGTCTCTTTCAAAGGATGGCAGAACCGTTGTGGTAGTATGTGCCAATCTTGAGTTATTGAATTTTAAGCATTATTTGATATAAATAAAAATTCATAAAAAATCAACGATAATGTGTACGTTGTTGAAAGTCGCACACATGATAGATTAGCACAGTCTCTTTCAAACGATGGAAGAAGCGTTGTGGTAGTATGTGCCAATCTTGACTTATTGAATTTTAAGCATTATTTAATATAAATAAAAATTCATATAAAATCAACGATAATGTGTACGTTGCCGAAAGTCGCACACATGATAGCTTAAGACAGTCTCTTTCAAAGGATGGCAGAACCGTTGTGGTAGTATGTGCCAATCTTGAGTTATTGAATTTTAAGCATTATTTTATATAAATAAAAATTCATAAAAAATCAACGATAATGTGTACGTTGTCGAAAGTCGCACACATGATAGGTTAAGACAGTCTCTTTCAAACGATGGCAGAACCGTTGTGGTAGTATGTGCCAATCTTGAGTTATTGAATTTTAAGCATTATTTTATATAAATAAAAATTCATAAAAAATCAACGATAATGTGTACGTTGTCGAAAGTCGCACACATGATAGGTTAAGACAGTCTCTTTCAAACGATGGCAGAACTGTTGTGGTAGTATGTCCCAATCTTGAGTTATTGAATTTTAAGCATTATTTGATATAAATAAAAATTCATAAAAAATCAACGATAATGTGTACGTTGCCAAAAGTTGCACACATGATAGCTTAAGACAGTCTCTTTCAAACGATGGCAGAACTGTTGTGGTAGTATGTCCCAATCTTGAGTTATTGAATTTTAAGCATTATTTAATAAAAATAAAAATTCATAAAAAATCAACGTTAACGTGTACGTTGACGAAGGTCGCACACATGATAGGATAAGACAGTCTCTTTCAAACGATGGCAGAACTGTTGTGGTAGTATGTCCCAATCTTGAGTTATTGAATTTTAAGCATTATTTAATATAATTAAAAATTCATAAAAAATCAACGATAACGTGTACGTTGCCGAAAGTCGCACACATGATAGATTAGCACAGTCTCTTTCAAACGATGGCAGAACCGTTGTGGTAGTATGTGCCAATCTTGAGTTATTGAAATTTAAGCATTATTTGATATAAATAAAAATTCATAAAAAATCAACGATAATGTGTACGTTGTCGAAAGTCGCACACATGATAGGTTAAGACAGTCTCTTTCAAACGATGGCAGAACCGTTGTGGTAGTATGTGCCAATCTTGAGTTATTGAATTTTAAGCATTATTTTATATAAATAAAAATTCATAAAAAATCAACGATAATGTGTACGTTGTCGAAAGTCGCACACATGATAGGTTAAGACAGTCTCTTTCAAACGATGGCAGAACCGTTGTGGTAGTATGTGCCAATCTTGAGTTATTGAATTTTAAGCATTATTTTATATAAATAAAAATTCATAAAAAATCAACGATAATGTGTACGTTGTCGAAAGTCGCACACATGATAGGTTAAGACAGTCTCTTTCAAACGATGGCAGAACTGTTGTGGTAGTATGTCCCAATCTTGAGTTATTGAATTTTAAGCATTATTTGATATAAATAAAAATTCATAAAAAATCAACGATAATGTGTACGTTGCCAAAAGTTGCACACATGATAGCTTAAGACAGTCTCTTTCAAACGATGGCAGAACTGTTGTGGTAGTATGTCCCAATCTTGAGTTATTGAATTTTAAGCATTATTTAATAAAAATAAAAATTCATAAAAAATCAACGTTAACGTGTACGTTGACGAAGGTCGCACACATGATAGGATAAGACAGTCTCTTTCAAACGATGGCAGAACTGTTGTGGTAGTATGTCCCAATCTTGAGTTATTGAATTTTAAGCATTATTTAATATAATTAAAAATTCATAAAAAATCAACGATAACGTGTACGTTGCCGAAAGTCGCACACATGATAGGTTAAGACAGTCTCTTTCAAACGATGGCAAAACCGTTGTGTTATTATGTGCCAATCTTGAGTTATTGAATTTTAAGCATTATTTAATATAAATAAAAATTCATAAAAAATCAACGATAATGTGTACGTTGCCAAAAGTAACACACATGGTAGCTTAAGACAGTCTCTTTCAAACGATGGCAGAACTGTTGTGATAGTATGTCCCAATCTTGAGTTATTGAATTTTAAGCATTATTTAATATAAATAAAAATTCATAAAAAATCAACGATAATGTGTACGTTGCCGAAAGTCGCACACATGATAGGATAAGACAGTCTCTTTCAAACGATGGCAGAACCGTTGTGGTAGTATGTGCCAATCTTGACTTATTGAATTTTGAGCATTATTTAATATAAATAAAAATTCATAAAAAATCAACGATAATGTGTACGTTGCCGTAAGTCGCACACATGATAGCGTAAGACAGTCTCTTTCAAACGATGGCAGAACCGTTGTGGTAGTATGTGCCAAACTTGACTTATTGAATTTTGAGCATTATTTAATATAAATAAAAATTCATAAAAAATCAACGATAATGTGTACGTTGCCGAAGGTCGCACACATGATAGCATAAGACAGTCTCTTTCAAACGATGGCAGAACCGTTGTGGTAGTATGTGCCAATCTTGAGTTATTGAATTTTAAGCATTATTTAATATAAATAAAAATTCATAAAAAATCAACGATAATGTGTACGTTGCCAAAAGTCGCACACATGATAGGTTAAGATAGACTCTTTCAAACGATGGCAGAAGCGTTGTGGTAGTTTGTGCCAATCTTGAGTTATTGAATTTTAAGCATTATTTAATATAAATAAAAATTCATAAAAAATCAACGATAATGTGTACGTTGCCAAAAGTAACACACATGGTAGCTTAAGACAGTCTCTTTCAAACGATGGCAGAACTGTTGTGATAGTATGTCCCAATCTTGAGTTATTGAATTTTAAGCATTATTTAATATAAATAAAAATTCATAAAAAATCAACGATAATGTGTACGTTGCCGAAAGTCGCACACATGATAGGATATAAGACAGTCTCTTTCAAACGATGGCAGAACCGTTGTGGTAGTATGTGCCAATCTTGACTTATTGAATTTTGAGCATTATTTAATATAAATAAAAATTCATAAAAAATCAACGATAATGTGTACGTTGCCGTAAGTCGCACACATGATAGCGTAAGACAGTCTCTTTCAAACGATGGCAGAACCGTTGTGGTAGTATGTGCCAAACTTGACTTATTGAATTTTGAGCATTATTTAATATAAATAAAAATTCATAAAAAATCAACGATAATGTGTACGTTGCCGAAGGTCGCACACATGATAGCATAAGACAGTCTCTTTCAAACGATGGCAGAACCGTTGTGGTAGTATGTGCCAATCTTGAGTTATTGAATTTTAAGCATTATTTAATATAAATAAAAATTCATAAAAAATCAACGATAATGTGTACGTTGCCAAAAGTCGCACACATGATAGGTTAAGATAGACTCTTTTAAACGATGGCAGAGGCGTTGTGGTAGTTTGTGCCAATCTTGAGTTATTGAATTTTAAGCATTATTTAATATAAATAAAAATTCATAAAAAATCAACGATAACGTGTACGTTGCCGAAAGTCGCACACATGATAGATTAACACAGTCTCTTTCAAACGATGGCAGAACCGTTGTGGTAGTATGTGCCAATCTTGACTTATTGAATTTTAAGCATTATTTAATATAAATGAAAATTCATAAAAAATCAACGATAATGTGTACGTTGCCGAAAGTCGCACACATGATAGATTAAGACAGACTCTTTCAAACGATGGCAGAACCGTTGTGGTAGTATGTGCCAATCTTGAGTTATTGAATTTTAAGCATTATTTAATATAAATAAAAATTCATAAAAAATCAAAGATAATGTGTACGTTGCCGAAAGTCGCACACATGATAGGTTAAGACAGTCTCTTTCAAACGATGGCAGAACCGTTGTGGTAGTGTGTCCCAATCTTGAGTTATTGAATTTTAAGCATTATTTAATATAAATAAAAATTCATAAAAAATCAACGATAACGTGTACATTGCCAAAAGTCGCACACATGATAGGTTAAGATAGACTCTTTCAAACGATGGCAGAAGCGTTGTGGTAGTATGTGCCAATCTTGAGTTATTGAATTTTAAGCATTATTTAATATAAATAAAAATTCATAAAAAATCAACGATAATGTGTACGTTGCCGAAAGTCGCACACATGATAGGTTAAGACAGTCTCTTTCAAAGGATGGCAGAACCGTTGTGGTAGTATGTGCCAATCTTGAGTTATTGAAATTTAAGCATTATTTAATATAAATAAAAATTCATAAAAAATCAACGATAACGTGTACGTTGCCGAAAGACGCACACATGATAGCTTAAGACAGTCTCTTTCAAACGATGGCAGAACCGTTGTGGTAGTATGTGCCAATCTTGAGTTATTGAAATTTAAGCATTATTTGATATAAATAAAAATTCATAAAAAATCAACGATAATGTGTACGTTGTCGAAAGTCGCACACATGATAGGTTAAGACAGTCTCTTTCAAACGATGGCAGAACCGTTGTGGTAGTATGTGCCAATCTTGACTTATTGAATTTTGAGCATTATTTAATATAAATAAAAATTCATAAAAAATCAACGATAATGTGTACGTTGCCGTAAGTCGCACACATGATAGCGTAAGACAGTCTCTTTCAAACGATGGCAGATCCGTTGTGGTAGTATGTGCCAAACTTGACTTATTGAATTTTGAGCATTATTTAATATAAATAAAAATTCATAAAAAATCAACGATAATGTGTACGTTGCCGAAGGTCGCACACATGATAGCATAAGACAGTCTCTTTCAAACGATGGCAGAACCGTTGTGGTAGTATGTGCCAATCTTGAGTTATTGAATTTTAAGCATTATTTAATATAAATAAAAATTCATAAAAAATCAACGATAATGTGTACGTTGCCAAAAGTCGCACACATGATAGGTTAAGATAGACTCTTTCAAACGATGGCAGAAGCGTTGTGGTAGTTTGTGCCAATCTTGAGTTATTGAATTTTAAGCATTATTTAATATAAATAAAAATTCATAAAAAATCAACGATAACGTGTACGTTGCCGAAAGTCGCACACATGATAGATTAACACAGTCTCTTTCAAACGATGGCAGAACCGTTGTGGTAGTATGTGCCAATCTTGACTTATTGAATTTTAAGCATTATTTAATATAAATAAAAATTCATAAAAAATCAACGATAACGTGTACGTTGCCGAAAGTCGCACACATGATAGATTAACACAGTCTCTTTCAAAGGATGGCAGAACTGTTGTGGTAGTATGTGCCAATCTTGAGTTATTGAATTTTAAGCATTATTTAATATAAATAAAAATTCATAAAAAATCAAAGATAATGTGTACGTTGCCGAAAGTCGCACACATGATAGGTTAAGACAGTCTCTTTCAAACGATGGCAGAACCGTTGTGGTAGTGTGTCCCAATCTTGAGTTATTGAATTTTAAGCATTATTTAATATAAATAAAAATTCATAAAAAATCAACGATAACGTGTACATTGCCAAAAGTCGCACACATGATAGGTTAAGATAGACTCTTTAAAACGATGGCAGAAGCGTTGTGGTAGTATGTGCCAATCTTGAGTTATTGAATTTTAAGCATTATTTAATATAAATAAAAATTCATAAAAAATCAACGATAATGTGTACGTTGCCGAAAGTCGCACACATGATAGGTTAAGACAGTCTCTTTCAAACGATGGCAGAACCGTTGTGGTAGTATGTGCCAATCTTGAGTTATTGAAATTTAAGCATTATTTGATATAAATAAAAATTCATAAAAAATCAACGATAATGTGTACGTTGTCGAAAGTCGCACACATGATAGGTTAAGACAGTCTCTTTCAAACGATGGCAGAACCGTTGTGGTAGTATGTGCCAATCTTGAGTTATTGAATTTTAAGCATTATTTTATATAAATAAAAATTCATAAAAAATCAACGATAATGTGTACGTTGCCGAAAGTCGCACACATGATAGGTTAAGACAGTCTCTTTCAAACGATGGCAGAACCGTTGTGGTAGTATGTGCCAATCTTGAGTTATTGAAATTTAAGCATTATTTGATATAAATAAAAATTCATAAAAAATCAACGATAATGTGTACGTTGTCGAAAGTCGCACACATGATAGGTTAAGACAGTCTCTTTCAAACGATGGCAGAACCGTTGTGGTAGTATGTGCCAATCTTGAGTTATTGAATTTTAAGCATTATTTTATATAAATAAAAATTCATAAAAAATCAACGATAATGTGTACGTTGTCGAAAGTCGCACACATGATAGATTAGCACAGTCTCTTTCAAACGATGGCAGAACTGTTGTGGTAGTATGTCCCAATCTTGAGTTATTGAATTTTAAGCATTATTTTATATAAATAAAAATTCATAAAAAATCAACGATAATGTGTACGTTGCCAAAAGTCGCACACATGATAGCTTAAGACAGTCTCTTTCAAACGATGGCTGAACCGTTGTGGTAGTATGTGCCAATCTTGACTTATTGAATTTTAAGCATTATTTAATATAAATAAAAATTCATAAAAAATCAACGATAATGTGTACGTTGCCGAAAGTCGCACACATGATAGCTTAAGACAGTCTCTTTCAAACGATGGCAGAACCGTTGTGTTAGTATGTGCCAATCTTGAGTTATTGAATTTTAAGCATTATTTAATATAAATAAAAATTCATAAAAAATCAACGATAATGTGTACGTTGCCAAAAGTTGCGCACATGATAGCGTAAGACAGTCTCTTTCAAACGATGGCAGAACTGTTGTGGTAGTATGTCCCAATCTTGAGTTATTGAATTTTAAGCATTATTTTATATAAATAAAAATTCATAAAAAATCAACGATAATGTGTACGTTGCCGAAAGTCGCACCCATGATAGGTTAAGACAGTCTCCTTCAAACGATGGAAGAAGCGTTGTGGTAGTATGTGCCAATCTTGACTTATTGAATTTTAAGCATTATTTAATATAAATAAAAATTCATATAAAATCAACGATAATGTGTACGTTGCCGAAAGTCGCACACATGATAGCTTAAGACAGTCTCTTTCAAACGATGGCAGAACCGTTGTGTTAGTATGTGCCAATCTTGAGTTATTGAATTTTAAGCATTATTTAATATAAATAAAAATTCATAAAAAATCAACGATAATGTGTACGTTGCCAAAAGTCGCACACATGATAGCGTAAGACAGTCTCTTTCAAACGATGGCAGAACCGTTGTGGTAGTATGTGCCAATCTTGAGTTATTGAATTTTAAGCATTATTTTATATAAATAAAAATTCATAAAAAATCAACGATAAGGTGTACGTTGTCGAAAGTCGCACACATGATAGGTTAAGACAGTCTCTTTCAAACGATGGCAGAACCGTTGTGGTAGTATGTGCCAATCTTGAGTTATTGAATTTTAAGCATTATTTTATATAAATAAAAATTCATAAAAAATCAACGATAATGTGTACGTTGCCGAAAGTCGCACACATGATAGGTTAAGACAGTCTCTTTCAAACGATGTCAGAACTGTTGTGGTTGTATGTCCCAATCTTGAGTTATTGAATTTTAAGCATTATTTAATATAAATAAAAATTCATAAAAAATCAACGATAACGTGTACGTTGCCGAAAGTTGCACACATGATAGCTTAAGACAGTCTCTTTCAAACGATGGCAGAACCGTTGTGGTAGTATGTGCCAATCTTGACTTATTGAATTTTAAGCATTATTTAATATAAATAAAAATTCATAAAAAATCAACAATAATGTGTACGTTGCCGAAAGTCGCACACATGATAGCTTAAGACAGTCTCTTTCAAACGATGGCAGAACCGTTGTGGTAGTATGTGCCAATCTTGACTTATTGAATTTTAAGCATTATTTAATATAAATAAAAATTCATAAAAAATCAACGATAATGTGTACGTTGCCAAAAGTCGCACACATGATAGCGTAAGACAGTCTCTTTCAAACGATGGCAGAACCGTTGTGGTAGTATGTGCCAATCTTGACTTATTGAATTTTAAGCATTATTTAATATAAATAAAAATTCATAAAAAATCAACGATAATGTGTACGTTGCCAAAAGTCGCACACATGATAGCGTAAGACAGTCTCTTTCAAACGATGGCAGAACCGTTGTGGTAGTATGTGCCAATCTTGACTTATTGAATTTTAAGCATTATTTAATATAAATAAAAATTCATATAAAATCAACGATAATGTGTACGTTGCCAAAAGTCGCACACATGATAGCTTAAGACAGTCTCTTTCAAACGATGGCAGAACCGTTGTGTTAGTATGTGCCAATCTTGAGTTATTGAATTTTAAGCATTATTTAATATAAATAAAAATTCATAAAAAATCAACGATAATGTGTACGTTGCCAAAAGTCGCACACATGATAGCTTAAGACAGTCTCTTTCAAACGATGGCTGAACCGTTGTGGTAGTATGTGCCAATCTTGACTTATTGAATTTTAAGCATTATTTAATATAAATAAAAATTCATATAAAATCAACGATAATGTGTACGTTGCCGAAAGTCACACACATGATAGCTTAAGACAGTCTCTTTCAAACAATGGCAGAACTGTTGTGGTAGTATGTGCCAATCTTGAGTTATTGAATTTTAAGCATTATTTAATATAAATAAAAATTCGTAAAAAATCAACGATAACGTGTACGTTGCCGAAAGTCGCACACATGATAGCTTAAGACAGTCTCTTTCAAAGGATGGCAGAACGGTTGTGGTATTCTGTGCTAATCTTGAGTTATTGAATTTTAAGCATTATTTAATATAAATAAAAATTCGTAAAAAATCAACGATAACGTGTACGTTGCCGAAAGTCGCACACATGATAGATTAACACAGTCTCTTTCAAACGATGGCAGAACTGTTGTGGTAGTATGTCCCAATCTTGAGTTATTGAATTTTAAGCATTATTTAATAGAAATAAAAATTCATAAAAAATCAACAATAATGTGTACGTTGCCGAAAGTCGCACACATGATAGCTTAAGACAGTCTCTTTCAAACGATGGCAGAATTGTTGTGGTAGTATGTCCCAATCTTGAGTTATTGAATTTTAAGCATTATTTAATATAAATAAAAATTCATAAAAAATCAACGATAATGTGTACGTTGCCAAAAGTCGCACACATGATAGCGTAAGACAGTCTCTTTCAAACGATGGCAGAACCGTTGTGGTAGTATGTGCCAATCTTGAGTTATTGAATTTTAAGCATTATTTAATATAAATAAAAATTCGTAAAAAATCAACGATAACGTGTACGTTGCCGAAAGTCGCAAACATGATAGCTTAAGACAGTCTCTTTCAAACGATGGCAGAACTGTTGTGGTAGTATGTCCCAATCTTGAGTTATTGAATTTTAAGCATTATTTAATAGAAATAAAAATTCATAAAAAATCAACAATAATGTGTACGTTGCCGAAAGTCGCACACATGATAGCTTAAGACAGTCTCTTTCAAACGATGGCAGAACCGTTGTGGTAGTATGTGCCAATCTTGACTTATTGAATTTTAAGCATTATTTAATATAAATAAAAATTCATATAAAATCAACGATAATGTGTACGTTGCCGAAAGTCACACACATGATAGCTTAAGACAGTCTCTTTCAAACGATGGCAGAACTGTTGTGGTAGTATGTCCCAATCTTGAGTTATTGAATTTTAAGCATTATTTAATAGAAATAAAAATTCATAAAAAATCAACGATAACGTGTACGTTGCCGAAAGTCGCACACATGATAGCTTAAGACAGTCTCTTTCAAACGATGGCAGAACCGTTGTGGTAGTATGTGCCAATCTTGACTTATTGAATTTTAAGCATTATTTAATATAAATAAAAATTCATATAAAATCAACGATAATGTGTACGTTGCCAAAAGTCGCACACATGATAGCTTAAGACAGTCTTTTTCAAACGATGGCAGAACCGTTGTGGTAGTATGTGCCAATCTTGACTTATTGAATTTTAAGCATTATTTAATATAAATAAAAATTCATAAAAAATCAACGATAATGTGTACGTTGCCGAAAGTCGCACACATGATAGCTTAAGACAGTCTCTTTCAAACGATGGCAGAACTGTTGTGGTAGTATGTCCCAATCTTGAGTTATTGAATTTTAAGCATTATTTAATAGAAATAAAAATTCATAAAAAATCAACAATAATGTGTACGTTGCCGAAAGTCGCACACATGATAGCTTAAGACAGTCTCTTTCAAACGATGGCAGAACCGTTGTGGTAGTATGTGCCAATCTTGACTTATTGAATTTTAAGCATTATTTAATATAAATAAAAATTCATAAAAAATCAACGATAACGTGTACGTTGCCAAAAGTCGCACACATGATAGCGTAAGACAGTCTCTTTCAAACGATGGCAGAACCGTTGTGGTAGTATGTGCCAATCTTGACTTATTGAATTTTAAGCATTATTTAATATAAATAAAAATTCATAAAAAATCAACGATAATGTGTACGTTGCCAAAAGTCGCACACATGATAGCGTAAGACAGTCTCTTTCAAACGATGGCAGAACCGTTGTGGTAGTATGTGCCAATCTTGACTTATTGAATTTTAAGCATTATTTAATATAAATAAAAATTCATATAAAATCAACGATAATGTGTACGTTGCCAAAAGTCGCACACATGATAGCTTAAGACAGTCTCTTTCAAACGATGGCAGAACCGTTGTGTTATTATGTGCCAATCTTGAGTTATTGAATTTTAAGCATTATTTAATATAAATAAAAATTCATAAAAAATCAACGATAATGTGTACGTTGCCAAAAGTCGCACACATGATAGCTTAAGACAGTCTCTTTCAAACGATGGCTGAACCGTTGTGGTAGTATGTGCCAATCTTGACTTATTGAATTTTAAGCATTATTTAATATAAATAAAAATTCATATAAAATCAACGATAATGTGTACGTTGCCGAAAGTCACACACATGATAGCTTAAGACAGTCTCTTTCAAACAATGGCAGAACTGTTGTGGTAGTATGTCCCAATCTTGAGTTATTGAATTTTAAGCATTATTTAATAGAAATAAAAATTCATAAAAAATCAACAATAATGTGTACGTTGTCGAAAGTCGCACACATGATAGCTTAAGACAGTCTCTTTCAAACGATGGCAGAACCGTTGTGGTAGTATGTGCCAATCTTGAGTTATTGAATTTTAAGCATTATTTAATATAAATAAAAATTCGTAAAAAATCAACGATAACGTGTACGTTGCCGAAAGTCGCACACATGATAGCTTAAGACAGTCTCTTTCAAACGATGGCAGAACTGTTGTGGTAGTATGTCCCAATCTTGAGTTATTGAATTTTAAGCATTATTTAATATAAATAAAAATTCGTAAAAAATCAACGATAACGTATACGTTGCCGAAAGTCGCACACATGATAGCTTAAGACAGTCTCTTTCAAACGATGGCAGAACGGTTGTGGTAGTATGTGCCAATCTTGAGTTATTGAATTTTAAGCATTATTTAATATAAATAAAAATTCGTAAAAAATCAACGATAACGTGTACGTTGCCGAAAGTCGCACACATGATAGCTTAAGACAGTCTCTTTCAAAGGATGGCAGAACGGTTGTGGTATTCTGTGCTAATCTTGAGTTATTGAATTTTAAGCATTATTTAATATAAATAAAAATTCGTAAAAAATCAACGATAACGTGTACGTTGCCGAAAGTCGCACACATGATAGATTAACACAGTCTCTTTCAAACGATGGCAGAACTGTTGTGGTAGTATGTCCCAATCTTGAGTTATTGAATTTTAAGCATTATTTAATAGAAATAAAAATTCATAAAAAATCAACAATAATGTGTACGTTGCCGAAAGTCGCACACATGATAGCTTAAGACAGTCTCTTTCAAACGATGGCAGAACTGTTGTGGTAGTATGTCCCAATCTTGAGTTATTGAATTTTAAGCATTATTTAATATAAATAAAAATTCATAAAAAATCAACGATAATGTGTACGTTGCCAAAAGTCGCACACATGATAGCGTAAGACAGTCTCTTTCAAACGATGGCAGAACCGTTGTGGTAGTATGTGCCAATCTTGAGTTATTGAATTTTAAGCATTATTTAATATAAATAAAAATTCGTAAAAAATCAACGATAATGTGTACGTTGCCGAAAGTCACACACATGATAGCTTAAGACAGTCTCTTTCAAACAATGGCAGAACTGTTGTGGTAGTATGTCCCAGTCTTGAGTTATTGAATTTTAAGCATTATTTAATAGAAATAAAAATTCATAAAAAATCAACAATAATGTGTACGTTGTCGAAAGTCGCACACATGATAGCTTAAGACAGTCTCTTTCAAACGATGGCAGAACCGTTGTGGTAGTATGTGCCAATCTTGAGTTATTGAATTTTAAGCATTATTTAATATAAATAAAAATTCGTAAAAAATCAACGATAACGTGTACGTTGCCGAAAGTCGCACACATGATAGCTTAAGACAGTCTCTTTCAAACGATGGCAGAACTGTTGTGGTAGTATGTCCCAATCTTGAGTTATTGAATTTTAAGCATTATTTAATATAAATAAAAATTCGTAAAAAATCAACGATAACGTATACGTTGCCGAAAGTCGCACACATGATAGCTTAAGACAGTCTCTTTCAAACGATGGCAGAACGGTTGTGGTAGTATGTGCCAATCTTGAGTTATTGAATTTTAAGCATTATTTAATATAAATAAAAATTCGTAAAAAATCAACGATAACGTGTACGTTGCCGAAAGTCGCACACATGATAGCTTAAGACAGTCTCTTTCAAAGGATGGCAGAACGGTTGTGGTATTCTGTGCTAATCTTGAGTTATTGAATTTTAAGCATTATTTAATATAAATAAAAATTCGTAAAAAATCAACGATAACGTGTACGTTGCCGAAAGTCGCACACATGATAGATTAACACAGTCTCTTTCAAACGATGGCAGAACTGTTGTGGTAGTATGTCCCAATCTTGAGTTATTGAATTTTAAGCATTATTTAATAGAAATAAAAATTCATAAAAAATCAACAATAATGTGTACGTTGCCGAAAGTCGCACACATGATAGCTTAAGACAGTCTCTTTCAAACGATGGCAGAACTGTTGTGGTAGTATGTCCCAATCTTGAGTTATTGAATTTTAAGCATTATTTAATATAAATAAAAATTCATAAAAAATCAACGATAATGTGTACGTTGCCAAAAGTCGCACACATGATAGCGTAAGACAGTCTCTTTCAAACGATGGCAGAACCGTTGTGGTAGTATGTGCCAATCTTGAGTTATTGAATTTTAAGCATTATTTAATATAAATAAAAATTCGTAAAAAATCAACGATAACGTGTACGTTGCCGAAAGTCGCAAACATGATAGCTTAAGACAGTCTCTTTCAAACGATGGCAGAACTGTTGTGGTAGTATGTCCCAATCTTGAGTTATTGAATTTTAAGCATTATTTAATAGAAATAAAAATTCATAAAAAATCAACAATAATGTGTACGTTGCCGAAAGTCGCACACATGATAGCTTAAGACAGTCTCTTTCAAACGATGGCAGAACCGTTGTGGTAGTATGTGCCAATCTTGACTTATTGAATTTTAAGCATTATTTAATATAAATAAAAATTCATATAAAATCAACGATAATGTGTACGTTGCCGAAAGTCACACACATGATAGCTTAAGACAGTCTCTTTCAAACGATGGCAGAACTGTTGTGGTAGTATGTCCCAATCTTGAGTTATTGAATTTTAAGCATTATTTAATAGAAATAAAAATTCATAAAAAATCAACGATAACGTGTACGTTGCCGAAAGTCGCACACATGATAGCTTAAGACAGTCTCTTTCAAACGATGGCAGAACCGTTGTGGTAGTATGTGCCAATCTTGACTTATTGAATTTTAAGCATTATTTAATATAAATAAAAATTCATATAAAATCAACGATAATGTGTACGTTGCCAAAAGTCGCACACATGATAGCTTAAGACAGTCTCTTTCAAACGATGGCAGAACCGTTGTGGTAGTATGTGCCAATCTTGACTTATTGAATTTTAAGCATTATTTAATATAAATAAAAATTCATAAAAAATCAACGATAACGTGTACGTTGCCAAAAGTCGCACACATGATAGCGTAAGACAGTCTCTTTCAAACGATGGCAGAACCGTTGTGGTAGTATGTGCCAATCTTGACTTATTGAATTTTAAGCATTATTTAATATAAATAAAAATTCATAAAAAATCAACGATAATGTGTACGTTGCCAAAAGTCGCACACATGATAGCGTAAGACAGTCTCTTTCAAACGATGGCAGAACCGTTGTGGTAGTATGTGCCAATCTTGACTTATTGAATTTTAAGCATTATTTAATATAAATAAAAATTCATATAAAATCAACGATAATGTGTACGTTGCCAAAAGTCGCACACATGATAGCTTAAGACAGTCTCTTTCAAACGATGGCAGAACCGTTGTGTTATTATGTGCCAATCTTGAGTTATTGAATTTTAAGCATTATTTAATATAAATAAAAATTCATAAAAAATCAACGATAATGTGTACGTTGCCAAAAGTCGCACACATGATAGCTTAAGACAGTCTCTTTCAAACGATGGCTGAACCGTTGTGGTAGTATGTGCCAATCTTGACTTATTGAATTTTAAGCATTATTTAATATAAATAAAAATTCATATAAAATCAACGATAATGTGTACGTTGCCGAAAGTCACACACATGATAGCTTAAGACAGTCTCTTTCAAACAATGGCAGAACTGTTGTGGTAGTATGTCCCAATCTTGAGTTATTGAATTTTAAGCATTATTTAATAGAAATAAAAATTCATAAAAAATCAACAATAATGTGTACGTTGTCGAAAGTCGCACACATGATAGCTTAAGACAGTCTCTTTCAAACGATGGCAGAACCGTTGTGGTAGTATGTGCCAATCTTGAGTTATTGAATTTTAAGCATTATTTAATATAAATAAAAATTCGTAAAAAATCAACGATAACGTGTACGTTGCCGAAAGTCGCACACATGATAGCTTAAGACAGTCTCTTTCAAACGATGGCAGAACTGTTGTGGTAGTACGTCCCAATCTTGAGTTATTGAATTTTAAGCATTATTTAATATAAATAAAAATTCGTAAAAAATCAACGATAACGTATACGTTGCCGAAAGTCGCACACATGATAGCTTAAGACAGTCTCTTTCAAACGATGGCAGAACGGTTGTGGTAGTATGTGCCAATCTTGAGTTATTGAATTTTAAGCATTATTTAATATAAATAAAAATTCGTAAAAAATCAACGATAACGTGTACGTTGCCGAAAGTCGCACACATGATAGCTTAAGACAGTCTCTTTCAAAGGATGGCAGAACGGTTGTGGTATTCTGTGCTAATCTTGAGTTATTGAATTTTAAGCATTATTTAATATAAATAAAAATTCGTAAAAAATCAACGATAACGTGTACGTTGCCGAAAGTCGCACACATGATAGATTAACACAGTCTCTTTCAAACGATGGCAGAACTGTTGTGGTAGTATGTCCCAATCTTGAGTTATTGAATTTTAAGCATTATTTAATAGAAATAAAAATTCATAAAAAATCAACAATAATGTGTACGTTGCCGAAAGTCGCACACATGATAGCTTAAGACAGTCTCTTTCAAACGATGGCAGAACTGTTGTGGTAGTATGTCCCAATCTTGAGTTATTGAATTTTAAGCATTATTTAATATAAATAAAAATTCATAAAAAATCAACGATAATGTGTACGTTGCCAAAAGTCGCACACATGATAGCGTAAGACAGTCTTTTTCAAACGATGGCAGAACCGTTGTGGTAGTATGTGCCAATCTTGAGTTATTGAATTTTAAGCATTATTTAATATAAATAAAAATTCGTAAAAAATCAACGATAATGTGTACGTTGCCGAAAGTCACACACATGATAGCTTAAGACAGTCTCTTTCAAACAATGGCAGAACTGTTGTGGTAGTATGTCCCAATCTTGAGTTATTGAATTTTAAGCATTATTTAATAGAAATAAAAATTCATAAAAAATCAACAATAATGTGTACGTTGTCGAAAGTCGCACACATGATAGCTTAAGACAGTCTCTTTCAAACGATGGCAGAACCGTTGTGGTAGTATGTGCCAATCTTGAGTTATTGAATTTTAAGCATTATTTAATATAAATAAAAATTCGTAAAAAATCAACGATAACGTGTACGTTGCCGAAAGTCGCACACATGATAGCTTAAGACAGTCTCTTTCAAACGATGGCAGAACTGTTGTGGTAGTATGTCCCAATCTTGAGTTATTGAATTTTAAGCATTATTTAATATAAATAAAAATTCGTAAAAAATCAACGATAACGTATACGTTGCCGAAAGTCGCACACATGATAGCTTAAGACAGTCTCTTTCAAACGATGGCAGAACGGTTGTGGTAGTATGTGCCAATCTTGAGTTATTGAATTTTAAGCATTATTTAATATAAATAAAAATTCGTAAAAAATCAACGATAACGTGTACGTTGCCGAAAGTCGCACACATGATAGCTTAAGACAGTCTCTTTCAAAGGATGGCAGAACGGTTGTGGTATTCTGTGCTAATCTTGAGTTATTGAATTTTAAGCATTATTTAATATAAATAAAAATTCGTAAAAAATCAACGATAACGTGTACGTTGCCGAAAGTCGCACACATGATAGATTAACACAGTCTCTTTCAAACGATGGCAGAACTGTTGTGGTAGTATGTCCCAATCTTGAGTTATTGAATTTTAAGCATTATTTAATAGAAATAAAAATTCATAAAAAATCAACAATAATGTGTACGTTGCCGAAAGTCGCACACATGATAGCTTAAGACAGTCTCTTTCAAACGATGGCAGAACTGTTGTGGTAGTATGTCCCAATCTTGAGTTATTGAATTTTAAGCATTATTTAATATAAATAAAAATTCATAAAAAATCAACGATAATGTGTACGTTGCCAAAAGTCGCACACATGATAGCGTAAGACAGTCTTTTTCAAACGATGGCAGAACCGTTGTGGTAGTATGTGCCAATCTTGAGTTATTGAATTTTAAGCATTATTTAATAGAAATAAAAATTCGTAAAAAATCAACGATAATGTGTACGTTGCCGAAAGTCACACACATGATAGCTTAAGACAGTCTCTTTCAAACAATGGCAGAACTGTTGTGGTAGTATGTCCCAATCTTGAGTTATTGAATTTTAAGCATTATTTAATATAAATAAAAATTCATAAAAAATCAACGATAATGTGTACGTTGCCAAAAGTCGCACACATGATAGCGTAAGACAGTCTCTTTCAAACGATGGCAGAACCGTTGTGGTAGTATGTGCCAATCTTGAGTTATTGAATTTTAAGCATTATTTAATATAAATAAAAATTCGTAAAAAATCAACGATAACGTGTACGTTGCCGAAAGTCGCAAACATGATAGCTTAAGACAGTCTCTTTCAAACGATGGCAGAACTGTTGTGGTAGTATGTCCCAATCTTGAGTTATTGAATTTTAAGCATTATTTAATAGAAATAAAAATTCATAAAAAATCAACAATAATGTGTACGTTGCCGAAAGTCGCACACATGATAGCTTAAGACAGTCTCTTTCAAACGATGGCAGAACCGTTGTGGTAGTATGTGCCAATCTTGACTTATTGAATTTTAAGCATTATTTAATATAAATAAAAATTCATATAAAATCAACGATAATGTGTACGTTGCCGAAAGTCACACACATGATAGCTTAAGACAGTCTCTTTCAAACGATGGCAGAACTGTTGTGGTAGTATGTCCCAATCTTGAGTTATTGAATTTTAAGCATTATTTAATAGAAATAAAAATTCATAAAAAATCAACAATAATGTGTACGTTGTCGAAAGTCGCACACATGATAGCTTAAGACAGTCTCTTTCAAACGATGGCAGAACCGTTGTGGTAGTATGTGCCAATCTTGAGTTATTGAATTTTAAGCATTATTTAATATAAATAAAAATTCGTAAAAAATCAACGATAACGTGTACGTTGCCGAAAGTCGCACACATGATAGCTTAAGACAGTCTCTTTCAAACGATGGCAGAACTGTTGTGGTAGTATGTCCCAATCTTGAGTTATTGAATTTTAAGCATTATTTAATATAAATAAAAATTCGTAAAAAATCAACGATAACGTATACGTTGCCGAAAGTCGCACACATGATAGCTTAAGACAGTCTCTTTCAAACGATGGCAGAACGGTTGTGGTAGTATGTGCCAATCTTGAGTTATTGAATTTTAAGCATTATTTAATATAAATAAAAATTCGTAAAAAATCAACGATAACGTGTACGTTGCCGAAAGTCGCACACATGATAGCTTAAGACAGTCTCTTTCAAAGGATGGCAGAACGGTTGTGGTATTCTGTGCTAATCTTGAGTTATTGAATTTTAAGCATTATTTAATATAAATAAAAATTCGTAAAAAATCAACGATAACGTGTACGTTGCCGAAAGTCGCACACATGATAGATTAACACAGTCTCTTTCAAACGATGGCAGAACTGTTGTGGTAGTATGTCCCAATCTTGAGTTATTGAATTTTAAGCATTATTTAATAGAAATAAAAATTCATAAAAAATCAACAATAATGTGTACGTTGCCGAAAGTCGCACACATGATAGCTTAAGACAGTCTCTTTCAAACGATGGCAGAACTGTTGTGGTAGTATGTCCCAATCTTGAGTTATTGAATTTTAAGCATTATTTAATATAAATAAAAATTCATAAAAAATCAACGATAATGTGTACGTTGCCAAAAGTCGCACACATGATAGCGTAAGACAGTCTCTTTCAAACGATGGCAGAACCGTTGTGGTAGTATGTGCCAATCTTGAGTTATTGAATTTTAAGCATTATTTAATATAAATAAAAATTCGTAAAAAATCAACGATAACGTGTACGTTGCCGAAAGTCGCAAACATGATAGCTTAAGACAGTCTCTTTCAAACGATGGCAGAACTGTTGTGGTAGTATGTCCCAATCTTGAGTTATTGAATTTTAAGCATTATTTAATAGAAATAAAAATTCATAAAAAATCAACAATAATGTGTACGTTGCCGAAAGTCGCACACATGATAGCTTAAGACAGTCTCTTTCAAACGATGTCAGAACCGTTGTGGTAGTATGTGCCAATCTTGACTTATTGAATTTTAAGCATTATTTAATATAAATAAAAATTCATAAAAAATCAACGATAATGTGTACGTTGCCAAAAGTCGCACACATGATAGGTTAAGACAGTCTCTTTCAAACGATGGCTGAACCGTTGTGGTAGTATGTGCCAATCTTGACTTATTGAATTTTAAGCATTATTTAATATAAATAAAAATTCGTAAAAAATCAACGATAACGTGTACGTTGCCGAAAGTCGCAAACATGATAGCTTAAGACAGTCTCTTTCAAACGATGGCAGAACTGTTGTGGTAGTATATCCCAATCTTGAGTTATTGAATTTTAAGCATTATTTAATAGAAATAAAAATTCATAAAAAATCAACAATAATGTGTACGTTGCCGAAAGTCGCACACATGATAGCTTAAGACAGTCTCTTTCAAACGATGGCAGAACCGTTGTGGTAGTATGTGCCAATCTTGACTTATTGAATTTTAAGCATTATTTAATATAAATAAAAATTCATAAAAAATCAACGATAATGTGTACGTTGCCAAAAGTCGCACACATGATAGGTTAAGACAGTCTCTTTCAAACGATGGCTGAACCGTTGTGGTAGTATGTGCCAATCTTGACTTATTGAATTTTAAGCATTATTTAATATAAATAAAAATTCATATAAAATCAACGATAATGTGTACGTTGCCGAAAGTCGCACACATGATACGTTAGGACAGTCTCTTTCAAAGGATGGCAGAAGGGTTGTGGTAGTATGTGCCAATCTTGAGTTATTGAATTTTAAGCATTATTTAATATAAATAAAAATTCGTAAAAAATCAACGATAACGTGTACGTTGCCGAAAGTCGCACACATATGATAGCTTAAGACAGTCTCTTTCAAAGGATGGCAGAACCGTTATGGTAGTATGTGCCAATCTTGAGTTATTGAATTTTAAGCATTATTTAATATAAATAAAAATTCGTAAAAAATCAACGATAACGTGTACGTTGCCGAAAGTCGCACACATGATAGCTTAAGACAGTCTCTTTCAAAGGATAGGAGAACCGTTGTGGTAGTATGTGCCAATCTTGAGTTATTGAATTTTAAGCATTATTTAATATAAATAAAAATTCGTAAAAAATCAACGATAATGTGTACGTTGCCGAAAGTCGCACACATGATACGTTAGGACAGTCTCTTTCAAAGGATGGCAGAACCGTTGTGGTAGTATGTGCCAATCTTGAGTTATTGAATTTTAAGCATTATTTAATATAAATAAAAATTCGTAAAAAATCAACGATAACGTGTACGTTGCCGAAAGTCGCACACATGATAGCTTAAGACAGTCTCTTACAAACGATGGCAGAACGTTTGTGGTAGTATGTGCCAATCTTGAGTTATGGAATTTTAAGCATTATTTAATATAAATAAAAATTCGTAAAAAATCAACGATATCGTGTACGTTGCCGAAAGTCGCACACATGATAGCTTAAGACAGTCTCTTTCAAAGGATGGCAGAACCGTTGTGGTAGTATGTGCCAATCTTGAGTTATTGAATTTTAAGCATTATTTAATATAAATAAAAATTCGTAAAAAATCAACGATAATGTGTACGTTGCCGAAAGTCGCACACATGATACGTTAGGACAGTCTCTTTCAAAGGATGGCAGAAGGGTTGTGGTAGTATGTGCCAATCTTGAGTTATTGAATTTTAAGCATTATTTAATATAAATAAAAATTCGTAAAAAATCAACGATAACGTGTACGTTGCCGAAAGTCGCACACATATGATAGCTTAAGACAGTCTCTTTCAAAGGATGGCAGAAACGTTATGGTAGTATGTGCCAATCTTGAGTTATTGAATTTTAAGCATTATTTAATATAAATAAAAATTCATAAAAAATCAACGATAACGTGTACGTTGCCGAAAGACGCACACATGATACGTTAGGACAGTCTCTTTCAAAGGATGGCAGAACGGTTGTGGTAGTATGTGCCAATCTTGAGTTATTGAATTTTAAGCATTATTTAATATAAATAAAAATTCGTAAAAAATCAACGATAACGTGTATGTTGCCGAAAGTCGCACACATGATAGATTAAGACAGTCTCTTTCAAACGATGGCAGAACCGTTGTGGTAGTATGTGCCAATCTTGAGTTATTGAATTTTAAGCATTATTTAATATAAATAAAAATTCGTAAAAAATCAACGATAACGTGTACGTTGCCGAAAGTCGCACACATGATAGCTTAAGACAGTCTCTTTCAAAGGATGGCAGAACCGTTATGGTAGTATGTGCCAATCTTGAGTTATTGAATTTTAAGCATTATTTAATATAAATAAAAATTCGTAAAAAATCAACGATAATGTGTACGTTGCCGAAAGTCGCACACATGATACGTTAGGACAGTCTCTTTCAAACGATGGCAGAACCGTTGTGGTAGTATGTGCCAATCTTGAGTTATTGAATTTTAAGCATTATTTAATATAAATAAAAATTCGTAAAAAATCAACGATAACGTGTACGTTGCCGAAAGTCGCACACATGATAGCTTAAGACAGTCTCTTTCAAACGATGGCAGAACGGTTGTGGTAGTATGTGCCAATCTTGAGTTATTGAATTTTAAGCATTATTTAATATAAATAAAAATTCGTAAAAAATCAACGATAACGTGTATGTTGCCGAAAGTCGCACACATGATAGATTAAGACAGTCTCTTTCAAAGGATGGCAGAACCGTTGTGGTAGTATGTGCCAATCTTGAGTTATTGAATTTTAAGCATTATTTAATATAAATAAAAATTCGTAAAAAATCAACGATAACGTGTACGTTGCCGAAAGTCGCACACATGATAGCTTAAGACAGTCTCTTTCAAACGATGGCAGAACGTTTGTGGTAGTATGTGCCAATCTTGAGTTATGGAATTTTAAGCATTATTTAATATAAATAAAAATTCGTAAAAAATCAACGATAACGTGTACGTTGCCGAAAGTCGCACACATGATAGCTTAAGACAGTCTCTTTCAAAGGATGGCAGAACCGTTGTGGTAGTATGTGCCAATCTTGAGTTATTGAATTTTAAGCATTATTTAATATAAATAAAAATTCGTAAAAAATCAACGATAATGTGTACGTTGCCGAAAGTCGCACACATGATACGTTAGGACAGTCTCTTTCAAAGGATGGCAGAAGGGTTGTGGTAGTATGTGCCAATCTTGAGTTATTGAATTTTAAGCATTATTTAATGTAAATAAAAATTCGTAAAAAATCAACGATAACGTGTACGTTGCCGAAAGTCGCACACATGATAGCTTAAGACAGTTTCTTTCAAAGGATGGCGGAACCGTTATGGTAGTATGTGCCAATCTTGAGTTATTGAATTTTAAGCATTATTTAATATAAATAAAAATTCATAAAAAATCAACGATAACGTGTACGTTGCCGAAAGTCGCACACATGATAGCTTAAGACAGTCTCTTTCAAACGATGGCAGAACGGTTGTGGTAGTATGTGCCAATCTTGAGTTATTGAATTTTAAGCATTATTTAATATAAATAAAAATTCGTAAAAAATCAACGATAACGTGTATGTTGCCGAAAGTCGCACACATGATAGATTAAGACAGTCTCTTTCAAAGGATTGCAGAACCGTTGTGGTAGTATGTGCCAATCTTGAGTTATTGAATTTTAAGCATTATTTAATATAAATAAAAATTCGTAAAAAATCAACGATAACGTGTACGTTGCCGAAAGTCGCACACATGATAGCTTAAGACAGTCTCTTTCAAACGATGGCAGAACGTTTGTGGTAGTATGTGCCAATCTTGAGTTATGGAATTTTAAGCATTATTTAATATAAATAAAAATTCGTAAAAAATCAACGATAACGTGTACGTTGCCGAAAGTCGCACACATGATAGCTTAAGACAGTCTCTTTCAAAGGATGGCAGAACCGTTGTGGTAGTATGTGCCAATCTTGAGTTATTGAATTTTAAGCATTATTTAATATAAATAAAAATTCGTAAAAAATCAACGATAATGTGTACGTTGCCGAAAGTCGCACACATGATACGTTAGGACAGTCTCTTTCAAAGGATGGCAGAAGGGTTGTGGTAGTATGTGCCAATCTTGAGTTATTGAATTTTAAGCATTATTTAATATAAATAAAAATTCGTAAAAAATCAACGATAACGTGTACGTTGCCGAAAGTCGCACACATATGATAGCTTAAGACAGTCTCTTTCAAAGGATGGCAGAACCGTTATGGTAGTATGTGCCAATCTTGAGTTATTGAATTTTAAGCATTATTTAATATAAATAAAAATTCATAAAAAATCAACGATAACGTGTACGTTGCCGAAAGTCGCACACATGATAGCTTAAGACAGTCTCTTTCAAACGATGGCAGAACGGTTGTGGTAGTATGTGCCAATCTTGAGTTATTGAATTTTAAGCATTATTTAATATAAATAAAAATTCGTAAAAAATCAACGATAATGTGTACGTTGCCGAAAGTCGCACACATGATACGTTAGGACAGTCTCTTTCAAAGGATGGCAGAAGGGTTGTGGTAGTATGTGCCAATCTTGAGTTATTGAATTTTAAGCATTATTTAATATAAATAAAAATTCGTAAAAAATCAACGATAACGTGTACGTTGCCGAAAGTCGCACACATATGATAGCTTAAGACAGTCTCTTTCAAAGGATGGCAGAACCGTTATGGTAGTATGTGCCAATCTTGAGTTATTGAATTTTAAGCATTATTTAATATAAATAAAAATTCATAAAAAATCAACGATAACGTGTACGTTGCCGAAAGTCGCACACATGATAGCTTAAGACAGTCTCTTTCAAACGATGGCAGAACGGTTGTGGTAGTATGTGCCAATCTTGAGTTATTGAATTTTAAGCATTATTTAATATAAATAAAAATTCGTAAAAAATCAACGATAACGTGTATGTTGCCGAAAGTCGCACACATGATAGATTAAGACAGTCTCTTTCAAAGGATGGCAGAACCGTTGTGGTAGTATGTGCCAATCTTGAGTTATTGAATTTTAAGCATTATTTAATATAAATAAAAATTCGTAAAAAATCAACGATAACGTGTACGTTGCCGAAAGTCGCACACATGATAGCTTAAGACAGTCTCTTTCAAAGGATAGGAGAACCGTTGTGGTAGTATGTGCCAATCTTGAGTTATTGAATTTTAAGCATTATTTAATATAAATAAAAATTCGTAAAAAATCAACGATAATGTGTACGTTGCCGAAAGTCGCACACATGATACGTTAGGACAGTCTCTTTCAAAGGATGGCAGAACCGTTGTGGTAGTATGTGCCAATCTTGAGTTATTGAATTTTAAGCATTATTTAATATAAATAAAAATTCGTAAAAAATCAACGATAACGTGTACGTTGCCGAAAGTCGCACACATGATAGATTAAGACAGTCTCTTTCAAAGGATGGCAGAACCGTTGTGGTAGTATGTGCCAATCTTGAGTTATTGAATTTTAAGCATTATTTAATATAAATAAAAATTCGTAAAAAATCAACGATAACGTGTACGTTGCCGAAAGTCGCACACATGATAGCTTAAGACAGTCTCTTTCAAAGGATGGCAGAACCGTTATGGTAGTATGTGCCAATCTTGAGTTATTGAATTTTAAGCATTATTTAATATAAATAAAAATTCGTAAAAAATCAACGATAATGTGTACGTTGCCGAAAGTCGCACACATGATACGTTAGGACAGTCTCTTTCAAAGGATTGCAGAACCGTTGTGGTAGTATGTGCCAATCTTGAGTTATTGAATTTTAAGCATTATTTAATATAAATAAAAATTCGTAAAAAATCAACGATAACGTGTACGTTGCCGAAAGTCGCACACATGATAGCTTAAGACAGTCTCTTTCAAACGATGGCAGAACGTTTGTGGTAGTATGTGCCAATCTTGAGTTATGGAATTTTAAGCATTATTTAATATAAATAAAAATTCGTAAAAAATCAACGATAACGTGTACGTTGCCGAAAGTCGCACACATGATAGCTTAAGACAGTCTCTTTCAAAGGATGGCAGAACCGTTGTGGTAGTATGTGCCAATCTTGAGTTATTGAATTTTAAGCATTATTTAATATAAATAAAAATTCGTAAAAAATCAACGATAATGTGTACGTTGCCGAAAGTCGCACACATGATACGTTAGGACAGTCTCTTTCAAAGGATGGCAGAAGGGTTGTGGTAGTATGTGCCAATCTTGAGTTATTGAATTTTAAGCATTATTTAATATAAATAAAAATTCGTAAAAAATCAACGATAACGTGTACGTTGCCGAAAGTCGCACACATATGATAGCTTAAGACAGTCTCTTTCAAAGGATGGCAGAACCGTTATGGTAGTATGTGCCAATCTTGAGTTATTGAATTTTAAGCATTATTTAATATAAATAAAAATTCATAAAAAATCAACGATAACGTGTACGTTGCCGAAAGTCGCACACATGATAGCTTAAGACAGTCTCTTTCAAACGATGGCAGAACGGTTGTGGTAGTATGTGCCAATCTTGAGTTATTGAATTTTAAGCATTATTTAATATAAATAAAAATTCGTAAAAAATCAACGATAATGTGTACGTTGCCGAAAGTCGCACACATGATACGTTAGGACAGTCTCTTTCAAAGGATGGCAGAAGGGTTGTGGTAGTATGTGCCAATCTTGAGTTATTGAATTTTAAGCATTATTTAATATAAATAAAAATTCGTAAAAAATCAACGATAACGTGTACGTTGCCGAAAGTCGCACACATATGATAGCTTAAGACAGTCTCTTTCAAAGGATGGCAGAACCGTTATGGTAGTATGTGCCAATCTTGAGTTATTGAATTTTAAGCATTATTTAATATAAATAAAAATTCATAAAAAATCAACGATAACGTGTACGTTGCCGAAAGTCGCACACATGATAGCTTAAGACAGTCTCTTTCAAACGATGGCAGAACGGTTGTGGTAGTATGTGCCAATCTTGAGTTATTGAATTTTAAGCATTATTTAATTAAAATAAAAATTCGTAAAAAATCAACGATAACGTGTATGTTGCCGAAAGTCGCACACATGATAGATTAAGACAGTCTCTTTCAAAGGATAGGAGAACCGTTGTGGTAGTATGTGCCAATCTTGAGTTATTGAATTTTAAGCATTATTTAATATAAATAAAAATTCGTAAAAAATCAACGATAATGTGTACGTTGCCGAAAGTCGCACACATGATACGTTAGGACAGTCTCTTTCAAAGGATGGCAGAACCGTTGTGGTAGTATGTGCCAATCTTGAGTTATTGAATTTTAAGCATTATTTAATATAAATAAAAATTCGTAAAAAATCAACGATAACGTGTACGTTGCCGAAAGTCGCACACATGATAGATTAAGACAGTCTCTTTCAAAGGATGGCAGAACCGTTGTGGTAGTATGTGCCAATCTTGAGTTATTGAATTTTAAGCATTATTTAATATAAATAAAAATTCGTAAAAAATCAACGATAACGTGTACGTTGCCGAAAGTCGCACACATGATAGCTTAAGACAGTCTCTTTCAAAGGATGGCAGAACCGTTATGGTAGTATGTGCCAATCTTGAGTTATTGAATTTTAAGCATTATTTAATATAAATAAAAATTCGTAAAAAATCAACGATAATGTGTACGTTGCCGAAAGTCGCACACATGATACGTTAGGACAGTCTCTTTCAAACGATGGCAGAACCGTTGTGGTAGTATGTGCCAATCTTGAGTTATTGAATTTTAAGCATTATTTAATATAAATAAAAATTCGTAAAAAATCAACGATAACGTGTACGTTGCCGAAAGTCGCACACATGATAGCTTAAGACAGTCTCTTTCAAACGATGGCAGAACGGTTGTGGTAGTATGTGCCAATCTTGAGTTATTGAATTTTAAGCATTATTTAATATAAATAAAAATTCGTAAAAAATCAACGATAACGTGTATGTTGCCGAAAGTCGCACACATGATAGATTAAGACAGTCTCTTTCAAAGGATGGCAGAACCGTTGTGGTAGTATGTGCCAATCTTGAGTTATTGAATTTTAAGCATTATTTAATATAAATAAAAATTCGTAAAAAATCAACGATAACGTGTACGTTGCCGAAAGTCGCACACATGATAGCTTAAGACAGTCTCTTTCAAACGATGGCAGAACGTTTGTGGTAGTATGTGCCAATCTTGAGTTATGGAATTTTAAGCATTATTTAATATAAATAAAAATTCGTAAAAAATCAACGATAACGTGTACGTTGCCGAAAGTCGCACACATGATAGCTTAAGACAGTCTCTTTCAAAGGATGGCAGAACCGTTGTGGTAGTATGTGCCAATCTTGAGTTATTGAATTTTAAGCATTATTTAATATAAATAAAAATTCGTAAAAAATCAACGATAATGTGTACGTTGCCGAAAGTCGCACACATGATACGTTAGGACAGTCTCTTTCAAAGGATGGCAGAAGGGTTGTGGTAGTATGTGCCAATCTTGAGTTATTGAATTTTAAGCATTATTTAATATAAATAAAAATTCGTAAAAAATCAACGATAACGTGTACGTTGCCGAAAGTCGCACACATGATAGCTTAAGACAGTTTCTTTCAAAGGATGGCGGAACCGTTATGGTAGTATGTGCCAATCTTGAGTTATTGAATTTTAAGCATTATTTAATATAAATAAAAATTCATAAAAAATCAACGATAACGTGTACGTTGCCGAAAGTCGCACACATGATAGCTTAAGACAGTCTCTTTCAAACGATGGCAGAACGGTTGTGGTAGTATGTGCCAATCTTGAGTTATTGAATTTTAAGCATTATTTAATATAAATAAAAATTCGTAAAAAATCAACGATAACGTGTATGTTGCCGAAAGTCGCACACATGATAGATTAAGACAGTCTCTTTCAAAGGATTGCAGAACCGTTGTGGTAGTATGTGCCAATCTTGAGTTATTGAATTTTAAGCATTATTTAATATAAATAAAAATTCGTAAAAAATCAACGATAACGTGTACGTTGCCGAAAGTCGCACACATGATAGCTTAAGACAGTCTCTTTCAAACGATGGCAGAACGTTTGTGGTAGTATGTGCCAATCTTGAGTTATGGAATTTTAAGCATTATTTAATATAAATAAAAATTCGTAAAAAATCAACGATAACGTGTACGTTGCCGAAAGTCGCACACATGATAGCTTAAGACAGTCTCTTTCAAAGGATGGCAGAACCGTTGTGGTAGTATGTGCCAATCTTGAGTTATTGAATTTTAAGCATTATTTAATATAAATAAAAATTCGTAAAAAATCAACGATAATGTGTACGTTGCCGAAAGTCGCACACATGATACGTTAGGACAGTCTCTTTCAAAGGATGGCAGAAGGGTTGTGGTAGTATGTGCCAATCTTGAGTTATTGAATTTTAAGCATTATTTAATATAAATAAAAATTCGTAAAAAATCAACGATAACGTGTACGTTGCCGAAAGTCGCACACATATGATAGCTTAAGACAGTCTCTTTCAAAGGATGGCAGAACCGTTATGGTAGTATGTGCCAATCTTGAGTTATTGAATTTTAAGCATTATTTAATATAAATAAAAATTCATAAAAAATCAACGATAACGTGTACGTTGCCGAAAGTCGCACACATGATAGCTTAAGACAGTCTCTTTCAAACGATGGCAGAACGGTTGTGGTAGTATGTGCCAATCTTGAGTTATTGAATTTTAAGCATTATTTAATATAAATAAAAATTCGTAAAAAATCAACGATAACGTGTATGTTGCCGAAAGTCGCACACATGATAGATTAAGACAGTCTCTTTCAAAGGATGGCAGAACCGTTGTGGTAGTATGTGCCAATCTTGAGTTATTGAATTTTAAGCATTATTTAATATAAATAAAAATTCGTAAAAAATCAACGATAACGTGTACGTTGCCGAAAGTCGCACACATGATAGCTTAAGACAGTCTCTTTCAAAGGATAGGAGAACCGTTGTGGTAGTATGTGCCAATCTTGAGTTATTGAATTTTAAGCATTATTTAATATAAATAAAAATTCGTAAAAAATCAACGATAATGTGTACGTTGCCGAAAGTCGCACACATGATACGTTAGGACAGTCTCTTTCAAAGGATGGCAGAACCGTTGTGGTAGTATGTGCCAATCTTGAGTTATTGAATTTTAAGCATTATTTAATATAAATAAAAATTCGTAAAAAATCAACGATAACGTGTACGTTGCCGAAAGTCGCACACATGATAGCTTAAGACAGTCTCTTACAAACGATGGCAGAACGTTTGTGGTAGTATGTGCCAATCTTGAGTTATGGAATTTTAAGCATTATTTAATATAAATAAAAATTCGTAAAAAATCAACGATATCGTGTACGTTGCCGAAAGTCGCACACATGATAGCTTAAGACAGTCTCTTTCAAAGGATGGCAGAACCGTTGTGGTAGTATGTGCCAATCTTGAGTTATTGAATTTTAAGCATTATTTAATATAAATAAAAATTCGTAAAAAATCAACGATAATGTGTACGTTGCCGAAAGTCGCACACATGATACGTTAGGACAGTCTCTTTCAAAGGATGGCAGAAGGGTTGTGGTAGTATGTGCCAATCTTGAGTTATTGAATTTTAAGCATTATTTAATATAAATAAAAATTCGTAAAAAATCAACGATAACGTGTACGTTGCCGAAAGTCGCACACATATGATAGCTTAAGACAGTCTCTTTCAAACGATGGCAGAACCGTTATGGTAGTATGTGCCAATCTTGAGTTATTGAATTTTAAGCATTATTTAATATAAATAAAAATTCATAAAAAATCAACGATAACGTGTACGTTGCCGAAAGTCGCACACATGATAGCTTAAGACAGTCTCTTTCAAACGATGGCAGAACGGTTGTGGTAGTATGTGCCAATCTTGAGTTATTGAATTTTAAGCATTATTTAATATAAATAAAAATTCGTAAAAAATCAACGATAACGTGTATGTTGCCGAAAGTCGCACACATGATAGATTAAGACAGTCTCTTTCAAAGGATGGCAGAACCGTTGTGGTAGTATGTGCCAATCTTGAGTTATTGAATTTTAAGCATTATTTAATATAAATAAAAATTCGTAAAAAATCAACGATAACGTGTACGTTGCCGAAAGTCGCACACATGATAGCTTAAGACAGTCTCTTTCAAAGGATAGGAGAACCGTTGTGGTAGTATGTGCCAATCTTGAGTTATTGAATTTTAAGCATTATTTAATATAAATAAAAATTCGTAAAAAATCAACGATAACGTGTACGTTGCCGAAAGTCGCACACATGATAGCTTAAGACAGTCTCTTTCAAAGGATGGCAGAACCGTTGTGGTAGTATGTGCCAATCTTGAGTTATTGAATTTTAAGCATTATTTAATATAAATAAAAATTCGTAAAAAATCAACGATAATGTGTACGTTGCCGAAAGTCGCACACATGATACGTTAGGACAGTCTCTTTCAAAGGATGGCAGAAGGGTTGTGGTAGTATGTGCCAATCTTGAGTTATTGAATTTTAAGCATTATTTAATATAAATAAAAATTCGTAAAAAATCAACGATAACGTGTACGTTGCCGAAAGTCGCACACATATGATAGCTTAAGACAGTCTCTTTCAAACGATGGCAGAACGTTTGTGGTAGTATGTGCCAATCTTGAGTTATGGAATTTTAAGCATTATTTAATATAAATAAAAATTCGTAAAAAATCAACGATAACGTGTACGTTGCCGAAAGTCGCACACATGATAGCTTAAGACAGTCTCTTTCAAAGGATGGCAGAACCGTTGTGGTAGTATGTGCCAATCTTGAGTTATTGAATTTTAAGCATTATTTAATATAAATAAAAATTCGTAAAAAATCAACGATAATGTGTACGTTGCCGAAAGTCGCACACATGATACGTTAGGACAGTCTCTTTCAAAGGATGGCAGAAGGGTTGTGGTAGTATGTGCCAATCTTGAGTTATTGAATTTTAAGCATTATTTAATATAAATAAAAATTCGTAAAAAATCAACGATAACGTGTACGTTGCCGAAAGTCGCACACATATGATAGCTTAAGACAGTCTCTTTCAAAGGATGGCAGAACCGTTATGGTAGTATGTGCCAATCTTGAGTTATTGAATTTTAAGCATTATTTAATATAAATAAAAATTCATAAAAAATCAACGATAACGTGTACGTTGCCGAAAGTCGCACACATGATAGCTTAAGACAGTCTCTTTCAAAGGATGGCAGAAAGGTTGTGGTAGTATGTGCCAATCTTGAGTTATTGAATTTTAAGCATTATTTAATATAAATAAAAATTCGTAAAAAATCAACGATAACGTGTATGTTGCCGAAAGTCGCACACATGATAGATTAAGACAGTCTCTTTCAAAGGATGGCAGAACCGTTGTGGTAGTATGTGCCAATCTTGAGTTATTGAATTTTAAGCATTATTTAATATAAATAAAAATTCGTAAAAAATCAACGATAACGTGTACGTTGCCGAAAGTCGCACACATGATAGCTTAAGACAGTCTCTTTCAAAGGATAGGAGAACCGTTGTGGTAGTATGTGCCAATCTTGAGTTATTGAATTTTAAGCATTATTTAATATAAATAAAAATTCGTAAAAAATCAACGATAATGTGTACGTTGCCGAAAGTCGCACACATGATACGTTAGGACAGTCTCTTTCAAAGGATGGCAGAACCGTTGTGGTAGTATGTGCCAATCTTGAGTTATTGAATTTTAAGCATTATTTAATATAAATAAAAATTCGTAAAAAATCAACGATAACGTGTACGTTGCCGAAAGTCGCACACATGAAAGCTTAAGACAGTCTCTTACAAACGATGGCAGAACGTTTGTGGTAGTATGTGCCAATCTTGAGTTATGGAATTTTAAGCATTATTTAATATAAATAAAAATTCGTAAAAAATCAACGATATCGTGTACGTTGCCGAAAGTCGCACACATGATAGCTTAAGACAGTCTCTTTCAAAGGATGGCAGAACCGTTGTGGTAGTATGTGCCAATCTTGAGTTATTGAATTTTAAGCATTATTTAATATAAATAAAAATTCGTAAAAAATCAACGATAACGTGTACGTTGCCGAAAGTCGCACACATGATAGCTTAAGACAGTCTCTTTCAAAGGATGGCAGAACCGTTGTGGTAGTATGTGCCAATCTTGAGTTATTGAATTTTAAGCATTATTTAATATAAATAAAAATTCGTAAAAAATCAACGATAATGTGTACGTTGCCGAAAGTCGCACACATGATACGTTAGGACAGTCTCTTTCAAAGGATGGCAGAAGGGTTGTGGTAGTATGTGCCAATCTTGAGTTATTGAATTTTAAGCATTATTTAATATAAATAAAAATTCGTAAAAAATCAACGATAACGTGTACGTTGCCGAAAGTCGCACACATATGATAGCTTAAGACAGTCTCTTTCAAAGGATGGCAGAACCGTTATGGTAGTATGTGCCAATCTTGAGTTATTGAATTTTAAGCATTATTTAATATAAATAAAAATTCGTAAAAAATCAACGATAACGTGTACGTTGCCGAAAGTCGCACACATGATAGCTTAAGACAGTCTCTTTCAAACGATGGCAGAACTGTTGTGGTAGTATGTCCCAATCTTGAGTTATTGAATTTTAAGCATTATTTAATATAAATAAAAATTCGTAAAAAATCAACGATAACGTATACGTTGCCGAAAGTCGCACACATGATAGCTTAAGACAGTCTCTTTCAAACGATGGCAGAACGGTTGTGGTAGTATGTGCCAATCTTGAGTTATTGAATTTTAAGCATTATTTAATATAAATAAAAATTCGTAAAAAATCAACGATAACGTGTACGTTGCCGAAAGTCGCACACATGATAGCTTAAGACAGTCTCTTTCAAAGGATGGCAGAACGGTTATGGTAGTATGTGCCAATCTTGAGTTATTGAATTTTAAGCATTATTTAATATAAATAAAAATTCGTAAAAAATCAACGATAACGTGTACGTTGCCGAAAGTCGCACACATGATAGCTTAAGACAGTCTCTTTCAAAGGATGGCAGAACGGTTGTGGTAGTATGTGCCAATCTTGAGTTATTGAATTTTAAGCATTATTTAATATAAATAAAAATTCGTAAAAAATCAACGATAACGTGTATGTTGCCGAAAGTCGCACACATGATAGATTAAGACAGTCTCTTTCAAAGGATGGCAGAACCGTTGTGGTAGTATGTGCCAATCTTGAGTTATTGAATTTTAAGCATTATTTAATATAAATAAAAATTCGTAAAAAATCAACGATAACGTGTACGTTGCCGAAAGTCGCACACATGATAGCTTAAGACAGTCTCTTTCAAAGGATGGCAGAACCGTTGTGGTAGTATGTGCCAATCTTGAGTTATTGAATTTTAAGCATTATTTAATATAAATAAAAATTCGTAAAAAATCAACGATAATGTGTACGTTGCCGAAAGTCGCACACATGATACGTTAGGACAGTCTCTTTCAAAGGATGGCAGAAGGGTTGTGGTAGTATGTGCCAATCTTGAGTTATTGAATTTTAAGCATTATTTAATATAAATAAAAATTCGTAAAAAATCAACGATAACGTGTACGTTGCCGAAAGTCGCACACATATGATAGCTTAAGACAGTCTCTTTCAAAGGATGGCAGAACCGTTATGGTAGTATGTGCCAATCTTGAGTTATTGAATTTTAAGCATTATTTAATATAAATAAAAATTCGTAAAAAATCAACGATAACGTGTACGTTGCCGAAAGTCGCACACATGATAGCTTAAGACAGTCTCTTTCAAACGATGGCAGAACTGTTGTGGTAGTATGTCCCAATCTTGAGTTATTGAATTTTAAGCATTATTTAATATAAATAAAAATTCGTAAAAAATCAACGATAACGTATACGTTGCCGAAAGTCGCACACATGATAGCTTAAGACAGTCTCTTTCAAACGATGGCAGAACGGTTGTGGTAGTATGTGCCAATCTTGAGTTATTGAATTTTAAGCATTATTTAATATAAATAAAAATTCGTAAAAAATCAACGATAACGTGTACGTTGCCGAAAGTCGCACACATGATAGCTTAAGACAGTCTCTTTCAAAGGATGGCAGAACGGTTGTGGTATTCTGTGCCAATCTTGAGTTATTAAATTTTAAGCATTATTTAATATAAATAAAAATTCGTAAAAAATCAACGATAACGTGTACGTTGCCGAAAGTCGCACACATGATAGATTAACACAGTCTCTTTCAAACGATGGCAGAACGGTTGTGGTAGTATGTGCCAATCTTGAGTTATAGAATTTTAAGCATTATTTAATATAAATAAAAATTCGTAAAAAATCAACGATAACGTGTACGTTGCCGAAAGTCGCACACATGATAGCTTAAGACAGTCTCTTTCAAAGGTTGTCAGAACCGTTATGGTAGTATGTGCCAATCTTGAGTTATTGAATTTTAAGCATTATTTAATATAAATAAAAATTCGTAAAAAATCAACGATAACGTGTACGTTGCCGAAAGTCGCACACATGATAGCTTAAGACAGTCTCTTTCAAACGATGGCAGAACGTTTGTGGTAGTATGTGCCAATCTTGAGTTATTGAATTTTAAGCATTATTTAATATAAATAAAAATTCGTAAAAAATCAACAATAACGTGTACGTTGCCGAAAGTCGTACACATGATAGCTTAAGACAGTCTCTTTCAAAGGATGGCAGAACCGTTATGGTAGTATGTGCCAATCTTGAGTTATTGAATTTTAAGCATTATTTAATATAAATAAAAATTCGTAAAAAATCAACGATAACGTGTACGTTGCCGAAAGTCGCACACATGATAGCTTAAGACAGTTTCTTTCAAAGGATGGCGGAACCGTTATGGTAGTATGTGCCAATCTTGAGTTATTGAATTTTAAGCATTATTTAATATAAATAAAAATTCGTAAAAAATCAACGATAATGTGTACGTTGCCGAAAGTCGCACACATGATACGTTAGGACAGTCTCTTTCAAACGATGGCAGAACCGTTGTGGTAGTATGTGCCAATCTTGAGTTATTGAATTTTAAGCATTATTTAATATAAATAAAAATTCGTAAAAAATCAACGATAACGTGTATGTTGCCGAAAGTCGCACACATGATAGATTAAGACAGTCTCTTTCAAAGGATGGCAGAACCGTTGTGGTAGTATGTGCCAATCTTGAGTTATTGAATTTTAAGCATTATTTAATATAAATAAAAATTCGTAAAAAATCAACGATAACGTGTACGTTGCCGAAAGTCGCACACATGATAGCTTAAGACAGTCTCTTTCAAACGATGGCAGAACGTTTGTGGTAGTATGTGCCAATCTTGAGTTATGGAATTTTAAGCATTATTTAATATAAATAAAAATTCGTAAAAAATCAACGATAACGTGTACGTTGCCGAAAGTCGCACACATGATACGTTAGGACAGTCTCTTTCAAAGGATGGCAGAAGGGTTGTGGTAGTATGTGCCAATCTTGAGTTATTGAATTTTAAGCATTATTTAATATAAATAAAAATTCGTAAAAAATCAACGATAACGTGTACGTTGCCGAAAGTCGCACACATGATAGCTTAAGACAGTTTCTTTCAAAGGATGGCGGAACCGTTATGGTAGTATGTGCCAATCTTGAGTTATTGAATTTTAAGCATTATTTAATATAAATAAAAATTCATAAAAAATCAACGATAACGTGTACGTTGCCGAAAGTCGCACACATGATAGCTTAAGACAGTCTCTTTCAAACGATGGCAGAACGGTTGTGGTAGTATGTGCCAATCTTGAGTTATTGAATTTTAAGCATTATTTAATATAAATAAAAATTCGTAAAAAATCAACGATAACGTGTATGTTGCCGAAAGTCGCACACATGATAGCTTAAGACAGTCTCTTTCAAACGATGGCAGAACGTTTGTGGTAGTATGTGCCAATCTTGAGTTATGGAATTTTAAGCATTATTTAATATAAATAAAAATTCGTAAAAAATCAACGATAACGTGTACGTTGCCGAAAGTCGCACACATGATAGCTTAAGACAGTCTCTTTCAAAGGATGGCAGAACCGTTGTGGTAGTATGTGCCAATCTTGAGTTATTGAATTTTAAGCATTATTTAATATAAATAAAAATTCGTAAAAAATCAACGATAACGTGTACGTTGCCGAAAGTCGCACACATGATAGCTTAAGACAGTCTCTTTCAAACGATGGCAGAACGTTTGTGGTAGTATGTGCCAATCTTGAGTTATGGAATTTTAAGCATTATTTAATATAAATAAAAATTCGTAAAAAATCAACGATAACGTGTACGTTGCCGAAAGTCGCACACATATGATAGCTTAAGACAGTCTCTTTCAAAGGATGGCAGAACCGTTATGGTAGTATGTGCCAATCTTGAGTTATTGAATTTTAAGCATTATTTAATATAAATAAAAATTCATAAAAAATCAACGATAACGTGTACGTTGCCGAAAGTCGCACACATGATAGCTTAAGACAGTCTCTTTCAAACGATGGCAGAACGGTTGTGGTAGTATGTGCCAATCTTGAGTTATTGAATTTTAAGCATTATTTAATATAAATAAAAATTCGTAAAAAATCAACGATAACGTGTATGTTGCCGAAAGTCGCACACATGATAGATTAAGACAGTCTCTTTCAAAGGATGGCAGAACCGTTGTGGTAGTATGTGCCAATCTTGAGTTATTGAATTTTAAGCATTATTTAATATAAATAAAAATTCGTAAAAAATCAACGATAACGTGTACGTTGCCGAAAGTCGCACACATGATAGCTTAAGACAGTCTCTTTCAAAGGATGGGAGAACCGTTGTGGTAGTATGTGCCAATCTTGAGTTATTGAATTTTAAGCATTATTTAATATAAATAAAAATTCATAAAAAATCAACGATAATGTGTACGTTGCCGAAAGTCGCACACATGATACGTTAGGACAGTCTCTTTCAAAGGATGGCAGAACCGTTGTGGTAGTATGTGCCAATCTTGAGTTATTGAATTTTAAGCATTATTTAATATAAATAAAAATTCGTAAAAAATCAACGATAACGTGTACGTTGCCGAAAGTCGCACACATGACAGCTTAAGACAGTCTCTTACAAACGATGGCAGAACGTTTGTGGTAGTATGTGCCAATCTTGAGTTATGGAATTTTAAGCATTATTTAATATAAATAAAAATTGGTAAAAAAACAACGATATCGTGTACGTTGCCGAAAGTCGCACACATGATAGCTTAAGACAGTCTCTTTCAAAGGATGGCAGAACCGTTGTGGTAGTATGTGCCAATCTTGAGTTATTGAATTTTAAGCATTATTTAATATAAATAAAAATTCGTAAAAAATCAACGATAACGTGTACGTTGCCGAAAGTCGCACACATGATAGCTTAAGACAGTCTCTTTCAAAGGATGGCAGAACCGTTGTGGTAGTATGTGCCAATCTTGAGTTATTGAATTTTAAGCATTATTTAATATAAATAAAAATTCGTAAAAAATCAACGATAATGTGTACGTTGCCGAAAGTCGCACACATGATACGTTAGGACAGTCTCTTTCAAAGGATGGCAGAAGGGTTGTGGTAGTATGTGCCAATCTTGAGTTATTGAATTTTAAGCATTATTTAATATAAATAAAAATTCGTAAAAAATCTACGATAACGTGTACGTTGCCGAAAGTCGCACACATATGATAGCTTAAGACAGTCTCTTTCAAAGGATGGCAGAACCGTTATGGTAGTATGTGCCAATCTTGAGTTATTGAATTTTAAGCATTATTTAATATAAATAAAAATTCGTAAAAAATCAACGATAACGTGTACGTTGCCGAAAGTCGCACACATGATAGCTTAAGACAGTCTCTTTCAAACGATGGCAGAACTGTTGTGGTAGTATGTCCCAATCTTGAGTTATTGAATTTTAAGCATTATTTAATATAAATAAAAATTCGTAAAAAATCAACGATAACGTATACGTTGCCGAAAGTCGCACACATGATAGCTTAAGACAGTCTCTTTCAAACGATGGCAGAACGGTTGTGGTAGTATGTGCCAATCTTGAGTTATTGAATTTTAAGCATTATTTAATATAAATAAAAATTCGTAAAAAATCAACGATAACGTGTACGTTGCCGAAAGTCGCACACATGATAGCTTAAGACAGTCTCTTTCAAAGGATGGCAGAACGGTTGTGGTATTCTGTGCCAATCTTGAGTTATTGAATTTTAAGCATTATTTAATATAAATAAAAATTCGTAAAAAATCAACGATAACGTGTACGTTGCCGAAAGTCGCACACATGATAGATTAACACAGTCTCTTTCAAACGATGGCAGAACGGTTGTGGTAGTATGTGCCAATCTTGAGTTATAGAATTTTAAGCATTATTTAATATAAATAAAAATTCGTAAAAAATCAACGATAACGTGTACGTTGCCGAAAGTCGCACACATGATAGCTTAAGACAGTCTCTTTCAAAGGTTGTCAGAACCGTTATGGTAGTATGTGCCAATCTTGAGTTATTGAATTTTAAGCATTATTTAATATAAATAAAAATTCGTAAAAAATCAACGATAACGTGTATGTTGCCGAAAGTCGCACACATGATAGCTTAAGACAGTCTCTTTCAAACGTTGGCAGAACCGTTATGGTAGTATGTGCCAATCTTGAGTTATTGAATTTTAAGCATTATTTAATATAAATAAAAATTCGTAAAAAATCAACGATAACGTGTACGTTGCCGAACGTCGCACACATGATAGCTTAAGACAGTCTCTTTCAAACGATGGCAGAACGTTTGTGGTAGTATGTGCCAATCTTGAGTTATTGAATTTTAAGCATTATTTAATATAATTAAAAATTCGTAAAAAATCAACGATAACGTGTACGTTGCCGAAAGTCGCACACATGATAGCTTAAGACAGTCTCTTTCAAAGGATGGCAGAACCGTTATGGTAGTATGTGCCAATCTTGAGTTATTGAATTTTAAGCATTATTTAATATAAATAAAAATTCGTAAAAAATCAACGATAACGTGTACGTTGCCGAAAGTCGCACACATGATAGCTTAAGACAGTTTCTTTCAAAGGATGGCGGAACCGTTATGGTAGTATGTGCCAATCTTGAGTTATTGAATTTTAAGCATTATTTAATATAAATAAAAATTCGTAAAAAATCAACGATAATGTGTACGTTGCCGAAAGTCGCACACATGATACGTTAGGACAGTCTCTTTCAAACGATGGCAGAACCGTTGTGGTAGTATGTGCCAATCTTGAGTTATTGAATTTTAAGCATTATTTAATATAAATAAAAATTCGTAAAAAATCAACGATAACGTATACGTTGCCGAAAGTCGCACACATGATAGCTTAAGACAGTCTCTTTCAAACGATGGCAGAACGGTTGTGGTAGTATGTGCCAATCTTGAGTTATTGAATTTTAAGCATTATTTAATATAAATAAAAATTCGTAAAAAATCAACGATAACGTGTACGTTGCCGAAAGTCACACACATGATAGATTAACACAGTCTCTTTCAAACGATGGCAGAACGGTTGTGGTAGTATGTGCCAATCTTGAGTTATAGAATTTTAAGCATTATTTAATATAAATAAAAATTCGTAAAAAATCAACGATAACGTGTACGTTGCCGAAAGTCGCACACATGATAGCTTAAGACAGTCTCTTTCAAAGGTTGTCAGAACCGTTATGGTAGTATGTGCCAATCTTGAGTTATTGAATTTTAAGCATTATTTAATATAAATAAAAATTCGTAAAAAATCAACGATAACGTGTATGTTGCCGAAAGTCGCACACATGATAGCTTAAGACAGTCTCTTTCAAACATTGGCAGAACCGTTATGGTAGTATGTGCCAATCTTGAGTTATTGAATTTTAAGCATTATTTAATATAAATAAAAATTCGTAAAAAATCAACGATAACGTGTACGTTGCCGAAAGTCGCACACATGATAGCTTAAGACAGTCTCTTTCAAACAATGGCAGAACGTTTGTGGTAGTATGTGCCAATCTTGAGTTATTGAATTTTAAGCATTATTTAATATAATTAAAAATTCGTAAAAAATCAACGATAACGTGTACGTTGCCGAAAGTCGCACACATGATAGCTTAAGACAGTCTCTTTCAAAGGATGGCAGAACCGTTATGGTAGTATGTGCCAATCTTGAGTTATTGAATTTTAAGCATTATTTAATATAAATAAAAATTCGTAAAAAATCAACGATAACGTGTACGTTGCCGAAAGTCGCACACATGATAGCTTAAGACAGTTTCTTTCAAAGGATGGCGGAACCGTTATGGTAGTATGTGCCAATCTTGAGTTATTGAATTTTAAGCATTATTTAATATAAATAAAAATTCGTAAAAAATCAACGATAATGTGTACGTTGCCGAAAGTCGCACACATGATACGTTAGGACAGTCTCTTTCAAACGATGGCAGAACCGTTGTGGTAGTATGTGCCAATCTTGAGTTATTGAATTTTAAGCATTATTTAATATAAATAAAAATTCGTAAAAAATCAACGATAACGTGTACGTTGCCGAAAGTCGCACACATGATAGCTTAAGACAGTCTCTTTCAAAGGATGGCAGAACCGTTATGGTAGTATGTGCCAATCTTGAGTTATTGAATTTTAAGCATTATTTAATATAAATAAAAATTCGTAAAAAATCAACGATAATGTGTACGTTGCCGAAAGTCGCACACATGATACGTTAGGACAGTCTCTTTCAAACGATGGCAGAACCGTTGTGGTAGTATGTGCCAATCTTGAGTTATTGAATTTTAAGCATTATTTAATATAAATAAAAATTCGTAAAAAATCAACGATAACGTGTACGTTGCCGAAAGTCGCACACATGATAGCTTAAGACAGTCTCTTTCAAACGATGGCAGAACGGTTGTGGTAGTATGTGCCAATCTTGAGTTATTGAATTTTAAGCATTATTTAATATAAATAAAAATTCGTAAAAAATCAACGATAACGTGTACGTTGCCGAAAGTCGCACACATGATAGCTTAAGACAGTCTCTTTCAAAGGATGGCAGAAGGGTTGTGGTAGTATGTGCCAATCTTGAGTTATTGAATTTTAAGCATTATTTAATATAAATAAAAATTCGTAAAAAATCAACGATAACGTGTACGTTGCCGAAAGTCGCACACATATGATAGCTTAAGACAGTCTCTTTCAAAGGATGGCAGAACCGTTATGGTAGTATGTGCCAATCTTGAGTTATTGAATTTTAAGCATTATTTAATATAAATAAAAATTCATAAAAAATCAACGATAACGTGTACGTTGCCGAAAGTCGCACACATGATAGCTTAAGACAGTCTCTTTCAAACGATGGCAGAACGGTTGTGGTAGTATGTGCCAATCTTGAGTTATTGAATTTTAAGCATTATTTAATATAAATAAAAATTCGTAAAAAATCAACGATAACGTGTATGTTGCCGAAAGTCGCACACATGATAGATTAAGACAGTCTCTTTCAAAGGATGGCAGAACCGTTGTGGTAGTATGTGCCAATCTTGAGTTATTGAATTTTAAGCATTATTTAATATAAATAAAAATTCGTAAAAAATCAACGATAACGTGTACGTTGCCGAAAGTCGCACACATGATAGCTTAAGACAGTCTCTTTCAAAGGATAGGAGAACCGTTGTGGTAGTATGTGCCAATCTTGAGTTATTGAATTTTAAGCATTATTTAATATAAATAAAAATTCGTAAAAAATCAACGATAATGTGTACGTTGCCGAAAGTCGCACACATGATACGTTAGGACAGTCTCTTTCAAAGGATGGCAGAACCGTTGTGGTAGTATGTGCCAATCTTGAGTTATTGAATTTTAAGCATTATTTAATATAAATAAAAATTCGTAAAAAATCAACGATAACGTGTACGTTGCCGAAAGTCGCACACATGATAGCTTAAGACAGTCTCTTACAAACGGTGGCAGAACGTTTGTGGTAGTATGTGCCAATCTTGAGTTATGGAATTTTAAGCATTATTTAATATAAATAAAAATTTGTAAAAAATCAACGATATCGTGTACGTTGCCGAAAGACGCACACATGATAGCTTAAGACAGTCTCTTTCAAAGGATGGCAGAACCGTTGTGGTAGTATGTGCCAATCTTGAGTTATTGAATTTTAAGCATTATTTAATATAAATAAAAATTCGTAAAAAATCAACGATAATGTGTACGTTGCCGAAAGTCGCACACATGATACGTTAGGACAGTCTCTTTCAAAGGATGGCAGAAGGGTTGTGGTAGTATGTGCCAATCTTGAGTTATTGAATTTTAAGCATTATTTAATATAAATAAAAATTCGTAAAAAATCAACGATAACGTGTACGTTGCCGAAAGTCGCACACATATGATAGCTTAAGACAGTCTCTTTCAAAGGATGGCAGAAACGTTATGGTAGTATGTGCCAATCTTGAGTTATTGAATTTTAAGCATTATTTAATATAAATAAAAATTCGTAAAAAATCAACGATAATGTGTACGTTGCCGAAAGTCGCACACATGATAGCTTAAGACAGTCTCTTTCAAAGGATGGCAGAACCGTTGTGGTAGTATGTGCCAATCTTGAGTTATTGAATTTTAAGCATTATTTAATATAAATAAAAATTCGTAAAAAATCAACGATAATGTGTACGTTGCCGAAAGTCGCACACATGATACGTTAGGACAGTCTCTTTCAAAGGATGGCAGAAGGGTTGTGGTAGTATGTGCCAATCTTGAGTTATTGAATTTTAAGCATTATTTAATATAAATAAAAATTCGTAAAAAATCTACGATAACGTGTACGTTGCCGAAAGTCGCACACATATGATAGCTTAAGACAGTCTCTTTCAAAGGATGGCAGAACCGTTATGGTAGTATGTGCCAATCTTGAGTTATTGAATTTTAAGCATTATTTAATATAAATAAAAATTCGTAAAAAATCAACGATAACGTGTACGTTGCCGAAAGTCGCACACATGATAGCTTAAGACAGTCTCTTTCAAACGATGGCAGAACCGTTGTGGTAGTATGTGCCAATCTTGAGTTATTGAATTTTAAGCATTATTTAATATAAATAAAAATTCGTAAAAAATCAACGATAATGTGTACGTTGCCGAAAGTCGCACACATGATACGTTAGGACAGTCTCTTTCAAAGGATGGCAGAAGGGTTGTGGTAGTATGTGCCAATCTTGAGTTATTGAATTTTAAGCATTATTTAATATAAATAAAAATTCGTAAAAAATCAACGATAACGTGTACGTTGCCGAAAGTCGCACACATGACAGCTTAAGACAGTCTCTTACAAACGATGGCAGAACGTTTGTGGTAGTATGTGCCAATCTTGAGTTATGGAATTTTAAGCATTATTTAATATAAATAAAAATTGGTAAAAAAACAACGATATCGTGTACGTTGCCGAAAGTCGCACACATGATAGCTTAAGACAGTCTCTTTCAAAGGATGGCAGAACCGTTGTGGTAGTATGTGCCAATCTTGAGTTATTGAATTTTAAGCATTATTTAATATAAATAAAAATTCGTAAAAAATCAACGATAACGTGTACGTTGCCGAAAGTCGCACACATGATAGCTTAAGACAGTCTCTTTCAAAGGATGGCAGAACCGTTGTGGTAGTATGTGCCAATCTTGAGTTATTGAATTTTAAGCATTATTTAATATAAATAAAAATTCGTAAAAAATCAACGATAATGTGTACGTTGCCGAAAGTCGCACACATGATACGTTAGGACAGTCTCTTTCAAAGGATGGCAGAAGGGTTGTGGTAGTATGTGCCAATCTTGAGTTATTGAATTTTAAGCATTATTTAATATAAATAAAAATTCGTAAAAAATCTACGATAACGTGTACGTTGCCGAAAGTCGCACACATATGATAGCTTAAGACAGTCTCTTTCAAAGGATGGCAGAACCGTTATGGTAGTATGTGCCAATCTTGAGTTATTGAATTTTAAGCATTATTTAATATAAATAAAAATTCGTAAAAAATCAACGATAACGTGTACGTTGCCGAAAGTCGCACACATGATAGCTTAAGACAGTCTCTTTCAAACGATGGCAGAACTGTTGTGGTAGTATGTCCCAATCTTGAGTTATTGAATTTTAAGCATTATTTAATATAAATAAAAATTCGTAAAAAATCAATGATAACGTATACGTTGCCGAAAGTCGCACACATGATAGCTTAAGACAGTCTCTTTCAAACGATGGCAGAACGGTTGTGGTAGTATGTGCCAATCTTGAGTTATTGAATTTTAAGCATTATTTAATATAAATAAAAATTCGTAAAAAATCAACGATAACGTGTACGTTGCCGAAAGTCGCACACATGATAGCTTAAGACAGTCTCTTTCAAAGGATGGCAGAACGGTTGTGGTATTCTGTGCCAATCTTGAGTTATTGAATTTTAAGCATTATTTAATATAAATAAAAATTCGTAAAAAATCAACGATAACGTGTACGTTGCCGAAAGTCGCACACATGATAGATTAACACAGTCTCTTTCAAACGATGGCAGAACGGTTGTGGTAGTATGTGCCAATCTTGAGTTATAGAATTTTAAGCATTATTTAATATAAATAAAAATTCGTAAAAAATCAACGATAACGTGTACGTTGCCGAAAGTCGCACACATGATAGCTTAAGACAGTCTCTTTCAAACGATGGCAGAACGTTTGTGGTAGTATGTGCCAATCTTGAGTTATTGAATTTTAAGCATTATTTAATATAATTAAAAATTCGTAAAAAATCAACGATAACGTGTACGTTGCCGAAAGTCGCACACATGATAGCTTAAGACAGTCTCTTTCAAAGGATGGCAGAACCGTTATGGTAGTATGTGCCAATCTTGAGTTATTGAATTTTAAGCATTATTTAATATAAATAAAAATTCGTAAAAAATCAACGATAACGTGTACGTTGCCGAAAGTCGCACACATGATAGCTTAAGACAGTTTCTTTCAAAGGATGGCGGAACCGTTATGGTAGTATGTGCCAATCTTGAGTTATTGAATTTTAAGCATTATTTAATATAAATAAAAATTCGTAAAAAATCAACGATAATGTGTACGTTGCCGAAAGTCGCACACATGATACGTTAGGACAGTCTCTTTCAAACGATGGCAGAACCGTTGTGGTAGTATGTGCCAATCTTGAGTTATTGAATTTTAAGCATTATTTAATATAAATAAAAATTCGTAAAAAATCAACGATAACGTATACGTTGCCGAAAGTCGCACACATGATAGCTTAAGACAGTCTCTTTCAAACGATGGCAGAACGGTTGTGGTAGTATGTGCCAATCTTGAGTTATTGAATTTTAAGCATTATTTAATATAAATAAAAATTCGTAAAAAATCAACGATAACGTATACGTTGCCGAAAGTCGCACACATGATAGATTAACACAGTCTCTTTCAAACGATGGCAGAACGGTTGTGGTAGTATGTGCCAATCTTGAGTTATAGAATTTTAAGCATTATTTAATATAAATAAAAATTCGTAAAAAATCAACGATAACGTGTACGTTGCCGAAAGTCGCACACATGATAGCTTAAGACAGTCTCTTTCAAAGGTTGTCAGAACCGTTATGGTAGTATGTGCCAATCTTGAGTTATTGAATTTTAAGCATTATTTAATATAAATAAAAATTCGTAAAAAATCAACGATAACGTGTATGTTGCCGAAAGTCGCACACATGATAGCTTAAGACAGTCTCTTTCAAACATTGGCAGAACCGTTATGGTAGTATGTGCCAATCTTGAGTTATTGAATTTTAAGCATTATTTAATATAAATAAAAATTCGTAAAAAATCAACGATAACGTGTACGTTGCCGAAAGTCGCACACATGATAGCTTAAGACAGTCTCTTTCAAACAATGGCAGAACGTTTGTGGTAGTATGTGCCAATCTTGAGTTATTGAATTTTAAGCATTATTTAATATAATTAAAAATTCGTAAAAAATCAACGATAACGTGTACGTTGCCGAAAGTCGCACACATGATAGCTTAAGACAGTCTCTTTCAAAGGATGGCAGAACCGTTATGGTAGTATGTGCCAATCTTGAGTTATTGAATTTTAAGCATTATTTAATATAAATAAAAATTCGTAAAAAATCAACGATAACGTGTACGTTGCCGAAAGTCGCACACATGATAGCTTAAGACAGTTTCTTTCAAAGGATGGCGGAACCGTTATGGTAGTATGTGCCAATCTTGAGTTATTGAATTTTAAGCATTATTTAATATAAATAAAAATTCGTAAAAAATCAACGATAATGTGTACGTTGCCGAAAGTCGCACACATGATACGTTAGGACAGTCTCTTTCAAACGATGGCAGAACCGTTGTGGTAGTATGTGCCAATCTTGAGTTATTGAATTTTAAGCATTATTTAATATAAATAAAAATTCGTAAAAAATCAACGATAACGTGTACGTTGCCGAAAGTCGCACACATGATAGCTTAAGACAGTCTCTTTCAAACGATGGCAGAACGGTTGTGGTAGTATGTGCCAATCTTGAGTTATTGAATTTTAAGCATTATTTAATATAAATAAAAATTCGTAAAAAATCAACGATAACGTGTATGTTGCCGAAAGTCGCACACATGATAGATTAAGACAGTCTCTTTCAAAGGATGGCAGAACCGTTGTGGTAGTAAGTGCCAATCTTGAGTTATTGAATTTTAAGCATTATTTAATATAAATAAAAATTCGTAAAAAATCAACGATAACGTGTACGTTGCCGAAAGTCGCACACATGATAGCTTAAGACAGTCTCTTTCAAACGATGGCAGAACGTTTGTGGTAGTATGTGCCAATCTTGAGTTATGGAATTTTAAGCATTATTTAATATAAATAAAAATTCGTAAAAAATCAACGATAACGTGTACGTTGCCGAAAGTCGCACACATGATAGCTTAAGACAGTCTCTTTCAAAGGATGGCAGAAGGGTTGTGGTAGTATGTGCCAATCTTGAGTTATTGAATTTTAAGCATTATTTAATATAAATAAAAATTCGTAAAAAATCAACGATAACGTGTACGTTGCCGAAAGTCGCACACATATGATAGCTTAAGACAGTCTCTTTCAAAGGATGGCAGAACCGTTATGGTAGTATGTGCCAATCTTGAGTTATTGAATTTTAAGCATTATTTAATATAAATAAAAATTCATAAAAAATCAACGATAACGTGTACGTTGCCGAAAGTCGCACACATGATAGCTTAAGACAGTCTCTTTCAAACGATGGCAGAACGGTTGTGGTAGTATGTGCCAATCTTGAGTTATTGAATTTTAAGCATTATTTAATATAAATAAAAATTCGTAAAAAATCAACGATAACGTGTATGTTGCCGAAAGTCGCACACATGATAGATTAAGACAGTCTCTTTCAAAGGATGGCAGAACCGTTGTGGTAGTATGTGCCAATCTTGAGTTATTGAATTTTAAGCATTATTTAATATAAATAAAAATTCGTAAAAAATCAACGATAACGTGTACGTTGCCGAAAGTCGCACACATGATAGCTTAAGACAGTCTCTTTCAAAGGATAGGAGAACCGTTGTGGTAGTATGTGCCAATCTTGAGTTATTGAATTTTAAGCATTATTTAATATAAATAAAAATTCGTAAAAAATCAACGATAATGTGTACGTTGCCGAAAGTCGCACACATGATACGTTAGGACAGTCTCTTTCAAAGGATGGCAGAACCGTTGTGGTAGTATGTGCCAATCTTGAGTTATTGAATTTTAAGCATTATTTAATATAAATAAAAATTCGTAAAAAATCAACGATAACGTGTACGTTGCCGAAAGTCGCACACATGATAGCTTAAGACAGTCTCTTACAAACGATGGCAGAACGTTTGTGGTAGTATGTGCCAATCTTGAGTTATGGAATTTTAAGCATTATTTAATATAAATAAAAATTTGTAAAAAATCAACGATATCGTGTACGTTGCCGAAAGACGCACACATGATAGCTTAAGACAGTCTCTTTCAAAGGATGGCAGAACCGTTGTGGTAGTATGTGCCAATCTTGAGTTATTGAATTTTAAGCATTATTTAATATAAATAAAAATTCGTAAAAAATCAACGATAATGTGTACGTTGCCGAAAGTCGCACACATGATACGTTAGGACAGTCTCTTTCAAAGGATGGCAGAAGGGTTGTGGTAGTATGTGCCAATCTTGAGTTATTGAATTTTAAGCATTATTTAATATAAATAAAAATTCGTAAAAAATCAACGATAACGTGTACGTTGCCGAAAGTCGCACACATATGATAGCTTAAGACAGTCTCTTTCAAAGGATGGCAGAAACGTTATGGTAGTATGTGCCAATCTTGAGTTATTGAATTTTAAGCATTATTTAATATAAATAAAAATTCATAAAAAATCAACGATAACGTGTACGTTGCCGAAAGACGCACACATGATAGCTTAAGACAGTCTCTTTCAAAGGTTGGCAGAACCGTTGTGGTAGTATGTGCCAATCTTGAGTTATTGAATTTTAAGCATTATTTAATATAAATAAAAATTCGTAAAAAATCAACGATAATGTGTACGTTGCCGAAAGTCGCACACATGATACGTTAGGACAGTCTCTTTCAAAGGATGGCAGAAGGGTTGTGGTAGTATGTGCCAATCTTGAGTTATTGAATTTTAAGCATTATTTAATATAAATAAAAATTCGTAAAAAATCAACGATAACGTGTACGTTGCCGAAAGTCGCACACATATGATAGCTTAAGACAGTCTCTTTCAAAGGATGGCAGAACCGTTATGGTAGTATGTGCCAATCTTGAGTTATTGAATTTTAAGCATTATTTAATATAAATAAAAATTCATAAAAAATCAACGATAACGTGTACGTTGCCGAAAGTCGCACACATGATAGCTTAAGACAGTCTCTTTCAAACGATGGCAGAACGGTTGTGGTAGTATGTGCCAATCTTGAGTTATTGAATTTTAAGCATTATTTAATATAAATAAAAATTCGTAAAAAATCAACGATAACGTGTATGTTGCCGAAAGTCGCACACATGATAGATTAAGACAGTCTCTTTCAAACGATGGCAGAACCGTTGTGGTAGTATGTGCCAATCTTGAGTTATTGAATTTTAAGCATTATTTAATATAAATAAAAATTCGTAAAAAATCAACGATAACGTGTATGTTGCCGAAAGTCGCACACATGATAGATTAAGACAGTCTCTTTCAAACGATGGCAGAACCGTTGTGGTAGTATGTGCCAATCTTGAGTTATTGAATTTTAAGCATTATTTAATATAAATAAAAATTCGTAAAAAATCAACGATAACGTGTACGTTGCCGAAAGTCGCACACATGATAGCTTAAGACAGTCTCTTTCAAAGGATGGCAGAACCGTTGTGGTAGTATGTGCCAATCTTGAGTTATTGAATTTTAAGCATTATTTAATATAAATAAAAATTCATAAAAAATCAACGATAACGTGTACGTTGCCGAAAGTCGCACACATGATAGCTTAAGACAGTCTCTTTCAAACGATGGCAGAACGGTTGTGGTAGTATGTGCCAATCTTGAGTTATTGAATTTTAAGCATTATTTAATATAAATAAAAATTCGTAAAAAATCAACGATAACGTGTATGTTGCCGAAAGTCGCACACATGATAGCTTAAGACAGTCTCTTTCAAAGGATAGGAGAACCGTTGTGGTAGTATGTGCCAATCTTGAGTTATTGAATTTTAAGCATTATTTAATATAAATAAAAATTCGTAAAAAATCAACGATAATGTGTACGTTGCCGAAAGTCGCACACATGATACGTTAGGACAGTCTCTTTCAAAGGATGGCAGAACCGTTGTGGTAGTATGTGCCAATCTTGAGTTATTGAATTTTAAGCATTATTTAATATAAATAAAAATTCGTAAAAAATCAACGATAACGTGTACGTTGCCGAAAGTCGCACACATGATAGCTTAAGACAGTCTCTTACAAACGATGGCAGAACGTTTGTGGTAGTATGTGCCAATCTTGAGTTATGGAATTTTAAGCATTATTTAATATAAATAAAAATTTGTAAAAAATCAACGATATCGTGTACGTTGCCGAAAGACGCACACATGATAGCTTAAGACAGTCTCTTTCAAAGGATGGCAGAACCGTTGTGGTAGTATGTGCCAATCTTGAGTTATTGAATTTTAAGCATTATTTAATATAAATAAAAATTCGTAAAAAATCAACGATAATGTGTACGTTGCCGAAAGTCGCACACATGATACGTTAGGACAGTCTCTTTCAAAGGATGGCAGAAGGGTTGTGGTAGTATGTGCCAATCTTGAGTTATTGAATTTTAAGCATTATTTAATATAAATAAAAATTCGTAAAAAATCAACGATAACGTGTACGTTGCCGAAAGTCGCACACATATGATAGCTTAAGACAGTCTCTTTCAAAGGATGGCAGAAACGTTATGGTAGTATGTGCCAATCTTGAGTTATTGAATTTTAAGCATTATTTAATATAAATAAAAATTCATAAAAAATCAACGATAACGTGTACGTTGCCGAAAGACGCACACATGATAGCTTAAGACAGTCTCTTTCAAAGGATGGCAGAACCGTTGTGGTAGTATGTGCCAATCTTGAGTTATTGAATTTTAAGCATTATTTAATATAAATAAAAATTCGTAAAAAATCAACGATAATGTGTACGTTGCCGAAAGTCGCACACATGATACGTTAGGACAGTCTCTTTCAAAGGATGGCAGAAGGGTTGTGGTAGTATGTGCCAATCTTGAGTTATTGAATTTTAAGCATTATTTAATATAAATAAAAATTCGTAAAAAATCAACGATAACGTGTACGTTGCCGAAAGTCGCACACATATGATAGCTTAAGACAGTCTCTTTCAAAGGATGGCAGAACCGTTATGGTAGTATGTGCCAATCTTGAGTTATTGAATTTTAAGCATTATTTAATATAAATAAAAATTCATAAAAAATCAACGATAACGTGTACGTTGCCGAAAGTCGCACACATGATAGCTTAAGACAGTCTCTTTCAAACGATGGCAGAACGGTTGTGGTAGTATGTGCCAATCTTGAGTTATTGAATTTTAAGCATTATTTAATATAAATAAAAATTCGTAAAAAATCAACGATAACGTGTATGTTGCCGAAAGTCGCACACATGATAGCTTAAGACAGTCTCTTTCAAACGATGGCAGAACGGTTGTGGTAGTATGTGCCAATCTTGAGTTATTGAATTTTAAGCATTATTTAATATAAATAAAAATTCGTAAAAAATCAACGATAACGTGTATGTTGCCGAAAGTCGCACACATGATAGATTAAGACAGTCTCTTTCAAAGGATGGCAGAACCGTTGTGGTAGTATGTGCCAATCTTGAGTTATTGAATTTTAAGCATTATTTAATATAAATAAAAATTCGTAAAAAATCAACGATAACGTGTACGTTGCCGAAAGTCGCACACATGATACGTTAGGACAGTCTCTTTCAAAGGATGGCAGAAGGGTTGTGGTAGTATGTGCCAATCTTGAGTTATTGAATTTTAAGCATTATTTAATATAAATAAAAATTCGTAAAAAATCAACGATAACGTGTACGTTGCCGAAAGTCGCACACATGATAGCTTAAGACAGTCTCTTTCAAAGGATAGGAGAACCGTTGTGGTAGTATGTGCCAATCTTGAGTTATTGAATTTTAAGCATTATTTAATATAAATAAAAATTCGTAAAAAATCAACGATAATGTGTACGTTGCCGAAAGTCGCACACATGATACGTTAGGACAGTCTCTTTCAAAGTATGGCAGAACCGTTGTGGTAGTATGTGCCAATCTTGAGTTATTGAATTTTAAGCATTATTTAATATAAATAAAAATTCGTAAAAAATCAACGATAACGTGTACGTTGCCGAAAGTCGCACACATGATAGCTTAAGACAGTCTCTTACAAACGATGGCAGAACGTTTGTGGTAGTATGTGCCAATCTTGAGTTATGGAATTTTAAGCATTATTTAATATAAATAAAAATTCGTAAAAAATCAACGATATCGTGTACGTTGCCGAAAGTCGCACACATGATAGCTTAAGACAGTCTCTTTCAAAGGATGGCAGAACCGTTGTGGTAGTATGTGCCAATCTTGAGTTATTGAATTTTAAGCATTATTTAATATAAATAAAAATTCGTAAAAAATCAACGATAATGTGTACGTTGCCGAAAGTCGCACACATGATACTTTAGGACAGTCTCTTTCAAAGGATGGCAGAAGGGTTGTGGTAGTATGTGCCAATCTTGAGTTATTGAATTTAAAGCATTATTTAATATAAATAAAAATTCGTAAAAAATCAACGATAACGTGTACGTTGCCGAAAGTCGCACACATATGATAGCTTAAGACAGTCTCTTTCAAAGGATGGCAGAACCGTTATGGTAGTATGTGCCAATCTTGAGTTATTGAATTTTAAGCATTATTTAATATAAATAAAAATTCATAAAAAATCAACGATAACGTGTACGTTGCCGAAAGACGCACACATGATACGTTAGGACAGTCTCTTTCAAAGGATGGCAGAACGGTTGTGGTAGTATGTGCCAATCTTGAGTTATTGAATTTTAAGCATTATTTAATATAAATAAAAATTCGTAAAAAATCAACGATAACGTGTACGTTGCCGAAAGTCGCACACATGATAGCTTAAGACAGTCTCTTTCAAAGGATAGGAGAACCGTTGTGGTAGTATGTGCCAATCTTGAGTTATTGAATTTTAAGCATTATTTAATATAAATAAAAATTCGTAAAAAATCAACGATAATGTGTACGTTGCCGAAAGTCGCACACATGATACGTTAGGACAGTCTCTTTCAAAGGATGGCAGAACCGTTGTGGTAGTATGTGCCAATCTTGAGTTATTGAATTTTAAGCATTATTTAATATAAATAAAAATTCGTAAAAAATCAACGATAACGTGTACGTTGCCGAAAGTCGCACACATGATAGCTTAAGACAGTCTCTTACAAACGATGGCAGAACGTTTGTGGTAGTATGTGCCAATCTTGAGTTATGGAATTTTAAGCATTATTTAATATAAATAAAAATTCGTAAAAAATCAACGATATCGTGTACGTTGCCGAAAGTCGCACACATGATAGCTTAAGACAGTCTCTTTCAAAGGATGGCAGAACCGTTGTGGTAGTATGTGCCAATCTTGAGTTATTGAATTTTAAGCATTATTTAATATAAATAAAAATTCGTAAAAAATCAACGATAATGTGTACGTTGCCGAAAGTCGCACACATGATACTTTAGGACAGTCTCTTTCAAAGGATGGCAGAAGGGTTGTGGTAGTATGTGCCAATCTTGAGTTATTGAATTTTAAGCATTATTTAATATAAATAAAAATTCGTAAAAAATCAACGATAACGTGTACGTTGCCGAAAGTCGCACACATATGATAGCTTAAGACAGTCTCTTTCAAAGGATGGCAGAACCGTTATGGTAGTATGTGCCAATCTTGAGTTATTGAATTTTAAGCATTATTTAATATAAATAAAAATTCATAAAAAATCAACGATAACGTGTACGTTGCCGAAAGACGCACACATGATACGTTAGGACAGTCTCTTTCAAAGGATGGCAGAACGGTTGTGGTAGTATGTGCCAATCTTGAGTTATTGAATTTTAAGCATTATTTAATATAAATAAAAATTCGTAAAAAATCAACGATAACGTGTACGTTACCGAAAGTCGCACACATGATAGCTTAAGACAGTCTCTTTCAAAGGATAGGAGAACCGTTGTGGTAGTATGTGCCAATCTTGAGTTATTGAATTTTAAGCATTATTTAATATAAATAAAAATTCGTAAAAAATCAACGATAATGTGTACGTTGCCGAAAGTCGCACACATGATACGTTAGGACAGTCTCTTTCAAAGGATGGCAGAACCGTTGTGGTAGTATGTGCCAATCTTGAGTTATTGAATTTTAAGCATTATTTAATATAAATAAAAATTCGTAAAAAATCAACGATAACGTGTACGTTGCCGAAAGTCGCACACATGATAGCTTAAGACAGTCTCTTACAAACGATGGCAGAACGTTTGTGGTAGTATGTGCCAATCTTGAGTTATGGAATTTTAAGCATTATTTAATATAAATAAAAATTCGTAAAAAATCAACGATATCGTGTACGTTGCCGAAAGTCGCACACATGATAGCTTAAGACAGTCTCTTTCAAAGGATGGCAGAACCGTTGTGGTAGTATGTGCCAATCTTGAGTTATTGAATTTTAAGCATTATTTAATATAAATAAAAATTCATAAAAAATCAACGATAACGTGTACGTTGCCGAAAGACGCACACATGATACGTTAGGACAGTCTCTTTCAAAGGATGGCAGAACGGTTGTGGTAGTATGTGCCAATCTTGAGTTATTGAATTTTAAGCATTATTTAATATAAATAAAAATTCGTAAAAAATCAACGATAATGTGTACGTTGCCGAAAGTCGCACACATGATACGTTAGGACAGTCTCTTTCAAACGATGGCAGAACCGTTGTGGTAGTATGTGCCAATCTTGAGTTATTGAATTTTAAGCATTATTTAATATAAATAAAAATTCGTAAAAAATCAACGATAACGTGTACGTTGCCGAAAGTCGCACACATGATAGCTTAAGACAGTCTCTTTCAAAGGATGGCAGAACCGTTATGGTAGTATGTGCCAATCTTGAGTTATTGAATTTTAAGCATTATTTAATATAAATAAAAATTCGTAAAAAATCAACGATAACGTGTACGTTGCCGAAAGTCGCACACATGATACGTTAGGACAGTCTCTTTCAAACGATGGCAGAACCGTTGTGGTAGTATGTGCCAATCTTGAGTTATTGAATTTTAAGCATTATTTAATATAAATAAAAATTCGTAAAAAATCAACGATAACGTGTACGTTGCCGAAAGTCGCACACATGATAGCTTAAGACAGTCTCTTTCAAACGATGGCAGAACGGTTGTGGTAGTATGTGCCAATCTTGAGTTATTGAATTTTAAGCATTATTTAATATAAATAAAAATTCGTAAAAAATCAACGATAACGTGTATGTTGCCGAAAGTCGCACACATGATAGATTAAGACAGTCTCTTTCAAAGGATGGCAGAACCGTTGTGGTAGTATGTGCCAATCTTGAGTTATTGAATTTTAAGCATTATTTAATATAAATAAAAATTCGTAAAAAATCAACGATAACGTGTACGTTGCCGAAAGTCGCACACATGATAGCTTAAGACAGTCTCTTTCAAACGATGGCAGAACGTTTGTGGCAGTATGTGCCAATCTTGAGTTATGGAATTTTAAGCATTATTTAATATAAATAAAAATTCGTAAAAAATCAACGATAACGTGTACGTTGCCGAAAGTCGCACACATGATAGCTTAAGACAGTCTCTTTCAAAGGATGGCAGAACCGTTGTGGTAGTATGTGCCAATCTTGAGTTATTGAATTTTAAGCATTATTTAATATAAATAAAAATTCGTAAAAAATCAACGATAATGTGTACGTTGCCGAAAGTCGCACACATGATACGTTAGCACAGTCTCTTTCAAAGGATGGCAGAAGGGTTGTGGTAGTATGTGCCAATCTTGAGTTATTGAATTTTAAGCATTATTTAATATAAATAAAAATTCGTAAAAAATCAACGATAACGTGTACGTTGCCGAAAGTCGCACACATGATAGCTTAAGACAGTTTCTTTCAAAGGATGGCGGAACCGTTATGGTAGTATGTGCCAATCTTGAGTTATTGAATTTTAAGCATTATTTAATATAAATAAAAATTCATAAAAAATCAACGATAACGTGTACGTTGCCGAAAGTCGCACACATGATAGCTTAAGACAGTCTCTTTCAAACGATGGCAGAACGGTTGTGGTAGTATGTGCCAATCTTGAGTTATTGAATTTTAAGCATTATTTAATATAAATAAAAATTCGTAAAAAATCAACGATAACGTGTACGTTGCCGAAAGTCGCACACATGATAGCTTAAGACAGTCTCTTTCAAACGATGGCAGAACTTTTGTGGTAGTATGTGCCAATCTTGAGTTATGGAATTTTAAGCATTATTTAATATAAATAAAAATTCGTAAAAAATCAACGATAACGTGTACGTTGCCGAAAGTCGCACACATGATAGCTTAAGACAGTCTCTTTCAAAGGATGGCAGAACCATTGTGGTAGTATGTGCCAATCTTGAGTTATTGAATTTTAAGCATTATTTAATATAAATAAAAATTCGTAAAAAATCAACGATAATGTGTACGTTGCCGAAAGTCGCACACATGATACGTTAGGACAGTCTCTTTCAAAGGATGGCAGAAGGGTTGTGGTAGTATGTGCCAATCTTGAGTGATTGAATTTTAAGCATTATTTAATATAAATAAAAATTTGTAAAAAATCAACGATAACGTGTACGTTGCCGAAAGTCGCACACATATGATAGCTTAAGACAGTCTCTTTCAAAGGATGGCAGAACCGTTATGGTAGTATGTGCCAATCTTGAGTTATTGAATTTTAAGCATTATTTAATATAAATAAAAATTCATAAAAAATCAACGATAACGTGTACGTTGCCGAAAGTCGCACACATGATAGCTTAAGACAGTCTCTTTCAAACGATGGCAGAACGGTTGTGGTAGTATGTGCCAATCTTGAGTTATTGAATTTTAAGCATTATTTAATATAAATAAAAATTCGTAAAAAATCAACGATAATGTGTACGTTGCCGAAAGTCGCACACATGATACGTTAGGACAGTCTCTTTCAAACGATGGCAGAACCGTTGTGGTAGTATGTGCCAATCTTGAGTTATTGAATTTTAAGCATTATTTAATATAAATAAAAATTCGTAAAAAATCAACGATAACGTGTACGTTGCCGAAAGTCGCACACATGATAGCTTAAGACAGTCTCTTTCAAAGGATGGCAGAACCGTTATGGTAGTATGTGCCAATCTTGAGTTATTGAATTTTAAGCATTATTTAATATAAATAAAAATTCGTAAAAAATCAACGATAACGTGTACGTTGCCGAAAGTCGCACACATGATACGTTAGGACATTCTCTTTCAAACGATGGCAGAACCGTTGTGGTAGTATGTGCCAATCTTGAGTTATTGAATTTTAAGCATTATTTAATATAAATAAAAATTCGTAAAAAATCAACGATAATGTGTACGTTGCCGAAAGTCGCACACATGATAGCTTAAGACAGTCTCTTTCAAACGATGGCAGAACGGTTGTGGTAGTATGTGCCAATCTTGAGTTATTGAATTTTAAGCATTATTTAATATAAATAAAAATTCGTAAAAAATCAACGATAACGTGTACGTTACCGAAAGTCGCACACATGATAGCTTAAGACAGTCTCTTTCAAACGATGGCAGAACTTTTGTGGTAGTATGTGCCAATCTTGAGTTATGGAATTTTAAGCATTATTTAATATAAATAAAAATTCGTAAAAAATCAACGATAACGTGTACGTTGCCGAAAGTCGCACACATGATAGCTTAAGACAGTCTCTTTCAAAGGATGGCAGAAGGGTTGTGGTAGTATGTGCCAATCTTGAGTGATTGAATTTTAAGCATTATTTAATATAAATAAAAATTCGTAAAAAATCAACGATAACGTGTACGTTGCCGAAAGTCGCACACATATGATAGCTTAAGACAGTCTCTTTCAAAGGATGGCAGAACCGTTATGGTAGTATGTGCCAATCTTGAGTTATTGAATTTTAAGCATTATTTAATATAAATAAAAATTCATAAAAAATCAACGATAACGTGTACGTTGCCGAAAGTCGCACACATGATAGCTTAAGACAGTCTCTTTCAAACGATGGCAGAACGGTTGTGGTAGTATGTGCCAATCTTGAGTTATTGAATTTTAAGCATTATTTAATATAAATAAAAATTCGTAAAAAATCAACGATAACGTGTATGTTGCCGAAAGTCGCACACATGATAGATTAAGACAGTCTCTTTCAAAGGATGGCAGAACCGTTGTGGTAGTATGTGCCAATCTTGAGTTATTGAATTTTAAGCATTATTTAATATAAATAAAAATTCGTAAAAAATCAACGATAACGTGTACGTTGCCGAAAGTCGCACACATGATAGCTTAAGACAGTCTCTTTCAAAGGATAGGAGAACCGTTGTGGTAGTATGTGCCAATCTTGAGTTATTGAATTTTAAGCATTATTTAATATAAATAAAAATTCGTAAAAAATCAACGATAACGTGTACGTTGCCGAAAGTCGCACACATGATAGCTTAAGACAGTCTCTTTCAAACGATGGCAGAACTTTTGTGGTAGTATGTGCCAATCTTGAGTTATGGAATTTTAAGCATTATTTAATATAAATAAAAATTCGTAAAAAATCAACGATAACGTGTACGTTGCCGAAAGTCGCACACATGATAGCTTAAGACAGTCTCTTTCAAAGGATGGCAGAAGGGTTGTGGTAGTATGTGCCAATCTTGAGTGATTGAATTTTAAGCATTATTTAATATAAATAAAAATTCGTAAAAAATCAACGATAACGTGTACGTTGCCGAAAGTCGCACACATATGATAGCTTAAGACAGTCTCTTTCAAAGGATGGCAGAACCGTTATGGTAGTATGTGCCAATCTTGAGTTATTGAATTTTAAGCATTATTTAATATAAATAAAAATTCATAAAAAATCAACGATAACGTGTACGTTGCCGAAAGTCGCACACATGATAGCTTAAGACAGTCTCTTTCAAACGATGGCAGAACGGTTGTGGTAGTATGTGCCAATCTTGAGTTATTGAATTTTAAGCATTATTTAATATAAATAAAAATTCGTAAAAAATCAACGATAACGTGTATGTTGCCGAAAGTCGCACACATGATAGATTAAGACAGTCTCTTTCAAAGGATGGCAGAACCGTTGTGGTAGTATGTGCCAATCTTGAGTTATTGAATTTTAAGCATTATTTAATATAAATAAAAATTCGTAAAAAATCAACGATAACGTGTACGTTGCCGAAAGTCGCACACATGATAGCTTAAGACAGTCTCTTTCAAAGGATAGGAGAACCGTTGTGGTAGTATGTGCCAATCTTGAGTTATTGAATTTTAAGCATTATTTAATATAAATAAAAATTCGTAAAAAATCAACGATAACGTGTACGTTGCCGAAAGTCGCACACATGATAGCTTAAGACAGTTTCTTTCAAAGGATGGCGGAACCGTTATGGTAGTATGTGCCAATCTTGAGTTATTGAATTTTAAGCATTATTTAATATAAATAAAAATTCATAAAAAATCAACGATAACGTGTACGTTGCCGAAAGTCGCACACATGATAGCTTAAGACAGTCTCTTTCAAACGATGGCAGAACGGTTGTGGTAGTATGTGCCAATCTTGAGTTATTGAATTTTAAGCATTATTTAATATAAATAAAAATTCGTAAAAAATCAACGATAACGTGTACGTTGCCGAAAGTCGCACACATGATAGCATAAGACAGTCTCTTTCAAACGATGGCAGAACTTTTGTGGTAGTATGTGCCAATCTTGAGTTATGGAATTTTAAGCATTATTTAATATAAATAAAAATTCGTAAAAAATCAACGATAACGTGTACGTTGCCGAAAGTCGCACACATGATAGCTTAAGACAGTCTCTTTCAAAGGATGGCAGAACCATTGTGGTAGTATGTGCCAATCTTGAGTTATTGAATTTTAAGCATTATTTAATATAAATAAAAATTCGTAAAAAATCAACGATAATGTGTACGTTGCCGAAAGTCGCACACATGATACGTTAGGACAGTCTCTTTCAAAGGATGGCAGAAGGGTTGTGGTAGTATGTGCCAATCTTGAGTGATTGAATTTTAAGCATTATTTAATATAAATAAAAATTTGTAAAAAATCAACGATAACGTGTACGTTGCCGAAAGTCGCACACATATGATAGCTTAAGACAGTCTCTTTCAAAGGATGGCAGAACCGTTATGGTAGTATGTGCCAATCTTGAGTTATTGAATTTTAAGCATTATTTAATATAAATAAAAATTCATAAAAAATCAACGATAACGTGTACGTTGCCGAAAGTCGCACACATGATAGCTTAAGACAGTCTCTTTCAAACGATGGCAGAACGGTTGTGGTAGTATGTGCCAATCTTGAGTTATTGAATTTTAAGCATTATTTAATATAAATAAAAATTCGTAAAAAATCAACGATAACGTGTACGTTGCCGAAAGTCGCACACATGATAGCTTAAGACAGTCTCTTTCAAAGGATGGCAGAACCGTTATGGTAGTATGTGCCAATCTTGAGTTATTGAATTTTAAGCATTATTTAATATAAATAAAAATTCGTAAAAAATCAACGATAACGTGTACGTTGCCGAAAGTCGCACACATGATACGTTAGGACAGTCTCTTTCAAACGATGGCAGAACCGTTGTGGTAGTATGTGCCAATCTTGAGTTATTGAATTTTAAGCATTATTTAATATAAATAAAAATTCGTAAAAAATCAACGATAACGTGTACGTTGCCGAAAGTCGCACACATGATACGTTAGGACAGTCTCTTTCAAACGATGGCAGAACCGTTGTGGTAGTATGTGCCAATCTTGAGTTATTGAATTTTAAGCATTATTTAATATAAATAAAAATTCGTAAAAAATCAACGATAATGTGTACGTTGCCGAAAGTCGCACACATGATAGCTTAAGACAGTCTCTTTCAAACGATGGCAGAACGGTTGTGGTAGTATGTGCCAATCTTGAGTTATTGAATTTTAAGCATTATTTAATATAAATAAAAATTCGTAAAAAATCAACGATAACGTGTACGTTACCGAAAGTCGCACACATGATAGCTTAAGACAGTCTCTTTCAAACGATGGCAGAACTTTTGTGGTAGTATGTGCCAATCTTGAGTTATGGAATTTTAAGCATTATTTAATATAAATAAAAATTCGTAAAAAATCAACGATAACGTGTACGTTGCCGAAAGTCGCACACATGATAGCTTAAGACAGTCTCTTTCAAAGGATGGCAGAAGGGTTGTGGTAGTATGTGCCAATCTTGAGTGATTGAATTTTAAGCATTATTTAATATAAATAAAAATTCGTAAAAAATCAACGATAACGTGTACGTTGCTGAAAGTCGCACACATATGATAGCTTAAGACAGTCTCTTTCAAAGGATGGCAGAACCGTTATGGTAGTATGTGCCAATCTTGAGTTATTGAATTTTAAGCATTATTTAATATAAATAAAAATTCATAAAAAATCAACGATAACGTGTACGTTGCCGAAAGTCGCACACATGATAGCTTAAGACAGTCTCTTTCAAACGATGGCAGAACGGTTGTGGTAGTATGTGCCAATCTTGAGTTATTGAATTTTAAGCATTATTTAATATAAATAAAAATTCGTAAAAAATCAACGATAACGTGTATGTTGCCGAAAGTCGCACACATGATAGATTAAGACAGTCTCTTTCAAAGGATGGCAGAACCGTTGTGGTAGTATGTGCCAATCTTGAGTTATTGAATTTTAAGCATTATTTAATATAAATAAAAATTCGTAAAAAATCAACGATAACGTGTACGTTGCCGAAAGTCGCACACATGATAGCTTAAGACAGTCTCTTTCAAAGGATAGGAGAACCGTTGTGGTAGTATGTGCCAATCTTGAGTTATTGAATTTTAAGCATTATTTAATATAAATAAAAATTCGTAAAAAATCAACGATAACGTGTACGTTGCCGAAAGTCGCACACATGATAGCTTAAGACAGTCTCTTTCAAACGATGGCAGAACTTTTGTGGTAGTATGTGCCAATCTTGAGTTATGGAATTTTAAGCATTATTTAATATAAATAAAAATTCGTAAAAAATCAACGATAACGTGTACGTTGCCGAAAGTCGCACACATGATAGCTTAAGACAGTCTCTTTCAAAGGATGGCAGAAGGGTTGTGGTAGTATGTGCCAATCTTGAGTGATTGAATTTTAAGCATTATTTAATATAAATAAAAATTCGTAAAAAATCAACGATAACGTGTACGTTGCCGAAAGTCGCACACATATGATAGCTTAAGACAGTCTCTTTCAAAGGATGGCAGAACCGTTATGGTAGTATGTGCCAATCTTGAGTTATTGAATTTTAAGCATTATTTAATATAAATAAAAATTCATAAAAAATCAACGATAACGTGTACGTTGCCGAAAGTCGCACACATGATAGCTTAAGACAGTCTCTTTCAAACGATGGCAGAACGGTTGTGGTAGTATGTGCCAATCTTGAGTTATTGAATTTTAAGCATTATTTAATATAAATAAAAATTCGTAAAAAATCAACGATAACGTGTATGTTGCCGAAAGTCGCACACATGATAGATTAAGACAGTCTCTTTCAAAGGATGGCAGAACCGTTGTGGTAGTATGTGCCAATCTTGAGTTATTGAATTTTAAGCATTATTTAATATAAATAAAAATTCGTAAAAAATCAACGATAACGTGTACGTTGCCGAAAGTCGCACACATGATAGCTTAAGACAGTCTCTTTCAAACGATGGCAGAACTTTTGTGGTAGTATGTGCCAATCTTGAGTTATGGAATTTTAAGCATTATTTAATATAAATAAAAATTCGTAAAAAATCAACGATAACGTGTACGTTGCCGAAAGTCGCACACATGATAGCTTAAGACAGTCTCTTTCAAAGGATGGCAGAACCATTGTGGTAGTATGTGCCAATCTTGAGTTATTGAATTTTAAGCATTATTTAATATAAATAAAAATTCGTAAAAAATCAACGATAATGTGTACGTTGCCGAAAGTCGCACACATGATACGTTAGGACAGTCTCTTTCAAAGGATGGCAGAAGGGTTGTGGTAGTATGTGCCAATCTTGAGTGATTGAATTTTAAGCATTATTTAATATAAATAAAAATTTGTAAAAAATCAACGATAACGTGTACGTTGCCGAAAGTCGCACACATATGATAGCTTAAGACAGTCTCTTTCAAAGGATGGCAGAACCGTTATGGTAGTATGTGCCAATCTTGAGTTATTGAATTTTAAGCATTATTTAATATAAATAAAAATTCATAAAAAATCAACGATAACGTGTACGTTGCCGAAAGTCGCACACATGATAGCTTAAGACAGTCTCTTTCAAACGATGGCAGAACGGTTGTGGTAGTATGTGCCAATCTTGAGTTATTGAATTTTAAGCATTATTTAATATAAATAAAAATTCGTAAAAAATCAACGATAATGTGTACGTTGCCGAAAGTCGCACACATGATACGTTAGGACAGTCTCTTTCAAACGATGGCAGAACCGTTGTGGTAGTATGTGCCAATCTTGAGTTATTGAATTTTAAGCATTATTTAATATAAATAAAAATTCGTAAAAAATCAACGATAACGTGTACGTTGCCGAAAGTCGCACACATGATAGCTTAAGACAGTCTCTTTCAAAGGATGGCAGAACCGTTATGGTAGTATGTGCCAATCTTGAGTTATTGAATTTTAAGCATTATTTAATATAAATAAAAATTCGTAAAAAATCAACGATAACGTGTACGTTGCCGAAAGTCGCACACATGATACGTTAGGACAGTCTCTTTCAAACGATGGCAGAACCGTTGTGGTAGTATGTGCCAATCTTGAGTTATTGAATTTTAAGCATTATTTAATATAAATAAAAATTCGTAAAAAATCAACGATAACGTGTACGTTGCCGAAAGTCGCACACATGATAGCTTAAGACAGTCTCTTTCAAAGGATGGCAGAACGGTTGTGGTAGTATGTGCCAATCTTGAGTTATTGAATTTTAAGCATTATTTAATATAAATAAAAATTCGTAAAAAATCAACGATAACGTGTACGTTGCCGAAAGTCGCACACATGATAGCTTAAGACAGTCTCTTTCAAACGATGGCAGAACTTTTGTGGTAGTATGTGCCAATCTTGAGTTATGGAATTTTAAGCATTATTTAATATAAATAAAAATTCGTAAAAAATCAACGATAACGTGTACGTTGCCGAAAGTCGCACACATGATAGCTTAAGACAGTCTCTTTCAAAGGATGGCAGAACCATTGTGGTAGTATGTGCCAATCTTGAGTTATTGAATTTTAAGCATTATTTAATATAAATAAAAATTCGTAAAAAATCAACGATAATGTGTACGTTGCCGAAAGTCGCACACATGATACGTTAGGACAGTCTCTTTCAAAGGATGGCAGAAGGGTTGTGGTAGTATGTGCCAATCTTGAGTGATTGAATTTTAAGCATTATTTAATATAAATAAAAATTTGTAAAAAATCAACGATAACGTGTACGTTGCCGAAAGTCGCACACATATGATAGCTTAAGACAGTCTCTTTCAAAGGATGGCAGAACCGTTATGGTAGTATGTGCCAATCTTGAGTTATTGAATTTTAAGCATTATTTAATATAAATAAAAATTCATAAAAAATCAACGATAACGTGTACGTTGCCGAAAGTCGCACACATGATAGCTTAAGACAGTCTCTTTCAAACGATGGCAGAACGGTTGTGGTAGTATGTGCCAATCTTGAGTTATTGAATTTTAAGCATTATTTAATATAAATAAAAATTCGTAAAAAATCAACGATAATGTGTACGTTGCCGAAAGTCGCACACATGATACGTTAGGACAGTCTCTTTCAAACGATGGCAGAACCGTTGTGGTAGTATGTGCCAATCTTGAGTTATTGAATTTTAAGCATTATTTAATATAAATAAAAATTCGTAAAAAATCAACGATAACGTGTACGTTGCCGAAAGTCGCACACATGATAGCTTAAGACAGTCTCTTTCAAAGGATGGCAGAACCGTTATGGTAGTATGTGCCAATCTTGAGTTATTGAATTTTAAGCATTATTTAATATAAATAAAAATTCGTAAAAAATCAACGATAACGTGTACGTTGCCGAAAGTCGCACACATGATACGTTAGGACAGTCTCTTTCAAACGATGGCAGAACCGTTGTGGTAGTATGTGCCAATCTTGAGTTATTGAATTTTAAGCATTATTTAATATAAATAAAAATTCGTAAAAAATCAACGATAACGTGTACGTTGCCGAAAGTCGCACACATGATAGCTTAAGACAGTCTCTTTCAAAGGATGGCAGAACGGTTGTGGTAGTATGTGCCAATCTTGAGTTATTGAATTTTAAGCATTATTTAATATAAATAAAAATTCGTAAAAAATCAACGATAACGTGTATGTTGCCGAAAGTCGCACACATGATAGATTAAGACAGTCTCTTTCAAAGGATGGCAGAACCGTTGTGGTAGTATGTGCCAATCTTGAGTTATTGAATTTTAAGCATTATTTAATATAAATAAAAATTCGTAAAAAATCAACGATAACGTGTACGTTGCCGAAAGTCGCACACATGATAGCTTAAGACAGTCTCTTTCAAACGATGGCAGAACGTTTGTGGTAGTATGTGCCAATCTTGAGTTATGGAATTTTAAGCATTATTTAATATAAATAAAAATTCGTAAAAAATCAACGATAACGTGTACGTTGCCGAAAGTCGCACACATGATAGCTTAAGACAGTCTCTTTCAAAGGATGGCAGAACCGTTGTGGTAGTATGTGCCAATCTTGAGTTATTGAATTTTAAGCATTATTTAATATAAATAAAAATTCGTAAAAAATCAACGATAATGTGTACGTTGCCGAAAGTCGCACACATGATACGTTAGGACAGTCTCTTTCAAAGGATGGCAGAAGGGTTGTGGTAGTATGTGCCAATCTTGAGTTATTGAATTTTAAGCATTATTTAATATAAATAAAAATTCGTAAAAAATCAACGATAACGTGTACGTTGCCGAAAGTCGCACACATGATAGCTTAAGACAGTTTCTTTCAAAGGATGGCGGAACCGTTATGGTAGTATGTGCCAATCTTGAGTTATTGAATTTTAAGCATTATTTAATATAAATAAAAATTCATAAAAAATCAACGATAACGTGTACGTTGCCGAAAGTCGCACACATGATAGCTTAAGACAGTCTCTTTCAAACGATGGCAGAACGGTTGTGGTAGTATGTGCCAATCTTGAGTTATTGAATTTTAAGCATTATTTAATATAAATAAAAATTCGTAAAAAATCAACGATAACGTGTACGTTGCCGAAAGTCGCACACATGATAGCTTAAGACAGTCTCTTTCAAACGATGGCAGAACTTTTGTGGTAGTATGTGCCAATCTTGAGTTATGGAATTTTAAGCATTATTTAATATAAATAAAAATTCGTAAAAAATCAACGATAACGTGTACGTTGCCGAAAGTCGCACACATGATAGCTTAAGACAGTCTCTTTCAAAGGATGGCAGAAGGGTTGTGGTAGTATGTGCCAATCTTGAGTGATTGAATTTTAAGCATTATTTAATATAAATAAAAATTCGTAAAAAATCAACGATAACGTGTACGTTGCCGAAAGTCGCACACATATGATAGCTTAAGACAGTCTCTTTCAAAGGATGGCAGAACCGTTATGGTAGTATGTGCCAATCTTGAGTTATTGAATTTTAAGCATTATTTAATATAAATAAAAATTCATAAAAAATCAACGATAACGTGTACGTTGCCGAAAGTCGCACACATGATAGCTTAAGACAGTCTCTTTCAAACGATGGCAGAACGGTTGTGGTAGTATGTGCCAATCTTGAGTTATTGAATTTTAAGCATTATTTAATATAAATAAAAATTCGTAAAAAATCAACGATAACGTGTATGTTGCCGAAAGTCGCACACCTGATAGATTAAGACAGTCTCTTTCAAAGGATGGCAGAACCGTTGTGGTAGTATGTGCCAATCTTGAGTTATTGAATTTTAAGCATTATTTAATATAAATAAAAATTCGTAAAAAATCAACGATAACGTGTACGTTGCCGAAAGTCGCACACATGATAGCTTAAGACAGTCTCTTTCAAAGGATAGGAGAACCGTTGTGGTAGTATGTGCCAATCTTGAGTTATTGAATTTTAAGCATTATTTAATATAAATAAAAATTCGTAAAAAATCAACGATAATGTGTACGTTGCCGAAAGTCGCACACATGATACGTTAGGACAGTCTCTTTCAAAGGATGGCAGAACCAATGTGGTAGTATGTGCCAATCTTGAGTTATTGAATTTTAAGCATTATTTAATATAAATAAAAATTCGTAAAAAATCAACGATAACGTGTACGTTGCCGAAAGTCGCACACATGATAGCTTAAGACAGTCTCTTACAAACGATGGCAGAACGTTTGTGGTAGTATGTGCCAATCTTGAGTTATGGAATTTTAAGCATTATTTAATATAAATAAAAATTCGTAAAAAATCAACGATATCGTGTACGTTGCCGAAAGTCGCACACATGATAGCTTAAGACAGTCTCTTTCAAAGGATGGCAGAACCGTTGTGGTAGTATGTGCCAATCTTGAGTTATTGAATTTTAAGCATTATTTAATATAAATAAAAATTCGTAAAAAATCAACGATAATGTGTACGTTGCCGAAAGTCGCACACATGATACTTTAGGACAGTCTCTTTCAAAGGATGGCAGAAGGGTTGTGGTAGTATGTGCCAATGTTGAGTTATTGAATTTTAAGCATTATTTAATATAAATAAAAATTCGTAAAAAATCAACGATAACGTGTACGTTGCCGAAAGTCGCACACATATGATAGCTTAAGACAGTCTCTTTCAAAGGATGGCAGAACCGTTATGGTAGTATGTGCCAATCTTGAGTTATTGAATTTTAAGCATTATTTAATATAAATAAAAATTCATAAAAAATCAACGATAACGTGTACGTTGCCGAAAGACGCACACATGATACGTTAGGACAGTCTCTTTCAAAGGATGGCAGAACGGTTGTGGTAGTATGTGCCAATCTTGAGTTATTGAATTTTAAGCATTATTTAATATAAATAAAAATTCGTAAAAAATCAACGATAACGTGTACGTTGCCGAAAGTCGCACACATGATAGCTTAAGACAGTCTCTTTCAAAGGATAGGAGAACCGTTGTGGTAGTATGTGCCAATCTTGAGTTATTGAATTTTAAGCATTATTTAATATAAATAAAAATTCGTAAAAAATCAACGATAATGTGTACGTTGCCGAAAGTCGCACACATGATACGTTAGGACAGTCTCTTTCAAAGGATGGCAGAACCGTTGTGGTAGTATGTGCCAATCTTGAGTTATTGAATTTTAAGCATTATTTAATATAAATAAAAATTCGTAAAAAATCAACGATAACGTGTACGTTGCCGAAAGTCGCACACATGATAGCTTAAGACAGTCTCTTACAAACAATGGCAGAACGTTTGTGGTAGTATGTGCCAATCTTGAGTTATGGAATTTTAAGCATTATTTAATATAAATAAAAATTCGTAAAAAATCAACGATATCGTGTACGTTGCCGAAAGTCGCACACATGATAGCTTAAGACAGTCTCTTTCAAAGGATGGCAGAACCGTTGTGGTAGTATGTGCCAATCTTGAGTTATTGAATTTTAAGCATTATTTAATATAAATAAAAATTCGTAAAAAATCAACGATAATGTGTACGTTGCCGAAAGTCGCACACATGATACGTTAGGACAGTCTCTTTCAAAGGATGGCAGAACCGTTGTGGTAGTATGTGCCAATCTTGAGTTATTGAATTTTAAGCATTATTTAATATAAATAAAAATTCGTAAAAAATCAACGATAACGTGTACGTTGCCGAAAGTCGCACACATGATAGCTTAAGACAGTCTCTTACAAACGATGGCAGAACGTTTGTGGTAGTATGTGCCAATCTTGAGTTATGGAATTTTAAGCATTATTTAATATAAATAAAAATTCGTAAAAAATCAACGATATCGTGTACGTTGCCGAAAGTCGCACACATGATAGGTTAAGACAGTCTCTTTCAAAGGATGGCAGAACCGTTGTGGTAGTATGTGCCAATCTTGAGTTATTGAATTTTAAGCATTATTTAATATAAATAAAAATTCGTAAAAAATCAACGATAATGTGTACGTTGCCGAAAGTCGCACACATGATACTTTAGGACAGTCTCTTTCAAAGGATGGCAGAAGGGTTGTGGTAGTATGTGCCAATCTTGAGTTATTGAATTTTAAGCATTATTTAATATAAATAAAAATTCGTAAAAAATCAACGATAACGTGTACGTTGCCGAAAGTCGCACACATATGATAGCTTAAGACAGTCTCTTTCAAAGGATGGCAGAACCGTTATGGTAGTATGTGCCAATCTTGAGTTATTGAATTTTAAGCATTATTTAATATAAATAAAAATTCATAAAAAATCAACGATAACGTGTACGTTGCCGAAAGACGCACACATGATACGTTAGGACAGTCTCTTTCAAAGGATGGCAGAACGGTTGTGGTAGTATGTGCCAATCTTGAGTTATTGAATTTTAAGCATTATTTAATATAAATAAAAATTCGTAAAAAATCAACGATAACGTGTACGTTGCCGAAAGTCGCACACATGATAGCTTAAGACAGTCTCTTTCAAAGGATAGGAGAACCGTTGTGGTAGTATGTGCCAATCTTGAGTTATTGAATTTTAAGCATTATTTAATATAAATAAAAATTCGTAAAAAATCAACGATAATGTGTACGTTGCCGAAAGTCGCACACATGATACGTTAGGACAGTCTCTTTCAAAGGATGGCAGAACCGTTGTGGTAGTATGTGCCAATCTTGAGTTATTGAATTTTAAGCATTATTTAATATAAATAAAAATTCGTAAAAAATCAACGATAACGTGTACGTTGCCGAAAGTCGCACACATGATAGCTTAAGACAGTCTCTTACAAACGATGGCAGAACGTTTGTGGTAGTATGTGCCAATCTTGAGTTATTGAATTTTAAGCATTATTTAATATAAATAAAAATTCGTAAAAAATCAACGATAATGTGTACGTTGCCGAAAGTCGCACACATGATACGTTAGGACAGTCTCTTTCAAAGGATGGCAGAACCGTTGTGGTAGTATGTGCCAATCTTGAGTTATTGAATTTTAAGCATTATTTAATATAAATAAAAATTCGTAAAAAATCAACGATAACGTGTACGTTGCCGAAAGTCGCACACATGATAGCTTAAGACAGTCTCTTACAAACAATGGCAGAACGTTTGTGGTAGTATGTGCCAATCTTGAGTTATGGAATTTTAAGCATTATTTAATATAAATAAAAATTCGTAAAAAATCAACGATATCGTGTACGTTGCCGAAAGTCGCACACATGATAGCTTAAGACAGTCTCTTTCAAAGGATGGCAGAACCGTTGTGGTAGTATGTGCCAATCTTGAGTTATTGAATTTTAAGCATTATTTAATATAAATAAAAATTCGTAAAAAATCAACGATAATGTGTACGTTGCCGAAAGTCGCACACATGATACGTTAGGACAGTCTCTTTCAAAGGATGGCAGAACCGTTGTGGTAGTATGTGCCAATCTTGAGTTATTGAATTTTAAGCATTATTTAATATAAATAAAAATTCGTAAAAAATCAACGATAACGTGTACGTTGCCGAAAGTCGCACACATGATAGCTTAAGACAGTCTCTTACAAACGATGGCAGAACGTTTGTGGTAGTATGTGCCAATCTTGAGTTATGGAATTTTAAGCATTATTTAATATAAATAAAAATTCGTAAAAAATCAACGATATCGTGTACGTTGCCGAAAGTCGCACACATGATAGGTTAAGACAGTCTCTTTCAAAGGATGGCAGAACCGTTGTGGTAGTATGTGCCAATCTTGAGTTATTGAATTTTAAGCATTATTTAATATAAATAAAAATTCGTAAAAAATCAACGATAATGTGTACGTTGCCGAAAGTCGCACACATGATACTTTAGGACAGTCTCTTTCAAAGGATGGCAGAAGGGTTGTGGTAGTATGTGCCAATCTTGAGTTATTGAATTTTAAGCATTATTTAATATAAATAAAAATTCGTAAAAAATCAACGATAACGTGTACGTTGCCGAAAGTCGCACACATATGATAGCTTAAGACAGTCTCTTTCAAAGGATGGCAGAACCGTTATGGTAGTATGTGCCAATCTTGAGTTATTGAATTTTAAGCATTATTTAATATAAATAAAAATTCATAAAAAATCAACGATAACGTGTACGTTGCCGAAAGACGCACACATGATACGTTAGGACAGTCTCTTTCAAAGGATGGCAGAACGGTTGTGGTAGTATGTGCCAATCTTGAGTTATTGAATTTTAAGCATTATTTAATATAAATAAAAATTCGTAAAAAATCAACGATAACGTGTACGTTGCCGAAAGTCGCACACATGATAGCTTAAGACAGTCTCTTTCAAAGGATAGGAGAACCGTTGTGGTAGTATGTGCCAATCTTGAGTTATTGAATTTTAAGCATTATTTAATATAAATAAAAATTCGTAAAAAATCAACGATAATGTGTACGTTGCCGAAAGTCGCACACATGATACGTTAGGACAGTCTCTTTCAAAGGATGGCAGAACCGTTGTGGTAGTATGTGCCAATCTTGAGTTATTGAATTTTAAGCATTATTTAATATAAATAAAAATTCGTAAAAAATCAACGATAACGTGTACGTTGCCGAAAGTCGCACACATGATAGCTTAAGACAGTCTCTTACAAACGATGGCAGAACGTTTGTGGTAGTATGTGCCAATCTTGAGTTATGGAATTTTAAGCATTATTTAATATAAATAAAAATTCGTAAAAAATCAACGATATCGTGTACGTTGCCGAAAGTCGCACACATGATAGCTTAAGACAGTCTCTTTCAAAGGATGGCAGAACCGTTGTGGTAGTATGTGCCAATCTTGAGTTATTGAATTTTAAGCATTATTTAATATAAATAAAAATTCGTAAAAAATCAACGATAATGTGTACGTTGCCGAAAGTCGCACACATGATACGTTAGGACAGTCTCTTTCAAAGGATGGCAGAAGGGTTGTGGTAGTATGTGCCAATCTTGAGTTATTGAATTTTAAGCATTATTTAATATAAATAAAAATTCGTAAAAAATCAACGATAACGTGTACGTTGCCGAAAGTCGCACACATATGATAGCTTAAGACAGTCTCTTTCAAAGGATGGCAGAACCGTTATGGTAGTATGTGCCAATCTTGAGTTATTGAATTTTAAGCATTATTTAATATAAATAAAAATTCATAAAAAATCAACGATAACGTGTACGTTGCCGAAAGACGCACACATGATACGTTAGGACAGTCTCTTTCAAAGGATGGCAGAACGGTTGTGGTAGTATGTGCCAATCTTGAGTTATTGAATTTTAAGCATTATTTAATATAAATAAAAATTCGTAAAAAATCAACGATAACGTGTATGTTGCCGAAAGTCGCACACATGATAGATTAAGACAGTCTCTTTCAAAGGATGGCAGAACCGTTGTGGTAGTATGTGCCAATCTTGAGTTATTGAATTTTAAGCATTATTTAATATAAATAAAAATTCGTAAAAAATCAACGATAACGTGTACGTTGCCGAAAGTCGCACACATGATAGCTTAAGACAGTCTCTTTCAAACGATGGCAGAACGTTTGTGGTAATATGTGCCAATCTTGAGTTATGGAATTTTAAGCATTATTTAATATAAATAAAAATTCGTAAAAAATCAACGATAACGTGTACGTTGCCGAAAGTCGCACAAATGATAGCTTAAGACAGTCTCTTTCAAAGGATGGCAGAACCGTTGTGGTAGTATGTGCCAATCTTGAGTTATTGAATTTTAAGCATTATTTAATATAAATAAAAATTCGTAAAAAATCAACGATAATGTGTACGTTGCCGAAAGTCGCACACATGATACGTTAGGACAGTCTCTTTCAAAGGATGGCAGAAGGGTTGTGGTAGTATGTGCCAATCTTGAGTTATTGAATTTTAAGCATTATTTAATATAAATAAAAATTCGTAAAAAATCAACGATAACGTGTACGTTGCCGACAGTCGCACACATGATAGCTTAAGACAGTTTCTTTCAAAGGATGGCGGAACCGTTATGGTAGTATGTGACAATCTTGAGTTATTGAATTTTAAGCATTATTTAATATAAATAAAAATTCATAAAAAATCAACGATAACGTGTACGTTGCCGAAAGTCGCACACATGATAGCTTAAGACAGTCTCTTTCAAACGATGGCAGAACGGTTGTGGTAGTATGTACCAATCTTGAGTTATTGAATTTTAAGCATTATTTAATATAAATAAAAATTCGTAAAAAATCAACGATAACTTGTATGTTGCCGAAAGTCGCACACATGATAGATTAAGACAGTCTCTTTCAAAGGATGGCAGAACCGTTGTGGTAGTATGTGCCAATCTTGAGTTATTGAATTTTAAGCATTATTTAATATAAATAAAAATTCGTAAAAAATCAACGATAACGTGTACGTTGCCGAAAGTCGCACACATGATAGCTTAAGACAGTCTCTTTCAAAGGATGGCAGAACCGTTGTGGTAGTATGTGCCAATCTTGAGTTATTGAATTTTAAGCATTATTTAATATAAATAAAAATTCGTAAAAAATCAACTATAATGTGTACGTTGCCGAAAGTCGCACACATGATACGTTAGGACAGTCTCTTTCAAAGGATGGCAGAAGGGTTGTGGTAGTATGTGCCAATCTTGAGTTATTGAATTTTAAGCATTATTTAATATAAATAAAAATTCGTAAAAAATCAACGATAACGTGTACGTTGCCGAAAGTCGCACACATATGATAGCTTAAGACAGTCTCTTTCAAAGGATGGCAGAACCGTTATGGTAGTATGTGCCAATCTTGAGTTATTGAATTTTAAGCATTATTTAATATAAATAAAAATTCATAAAAAAATCAACGATAACGTGTACGTTGCCGAAAGTCGCACACATGATAGCTTAAGACAGTCTCTTTCAAACGATGGCAGAACGGTTGTGGTAGTATGTGCCAATCTTGAGTTATTGAATTTTAAGCATTGTTTAATATAAATAAAAATTCGTAAAAAATCAACGATAACGTGTATGTTGCCGAAAGTCGCACACATGATAGATTAACACAGTCTCTTTCAAAGGATGGCAGAACCGTTGTGGTAGTATGTGCCAATCTTGAGTTATTGAATTTTAAGCATTATTTAATATAAATAAAAATTCGTAAAAAATCAACGATAACGTGTACGTTGCCGAAAGTCGCACACATGATAGCTTAAGACAGTCTCTTTCAAACGTTGGCAGAACCGTTATGGTAGTATGTGCCAATCTTGAGTTATTGAATTTTAAGCATTATTTAATATAAATAAAAATTCGTAAAAAATCAACGATAACGTATACGTTGCCGAAAGTCGCACACATGATAGCTTAAGACAGTCTCTTTCAAAGGATGGCAGAACCGTTGTGGTAGTATGTGCCAATCTTGAGTTATTGAATTTTAAGCATTATTTAATATAAATAAAAATTCGTAAAAAATCAACTATAATGTGTACGTTGCCGAAAGTCGCACACATGATACGTTAGGACAGTCTCTTTCAAAGGATGGCAGAAGGGTTGTGGTAGTATGTGCCAATCTTGAGTTATTGAATTTTAAGCATTATTTAATATAAATAAAAATTCGTAAAAAATCAACGATAACGTGTACGTTGCCGAAAGTCGCACACATATGATAGCTTAAGACAGTCTCTTTCAAAGGATGGCAGAACCGTTATGGTAGTATGTGCCAATCTTGAGTTATTGAATTTTAAGCATTATTTAATATAAATAAAAATTCATAAAAAAATCAACGATAACGTGTACGTTGCCGAAAGTCGCACACATGATAGCTTAAGACAGTCTCTTTCAAACGATGGCAGAACGGTTGTGGTAGTATGTGCCAATCTTGAGTTATTGAATTTTAAGCATTGTTTAATATAAATAAAAATTCGTAAAAAATCAACGATAACGTGTATGTTGCCGAAAGTCGCACACATGATAGATTAACACAGTCTCTTTCAAAGGATGGCAGAACCGTTGTGGTAGTATGTGCCAATCTTGAGTTATTGAATTTTAAGCATTATTTAATATAAATAAAAATTCGTAAAAAATCAACGATAACGTGTACGTTGCCGAAAGTCGCACACATGATAGCTTAAGACAGTCTCTTTCAAACGTTGGCAGAACCGTTATGGTAGTATGTGCCAATCTTGAGTTATTGAATTTTAAGCATTATTTAATATAAATAAAAATTCGTAAAAAATCAACGATAACGTATACGTTGCCGAAAGTCGCACACATGATAGCTTAAGACAGTCTCTTTCAAAGGATGGCAGAACCGTTGTGGTAGTATGTGCCAATCTTGAGTTATTGAATTTTAAGCATTATTTAATATAAATAAAAATTCGTAAAAAATCAACGATAATGTGTACGTTGCCGAAAGTCGCACACATGATACGTTAGGACAGTCTCTTTCAAAGGATGGCAGAAGGGTTGTGGTAGTATGTGCCAATCTTGAGTTATTGAATTTTAAGCATTATTTAATATAAATAAAAATTCGTAAAAAATCAACGATAACGTGTACGTTGCCGAAAGTCGCACACATATGATAGCTTAAGACAGTCTCTTTCAAAGGATGGCAGAACCGTTATGGTAGTATGTGCCAATCTTGAGTTATTGAATTTTAAGCATTATTTAATATAAATAAAAATTCATAAAAAAATCAACGATAACGTGTACGTTGCCGAAAGTCGCACACATGATAGCTTAAGACAGTCTCTTTCAAACGATGGCAGAACGGTTGTGGTAGTATGTGCCAATCTTGAGTTATTGAATTTTAAGCATTGTTTAATATAAATAAAAATTCGTAAAAAATCAACGATAACGTGTATGTTGCCGAAAGTCGCACACATGATAGATTAACACAGTCTCTTTCAAATGATGGCAGAACCGTTGTGGTAGTATGTGCCAATCTTGAGTTATTGAATTTGAAGCATTATTTAATATAAATAAAAATTCGTAAAAAATCAACGATAACGTGTACGTTGCCGAAAGTCGCACACATGATAGCTTAAGACAGTCTCTTTCAAACGATGGCAGAACGTTTGTGGTAGTATGTGCCAATCTTGAGTTATTGAATTTGAAGCATTATTTAATATAAATAAAAATTCGTAAAAAATCAACGATAACGTGTACGTTGCCGAAAGTCGCACACATGATAGCTTAAGACAGTCTCTTTCAAAGGATGGCAGAACCGTTGTGGTAGTATGTGCCAATCTTCAGTTATTGAATTTTAAGCATTATTTAATATAAATAAAAATTCGTAAAAAATCAACGATAATGTGTACGTTGCCGAAAGTCGCACACATGATACGTTAGGACAGTCTCTTTCAAAGGATGGCAGAAGGGTTGTGGTAGTATGTGCCAATCTTGAGTTATTGAATTTTAAGCATTATTTAATATAAATAAAAATTCGTAAAAAATCAACGATAACGTGTACGTTGCCGAAAGTCGCACACATATGATAGCTTAAGACAGTCTCTTTCAAAGGATGGCAGAACCGTTATGGTAGTATGTGCCAATCTTGAGTTATTGAATTTTAAGCATTATTTAATATAAATAAAAATTCATAAAAAATCAACGATAACGTGTACGTTGCCGAAAGTCGCACACATGATAGCTTAAGACAGTCTCTTTCAAACGATGGCAGAACGGTTGTGGTAGTATGTGCCAATCTTGAGTTATTGAATTTTAAGCATTATTTAATATAAATAAAAATTCGTAAAAAATCAACGATAACGTGTATGTTGCCGAAAGTCGCACACATGATAGATTAAGACAGTCTCTTTCAAAGGATGGCAGAACCGTTGTGGTAGTATGTGCCAATCTTGAGTTATTGAATTTTAAGCATTATTTAATATAAATAAAAATTCGTAAAAAATCAACGATAATGTGTACGTTGCCGAAAGTCGCACACATGATACGTTAGGACAGTCTCTTTCAAAGGATGGCAGAACCGTTGTGGTAGTATGTGCCAATCTTGAGTTATTGAATTTTAAGCATTATTTAATATAAATAAAAATTCGTAAAAAATCAACGATAACGTGTACGTTGCCGAAAGTCGCACACATGAAAGCTTAAGACAGTCTCTTACAAACGATGGCAGAACGTTTGTGGTAGTATGTGCCAATCTTGAGTTATGGAATTTTAAGCATTATTTAATATAAATAAAAATTCGTAAAAAATCAACGATATCGTGTACGTTGCCGAAAGTCGCACACATGATAGCTTAAGACAGTCTCTTTCAAAGGATGGCAGAACCGTTGTGGTAGTATGTGCCAATCTTGAGTTATTGAATTTTAAGCATTATTTAATATAAATAAAAATTCGTAAAAAATCAACGATAACGTGTACGTTGCCGAAAGTCGCACACATGATAGCTTAAGACAGTCTCTTTCAAAGGATGGCAGAACCGTTGTGGTAGTATGTGCCAATCTTGAGTTATTGAATTTTAAGCATTATTTAATATAAATAAAAATTCGTAAAAAATCAACGATAATGTGTACGTTGCCGAAAGTCGCACACATGATACGTTAGGACAGTCTCTTTCAAAGGATGGCAGAAGGGTTGTGGTAGTATGTGCCAATCTTGAGTTATTGAATTTTAAGCATTATTTAATATAAATAAAAATTCGTAAAAAATCAACGATAACGTGTACGTTGCCGAAAGTCGCACACATATGATAGCTTAAGACAGTCTCTTTCAAAGGATGGCAGAACCGTTATGGTAGTATGTGCCAATCTTGAGTTATTGAATTTTAAGCATTATTTAATATAAATAAAAATTCGTAAAAAATCAACGATAACGTGTACGTTGCCGAAAGTCGCACACATGATAGCTTAAGACAGTCTCTTTCAAACGATGGCAGAACTGTTGTGGTAGTATGTCCCAATCTTGAGTTATTGAATTTTAAGCATTATTTAATATAAATAAAAATTCGTAAAAAATCAACGATAACGTATACGTTGCCGAAAGTCGCACACATGATAGCTTAAGACAGTCTCTTTCAAACGATGGCAGAACGGTTGTGGTAGTATGTGCCAATCTTGAGTTATTGAATTTTAAGCATTATTTAATATAAATAAAAATTCGTAAAAAATCAACGATAACGTGTACGTTGCCGAAAGTCGCACACATGATAGCTTAAGACAGTCTCTTTCAAAGGATGGCAGAACGGTTGTGGTATTCTGTGCCAATCTTGAGTTATTGAATTTTAAGCATTATTTAATATAAATAAAAATTCGTAAAAAATCAACGATAACGTGTACGTTGCCGAAAGTCGCACACATGATAGATTAACACAGTCTCTTTCAAACGATGGCAGAACGGTTGTGGTAGTATGTGCCAATCTTGAGTTATAGAATTTTAAGCATTATTTAATATAAATAAAAATTCGTAAAAAATCAATGATAACGTATACGTTGCCGAAAGTCGCACACATGATAGCTTAAGACAGTCTCTTTCAAAGGTTGTCAGAACCGTTATGGTAGTATGTGCCAATCTTGAGTTATTGAATTTTAAGCATTATTTAATATAAATAAAAATTCGTAAAAAATCAACGATAACGTGTACGTTGCCGAAAGTCGCACACATGATAGCTTAAGACAGTCTCTTTCAAACGATGGCAGAACGTTTGTGGTAGTATGTGCCAATCTTGAGTTATTGAATTTTAAGCATTATTTAATATAATTAAAAATTCGTAAAAAATCAACGATAACGTGTACGTTGCCGAAAGTCGCACACATGATAGCTTAAGACAGTCTCTTTCAAAGGATGGCAGAACCGTTATGGTAGTATGTGCCAATCTTGAGTTATTGAATTTTAAGCATTATTTAATATAAATAAAAATTCGTAAAAAATCAACGATAACGTGTACGTTGCCGAAAGTCGCACACATGATAGCTTAAGACAGTTTCTTTCAAAGGATGGCGGAACCGTTATGGTAGTATGTGCCAATCTTGAGTTATTGAATTTTAAGCATTATTTAATATAAATAAAAATTCGTAAAAAATCAACGATAATGTGTACGTTGCCGAAAGTCGCACACATGATACGTTAGGACAGTCTCTTTCAAACGATGGCAGAACCGTTGTGGTAGTATGTGCCAATCTTGAGTTATTGAATTTTAAGCATTATTTAATATAAATAAAAATTCGTAAAAAATCAACGATAACGTGTACGTTGCCGAAAGTCGCACACATGATACGTTAGGACAGTCTCTTTCAAAGGATGGCAGAACGGTTGTGGTAGTATGTGCCAATCTTGAGTTATAGAATTTTAAGCATTATTTAATATAAATAAAAATTCGTAAAAAATCAATGATAACGTGTACGTTGCCGAAAGTCGCACACATGATAGCTTAAGACAGTCTCTTTCAAAGGTTGTCAGAACCGTTATGGTAGTATGTGCCAATCTTGAGTTATTGAATTTTAAGCATTATTTAATATAAATAAAAATTCGTAAAAAATCAACGATAACGTGTATGTTGCCGAAAGTCGCACACATGATAGCTTAAGACAGTTTCTTTCAAAGGATGGCGGAACCGTTATGGTAGTATGTGCCAATCTTGAGTTATTGAATTTTAAGCATTATTTAATATAAATAAAAATTCATAAAAAATCAACGATAACGTGTACGTTGCCGAAAGTCGCACACATGATAGCTTAAGACAGTCTCTTTCAAACGATGGCAGAACGGTTGTGGTAGTATGTACCAATCTTGAGTTATTGAATTTTAAGCATTATTTAATATAAATAAAAATTCGTAAAAAATCAACGATAACTTGTATGTTGCCGAAAGTCGCACACATGATAGATTAAGACAGTCTCTTTCAAAGGATGGCAGAACCGTTGTGGTAGTATGTGCCAATCTTGAGTTATTGAATTTTAAGCATTATTTAATATAAATAAAAATTCGTAAAAAATCAACGATAACGTATACGTTGCCGAAAGTCGCACACATGATAGCTTAAGACAGTCTCTTTCAAAGGATGGCAGAACCGTTGTGGTAGTATGTGCCAATCTTGAGTTATTGAATTTTAAGCATTATTTAATATAAATAAAAATTCGTAAAAAATCAACGATAATGTGTACGTTGCCGAAAGTCGCACACATGATACGTTAGGACAGTCTCTTTCAAAGGATGGCAGAAGGGTTGTGGTAGTATGTGCCAATCTTGAGTTATTGAATTTTAAGCATTATTTAATATAAATAAAAATTCGTAAAAAATCAACGATAACGTGTACGTTGCCGAAAGTCGCACACATATGATAGCTTAAGACAGTCTCTTTCAAAGGATGGCAGAACCGTTATGGTAGTATGTGCCAATCTTGAGTTATTGAATTTTAAGCATTATTTAATATAAATAAAAATTCATAAAAAAATCAACGATAACGTGTACGTTGCCGAAAGTCGCACACATGATAGCTTAAGACAGTCTCTTTCAAACGATGGCAGAACGGTTGTGGTAGTATGTGCCAATCTTGAGTTATTGAATTTTAAGCATTGTTTAATATAAATAAAAATTCGTAAAAAATCAACGATAACGTGTATGTTGCCGAAAGTCGCACACATGATAGATTAACACAGTCTCTTTCAAAGGATGGCAGAACCGTTGTGGTAGTATGTGCCAATCTTGAGTTATTGAATTTTAAGCATTATTTAATATAAATAAAAATTCGTAAAAAATCAACGATAACGTGTACGTTGCCGAAAGTCGCACACATGATAGCTTAAGACAGTCTCTTTCAAACGTTGGCAGAACCGTTATGGTAGTATGTGCCAATCTTGAGTTATTGAATTTTAAGCATTATTTAATATAAATAAAAATTCGTAAAAAATCAACGATAACGTATACGTTGCCGAAAGTCGCACACATGATAGCTTAAGACAGTCTCTTTCAAAGGATGGCAGAACCGTTGTGGTAGTATGTGCCAATCTTGAGTTATTGAATTTTAAGCATTATTTAATATAAATAAAAATTCGTAAAAAATCAACGATAACGTGTACGTTGCCGAAAGTCGCACACATATGATAGCTTAAGACAGTCTCTTTCAAAGGATGGCAGAACCGTTATGGTAGTATGTGCCAATCTTGAGTTATTGAATTTTAAGCATTATTTAATATAAATAAAAATTCATAAAAAAATCAACGATAACGTGTACGTTGCCGAAAGTCGCACACATGATAGCTTAAGACAGTCTCTTTCAAACGATGGCAGAACGGTTGTGGTAGTATGTGCCAATCTTGAGTTATTGAATTTTAAGCATTGTTTAATATAAATAAAAATTCGTAAAAAATCAACGATAACGTGTATGTTGCCGAAAGTCGCACACATGATAGATTAACACAGTCTCTTTCAAATGATGGCAGAACCGTTGTGGTAGTATGTGCCAATCTTGAGTTATTGAATTTGAAGCATTATTTAATATAAATAAAAATTCGTAAAAAATCAACGATAACGTGTACGTTGCCGAAAGTCGCACACATGATAGCTTAAGACAGTCTCTTTCAAACGATGGCAGAACGTTTGTGGTAGTATGTGCCAATCTTGAGTTATGGAATTTTAAGCATTATTTAATATAAATAAAAATTCGTAAAAAATCAACGATAACGTGTACGTTGCCGAAAGTCGCACACATGATAGCTTAAGACAGTCTCTTTCAAAGGATGGCAGAACCGTTGTGGTAGTATGTGCCAATCTTCAGTTATTGAATTTTAAGCATTATTTAATATAAATAAAAATTCGTAAAAAATCAACGATAATGTGTACGTTGCCGAAAGTCGCACACATGATACGTTAGGACAGTCTCTTTCAAAGGATGGCAGAAGGGTTGTGGTAGTATGTGCCAATCTTGAGTTATTGAATTTTAAGCATTATTTAATATAAATAAAAATTCGTAAAAAATCAACGATAACGTGTACGTTGCCGAAAGTCGCACACATATGATAGCTTAAGACAGTCTCTTTCAAAGGATGGCAGAACCGTTATGGTAGTATGTGCCAATCTTGAGTTATTGAATTTTAAGCATTATTTAATATAAATAAAAATTCATAAAAAATCAACGATAACGTGTACGTTGCCGAAAGTCGCACACATGATAGCTTAAGACAGTCTCTTTCAAACGATGGCAGAACGGTTGTGGTAGTATGTGCCAATCTTGAGTTATTGAATTTTAAGCATTATTTAATATAAATAAAAATTCGTAAAAAATCAACGATAACGTGTATGTTGCCGAAAGTCGCACACATGATAGATTAAGACAGTCTCTTTCAAAGGATGGCAGAACCGTTGTGGTAGTATGTGCCAATCTTGAGTTATTGAATTTTAAGCATTATTTAATATAAATAAAAATTCGTAAAAAATCAACGATAATGTGTACGTTGCCGAAAGTCGCACACATGATACGTTAGGACAGTCTCTTTCAAAGGATGGCAGAACCGTTGTGGTAGTATGTGCCAATCTTGAGTTATTGAATTTTAAGCATTATTTAATATAAATAAAAATTCGTAAAAAATCAACGATAACGTGTACGTTGCCGAAAGTCGCACACATGAAAGCTTAAGACAGTCTCTTACAAACGATGGCAGAACGTTTGTGGTAGTATGTGCCAATCTTGAGTTATGGAATTTTAAGCATTATTTAATATAAATAAAAATTCGTAAAAAATCAACGATATCGTGTACGTTGCCGAAAGTCGCACACATGATAGCTTAAGACAGTCTCTTTCAAAGGATGGCAGAACCGTTGTGGTAGTATGTGCCAATCTTGAGTTATTGAATTTTAAGCATTATTTAATATAAATAAAAATTCGTAAAAAATCAACGATAACGTGTACGTTGCCGAAAGTCGCACACATGATAGCTTAAGACAGTCTCTTTCAAAGGATGGCAGAACCGTTGTGGTAGTATGTGCCAATCTTGAGTTATTGAATTTTAAGCATTATTTAATATAAATAAAAATTCGTAAAAAATCAACGATAATGTGTACGTTGCCGAAAGTCGCACACATGATACGTTAGGACAGTCTCTTTCAAAGGATGGCAGAAGGGTTGTGGTAGTATGTGCCAATCTTGAGTTATTGAATTTTAAGCATTATTTAATATAAATAAAAATTCGTAAAAAATCAACGATAACGTGTACGTTGCCGAAAGTCGCACACATATGATAGCTTAAGACAGTCTCTTTCAAAGGATGGCAGAACCGTTATGGTAGTATGTGCCAATCTTGAGTTATTGAATTTTAAGCATTATTTAATATAAATAAAAATTCGTAAAAAATCAACGATAACGTGTACGTTGCCGAAAGTCGCACACATGATAGCTTAAGACAGTCTCTTTCAAACGATGGCAGAACTGTTGTGGTAGTATGTCCCAATCTTGAGTTATTGAATTTTAAGCATTATTTAATATAAATAAAAATTCGTAAAAAATCAACGATAACGTATACGTAGCCGAAAGTCGCACACATGATAGCTTAAGACAGTCTCTTTCAAACGATGGCAGAACGGTTGTGGTAGTATGTGCCAATCTTGAGTTATTGAATTTTAAGCATTATTTAATATAAATAAAAATTCGTAAAAAATCAACGATAACGTGTACGTTGCCGAAAGTCGCACACATGATAGCTTAAGACAGTCTCTTTCAAAGGATGGCAGAACGGTTGTGGTATTCTGTGCCAATCTTGAGTTATTGAATTTTAAGCATTATTTAATATAAATAAAAATTCGTAAAAAATCAACGATAACGTGTACGTTGCCGAAAGTCACACACATGATAGATTAACACAGTCTCTTTCAAACGATGGCAGAACGGTTGTGGTAGTATGTGCCAATCTTGAGTTATAGAATTTTAAGCATTATTTAATATAAATAAAAATTCGTAAAAAATCAACGATAACGTGTACGTTGCCGAAAGTCGCACACATGATAGCTTAAGACAGTCTCTTTCAAACGATGGCAGAACGTTTGTGGTAGTATGTGCCAATCTTGAGTTATTGAATTTTAAGCATTATTTAATATAATTAAAAATTCGTAAAAAATCAACGATAACGTGTACGTTGCCGAAAGTCGCACACATGATAGCTTAAGACAGTCTCTTTCAAAGGATGGCAGAACCGTTATGGTAGTATGTGCCAATCTTGAGTTATTGAATTTTAAGCATTATTTAATATAAATAAAAATTCGTAAAAAATCAACGATAACGTGTACGTTGCCGAAAGTCGCACACATGATAGTTTAAGACAGTTTCTTTCAAAGGATGGCGGAACCGTTATGGTAGTATGTGCCAATCTTGAGTTATTGAATTTTAAGCATTATTTAATATAAATAAAAATTCGTAAAAAATCAACGATAATGTGTACGTTGCCGAAAGTCGCACACATGATACGTTAGGACAGTCTCTTTCAAACGATGGCAGAACCGTTGTGGTAGTATGTGCCAATCTTGAGTTATTGAATTTTAAGCATTATTTAATATAAATAAAAATTCGTAAAAAATCAACGATAACGTGTACGTTGCCGAAAGTCGCACACATGATACGTTAGGACAGTCTCTTTCAAAGGATGGCAGAACGGTTGTGGTAGTATGTGCCAATCTTGAGTTATAGAATTTTAAGCATTATTTAATATAAATAAAAATTCGTAAAAAATCAATGATAACGTGTACGTTGCCGAAAGTCGCACACATGATAGCTTAAGACAGTCTCTTTCAAAGGTTGTCAGAACCGTTATGGTAGTATGTGCCAATCTTGAGTTATTGAATTTTAAGCATTATTTAATATAAATAAAAATTCGTAAAAAATCAACGATAACGTGTATGTTGCCGAAAGTCGCACACATGATAGCTTAAGACAGTCTCTTTCAAACGTTGGCAGAACCGTTATGGTAGTATGTGCCAATCTTGAGTTATTGAATTTTAAGCATTATTTAATATAAATAAAAATTCGTAAAAAATCAACGATAACGTGTACGTTGCCGAAAGTCGCACACATGATAGCTTAAGACAGTCTCTTTCAAACGATGGCAGAACGTTTGTGGTAGTATGTGCCAATCTTGAGTTATTGAATTTTAAGCATTATTTAATATAATTAAAAATTCGTAAAAAATCAACGATAACGTGTACGTTGCCGAAAGTCGCACACATGATAGCTTAAGACAGTCTCTTTCAAAGGATGGCAGAACCGTTATGGTAGTATGTGCCAATCTTGAGTTATTGAATTTTAAGCATTATTTAATATAAATAAAAATTCGTAAAAAATCAACGATAACGTGTACGTTGCCGAAAGTCGCACACATGATAGCTTAAGACAGTTTCTTTCAAAGGATGGCGGAACCGTTATGGTAGTATGTGCCAATCTTGAGTTATTGAATTTTAAGCATTATTTAATATAAATAAAAATTCGTAAAAAATCAACGATAATGTGTACGTTGCCGAAAGTCGCACACATGATACGTTAGGACAGTCTCTTTCAAACGATGGCAGAACCGTTGTGGTAGTATGTGCCAATCTTGAGTTATTGAATTTTAAGCATTATTTAATATAAATAAAAATTCGTAAAAAATCAACGATAACGTGTACGTTGCCGAAAGTCGCACACATGATAGCTTAAGACAGTCTCTTTCAAAGGATGGCAGAACCGTTATGGTAGTATGTGCCAATCTTGAGTTATTGAATTTTAAGCATTATTTAATATAAATAAAAATTCGTAAAAAATCAACGATAACGTGTACGTTGCCGAAAGTCGCACACATGATACGTTAGGACAGTCTCTTTCAAACGATGGCAGAACCGTTGTGGTAGTATGTGCCAATCTTGAGTTATTGAATTTTAAGCATTATTTAATATAAATAAAAATTCGTAAAAAATCAACGATAACGTGTATGTTGCCGAAAGTCGCACACATGATAGATTAAGACAGTCTCTTTCAAAGGATGGCAGAACCGTTGTGGTAGTATGTGCCAATCTTGAGTTATTGAATTTTAAGCATTATTTAATATAAATAAAAATTCGTAAAAAATCAACGATAACGTGTACGTTGCCGAAAGTCGCACACATGATAGCTTAAGACAGTCTCTTTCAAACGATGGCAGAACGTTTGTGGTAGTATGTGCCAATCTTGAGTTATGGAATTTTAAGCATTATTTAATATAAATAAAAATTCGTAAAAAATCAACGATAACGTGTACGTTGCCGAAAGTCGCACACATGATAGCTTAAGACAGTCTCTTTCAAAGGATGGCAGAACCGTTGTGGTAGTATGTGCCAATCTTGAGTTATTGAATTTTAAGCATTATTTAATATAAATAAAAATTCGTAAAAAATCAACGATAACGTGTATGTTGCCGAAAGTCGCACACATGATAGATTAAGACAGTCTCTTTCAAAGGATGGCAGAACCGTTGTGGTAGTATGTGCCAATCTTGAGTTATTGAATTTTAAGCATTATTTAATATAAATAAAAATTCGTAAAAAATCAACGATAACGTGTACGTTGCCGAAAGTCGCACACATGATAGCTTAAGACAGTCTCTTTCAAACGATGGCAGAACGTTTGTGGTAGTATGTGCCAATCTTGAGTTATGGAATTTTAAGCATTATTTAATATAAATAAAAATTCGTAAAAAATCAACGATAACGTGTACGTTGCCGAAAGTCGCACACATGATAGCTTAAGACAGTCTCTTTCAAAGGATGGCAGAACCGTTGTGGTAGTATGTGCCAATCTTGAGTTATTGAATTTTAAGCATTATTTAATATAAATAAAAATTCGTAAAAAATCAACGATAATGTGTACGTTGCCGAAAGTCGCACACATGATACGTTAGGACAGTCTCTTTCAAAGGATGGCAGAAGGGTTGTGGTAGTATGTGCCAATCTTGAGTTATTGAATTTTAAGCATTATTTAATATAAATAAAAATTCGTAAAAAATCAACGATAACGTGTACGTTGCCGAAAGTCGCACACATATGATAGCTTAAGACAGTCTCTTTCAAAGGATGGCAGAACCGTTATGGTAGTATGTGCCAATCTTGAGTTATTGAATTTTAAGCATTATTTAATATAAATAAAAATTCATAAAAAATCAACGATAACGTGTACGTTGCCGAAAGTCGCACACATGATAGCTTAAGACAGTCTCTTTCAAACGATGGCAGAACGGTTGTGGTAGTATGTGCCAATCTTGAGTTATTGAATTTTAAGCATTATTTAATATAAATAAAAATTCGTAAAAAATCAACGATAACGTGTACGTTGCCGAAAGTCGCACACATGATAGCTTAAGACAGTCTCTTTCAAAGGATGGCAGAACCGTTATGGTAGTATGTGCCAATCTTGAGTTATTGAATTTTAAGCATTATTTAATATAAATAAAAATTCGTAAAAAATCAACGATAATGTGTACGTTGCCGAAAGTCGCACACATGATACGTTAGGACAGTCTCTTTCAAACGATGGCAGAACCGTTGTGGTAGTATGTGCCAATCTTGAGTTATTGAATTTTAAGCATTATTTAATATAAATAAAAATTCGTAAAAAATCAACGATAACGTGTATGTTGCCGAAAGTCGCACACATGATAGCTTAAGACAGTCTCTTTCAAAGGATGGCAGAACCGTTGTGGTAGTATGTGCCAATCTTGAGTTATTGAATTTTAAGCATTATTTAATATAAATAAAAATTCGTAAAAAATCAACGATAACGTGTACGTTGCCGAAAGTCGCACACATGATAGCTTAAGACAGTCTCTTTCAAACGATGGCAGAACGTTTGTGGTAGTATGTGCCAATCTTGAGTTATGGAATTTTAAGCATTATTTAATATAAATAAAAATTCGTAAAAAATCAACGATAACGTGTACGTTGCCGAAAGTCGCACACATGATAGCTTAAGACAGTCTCTTTCAAAGGATGGCAGAACCGTTGTGGTAGTATGTGCCAATCTTGAGTTATTGAATTTTAAGCATTATTTAATATAAATAAAAATTCATAAAAAATCAACGATAATGTGTACGTTGCCGAAAGTCGCACACATGATACGTTAGGACAGTCTCTTTCAAAGGATGGCAGAACCGTTGTGGTAGTATGTGCCAATCTTGAGTTATTGAATTTTAAGCATTATTTAATATAAATAAAAATTCGTAAAAAATCAACGATAACGTGTACGTTGCCGAAAGTCGCACACATGACAGCTTAAGACAGTCTCTTACAAACGATGGCAGAACGTTTGTGGTAGTATGTGCCAATCTTGAGTTATGGAATTTTAAGCATTATTTAATATAAATAAAAATTGGTAAAAAATCAACGATATCGTGTACGTTGCCGAAAGTCGCACACATGATAGCTTAAGAAAGTCTCTTTCAAAGGATGGCAGAACCATTGTGGTAGTATGTGCCAATCTTGAGTTATTGAATTTTAAGCATTATTTAATATAAATAAAAATTCGTAAAAAATCAACGATAATGTGTACGTTGCCGAAAGTCGCACACATGATACGTTAGGACAGTCTCTTTCAAAGGATGGCAGAAGGGTTGTGGTAGTATGTGCCAATCTTGAGTGATTGAATTTTAAGCATTATTTAATATAAATAAAAATTTGTAAAAAATCAACGATAACGTGTACGTTGCCGAAAGTCGCACACATATGATAGCTTAAGACAGTCTCTTTCAAAGGATGGCAGAACCGTTATGGTAGTATGTGCCAATCTTGAGTTATTGAATTTTAAGCATTATTTAATATAAATAAAAATTCATAAAAAATCAACGATAACGTGTACGTTGCCGAAAGTCGCACACATGATAGCTTAAGACAGTCTCTTTCAAACGATGGCAGAACGGTTGTGGTAGTATGTGCCAATCTTGAGTTATTGAATTTTAAGCATTATTTAATATAAATAAAAATTCGTAAAATATCAACGATAATGTGTACGTTGCCGAAAGTCGCACACATGATACGTTAGGACAGTCTCTTTCAAACGATGGCAGAACCGTTGTGGTAGTATGTGCCAATCTTGAGTTATTGAATTTTAAGCATTATTTAATATAAATAAAAATTCGTAAAAAATCAACGATAACGTGTACGTTGCCGAAAGTCGCACACATGATAGCTTAAGACAGTCTCTTTCAAAGGATGGCAGAACCGTTATGGTAGTATGTGCCAATCTTGAGTTATTGAATTTTAAGCATTATTTAATATAAATAAAAATTCGTAAAAAATCAACGATAACGTGTACGTTGCCGAAAGTCGCACACATGATACGTTAGGACAGTCTCTTTCAAACGATGGCAGAACCGTTGTGGTAGTATGTGCCAATCTTGAGTTATTGAATTTTAAGCATTATTTAATATAAATAAAAATTCGTAAAAAATCAACGATAACGTGTACGTTGCCGAAAGTCGCACACATGATAGCTTAAGACAGTCTCTTTCAAAGGATGGCAGAACGGTTGTGGTAGTATGTGCCAATCTTGAGTTATTGAATTTTAAGCATTATTTAATATAAATAAAAATTCGTAAAAAATCAACGATAACGTGTATGTTGCCGAAAGTCGCACACATGATAGATTAAGACAGTCTCTTTCAAAGGATGGCAGAACCGTTGTGGTAGTATGTGCCAATCTTGAGTTATTGAATTTTAAGCATTATTTAATATAAATAAAAATTCGTAAAAAATCAACGATAACGTGTACGTTGCCGAAAGTCGCACACATGATAGCTTAAGACAGTCTCTTTCAAACGATGGCAGAACGTTTGTGGTAGTATGTGCCAATCTTGAGTTATGGAATTTTAAGCATTATTTAATATAAATAAAAATTCGTAAAAAATCAACGATAACGTGTACGTTGCCGAAAGTCGCACACATGATAGCTTAAGACAGTCTCTTTCAAAGGATGGCAGAACCGTTGTGGTAGTATGTGCCAATCTTGAGTTATTGAATTTTAAGCATTATTTAATATAAATAAAAATTCGTAAAAAATCAACGATAATGTGTACGTTGCCGAAAGTCGCACACATGATACGTTAGGACAGTCTCTTTCAAAGGATGGCAGAAGGGTTGTGGTAGTATGTGCCAATCTTGAGTTATTGAATTTTAAGCATTATTTAATATAAATAAAAATTCGTAAAAAATCAACGATAACGTGTACGTTGCCGAAAGTCGCACACATGATAGCTTAAGACAGTTTCTTTCAAAGGATGGCGGAACCGTTATGGTAGTATGTGCCAATCTTGAGTTATTGAATTTTAAGCATTATTTAATATAAATAAAAATTCATAAAAAATCAACGATAACGTGTACGTTGCCGAAAGTCGCACACATGATAGCTTAAGACAGTCTCTTTCAAACGATGGCAGAACGGTTGTGGTAGTATGTGCCAATCTTGAGTTATTGAATTTTAAGCATTATTTAATATAAATAAAAATTCGTAAAAAATCAACGATAACGTGTACGTTGCCGAAAGTCGCACACATGATAGCTTAAGACAGTCTCTTTCAAACGATGGCAGAACTTTTGTGGTAGTATGTGCCAATCTTGAGTTATGGAATTTTAAGCATTATTTAATATAAATAAAAATTCGTAAAAAATCAACGATAACGTGTACGTTGCCGAAAGTCGCACACATGATAGCTTAAGACAGTCTCTTTCAAAGGATGGCAGAAGGGTTGTGGTAGTATGTGCCAATCTTGAGTGATTGAATTTTAAGCATTATTTAATATAAATAAAAATTCGTAAATAATCAACGATAACGTGTACGTTGCCGAAAGTCGCACACATATGATAGCTTAAGACAGTCTCTTTCAAAGGATGGCAGAACCGTTATGGTAGTATGTGCCAATCTTGAGTTATTGAATTTTAAGCATTATTTAATATAAATAAAAATTCATAAAAAATCAACGATAACGTGTACGTTGCCGAAAGTCGCACACATGATAGCTTAAGACAGTCTCTTTCAAACGATGGCAGAACGGTTGTGGTAGTATGTGCCAATCTTGAGTTATTGAATTTTAAGCATTATTTAATATAAATAAAAATTCGTAAAAAATCAACGATAACGTGTATGTTGCCGAAAGTCGCACACCTGATAGATTAAGACAGTCTCTTTCAAAGGATGGCAGAACCGTTGTGGTAGTATGTGCCAATCTTGAGTTATTGAATTTTAAGCATTATTTAATATAAATAAAAATTCGTAAAAAATCAACGATAACGTGTACGTTGCCGAAAGTCGCACAGATGATAGCTTAAGACAGTCTCTTTCAAAGGATAGGAGAACCGTTGTGGTAGTATGTGCCAATCTTGAGTTATTGAATTTTAAGCATTATTTAATATAAATAAAAATTCGTAAAAAATCAACGATAATGTGTACGTTGCCGAAAGTCGCACACATGATACGTTAGGACAGTCTCTTTCAAAGGATGGCAGAACCGTTGTGGTAGTATGTGCCAATCTTGAGTTATTGAATTTTAAGCATTATTTAATATAAATAAAAATTCGTAAAAAATCAACGATAACGTGTACGTTGCCGAAAGTCGCACACATGATAGCTTAAGACAGTCTCTTACAAACGATGGCAGAACGTTTGTGGTAGTATGTGCCAATCTTGAGTTATGGAATTTTAAGCATTATTTAATATAAATAAAAATTCGTAAAAAATCAACGATATCGTGTACGTTGCCGAAAGTCGCACACATGATAGCTTAAGACAGTCTCTTTCAAAGGATGGCAGAACCGTTGTGGTAGTATGTGCCAATCTTGAGTTATTGAATTTTAAGCATTATTTAATATAAATAAAAATTCGTAAAAAATCAACGATAATGTGTACGTTGCCGAAAGTCGCACACATGATACTTTAGGACAGTCTCTTTCAAAGGATGGCAGAAGGGTTGTGGTAGTATGTGCCAATCTTGAGTTATTGAATTTTAAGCATTATTTAATATAAATAAAAATTCGTAAAAAATCAACGATAACGTGTACGTTGCCGAAAGTCGCACACATATGATAGCTTAAGACAGTCTCTTTCAAAGGATGGCAGAACCGTTATGGTAGTATGTGCCAATCTTGAGTTATTGAATTTTAAGCATTATTTAATATAAATAAAAATTCATAAAAAATCAACGATAACGTGTACGTTGCCGAAAGACGCACACATGATACGTTAGGACAGTCTCTTTCAAAGGATGGCAGAACGGTTGTGGTAGTATGTGCCAATCTTGAGTTATTGAATTTTAAGCATTATTTAATATAAATAAAAATTCGTAAAAAATCAACGATAACGTGTACGTTGCCGAAAGTCGCACACATGATAGCTTAAGACAGTCTCTTTCAAAGGATAGGAGAACCGTTGTGGTAGTATGTGCCAATCTTGAGTTATTGAATTTTAAGCATTATTTAATATAAATAAAAATTCGTAAAAAATCAACGATAATGTGTACGTTGCCGAAAGTCGCACACATGATACGTTAGGACAGTCTCTTTCAAAGGATGGCAGAACCGTTGTGGTAGTATGTGCCAATCTTGAGTTATTGAATTTTAAGCATTATTTAATATAAATAAAAATTCGTAAAAAATCAACGATAACGTGTACGTTGCCGAAAGTCGCACACATGATAGCTTAAGACAGTCTCTTACAAACGATGGCAGAACGTTTGTGGTAGTATGTGCCAATCTTGAGTTATGGAATTTTAAGCATTATTTAATATAAATAAAAATTCGTAAAAAATCAACGATATCGTGTACGTTGCCGAAAGTCGCACACATGATAGCTTAAGACAGTCTCTTTCAAAGGATGGCAGAACCGTTGTGGTAGTATGTGCCAATCTTGAGTTATTGAATTTTAAGCATTATTTAATATAAATAAAAATTCGTAAAAAATCAACGATAATGTGTACGTTGCCGAAAGTCGCACACATGATAGCTTAAGACAGTCTCTTACAAACGATGGCAGAACGTTTGTGGTAGTATGTGCCAATCTTGAGTTATGGAATTTTAAGCATTATTTAATATAAATAAAAATTCGTAAAAAATCAACGATATCGTGTACGTTGCCGAAAGTCGCACACATGATAGCTTAAGACAGTCTCTTTCAAAGGATGGCAGAACCGTTGTGGTAGTATGTGCCAATCTTGAGTTATTGAATTTTAAGCATTATTTAATATAAATAAAAATTCGTAAAAAATCAACGATAATGTGTACGTTGCCGAAAGTCGCACACATGATACTTTAGGACAGTCTCTTTCAAAGGATGGCAGAAGGGTTGTGGTAGTATGTGCCAATCTTGAGTTATTGAATTTTAAGCATTATTTAATATAAATAAAAATTCGTAAAAAATCAACGATAACGTGTACGTTGCCGAAAGTCGCACACATATGATAGCTTAAGACAGTCTCTTTCAAAGGATGGCAGAACCGTTATGGTAGTATGTGCCAATCTTGAGTTATTGAATTTTAAGCATTATTTAATATAAATAAAAATTCATAAAAAATCAACGATAACGTGTACGTTGCCGAAAGACGCACACATGATACGTTAGGACAGTCTCTTTCAAAGGATGGCAGAACGGTTGTGGTAGTATGTGCCAATCTTGAGTTATTGAATTTTAAGCATTATTTAATATAAATAAAAATTCGTAAAAAATCAACGATAACGTGTACGTTGCCGAAAGTCGCACACATGATAGCTTAAGACAGTCTCTTTCAAAGGATAGGAGAACCGTTGTGGTAGTATGTGCCAATCTTGAGTTATTGAATTTTAAGCATTATTTAATATAAATAAAAATTCGTAAAAAATCAACGATAATGTGTACGTTGCCGAAAGTCGCACACATGATACGTTAGGACAGTCTCTTTCAAAGGATGGCAGAACCGTTGTGGTAGTATGTGCCAATCTTGAGTTATTGAATTTTAAGCATTATTTAATATAAATAAAAATTCGTAAAAAATCAACGATAACGTGTACGTTGCCGAAAGTCGCACACATGATAGCTTAAGACAGTCTCTTTCAAAGGATGGCAGAACCGTTGTGGTAGTATGTGCCAATCTTGAGTTATTGAATTTTAAGCATTATTTAATATAAATAAAAATTCGTAAAAAATCAACGATAATGTGTACGTTGCCGAAAGTCGCACACATGATACGTTAGGACAGTCTCTTTCAAAGGATGGCAGAAGGGTTGTGGTAGTATGTGCCAATCTTGAGTTATTGAATTTTAAGCATTATTTAATATAAATAAAAATTCGTAAAAAATCAACGATAACGTGTACGTTGCCGAAAGTCGCACACATATGATAGCTTAAGACAGTCTCTTTCAAAGGATGGCAGAACCGTTATGGTAGTATGTGCCAATCTTGAGTTATTGAATTTTAAGCATTATTTAATATAAATAAAAATTCATAAAAAATCAACGATAACGTGTACGTTGCCGAAAGACGCACACATGATACGTTAGGACAGTCTCTTTCAAAGGATGGCAGAACGGTTGTGGTAGTATGTGCCAATCTTGAGTTATTGAATTTTAAGCATTATTTAATATAAATAAAAATTCGTAAAAAATCAACGATAACGTGTATGTTGCCGAAAGTCGCACACATGATAGATTAAGACAGTCTCTTTCAAAGGATGGCAGAACCGTTGTGGTAGTATGTGCCAATCTTGAGTTATTGAATTTTAAGCATTATTTAATATAAATAAAAATTCGTAAAAAATCAACGATAACGTGTACGTTGCCGAAAGTCGCACACATGATAGCTTAAGACAGTCTCTTTCAAACGATGGCAGAACGTTTGTGGTAATATGTGCCAATCTTGAGTTATGGAATTTTAAGCATTATTTAATATAAATAAAAATTCGTAAAAAATCAACGATAACGTGTACGTTGCCGACAGTCGCACACATGATAGCTTAAGACAGTTTCTTTCAAAGGATGGCGGAACCGTTATGGTAGTATGTGCCAATCTTGAGTTATTGAATTTTAAGCATTATTTAATATAAATAAAAATTCATAAAAAATCAACGATAACGTGTACGTTGCCGAAAGTCGCACACATGATAGCTTAAGACAGTCTCTTTCAAACGATGGCAGAACGGTTGTGGTAGTATGTGCCAATCTTGAGTTATTGAATTTTAAGCATTATTTAATATAAATAAAAATTCGTAAAAAATCAACGATAACTTGTATGTTGCCGAAAGTCGCACACATGATAGATTAAGACAGTCTCTTTCAAAGGATGGCAGAACCGTTGTGGTAGTATGTGCCAATCTTGAGTTATTGAATTTTAAGCATTATTTAATATAAATAAAAATTCGTAAAAAATCAACGATAACGTGTACGTTGCCGAAAGTCGCACACATGATAGCTTAAGACAGTCTCTTTCAAAGGATGGCAGAACCGTTGTGGTAGTATGTGCCAATCTTGAGTTATTGAATTTTAAGCATTATTTAATATAAATAAAAATTCGTAAAAAATCAACGATAATGTGTACGTTGCCGAAAGTCGCACACATGATACGTTAGGACAGTCTCTTTCAAAGGATGGCAGAGGGGTTGTGGTAGTATGTGCCAATCTTGAGTTATTGAATTTTAAGCATTATTTAATATAAATAAAAATTCGTAAAAAATCAACGATAACGTGTACGTTGCCGAAAGTCGCACACATATGATAGCTTAAGACAGTCTCTTTCAAAGGATGGCAGAACCGTTATGGTAGTATGTGCCAATCTTGAGTTATTGAATTTTAAGCATTATTTAATATAAATAAAAATTCATAAAAAAATCAACGATAACGTGTACGTTGCCGAAAGTCGCACACATGATAGCTTAAGACAGTCTCTTTCAAACGATGGCAGAACGGTTGTGGTAGTATGTGCCAATCTTGAGTTATTGAATTTTAAGCATTGTTTAATATAAATAAAAATTCGTAAAAAATCAACGGTAACGTGTATGTTGCCGAAAGTCGCACACATGATAGATTAACACAGTCTCTTTCAAAGGATGGCAGAACCGTTGTGGTAGTATGTGCCAATCTTGAGTTATTGAATTTTAAGCATTATTTAATATAAATAAAAATTCGTAAAAAATCAACGATAACGTGTACGTTGCCGAAAGTCGCACACATGATAGCTTAAGACAGTCTCTTTCAAACGTTGGCAGAACCGTTATGGTAGTATGTGCCAATCTTGAGTTATTGAATTTTAAGCATTATTTAATATAAATAAAAATTCGTAAAAAATCAACGATAACGTATACGTTGCCGAAAGTCGCACACATGATAGCTTAAGACAGTCTCTTTCAAAGGATGGCAGAACCGTTGTGGTAGTATGTGCCAATCTTGAGTTATTGAATTTTAAGCATTATTTAATATAAATAAAAATTCGTAAAAAATCAACGATAATGTGTACGTTGCCGAAAGTCGCACACATGATACGTTAGGACAGTCTCTTTCAAAGGATGGCAGAAGGGTTGTGGTAGTATGTGCCAATCTTGAGTTATTGAATTTTAAGCATTATTTAATATAAATAAAAATTCGTAAAAAATCAACGATAACGTGTACGTTGCCGAAAGTCGCACACATATGATAGCTTAAGACAGTCTCTTTCAAAGGATGGCAGAACCGTTATGGTAGTATGTGCCAATCTTGAGTTATTGAATTTTAAGCATTATTTAATATAAATAAAAATTCATAAAAAAATCAACGATAACGTGTACGTTGCCAAAAGTCGCACACATGATAGCTTAAGACAGTCTCTTTCAAACGATGGCAGAACGGTTGTGGTAGTATGTGCCAATCTTGAGTTATTGAATTTTAAGCATTGTTTAATATAAATAAAAATTCGTAAAAAATCAACGATAACGTGTATGTTGCCGAAAGTCACACACATGATAGATTAACACAGTCTCTTTCAAATGATGGCAGAACCGTTGTGGTAGTATGTGCCAATCTTGAGTTATTGAATTTGAAGCATTATTTAATATAAATAAAAATTCGTAAAAAATCAACGATAACGTGTACGTTGCCGAAAGTCGCACACATGATAGCTTAAGACAGTCTCTTTCAAACGATGGCAGAACGTTTGTGGTAGTATGTGCCAATCTTGAGTTATGGAATTTTAAGCATTATTTAATATAAATAAAAATTCGTAAAAAATCAACGATAACGTGTACGTTGCCGAAAGTCGCACACATGATAGCTTAAGACAGTCTCTTTCAAAGGATGGCAGAACCGTTGTGGTAGTATGTGCCACTCTTCAGTTATTGAATTTTAAGCATTATTTAATATAAATAAAAATTCGTAAAAAATCAACGATAATGTGTACGTTGCCGAAAGTCGCACACATGATACGTTAGGACAGTCTCTTTCAAAGGATGGCAGAAGGGTTGTGGTAGTATGTGCCAATCTTGAGTTATTGAATTTTAAGCATTATTTAATATAAATAAAAATTCGTAAAAAATCAACGATAACGTGTACGTTGCCGAAAGTCGCACACATATGATAGCTTAAGACAGTCTCTTTCAAAGGATGGCAGAACCGTTATGGTAGTATGTGCCAATCTTGAGTTATTGAATTTTAAGCATTATTTAATATAAATAAAAATTCATAAAAAATCAACGATAACGTGTACGTTGCCGAAAGTCGCACACATGATAGCTTAAGACAGTCTCTTTCAAACGATGGCAGAACGGTTGTGGTAGTATGTGCCAATCTTGAGTTATTGAATTTTAAGCATTATTTAATATAAATAAAAATTCGTAAAAAATCAACGATAACGTGTATGTTGCCGAAAGTCGCACACATGATAGATTAAGACAGTCTCTTTCAAAGGATGGCAGAACCGTTGTGGTAGTATGTGCCAATCTTGAGTTATTGAATTTTAAGCATTATTTAATATAAATAAAAATTCGTAAAAAATCAACGATAATGTGTACGTTGCCGAAAGTCGCACACATGATACGTTAGGACAGTCTCTTTCAAAGGATGGCAGAACCGTTGTGGTAGTATGTGCCAATCTTGAGTTATTGAATTTTAAGCATTATTTAATATAAATAAAAATTCGTAAAAAATCAACGATAACGTGTACGTTGCCGAAAGTCGCACACATGAAAGCTTAAGACAGTCTCTTACAAACGATGGCAGAACGTTTGTGGTAGTATGTGCCAATCTTGAGTTATGGAATTTTAAGCATTATTTAATATAAATAAAAATTCGTAAAAAATCAACGATATCGTGTACGTTGCCGAAAGTCGCACACATGATAGCTTAAGACAGTCTCTTTCAAAGGATGGCAGAACCGTTGTGGTAGTATGTGCCAATCTTGAGTTATTGAATTTTAAGCATTATTTAATATAAATAAAAATTCGTAAAAAATCAACGATAACGTGTACGTTGCCGAAAGTCGCACACATGATAGCTTAAGACAGTCTCTTTCAAAGGATGGCAGAACCGTTGTGGTAGTATGTGCCAATCTTGAGTTATTGAATTTTAAGCATTATTTAATATAAATAAAAATTCGTAAAAAATCAACGATAATGTGTACGTTGCCGAAAGTCGCACACATGATACGTTAGGACAGTCTCTTTCAAAGGATGGCAGAAGGGTTGTGGTAGTATGTGCCAATCTTGAGTTATTGAATTTTAAGCATTATTTAATATAAATAAAAATTCGTAAAAAATCAACGATAACGTGTACGTTGCCGAAAGTCGCACACATATGATAGCTTAAGACAGTCTCTTTCAAAGGATGGCAGAACCGTTATGGTAGTATGTGCCAATCTTGAGTTATTGAATTTTAAGCATTATTTAATATAAATAAAAATTCGTAAAAAATCAACGATAACGTGTACGTTGCCGAAAGTCGCACACATGATAGCTTAAGACAGTCTCTTTCAAACGATGGCAGAACTGTTGTGGTAGTATGTCCCAATCTTGAGTTATTGAATTTTAAGCATTATTTAATATAAATAAAAATTCGTAAAAAATCAACGATAACGTATACGTTGCCGAAAGTCGCACACATGATAGCTTAAGACAGTCTCTTTCAAACGATGGCAGAACGGTTGTGGTAGTATGTGCCAATCTTGAGTTATTGAATTTTAAGCATTATTTAATATAAATAAAAATTCGTAAAAAATCAACGATAACGTGTACGTTGCCGAAAGTCGCACACATGATAGCTTAAGACAGTCTCTTTCAAAGGATGGCAGAACGGTTGTGGTATTCTGTGCCAATCTTGAGTTATTGAATTTTAAGCATTATTTAATATAAATAAAAATTCGTAAAAAATCAACGATAACGTGTACGTTGCCGAAAGTCGCACACATGATAGATTAACACAGTCTCTTTCAAACGATGGCAGAACGGTTGTGGTAGTATGTGCCAATCTTGAGTTATAGAATTTTAAGCATTATTTAATATAAATAAAAATTCGTAAAAAATCAATGATAACGTGTACGTTGCCGAAAGTCGCACACATGATAGCTTAAGACAGTCTCTTTCAAAGGTTGTCAGAACCGTTATGGTAGTATGTGCCAATCTTGAGTTATTGAATTTTAAGCATTATTTAATATAAATAAAAATTCGTAAAAAATCAACGATAACGTGTATGTTGCCGAAAGTCGCACACATGATAGCTTAAGACAGTCTCTTTCAAACGTTGGCAGAACCGTTATGGTAGTATGTGCCAATCTTGAGTTATTGAATTTTAAGCATTATTTAATATAAATAAAAATTCGTAAAAAATCAACGATAACGTGTACGTTGCCGAAAGTCGCACACATGATAGCTTAAGACAGTCTCTTTCAAACGATGGCAGAACGTTTGTGGTAGTATGTGCCAATCTTGAGTTATTGAATTTTAAGCATTATTTAATATAATTAAAAATTCGTAAAAAATCAACGATAACGTGTACGTTGCCGAAAGTCGCACACATGATAGCTTAAGACAGTCTCTTTCAAAGGATGGCAGAACCGTTATGGTAGTATGTGCCAATCTTGAGTTATTGAATTTTAAGCATTATTTAATATAAATAAAAATTCGTAAAAAATCAACGATAACGTGTACGTTGCCGAAAGTCGCACACATGATAGCTTAAGACAGTTTCTTTCAAAGGATGGCGGAACCGTTATGGTAGTATGTGCCAATCTTGAGTTATTGAATTTTAAGCATTATTTAATATAAATAAAAATTCGTAAAAAATCAACGATAATGTGTACGTTGCCGAAAGTCGCACACATGATACGTTAGGACAGTCTCTTTCAAACGATGGCAGAACCGTTGTGGTAGTATGTGCCAATCTTGAGTTATTGAATTTTAAGCATTATTTAATATAAATAAAAATTCGTAAAAAATCAACGATAACGTGTACGTTGCCGAAAGTCGCACACATGATAGCTTAAGACAGTCTCTTTCAAAGGATGGCAGAACCGTTATGGTAGTATGTGCCAATCTTGAGTTATTGAATTTTAAGCATTATTTAATATAAATAAAAATTCGTAAAAAATCAACGATAATGTGTACGTTGCCGAAAGTCGCACACATGATACGTTAGGACAGTCTCTTTCAAACGATGGCAGAACCGTTGTGGTAGTATGTGCCAATCTTGAGTTATTGAATTTTAAGCATTATTTAATATAAATAAAAATTCGTAAAAAATCAACGATAACGTGTATGTTGCCGAAAGTCGCACACATGATAGATTAAGACAGTCTCTTTCAAAGGATGGCAGAACCGTTGTGGTAGTATGTGCCAATCTTGAGTTATTGAATTTTAAGCATTATTTAATATAAATAAAAATTCGTAAAAAATCAACGATAACGTGTACGTTGCCGAAAGTCGCACACATGATAGCTTAAGACAGTCTCTTTCAAACGATGGCAGAACGTTTGTGGTAGTATGTGCCAATCTTGAGTTATGGAATTTTAAGCATTATTTAATATAAATAAAAATTCGTAAAAAATCAACGATAACGTGTACGTTGCCGAAAGTCGCACACATGATAGCTTAAGACAGTCTCTTTCAAAGGATGGCAGAACCGTTGTGGTAGTATGTGCCAATCTTGAGTTATTGAATTTTAAGCATTATTTAATATAAATAAAAATTCGTAAAAAATCAACGATAACGTGTATGTTGCCGAAAGTCGCACACATGATAGATTAAGACAGTCTCTTTCAAAGGATGGCAGAACCGTTGTGGTAGTATGTGCCAATCTTGAGTTATTGAATTTTAAGCATTATTTAATATAAATAAAAATTCGTAAAAAATCAACGATAACGTGTACGTTGCCGAAAGTCGCACACATGATAGCTTAAGACAGTCTCTTTCAAACGATGGCAGAACGTTTGTGGTAGTATGTGCCAATCTTGAGTTATGGAATTTTAAGCATTATTTAATATAAATAAAAATTCGTAAAAAATCAACGATAACGTGTACGTTGCCGAAAGTCGCACACATGATAGTTAAGACAGTCTCTTTCAAAGGATGGCAGAACCGTTGTGGTAGTATGTGCCAATCTTGAGTTATTGAATTTTAAGCATTATTTAATATAAATAAAAATTCGTAAAAAATCAACGATAATGTGTACGTTGCCGAAAGTCGCACACATGATACGTTAGGACAGTCTCTTTCAAAGGATGGCAGAAGGGTTGTGGTAGTATGTGCCAATCTTGAGTTATTGAATTTTAAGCATTATTTAATATAAATAAAAATTCGTAAAAAATCAACGATAACGTGTATGTTGCCGAAAGTCGCACACATGATAGATTAAGACAGTCTCTTTCAAAGGATGGCAGAACCGTTGTGGTAGTATGTGCCAATCTTGAGTTATTGAATTTTAAGCATTATTTAATATAAATAAAAATTCGTAAAAAATCAACGATAACGTGTACGTTGCCGAAAGTCGCACACATGATAGCTTAAGACAGTCTCTTTCAAAGGATAGGAGAACCGTTGTGGTAGTATGTGCCAATCTTGAGTTATTGAATTTTAAGCATTATTTAATATAAATAAAAATTCATAAAAAATCAACGATAATGTGTACGTTGCCGAAAGTCGCACACATGATACGTTAGGACAGTCTCTTTCAAAGGATGGCAGAACCGTTGTGGTAGTATGTGCCAATCTTGAGTTATTGAATTTTAAGCATTATTTAATATAAATAAAAATTCGTAAAAAATCAACGATAACGTGTACGTTGCCGAAAGTCGCACACATGACAGCTTAAGACAGTCTCTTACAAACGATGGCAGAACGTTTGTGGTAGTATGTGCCAATCTTGAGTTATGGAATTTTAAGCATTATTTAATATAAATAAAAATTGGTAAAAAATCAACGATATCGTGTACGTTGCCGAAAGTCGCACACATGATAGCTTAAGACAGTCTCTTTCAAAGGATGGCAGAACCGTTGTGGTAGTATGTGCCAATCTTGAGTTATTGAATTTTAAGCATTATTTAATATAAATAAAAATTCGTAAAAAATCAACGATAACGTGTACGTTGCCGAAAGTCGCACACATGATAGCTTAAGACAGTTTCTTTCAAAGGATGGCGGAACCGTTATGGTAGTATGTGCCAATCTTGAGTTATTGAATTTTAAGCATTATTTAATATAAATAAAAATTCGTAAAAAATCAACGATAATGTGTACGTTGCCGAAAGTCGCACACATGATACGTTAGGACAGTCTCTTTCAAACGATGGCAGAACCGTTGTGGTAGTATGTGCCAATCTTGAGTTATTGAATTTTAAGCATTATTTAATATAAATAAAAATTCGTAAAAAATCAACGATAACGTGTACGTTGCCGAAAGTCGCACACATGATAGCTTAAGACAGTCTCTTTCAAAGGATGGCAGAACCGTTATGGTAGTATGTGCCAATCTTGAGTTATTGAATTTTAAGCATTATTTAATATAAATAAAAATTCGTAAAAAATCAACGATAATGTGTACGTTGCCGAAAGTCGCACACATGATACGTTAGGACAGTCTCTTTCAAACGATGGCAGAACCGTTGTGGTAGTATGTGCCAATCTTGAGTTATTGAATTTTAAGCATTATTTAATATAAATAAAAATTCGTAAAAAATCAACGATAACGTGTATGTTGCCGAAAGTCGCACACATGATAGATTAAGACAGTCTCTTTCAAAGGATGGCAGAACCGTTGTGGTAGTATGTGCCAATCTTGAGTTATTGAATTTTAAGCATTATTTAATATAAATAAAAATTCGTAAAAAATCAACGATAACGTGTACGTTGCCGAAAGTCGCACACATGATAGCTTAAGACAGTCTCTTTCAAACGATGGCAGAACGTTTGTGGTAGTATGTGCCAATCTTGAGTTATGGAATTTTAAGCATTATTTAATATAAATAAAAATTCGTAAAAAATCAACGATAACGTGTACGTTGCCGAAAGTCGCACACATGATAGCTTAAGACAGTCTCTTTCAAAGGATGGCAGAACCGTTGTGGTAGTATGTGCCAATCTTGAGTTATTGAATTTTAAGCATTATTTAATATAAATAAAAATTCGTAAAAAATCAACGATAACGTGTATGTTGCCGAAAGTCGCACACATGATAGATTAAGACAGTCTCTTTCAAAGGATGGCAGAACCGTTGTGGTAGTATGTGCCAATCTTGAGTTATTGAATTTTAAGCATTATTTAATATAAATAAAAATTCGTAAAAAATCAACGATAACGTGTACGTTGCCGAAAGTCGCACACATGATAGCTTAAGACAGTCTCTTTCAAACGATGGCAGAACGTTTGTGGTAGTATGTGCCAATCTTGAGTTATGGAATTTTAAGCATTATTTAATATAAATAAAAATTCGTAAAAAATCAACGATAACGTGTACGTTGCCGAAAGTCGCACACATGATAGCTTAAGACAGTCTCTTTCAAAGGATGGCAGAACCGTTGTGGTAGTATGTGCCAATCTTGAGTTATTGAATTTTAAGCATTATTTAATATAAATAAAAATTCGTAAAAAATCAACGATAACGTGTATGTTGCCGAAAGTCGCACACATGATAGATTAAGACAGTCTCTTTCAAAGGATGGCAGAACCGTTGTGGTAGTATGTGCCAATCTTGAGTTATTGAATTTTAAGCATTATTTAATATAAATAAAAATTCGTAAAAAATCAACGATAACGTGTACGTTGCCGAAAGTCGCACACATGATAGCTTAAGACAGTCTCTTTCAAAGGATAGGAGAACCGTTGTGGTAGTATGTGCCAATCTTGAGTTATTGAATTTTAAGCATTATTTAATATAAATAAAAATTCATAAAAAATCAACGATAATGTGTACGTTGCCGAAAGTCGCACACATGATACGTTAGGACAGTCTCTTTCAAAGGATGGCAGAACCGTTGTGGTAGTATGTGCCAATCTTGAGTTATTGAATTTTAAGCATTATTTAATATAAATAAAAATTCGTAAAAAATCAACGATAACGTGTACGTTGCCGAAAGTCGCACACATGACAGCTTAAGACAGTCTCTTACAAACGATGGCAGAACGTTTGTGGTAGTATGTGCCAATCTTGAGTTATGGAATTTTAAGCATTATTTAATATAAATAAAAATTGGTAAAAAATCAACGATATCGTGTACGTTGCCGAAAGTCGCACACATGATAGCTTAAGACAGTCTCTTTCAAAGGATGGCAGAACCGTTGTGGTAGTATGTGCCAATCTTGAGTTATTGAATTTTAAGCATTATTTAATATAAATAAAAATTCGTAAAAAATCAACGATAACGTGTACGTTGCCGAAAGTCGCACACATGATAGCTTAAGACAGTCTCTTTCAAAGGATGGCAGAACGGTTGTGGTAGTATGTGCCAATCTTGAGTTATTGAATTTTAAGCATTATTTAATATAAATAAAAATTCGTAAAAAATCAACGATAACGTGTACGTTGCCGAAAGTCGCACACATATGATAGCTTAAGACAGTCTCTTTCAAAGGATGGCAGAACCGTTATGGTAGTATGTGCCAATCTTGAGTTATTGAATTTTAAGCATTATTTAATATAAATAAAAATTCGTAAAAAATCAACGATAACGTGTACGTTGCCGAAAGTCGCACACATGATACGTTAGGACAGTCTCTTTCAAACGATGGCAGAACCGTTGTGGTAGTATGTGCCAATCTTGAGTTATTGAATTTTAAGCATTATTTAATATAAATAAAAATTCGTAAAAAATCAACGATAACGTGTACGTTGCCGAAAGTCGCACACATGATAGCTTAAGACAGTCTCTTTCAAACGATGGCAGAACGGTTGTGGTAGTATGTGCCAATCTTGAGTTATTGAATTTTAAGCATTATTTAATATAAATAAAAATTCGTAAAAAATCAACGATAACGTGTATGTTGCCGAAAGTCGCACACATGATAGATTAAGACAGTCTCTTTCAAAGGATGGCAGAACCGTTGTGGTAGTATGTGCCAATCTTGAGTTATTGAATTTTAAGCATTATTTAATATAAATAAAAATTCGTAAAAAATCAACGATAACGTGTACGTTGCCGAAAGTCGCACACATGATAGCTTAAGACAGTCTCTTTCAAACGATGGCAGAACGTTTGTGGTAGTATGTGCCAATCTTGAGTTATGGAATTTTAAGCATTATTTAATATAAATAAAAATTCGTAAAAAATCAACGATAACGTGTACGTTGCCGAAAGTCGCACACATATGATAGCTTAAGACAGTCTCTTTCAAAGGATGGCAGAACCGTTATGGTAGTATGTGCCAATCTTGAGTTATTGAATTTTAAGCATTATTTAATATAAATAAAAATTCATAAAAAATCAACGCTAACGTGTACGTTGCCGAAAGTCGCACACATGATAGCTTAAGACAGTCTCTTTCAAACGATGGCAGAACGGTTGTGGTAGTATGTGCCAATCTTGAGTTATTGAATTTTAAGCATTATTTAATATAAATAAAAATTCGTAAAAAATCAACGATAATGTGTATGTTGCCGAAAGTCGCACACATGATAGATTAAGACAGTCTCTTTCAAAGGATGGCAGAACCGTTGTGGTAGTATGTGCCAATCTTGAGTTATTGAATTTTAAGCATTATTTAATATAAATAAAAATTCGTAAAAAATCAACGATAACGTGTACGTTGCCGAAAGTCGCACACATGATAGCTTAAGACAGTCTCTTTCAAAGGATAGGAGAACCGTTGTGGTAGTATGTGCCAATCTTGAGTTATTGAATTTTAAGCATTATTTAATATAAATAAAAATTCGTAAAAAATCAACGATAATGTGTACGTTGCCGAAAGTCGCACACATGATACGTTAGGACAGTCTCTTTCAAAGGATGGCAGAACCGTTGTGGTAGTATGTGCCAATCTTGAGTTATTGAATTTTAAGCATTATTTAATATAAATAAAAATTCGTAAAAAATCAACGATAACGTGTACGTTGCCGAAAGTCGCACACATGATAGCTTAAGACAGTCTCTTACAAACGATGGCAGAACGTTTGTGGTAGTATGTGCCAATCTTGAGTTATGGAATTTTAAGCATTATTTAATATAAATAAAAATTCGTAAAAAATCAACGATATCGTGTACGTTGCCGAAAGTCGCACACATGATAGCTTAAGACAGTCTCTTTCAAAGGATGGCAGAACCGTTGTGGTAGTATGTGCCAATCTTGAGTTATTGAATTTTAAGCATTATTTAATATAAATAAAAATTCGTAAAAAATCAACGATAATGTGTACGTTGCCGAAAGTCGCACACATGATACGTTAGGACAGTCTCTTTCAAAGGATGGCAGAAGGGTTGTGGTAGTATGTGCCAATCTTGAGTTATTGAATTTTAAGCATTATTTAATATAAATAAAAATTCGTAAAAAATCAACGATAACGTGTACGTTGCCGAAAGTCGCACACATATGATACCTTAAGACAGTCTCTTTCAAAGGATGGCAGAAACGTTATGGTAGTATGTGCCAATCTTGAGTTATTGAATTTTAAGCATTATTTAATATAAATAAAAATTCATAAAAAATCAACGATAACGTGTACGTTGCCGAAAGACGCACACATGATACGTTAGGACAGTCTCTTTCAAAGGATGGCAGAACGGTTGTGGTAGTATGTGCCAATCTTGAGTTATTGAATTTTAAGCATTATTTAATATAAATAAAAATTCGTAAAAAATCAACGATAACGTGTATGTTGCCGAAAGTCGCACACATGATAGATTAAGACAGTCTCTTTCAAAGGATGGCAGAACCGTTGTGGTAGTATGTGCCAATCTTGAGTTATTGAATTTTAAGCATTATTTAATATAAATAAAAATTCGTAAAAAATCAACGATAACGTGTACGTTGCCGAAAGTCGCACACATGATAGCTTAAGACAGTCTCTTTCAAAGGATGGCAGAACCGTTATGGTAGTATGTGCCAATCTTGAGTTATTGAATTTTAAGCATTATTTAATATAAATAAAAATTCGTAAAAAATCAACGATAATGTGTACGTTGCCGAAAGTCGCACACATGATACGTTAGGACAGTCTCTTTCAAACGATGGCAGAACCGTTGTGGTAGTATGTGCCAATCTTGAGTTATTGAATTTTAAGCATTATTTAATATAAATAAAATTTCGTAAAAAATCAACGATAACGTGTACGTTGCCGAAAGTCGCACACATGATAGCTTAAGACAGTCTCTTTCAAACGATGGCAGAACGGTTGTGGTAGTATGTGCCAATCTTGAGTTATTGAATTTTAAGCATTATTTAATATAAATAAAAATTCGTAAAAAATCAACGATAACGTGTATGTTGCCGAAAGTCGCACACATGATAGATTAAGACAGTCTCTTTCAAAGGATGGCAGAACCGTTGTGGTAGTATGTGCCAATCTTGAGTTATTGAATTTTAAGCATTATTTAATATAAATAAAAATTCGTAAAAAATCAACGATAACGTGTACGTTGCCGAAAGTCGCACACATGATAGCTTAAGACAGTCTCTTTCAAACGATGGCAGAACGTTTGTGGTAGTATGTGCCAATCTTGAGTTATGGAATTTTAAGCATTATTTAATATAAATAAAAATTCGTAAAAAATCAACGATAACGTGTACGTTGCCGAAAGTCGCACACATGATAGCTTAAGACAGTCTCTTTCAAAGGATAGGAGAACCGTTGTGGTAGTATGTGCCAATCTTGAGTTATTGAATTTTAAGCATTATTTAATATAAATAAAAATTCGTAAAAAATCAACGATAACGTGTACGTTGCCGAAAGTCGCACACATGATAGCTTAAGACAGTCTCTTTCAAAGGATGGCAGAACCGTTGTGGTAGTATGTGCCAATCTTGAGTTATTGAATTTTAAGCATTATTTAATATAAATAAAAATTCGTAAAAAATCAACGATAATGTGTACGTTGCCGAAAGTCGCACACATGATACGTTAGGACAGTCTCTTTCAAAGGATGGCAGAAGGGTTGTGGTAGTATGTGCCAATCTTGAGTTATTGAATTTTAAGCATTATTTAATATAAATAAAAATTCGTAAAAAATCAACGATAACGTGTACGTTGCCGAAAGTCGCACACATATGATAGCTTAAGACAGTCTCTTTCAAAGGATGGCAGAACCGTTATGGTAGTATGTGCCAATCTTGAGTTATTGAATTTTAAGCATTATTTAATATAAATAAAAATTCATAAAAAATCAACGATAACGTGTACGTTGCCGAAAGTCGCACACATGATAGCTTAAGACAGTCTCTTTCAAACGATGGCAGAACGGTTGTGGTAGTATGTGCCAATCTTGAGTTATTGAATTTTAAGCATTATTTAATATAAATAAAAATTCGTAAAAAATCAACGATAACGTGTATGTTGCCGAAAGTCGCACACATGATAGATTAAGACAGTCTCTTTCAAAGGATGGCAGAACCGTTGTGGTAGTATGTGCCAATCTTGAGTTATTGAATTTTAAGCATTATTTAATATAAATAAAAATTCGTAAAAAATCAACGATAACGTGTACGTTGCCGAAAGTCGCACACATGATAGCTTAAGACAGTCTCTTTCAAAGGATAGGAGAACCGTTGTGGTAGTATGTGCCAATCTTGAGTTATTGAATTTTAAGCATTATTTAATATAAATAAAAATTCATAAAAAATCAACGATAATGTGTACGTTGCCGAAAGTCGCACACATGATACGTTAGGACAGTCTCTTTCAAAGGATGGCAGAACCGTTGTGGTAGTATGTGCCAATCTTGAGTTATTGAATTTTAAGCATTATTTAATATAAATAAAAATTCGTAAAAAATCAACGATAACGTGTACGTTGCCGAAAGTCGCACACATGACAGCTTAAGACAGTCTCTTACAAACGATGGCAGAACGTTTGTGGTAGTATGTGCCAATCTTGAGTTATGGAATTTTAAGCATTATTTAATATAAATAAAAATTGGTAAAAAATCAACGATATCGTGTACGTTGCCGAAAGTCGCACACATGATAGCTTAAGACAATCTCTTTCAAAGTATGGCAGAACCGTTGTGGTAGTATGTGCCAATCTTGAGTTATTGAATTTTAAGCATTATTTAATATAAATAAAAATTCGTAAAAAATCAACGATAACGTGTACGTTGCCGAAAGTCGCACACATGATAGCTTAAGACAGTCTCTTTCCAAGGATGGCAGAACGGTTGTGGTAGTATGTGCCAATCTTGAGTTATTGAATTTTAAGCATTATTTAATATAAATAAAAATTCGTAAAAAATCAACGATAACGTGTACGTTGCCGAAAGTCGCACACATATGATAGCTTAAGACAGTCTCTTTCAAAGGATGGCAGAACCGTTATGGTAGTATGTGCCAATCTTGAGTTATTGAATTTTAAGCATTATTTAATATAAATAAAAATTCGTAAAAAATCAACGATAACGTGTACGTTGCCGAAAGTCGCACACATGATAGCTTAAGACAGTCTCTTTCAAACGATGGCAGAACGGTTGTGGTAGTATGTGCCAATCTTGAGTTATTGAATTTTAAGCATTATTTAATATAAATAAAAATTCGTAAAAAATCAACGATAACGTGTATGTTGCCGAAAGTCGCACACATGATAGATTAAGACAGTCTCTTTCAAAGGATGGCAGAACCGTTGTGGTAGTATGTGCCAATCTTGAGTTATTGAATTTTAAGCATTATTTAATATAAATAAAAATTCGTAAAAAATCAACGATAACGTGTACGTTGCCGAAAGTCGCACACATGATAGCTTAAGACAGTCTCTTTCAAACGATGGCAGAACGTTTGTGGTAGTATGTGCCAATCTTGAGTTATGGAATTTTAAGCATTATTTAATATAAATAAAAATTCGTAAAAAATCAACGATAACGTGTACGTTGCCGAAAGTCGCACACATGATAGCTTAAGACAGTCTCTTTCAAACGATGGCAGAACCGTTGTGGTAGTATGTGCCAATCTTGAGTTATTGAATTTTAAGCATTATTTAATATAAATAAAAATTCGTAAAAAATCAACGATAATGTGTACGTTGCCGAAATTCGCACACATGATACGTTAGGACAGTCTCTTTCAAAGGATGGCAGAAGGGTTGTGGTAGTATGTGCCAATCTTGAGTTATTGAATTTTAAGCATTATTTAATATAAATAAAAATTCGTAAAAAATCAACGATAACGTGTACGTTGCCGAAAGTCGCACACATATGATAGCTTAAGACAGTCTCTTTCAAAGGATGGCAGAACCGTTATGGTAGTATGTGCCAATCTTGAGTTATTGAATTTTAAGCATTATTTAATATAAATAAAAATTCATAAAAAATCAACGCTAACGTGTACGTTGCCGAAAGTCGCACACATGATAGCTTAAGACAGTCTCTTTCAAACGATGGCAGAACGGTTGTGGTAGTATGTGCCAATCTTGAGTTATTGAATTTTAAGCATTATTTAATATAAATAAAAATTCGTAAAAAATCAACGATAACGTGTATGTTGCCGAAAGTCGCACACATGATAGATTAAGACAGTCTCTTTCAAAGGATGGCAGAACCGTTGTGGTAGTATGTGCCAATCTTGAGTTATTGAATTTTAAGCATTATTTAATATAAATAAAAATTCGTAAAAAATCAACGATAACGTGTACGTTGCCGAAAGTCGCACACATGATAGCTTAAGACAGTCTCTTTCAAAGGATAGGAGAACCGTTGTGGTAGTATGTGCCAATCTTGAGTTATTGAATTTTAAGCATTATTTAATATAAATAAAAATTCGTAAAAAATCAACGATAATGTGTACGTTGCCGAAAGTCGCACACATGATACGTTAGGACAGTCTCTTTCAAAGGATGGCAGAACCGTTGTGGTAGTATGTGCCAATCTTGAGTTATTGAATTTTAAGCATTATTTAATATAAATAAAAATTCGTAAAAAATCAACGATAACGTGTACGTTGCCGAAAGTCGCACACATGATAGCTTAAGACAGTCTCTTACAAACGATGGCAGAACGTTTGTGGTAGTATGTGCCAATCTTGAGTTATGGAATTTTAAGCATTATTTAATATAAATAAAAATTCGTAAAAAATCAACGATATCGTGTACGTTGCCGAAAGTCGCACACATGATAGCTTAAGACAGTCTCTTTCAAAGGATGGCAGAACCGTTGTGGTAGTATGTGCCAATCTTGAGTTATTGAATTTTAAGCATTATTTAATATAAATAAAAATTCGTAAAAAATCAACGATAATGTGTACGTTGCCGAAAGTCGCACACATGATACGTTAGGACAGTCTCTTTCAAAGGATGGCAGAAGGGTTGTGGTAGTATGTGCCAATCTTGAGTTATTGAATTTTAAGCATTATTTAATATAAATAAAAATTCGTAAAAAATCAACGATAACGTGTACGTTGCCGAAAGTCGCACACATATGATAGCTTAAGACAGTCTCTTTCAAAGGATGGCAGAAACGTTATGGTAGTATGTGCCAATCTTGAGTTATTGAATTTTAAGCATTATTTAATATAAATAAAAATTCATAAAAAATCAACGATAACGTGTACGTTGCCGAAAGACGCACACATGATACGTTAGGACAGTCTCTTTCAAAGGATGGCAGAACGGTTGTGGTAGTATGTGCCAATCTTGAGTTATTGAATTTTAAGCATTATTTAATATAAATAAAAATTCGTAAAAAATCAACGATAACGTGTATGTTGCCGAAAGTCGCACACATGATAGATTAAGACAGTCTCTTTCAAAGGATGGCAGAACCGTTGTGGTAGTATGTGCCAATCTTGAGTTATTGAATTTTAAGCATTATTTAATATAAATAAAAATTCGTAAAAAATCAACGATAACGTGTACGTTGCCGAAAGTCGCACACATGATAGCTTAAGACAGTCTCTTTCAAAGGATGGCAGAACCGTTATGGTAGTATGTGCCAATCTTGAGTTATTGAATTTTAAGCATTATTTAATATAAATAAAAATTCGTAAAAAATCAACGATAATGTGTACGTTGCCGAAAGTCGCACACATGATACGTTAGGACAGTCTCTTTCAAACGATGGCAGAACCGTTGTGGTAGTATGTGCCAATCTTGAGTTATTGAATTTTAAGCATTATTTAATATAAATAAAAATTCGTAAAAAATCAACGATAACGTGTACGTTGCCGAAAGTCGCACACATGATAGCTTAAGACAGTCTCTTTCAAACGATGGCAGAACGGTTGTGGTAGTATGTGCCAATCTTGAGTTATTGAATTTTAAGCATTATTTAATATAAATAAAAATTCGTAAAAAATCAACGATAACGTGTATGTTGCCGAAAGTCGCACACATGATAGATTAAGACAGTCTCTTTCAAACGATGGCAGAACGTTTGTGGTAGTATGTGCCAATCTTGAGTTATGGAATTTTAAGCATTATTTAATATAAATAAAAATTCGTAAAAAATCAACGATAACGTGTACGTTGCCGAAAGTCGCACACATGATAGCTTAAGACAGTTTCTTTCAAAGGATGGCAGAACCGTTGTGGTAGTATGTGCCAATCTTGAGTTATTGAATTTTAAGCATTATTTAATATAAATAAAAATTCGTAAAAAATCAACGATAATGTGTACGTTGCCGAAAGTCGCACACATGATACGTTAGGACAGTCTCTTTCAAAGGATGGCAGAAGGGTTGTGGTAGTATGTGCCAATCTTGAGTTATTGAATTTTAAGCATTATTTAATATAAATAAAAATTCGTAAAAAATCAACGATAACGTGTACGTTGCCGAAAGTCGCACACATGATAGCTTAAGACAGTTTCTTTCAAAGGATGGCGGAACCGTTATGGTAGTATGTGCCAATCTTGAGTTATTGAATTTTAAGCATTATTTAATATAAATAAAAATTCATAAAAAATCAACGATAACGTGTACGTTGCCGAAAGTCGCACACATGATAGCTTAAGACAGTCTCTTTCAAACGATGGCAGAACGGTTGTGGTAGTATGTGCCAATCTTGAGTTATTGAATTTTAAGCATTATTTAATATAAATAAAAATTCGTAAAAAATCAACGATAACGTGTATGTTGCCGAAAGTCGCACACATGATAGATTAAGACAGTCTCTTTCAAAGGATTGCAGAACCGTTGTGGTAGTATGTGCCAATCTTGAGTTATTGAATTTTAAGCATTATTTAATATAAATAAAAATTCGTAAAAAATCAACGATAACGTGTACGTTGCCGAAAGTCGCACACATGATAGCTTAAGACAGTCTCTTTCAAACGATGGCAGAACGTTTGTGGTAGTATGTGCCAATCTTGAGTTATGGAATTTTAAGCATTATTTAATATAAATAAAAATTCGTAAAAAATCAACGATAACGTGTACGTTGCCGAAAGTCGCACACATGATAGCTTAAGACAGTCTCTTTCAAAGGATGGCAGAACCGTTGTGGTAGTATGTGCCAATCTTGAGTTATTGAATTTTAAGCATTATTTAATATAAATAAAAATTCGTAAAAAATCAACGATAATGTGTACGTTGCCGAAAGTCGCACACATGATACGTTAGGACAGTCTCTTTCAAAGGATGGCAGAAGGGTTGTGGTAGTATGTGCCAATCTTGAGTTATTGAATTTTAAGCATTATTTAATATAAATAAAAATTCGTAAAAAATCAACGATAACGTGTACGTTGCCGAAAGTCGCACACATATGATAGCTTAAGACAGTCTCTTTCAAAGGATGGCAGAACCGTTATGGTAGTATGTGCCAATCTTGAGTTATTGAATTTTAAGCATTATTTAATATAAATAAAAATTCATAAAAAATCAACGATAACGTGTACGTTGCCGAAAGTCGCACACATGATAGCTTAAGACAGTCTCTTTCAAACGATGGCAGAACGGTTGTGGTAGTATGTGCCAATCTTGAGTTATTGAATTTTAAGCATTATTTAATATAAATAAAAATTCGTAAAAAATCAACGATAATGTGTACGTTGCCGAAAGTCGCACACATGATACGTTAGGACAGTCTCTTTCAAAGGATGGCAGAAGGGTTGTGGTAGTATGTGCCAATCTTGAGTTATTGAATTTTAAGCATTATTTAATATAAATAAAAATTCGTAAAAAATCAACGATAACGTGTACGTTGCCGAAAGTCGCACACATATGATAGCTTAAGACAGTCTCTTTCAAAGGATGGCAGAACCGTTATGGTAGTATGTGCCAATCTTGAGTTATTGAATTTTAAGCATTATTTAATATAAATAAAAATTCATAAAAAATCAACGATAACGTGTACGTTGCCGAAAGTCGCACACATGATAGCTTAAGACAGTCTCTTTCAAACGATGGCAGAACGGTTGTGGTAGTATGTGCCAATCTTGAGTTATTGAATTTTAAGCATTATTTAATATAAATAAAAATTCGTAAAAATTCAACGATAACGTGGATGTTGCCGAAAGTCGCACACATGATAGATTAAGACAGTCTCTTTCAAAGGATGGCAGAACCGTTGTGGTAGTATGTGCCAATCTTGAGTTATTGAATTTTAAGCATTATTTAATATAAATAAAAATTCGTAAAAAATCAACGATAACGTGTACGTTGCCGAAAGTCGCACACATGATAGCTTAAGACAGTCTCTTTCAAAGGATAGGAGAACCGTTGTGGTAGTATGTGCCAATCTTGAGTTATTGAATTTTAAGCATTATTTAATATAAATAAAAATTCGTAAAAAATCAACGATAATGTGTACGTTGCCGAAAGTCGCACACATGATACGTTAGGACAGTCTCTTTCAAAGGATGGCAGAACCGTTGTGGTAGTATGTGCCAATCTTGAGTTATTGAATTTTAAGCATTATTTAATATAAATAAAAATTCGTAAAAAATCAACGATAACGTGTACGTTGCCGAAAGTCGCACACATGATAGACTAAGACAGTCTCTTTCAAAGGATGGCAGAACCGTTGTGGTAGTATGTGCCAATCTTGAGTTATTGAATTTTAAGCATTATTTAATATAAATAAAAATTCGTAAAAAATCAACGATAACGTGTACGTTGCCGAAAGTCGCACACATGATAGCTTAAGACAGTCTCTTTCAAAGGATGGCAGAACCGTTATGGTAGTATGTGCCAATCTTGAGTTATTGAATTTTAAGCATTATTTAATATAAATAAAAATTCGTAAAAAATCAACGATAATGTGTACGTTGCCGAAAGTCGCACACATGATACGTTAGGACAGTCTCTTTCAAACGATGGCAGAACCGTTGTGGTAGTATGTGCCAATCTTGAGTTATTGAATTTTAAGCATTATTTAATATAAATAAAAATTCGTAAAAAATCAACGATAACGTGTACGTTGCCGAAAGTCGCACACATGATAGCTTAAGACAGTCTCTTTCAAACGATGGCAGAACGGTTGTGGTAGTATGTGCCAATCTTGAGTTATTGAATTTTAAGCATTATTTAATATAAATAAAAATTCGTAAAAAATCAACGATAACGTGTATGTTGCCGAAAGTCGCACACATGATAGATTAAGACAGTCTCTTTCAAAGGATGGCAGAACCGTTGTGGTAGTATGTGCCAATCTTGAGTTATTGAATTTTAAGCATTATTTAATATAAATAAAAATTCGTAAAAAATCAACGATAACGTGTACGTTGCCGAAAGTCGCACACATGATAGCTTAAGACAGTCTCTTTCAAACGATGGCAGAACGTTTGTGGTAGTATGTGCCAATCTTGAGTTATGGAATTTTAAGCATTATTTAATATAAATAAAAATTCGTAAAAAATCAACGATAACGTGTACGTTGCCGAAAGTCGCACACATGATAGCTTAAGACAGTCTCTTTCAAAGGATGGCAGAACCGTTGTGGTAGTATGTGCCAATCTTGAGTTATTGAATTTTAAGCATTATTTAATATAAATAAAAATTCGTAAAAAATCAACGATAATGTGTACGTTGCCGAAAGTCGCACACATGATACGTTAGGACAGTCTCTTTCAAAGGATGGCAGAAGGGTTGTGGTAGTATGTGCCAATCTTGAGTTATTGAATTTTAAGCATTATTTAATATAAATAAAAATTCGTAAAAAATCAACGATAACGTGTATGTTGCCGAAAGTCGCACACATGATAGCTTAAGACAGTCTCTTTCAAAGGATGGCAGAACCGTTGTGGTAGTATGTGCCAATCTTGAGTTATTGAATTTTAAGCATTATTTAATATAAATAAAAATTCGTAAAAAATCAACGATAACGTGTACGTTGCCGAAAGTCGCACACATGATAGCTTAAGACAGTCTCTTTCAAAGGATGGCAGAACCGTTATGGTAGTATGTGCCAATCTTGAGTTATTGAATTTTAAGCATTATTTAATATAAATAAAAATTCGTAAAAAATCAACGATAATGTGTACGTTGCCGAAAGTCGCACACATGATACGTTAGGACAGTCTCTTTCAAACGATGGCAGAACCGTTGTGGTAGTATGTGCCAATCTTGAGTTATTGAATTTTAAGCATTATTTAATATAAATAAAAATTCGTAAAAAATCAACGATAACGTGTACGTTGCCGAAAGTCGCACACATGATAGCTTAAGACAGTCTCTTTCAAACGATGGCAGAACGGTTGTGGTAGTATGTGCCAATCTTGAGTTATTGAATTTTAAGCATTATTTAATATAAATAAAAATTCGTAAAAAATCAACGATAACGTGTATGTTGCCGAAAGTCGCACACATGATAGATTAAGACAGTCTCTTTCAAAGGATGGCAGAACCGTTGTGGTAGTATGTGCCAATCTTGAGTTATTGAATTTTAAGCATTATTTAATATAAATAAAAATTCGTAAAAAATCAACGATAACGTGTACGTTGCCGAAAGTCGCACACATGATAGCTTAAGACAGTCTCTTTCAAACGATGGCAGAACGTTTGTGGTAGTATGTGCCAATCTTGAGTTATGGAATTTTAAGCATTATTTAATATAAATAAAAATTCGTAAAAAATCAACGATAACGTGTACGTTGCCGAAAGTCGCACACATGATAGCTTAAGACAGTCTCTTTCAAAGGATGGCAGAACCGTTGTGGTAGTATGTGCCAATCTTGAGTTATTGAATTTTAAGCATTATTTAATATAAATAAAAATTCGTAAAAAATCAACGATAATGTGTACGTTGCCGAAAGTCGCACACATGATACGTTAGGACAGTCTCTTTCAAAGGATGGCAGAAGGGTTGTGGTAGTATGTGCCAATCTTGAGTTATTGAATTTTAAGCATTATTTAATATAAATAAAAATTCGTAAAAAATCAACGATAACGTGTACGTTGCCGAAAGTCGCACACATGATAGCTTAAGACAGTTTCTTTCAAAGGATGGCGGAACCGTTATGGTAGTATGTGCCAATCTTGAGTTATTGAATTTTAAGCATTATTTAATATAAATAAAAATTCATAAAAAATCAACGATAACGTGTACGTTGCCGAAAGTCGCACACATGATAGCTTAAGACAGTCTCTTTCAAACGATGGCAGAACGGTTGTGGTAGTATGTGCCAATCTTGAGTTATTGAATTTTAAGCATTATTTAATATAAATAAAAATTCGTAAAAAATCAACGATAACGTGTATGTTGCCGAAAGTCGCACACATGATAGATTAAGACAGTCTCTTTCAAAGGATTGCAGAACCGTTGTGGTAGTATGTGCCAATCTTGAGTTATTGAATTTTAAGCATTATTTAATATAAATAAAAATTCGTAAAAAATCAACGATAACGTGTACGTTGCCGAAAGTCGCACACATGATAGCTTAAGACAGTCTCTTTCAAACGATGGCAGAACGTTTGTGGTAGTATGTGCCAATCTTGAGTTATGGAATTTTAAGCATTATTTAATATAAATAAAAATTCGTAAAAAATCAACGATAACGTGTACGTTGCCGAAAGTCGCACACATGATAGCTTAAGACAGTCTCTTTCAAAGGATGGCAGAACCGTTGTGGTAGTATGTGCCAATCTTGAGTTATTGAATTTTAAGCATTATTTAATATAAATAAAAATTCGTAAAAAATCAACGATAATGTGTACGTTGCCGAAAGTCGCACACATGATACGTTAGGACAGTCTCTTTCAAAGGATGGCAGAAGGGTTGTGGTAGTATGTGCCAATCTTGAGTTATTGAATTTTAAGCATTATTTAATATAAATAAAAATTCGTAAAAAATCAACGATAACGTGTACGTTGCCGAAAGTCGCACACATATGATAGCTTAAGACAGTCTCTTTCAAAGGATGGCAGAACCGTTATGGTAGTATGTGCCAATCTTGAGTTATTGAATTTTAAGCATTATTTAATATAAATAAAAATTCATAAAAAATCAACGATAACGTGTACGTTGCCGAAAGTCGCACACATGATAGCTTAAGACAGTCTCTTTCAAACGATGGCAGAACGGTTGTGGTAGTATGTGCCAATCTTGAGTTATTGAATTTTAAGCATTATTTAATATAAATAAAAATTCGTAAAAAATCAACGATAACGTGTATGTTGCCGAAAGTCGCACACATGATAGATTAAGACAGTCTCTTTCAAAGGATGGCAGAACCGTTGTGGTAGTATGTGCCAATCTTGAGTTATTGAATTTTAAGCATTATTTAATATAAATAAAAATTCGTAAAAAATCAACGATAACGTGTACGTTGCCGAAAGTCGCACACATGATAGCTTAAGACAGTCTCTTTCAAAGGATAGGAGAACCGTTGTGGTAGTATGTGCCAATCTTGAGTTATTGAATTTTAAGCATTATTTAATATAAATAAAAATTCGTAAAAAATCAACGATAATGTGTACGTTGCCGAAAGTCGCACACATGATACGTTAGGACAGTCTCTTTCAAAGGATGGCAGAACCGTTGTGGTAGTATGTGCCAATCTTGAGTTATTGAATTTTAAGCATTATTTAATATAAATAAAAATTCGTAAAAAATCAACGATAACGTGTACGTTGCCGAAAGTCGCACACATGATAGGTTAAGACAGTCTCTTTCAAACAATGGCAGAACTGTTGTGGTAGTATGTCCCAATCTTGAGTTATTTAATTTTAAGCATTATTTAATATAATTAAAAATTCATAAAAAATCAACGATAATGTGTACGTTGCAGAAAGTCGCACACATGATAGGTTAAGACAGTCTCTTTCAAACGATGGCAGAACTGTTGTGGTAGTATGTCCCAATCTTGAGTTATTGAATTTTAAGCATTATTTTATATAAATAAAAATTCATAAAAAATCAACGATAATGTGTACATTGCCGAAAGTCGCACACATGATAGGTTAAGACAGTCTCTTTCAAACGATGGCAGAACCGTTGTGGTAGTATGTGCCAATCTTGAGTTATTGAATTTTAAGCATTATTTTATATAAATAAAAATTCATAAAAAATCAACGATAAGGTGTACGTTGCCGAAAGTCGCACACATGATAGATTCGCACAGTCTCTTTCAAACGATTGCAGAACCGTTGTGGTAGTATGTGCCAATCTTGAGTTATTGAATTTTAAGCATTATTTGATATAAATAAAAATTCATAAAAAATCAACGATAATGTGTACGTTGTCGAAAGTCGCACACATGATAGATTAGCACAGTCTCTTTCAAACGATGGCAGAACTGTTGTGGTAGTATGTCCCAATCTTGAGTTATTGAATTTTAAGCATTATTTTATATAAATAAAAATTCATAAAAAATCAACGATAATGTGTACGTTGCCAAAAGTCGCACACATGATAGCTTAAGACAGTCTCTTTCAAACGATGGCTGAACCGTTGTGGTAGTATGTGCCAATCTTGAGTTATTGAATTTTAAGCATTATTTAATATAAATAAAAATTCATAAAAAATCAACGATAATGTGTACGTTGCCAAAAGTTGCACACATGATAGCGTAAGACAGTCTCTTTCAAACGATGGCAGAACTGTTGTGGTAGTATGTCCCAATCTTGAGTTATTGAATTTTAAGCATTATTTTATATAAATAAAAATTCATAAAAAATCAACGATAATGTGTACGTTGCCGAAAGTCGCACCCATGATAGGTTAAGACAGTCTCCTTCAAACGATGGAAGAAGCGTTGTGGTAGTATGTGCCAATCTTGACTTATTGAATTTTAAGCATTATTTAATATAAATAAAAATTCATATAAAATCAACGATAATGTGTACGTTGCCGAAAGTCGCACACATGATAGCTTAAGACAGTCTCTTTCAAACGATGGCAGAACCGTTGTGTTAGTATGTGCCAATCTTGAGTTATTGAATTTTAAGCATTATTTAATATAAATAAAAATTCATAAAAAATCAACGATAATGTGTACGTTGCCAAATGTCGCACACATGATAGCGTAAGACAGTCTCTTTCAAACGATGGCAGAACCGTTGTGGTAGTATGTGCCAATCTTGAGTTATTGAATTTTAAGCATTATTTTATATAAATAAAAATTCATAAAAAATCAACGATAAGGTGTACGTTGTCGAAAGTCGCACACATGATAGGTTAAGACAGTCTCTTTCAAACGATGGCAGAACCGTTGTGGTAGTATGTGCCAATCTTGAGTTATTGAATTTTAAGCATTATTTTATATAAATAAAAATTCATAAAAAATCAACGATAATGTGTACGTTGCCGAAAGTCGCACACATGATAGGTTAAGACAGTCTCTTTCAAACGATGTCAGAACTGTTGTGGTTGTATGTCCCAATCTTGAGTTATTGAATTTTAAGCATTATTTAATATAAATAAAAATTCATAAAAAATCAACGATAACGTGTACGTTGCCGAAAGTTGCACACATGATAGCTTAAGACAGTCTCTTTCAAACGATGGCAGAACCGTTGTGGTAGTATGTGCCAATCTTGACTTATTGAATTTTAAGCATTATTTAATATAAATAAAAATTCATATAAAATCAACGATAAAGTGTACGTTGCCGAAAGTCGCACACATGATAGCTTAAGACAGTCTCTTTCAAACGATGGCAGAACTGTTGTGGTAGTATGTCCCAATCTTGAGTTATTGAATTTTAAGCATTATTTGATATAAATAAAAATTCATAAAAAATCAACGATAATGTGTACGTTGTCGAAAGTCGCACACATGATAGATTAGCACAGTCTCTTTCAAACGATGGCAGAACTGTTGTGGTAGTATGTCCCAATCTTGAGTTATTGAATTTTAAGCATTATTTTATATAAATAAAAATTCATAAAAAATCAACGATAATGTGTACGTTGCCGAAAGTCGCACCCATGATAGGTTAAGACAGTCTCTTTCAAACGATGGAAGAAGCGTTGTGGTAGTATGTGCCAATCTTGACTTATTGAATTTTAAGCATTATTTAATATAAATAAAAATTCATATAAAATCAACGATAATGTGTACGTTGCCGAAAGTCGCACACATGATAGCTTAAGACAGTCTCTTTCAAACGATGGCAGAACCGTTGTGTTAGTATGTGCCAATCTTGAGTTATTGAATTTTAAGCATTATTTAATATAAATAAAAATTCATAAAAAATCAACGATAATGTGTACGTTGCCAAAAGTCGCACACATGATAGCGTAAGACAGTCTCTTTCAAACGATGGCAGAACCGTTGTGGTAGTATGTGCCAATCTTGAGTTATTGAATTTTAAGCATTATTTGATATAAATAAAAATTCATAAAAAATCAACGATAATGTGTACGTTGTCGAAAGTCGCACACATGATAGGTTAAGACAGTCTCTTTCAAACGATGGCAGAACCGTTGTGGTAGTATGTGCCAATCTTGAGTTATTGAATTTTAAGCATTATTTTATATAAATAAAAATTCATAAAAAATCAACGATAATGTGTACGTTGCCGAAAGTCGCACACATGATAGGTTAAGACAGTCTCTTTCAAACGATGTCAGAACTGTTGTGGTTGTATGTCCCAATCTTGAGTTATTGAATTTTAAGCATTATTTTATATAAATAAAAATTCATAAAAAATCAACGATAATGTGTACGTTGCCAAAAGTCGCACACATGATAGGGTAAGACAGTCTCTTTCAAACGATGTCAGAACTGTTGTGGTAGTATGTCCCAATCTTGAGTTATTGAATTTTAAGCATTATTTTATATAAATAAAAATTCATAAAAAATCAACGATAATGTGTACGTTGCCAAAAGTCGCACACACGATAGCTTAAGACAGTCTCTTTCAAACGATGGCAGAACTGTTGTGGTAGTATGTCCCAATCTTGAGTTATTGAATTTTAAGCATTATTTAATATAAATAAAAATTCATAAAAAATCAACGATAATGTGTACGTTGTCGAAAGTCGCACACATGATAGGTTAAGACAGTCTCTTTCAAACGATGGCAGAACCGTTGTGGTAGTATGTGCCAATCTTGAGTTATTGAAATTTAAGCATTATTTGATATAAATAAAAATTCATAAAAAATCAACGATAATGTGTACGTTGTCGAAAGTCGCACACATGATAGGTTAAGACAGTCTCTTTCAAACGATGGCTGAACCGTTGTGGTAGTATGTGCCAATCTTGAGTTATTGAATTTTAAGCATTATTTTATATAAATAAAAATTCATAAAAAATCAACGATAATGTGTACGTTGCCAAAAGTCGCACACATGATAGCGTAAGACAGTCTCTTTCAAACGATGGCAGAACCGTTGTGGTAGTATGTGCCAATCTTGAGTTATTGAATTTTAAGCATTATTTAATATAAATAAAAATTCGTAAAAAATCAACGATAACGTGTATGTTGCCGAAAGTCGCACACATGATAGCTTAAGACAGTCTCTTTCAAACGATGGCAGAACGTTTGTGGTAGTATGTGCCAATCTTGAGTTATGGAATTTTAAGCATTATTTAATATAAATAAAAATTCGTAAAAAATCAACGATAATGTGTACGTTGCCGAAAGTCGCACACATGATAGCTTAAGACAGTCTCTTTCAAAGGATGGCAGAACCGTTGTGGTAGTATGTGCCAATCTTGAGTTATTGAATTTTAAGCATTATTTAATATAAATAAAAATTCGTAAAAAATCAACGATAATGTGTACGTTGCCGAAAGTCGCACACATGATACGTTAGGACAGTCTCTTTCAAAGGATGGCAGAAGGGTTGTGGTAGTATGTGCCAATCTTGAGTTATTGAATTTTAAGCATTATTTAATATAAATAAAAATTCGTAAAAAATCAACGATAACGTGTACGTTGCCGAAAGTCGCACACATGATAGCTTAAGACAGTTTCTTTCAAAGAATGGCGGAACCGTTATGGTAGTATGTGCCAATCTTGAGTTATTGAATTTTAAGCATTATTTAATATAAATAAAAATTCATAAAAAATCAACGATAACGTGTACGTTGCCGAAAGTCGCACACATGATAGCTTAAGACAGTCTCTTTCAAACGATGGCAGAACGGTTGTGGTAGTATGTGCCAATCTTGAGTTATTGAATTTTAAGCATTATTTAATATAAATAAAAATTCATAAAAAATCAACGATAACGTGTACGTTGCCGAAAGTTGCACACATGATAGCTTAAGACAGTCTCTTTCAAACGATGGCAGAACCGTTGTGGTAGTATGTGCCAATCTTGACTTATTGAATTTTAAGCATTATTTAATATAAATAAAAATTCATATAAAATCAACGATAAAGTGTACGTTGCCGAAAGTCGCACACATGATAGCTTAAGACAGTCTCTTTCAAACGATGGCAGAACTGTTGTGGTAGTATGTCCCAATCTTGAGTTATTGAATTTTAAGCATTATTTGATATAAATAAAAATTCATAAAAAATCAACGATAATGTGTACGTTGTCGAAAGTCGCACACATGATAGATTAGCACAGTCTCTTTCAAACGATGGCAGAACTGTTGTGGTAGTATGTCCCAATCTTGAGTTATTGAATTTTAAGCATTATTTTATATAAATAAAAATTCATAAAAAATCAACGATAATGTGTACGTTGCCGAAAGTCGCACCCATGATAGGTTAAGACAGTCTCTTTCAAACGATGGAAGAAGCGTTGTGGTAGTATGTGCCAATCTTGACTTATTGAATTTTAAGCATTATTTAATATAAATAAAAATTCATATAAAATCAACGATAATGTGTACGTTGCCGAAAGTCGCACACATGATAGCTTAAGACAGTCTCTTTCAAACGATGGCAGAACCGTTGTGTTAGTATGTGCCAATCTTGAGTTATTGAATTTTAAGCATTATTTAATATAAATAAAAATTCATAAAAAATCAACGATAATGTGTACGTTGCCAAAAGTCGCACACATGATAGCGTAAGACAGTCTCTTTCAAACGATGGCAGAACCGTTGTGGTAGTATGTGCCAATCTTGAGTTATTGAATTTTAAGCATTATTTGATATAAATAAAAATTCATAAAAAATCAACGATAATGTGTACGTTGTCGAAAGTCGCACACATGATAGGTTAAGACAGTCTCTTTCAAACGATGGCAGAACCGTTGTGGTAGTATGTGCCAATCTTGAGTTATTGAATTTTAAGCATTATTTTATATAAATAAAAATTCATAAAAAATCAACGATAATGTGTACGTTGCCGAAAGTCGCACACATGATAGGTTAAGACAGTCTCTTTCAAACGATGTCAGAACTGTTGTGGTTGTATGTCCCAATCTTGAGTTATTGAATTTTAAGCATTATTTTATATAAATAAAAATTCATAAAAAATCAACGATAATGTGTACGTTGCCAAAAGTCGCACACATGATAGGGTAAGACAGTCTCTTTCAAACGATGTCAGAACTGTTGTGGTAGTATGTCCCAATCTTGAGTTATTGAATTTTAAGCATTATTTTATATAAATAAAAATTCATAAAAAATCAACGATAATGTGTACGTTGCCAAAAGTCGCACACACGATAGCTTAAGACAGTCTCTTTCAAACGATGGCAGAACTGTTGTGGTAGTATGTCCCAATCTTGAGTTATTGAATTTTAAGCATTATTTAATATAAATAAAAATTCATAAAAAATCAACGATAATGTGTACGTTGTCGAAAGTCGCACACATGATAGGTTAAGACAGTCTCTTTCAAACGATGGCAGAACCGTTGTGGTAGTATGTGCCAATCTTGAGTTATTGAAATTTAAGCATTATTTGATATAAATAAAAATTCATAAAAAATCAACGATAATGTGTACGTTGTCGAAAGTCGCACACATGATAGGTTAAGACAGTCTCTTTCAAACGATGGCTGAACCGTTGTGGTAGTATGTGCCAATCTTGAGTTATTGAATTTTAAGCATTATTTTATATAAATAAAAATTCATAAAAAATCAACGATAATGTGTACGTTGCCAAAAGTCGCACACATGATAGCGTAAGACAGTCTCTTTCAAACGATGGCAGAACCGTTGTGGTAGTATGTGCCAATCTTGAGTTATTGAATTTTAAGCATTATTTAATATAAATAAAAATTCGTAAAAAATCAACGATAACGTGTATGTTGCCGAAAGTCGCACACATGATAGCTTAAGACAGTCTCTTTCAAACGATGGCAGAACGTTTGTGGTAGTATGTGCCAATCTTGAGTTATGGAATTTTAAGCATTATTTAATATAAATAAAAATTCGTAAAAAATCAACGATAATGTGTACGTTGCCGAAAGTCGCACACATGATAGCTTAAGACAGTCTCTTTCAAAGGATGGCAGAACCGTTGTGGTAGTATGTGCCAATCTTGAGTTATTGAATTTTAAGCATTATTTAATATAAATAAAAATTCGTAAAAAATCAACGATAATGTGTACGTTGCCGAAAGTCGCACACATGATACGTTAGGACAGTCTCTTTCAAAGGATGGCAGAAGGGTTGTGGTAGTATGTGCCAATCTTGAGTTATTGAATTTTAAGCATTATTTAATATAAATAAAAATTCGTAAAAAATCAACGATAACGTGTACGTTGCCGAAAGTCGCACACATGATAGCTTAAGACAGTTTCTTTCAAAGAATGGCGGAACCGTTATGGTAGTATGTGCCAATCTTGAGTTATTGAATTTTAAGCATTATTTAATATAAATAAAAATTCATAAAAAATCAACGATAACGTGTACGTTGCCGAAAGTCGCACACATGATAGCTTAAGACAGTCTCTTTCAAACGATGGCAGAACGGTTGTGGTAGTATGTGCCAATCTTGAGTTATTGAATTTTAAGCATTATTTAATATAAATAAAAATTCGTAAAAAATCAACGATAACGTGTATGTTGCCGAAAGTCGCACACATGATAGATTAAGACAGTCTCTTTCAAAGGATGGCAGAACCGTTGTGGTAGTATGTGCCAATCTTGAGTTATTGAATTTTAAGCATTATTTAATATAAATAAAAATTCGTAAAAAATCAACGATAACGTGTACGTTGCCGAAAGTCGCACACATGATAGCTTAAGACAGTCTCTTTCAAACGATGGCAGAACGTTTGTGGTAGTATGTGCCAATCTTGAGTTATGGAATTTTAAGCATTATTTAATATAAATAAAAATTCGTAAAAAATCAACGATAACGTGTACGTTGCCGAAAGTCGCACACATGATAGCTTAAGACAGTCTCTTTCAAAGGATGGCAGAACCGTTGTGGTAGTATGTGCCAATCTTGAGTTATTGAATTTTAAGCATTATTTAATATAAATAAAAATTCGTAAAAAATCAACGATAATGTGTACGTTGCCGAAAGTCGCACACATGATACGTTAGGACAGTCTCTTTCAAAGGATGGCAGAAGGGTTGTGGTAGTATGTGCCAATCTTGAGTTATTGAATTTTAAGCATTATTTAATATAAATAAAAATTCGTAAAAAATCAACGATAACGTGTACGTTGCCGAAAGTCGCACACATATGATAGCTTAAGACAGTCTCTTTCAAAGGATGGCAGAACCGTTATGGTAGTATGTGCCAATCTTGAGTTATTGAATTTTAAGCATTATTTAATATAAATAAAAATTCATAAAAAATCAACGATAACGTGTACGTTGCCGAAAGTCGCACACATGATAGCTTAAGACAGTCTCTTTCAAACGATGGCAGAACGGTTGTGGTAGTATGTGCCAATCTTGAGTTATTGAATTTTAAGCATTATTTAATATAAATAAAAATTCGTAAAAAATCAACGATAATGTGTACGTTGCCGAAAGTCGCACACATGATACGTTAGGACAGTCTCTTTCAAAGGATGGCAGAAGGGTTGTGGTAGTATGTGCCAATCTTGAGTTATTGAATTTTAAGCATTATTTAATATAAATAAAAATTCGTAAAAAATCAACGATAACGTGTACGTTGCCGAAAGTCGCACACATATGATAGCTTAAGACAGTCTCTTTCAAAGGATGGCAGAACCGTTATGGTAGTATGTGCCAATCTTGAGTTATTGAATTTTAAGCATTATTTAATATAAATAAAAATTCATAAAAAATCAACGATAACGTGTACGTTGCCGAAAGTCGCACACATGATAGCTTAAGACAGTCTCTTTCAAACGATGGCAGAACGGTTGTGGTAGTATGTGCCAATCTTGAGTTATTGAATTTTAAGCATTATTTAATATAAATAAAAATTCGTAAAAAATCAACGATAACGTGTATGTTGCCGAAAGTCGCACACATGATAGATTAAGACAGTCTCTTTCAAAGGATGGCAGAACCGTTGTGGTAGTATGTGCCAATCTTGAGTTATTGAATTTTAAGCATTATTTAATATAAATAAAAATTCGTAAAAAATCAACGATAACGTGTACGTTGCCGAAAGTCGCACACATGATAGCTTAAGACAGTCTCTTTCAAAGGATAGGAGAACCGTTGTGGTAGTATGTGCCAATCTTGAGTTATTGAATTTTAAGCATTATTTAATATAAATAAAAATTCGTAAAAAATCAACGATAATGTGTACGTTGCCGAAAGTCGCACACATGATACGTTAGGACAGTCTCTTTCAAAGGATGGCAGAACCGTTGTGGTAGTATGTGCCAATCTTGAGTTATTGAATTTTAAGCATTATTTAATATAAATAAAAATTCGTAAAAAATCAACGATAACGTGTACGTTGCCGAAAGTCGCACACATGATAGACTAAGACAGTCTCTTTCAAAGGATGGCAGAACCGTTGTGGTAGTATGTGCCAATCTTGAGTTATTGAATTTTAAGCATTATTTAATATAAATAAAAATTCGTAAAAAATCAACGATAACGTGTACGTTGCCGAAAGTCGCACACATGATAGCTTAAGACAGTCTCTTTCAAAGGATGGCAGAACCGTTATGGTAGTATGTGCCAATCTTGAGTTATTGAATTTTAAGCATTATTTAATATAAATAAAAATTCGTAAAAAATCAACGATAATGTGTACGTTGCCGAAAGTCGCACACATGATACGTTAGGACAGTCTCTTTCAAACGATGGCAGAACCGTTGTGGTAGTATGTGCCAATCTTGAGTTATTGAATTTTAAGCATTATTTAATATAAATAAAAATTCGTAAAAAATCAACGATAACGTGTACGTTGCCGAAAGTCGCACACATGATAGCTTAAGACAGTCTCTTTCAAACGATGGCAGAACGGTTGTGGTAGTATGTGCCAATCTTGAGTTATTGAATTTTAAGCATTATTTAATATAAATAAAAATTCGTAAAAAATCAACGATAACGTGTATGTTGCCGAAAGTCGCACACATGATAGATTAAGACAGTCTCTTTCAAAGGATGGCAGAACCGTTGTGGTAGTATGTGCCAATCTTGAGTTATTGAATTTTAAGCATTATTTAATATAAATAAAAATTCGTAAAAAATCAACGATAACGTGTACGTTGCCGAAAGTCGCACACATGATAGCTTAAGACAGTCTCTTTCAAACGATGGCAGAACGTTTGTGGTAGTATGTGCCAATCTTGAGTTATGGAATTTTAAGCATTATTTAATATAAATAAAAATTCGTAAAAAATCAACGATAACGTGTACGTTGCCGAAAGTCGCACACATGATAGCTTAAGACAGTCTCTTTCAAAGGATGGCAGAACCGTTGTGGTAGTATGTGCCAATCTTGAGTTATTGAATTTTAAGCATTATTTAATATAAATAAAAATTCGTAAAAAATCAACGATAATGTGTACGTTGCCGAAAGTCGCACACATGATACGTTAGGACAGTCTCTTTCAAAGGATGGCAGAAGGGTTGTGGTAGTATGTGCCAATCTTGAGTTATTGAATTTTAAGCATTATTTAATATAAATAAAAATTCGTAAAAAATCAACGATAACGTGTACGTTGCCGAAAGTCGCACACATGATAGCTTAAGACAGTTTCTTTCAAAGGATGGCGGAACCGTTATGGTAGTATGTGCCAATCTTGAGTTATTGAATTTTAAGCATTATTTAATATAAATAAAAATTCATAAAAAATCAACGATAACGTGTACGTTGCCGAAAGTCGCACACATGATAGCTTAAGACAGTCTCTTTCAAACGATGGCAGAACGGTTGTGGTAGTATGTGCCAATCTTGAGTTATTGAATTTTAAGCATTATTTAATATAAATAAAAATTCGTAAAAAATCAACGATAACGTGTATGTTGCCGAAAGTCGCACACATGATAGATTAAGACAGTCTCTTTCAAAGGATTGCAGAACCGTTGTGGTAGTATGTGCCAATCTTGAGTTATTGAATTTTAAGCATTATTTAATATAAATAAAAATTCGTAAAAAATCAACGATAACGTGTACGTTGCCGAAAGTCGCACACATGATAGCTTAAGACAGTCTCTTTCAAACGATGGCAGAACGTTTGTGGTAGTATGTGCCAATCTTGAGTTATGGAATTTTAAGCATTATTTAATATAAATAAAAATTCGTAAAAAATCAACGATAACGTGTACGTTGCCGAAAGTCGCACACATGATAGCTTAAGACAGTCTCTTTCAAAGGATGGCAGAACCGTTGTGGTAGTATGTGCCAATCTTGAGTTATTGAATTTTAAGCATTATTTAATATAAATAAAAATTCGTAAAAAATCAACGATAATGTGTACGTTGCCGAAAGTCGCACACATGATACGTTAGGACAGTCTCTTTCAAAGGATGGCAGAAGGGTTGTGGTAGTATGTGCCAATCTTGAGTTATTGAATTTTAAGCATTATTTAATATAAATAAAAATTCGTAAAAAATCAACGATAACGTGTACGTTGCCGAAAGTCGCACACATATGATAGCTTAAGACAGTCTCTTTCAAAGGATGGCAGAACCGTTATGGTAGTATGTGCCAATCTTGAGTTATTGAATTTTAAGCATTATTTAATATAAATAAAAATTCATAAAAAATCAACGATAACGTGTACGTTGCCGAAAGTCGCACACATGATAGCTTAAGACAGTCTCTTTCAAACGATGGCAGAACGGTTGTGGTAGTATGTGCCAATCTTGAGTTATTGAATTTTAAGCATTATTTAATATAAATAAAAATTCGTAAAAAATCAACGATAACGTGTATGTTGCCGAAAGTCGCACACATGATAGATTAAGACAGTCTCTTTCAAAGGATGGCAGAACCGTTGTGGTAGTATGTGCCAATCTTGAGTTATTGAATTTTAAGCATTATTTAATATAAATAAAAATTCGTAAAAAATCAACGATAACGTGTACGTTGCCGAAAGTCGCACACATGATAGCTTAAGACAGTCTCTTTCAAAGGATAGGAGAACCGTTGTGGTAGTATGTGCCAATCTTGAGTTATTGAATTTTAAGCATTATTTAATATAAATAAAAATTCGTAAAAAATCAACGATAATGTGTACGTTGCCGAAAGTCGCACACATGATACGTTAGGACAGTCTCTTTCAAAGGATGGCAGAACCGTTGTGGTAGTATGTGCCAATCTTGAGTTATTGAATTTTAAGCATTATTTAATATAAATAAAAATTCGTAAAAAATCAACGATAACGTGTACGTTGCCGAAAGTCGCACACATGATAGGTTAAGACAGTCTCTTTCAAACAATGGCAGAACTGTTGTGGTTGTATGTCCCAATCTTGAGTTATTTAATTTTAAGCATTATTTAATATAATTAAAAATTCATAAAAAATCAACGATAATGTGTACGTTGCAGAAAGTCGCACACATGATAGGTTAAGACAGTCTCTTTCAAACGATGGCAGAACTGTTGTGGTAGTATGTCCCAATCTTGAGTTATTGAATTTTAAGCATTATTTTATATAAATAAAAATTCATAAAAAATCAACGATAATGTGTACATTGCCGAAAGTCGCACACATGATAGGTTAAGACAGTCTCTTTCAAACGATGGCAGAACCGTTGTGGTAGTATGTGCCAATCTTGAGTTATTGAATTTTAAGCATTATTTTATATAAATAAAAATTCATAAAAAATCAACGATAAGGTGTACGTTGCCGAAAGTCGCACACATGATAGATTCGCACAGTCTCTTTCAAACGATGGCAGAACCGTTGTGGTAGTATGTGCCAATCTTGAGTTATTGAATTTTAAGCATTATTTGATATAAATAAAAATTCATAAAAAATCAACGATAATGTGTACGTTGTCGAAAGTCGCACACATGATAGATTAGCACAGTCTCTTTCAAACGATGGCAGAACTGTTGTGGTAGTATGTCCCAATCTTGAGTTATTGAATTTTAAGCATTATTTTATATAAATAAAAATTCATAAAAAATCAACGATAATGTGTACGTTGCCAAAAGTCGCACACATGATAGCTTAAGACAGTCTCTTTCAAACGATGGCTGAACCGTTGTGGTAGTATGTGCCAATCTTGAGTTATTGAATTTTAAGCATTATTTAATATAAATAAAAATTCATAAAAAATCAACGATAATGTGTACGTTGCCAAAAGTTGCACACATGATAGCGTAAGACAGTCTCTTTCAAACGATGGCAGAACTGTTGTGGTAGTATGTCCCAATCTTGAGTTATTGAATTTTAAGCATTATTTTATATAAATAAAAATTCATAAAAAATCAACGATAATGTGTACGTTGCCGAAAGTCGCACCCATGATAGGTTAAGACAGTCTCCTTCAAACGATGGAAGAAGCGTTGTGGTAGTATGTGCCAATCTTGACTTATTGAATTTTAAGCATTATTTAATATAAATAAAAATTCATATAAAATCAACGATAATGTGTACGTTGCCGAAAGTCGCACACATGATAGCTTAAGACAGTCTCTTTCAAACGATGGCAGAACCGTTGTGTTAGTATGTGCCAATCTTGAGTTATTGAATTTTAAGCATTATTTAATATAAATAAAAATTCATAAAAAATCAACGATAATGTGTACGTTGCCAAATGTCGCACACATGATAGCGTAAGACAGTCTCTTTCAAACGATGGCAGAACCGTTGTGGTAGTATGTGCCAATCTTGAGTTATTGAATTTTAAGCATTATTTTATATAAATAAAAATTCATAAAAAATCAACGATAAGGTGTACGTTGTCGAAAGTCGCACACATGATAGGTTAAGACAGTCTCTTTCAAACGATGGCAGAACCGTTGTGGTAGTATGTGCCAATCTTGAGTTATTGAATTTTAAGCATTATTTTATATAAATAAAAATTCATAAAAAATCAACGATAATGTGTACGTTGCCGAAAGTCGCACACATGATAGGTTAAGACAGTCTCTTTCAAACGATGTCAGAACTGTTGTGGTTGTATGTCCCAATCTTGAGTTATTGAATTTTAAGCATTATTTAATATAAATAAAAATTCATAAAAAATCAACGATAACGTGTACGTTGCCGAAAGTTGCACACATGATAGCTTAAGACAGTCTCTTTCAAACGATGGCAGAACCGTTGTGGTAGTATGTGCCAATCTTGACTTATTGAATTTTAAGCATTATTTAATATAAATAAAAATTCATATAAAATCAACGATAAAGTGTACGTTGCCGAAAGTCGCACACATGATAGCTTAAGACAGTCTCTTTCAAACGATGGCAGAACTGTTGTGGTAGTATGTCCCAATCTTGAGTTATTGAATTTTAAGCATTATTTTATATAAATAAAAATTCATAAAAAATCAACGATAATGTGTACGTTGCCGAAAGTCGCACCCATGATAGGTTAAGACAGTCTCTTTCAAACGATGGAAGAAGCGTTGTGGTAGTATGTGCCAATCTTGACTTATTGAATTTTAAGCATTATTTAATATAAATAAAAATTCATATAAAATCAACGATAATGTGTACGTTGCCGAAAGTCGCACACATGATAGCTTAAGACAGTCTCTTTCAAACGATGGCAGAACCGTTGTGTTAGTATGTGCCAATCTTGAGTTATTGAATTTTAAGCATTATTTAATATAAATAAAAATTCATAAAAAATCAACGATAATGTGTACGTTGCCAAAAGTCGCACACATGATAGCGTAAGACAGTCTCTTTCAAACGATGGCAGAACCGTTGTGGTAGTATGTGCCAATCTTGAGTTATTGAATTTTAAGCATTATTTGATATAAATAAAAATTCATAAAAAATCAACGATAATGTGTACGTTGTCGAAAGTCGCACACATGATAGGTTAAGACAGTCTCTTTCAAACGATGGCAGAACCGTTGTGGTAGTATGTGCCAATCTTGAGTTATTGAATTTTAAGCATTATTTTATATAAATAAAAATTCATAAAAAATCAACGATAATGTGTACGTTGCCGAAAGTCGCACACATGATAGGTTAAGACAGTCTCTTTCAAACGATGTCAGAACTGTTGTGGTTGTATGTCCCAATCTTGAGTTATTGAATTTTAAGCATTATTTTATATAAATAAAAATTCATAAAAAATCAACGATAATGTGTACGTTGCCAAAAGTCGCACACATGATAGGGTAAGACAGTCTCTTTCAAACGATGTCAGAACTGTTGTGGTAGTATGTCCCAATCTTGAGTTATTGAATTTTAAGCATTATTTTATATAAATAAAAATTCATAAAAAATCAACGATAATGTGTACGTTGCCAAAAGTCGCACACACGATAGCTTAAGACAGTCTCTTTCAAACGATGGCAGAACTGTTGTGGTAGTATGTCCCAATCTTGAGTTATTGAATTTTAAGCATTATTTAATATAAATAAAAATTCATAAAAAATCAACGATAATGTGTACGTTGTCGAAAGTCGCACACATGATAGGTTAAGACAGTCTCTTTCAAACGATGGCAGAACCGTTGTGGTAGTATGTGCCAATCTTGAGTTATTGAAATTTAAGCATTATTTGATATAAATAAAAATTCATAAAAAATCAACGATAATGTGTACGTTGTCGAAAGTCGCACACATGATAGGTTAAGACAGTCTCTTTCAAACGATGGCTGAACCGTTGTGGTAGTATGTGCCAATCTTGAGTTATTGAATTTTAAGCATTATTTTATATAAATAAAAATTCATAAAAAATCAACGATAATGTGTACGTTGCCAAAAGTCGCACACATGATAGCGTAAGACAGTCTCTTTCAAACGATGGCAGAACCGTTGTGGTAGTATGTGCCAATCTTGAGTTATTGAATTTTAAGCATTATTTAATATAAATAAAAATTCGTAAAAAATCAACGATAACGTGTATGTTGCCGAAAGTCGCACACATGATAGCTTAAGACAGTCTCTTTCAAACGATGGCAGAACGTTTGTGGTAGTATGTGCCAATCTTGAGTTATGGAATTTTAAGCATTATTTAATATAAATAAAAATTCGTAAAAAATCAACGATAATGTGTACGTTGCCGAAAGTCGCACACATGATAGCTTAAGACAGTCTCTTTCAAAGGATGGCAGAACCGTTGTGGTAGTATGTGCCAATCTTGAGTTATTGAATTTTAAGCATTATTTAATATAAATAAAAATTCGTAAAAAATCAACGATAATGTGTACGTTGCCGAAAGTCGCACACATGATACGTTAGGACAGTCTCTTTCAAAGGATGGCAGAAGGGTTGTGGTAGTATGTGCCAATCTTGAGTTATTGAATTTTAAGCATTATTTAATATAAATAAAAATTCGTAAAAAATCAACGATAACGTGTACGTTGCCGAAAGTCGCACACATGATAGCTTAAGACAGTTTCTTTCAAAGAATGGCGGAACCGTTATGGTAGTATGTGCCAATCTTGAGTTATTGAATTTTAAGCATTATTTAATATAAATAAAAATTCATAAAAAATCAACGATAACGTGTACGTTGCCGAAAGTCGCACACATGATAGCTTAAGACAGTCTCTTTCAAACGATGGCAGAACGGTTGTGGTAGTATGTGCCAATCTTGAGTTATTGAATTTTAAGCATTATTTAATATAAATAAAAATTCGTAAAAAATCAACGATAACGTGTATGTTGCCGAAAGTCGCACACATGATAGATTAAGACAGTCTCTTTCAAAGGATGGCAGAACCGTTGTGGTAGTATGTGCCAATCTTGAGTTATTGAATTTTAAGCATTATTTAATATAAATAAAAATTCGTAAAAAATCAACGATAACGTGTACGTTGCCGAAAGTCGCACACATGATAGCTTAAGACAGTCTCTTTCAAACGATGGCAGAACGTTTGTGGTAGTATGTGCCAATCTTGAGTTATGGAATTTTAAGCATTATTTAATATAAATAAAAATTCGTAAAAAATCAACGATAACGTGTACGTTGCCGAAAGTCGCACACATGATAGCTTAAGACAGTCTCTTTCAAAGGATGGCAGAACCGTTGTGGTAGTATGTGCCAATCTTGAGTTATTGAATTTTAAGCATTATTTAATATAAATAAAAATTCGTAAAAAATCAACGATAATGTGTACGTTGCCGAAAGTCGCACACATGATACGTTAGGACAGTCTCTTTCAAAGGATGGCAGAAGGGTTGTGGTAGTATGTGCCAATCTTGAGTTATTGAATTTTAAGCATTATTTAATATAAATAAAAATTCGTAAAAAATCAACGATAACGTGTACGTTGCCGAAAGTCGCACACATATGATAGCTTAAGACAGTCTCTTTCAAAGGATGGCAGAACCGTTATGGTAGTATGTGCCAATCTTGAGTTATTGAATTTTAAGCATTATTTAATATAAATAAAAATTCATAAAAAATCAACGATAACGTGTACGTTGCCGAAAGTCGCACACATGATAGCTTAAGACAGTCTCTTTCAAACGATGGCAGAACGGTTGTGGTAGTATGTGCCAATCTTGAGTTATTGAATTTTAAGCATTATTTAATATAAATAAAAATTCGTAAAAAATCAACGATAACGTGTATGTTGCCGAAAGTCGCACACATGATAGATTAAGACAGTCTCTTTCAAAGGATGGCAGAATCGTTGTGGTAGTATGTGCCAATCTTGAGTTATTGAATTTTAAGCATTATTTAATATAAATAAAAATTCGTAAAAAATCAACGATAACGTGTATGTTGCCGAAAGTCGCACACATGATAGATTAAGACAGTCTCTTTCAAAGGATGGCAGAACCGTTGTGGTAGTATGTGCCAATCTTCAGTTATTGAATTTTAAGCATTATTTAATATAAATAAAAATTCGTAAAAAATCAACGATAACGTGTACGTTGCCGAAAGTCGCACACTTGATAGCTTAAGACAGTCTCTTTCAAAGGATAGGAGAACCGTTGTGGTAGTATGTGCCAATCTTGAGTTATTGAATTTTAAGCATTATTTAATATAAATAAAAATTCGTAAAAAATCAACGATAATGTGTACGTTGCCGAAAGTCGCACACATGATACGTTAGGACAGTCTCTTTCAAAGGATGGCAGAACCGTTGTGGTAGTATGTGCCAATCTTGAGTTATTGAATTTTAAGCATTATTTAATATAAATAAAAATTCGTAAAAAATCAACGATAACGTGTACGTTGCCGAAAGTCGCACACATGATAGCTTAAGACAGTCTCTTACAAACGATGGCAGAACGTTTGTGGTAGTATGTGCCAATCTTGAGTTATGGAATTTTAAGCATTATTTAATATAAATAAAAATTCGTAAAAAATCAACGATATCGTGTACGTTGCCGAAAGTCGCACACATGATAGCTTAAGACAGTCTCTTTCAAAGGATGGCAGAACCGTTGTGGTAGTATGTGCCAATCTTGAGTTATTGAATTTTAAGCATTATTTAATATAAATAAAAATTCGTAAAAAATCAACGATAATGTGTACGTTGCCGAAAGTCGCACACATGATACGTTAGGACAGTTTCTTTCAAAGGATGGCAGAAGGGTTGTGGTAGTATGTGCCAATCTTGAGTTATTGAATTTTAAGCATTATTTAATATAAATAAAAATTCGTAAAAAATCAACGATAACGTGTACGTTGCCGAAAGTCGCACACATATGATAGCTTAAGACAGTCTCTTTCAAAGGATGGCAGAACCGTTATGGTAGTATGTGCCAATCTTGAGTTATTGAATTTTAAGCATTATTTAATATAAATAAAAATTCATAAAAAATCAACGATAACGTGTACGTTGCCGAAAGACGCACACATAATACGTTAGGACAGTCTCTTTCAAAGGATGGCAGAACGGTTGTGGTAGTATGTGCCAATCTTGAGTTATTGAATTTTAAGCATTATTTAATATAAATAAAAATTCGTAAAAAATCAACGATAACGTGTATGTTGCCGAAAGTCGCACACATGATAGATTAAGACAGTCTCTTTCAAAGGATGGCAGAACCGTTGTGGTAGTATGTGCCAATCTTGAGTTATTGAATTTTAAGCATTATTTAATATAAATAAAAATTCGTAAAAAATCAACGATAATGTGTACGTTGCCGAAAGTCGCACACATGATACGTTAGGACAGTCTCTTTCAAAGGATGGCAGAAGGGTTGTGGTAGTATGTGCCAATCTTGAGTTATTGAATTTTAAGCATTATTTAATATAAATAAAAATTCGTAAAAAATCAACGATAACGTGTACGTTGCCGAAAGTCGCACACATGATAGCTTAAGACAGTTTCTTTCAAAGGATGGCGGAACCGTTATGGTAGTATGTGCCAATCTTGAGTTATTGAATTTTAAGCATTATTTAATATAAATAAAAATTCGTAAAAAATCAACGATAACGTGTACGTTGCCGAAAGTCGCACACATGATAGCTTAAGACAGTCTCTTTCAAACGATGGCAGAACGGTTGTGGTAGTATGTGCCAATCTTGAGTTATTGAATTTTAAGCATTATTTAATATAAATAAAAATTCGTAAAAAATCAACGATAACGTGTATGTTGCCGAAAGTCGCACACATGATAGATTAAGACAGTCTCTTTCAAAGGATGGCAGAACCGTTGTGGTAGTATGTGCCAATCTTGAGTTATTGAATTTTAAGCATTATTTAATATAAATAAAAATTCGTAAAAAATCAACGATAACGTGTACGTTGCCGAAAGTCGCACACATGATACGTTAGGACAGTCTCTTTCAAAGGATGGCAGAAGGGTTGTGGTAGTATGTGCCAATCTTGAGTTATTGAATTTTAAGCATTATTTAATATAAATAAAAATTCGTAAAAAATCAACGATAACGTGTACGTTGCCGAAAGTCGCACACATATGATAGCTTAAGACAGTCTCTTTCAAAGGATGGCAGAACCGTTATGGTAGTATGTGCCAATCTTGAGTTATTGAATTTTAAGCATTATTTAATATAAATAAAAATTCATAAAAAATCAACGATAACGTGTACGTTGCCGAAAGTCGCACACATGATAGTTTAAGACAGTCTCTTTCAAACGATGGCAGAACGGTTGTGGTAGTATGTGCCAATCTTGAGTTATTGAATTTTAAGCATTATTTAATATAAATAAAAATTCGTAAAAAATCAACGATAACGTGTATGTTGCCGAAAGTCGCACACATGATAGATTAACACAGTCTCTTTCAAAGGATGGCAGAACCGTTGTGGTAGTATGTGCCAATCTTGAGTTATTGAATTTTAAGCATTATTTAATTTAATAAAAATTCGTAAAAAATCAACGATAACGTGTACGTTGCCGAAAGTCGCACACATGATAGCTTAAGACAGTCTCTTTCAAACGATGGCAGAACCGTTGTGGTAGTATGTGCCAATCTTGAGTTATGGAATTTTAAGCATTATTTAATATAAATAAAAATTCGTAAAAAATCAACGATAACGTGTACGTTGCCGAAAGTCGCACACATGATAGCTTAAGACAGTCTCTTTCAAAGGATGGCAGAACTGTTGTGGTAGTATGTGCCAATCTTGAGTTATTGAATTTTAAGCATTATTTAATATAAATAAAAATTCGTAAAAAATCAACGATAATGTGTACGTTGCCGAATGTCGCACACATGATACGTTAGGACAGTCTCTTTCAAAGGATGGCAGAAGGGTTGTGGTAGTATGTGCCAATCTTGAGTTATTGAATTTTAAGCATTATTTAATATAAATAAAAATTCGTAAAAAATCAACGATAACATGTACGTTGCCGAAAGTCGCACATATATGATAGCTTAAGACAGTCTCTTTCAAAGGATGGCAGAACCGTTATGGTAGTATGTGCCAATCTTGAGTTATTGAATTTTAAGCATTATTTAATATAAATAAAAATTCATAAAAAATCAACGATAACGTGTACGTTGCCGAAAGTCGCACACATGATAGCTTAAGACAGTCTCTTTCAAACGATGGCAGAACGGTTGTGGTAGTATGTGCCAATCTTGAGTTATTGAATTTTAAGCATTATTTAATATAAATAAAAATTCGTAAAAAATCAACGATAACGTGTATGTTGCCGAAAGTCGCACACATGATAGATTAAGACAGTCTCTTTCAAAGGATGGCAGAACCGTTGTGGTAGTATGTGCCAATCTTGAGTTATTGAATTTTAAGCATTATTTAATATAAATAAAAATTCGTAAAAAATCAACGATAACGTGTACGTTGCCGAAAGTCGCACACATGATAGCTTAAGACAGTCTCTTTCAAAGGATAGGAGAACCGTTGTGGTAGTATGTGCCAATCTTGAGTTATTGAATTTTAAGCATTATTTAATATAAATAAAAATTCGTAAAAAATCAACGATAATGTGTACGTTGCCGAAAGTCGCACACATGATACGTTAGGACAGTCTCTTTCAAAGGATGGCAGAACCGTTGTGGTAGTATGTGCCAATCTTGAGTTATTGAATTTTAAGCATTATTTAATATAAATAAAAATTCGTAAAAAATCAACGATAACGTGTACGTTGCCGAAAGTCGCACACATGATAGCTTAAGACAGTCTCTTACAAACGATGGCAGAACGTTTGTGGTAGTATGTGCCAATCTTGAGTTATGGAATTTTAAGCATTATTTAATATAAATAAAAATTCGTAAAAAATCAACGATATCGTGTACGTTGCCGAAAGTCGCACACATGATAGCTTAAGACAGTCTCTTTCAAAGGATGGCAGAACCGTTGTGGTAGTATGTGCCAATCTTGAGTTATTGAATTTTAAGCATTATTTAATATAAATAAAAATTCGTAAAAAATCAACGATAACGTGTACGTTGCCGAAAGTCGCACACATGATAGCTTAAGACAGTCTCTTTCAAAGGATGGCAGAACCGTTGTGGTAGTATGTGCCAATCTTGAGTTATTGAATTTTAAGCATTATTTAATATAAATAAAAATTCGTAAAAAATCAACGATAATGTGTACGTTGCCGAAAGTCGCACACATGATACGTTAGGACAGTCTCTTTCAAAGGATGGCAGAAGGGTTGTGGTAGTATGTGCCAATCTTGAGTTGTTGAATTTTAAGCATTATTTAATATAAATAAAAATTCGTAAAAAATCAACGATAACGTGTACGTTGCCGAAAGTCGCACACATATGATAGCTTAAGACAGTCTCTTTCAAAGGATGGCAGAACCGTTATGGTAGTATGTGCCAATCTTGAGTTATTGAATTTTAAGCATTATTTAATATAAATAAAAATTCATAAAAAATCAACGATAACGTGTACGTTGCCGAAAGACGCACACATGATAGCTTAAGACAGTCTCTTTCAAACGATGGCAGAACGGTTGTGGTAGTATGTGCCAATCTTGAGTTATTGAATTTTAAGCATTATTTAATATAAATAAAAATTCGTAAAAAATCAACGATAACGTGTATGTTGCCGAAAGTCGCACACATGATAGATTAAGACAGTCTCTTTCAAAGGATGGCAGAACCGTTGTGGTAGTATGTGCCAATCTTGAGTTATTGAAATTTAAGCATTATTTGATATAAATAAAAATTCATAAAAAATCAACGATAATGTGTACGTTGTCGAAAGTCGCACACATGATAGGTTAAGACAGTCTCTTTCAAACGATGGCAGAACCGTTGTGGTAGTATGTGCCAATCTTGAGTTATTGAATTTTAAGCATTATTTTATATAAATAAAAATTCATAAAAAATCAACGATAATGTGTACGTTGCCGAAAGTCGCACACATGATAGCTTAAGACAGTCTCTTTCAAACGATGGCAGAACCGTTGTGGTAGTATGTGCCAATCTTGAGTTATTGAATTTTAAGCATTATTTTATATAAATAAAAATTCATAAAAAATCAACGATAACGTGTACGTTGCCGAAAGTCGCACACATGATAGCTTAAGACAGTCTCTTTCAAACGATGGCAGAACGTTTGTGGTAGTATGTGCCAATCTTGAGTTATGGAATTTTAAGCATTATTTAATATAAATAAAAATTCGTAAAAAATCAACGATAACGTGTACGTTGCCGAAAGTCGCACACATGATAGCTTAAGACAGTCTCTTTCAAAGGATGGCAGAACCGTTGTGGTAGTATGTGCCAATCTTGAGTTATTGAATTTTAAGCATTATTTAATATAAATAAAAATTCGTAAAAAATCAACGATAATGTGTACGTTGCCGAAAGTCGCACACATGATACGTTAGGACAGTCTCTTTCAAAGGATGGCAGAAGGGTTGTGGTAGTATGTGCCAATCTTGAGTTATTGAATTTTAAGCATTATTTAATATAAATAAAAATTCGTAAAAAATCAACGATAACGTGTACGTTGCCGAAAGTCGCACACATATGATAGCTTAAGACAGTCTCTTTCAAAGGATGGCAGAACCGTTATGGTAGTATGTGCCAATCTTGAGTTATTGAATTTTAAGCATTATTTTATATAAATAAAAATTCATAAAAAATCAACGATAACGTGTACATTGCCGAAAGTCGCACACATGATAGCTTAAGACAGTCTCTTTCAAACGATGGCAGAACGTTTGTGGTAGTATGTGCCAATCTTGAGTTATGGAATTTTAAGCATTATTTAATATAAATAAAAATTCGTAAAAAATCAACGATAACGTGTACGTTGCCGAAAGTCGCACACATGATAGCTTAAGACAGTCTCTTTCAAAGGATGGCAGAACCGTTGTGGTAGTATGTGCCAATCTTGAGTTATTGAATTTTAAGCATTATTTAATATAAATAAAAATTCGTAAAAAATCAACGATAATGTGTACGTTGCCGAAAGTCGCACACATGATACGTTAGGACAGTCTCTTTCAAAGGATGGCAGAAGGGTTGTGGTAGTATGTGCCAATCTTGAGTTATTGAATTTTAAGCATTATTTAATATAAATAAAAATTCGTAAAAAATCAACGATAACGTGTACGTTGCCGAAAGTCGCACACATATGATAGCTTAAGACAGTCTCTTTCAAAGGATGGCAGAACCGTTATGGTAGTATGTGCCAATCTTGAGTTATTGAATTTTAAGCATTATTTAATATAAATAAAAATTCATAAAAAATCAACGATAACGTGTACGTTGCCGAAAGTCGCACACATGATAGCTTAAGACAGTCTCTTTCAAACGATGGCAGAACGGTTGTGGTAGTATGTGCCAATCTTGAGTTATTGAATTTTAAGCATTATTTAATATAAATAAAAATTCGTAAAAAATCAACGATAACGTGTATGTTGCCGAAAGTCGCACACATGATAGATTAAGACAGTCTCTTTCAAAGGATGGCAGAACCGTTGTGGTAGTATGTGCCAATCTTCAGTTATTGAATTTTAAGCATTATTTAATATAAATAAAAATTCGTAAAAAATCAACGATAACGTGTACGTTGCCGAAAGTCGCACACATGATAGCTTAAGACAGTCTCTTTCAAAGGATAGGAGAACCGTTGTGGTAGTATGTGCCAATCTTGAGTTATTGAATTTTAAGCATTATTTAATATAAATAAAAATTCGTAAAAAATCAACGATAATGTGTACGTTGCCGAAAGTCGCACACATGATACGTTAGGACAGTCTCTTTCAAAGGATGGCAGAACCGTTGTGGTAGTATGTGCCAATCTTGAGTTATTGAATTTTAAGCATTATTTAATATAAATAAAAATTCGTAAAAAATCAACGATAACGTGTACGTTGCCGAAAGTCGCACACATGATAGCTTAAGACAGTCTCTTACAAACGATGGCAGAACGTTTGTGGTAGTATGTGCCAATCTTGAGTTATGGAATTTTAAGCATTATTTAATATAAATAAAAATTCGTAAAAAATCAACGATAATGTGTACGTTGTCGAAAGTCGCACACATGATAGGTTAAGACAGTCTCTTTCAAACGATGGCAGAACCGTTGTGGTAGTATGTGCCAATCTTGAGTTATTGAATTTTAAGCATTATTTTATATAAATAAAAATTCATAAAAAATCAACGATAATGTGTACGTTGCCGAAAGTCGCACACATGATAGCTTAAGACAGTCTCTTTCAAACGATGGCAGAACCGTTGTGGTAGTATGTGCCAATCTTGAGTTATTGAATTTTAAGCATTATTTTATATAAATAAAAATTCATAAAAAATCAACGATAACGTGTACGTTGCCGAAAGTCGCACACATGATAGCTTAAGACAGTCTCTTTCAAACGATGGCAGAACGTTTGTGGTAGTATGTGCCAATCTTGAGTTATGGAATTTTAAGCATTATTTAATATAAATAAAAATTCGTAAAAAATCAACGATAACGTGTACGTTGCCGAAAGTCGCACACATGATAGCTTAAGACAGTCTCTTTCAAAGGATGGCAGAACCGTTGTGGTAGTATGTGCCAATCTTGAGTTATTGAATTTTAAGCATTATTTAATATAAATAAAAATTCGTAAAAAATCAACGATAATGTGTACGTTGCCGAAAGTCGCACACATGATACGTTAGGACAGTCTCTTTCAAAGGATGGCAGAAGGGTTGTGGTAGTATGTGCCAATCTTGAGTTATTGAATTTTAAGCATTATTTAATATAAATAAAAATTCGTAAAAAATCAACGATAACGTGTACGTTGCCGAAAGTCGCACACATATGATAGCTTAAGACAGTCTCTTTCAAAGGATGGCAGAACCGTTATGGTAGTATGTGCCAATCTTGAGTTATTGAATTTTAAGCATTATTTAATATAAATAAAAATTCATAAAAAATCAACGATAACGTGTACGTTGCCGAAAGTCGCACACATGATAGCTTAAGACAGTCTCTTTCAAACGATGGCAGAACGGTTGTGGTAGTATGTGCCAATCTTGAGTTATTGAATTTTAAGCATTATTTAATATAAATAAAAATTCGTAAAAAATCAACGATAACGTGTATGTTGCCGAAAGTCGCACACATGATAGATTAAGACAGTCTCTTTCAAAGGATGGCAGAACCGTTGTGGTAGTATGTGCCAATCTTCAGTTATTGAATTTTAAGCATTATTTAATATAAATAAAAATTCGTAAAAAATCAACGATAACGTGTACGTTGCCGAAAGTCGCACACATGATAGCTTAAGACAGTCTCTTTCAAAGGATAGGAGAACCGTTGTGGTAGTATGTGCCAATCTTGAGTTATTGAATTTTAAGCATTATTTAATATAAATAAAAATTCGTAAAAAATCAACGATAATGTGTACGTTGCCGAAAGTCGCACACATGATACGTTAGGACAGTCTCTTTCAAAGGATGGCAGAACCGTTGTGGTAGTATGTGCCAATCTTGAGTTATTGAATTTTAAGCATTATTTAATATAAATAAAAATTCGTAAAAAATCAACGATAACGTGTACGTTGCCGAAAGTCGCACACATGATAGCTTAAGACAGTCTCTTACAAACGATGGCAGAACGTTTGTGGTAGTATGTGCCAATCTTGAGTTATGGAATTTTAAGCATTATTTAATATAAATAAAAATTCGTAAAAAATCAACGATATCGTGTACGTTGCCGAAAGTCGCACACATGATAGCTTAAGACAGTCTCTTTCAAAAGATGGCAGAACCGTTGTGGTAGTATGTGCCAATCTTGAGTTATTGAATTTTAAGCATTATTTAATATAAATAAAAATTCGTAAAAAATCAACGATAATGTGTACGTTGCCGAAAGTCGCACACATGATACGTTAGGACAGTCTCTTTCAAAGGATGGCAGAAGGGTTGTGGTAGTATGTGCCAATCTTGAGTTATTGAATTTTAAGCATTATTTAATATAAATAAAAATTCGTAAAAAATCAACGATAACGTGTACGTTGCCGAAAGTCGCACACATATGATAGCTTAAGACAGTCTCTTTCAAAGGATGGCAGAACCGTTATGGTAGTATGTGCCAATCTTGAGTTATTGAATTTTAAGCATTATTTAATATAAATAAAAATTCATAAAAAATCAACGATAACGTGTACGTTGCCGAAAGACGCACACATAATACGTTAGGACAGTCTCTTTCAAAGGATGGCAGAACGGTTGTGGTAGTATGTGCCAATCTTGAGTTATTGAATTTTAAGCATTATTTAATATAAATAAAAATTCGTAAAAAATCAACGATAACGTGTATGTTGCCGAAAGTCGCACACATGATAGATTAAGACAGTCTCTTTCAAAGGATGGCAGAACCGTTGTGGTAGTATGTGCCAATCTTGAGTTATTGAATTTTAAGCATTATTTAATATAAATAAAAATTCGTAAAAAATCAACGATAACGTGTACGTTGCCGAAAGTCGCACACATGATAGCTTAAGACAGTCTCTTTCAAACGATGGCAGAACGTTTGTGGTAGTATGTGCCAATCTTGAGTTATGGAATTTTAAGCATTATTTAATATAAATAAAAATTCGTAAAAAATCAACGATAACGTGTACGTTGCCGAAAGTCGCACACATGATAGCTTAAGACAGTCTCTTTCAAAGGATGGCAGAACCGTTGTGGTAGTATGTGCCAATCTTGAGTTATTGAATTTTAAGCATTATTTAATATAAATAAAAATTCGTAAAAAATCAACGATAATGTGTACGTTGCCGAAAGTCGCACACATGATACGTTAGGACAGTCTCTTTCAAAGGATGGCAGAAGGGTTGTGGTAGTATGTGCCAATCTTGAGTTATTGAATTTTAAGCATTATTTAATTTAATAAAAATTCGTAAAAAATCAACGATAATGTGTACGTTGCCGAAAGTCGCACACATGATAGCTTAAGACAGTCTCTTTCAAACGATGGCAGAACCGTTGTGGTAGTATGTGCCAATCTTGAGTTATGGAATTTTAAGCATTATTTAATATAAATAAAAATTCGTAAAAAATCAACGATAACGTGTACGTTGCCGAAAGTCGCACACATGATAGCTTAAGACAGTCTCTTTCAAAGGATGGCAGAACTGTTGTGGTAGTATGTGCCAATCTTGAGTTATTGAATTTTAAGCATTATTTAATATAAATAAAAATTCGTAAAAAATCAACGATAATGTGTACGTTGCCGAATGTCGCACACATGATACGTTAGGACAGTCTCTTTCAAAGGATGGCAGAAGGGTTGTGGTAGTATGTGCCAATCTTGAGTTATTGAATTTTAAGCATTATTTAATATAAATAAAAATTCGTAAAAAATCAACGATAACATGTACGTTGCCGAAAGTCGCACACATGATAGCTTAAGACAGTCTCTTTCAAACGATGGCAGAACGGTTGTGGTAGTATGTGCCAATCTTGAGTTATTGAATTTTAAGCATTATTTAATATAAATAAAAATTCGTAAAAAATCAACGATAACGTGTATGTTGCCGAAAGTCGCACACATGATAGATTAAGACAGTCTCTTTCAAAGGATGGCAGAACCGTTGTGGTAGTATGTGCCAATCTTGAGTTATTGAATTTTAAGCATTATTTAATATAAATAAAAATTCGTAAAAAATCAACGATAACGTGTACGTTGCCGAAAGTCGCACACATGATAGCTTAAGACAGTCTCTTTCAAAGGATAGGAGAACCGTTGTGGTAGTATGTGCCAATCTTGAGTTATTGAATTTTAAGCATTATTTAATATAAATAAAAATTCGTAAAAAATCAACGATAATGTGTACGTTGCCGAAAGTCGCACACATGATACGTTAGGACAGTCTCTTTCAAAGGATGGCAGAACCGTTGTGGTAGTATGTGCCAATCTTGAGTTATTGAATTTTAAGCATTATTTAATATAAATAAAAATTCGTAAAAAATCAACGATAACGTGTACGTTGCCGAAAGTCGCACACATGATAGCTTAAGACAGTCTCTTACAAACGATGGCAGAACGTTTGTGGTAGTATGTGCCAATCTTGAGTTATGGAATTTTAAGCATTATTTAATATAAATAAAAATTCGTAAAAAATCAACGATATCGTGTACGTTGCCGAAAGTCGCACACATGATAGCTTAAGACAGTCTCTTTCAAATGATGGCAGAACCGTTGTGGTAGTATGTGCCAATCTTGAGTTATTGAATTTTAAGCATTATTTAATATAAATAAAAATTCGTAAAAAATCAACGATAACGTGTACGTTGCCGAAAGTCGCACACATGATAGCTTAAGACAGTCTCTTTCAAAGGATGGCAGAACCGTTGTGGTAGTATGTGCCAATCTTGAGTTATTGAATTTTAAGCATTATTTAATATAAATAAAAATTCGTAAAAAATCAACGATAATGTGTACGTTGCCGAAAGTCGCACACATGATACGTTAGGACAGTCTCTTTCAAAGGATGGCAGAAGGGTTGTGGTAGTATGTGCCAATCTTGAGTTGTTGAATTTTAAGCATTATTTAATATAAATAAAAATTCGTAAAAAATCAACGATAACGTGTACGTTGCCGAAAGTCGCACACATATGATAGCTTAAGACAGTCTCTTTCAAAGGATGGCAGAACCGTTATGGTAGTATGTGCCAATCTTGAGTTATTGAATTTTAAGCATTATTTAATATAAATAAAAATTCATAAAAAATCAACGATAACGTGTACGTTGCCGAAAGACGCACACATGATAGCTTAAGACAGTCTCTTTCAAACGATGGCAGAACGGTTGTGGTAGTATGTGCCAATCTTGAGTTATTGAATTTTAAGCATTATTTAATATAAATAAAAATTCGTAAAAAATCAACGATAACGTGTATGTTGCCGAAAGTCGCACACATGATAGGTTAAGACAGTCTCTTTCAAACGATGGCAGAACGGTTGTGGTAGTATGTGCCAATCTTGAGTTATTGAATTTTAAGCATTATTTAATATAAATAAAAATTCGTAAAAAATCAACGATAACGTGTACGTTGCCGAAAGTCGCACACATGATAGGTTAAGACAGTCTCTTTCAAACGATGGCAGAACCGTTGTGGTAGTATCAGCCAATCTTGAGTTATTGAAATTTAAGCATTATTTGATATAAATAAAAATTCATAAAAAATCAACGATAATGTGTACGTTGTCGAAAGTCGCACACATGATAGGTTAAGACAGTCTCTTTCAAACGATGGCAGAACCGTTGTGGTAGTATGTGCCAATCTTGAGTTATTGAATTTTAAGCATTATTTTATATAAATAAAAATTCATAAAAAATCAACGATAATGTGTACGTTGCCGAAAGTCGCACACATGATAGCTTAAGACAGTCTCTTTCAAACGATGGCAGAACCGTTGTGGTAGTATGTGCCAATCTTGAGTTATTGAATTTTAAGCATTATTTTATATAAATAAAAATTCATAAAAAATCAAAGATAACGTGTACGTTGCCGAAAGTCGCACACATGATAGGTTAAGACAGTCTCTTTCAAACGATGGCAGAACCGTTGTGGTAGTATGTGCCAATCTTGAGTTATTGAATTTTAAGCATTATTTTATATAAATGAAAATTTATAAAAAATCAACGATAATGTGTACGTTGTCGAAAGTCGCACACATGATAGGTTAAGACAGTCTCTTTCAAACGATGGCAGAACCGTTGTGGTAGTATGTGCCAATCTTGAGTTATTGAATTTTAAGCATTATTTGATATAAATAAAAATTCATAAAAAATCAGCGATAATGTGTACGTTGCCAAAAGTTGCACACATGATAGCTTAAGACAGTCTCTTTCAAACGATGGCAGAACTGTTGTGGTAGTATGTCCCAATCTTGAGTTATTGAATTTTAAGCATTATTTAATATAATTAAAAATTCATAAAAAATCAACGATAATGTGTACGTTGCCGAAAGTCGCACACATGATAGGTTAAGACAGTCTCTTTCAAACGATAGCAGAACTGTTGTGGTAGTATGTCCCAATCTTGAGTTATTGAATTTTAAGCATTATTTTATATAAATAAAAATTCATAAAAAATCTACGATAATGTGTACGTTGCCGAAAGTCGCACACATGATAGGTTAAGACAGTCTCTTTCAAACGATGGCAGAACTGTTGTGGTAGTATGTCCCAATCTTGAGTTATTGAATTTTAAGCATTATTTGATATAAATAAAAATTCATAAAAAATCAACGATAATGTGTACGTTGCCAAAAGTTGCACACATGATAGCTTAAGACAGTCTCTTTCAAACGATGGCAGAACTGTTGTGGTAGTATGTCCCAATCTTGAGTTATTGAATTTTAAGCATTATTTAATATAAATAAAAATTCATAAAAAATCAACGATAACGTGTACGTTGACGAAGGTCGCAAACATGATAGGATAAGACAGTCTCTTTCAAACGATGGCAGAACTGTTGTGGTAGTATGTCCCAATCTTGAGTTATTGAATTTTAAGCATTATTTAATATAAATAAAAATTCATAAAAAATCAACGATAATGTGTACGTTGCCGAAAGTCGCACACATGATAGGATAAGACAGTCTCTTTCAAACGATGGCAGAACCGTTGTGGTAGTATGTGCCAATCTTGACTTATTGAATTTTGAGCATTATTTAATATAAATAAAAATTCATAAAAAATCAACGATAATGTGTACGTTGCCGTAAGTCGCACACATGATAGCGTAAGACAGTCTCTTTCAAACGATGGCAGAACCGTTGTGGTAGTATGTGCCAAACTTGACTTATTGAATTTTGAGCATTATTTAATATAAATAAAAATTCATAAAAAATCAACGATAATGTGTACGTTGCCGAAGGTCGCACACATGATAGCATAAGACAGTCTCTTTCAAACGATGGCAGAACCGTTGTGGTAGTATGTGCCAATCTTGAGTTATTGAATTTTAAGCATTATTTAATATAAATAAAAATTCATAAAAAATCAACGATAATGTGTACGTTGCCAAAAGTAACACACATGGTAGCTTAAGACAGTCTCTTTCAAACGATGGCAGAACTGTTGTGATAGTATGTCCCAATCTTGAGTTATTGAATTTTAAGCATTATTTAATATAAATAAAAATTCATAAAAAATCAACGATAATGTGTACGTTGCCGAAAGTCGCACACATGATAGGATAAGACAGTCTCTTTCAAACGATGGCAGAACCGTTGTGGTAGTATGTGCCAATCTTGACTTATTGAATTTTGAGCATTATTTAATATAAATAAAAATTCATAAAAAATCAACGATAATGTGTACGTTGCCAAAAGTAACACACATGGTAGCTTAAGACAGTCTCTTTCAAACGATGGCAGAACTGTTGTGATAGTATGTCCCAATCTTGAGTTATTGAATTTTAAGCATTATTTAATATAAATAAAAATTCATAAAAAATCAACGATAATGTGTACGTTGCCGAAAGTCGCACACATGATAGGATAAGACAGTCTCTTTCAAACGATGGCAGAACCGTTGTGGTAGTATGTGCCAATCTTGACTTATTGAATTTTGAGCATTATTTAATATAAATAAAAATTCATAAAAAATCAACGATAATGTGTACGTTGCCGTAAGTCGCACACATGATAGCGTAAGACAGTCTCTTTCAAACGATGGCAGAACCGTTGTGGTAGTATGTGCCAAACTTGACTTATTGAATTTTGAGCATTATTTAATATAAATAAAAATTCATAAAAAATCAACGATAATGTGTACGTTGCCGAAGGTCGCACACATGATAGCATAAGACAGTCTCTTTCAAACGATGGCAGAACCGTTGTGGTAGTATGTGCCAATCTTGAGTTATTGAATTTTAAGCATTATTTAATATAAATAAAAATTCATAAAAAATCAACGATAATGTGTACGTTGCCAAAAGTAACACACTTGGTAGCTTAAGACAGTCTCTTTCAAACGATGGCAGAACTGTTGTGATAGTATGTCCCAATCTTGAGTTATTGAATTTTAAGCATTATTTAATATAAATAAAAATTCATAAAAAATCAACGATAATGTGTACGTTGCCGAAAGTCGCACACATGATAGGATAAGACAGTCTCTTTCAAACGATGGCAGAACCGTTGTGGTAGTATGTGCCAATCTTGACTTATTGAATTTTGAGCATTATTTAATATAAATAAAAATTCATAAAAAATCAACGATAATGTGTACGTTGCCGTAAGTCGCACACATGATAGCGTAAGACAGTCTCTTTCAAACGATGGCAGAACCGTTGTGGTAGTATGTGCCAAACTTGACTTATTGAATTTTGAGCATTATTTAATATAAATAAAAATTCATAAAAAATCAACGATAATGTGTACGTTGCCGAAGGTCGCACACATGATAGCATAAGACAATCTCTTTCAAACGATGGCAGAACCGTTGTGGTAGTATGTGCCAATCTTGAGTTATTGAATTTTAAGCATTATTTAATATAAATAAAAATTCATAAAAAATCAACGATAATGTGTACGTTGCCGAAAGTCGCACACATGATAGGTTAAGACAGTCTCTTTCAAACGATGGCAGAACCGTTGTGGTAGTATGTGCCAATCTTGAGTTATTGAATTTTAAGCATTATTTGATATAAATAAAAATTCATAAAAAATCAACGATAATGTGTACGTTGCCAAAAGTAACAAACATGATAGCTTAAGACAGTCTCTTTCAAACGATGGCAGAACCGTTGTGGTAGTATGTGCCAAACTTGACTTATTGAATTTTGAGCATTATTTAATATAAATAAAAATTCATAAAAAATCAACGATAATGTGTACGTTGCCGAAAGTCGCACACATGATAGCTTAAGACAGTCTCTTTCAAACGATGGCAGAACCGTTGTGTTAGTATGTGCCAATCTTGAGTTATTGAATTTTAAGCATTATTTAATATAAATAAAAATTCATAAAAAATCAACGATAACGTGTACATTGCCAAAAGTCGCACACATGATAGGTTAAGATAGACTCTTTCAAACGATGGCAGAAGCGTTGTGGTAGTTTGTGCCAATCTTGAGTTATTGAATTTTAAGCATTATTTAATATAAATAAAAATTCATAAAAAATCAACGATAACGTGTACGTTGCCGAAAGTCGCACACATGATAGATTAACACAGTCTCTTTCAAACGATGGCAGAACCGTTGTGGTAGTGTGTCCCAATCTTGAGTTATTGAATTTTAAGCATTATTTAATATAAATAAAAATTCATAAAAAATCAACGATAACGTGTACATTGCCAAAAGTCGCACACATGATAGGTTAAGATAGACTCTTTCAAACGATGGCAGAAGCGTTGTGGTAGTATGTGCCAAGCTTGAGTTATTGAATTTTAAGCATTATTTAATATAAATAAAAATTCATAAAAAATCAACGATAATGTGTACGTTGCCGAAAGTCGCACACATGATAGGTTTAGACAGTCTCTTTCAAACGATGGCAGAACCGTTGTGGTAGTATGTGCCAATCTTGAGTTATTGAAATTTAAGCATTATTTGATATAAATAAAAATTCATAAAAAATCAACGATAAGGTGTACGTTGCCGAAAGTCGCACACATGATAGATTAGCACAGTCTCTTTCAAACGATGGCAGAACTGTTGTGGTAGTATGTGCCAATCTTGAGTTATTGAATTTTAAGCATTATTTGATATAAATAAAAATTCATAAAAAATCAACGATAATGTGTACGTTGTCGAAAGTCGCACACATGATAGATTAGCACAGTCTCTTTCAAACGATGGCAGAACTGTTGTGGTAGTATGTCCCAATCTTGAGTTATTGAATTTTAAGCATTATTTTATATAAATAAAAATTCATAAAAAATCAACGATAATGTGTACGTTGCCAAAAGTCGCACACATGATAGCTTAAGACAGTCTCTTTCAAACGATGGCTGAACCGTTGTGGTAGTATGTGCCAATCTTGACTTATTGAATTTTGAGCATTATTTAATATAAATAAAAATTCATAAAAAATCAACGATAATGTGTATGTTGCCGTAAGTCGCACACATGATAGCGTAAGACAGTCTCTTTCAAACGATGGCAGAACCGTTGTGGTAGTATGTGCCAATCTTGACTTATTGAATTTTGAGCATTATTTAATATAAATAAAAATTCATAAAAAATCAACGATAATGTGTACGTTGCCGTAAGTCGCACACATGATAGCGTAAGACAGTCTCTTTCAAACGATGGCAGAACCGTTGTGGTAGTATGTGCCAAACTTGACTTATTGAATTTTGAGCATTATTTAATATAAATAAAAATTCATAAAAAATCAACGATAATGTGTACGTTGCCGAAGGTCGCACACATGATAGCATAAGACAGTCTCTTTCAAACGATGGCAGAACCGTTGTGGTAGTATGTGCCAATCTTGAGTTATTGAATTTTAAGCATTATTTAATATAAATAAAAATTCATAAAAAATCAACGATAATGTGTACGTTGCCAAAAGTAACACACATGGTAGCTTAAGACAGTCTCTTTCAAACGATGGCAGAACTGTTGTGATAGTATGTCCCAATCTTGAGTTATTGAATTTTAAGCATTATTTAATATAATTAAAAATTCATAAAAAATCAACGATAACGTGTACGTTGCCGAAAGTCGCACACATGATAGATTAGCACAGTCTCTTTCAAACGATGGCAGAACCGTTGTGGTAGTATGTGCCAATCTTGAGTTATTGAAATTTAAGCATTATTTGATATAAATAAAAATTCATAAAAAATCAACGATAATGTGTACGTTGTCGAAAGTCGCACACATGATAGGTTAAGACAGTCTCTTTCAAACGATGGCAGAACCGTTGTGGTAGTGTGTGCCAATCTTGAGTTATTGAATTTTAAGCATTATTTTATATAAATAAAAATTCATAAAAAATCAACGATAATGTGTACGTTGCCAAAAGTAACACACATGGTAGCTTAAGACAGTCTCTTTCAAACGATGGCAGAACTGTTGTGATAGTATGTCCCAATCTTGAGTTATTGAATTTTAAGCATTATTTAATATAAATAAAAATTCATAAAAAATCAACGATAATGTGTACGTTGCCGAAAGTCGCACACATGATAGGATAAGACAGTCTCTTTCAAACGATGGCAGAACCGTTGTGGTAGTATGTGCCAATCTTGACTTATTGAATTTTGAGCATTATTTAATATAAATAAAAATTCATAAAAAATCAACGATAATGTGTACGTTGCCGAAGGTCGCACACATGATAGCATAAGACAGTCTCTTTCAAACGATGGCAGAACCGTTGTGGTAGTATGTGCCAATCTTGAGTTATTGAATTTTAAGCATTATTTAATATAAATAAAAATTCATAAAAAATCAACGATAATGTGTACGTTGCCGAAAGTCGCACACATGATAGGTTAAGACAGTCTCTTTCAAACGATGGCAGAACCGTTGTGGTAGTATGTGCCAATCTTGAGTTATTGAATTTTAAGCATTATTTGATATAAATAAAAATTCATAAAAAATCAACGATAATGTGTACGTTGCCAAAAGTAACACACATGATAGCTTAAGACAGTCTCTTTCAAACGATGGCAGAACCGTTGTGGTAGTATGTGCCAAACTTGACTTATTGAATTTTGAGCATTATTTAATATAAATAAAAATTCATAAAAAATCAACGATAATGTGTACGTTGCCGAAAGTCGCACACATGATAGCTTAAGACAGTCTCTTTCAAACGATGGCAGAACCGTTGTGTTAGTATGTGCCAATCTTGAGTTATTGAATTTTAAGCATTATTTAATATAAATAAAAATTCATAAAAAATCAACGATAACGTGTACATTGCCAAAAGTCGCACACATGATAGGTTAAGATAGACTCTTTCAAACGATGGCAGAAGCGTTGTGGTAGTTTGTGCCAATCTTGAGTTATTGAATTTTAAGCATTATTTAATATAAATAAAAATTCATAAAAAATCAACGATAACGTGTACGTTGCCGAAAGTCGCACACATGATAGGTTAAGACAGTCTCTTTCAAACGATAGCAGAACTGTTGTGGTAGTATGTCCCAATCTTGAGTTATTGAATTTTAAGCATTATTTTATATAAATAAAAATTCATAAAAAATCTACGATAATGTGTACGTTGCCGAAAGTCGCACACATGATAGGTTAAGACAGTCTCTTTCAAACGATGGCAGAACTGTTGTGGTAGTATGTCCCAATCTTGAGTTATTGAATTTTAAGCATTATTTAATATAAATAAAAATTCATAAAAAATCAACGATAACGTGTACGTTGACGAAGGTCGCACACATGATAGGATAAGACAGTCTCTTTCAAACGATGGCAGAACTGTTGTGGTAGTATGTCCCAATCTTGAGTTATTGAATTTTAAGCATTATTTAATATAATTAAAAATTCATAAAAAATCAACGATAACGTGTACGTTGCCAAACGTCGCACACATGATAGGTTAAGACAGTCTCTTTCAAACGATGGCAGAACTGTTGTGGTAGTATGTCCCAATCTTGAGTTATTGAATTTTAAGCATTATTTAATATAAATAAAAAATCATTAAAAATCAACGATAATGTGTACGTTGCCGAAAGTCGCACACATGATAGCTTAAGACAGTCTCTTTCAAACGATGGCAAAACCGTTGTGTTATTATGTGCCAATCTTGAGTTATTGAATTTTAAGCATTATTTAATATAAATAAAAATTCATAAAAAATCAACGATAATGTGTACGTTGCCAAAAGTAACACACATGGTAGCTTAAGACAGTCTCTTTCAAACGATGGCAGAACTGTTGTGATAGTATGTCCCAATCTTGAGTTATTGAATTTTAAGCATTATTTAATATAAATAAAAATTCATAAAAAATCAACGATAATGTGTACGTTGCCGAAAGTCGCACACATGATAGGATAAGACAGTCTCTTTCAAACGATGGCAGAACCGTTGTGGTAGTATGTGCCAATCTTGACTTATTGAATTTTGAGCATTATTTAATATAAATAAAAATTCATAAAAAATCAACGATAATGTGTACGTTGCCGTAAGTCGCACACATGATAGCGTAAGACAGTCTCTTTCAAACGATGGCAGAACCGTTGTGGTAGTATGTGCCAAACTTGACTTATTGAATTTTGAGCATTATTTAATATAAATAAAAATTCATAAAAAATCAACGATAATGTGTACGTTGCCGAAGGTCGCACACATGATAGCATAAGACAGTCTCTTTCAAACGATGGCAGAACCGTTGTGGTAGTATGTGCCAATCTTGAGTTATTGAATTTTAAGCATTATTTAATATAAATAAAAATTCATAAAAAATCAACGATAATGTGTACGTTGCCAAAAGTAACACACATGGTAGCTTAAGACAGTCTCTTTCAAACGATGGCAGAACTGTTGTGATAGTATGTCCCAATCTTGAGTTATTGAATTTTAAGCATTATTTAATATAAATAAAAATTCATAAAAAATCAACGATAATGTGTACGTTGCCGAAAGTCGCACACATGATAGGATAAGACAGTCTCTTTCAAACGATGGCAGAACCGTTGTGGTAGTATGTGCCAATCTTGACTTATTGAATTTTGAGCATTATTTAATATAAATAAAAATTCATAAAAAATCAACGATAATGTGTACGTTGCCGTAAGTCGCACACATGATAGCGTAAGACAGTCTCTTTCAAACGATGGCAGAACCGTTGTGGTAGTATGTGCCAAACTTGACTTATTGAATTTTGAGCATTATTTAATATAAATAAAAATTCATAAAAAATCAACGATAATGTGTACGTTGCCGAAGGTCGCACACATGATAGCATAAGACAATCTCTTTCAAACGATGGCAGAACCGTTGTGGTAGTATGTGCCAATCTTGAGTTATTGAATTTTAAGCATTATTTAATATAAATAAAAATTCATAAAAAATCAACGATAATGTGTACGTTGCCGAAAGTCGCACACATGATAGGTTAAGACAGTCTCTTTCAAACGATGGCAGAACCGTTGTGGTAGTATGTGCCAATCTTGAGTTATTGAATTTTAAGCATTATTTGATATAAATAAAAAATCATAAAAAATCAACGATAATGTGTACGTTGCCAAAAGTAACAAACATGATAGCTTAAGACAGTCTCTTTCAAACGATGGCAGAACCGTTGTGGTAGTATGTGCCAAACTTGACTTATTGAATTTTGAGCATTATTTAATATAAATAAAAATTCATAAAAAATCAACGATAATGTGTACGTTGCCGAAAGTCGCACACATGATAGCTTAAGACAGTCTCTTTCAAACGATGGCAGAACCGTTGTGTTAGTATGTGCCAATCTTGAGTTATTGAATTTTAAGCATTATTTAATATAAATAAAAATTCATAAAAAATCAACGATAACGTGTACATTGCCAAAAGTCGCACACATGATAGGTTAAGATAGACTCTTTCAAACGATGGCAGAAGCGTTGTGGTAGTTTGTGCCAATCTTGAGTTATTGAATTTTAAGCATTATTTAATATAAATAAAAATTCATAAAAAATCAACGATAACGTGTACGTTGCCGAAAGTCGCACACATGATAGATTAACACAGTCTCTTTCAAACGATGGCAGAACCGTTGTGGTAGTGTGTCCCAATCTTGAGTTATTGAATTTTAAGCATTATTTAATATAAATAAAAATTCATAAAAAATCAACGATAACGTGTACATTGCCAAAAGTCGCACACATGATAGGTTAAGATAGACTCTTTCAAACGATGGCAGAAGCGTTGTGGTAGTATGTGCCAAGCTTGAGTTATTGAATTTTAAGCATTATTTAATATAAATAAAAATTCATAAAAAATCAACGATAATGTGTACGTTGCCGAAAGTCGCACACATGATAGGTTAAGACAGTCTCTTTCAAACGATGGCAGAACCGTTGTGGTAGTATGTGCCAATCTTGAGTTATTGAAATTTAAGCATTATTTGATATAAATAAAAATTCATAAAAAATCAACGATAAGGTGTACGTTGCCGAAAGTCGCACACATGATAGATTAGCACAGTCTCTTTCAAACGATGGCAGAACTGTTGTGGTAGTATGTCCCAATCTTGAGTTATTGAATTTTAAGCATTATTTTATATAAATAAAAATTCATAAAAAATCAACGATAATGTGTACGTTGCCAAAAGTCGCACACATGATAGCTTAAGACAGTCTCTTTCAAACGATGGCTGAACCGTTGTGGTAGTATGTGCCAATCTTGACTTATTGAATTTTGAGCATTATTTAATATAAATAAAAATTCATAAAAAATCAACGATAATGTGTATGTTGCCGTAAGTCGCACACATGATAGCGTAAGACAGTCTCTTTCAAACGATGGCAGAACCGTTGTGGTAGTATGTGCCAATCTTGACTTATTGAATTTTGAGCATTATTTAATATAAATAAAAATTCATAAAAAATCAACGATAATGTGTACGTTGCCGTAAGTCGCACACATGATAGCGTAAGACAGTCTCTTTCAAACGATGGCAGAACCGTTGTGGTAGTATGTGCCAAACTTGACTTATTGAATTTTGAGCATTATTTAATATAAATAAAAATTCATAAAAAATCAACGATAATGTGTACGTTGCCGAAGGTCGCACACATGATAGCATAAGACAGTCTCTTTCAAACGATGGCAGAACCGTTGTGGTAGTATGTGCCAATCTTGAGTTATTGAATTTTAAGCATTATTTAATATAAATAAAAATTCATAAAAAATCAACGATAATGTGTACGTTGCCAAAAGTAACACACATGGTAGCTTAAGACAGTCTCTTTCAAACGATGGCAGAACTGTTGTGATAGTATGTCCCAATCTTGAGTTATTGAATTTTAAGCATTATTTAATATAAATAAAAATTCATAAAAAATCAACGATAATGTGTACGTTGCCGAAAGTCGCACACATGATAGGATAAGACAGTCTCTTTCAAACGATGGCAGAACCGTTGTGGTAGTATGTGCCAATCTTGACTTATTGAATTTTGAGCATTATTTAATATAAATAAAAATTCATAAAAAATCAACGATAATGTGTACGTTGCCGAAGGTCGCACACATGATAGCATAAGACAGTCTCTTTCAAACGATGGCAGAACCGTTGTGGTAGTATGTGCCAATCTTGAGTTATTGAATTTTAAGCATTATTTAATATAAATAAAAATTCATAAAAAATCAACGATAATGTGTACGTTGCCGAAAGTCGCACACATGATAGGTTAAGACAGTCTCTTTCAAACGATGGCAGAACCGTTGTGGTAGTATGTGCCAATCTTGAGTTATTGAATTTTAAGCATTATTTGATATAAATAAAAATTCATAAAAAATCAACGATAATGTGTACGTTGCCAAAAGTAACACACATGATAGCTTAAGACAGTCTCTTTCAAACGATGGCAGAACCGTTGTGGTAGTATGTGCCAAACTTGACTTATTGAATTTTGAGCATTATTTAATATAAATAAAAATTCATAAAAAATCAACGATAATGTGTACGTTGCCGAAAGTCGCACACATGATAGCTTAAGACAGTCTCTTTCAAACGATGGCAGAACCGTTGTGTTAGTATGTGCCAATCTTGAGTTATTGAATTTTAAGCATTATTTAATATAAATAAAAATTCATAAAAAATCAACGATAACGTGTACATTGCCAAAAGTCGCACACATGATAGGTTAAGATAGACTCTTTCAAACGATGGCAGAAGCGTTGTGGTAGTTTGTGCCAATCTTGAGTTATTGAATTTTAAGCATTATTTAATATAAATAAAAATTCATAAAAAATCAACGATAACGTGTACGTTGCCGAAAGTCGCACACATGATAGATTAACACAGTCTCTTTCAAAGGATGGCAGAACCGTTGTGGTAGTATGTGCCAATCTTGAGTTATTGAATTTTAAGCATTATTTGATATAAATAAAAATTCATAAAAAATCAACGATAATGTGTACGTTGTTGAAAGTCGCACACATGATAGATTAGCACAGTCTCTTTCAAACGATGGAAGAAGCGTTGTGGTAGTATGTGCCAATCTTGACTTATTGAATTTTAAGCATTATTTAATATAAATAAAAATTCATATAAAATCAACGATAATGTGTACGTTGCCGAAAGTCGCACACATGATAGCTTAAGACAGTCTCTTTCAAAGGATGGCAGAACCGTTGTGGTAGTATGTGCCAATCTTGAGTTATTGAATTTTAAGCATTATTTTATATAAATAAAAATTCATAAAAAATCAACGATAATGTGTACGTTGTCGAAAGTCGCACACATGATAGATTAGCACAGTCTCTTTCAAACGATGGCAGAACCGTTGTGGTAGTATGTGCCAATCTTGAGTTATTGAAATTTAAGCATTATTTGATATAAATAAAAATTCATAAAAAATCAACGATAATGTGTACGTTGTCGAAAGTCGCACACATGATAGGTTAAGACAGTCTCTTTCAAACGATGGCAGAACCGTTGTGGTAGTATGTGCCAATCTTGAGTTATTGAATTTTAAGCATTATTTTATATAAATAAAAATTCATAAAAAATCAACGATAATGTGTACGTTGTCGAAAGTCGCACACATGATAGGTTAAGACAGTCTCTTTCAAACGATGGCAGAACCGTTGTGGTAGTATGTGCCAATCTTGAGTTATTGAATTTTAAGCATTATTTTATATAAATAAAAATTCATAAAAAATCAACGATAATGTGTACGTTGTCGAAAGTCGCACACATGATAGGTTAAGACAGTCTCTTTCAAACGATGGCAGAACTGTTGTGGTAGTATGTCCCAATCTTGAGTTATTGAATTTTAAGCATTATTTGATATAAATAAAAATTCATAAAAAATCAACGATAATGTGTACGTTGCCAAAAGTTGCACACATGATAGCTTAAGACAGTCTCTTTCAAACGATGGCAGAACTGTTGTGGTAGTATGTCCCAATCTTGAGTTATTGAATTTTAAGCATTATTTAATAAAAATAAAAATTCATAAAAAATCAACGTTAACGTGTACGTTGACGAAGGTCGCACACATGATAGGATAAGACAGTCTCTTTCAAACGATGGCAGAACTGTTGTGGTAGTATGTCCCAATCTTGAGTTATTGAATTTTAAGCATTATTTAATATAATTAAAAATTCATAAAAAATCAACGATAACGTGTACGTTGCCGAAAGTCGCACACATGATAGGTTAAGACAGTCTCTTTCAAACGATGGCAAAACCGTTGTGTTATTATGTGCCAATCTTGAGTTATTGAATTTTAAGCATTATTTAATATAAATAAAAATTCATAAAAAATCAACGATAATGTGTACGTTGCCAAAAGTAACACACATGGTAGCTTAAGACAGTCTCTTTCAAACGATGGCAGAACTGTTGTGATAGTATGTCCCAATCTTGAGTTATTGAATTTTAAGCATTATTTAATATAAATAAAAATTCATAAAAAATCAACGATAATGTGTACGTTGCCGAAAGTCGCACACATGATAGGATAAGACAGTCTCTTTCAAACGATGGCAGAACCGTTGTGGTAGTATGTGCCAATCTTGAGTTATTGAATTTTAAGCATTATTTTATATAAATAAAAATTCATAAAAAATCAACGATAATGTGTACGTTGTCGAAAGTCGCACACATGATAGATTAGCACAGTCTCTTTCAAACGATGGCAGAACCGTTGTGGTAGTATGTGCCAATCTTGAGTTATTGAAATTTAAGCATTATTTGATATAAATAAAAATTCATAAAAAATCAACGATAATGTGTACGTTGTCGAAAGTCGCACACATGATAGGTTAAGACAGTCTCTTTCAAACGATGGCAGAACCGTTGTGGTAGTATGTGCCAATCTTGAGTTATTGAATTTTAAGCATTATTTTATATAAATAAAAATTCATAAAAAATCAACGATAATGTGTACGTTGTCGAAAGTCGCACACATGATAGGTTAAGACAGTCTCTTTCAAACGATGGCAGAACCGTTGTGGTAGTATGTGCCAATCTTGAGTTATTGAATTTTAAGCATTATTTTATATAAATAAAAATTCATAAAAAATCAACGATAATGTGTACGTTGTCGAAAGTCGCACACATGATAGGTTAAGACAGTCTCTTTCAAACGATGGCAGAACTGTTGTGGTAGTATGTCCCAATCTTGAGTTATTGAATTTTAAGCATTATTTGATATAAATAAAAATTCATAAAAAATCAACGATAATGTGTACGTTGCCAAAAGTTGCACACATGATAGCTTAAGACAGTCTCTTTCAAACGATGGCAGAACTGTTGTGGTAGTATGTCCCAATCTTGAGTTATTGAATTTTAAGCATTATTTAATAAAAATAAAAATTCATAAAAAATCAACGTTAACGTGTACGTTGACGAAGGTCGCACACATGATAGGATAAGACAGTCTCTTTCAAACGATGGCAGAACTGTTGTGGTAGTATGTCCCAATCTTGAGTTATTGAATTTTAAGCATTATTTAATATAATTAAAAATTCATAAAAAATCAACGATAACGTGTACGTTGCCGAAAGTCGCACACATGATAGGTTAAGACAGTCTCTTTCAAACGATGGCAAAACCGTTGTGTTATTATGTGCCAATCTTGAGTTATTGAATTTTAAGCATTATTTAATATAAATAAAAATTCATAAAAAATCAACGATAATGTGTACGTTGCCAAAAGTAACACACATGGTAGCTTAAGACAGTCTCTTTCAAACGATGGCAGAACTGTTGTGATAGTATGTCCCAATCTTGAGTTATTGAATTTTAAGCATTATTTAATATAAATAAAAATTCATAAAAAATCAACGATAATGTGTACGTTGCCGAAAGTCGCACACATGATAGGATAAGACAGTCTCTTTCAAACGATGGCAGAACCGTTGTGGTAGTATGTGCCAATCTTGACTTATTGAATTTTGAGCATTATTTAATATAAATAAAAATTCATAAAAAATCAACGATAATGTGTACGTTGCCGTAAGTCGCACACATGATAGCGTAAGACAGTCTCTTTCAAACGATGGCAGAACCGTTGTGGTAGTATGTGCCAAACTTGACTTATTGAATTTTGAGCATTATTTAATATAAATAAAAATTCATAAAAAATCAACGATAATGTGTACGTTGCCGAAGGTCGCACACATGATAGCATAAGACAGTCTCTTTCAAACGATGGCAGAACCGTTGTGGTAGTATGTGCCAATCTTGAGTTATTGAATTTTAAGCATTATTTAATATAAATAAAAATTCATAAAAAATCAACGATAATGTGTACGTTGCCAAAAGTCGCACACATGATAGGTTAAGATAGACTCTTTCAAACGATGGCAGAAGCGTTGTGGTAGTTTGTGCCAATCTTGAGTTATTGAATTTTAAGCATTATTTAATATAAATAAAAATTCATAAAAAATCAACGATAATGTGTACGTTGCCAAAAGTAACACACATGGTAGCTTAAGACAGTCTCTTTCAAACGATGGCAGAACTGTTGTGATAGTATGTCCCAATCTTGAGTTATTGAATTTTAAGCATTATTTAATATAAATAAAAATTCATAAAAAATCAACGATAATGTGTACGTTGCCGAAAGTCGCACACATGATAGGATATAAGACAGTCTCTTTCAAACGATGGCAGAACCGTTGTGGTAGTATGTGCCAATCTTGACTTATTGAATTTTGAGCATTATTTAATATAAATAAAAATTCATAAAAAATCAACGATAATGTGTACGTTGCCGTAAGTCGCACACATGATAGCGTAAGACAGTCTCTTTCAAACGATGGCAGAACCGTTGTGGTAGTATGTGCCAAACTTGACTTATTGAATTTTGAGCATTATTTAATATAAATAAAAATTCATAAAAAATCAACGATAATGTGTACGTTGCCGAAGGTCGCACACATGATAGCATAAGACAGTCTCTTTCAAACGATGGCAGAACCGTTGTGGTAGTATGTGCCAATCTTGAGTTATTGAATTTTAAGCATTATTTAATATAAATAAAAATTCATAAAAAATCAACGATAATGTGTACGTTGCCAAAAGTCGCACACATGATAGGTTAAGATAGACTCTTTTAAACGATGGCAGAAGCGTTGTGGTAGTTTGTGCCAATCTTGAGTTATTGAATTTTAAGCATTATTTAATATAAATAAAAATTCATAAAAAATCAACGATAACGTGTACGTTGCCGAAAGTCGCACACATGATAGATTAACACAGTCTCTTTCAAACGATGGCAGAACCGTTGTGGTAGTATGTGCCAATCTTGACTTATTGAATTTTAAGCATTATTTAATATAAATGAAAATTCATAAAAAATCAACGATAATGTGTACGTTGCCGAAAGTCGCACACATGATAGATTAAGACAGACTCTTTCAAACGATGGCAGAACCGTTGTGGTAGTATGTGCCAATCTTGAGTTATTGAATTTTAAGCATTATTTAATATAAATAAAAATTCATAAAAAATCAAAGATAATGTGTACGTTGCCGAAAGTCGCACACATGATAGGTTAAGACAGTCTCTTTCAAACGATGGCAGAACCGTTGTGGTAGTGTGTCCCAATCTTGAGTTATTGAATTTTAAGCATTATTTAATATAAATAAAAATTCATAAAAAATCAACGATAACGTGTACATTGCCAAAAGTCGCACACATGATAGCTTAAAACAGTCTCTTTCAAACGATGGCAGAACCGTTGTGTTAGTATGTGCCAATCTTGAGTTATTGAATTTTAAGCATTATTTAATATAAATAAAAATTCATAAAAAATCAACGATAACGTGTACATTGCCAAAAGTCGCACACATGATAGGTTAAGATAGACTCTTTCAAACGATGGCAGAAGCGTTGTGGTAGTTTGTGCCAATCTTGAGTTATTGAATTTTAAGCATTATTTAATATAAATAAAAATTCATAAAAAATCAACGATAACGTGTACGTTGCCGGAAGTCGCACACATGATAGATTAACACAGTCTCTTTCAAAGGATGGCAGAACCGTTGTGGTAGTATGTGCCAATCTTGAGTTATTGAATTTTAAGCATTATTTGATATAAATAAAAATTCATAAAAAATCAACGATAATGTGTACGTTGTTGAAAGTCGCACACATGATAGATTAGCACAGTCTCTTTCAAACGATGGAAGAAGCGTTGTGGTAGTATGTGCCAATCTTGACTTATTGAATTTTAAGCATTATTTAATATAAATAAAAATTCATATAAAATCAACGATAATGTGTACGTTGCCGAAAGTCGCACACATGATAGCTTAAGACAGTCTCTTTCAAAGGATGGCAGAACCGTTGTGGTAGTATGTGCCAATCTTCAGTTATTGAATTTTAAGCATTATTTAATATAAATAAAAATTCATAAAAAATCAACGATAATGTGTACGTTGCCAAAAGTAACACACATGGTAGCTTAAGACAGTCTCTTTCAAACGATGGCAGAACTGTTGTGATAGTATGTCCCAATCTTGAGTTATTGAATTTTAAGCATTATTTAATATAAATAAAAATTCATAAAAAATCAACGATAATGTGTACGTTGCCGAAAGTCGCACACATGATAGGATATAAGACAGTCTCTTTCAAACGATGGCAGAACCGTTGTGGTAGTATGTGCCAATCTTGACTTATTGAATTTTGAGCATTATTTAATATAAATAAAAATTCATAAAAAATCAACGATAATGTGTACGTTGCCGTAAGTCGCACACATGATAGCGTAAGACAGTCTCTTTCAAACGATGGCAGAACCGTTGTGGTAGTATGTGCCAAACTTGACTTATTGAATTTTGAGCATTATTTAATATAAATAAAAATTCATAAAAAATCAACGATAATGTGTACGTTGCCGAAGGTCGCACACATGATAGCATAAGACAGTCTCTTTCAAACGATGGCAGAACCGTTGTGGTAGTATGTGCCAATCTTGAGTTATTGAATTTTAAGCATTATTTAATATAAATAAAAATTCATAAAAAATCAACGATAATGTGTACGTTGCCAAAAGTCGCACACATGATAGGTTAAGATAGACTCTTTTAAACGATGGCAGAAGCGTTGTGGTAGTTTGTGCCAATCTTGAGTTATTGAATTTTAAGCATTATTTAATATAAATAAAAATTCATAAAAAATCAACGATAACGTGTACGTTGCCGAAAGTCGCACACATGATAGATTAACACAGTCTCTTTCAAACGATGGCAGAACCGTTGTGGTAGTATGTGCCAATCTTGACTTATTGAATTTTAAGCATTATTTAATATAAATGAAAATTCATAAAAAATCAACGATAATGTGTACGTTGCCGAAAGTCGCACACATGATAGATTAAGACAGACTCTTTCAAACGATGGCAGAACCGTTGTGGTAGTATGTGCCAATCTTGAGTTATTGAATTTTAAGCATTATTTAATATAAATAAAAATTCATAAAAAATCAAAGATAATGTGTACGTTGCCGAAAGTCGCACACATGATAGGTTAAGACAGTCTCTTTCAAACGATGGCAGAACCGTTGTGGTAGTGTGTCCCAATCTTGAGTTATTGAATTTTAAGCATTATTTAATATAAATAAAAATTCATAAAAAATCAACGATAACGTGTACATTGCCAAAAGTCGCACACATGATAGCTTAAAACAGTCTCTTTCAAACGATGGCAGAACCGTTGTGTTAGTATGTGCCAATCTTGAGTTATTGAATTTTAAGCATTATTTAATATAAATAAAAATTCATAAAAAATCAACGATAACGTGTACATTGCCAAAAGTCGCACACATGATAGGTTAAGATAGACTCTTTCAAACGATGGCAGAAGCGTTGTGGTAGTTTGTGCCAATCTTGAGTTATTGAATTTTAAGCATTATTTAATATAAATAAAAATTCATAAAAAATCAACGATAACGTGTACGTTGCCGGAAGTCGCACACATGATAGATTAACACAGTCTCTTTCAAAGGATGGCAGAACCGTTGTGGTAGTATGTGCCAATCTTGAGTTATTGAATTTTAAGCATTATTTGATATAAATAAAAATTCATAAAAAATCAACGATAATGTGTACGTTGTTGAAAGTCGCACACATGATAGATTAGCACAGTCTCTTTCAAACGATGGAAGAAGCGTTGTGGTAGTATGTGCCAATCTTGACTTATTGAATTTTAAGCATTATTTAATATAAATAAAAATTCATATAAAATCAACGATAATGTGTACGTTGCCGAAAGTCGCACACATGATAGCTTAAGACAGTCTCTTTCAAAGGATGGCAGAACCGTTGTGGTAGTATGTGCCAATCTTGAGTTATTGAATTTTAAGCATTATTTTATATAAATAAAAATTCATAAAAAATCAACGATAATGTGTACGTTGTCGAAAGTCGCACACATGATAGATTAGCACAGTCTCTTTCAAACGATGGCAGAACCGTTGTGGTAGTATGTGCCAATCTTGAGTTATTGAAATTTAAGCATTATTTGATATAAATAAAAATTCATAAAAAATCAACGATAATGTGTACGTTGTCGAAAGTCGCACACATGATAGGTTAAGACAGTCTCTTTCAAACGATGGCAGAACCGTTGTGGTAGTATGTGCCAATCTTGAGTTATTGAATTTTAAGCATTATTTTATATAAATAAAAATTCATAAAAAATCAACGATAATGTGTACGTTGTCGAAAGTCGCACACATGATAGGTTAAGACAGTCTCTTTCAAACGATGGCAGAACCGTTGTGGTAGTATGTGCCAATCTTGAGTTATTGAATTTTAAGCATTATTTTATATAAATAAAAATTCATAAAAAATCAACGATAATGTGTACGTTGTCGAAAGTCGCACACATGATAGGTTAAGACAGTCTCTTTCAAACGATGGCAGAACTGTTGTGGTAGTATGTCCCAATCTTGAGTTATTGAATTTTAAGCATTATTTGATATAAATAAAAATTCATAAAAAATCAACGATAATGTGTACGTTGCCAAAAGTTGCACACATGATAGCTTAAGACAGTCTCTTTCAAACGATGGCAGAACTGTTGTGGTAGTATGTCCCAATCTTGAGTTATTGAATTTTAAGCATTATTTAATAAAAATAAAAATTCATAAAAAATCAACGTTAACGTGTACGTTGACGAAGGTCGCACACATGATAGGATAAGACAGTCTCTTTCAAACGATGGCAGAACTGTTGTGGTAGTATGTCCCAATCTTGAGTTATTGAATTTTAAGCATTATTTAATATAATTAAAAATTCATAAAAAATCAACGATAACGTGTACGTTGCCGAAAGTCGCACACATGATAGATTAGCACAGTCTCTTTCAAACGATGGCAGAACCGTTGTGGTAGTATGTGCCAATCTTGAGTTATTGAAATTTAAGCATTATTTGATATAAATAAAAATTCATAAAAAATCAACGATAATGTGTACGTTGTCGAAAGTCGCACACATGATAGGTTAAGACAGTCTCTTTCAAACGATGGCAGAACCGTTGTGGTAGTATGTGCCAATCTTGAGTTATTGAATTTTAAGCATTATTTTATATAAATAAAAATTCATAAAAAATCAACGATAATGTGTACGTTGTCGAAAGTCGCAAACATGATAGGTTAAGACAGTCTCTTTCAAACGATGGCAGAACCGTTGTGGTAGTATGTGCCAATCTTGAGTTATTGAATTTTAAGCATTATTTTATATAAATAAAAATTCATAAAAAATCAACGATAATGTGTACGTTGTCGAAAGTCGCACACATGATAGGTTAAGACAGTCTCTTTCAAACGATGGCAGAACTGTTGTGGTAGTATGTCCCAATCTTGAGTTATTGAATTTTAAGCATTATTTGATATAAATAAAAATTCATAAAAAATCAACGATAATGTGTACGTTGCCAAAAGTTGCACACATGATAGCTTAAGACAGTCTCTTTCAAACGATGGCAGAACTGTTGTGGTAGTATGTCCCAATCTTGAGTTATTGAATTTTAAGCATTATTTAATAAAAATAAAAATTCATAAAAAATCAACGTTAACGTGTACGTTGACGAAGGTCGCACACATGATAGGATAAGACAGTCTCTTTCAAACGATGGCAGAACTGTTGTGGTAGTATGTCCCAATCTTGAGTTATTGAATTTTAAGCATTATTTAATATAATTAAAAATTCATAAAAAATCAACGATAACGTGTACGTTGCCGAAAGTCGCACACATGATAGGTTAAGACAGTCTCTTTCAAACGATGGCAAAACCGTTGTGTTATTATGTGCCAATCTTGAGTTATTGAATTTTAAGCATTATTTAATATAAATAAAAATTCATAAAAAATCAACGATAATGTGTACGTTGCCAAAAGTAACACACATGGTAGCTTAAGACAGTCTCTTTCAAACGATGGCAGAACTGTTGTGATAGTATGTCCCAATCTTGAGTTATTGAATTTTAAGCATTATTTAATATAAATAAAAATTCATAAAAAATCAACGATAATGTGTACGTTGCCGAAAGTCGCACACATGATAGGTTAAGACAGTCTCTTTCAAACGATGGCAGAACTGTTGTGGTAGTATGTCCCAATCTTGAGTTATTGAATTTTAAGCATTATTTGATATAAATAAAAATTCATAAAAAATCAACGATAATGTGTACGTTGCCAAAAGTTGCACACATGATAGCTTAAGACAGTCTCTTTCAAACGATGGCAGAACTGTTGTGGTAGTATGTCCCAATCTTGAGTTATTGAATTTTAAGCATTATTTAATAAAAATAAAAATTCATAAAAAATCAACGTTAACGTGTACGTTGACGAAGGTCGCACACATGATAGGATAAGACAGTCTCTTTCAAACGATGGCAGAACTGTTGTGGTAGTATGTCCCAATCTTGAGTTATTGAATTTTAAGCATTATTTAATATAATTAAAAATTCATAAAAAATCAACGATAACGTGTACGTTGCCGAAAGTCGCACACATGATAGATTAGCACAGTCTCTTTCAAACGATGGCAGAACCGTTGTGGTAGTATGTGCCAATCTTGAGTTATTGAAATTTAAGCATTATTTGATATAAATAAAAATTCATAAAAAATCAACGATAATGTGTACGTTGTCGAAAGTCGCACACATGATAGGTTAAGACAGTCTCTTTCAAACGATGGCAGAACCGTTGTGGTAGTATGTGCCAATCTTGAGTTATTGAATTTTAAGCATTATTTTATATAAATAAAAATTCGTAAAAAATCAACGATAACGTGTACGTTGCCGAAAGTCGCACACATGATAGCTTAAGACAGTCTCTTTCAAAGGATGGCAGAACCGTTGTGGTAGTATGTGCCAATCTTGAGTTATTGAATTTTAAGCATTATTTAATATAAATAAAAATTCGTAAAAAATCAACGATAACGTGTACGTTGCCGAAAGTCGCACACATGATAGCTTAAGACAGTCTCTTTCAAAGGATGGCAGAACCGTTGTGGTAGTATGTGCCAATCTTGAGTTATTGAATTTTAAGCATTATTTAATATAAATAAAAATTCGTAAAAAATCAACGATAATGTGTACGTTGCCGAAAGTCGCACACATGATACGTTAGGACAGTCTCTTTCAAAGGATGGCAGAAGGGTTGTGGTAGTATGTGCCAATCTTGAGTTGTTGAATTTTAAGCATTATTTAATATAAATAAAAATTCGTAAAAAATCAACGATAATGTGTACGTTGCCGAAAGTCGCACACATGATACGTTAGGACAGTCTCTTTCAAAGGATGGCAGAACCGTTGTGGTAGTATGTGCCAATCTTGAGTTATTGAATTTTAAGCATTATTTAATATAAATAAAAATTCGTAAAAAATCAACGATAACGTGTACGTTGCCGAAAGTCGCACACATGATAGCTTAAGACAGTCTCTTACAAACGATGGCAGAACGTTTGTGGTAGTATGTGCCAATCTTGAGTTATGGAATTTTAAGCATTATTTAATATAAATAAAAATTCGTAAAAAATCAACGATATCGTGTACGTTGCCGAAAGTCGCACACATGATAGCTTAAGACAGTCTCTTTCAAAGGATGGCAGAACCGTTGTGGTAGTATGTGCCAATCTTGAGTTATTGAATTTTAAGCATTATTTAATATAAATAAAAATTCGTAAAAAATCAACGATAACGTGTACGTTGCCGAAAGTCGCACACATGATAGCTTAAGACAGTCTCTTTCAAAGGATGGCAGAACCGTTGTGGTAGTATGTGCCAATCTTGAGTTATTGAATTTTAAGCATTATTTAATATAAATAAAAATTCGTAAAAAATCAACGATAATGTGTACGTTGCCGAAAGTCGCACACATGATACGTTAGGACAGTCTCTTTCAAAGGATGGCAGAAGGGTTGTGGTAGTATGTGCCAATCTTGAGTTGTTGAATTTTAAGCATTATTTAATATAAATAAAAATTCGTAAAAAATCAACGATAACGTGTACGTTGCCGAAAGTCGCACACATATGATAGCTTAAGACAGTCTCTTTCAAAGGATGGCAGAACCGTTATGGTAGTATGTGCCAATCTTGAGTTATTGAATTTTAAGCATTATTTAATATAAATAAAAATTCATAAAAAATCAACGATAACGTGTACGTTGCCGAAAGACGCACACATGATAGCTTAAGACAGTCTCTTTCAAACGATGGCAGAACGGTTGTGGTAGTATGTGCCAATCTTGAGTTATTGAATTTTAAGCATTATTTAATATAAATAAAAATTCGTAAAAAATCAACGATAACGTGTATGTTGCCGAAAGTCGCACACATGATAGATTAAGACAGTCTCTTTCAAAGGATGGCAGAACCGTTGTGGTAGTATGTGCCAATCTTGAGTTATTGAATTTTAAGCATTATTTAATATAAATAAAAATTCGTAAAAAATCAACGATAACGTGTACGTTGCCGAAAGTCGCACACATGATAGCTTAAGACAGTCTCTTACAAACGATGGCAGAACGTTTGTGGTAGTATGTGCCAATCTTGAGTTATGGAATTTTAAGCATTATTTAATATAAATAAAAATTCGTAAAAAATCAACGATATCGTGTACGTTGCCGAAAGTCGCACACATGATAGCTTAAGACAGTCTCTTTCAAAGGATGGCAGAACCGTTGTGGTAGTATGTGCCAATCTTGAGTTATTGAATTTTAAGCATTATTTAATATAAATAAAAATTCGTAAAAAATCAACGATAATGTGTACGTTGCCGAAAGTCGCACACATGATACGTTAGGACAGTCTCTTTCAAAGGATGGCAGAAGGGTTGTGGTAGTATGTGCCAATCTTGAGTTATTGAATTTTAAGCATTATTTAATATAAATAAAAATTCGTAAAAAATCAACGATAACGTGTACGTTGCCGAAAGTCGCACACATATGATAGCTTAAGACAGTCTCTTTCAAAGGATGGCAGAACCGTTATGGTAGTATGTGCCAATCTTGAGTTATTGAATTTTAAGCATTATTTAATATAAATAAAAATTCATAAAAAATCAACGATAACGTGTACGTTGCCGAAAGACGCACACATAATACGTTAGGACAGTCTCTTTCAAAGGATGGCAGAACGGTTGTGGTAGTATGTGCCAATCTTGAGTTATTGAATTTTAAGCATTATTTAATATAAATAAAAATTCGTAAAAAATCAACGATAACGTGTATGTTGCCGAAAGTCGCACACATGATAGATTAAGACAGTCTCTTTCAAAGGATGGCAGAACCGTTGTGGTAGTATGTGCCAATCTTGAGTTATTGAATTTTAAGCATTATTTAATATAAATAAAAATTCGTAAAAAATCAACGATAACGTGTACGTTGCCGAAAGTCGCACACATGATAGCTTAAGACAGTCTCTTTCAAACGATGGCAGAACGTTTGTGGTAGTATGTGCCAATCTTGAGTTATGGAATTTTAAGCATTATTTAATATAAATAAAAATTCGTAAAAAATCAACGATAACGTGTACGTTGCCGAAAGTCGCACACATGATAGCTTAAGACAGTCTCTTTCAAAGGATGGCAGAACCGTTGTGGTAGTATGTGCCAATCTTGAGTTATTGAATTTTAAGCATTATTTAATATAAATAAAAATTCGTAAAAAATCAACGATAATGTGTACGTTGCCGAAAGTCGCACACATGATACGTTAGGACAGTCTCTTTCAAAGGATGGCAGAAGGGTTGTGGTAGTATGTGCCAATCTTGAGTTATTGAATTTTAAGCATTATTTAATTTAATAAAAATTCGTAAAAAATCAACGATAATGTGTACGTTGCCGAAAGTCGCACACATGATAGCTTAAGACAGTCTCTTTCAAACGATGGCAGAACCGTTGTGGTAGTATGTGCCAATCTTGAGTTATGGAATTTTAAGCATTATTTAATATAAATAAAAATTCGTAAAAAATCAACGATAACGTGTACGTTGCCGAAAGTCGCACACATGATAGCTTAAGACAGTCTCTTTCAAAGGATGGCAGAACCGTTGTGGTAGTATGTGCCAATCTTGAGTTATTGAATTTTAAGCATTATTTAATATAAATAAAAATTCGTAAAAAATCAACGATAATGTGTACGTTGCCGAATGTCGCACACATGATACGTTAGGACAGTCTCTTTCAAAGGATGGCAGAAGGGTTGTGGTAGTATGTGCCAATCTTGAGTTATTGAATTTTAAGCATTATTTAATATAAATAAAAATTCGTAAAAAATCAACGATAACATGTACGTTGCCGAAAGTCGCACACATGATAGCTTAAGACAGTCTCTTTCAAACGATGGCAGAACGGTTGTGGTAGTATGTGCCAATCTTGAGTTATTGAATTTTAAGCATTATTTAATATAAATAAAAATTCGTAAAAAATCAACGATAACGTGTATGTTGCCGAAAGTCGCACACATGATAGATTAAGACAGTCTCTTTCAAAGGATGGCAGAACCGTTGTGGTAGTATGTGCCAATCTTGAGTTATTGAATTTTAAGCATTATTTAATATAAATAAAAATTCGTAAAAAATCAACGATAACGTGTACGTTGCCGAAAGTCGCACACATGATAGCTTAAGACAGTCTCTTTCAAAGGATAGGAGAACCGTTGTGGTAGTATGTGCCAATCTTGAGTTATTGAATTTTAAGCATTATTTAATATAAATAAAAATTCGTAAAAAATCAACGATAATGTGTACGTTGCCGAAAGTCGCACACATGATACGTTAGGACAGTCTCTTTCAAAGGATGGCAGAACCGTTGTGGTAGTATGTGCCAATCTTGAGTTATTGAATTTTAAGCATTATTTAATATAAATAAAAATTCGTAAAAAATCAACGATAACGTGTACGTTGCCGAAAGTCGCACACATGATAGCTTAAGACAGTCTCTTACAAACGATGGCAGAACGTTTGTGGTAGTATGTGCCAATCTTGAGTTATGGAATTTTAAGCATTATTTAATATAAATAAAAATTCGTAAAAAATCAACGATATCGTGGACGTTGCCGAAAGTCGCACACATGATAGCTTAAGACAGTCTCTTTCAAAGGATGGCAGAACCGTTGTGGTAGTATGTGCCAATCTTGAGTTATTGAATTTTAAGCATTATTTAATATAAATAAAAATTCGTAAAAAATCAACGATAACGTGTACGTTGCCGAAAGTCGCACACATGATAGCTTAAGACAGTCTCTTTCAAAGGATGGCAGAACCGTTGTGGTAGTATGTGCCAATCTTGAGTTATTGAATTTTAAGCATTATTTAATATAAATAAAAATTCGTAAAAAATCAACGATAATGTGTACGTTGCCGAAAGTCGCACACATGATACGTTAGGACAGTCTCTTTCAAAGGATGGCAGAAGGGTTGTGGTAGTATGTGCCAATCTTGAGTTGTTGAATTTTAAGCATTATTTAATATAAATAAAAATTCGTAAAAAATCAACGATAACGTGTACGTTGCCGAAAGTCGCACACATATGATAGCTTAAGACAGTCTCTTTCAAAGGATGGCAGAACCGTTATGGTAGTATGTGCCAATCTTGAGTTATTGAATTTTAAGCATTATTTAATATAAATAAAAATTCATAAAAAATCAACGATAACGTGTACGTTGCCGAAAGACGCACACATGATAGCTTAAGACAGTCTCTTTCAAACGATGGCAGAACGGTTGTGGTAGTATGTGCCAATCTTGAGTTATTGAATTTTAAGCATTATTTAATATAAATAAAAATTCGTAAAAAATCAACGATAACGTGTATGTTGCCGAAAGTCGCACACATGATAGATTAAGACAGTCTCTTTCAAAGGATGGCAGAACCGTTGTGGTAGTATGTGCCAATCTTGAGTTATTGAATTTTAAGCATTATTTAATATAAATAAAAATTCGTAAAAAATCAACGATAACGTGTACGTTGCCGAAAGTCGCACACATGATAGGTTAAGACAGTCTCTTTCAAACGATGGCAGAACCGTTGTGGTAGTATCAGCCAATCTTGAGTTATTGAAATTTAAGCATTATTTGATATAAATAAAAATTCATAAAAAATCAACGATAATGTGTACTTTGTCGAAAGTCGCACACATGATAGGTTAAGACAGTCTCTTTCAAACGATGGCAGAACCGTTGTGGTAGTATGTGCCAATCTTGAGTTATTGAATTTTAAGCATTATTTTATATAAATAAAAATTCATAAAAAATCAACGATAATGTGTACGTTGCCGAAAGTCGCACACATGATAGCTTAAGACAGTCTCTTTCAAACGATGGCAGAACCGTTGTGGTAGTATGTGCCAATCTTGAGTTATTGAATTTTAAGCATTATTTTATATAAATAAAAATTCATAAAAAATCAAAGATAACGTGTACGTTGCCGAAAGTCGCACACATGATAGGTTAAGACAGTCTCTTTCAAACGATGGCAGAGCCGTTGTGGTAGTATGTGCCAATCTTGAGTTATTGAATTTTAAGCATTATTTTATATAAATGAAAATTTATAAAAAATCAACGATAATGTGTACGTTGTCGAAAGTCGCACACATGATAGGTTAAGACAGTCTCTTTCAAACGATGGCAGAACCGTTGTGGTAGTATGTGCCAATCTTGAGTTATTGAATTTTAAGCATTATTTGATATAAATAAAAATTCATAAAAAATCAGCGATAATGTGTACGTTGCCAAACGTTGCACACATGATAGCTTAAGACAGTCTCTTTCAAACGATGGCAGAACTGTTGTGGTAGTATGTCCCAATCTTGAGTTATTGAATTTTAAGCATTATTTAATATAATTAAAAATTCATAAAAAATCAACGATAATGTGTACGTTGCCGAAAGTCGCACACATGATAGGTTAAGACAGTCTCTTTCAAACGATAGCAGAACTGTTGTGGTAGTATGTCCCAATCTTGAGTTATTGAATTTTAAGCATTATTTTATATAAATAAAAATTCATAAAAAATCTACGATAATGTGTACGTTGCCGAAAGTCGCACACATGATAGGTTAAGACAGTCTCTTTCAAACGATGGCAGAACTGTTGTGGTAGTATGTCCCAATCTTGAGTTATTGAATTTTAAGCATTATTTGATATAAATAAAAATTCATAAAAAATCAACGATAATGTGTACGTTGCCAAAAGTTGCACACATGATAGCTTAAGACAGTCTCTTTCAAACGATGGCAGAACTGTTGTGGTAGTATGTCCCAATCTTGAGTTATTGAATTTTAAGCATTATTTAATATAAATAAAAATTCATAAAAAATCAACGATAACGTGTACGTTGACGAAGGTCGCACACATGATAGGATAAGACAGTCTCTTTCAAACGATGGCAGAACTGTTGTGGTAGTATGTCCCAATCTTGAGTTATTGAATTTTAAGCATTATTTAATATAAATAAAAATTCATAAAAAATCAACGATAATGTGTACGTTGCCGAAAGTCGCACACATGATAGGTTAAGACAGTCTCTTTCAAACGATGGCAGAACTGTTGTGGTAGTATGTCCCAATCTTGAGTTATTGAATTTTAAGCATTATTTTATATAAATAAAAATTCATAAAAAATCAACGATAATGTGTACATTGCCGAAAGTCGCACACATGATAGGTTAAGACAGTCTCTTTCAAACGATGGCAGAACCGTTGTGGTAGTATGTGCCAATCTTGAGTTATTGAATTTTAAGCATTATTTTATATAAATAAAAATTCATAAAAAATCAACGATAAGGTGTACGTTGCCGAAAGTCGCACACATGATAGATTCGCACAGTCTCTTTCAAACGATGGCAGAACCGTTGTGGTAGTATGTGCCAATCTTGAGTTATTGAATTTTAAGCATTATTTGATATAAATAAAAATTCATAAAAAATCAACGATAATGTGTACGTTGTCGAAAGTCGCACACATGATAGATTAGCACAGTCTCTTTCAAACGATGGCAGAACTGTTGTGGTAGTATGTCCCAATCTTGAGTTATTGAATTTTAAGCATTATTTTATATAAATAAAAATTCATAAAAAATCAACGATAATGTGTACGTTGCCAAAAGTCGCACACATGATAGCTTAAGACAGTCTCTTTCAAACGATGGCTGAACCGTTGTGGTAGTATGTGCCAATCTTGACTTATTGAATTTTAAGCATTATTTAATATAAATAAAAATTCATAAAAAATCAACGATAATGTGTACGTTGCCGAAAGTCGCACACATGATAGCTTAAGACAGTCTCTTTCAAACGATGGCAGAACCGTTGTGTTAGTATGTGCCAATCTTGAGTTATTGAATTTTAAGCATTATTTAATATAAATAAAAATTCATAAAAAATCAACGATAATGTGTACGTTGCCAAAAGTTGCACACATGATAGCGTAAGACAGTCTCTTTCAAACGATGGCAGAACTGTTGTGGTAGTATGTCCCAATCTTGAGTTATTGAATTTTAAGCATTATTTTATATAAATAAAAATTCATAAAAAATCAACGATAATGTGTACGTTGCCGAAAGTCGCACCCATGATAGGTTAAGACAGTCTCCTTCAAACGATGGAAGAAGCGTTGTGGTAGTATGTGCCAATCTTGACTTATTGAATTTTAAGCATTATTTAATATAAATAAAAATTCATAAAAAATCAACGATAATGTGTACGTTGCCGAAAGTCGCACACATGATAGGTTAAGACAGTCTCTTTCAAACGATGGCAGAACCGTTGTGGTAGTATGTGCCAATCTTGAGTTATTGAAATTTAAGCATTATTTGATATAAATAAAAATTCATAAAAAATCAACGATAATGTGTACGTTGTCGAAAGTCGCACACATGATAGGTTAAGACAGTCTCTTTCAAACGATGGCAGAACCGTTGTGGTAGTATGTGCCAATCTTGAGTTATTGAATTTTAAGCATTATTTTATATAAATAAAAATTCATAAAAAATCAACGATAATGTGTACGTTGCCGAAAGTCGCACACATGATAGGTTAAGACAGTCTCTTTCAAACGATGGCAGAACCGTTGTGGTAGTATGTGCCAATCTTGAGTTATTGAATTTTAAGCATTATTTTATATAAATAAAAATTCATAAAAAATCAACGATAAGGTGTACGTTGCCGAATGTCGCACACATGATAGATTAGCACAGTCTCTTTCAAACGATGGCAGAACCGTTGTGGTAGTATGTGCCAATCTTGAGTTATTGAATTTTAAGCATTATTTTATATAAATAAAAATTCATAAAAAATCAACGATAATGTGTACGTTGCCGAAAGTCGCACACATGATAGGTTAAGACAGTCTCTTTCAAAAGATGTCAGAACTGTTGTGGTAGTATGTCCCAATCTTGAGTTATTGAATTTTAAGCATTATTTTATATAAATAAAAATTCATAAAAAATCAACGATAATGTGTACGTTGCCAAAAGTCGCACACACGATAGCTTAAGACAGTCTCTTTCAAACGATGGCAGAACTGTTGTGGTATTATGTCCCAATCTTGAGTTATTGAATTTTAAGCATTATTTAATATAAATAAAAATTCATAAAAAATCAACGATAATGTGTACGTTGCCGAAAGTCGCACACATGATAGGTTAAGACAGTCTCTTTCAAACAATGGCAGAACTGTTGTGGTAGTATGTCCCAATCTTGAGTTATTTAATTTTAAGCATTATTTAATATAATTAAAAATTCATAAAAAATCAACGATAATGTGTACGTTGCCGAAAGTCGCACACATGATAGGTTAAGACAGTCTCTTTCAAACGATGGCAGAACTGTTGTGGTAGTATGTCCCAATCTTGAGTTATTGAATTTTAAGCATTATTTTATATAAATAAAAATTCATAAAAAATCAACGATAATGTGTACATTGCCGAAAGTCGCACACTTGATAGGTTAAGACAGTCTCTTTCAAACGATGGCAGAACCGTTGTGGTAGTATGTGCCAATCTTGAGTTATTGAATTTTAAGCATTATTTTATATAAATAAAAATTCATAAAAAATCAACGATAAGGTGTACGTTGCCGAAAGTCGCACACATGATAGATTCGCACAGTCTCTTTCAAACGATGGCAGAACCGTTGTGGTAGTATGTGCCAATCTTGAGTTATTGAATTTTAAGCATTATTTGATATAAATAAAAATTCATAAAAAATCAACGATAATGTGTACGTTGTCGAAAGTCGCACACATGATAGATTAGCACAGTCTCTTTCAAACGATGGCAGAACTGTTGTGGTAGTATGTCCCAATCTTGAGTTATTGAATTTTAAGCATTATTTTATATAAATAAAAATTCATAAAAAATCAACGATAATGTGTACGTTGCCAAAAGTCGCACACATGATAGCTTAAGACAGTCTCTTTCAAACGATGGCTGAACCGTTGTGGTAGTATGTGCCAATCTTGACTTATTGAATTTTAAGCATTATTTAATATAAATAAAAAATCATAAAAAATCAACGATAATGTGTACGTTGCCGAAAGTCGCACACATGATAGCTTAAGACAGTCTCTTTCAAACGATGGCAGAACCGTTGTGTTAGTATGTGCCAATCTTGAGTTATTGAATTTTAAGCATTATTTAATATAAATAAAAATTCATAAAAAATCAACGATAATGTGTACGTTGCCAAAAGTTGCACTCATGATAGCGTAAGACAGTCTCTTTCAAACGATGGCAGAACTGTTGTGGTAGTATGTCCCAATCTTGAGTTATTGAATTTTAAGCATTATTTTATATAAATAAAAATTCATAAAAAATCAACGATAATGTGTACGTTGCCGAAAGTCGCACCCATGATAGGTTAAGACAGTCTCCTTCAAACGATGGAAGAAGCGTTGTGGTAGTATGTGCCAATCTTGACTTATTGAATTTTAAGCATTATTTAATATAAATAAAAATTCATATAAAATCAACGATAATGTGTACGTTGCCGAAAGTCGCACACATGATAGCTTAAGACAGTCTCTTTCAAACGATGGCAGAACCGTTGTGTTAGTATGTGCCAATCTTGAGTTATTGAATTTTAAGCATTATTTAATATAAATAAAAATTCATAAAAAATCAACGATAATGTGTACGTTGCCAAAAGTCGCACACATGATAGCGTAAGACAGTCTCTTTCAAACGATGGCAGAACCGTTGTGGTAGTATGTGCCAATCTTGAGTTATTGAATTTTAAGCATTATTTTATATAAATAAAAATTCATAAAAAATCAACGATAAGGTGTACGTTGTCGAAAGTCGCACACATGATAGGTTAAGACAGTCTCTTTCAAACGATGGCAGAACCGTTGTGGTAGTATGTGCCAATCTTGAGTTATTGAATTTTAAGCATTATTTTATATAAATAAAAATTCATAAAAAATCAACGATAATGTGTACGTTGCCGAAAGTCGCACACATGATAGGTTAAGACAGTCTCTTTCAAACGATGTCAGAACTGTTGTGGTTGTATGTCCCAATCTTGAGTTATTGAATTTTAAGCATTATTTAATATAAATAAAAATTCATAAAAAATCAACGATAATGTGTACGTTGCCAAAAGTCGCACACACGATAGCTTAAGACAGTCTCTTTCAAACGATGGCAGAACTGTTGTGGTATTATGTCCCAATCTTGAGTTATTGAATTTTAAGCATTATTTAATATAAATAAAAATTCATAAAAAATCAACGATAATGTGTACGTTGCCGAAAGTCGCACACATGATAGGTTAAGACAGTCTCTTTCAAACAATGGCAGAACTGTTGTGGTAGTATGTCCCAATCTTGAGTTATTTAATTTTAAGCATTATTTAATATAATTAAAAATTCATAAAAAATCAACGATAATGTGTACGTTGCAGAAAGTCGCACACATGATAGGTTAAGACAGTCTCTTTCAAACGATGGCAGAACTGTTGTGGTAGTATGTCCCAATCTTGAGTTATTGAATTTTAAGCATTATTTTATATAAATAAAAATTCATAAAAAATCAACGATAATGTGTACATTGCCGAAAGTCGCACACATGATAGGTTAAGACAGTCTCTTTCAAACGATGGCAGAACCGTTGTGGTAGTATGTGCCAATCTTGAGTTATTGAATTTTAAGCATTATTTTATATAAATAAAAATTCATAAAAAATCAACGATAAGGTGTACGTTGCCGAAAGTCGCACACATGATAGATTCGCACAGTCTCTTTCAAACGATGGCAGAACCGTTGTGGTAGTATGTGCCAATCTTGAGTTATTGAATTTTAAGCATTATTTGATATAAATAAAAATTCATAAAAAATCAACGATAATGTGTACGTTGTCGAAAGTCGCACACATGATAGATTAGCACAGTCTCTTTCAAACGATGGCAGAACTGTTGTGGTAGTATGTCCCAATCTTGAGTTATTGAATTTTAAGCATTATTTTATATAAATAAAAATTCATAAAAAATCAACGATAATGTGTATGTTGCCAAAAGTCGCACACATGATAGCTTAAGACAGTCTCTTTCAAACGATGGCTGAACCGTTGTGGTAGTATGTGCCAATCTTGAGTTATTGAATTTTAAGCATTATTTAATATAAATAAAAATTCATAAAAAATCAACGATAATGTGTACGTTGCCAAAAGTTGCACACATGATAGCGTAAGACAGTCTCTTTCAAACGATGGCAGAACTGTTGTGGTAGTATGTCCCAATCTTGAGTTATTGAATTTTAAGCATTATTTTATATAAATAAAAATTCATAAAAAATCAACGATAATGTGTACGTTGCCGAAAGTCGCACCCATGATAGGTTAAGACAGTCTCCTTCAAACGATGGAAGAAGCGTTGTGGTAGTATGTGCCAATCTTGACTTATTGAATTTTAAGCATTATTTAATATAAATAAAAATTCATATAAAATCAACGATAATGTGTACGTTGCCGAAAGTCGCACACATGATAGCTTAAGACAGTCTCTTTCAAACGATGGCAGAACCGTTGTGTTAGTATGTGCCAATCTTGAGTTATTGAATTTTAAGCATTATTTAATATAAATAAAAATTCATAAAAAATCAACGATAATGTGTACGTTGCCAAATGTCGCACACATGATAGCGTAAGACAGTCTCTTTCAAACGATGGCAGAACCGTTGTGGTAGTATGTGCCAATCTTGAGTTATTGAATTTTAAGCATTATTTTATATAAATAAAAATTCATAAAAAATCAACGATAAGGTGTACGTTGTCGAAAGTCGCACACATGATAGGTTAAGACAGTCTCTTTCAAACGATGGCAGAACCGTTGTGGTAGTATGTGCCAATCTTGAGTTATTGAATTTTAAGCATTATTTTATATAAATAAAAATTCATAAAAAATCAACGATAATGTGTACGTTGCCGAAAGTCGCACACATGATAGGTTAAGACAGTCTCTTTCAAACGATGTCAGAACTGTTGTGGTTGTATGTCCCAATCTTGAGTTATTGAATTTTAAGCATTATTTAATATAAATAAAAATTCATAAAAAATCAACGATAACGTGTACGTTGCCGAAAGTTGCACACATGATAGCTTAAGACAGTCTCTTTCAAACGATGGCAGAACCGTTGTGGTAGTATGTGCCAATCTTGACTTATTGAATTTTAAGCATTATTTAATATAAATAAAAATTCATATAAAATCAACGATAAAGTGTACGTTGCCGAAAGTCGCACACATGATAGCTTAAGACAGTCTCTTTCAAACGATGGCAGAACCGTTGTGGTAGTATGTGCCAATCTTGAGTTATTGAATTTTAAGCATTATTTTATATAAATAAAAATTCATAAAAAATCAACGATAAGGTGTACGTTGCCGAAAGTCGCACACATGATAGATTCGCACAGTCTCTTTCAAACGATGGCAGAACCGTTGTGGTAGTATGTGCCAATCTTGAGTTATTGAATTTTAAGCATTATTTGATATAAATAAAAATTCATAAAAAATCAACGATAATGTGTACGTTGTCGAAAGTCGCACACATGATAGATTAGCACAGTCTCTTTCAAACGATGGCAGAACTGTTGTGGTAGTATGTCCCAATCTTGAGTTATTGAATTTTAAGCATTATTTTATATAAATAAAAATTCATAAAAAATCAACGATAATGTGTACGTTGCCAAAAGTCGCACACATGATAGCTTAAGACAGTCTCTTTCAAACGATGGCTGAACCGTTGTGGTAGTATGTGCCAATCTTGACTTATTGAATTTTAAGCATTATTTAATATAAATAAAAATTCATAAAAAATCAACGATAATGTGTACGTTGCCGAAAGTCGCACACATGATAGCTTAAGACAGTCTCTTTCAAACGATGGCAGAAGCGTTGTGTTACTATGTGCCAATCTTGAGTTATTGAATTTTAAGCATTATTTAATATAAATAAAAATTCATAAAAAATCAACGATAATGTGTACGTTGCCAAAAGTTGCACTCATGATAGCGTAAGACAGTCTCTTTCAAACGATGGCAGAACTGTTGTGGTAGTATGTCCCAATCTTGAGTTATTGAATTTTAAGCATTATTTTATATAAATAAAAATTCATAAAAAATCAACGATAATGTGTACGTTGCCGAAAGTCGCACCCATGATAGGTTAAGACAGTCTCCTTCAAACGATGGAAGAAGCGTTGTGGTAGTATGTGCCAATCTTGACTTATTGAATTTTAAGCATTATTTAATATAAATAAAAATTCATATAAAATCAACGATAATGTGTACGTTGCCGAAAGTCGCACACATGATAGCTTAAGACAGTCTCTTTCAAACGATGGCAGAACCGTTGTGTTAGTATGTGCCAATCTTGAGTTATTGAATTTTAAGCATTATTTAATATAAATAAAAATTCATAAAAAATCAACGATAATGTGTACGTTGCCAAAAGTCGCACACATGATAGCGTAAGACAGTCTCTTTCAAACGATGGCAGAACCGTTGTGGTAGTATGTGCCAATCTTGAGTTATTGAATTTTAAGCATTATTTTATATAAATAAAAATTCATAAAAAATCAACGATAAGGTGTACGTTGTCGAAAGTCGCACACATGATAGGTTAAGACAGTCTCTTTCAAACGATGGCAGAACCGTTGTGGTAGTATGTGCCAATCTTGAGTTATTGAATTTTAAGCATTATTTTATATAAATAAAAATTCATAAAAAATCAACGATAATGTGTACGTTGCCGAAAGTCGCACACATGATAGGTTAAGACAGTCTCTTTCAAACGATGTCAGAACTGTTGTGGTTGTATGTCCCAATCTTGAGTTATTGAATTTTAAGCATTATTTAATATAAATAAAAATTCATAAAAAATCAACGATAATGTGTACGTTGCCAAAAGTCGCACACACGATAGCTTAAGACAGTCTCTTTCAAACGATGGCAGAACTGTTGTGGTATTATGTCCCAATCTTGAGTTATTGAATTTTAAGCATTATTTAATATAAATAAAAATTCATAAAAAATCAACGATAATGTGTACGTTGCCGAAAGTCGCACACATGATAGGTTAAGACAGTCTCTTTCAAACAATGGCAGAACTGTTGTGGTAGTATGTCCCAATCTTGAGTTATTTAATTTTAAGCATTATTTAATATAATTAAAAATTCATAAAAAATCAACGATAATGTGTACGTTGCAGAAAGTCGCACACATGATAGGTTAAGACAGTCTCTTTCAAACGATGGCAGAACTGTTGTGGTAGTATGTCCCAATCTTGAGTTATTGAATTTTAAGCATTATTTTATATAAATAAAAATTCATAAAAAATCAACGATAATGTGTACATTGCCGAAAGTCGCACACATGATAGGTTAAGACAGTCTCTTTCAAACGATGGCAGAACCGTTGTGGTAGTATGTGCCAATCTTGAGTTATTGAATTTTAAGCATTATTTTATATAAATAAAAATTCATAAAAAATCAACGATAAGGTGTACGTTGCCGAAAGTCGCACACATGATAGATTCGCACAGTCTCTTTCAAACGATGGCAGAACCGTTGTGGTAGTATGTGCCAATCTTGAGTTATTGAATTTTAAGCATTATTTGATATAAATAAAAATTCATAAAAAATCAACGATAATGTGTACGTTGTCGAAAGTCGCACACATGATAGATTAGCACAGTCTCTTTCAAACGATGGCAGAACTGTTGTGGTAGTATGTCCCAATCTTGAGTTATTGAATTTTAAGCATTATTTTATATAAATAAAAATTCATAAAAAATCAACGATAATGTGTATGTTGCCAAAAGTCGCACACATGATAGCTTAAGACAGTCTCTTTCAAACGATGGCTGAACCGTTGTGGTAGTATGTGCCAATCTTGAGTTATTGAATTTTAAGCATTATTTAATATAAATAAAAATTCATAAAAAATCAACGATAATGTGTACGTTGCCAAAAGTTGCACACATGATAGCGTAAGACAGTCTCTTTCAAACGATGGCAGAACTGTTGTGGTAGTATGTCCCAATCTTGAGTTATTGAATTTTAAGCATTATTTTATATAAATAAAAATTCATAAAAAATCAACGATAATGTGTACGTTGCCGAAAGTCGCACCCATGATAGGTTAAGACAGTCTCCTTCAAACGATGGAAGAAGCGTTGTGGTAGTATGTGCCAATCTTGACTTATTGAATTTTAAGCATTATTTAATATAAATAAAAATTCATATAAAATCAACGATAATGTGTACGTTGCCGAAAGTCGCACACATGATAGCTTAAGACAGTCTCTTTCAAACGATGGCAGAACCGTTGTGTTAGTATGTGCCAATCTTGAGTTATTGAATTTTAAGCATTATTTAATATAAATAAAAATTCATAAAAAATCAACGATAATGTGTACGTTGCCAAATGTCGCACACATGATAGCGTAAGACAGTCTCTTTCAAACGATGGCAGAACCGTTGTGGTAGTATGTGCCAATCTTGAGTTATTGAATTTTAAGCATTATTTTATATAAATAAAAATTCATAAAAAATCAACGATAAGGTGTACGTTGTCGAAAGTCGCACACATGATAGGTTAAGACAGTCTCTTTCAAACGATGGCAGAACCGTTGTGGTAGTATGTGCCAATCTTGAGTTATTGAATTTTAAGCATTATTTTATATAAATAAAAATTCATAAAAAATCAACGATAATGTGTACGTTGCCGAAAGTCGCACACATGATAGGTTAAGACAGTCTCTTTCAAACGATGTCAGAACTGTTGTGGTTGTATGTCCCAATCTTGAGTTATTGAATTTTAAGCATTATTTAATATAAATAAAAATTCATAAAAAATCAACGATAACGTGTACGTTGCCGAAAGTTGCACACATGATAGCTTAAGACAGTCTCTTTCAAACGATGGCAGAACCGTTGTGGTAGTATGTGCCAATCTTGACTTATTGAATTTTAAGCATTATTTAATATAAATAAAAATTCATATAAAATCAACGATAAAGTGTACGTTGCCGAAAGTCGCACACATGATAGCTTAAGACAGTCTCTTTCAAACGATGGCAGAACTGTTGTGGTAGTATGTCCCAATCTTGAGTTATTGAATTTTAAGCATTATTTGATATAAATAAAAATTCATAAAAAATCAACGATAATGTGTACGTTGTCGAAAGTCGCACACATGATAGATTAGCACAGTCTCTTTCAAACGATGGCAGAACTGTTGTGGTAGTATGTCCCAATCTTGAGTTATTGAATTTTAAGCATTATTTTATATAAATAAAAAATCATAAAAAATCAACGATAATGTGTACGTTGCCGAAAGTCGCACCCATGATAGGTTAAGACAGTCTCTTTCAAACGATGGAAGAAGCGTTGTGGTAGTATGTGCCAATCTTGACTTATTGAATTTTAAGCATTATTTAATATAAATAAAAATTCATATAAAATCAACGATAATGTGTACGTTGCCGAAAGTCGCACACATGATAGCTTAAGACAGTCTCTTTCAAACGATGGCAGAACCGTTGTGTTAGTATGTGCCAATCTTGAGTTATTGAATTTTAAGCATTATTTAATATAAATAAAAATTCATAAAAAATCAACGATAATGTGTACGTTGCCAAAAGTCGCACACATGATAGCGTAAGACAGTCTCTTTCAAACGATGGCAGAACCGTTGTGGTAGTATGTGCCAATCTTGAGTTATTGAATTTTAAGCATTATTTGATATAAATAAAAATTCATAAAAAATCAACGATAATGTGTACGTTGTCGAAAGTCGCACACATGATAGGTTAAGACAGTCTCTTTCAAACGATGGCAGAACCGTTGTGGTAGTATGTGCCAATCTTGAGTTATTGAATTTTAAGCATTATTTTATATAAATAAAAATTCATAAAAAATCAACGATAATGTGTACGTTGCCGAAAGTCGCACACATGATAGGTTAAGACAGTCTCTTTCAAACGATGTCAGAACTGTTGTGGTTGTATGTCCCAATCTTGAGTTATTGAATTTTAAGCATTATTTTATATAAATAAAAATTCATAAAAAATCAACGATAATGTGTACGTTGCCAAAAGTCGCACACATGATAGGGTAAGACAGTCTCTTTCAAACGATGTCAGAACTGTTGTGGTAGTATGTCCCAATCTTGAGTTATTGAATTTTAAGCATTATTTTATATAAATAAAAATTCATAAAAAATCAACGATAATGTGTACGTTGCCAAAAGTCGCACACACGATAGCTTAAGACAGTCTCTTTCAAACGATGGCAGAACTGTTGTGGTAGTATGTCCCAATCTTGAGTTATTGAATTTTAAGCATTATTTAATATAAATAAAAATTCATAAAAAATCAACGATAATGTGTACGTTGTCGAAAGTCGCACACATGATAGGTTAAGACAGTCTCTTTCAAACGATGGCAGAACCGTTGTGGTAGTATGTGCCAATCTTGAGTTATTGAAATTTAAGCATTATTTGATATAAATAAAAATTCATAAAAAATCAACGATAATGTGTACGTTGTCGAAAGTCGCACACATGATAGGTTAAGACAGTCTCTTTCAAACGATTGCTGAACCGTTGTGGTAGTATGTGCCAATCTTGAGTTATTGAATTTTAAGCATTATTTTATATAAATAAAAATTCATAAAAAATCAACGATAATGTGTACGTTGCCAAAAGTCGCACACATGATAGCGTAAGACAGTCTCTTTCAAACGATGGCAGAACCGTTGTGGTAGTATGTGCCAATCTTGAGTTATTGAATTTTAAGCATTATTTGATATAAATAAAAATTCATAAAAAATCAACGATAATGTGTACGTTGTCGAAAGTCGCACACATGATAGGTTAAGACAGTCTCTTTCAAACGATGGCAGAACCGTTGTGGTAGTATGTGCCAATCTTGAGTTATTGAATTTTAAGCATTATTTTATATAAATAAAAATTCATAAAAAATCAACGATAATGTGTACGTTGCCGAAAGTCGCACACATGATAGGTTAAGACAGTCTCTTTCAAACGATGTCAGAACTGTTGTGGTTGTATGTCCCAATCTTGAGTTATTGAATTTTAAGCATTATTTTATATAAATAAAAATTCATAAAAAATCAACGATAATGTGTACGTTGCCAAAAGTCGCACACATGATAGGGTAAGACAGTCTCTTTCAAACGATGTCAGAACTGTTGTGGTAGTATGTCCCAATCTTGAGTTATTGAATTTTAAGCATTATTTTATATAAATAAAAATTCATAAAAAATCAACGATAATGTGTACGTTGCCAAAAGTCGCACACACGATAGCTTAAGACAGTCTCTTTCAAACGATGGCAGAACTGTTGTGGTAGTATGTCCCAATCTTGAGTTATTGAATTTTAAGCATTATTTAATATAAATAAAAATTCATAAAAAATCAACAATAATGTGTACGTTGTCGAAAGTCGCACACATGATAGGTTAAGACAGTCTCTTTCAAACGATGGCAGAACCGTTGTGGTAGTATGTGCCAATCTTGAGTTATTGAAATTTAAGCATTATTTGATATAAATAAAAATTCATAAAAAATCAACGATAATGTGTACGTTGTCGAAAGTCGCACACATGATAGGGTAAGACAGTCTCTTTCAAACGATGGCAGAACCGTTGTGGTAGTATGTGCCAATCTTGAGTTATTGAATTTTAAGCATTATTTTATATAAATAAAAATTCATAAAAAATCAACGATAATGTGTACATTGCCGAAAGTCGCACACATGATAGGATAAGACAGTCTCTTTCAAACGATGGCAGAACCGTTGTGGTAGTATGTGCCAATCTTGAGTTATTGAATTTTAAGCATTATTTTATATAAATAAAAATTCATAAAAAATCAACGATAAGGTGTACGTTGCCGAAAGTCGCACACATGATAGATTAGCACAGTCTCTTTCAAACGATGGCAGAACCGTTGTGGTAGTATGTGCCAATCTTGAGTTATTGAATTTTAAGCATTATTTTATATAAATAAAAATTCATAAAAAATCAACGATAATGTGTACGTTGCCGAAAGTCGCACACATGATAGGTTAAGACAGTCTCTTTCAAACGATGTCAGAACTGTTGTGGTAGTATGTCCCAATCTTGAGTTATTGAATTTTAAGCATTATTTTATATAAATAAAAATTCATAAAAAATCAACAATAATGTGTACGTTGCCAAAAGTCGCACACACGATAGCTTAAGACAGTCTCTTTCAAACGATGGCAGAACTGTTGTGGTAGTATGTCCCAATCTTGAGTTATTGAATTTTAAGCATTATTTAATATAAATAAAAATTCATAAAAAATCAACGATAATGTGTACGTTGTCGAAAGTCGCACACATGATAGGATAAGACAGTCTCTTTCAAACGATGGCAGAACCGTTGTGGCAGTATGTGCCAATCTTGAGTTATTGAAATTTAAGCATTATTTGATATAAATAAAAATTCATAAAAAATCAACGATAATGTGTACGTTGTCGAAAGTCGCACACATGATAGGTTAAGACAGTCTCTTTCAAACGATGGCAGAACCGTTGTGGTAGTATGTGCCAATCTTGAGTTATTGAATTTTAAGCATTATTTTATATAAATAAAAATTCATAAAAAATCAACGATAATGTGTACGTTGCCGAAAGTCGCACACATGATAGGTTAAGACAGTCTCTTTCAAACGATGTCAGAACTGTTGTGGTTGTATGTCCCAATCTTGAGTTATTGAATTTTAAGCATTATTTAATATAAATAAAAATTCATAAAAAATCAACGATAACGTGTACGTTGCCGAAAGTTGCACACATGATAGCTTAAGACAGTCTCTTTCAAACGATGTCAGAACTGTTGTGGTAGTATGTCCCAATCTTGAGTTATTGAATTTTAAGCATTATTTTATATAAATAAAAATTCATAAAAAATCAACGATAATGTGTACGTTGCCAAAAGTCGCACACACGATAGCTTAAGACAGTCTCTTTCAAACGATGGCAGAACTGTTGTGGTATTATGTCCCAATCTTGAGTTATTGAATTTTAAGCATTATTTAATATAAATAAAAATTCATAAAAAATCAACGATAATGTGTACGTTGCCGAAAGTCGCACACATGATAGGTTAAGACAGTCTCTTTCAAACAATGGCAGAACTGTTGTGGTAGTATGTCCCAATCTTGAGTTATTTAATTTTAAGCATTATTTAATATAATTAAAAATTCATAAAAAATCAACGATAATGTGTACGTTGCAGAAAGTCGCACACATGATAGGTTAAGACAGTCTCTTTCAAACGATGGCAGAACTGTTGTGGTAGTATGTCCCAATCTTGAGTTATTGAATTTTAAGCATTATTTTATATAAATAAAAATTCATAAAAAATCAACGATAATGTGTACATTGCCGGAAGTCGCACACATGATAGGTTAAGACAGTCTCTTTCAAACGATGGCAGAACCGTTGTGGTAGTATGTGCCAATCTTGAGTTATTGAATTTTAAGCATTATTTTATATAAATAAAAATTCATAAAAAATCAACGATAAGGTGTACGTTGCCGAAAGTCGCACACATGATAGATTCGCACAGTCTCTTTCAAACGATGGCAGAACCGTTGTGGTAGTATGTGCCAATCTTGAGTTATTGAATTTTAAGCATTATTTGATATAAATAAAAATTCATAAAAAATCAACGATAATGTGTACGTTGTCGAAAGTCGCACACATGATAGATTAGCACAGTCTCTTTCAAACGATGGCAGAACTGTTGTGGTAGTATGTCCCAATCTTGAGTTATTGAATTTTAAGCATTATTTTATATAAATAAAAATTCATAAAAAATCAACGATAATGTGTACGTTGCCAAAAGTCGCACACATGATAGCTTAAGACAGTCTCTTTCAAACGATGGCTGAACCGTTGTGGTAGTATGTGCCAATCTTGAGTTATTGAATTTTAAGCATTATTTAATATAAATAAAAATTCATAAAAAATCAACGATAATGTGTACGTTGCCAAAAGTTGCACACATGATAGCGTAAGACAGTCTCTTTCAAACGATGGCAGAACTGTTGTGGTAGTATGTCCCAATCTTGAGTTATTGAATTTTAAGCATTATTTTATATAAATAAAAATTCATAAAAAATCAACGATAATGTGTACGTTGCCGAAAGTCGCACCCATGATAGGTTAAGACAGTCTCCTTCAAACGATGGAAGAAGCGTTGTGGTAGTATGTGCCAATCTTGACTTATTGAATTTTAAGCATTATTTAATATAAATAAAAATTCATATAAAATCAACGATAATGTGTACGTTGCCGAAAGTCGCACACATGATAGCTTAAGACAGTCTCTTTCAAACGATGGCAGAACCGTTGTGTTAGTATGTGCCAATCTTGAGTTATTGAATTTTAAGCATTATTTAATATAAATAAAAATTCATAAAAAATCAACGATAATGTGTACGTTGCCAAATGTCGCACACATGATAGCGTAAGACAGTCTCTTTCAAACGATGGCAGAACCGTTGTGGTAGTATGTGCCAATCTTGAGTTATTGAATTTTAAGCATTATTTTATATAAATAAAAATTCATAAAAAATCAACGATAAGGTGTACGTTGTCGAAAGTCGCACACATGATAGGTTAAGACAGTCTCTTTCAAACGATGGCAGAACCGTTGTGGTAGTATGTGCCAATCTTGAGTTATTGAATTTTAAGCATTATTTTATATAAATAAAAATTCATAAAAAATCAACGATAATGTGTACGTTGCCGAAAGTCGCACACATGATAGGTTAAGACAGTCTCTTTCAAACGATGTCAGAACTGTTGTGGTTGTATGTCCCAATCTTGAGTTATTGAATTTTAAGCATTATTTAATATAAATAAAAATTCATAAAAAATCAACGATAACGTGTACGTTGCCGAAAGTTGCACACATGATAGCTTAAGACAGTCTCTTTCAAACGATGGCAGAACCGTTGTGGTAGTATGTGCCAATCTTGACTTATTGAATTTTAAGCATTATTTAATATAAATAAAAATTCATATAAAATCAACGATAAAGTGTACGTTGCCGAAAGTCGCACACATGATAGCTTAAGACAGTCTCTTTCAAACGATGGCAGAACTGTTGTGGTAGTATGTCCCAATCTTGAGTTATTGAATTTTAAGCATTATTTGATATAAATAAAAATTCATAAAAAATCAACGATAATGTGTACGTTGTCGAAAGTCGCACACATGATAGATTAGCACAGTCTCTTTCAAACGATGGCAGAACTGTTGTGGTAGTATGTCCCAATCTTGAGTTATTGAATTTTAAGCATTATTTTATATAAATAAAAATTCATAAAAAATCAACGATAATGTGTACGTTGCCGAAAGTCGCACCCATGATAGGTTAAGACAGTCTCTTTCAAACGATGGAAGAAGCGTTGTGGTAGTATGTGCCAATCTTGACTTATTGAATTTTAAGCATTATTTAATATAAATAAAAATTCATATAAAATCAACGATAATGTGTACGTTGCCGAAAGTCGCACACATGATAGCTTAAGACAGTCTCTTTCAAACGATGGCAGAACCGTTGTGTTAGTATGTGCCAATCTTGAGTTATTGAATTTTAAGCATTATTTAATATAAATAAAAATTCATAAAAAATCAACGATAATGTGTACGTTGCCAAAAGTCGCACACATGATAGCGTAAGACAGTCTCTTTCAAACGATGGCAGAACCGTTGTGGTAGTATGTGCCAATCTTGAGTTATTGAATTTTAAGCATTATTTGATATAAATAAAAATTCATAAAAAATCAACGATAATGTGTACGTTGTCGAAAGTCGCACACATGATAGGTTAAGACAGTCTCTTTCAAACGATGGCAGAACCGTTGTGGTAGTATGTGCCAATCTTGAGTTATTGAATTTTAAGCATTATTTTATATAAATAAAAATTCATAAAAAATCAACGATAATGTGTACGTTGCCGAAAGTCGCACACATGATAGGTTAAGACAGTCTCTTTCAAACGATGTCAGAACTGTTGTGGTTGTATGTCCCAATCTTGAGTTATTGAATTTTAAGCATTATTTTATATAAATAAAAATTCATAAAAAATCAACGATAATGTGTACGTTGCCAAAAGTCGCACACATGATAGGGTAAGACAGTCTCTTTCAAACGATGTCAGAACTGTTGTGGTAGTATGTCCCAATCTTGAGTTATTGAATTTTAAGCATTATTTTATATAAATAAAAATTCATAAAAAATCAACGATAATGTGTACGTTGCCAAAAGTCGCACACACGATAGCTTAAGACAGTCTCTTTCAAACGATGGCAGAACTGTTGTGGTAGTATGTCCCAATCTTGAGTTATTGAATTTTAAGCATTATTTAATATAAATAAAAATTCATAAAAAATCAACGATAATGTGTACGTTGTCGAAAGTCGCACACATGATAGGTTAAGACAGTCTCTTTCAAACGATGGCAGAACCGTTGTGGTAGTATGTGCCAATCTTGAGTTATTGAAATTTAAGCATTATTTGATATAAATAAAAATTCATAAAAAATCAACGATAATGTGTACGTTGTCGAAAGTCGCACACATGATAGGTTAAGACAGTCTCTTTCAAACGATTGCTGAACCGTTGTGGTAGTATGTGCCAATCTTGAGTTATTGAATTTTAAGCATTATTTTATATAAATAAAAATTCATAAAAAATCAACGATAATGTGTACGTTGCCAAAAGTCGCACACATGATAGCGTAAGACAGTCTCTTTCAAACGATGGCAGAACCGTTGTGGTAGTATGTGCCAATCTTGAGTTATTGAATTTTAAGCATTATTTGATATAAATAAAAATTCATAAAAAATCAACGATAATGTGTACGTTGTCGAAAGTCGCACACATGATAGGTTAAGACAGTCTCTTTCAAACGATGGCAGAACCGTTGTGGTAGTATGTGCCAATCTTGAGTTATTGAATTTTAAGCATTATTTTATATAAATAAAAATTCATAAAAAATCAACGATAATGTGTACGTTGCCGAAAGTCGCACACATGATAGGTTAAGACAGTCTCTTTCAAACGATGTCAGAACTGTTGTGGTTGTATGTCCCAATCTTGAGTTATTGAATTTTAAGCATTATTTTATATAAATAAAAATTCATAAAAAATCAACGATAATGTGTACGTTGCCAAAAGTCGCACACATGATAGGGTAAGACAGTCTCTTTCAAACGATGTCAGAACTGTTGTGGTAGTATGTCCCAATCTTGAGTTATTGAATTTTAAGCATTATTTTATATAAATAAAAATTCATAAAAAATCAACGATAATGTGTACGTTGCCAAAAGTCGCACACACGATAGCTTAAGACAGTCTCTTTCAAACGATGGCAGAACTGTTGTGGTAGTATGTCCCAATCTTGAGTTATTGAATTTTAAGCATTATTTAATATAAATAAAAATTCATAAAAAATCAACAATAATGTGTACGTTGTCGAAAGTCGCACACATGATAGGTTAAGACAGTCTCTTTCAAACGATGGCAGAACCGTTGTGGTAGTATGTGCCAATCTTGAGTTATTGAAATTTAAGCATTATTTGATATAAATAAAAATTCATAAAAAATCAACGATAATGTGTACGTTGTCGAAAGTCGCACACATGATAGGCTAAGACAGTCTCTTTCAAACGATGGCAGAACCGTTGTGGTAGTATGTGCCAATCTTGAGTTATTGAATTTTAAGCATTATTTTATATAAATAAAAATTCATAAAAAATCAACGATAATGTGTACATTGCCGAAAGTCGCACACATGATAGGATAAGACAGTCTCTTTCAAACGATGGCAGAACCGTTGTGGTAGTATGTGCCAATCTTGAGTTATTGAATTTTAAGCATTATTTTATATAAATAAAAATTCATAAAAAATCAACGATAAGGTGTACGTTGCCGAAAGTCGCACACATGATAGATTAGCACAGTCTCTTTCAAACGATGGCAGAACCGTTGTGGTAGTATGTGCCAATCTTGAGTTATTGAATTTTAAGCATTATTTTATATAAATAAAAATTCATAAAAAATCAACGATAATGTGTACGTTGCCGAAAGTCGCACACATGATAGGTTAAGACAGTCTCTTTCAAACGATGTCAGAACTGTTGTGGTAGTATGTCCCAATCTTGAGTTATTGAATTTTAAGCATTATTTTATATAAATAAAAATTCATAAAAAATCAACAATAATGTGTACGTTGCCAAAAGTCGCACACACGATAGCTTAAGACAGTCTCTTTCAAACGATGGCAGAACTGTTGTGGTAGTATGTCCCAATCTTGAGTTATTGAATTTTAAGCATTATTTAATATAAATAAAAATTCATAAAAAATCAACGATAATGTGTACGTTGTCGAAAGTCGCACACATGATAGGTTAAGACAGTCTCTTTCAAACGATGGCAGAACCGTTGTGGCAGTATGTGCCAATCTTGAGTTATTGAAATTTAAGCATTATTTGATATAAATAAAAATTCATAAAAAATCAACGATAATGTGTACGTTGTCGAAAGTCGCACACATGATAGGTTAAGACAGTCTCTTTCAAACGATGGCAGAACCGTTGTGGTAGTATGTGCCAATCTTGAGTTATTGAATTTTAAGCATTATTTTATATAAATAAAAATTCATAAAAAATCAACGATAATGTGTACGTTGCCGAAAGTCGCACACATGATAGGTTAAGACAGTCTCTTTCAAACGATGGCAGAACCGTTGTGGTAGTATGTGCCAATCTTGAGTTATTGAATTTTAAGCATTATTTTATATAAATAAAAATTCATAAAAAATCAACGATAAGGTGTACGTTGCCGAAAGTCGCACACATGATAGATTAGCACAGTCTCTTTCAAACGATGGCAGAACCGTTGTGGTAGTATGTGCCAATCTTGAGTTATTGAATTTTAAGCATTATTTGATATAAATAAAAATTCATAAAAAATCAACGATAATGTGTACGTTGTCGAAAGTCGCACACATGATAGGTTAAGACAGTCTCTTTCAAACGATGGCAGAACCGTTGTGGTAGTATGTGCCAATCTTGAGTTATTGAATTTTAAGCATTATTTTATATAAATAAAAATTCATAAAAAATCAACGATAATGTGTACGTTGCCGAAAGTCGCACACATGATAGGTTAAGACAGTCTCTTTCAAACGATGTCAGAACTGTTGTGGTTGTATGTCCCAATCTTGAGTTATTGAATTTTAAGCATTATTTAATATAAATAAAAATTCATAAAAAATCAACGATAACGTGTACGTTGCCGAAAGTTGCACACATGATAGCTTAAGACAGTCTCTTTCAAACGATGTCAGAACTGTTGTGGTAGTATGTCCCAATCTTGAGTTATTGAATTTTAAGCATTATTTTATATAAATAAAAATTCATAAAAAATCAACGATAATGTGTACGTTGCCAAAAGTCGCACACACGATAGCTTAAGACAGTCTCTTTCAAACGATGGCAGAACTGTTGTGGTTGTATGTCCCAATCTTGAGTTATTGAATTTTAAGCATTATTTTATATAAATAAAAATTCATAAAAAATCAACGATAATGTGTACGTTGCCAAAAGTCGCACACATGATAGGGTAAGACAGTCTCTTTCAAACGATGTCAGAACTGTTGTGGTAGTATGTCCCAATCTTGAGTTATTGAATTTTAAGCATTATTTTATATAAATAAAAATTCATAAAAAATCAACGATAATGTGTACGTTGCCAAAAGTCGCACACACGATAGCTTAAGACAGTCTCTTTCAAACGATGTCAGAACTGTTGTGGTTGTATGTCCCAATCTTGAGTTATTGAATTTTAAGCATTATTTTATATAAATAAAAATTCATAAAAAATCAACGATAATGTGTACGTTGCCAAAAGTCGCACACATGATAGGGTAAGACAGTCTCTTTCAAACGATGTCAGAACTGTTGTGGTAGTATGTCCCAATCTTGAGTTATTGAATTTTAAGCATTATTTTATATAAATAAAAATTCATAAAAAATCAACGATAATGTGTACGTTGCCAAAAGTCGCACACACGATAGCTTAAGACAGTCTCTTTCAAAAGATGGCAGAACTGTTGTGGTAGTATGTCCCAATCTTGAGTTATTGAATTTTAAGCATTATTTAATATAAATAAAAATTCATAAAAAATCAACGATAATGTGTACGTTGTCGAAAGTCGCACACATGATAGGTTAAGACAGTCTCTTTCAAACGATGGCAGAACCGTTGTGGCAGTATGTGCCAATCTTGAGTTATTGAAATTTAAGCATTATTTGATATAAATAAAAATTCATAAAAAATCAACGATAATGTGTACGTTGTCGAAAGTCGCACACATGATAGGTTAAGACAGTCTCTTTCAAACGATGGCAGAACCGTTGTGGTAGTATGTGCCAATCTTGAGTTATTGAATTTTAAGCATTATTTTATATAAATAAAAATTCATAAAAAATCAACGATAATGTGTACGTTGCCGAAAGTCGCACACATGATAGGTTAAGACAGTCTCTTTCAAACGATGGCAGAACCGTTGTGGTAGTATGTGCCAATCTTGAGTTATTGAATTTTAAGCATTATTTTATATAAATAAAAATTCATAAAAAATCAACGATAAGGTGTACGTTGCCGAAAGTCGCACACATGATAGATTAGCACAGTCTCTTTCAAACGATGGCAGAACCGTTGTGGTAGTATGTGCCAATCTTGAGTTATTGAATTTTAAGCATTATTTGATATAAATAAAAATTCATAAAAAATCAACGATAATGTGTACGTTGTCGAAAGTAGTACACATGATAGGTTAAGACAGTCTCTTTCAAACGATGGCAGAACCGTTGTGGTAGTATGTGCCAATCTTGAGTTATTGAATTTTAAGCATTATTTTATATAAATAAAAATTCATAAAAAATCAACGATAATGTGTACGTTGCCGAAAGTCGCACACATGATAGGTTAAGACAGTCTCTTTCAAACGATGTCAGAACTGTTGTGGTTGTATGTCCCAATCTTGAGTTATTGAATTTTAAGCATTATTTTATATAAATAAAAATTCATAAAAAATCAACGATAATGTGTACGTTGCCAAAAGTCGCACACATGATAGGGTAAGACAGTCTCTTTCAAACGATGTCAGAACTGTTGTGGTAGTATGTCCCAATCTTGAGTTATTGAATTTTAAGCATTATTTTATATAAATAAAAATTCATAAAAAATCAACGATAATGTGTACGTTGCCAAAAGTCGCACACACGATAGCTTAAGACAGTCTCTTTCAAACGATGGCAGAACTGTTGTGGTAGTATGTCCCAATCTTGAGTTATTGAATTTTAAGCATTATTTAATATAAATAAAAATTCATAAAAAATCAACGATAATGTGTACGTTGTCGAAAGTCGCACACATGATAGGTTAAGACAGTCTCTTTCAAACGATGGCAGAAACGTTGTGGTAGTATGTGCCAATCTTGAGTTATTGAAATTTAAGCATTATTTGATATAAATAAAAATTCATAAAAAATCAACGATAATGTGTACGTTGTCGAAAGTCGCACACATGATAGGTTAAGACAGTCTCTTTCAAACGATGGCAGAACCGTTGTGGTAGTATGTGCCAATCTTGAGTTATTGAATTTTAAGCATTATTTTATATAAATAAAAATTCATAAAAAATCAACGATAATGTGTACGTTGCCGAAAGTCGCACACATGATAGGTTAAGACAGTCTCTTTCAAACGATGGCAGAACCGTTGTGGTAGTATGTGCCAATCTTGAGTTATTGAATTTTAAGCATTATTTTATATAAATAAAAATTCATAAAAAATCAACGATAAGGTGTACGTTGCCGAAAGTCGCACACATGATAGATTAGCACAGTCTCTTTCAAACGATGGCAGAACCGTTGTGGTAGTATGTGCCAATCTTGAGTTATTGAATTTTAAGCATTATTTGATATAAATAAAAATTCATAAAAAATCAACGATAATGTGTACGTTGTCGAAAGTCGCACACATGATAGGTTAAGACAGTCTCTTTCAAACGATGGCAGAACCGTTGTGGTAGTATGTGCCAATCTTGAGTTATTGAATTTTAAGCATTATTTTATATAAATAAAAATTCATAAAAAATCAACGATAATGTGTACGTTGCCGAAAGTCGCACACATGATAGGTTAAGACAGTCTCTTTCAAACGATGTCAGAACTGTTGTGGTTGTATGTCCCAATCTTGAGTTATTGAATTTTAAGCATTATTTTATATAAATAAAAATTCATAAAAAATCAACGATAATGTGTACGTTGCCAAAAGTCGCACACATGATAGGGTAAGACAGTCTCTTTCAAACGATGTCAGAACTGTTGTGGTAGTATGTCCCAATCTTGAGTTATTGAATTTTAAGCATTATTTTATATAAATAAAAATTCATAAAAAATCAACGATAATGTGTACGTTGCCAAAAGTCGCACACACGATAGCTTAAGACAGTCTCTTTCAAACGATGGCAGAACTGTTGTGGTAGTATGTCCCAATCTTGAGTTATTGAATTTTAAGCATTATTTAATATAAATAAAAATTAATAAAAAATCAACGATAATGTGTACGTTGTCGAAAGTCGCACACATGATAGGTTAAGACAGTCTCTTTCAAACGATGGCAGAACCGTTGTGGTAGTATGTGCCAATCTTGAGTTATTGAAATTTAAGCATTATTTGATATAAATAAAAATTCATAAAAAATCAACGATAATGTGTACGTTGTCGAAAGTCACACACATGATAGGTTAAGACAGTCTCTTTCAAACGATGGCAGAACCGTTGTGGTAGTATGTGCCAATCTTGAGTTATTGAATTTTAAGCATTATTTTATATAAATAAAAATTCATAAAAAATCAACGATAATGTGTACTTTGCCGAAAGTCGCACACATGATAGGTTAAGACAGTCTCTTTCAAACGATGGCAGAACCGTTGTGGTAGTATGTGCCAATCTTGAGTTATTGAATTTTAAGCATTATTTTATATAAATAAAAATTCATAAAAAATCAACGATAAGGTGTACGTTGCCGAAAGTCGCACACATGATAGATTAGCACAGTCTCTTTCAAACGATGGCAGAACCGTTGTGGTAGTATGTGCCAATCTTGAGTTATTGAATTTTAAGCATTATTTTATATAAATAAAAATTCATAAAAAATCAACGATAATGTGTACGTTGCCGAAAGTCGCACACATGATAGGTTAAGACAGTCTCTTTCAAACGATGTCAGAACTGTTGTGGTAGTATGTCCCAATCTTGAGTTATTGAATTTTAAGCATTATTTTATATAAATAAAAATTCATAAAAAATCAACGATAATGTGTACGTTGCCGAAAGTCGCACACATGATAGGTTAAGACAGTCTCTTTCAAACGATGTCAGAACTGTTGTGGTTGTATGTCCCAATCTTGAGTTATTGAATTTTAAGCATTATTTTATATAAATAAAAATTCATAAAAAATCAACGATAATGTGTACGTTGCCAAAAGTCGCACACATGATAGGGTAAGACAGTCTCTTTCAAACGATGTCAGAACTGTTGTGGTAGTATGTCCCAATCTTGAGTTATTGAATTTTAAGCATTATTTTATATAAATAAAAATTCATAAAAAATCAACGATAATGTGTACGTTGCCAAAAGTCGCACACACGATAGCTTAAGACAGTCTCTTTCAAACGATGGCAGAACTGTTGTGGTAGTATGTCCCAATCTTGAGTTATTGAATTTTAAGCATTATTTAATATAAATAAAAATTAATAAAAAATCAACGATAATGTGTACGTTGTCGAAAGTCGCACACATGATAGGTTAAGACAGTCTCTTTCAAACGATGGCAGAACCGTTGTGGTAGTATGTGCCAATCTTGAGTTATTGAAATTTAAGCATTATTTGATATAAATAAAAATTCATAAAAAATCAACGATAATGTGTACGTTGTCGAAAGTCACACACATGATAGGTTAAGACAGTCTCTTTCAAACGATGGCAGAACCGTTGTGGTAGTATGTGCCAATCTTGAGTTATTGAATTTTAAGCATTATTTTATATAAATAAAAATTCATAAAAAATCAACGATAATGTGTACGTTGCCGAAAGTCGCACACATGATAGGTTAAGACAGTCTCTTTCAAACGATGGCAGAACCGTTGTGGTAGTATGTGCCAATCTTGAGTTATTGAATTTTAAGCATTATTTTATATAAATAAAAATTCGTAAAAAATCAACGATAACGTGTATGTTGCCGAAAGTCGCACACATGATAGATTAAGACAGTCTCTTTCAAAGGATGGCAGAACCGTTGTGGTAGTATGTGCCAATCTTGAGTTATTGAATTTTAAGCATTATTTAATATAAATAAAAATTCGTAAAAAATCAACGATAACGTGTACGTTGCCGAAAGTCGCACACATGATAGCTTAAGACAGTCTCTTTCAAACGATGGCAGAACGTTTGTGGTAATATGTGCCAATCTTGAGTTATGGAATTTTAAGCATTATTTAATATAAATAAAAATTCGTAAAAAATCAACGATAACGTGTACGTTGCCGAAAGTCGCACAAATGATAGCTTAAGACAGTCTCTTTCAAAGGATGGCAGAACCGTTGTGGTAGTATGTGCCAATCTTGAGTTATTGAATTTTAAGCATTATTTAATATAAATAAAAATTCGTAAAAAATCAACGATAATGTGTACGTTGCCGAAAGTCGCACACATGATACGTTAGGACAGTCTCTTTCAAAGGATGGCAGAAGGGTTGTGGTAGTATGTGCCAATCTTGAGTTATTGAATTTTAAGCATTATTTAATATAAATAAAAATTCGTAAAAAATCAACGATAACGTGTACGTTGCCGAAAGTCGCACACATGATAGCTTAAGACAGTTTCTTTCAAAGGATGGCGGAACCGTTATGGTAGTATGTGCCAATCTTGAGTTATTGAATTTTAAGCATTATTTAATATAAATAAAAATTCATAAAAAATCAACGATAACGTGTACGTTGCCGAAAGTCGCACACATGATAGCTTAAGACAGTCTCTTTCAAACGATGGCAGAACGGTTGTGGTAGTATGTGCCAATCTTGAGTTATTGAATTTTAAGCATTATTTAATATAAATAAAAATTCGTAAAAAATCAACGATAACTTGTATGTTGCCGAAAGTCGCACACATGATAGATTAAGACAGTCTCTTTCAAAGGATGGCAGAACCGTTGTGGTAGTATGTGCCAATCTTGAGTTATTGAATTTTAAGCATTATTTAATATAAATAAAAATTCGTAAAAAATCAACGATAACGTGTACGTTGCCGAAAGTCGCACACATGATAGCTTAAGACAGTCTCTTTCAAAGGATGGCAGAACCGTTGTGGTAGTATGTGCCAATCTTGAGTTATTGAATTTTAAGCATTATTTAATATAAATAAAAATTCGTAAAAAATCAACGATAACGTGTACGTTGCCGAAAGTCGCACACATATGATAGCTTAAGACAGTCTCTTTCAAAGGATGGCAGAACCGTTATGGTAGTATGTGCCAATCTTGAGTTATTGAATTTTAAGCATTATTTAATATAAATAAAAATTCATAAAAAAATCAACGATAACGTGTACGTTGCCGAAAGTCGCACACATGATAGCTTAAGACAGTCTCTTTCAAACGATGGCAGAACGGTTGTGGTAGTATGTGCCAATCTTGAGTTATTGAATTTTAAGCATTGTTTAATATAAATAAAAATTCGTAAAAAATCAACGATAACGTGTATGTTGCCGAAAGTCGCACACATGATAGATTAACACAGTCTCTTTCAATGGATGGCAGAACCGTTGTGGTAGTATGTGCCAATCTTGAGTTATTGAATTTTAAGCATTATTTAATATAAATAAAAATTCGTAAAAAATCAACGATAACGTGTACGTTGCCGAAAGTCGCACACATGATAGCTTAAGACAGTCTCTTTCAAACGATGGCAGAACGTTTGTGGTAGTATGTGCCAATCTTGAGTTATGGAATTTTAAGCATTATTTAATATAAATAAAAATTCGTAAAAAATCAACGATAACGTGTACGTTGCCGAAAGTCGCACACATGATAGCTTAAGACAGTCTCTTTCAAAGGATGGCAGAACCGTTGTGGTAGTATGTGCCAATCTTGAGTTATTGAATTTTAAGCATTATTTAATATAAATAAAAATTCGTAAAAAATCAACGATAACGTGTACGTTGCCGAAAGTCGCACACATATGATAGCTTAAGACAGTCTCTTTCAAAGGATGGCAGAACCGTTATGGTAGTATGTGCCAATCTTGAGTTATTGAATTTTAAGCATTATTTAATATAAATAAAAATTCATAAAAAAATCAACGATAACGTGTACGTTGCCGAAAGTCGCACACATGATAGCTTAAGACAGTCTCTTTCAAACGATGGCAGAACGGTTGTGGTAGTATGTGCCAATCTTGAGTTATTGAATTTTAAGCATTGTTTAATATAAATAAAAATTCGTAAAAAATCAACGATAACGTGTATGTTGCCGAAAGTCGCACACATGATAGATTAACACAGTCTCTTTCAAAGGATGGCAGAACCGTTGTGGTAGTATGTGCCAATCTTGAGTTATTGAATTTTAAGCATTATTTAATATAAATAAAAATTCGTAAAAAATCAACGATAACGTGTACGTTGCCGAAAGTCGCACACATGATAGCTTAAGACAGTCTCTTTCAAACGATGGCAGAACGTTTGTGGTAGTATGTGCCAATCTTGAGTTATGGAATTTTAAGCATTATTTAATATAAATAAAAATTCGTAAAAAATCAACGATAACGTGTACGTTGCCGAAAGTCGCACACATGATAGCTTAAGACAGTCTCTTTCAAAGGATGGCAGAACCGTTGTGGTAGTATGTGCCAATCTTGAGTTATTGAATTTTAAGCATTATTTAATATAAATAAAAATTCGTAAAAAATCAACGATAATGTGTACGTTGCCGAAAGTCGCACACATGATACGTTAGGACAGTCTCTTTCAAAGGATGGCAGAAGGGTTGTGGTAGTATGTGCCAATCTTGAGTTATTGAATTTTAAGCATTATTTAATATAAATAAAAATTCGTAAAAAATCAACGATAACGTGTACGTTGCCGAAAGTCGCACACATATGATAGCTTAAGACAGTCTCTTTCAAAGGATGGCAGAACCGTTATGGTAGTATGTGCCAATCTTGAGTTATTGAATTTTAAGCATTATTTAATATAAATAAAAATTCATAAAAAAATCAACGATAACGTGTACGTTGCCGAAAGTCGCACACATGATAGCTTAAGACAGTCTCTTTCAAACGATGGCAGAACGGTTGTGGTAGTATGTGCCAATCTTGAGTTATTGAATTTTAAGCATTGTTTAATATAAATAAAAATTCGTAAAAAATCAACGATAACGTGTATGTTGCCGAAAGTCGCACACATGATAGATTAACACAGTCTCTTTCAAAGGATGGCAGAACCGTTGTGGTAGTATGTGCCAATCTTGAGTTATTGAATTTTAAGCATTATTTAATATAAATAAAAATTCGTAAAAAATCAACGATAACGTGTACGTTGCCGAAAGTCGCACACATGATAGCTTAAGACAGTCTCTTTCAAACGATGGCAGAACGTTTGTGGTAGTATGTGCCAATCTTGAGTTATGGAATTTTAAGCATTATTTAATATAAATAAAAATTCGTAAAAAATCAACGATAACGTGTACGTTGCCGAAAGTCGCACACATGATAGCTTAAGACAGTCTCTTTCAAAGGATGGCAGAACCGTTGTGGTAGTATGTGCCAATCTTGAGTTATTGAATTTTAAGCATTATTTAATATAAATAAAAATTCGTAAAAAATCAACGATAATGTGTACGTTGCCGAAAGTCGCACACATGATACGTTAGGACAGTCTCTTTCAAAGGATGGCAGAAGGGTTGTGGTAGTATGTGCCAATCTTGAGTTATTGAATTTTAAGCATTATTTAATATAAATAAAAATTCGTAAAAAATCAACGATAACGTGTACGTTGCCGAAAGTCGCACACATATGATAGCTTAAGACAGTCTCTTTCAAAGGATGGCAGAACCGTTATGGTAGTATGTGCCAATCTTGAGTTATTGAATTTTAAGCATTATTTAATATAAATAAAAATTCATAAAAAATCAACGATAACGTGTACGTTGCCGAAAGTCGCACACATGATAGCTTAAGACAGTCTCTTTCAAAGGATGGCAGAACGGTTGTGGTAGTATGTGCCAATCTTGAGTTATTGAATTTTAAGCATTATTTAATATAAATAAAAATTCGTAAAAAATCAACGATAACGTGTATGTTGCCGAAAGTCGCACACATGATAGATTAAGACAGTCTCTTTCAAAGGATGGCAGAACCGTTGTGGTAGTATGTGCCAATCTTGAGTTATTGAATTTTAAGCATTATTTAATATAAATAAAAATTCGTAAAAAATCAACGATAACGTGTACGTTGCCGAAAGTCGCACACATGATAGCTTCAGACAGTCTCTTTCAAAGGATAGGAGAACCGTTGTGGTAGTATGTGCCAATCTTGAGTTATTGAATTTTAAGCATTATTTAATATAAATAAAAATTCGTAAAAAATCAACGATAATGTGTACGTTGCCGAAAGTCGCACACATGATACGTTAGGACAGTCTCTTTCAAAGGATGGCAGAACCGTTGTGGTAGTATGTGCCAATCTTGAGTTATTGAATTTTAAGCATTATTTAATATAAATAAAAATTCGTAAAAAATCAACGATAACGTGTACGTTGCCGAAAGTCGCACACATGAAAGCTTAAGACAGTCTCTTACAAACGATGGCAGAACGTTTGTGGTAGTATGTGCCAATCTTGAGTTATGGAATTTTAAGCATTATTTAATATAAATAAAAATTCGTAAAAAATCAACGATATCGTGTACGTTGCCGAAAGTCGCACACATGATAGCTTAAGACAGTCTCTTTCAAAGGATGGCAGAACCGTTGTGGTAGTATGTGCCAATCTTGAGTTATTGAATTTTAAGCATTATTTAATATAAATAAAAATTCGTAAAAAATCAACGATAATGTGTACGTTGCCGAAAGTCGCACACATGATACGTTAGGACAGTCTCTTTCAAAGGATGGCAGAAGGGTTGTGGTAGTATGTGCCAATCTTGAGTTATTGAATTTTAAGCATTATTTAATATAAATAAAAATTCGTAAAAAATCAACGATAACGTGTACGTTGCCGAAAGTCGCACACATATGATAGCTTAAGACAGTCTCTTTCAAAGGATGGCAGAACCGTTATGGTAGTATGTGCCAATCTTGAGTTATTGAATTTTAAGCATTATTTAATATAAATAAAAATTCGTAAAAAATCAACGATAACGTGTACGTTGCCGAAAGTCGCACACATGATAGCTTAAGACAGTCTCTTTCAAACGATGGCAGAACTGTTGTGGTAGTATGTCCCAATCTTGAGTTATTGAATTTTAAGCATTATTTAATATAAATAAAAATTCGTAAAAAATCAACGATAACGTATACGTTGCCGAAAGTCGCACACATGATAGCTTAAGACAGTCTCTTTCAAACGATGGCAGAACGGTTGTGGTAGTATGTGCCAATCTTGAGTTATTGAATTTTAAGCATTATTTAATATAAATAAAAATTCGTAAAAAATCAACGATAACGTGTACGTTGCCGAAAGTCGCACACATGATAGCTTAAGACAGTCTCTTTCAAAGGATGGCAGAACGGTTATGGTAGTATGTGCCAATCTTGAGTTATTGAATTTTAAGCATTATTTAATATAAATAAAAATTCGTAAAAAATCAACGATAACGTGTACGTTGCCGAAAGTCGCACACATGATAGCTTAAGACAGTCTCTTTCAAAGGATGGCAGAACGGTTGTGGTAGTATGTGCCAATCTTGAGTTATTGAATTTTAAGCATTATTTAATATAAATAAAAATTCGTAAAAAATCAACGATAACGTGTATGTTGCCGAAAGTCGCACACATGATAGATTAAGACAGTCTCTTTCAAAGGATGGCAGAACCGTTGTGGTAGTATGTGCCAATCTTGAGTTATTGAATTTTAAGCATTATTTAATATAAATAAAAATTCGTAAAAAATCAACGATAACGTGTACGTTGCCGAAAGTCGCACACATGATAGCTTAAGACAGTCTCTTTCAAAGGATGGCAGAACCGTTGTGGTAGTATGTGCCAATCTTGAGTTATTGAATTTTAAGCATTATTTAATATAAATAAAAATTCGTAAAAAATCAACAATAATGTGTACGTTGCCGAAAGTCGCACACATGATACGTTAGGACAGTCTCTTTCAAAGGATGGCAGAAGGGTTGTGGTAGTATGTGCCAATCTTGAGTTATTGAATTTTAAGCATTATTTAATATAAATAAAAATTCGTAAAAAATCAACGATAACGTGTACGTTGCCGAAAGTCGCACACATATGATAGCTTAAGACAGTCTCTTTCAAAGGATGGCAGAACCGTTATGGTAGTATGTGCCAATCTTGAGTTATTGAATTTTAAGCATTATTTAATATAAATAAAAATTCGTAAAAAATCAACGATAACGTGTACGTTGCCGAAAGTCGCACACATGATAGCTTAAGACAGTCTCTTTCAAACGATGGCAGAACTGTTGTGGTAGTATGTCCCAATCTTGAGTTATTGAATTTTAAGCATTATTTAATATAAATAAAAATTCGTAAAAAATCAACGATAACGTATACGTTGCCGAAAGTCGCACACATGATAGCTTAAGACAGTCTCTTTCAAACGATGGCAGAACGGTTGTGGTAGTATGTGCCAATCTTGAGTTATTGAATTTTAAGCATTATTTAATATAAATAAAAATTCGTAAAAAATCAACGATAACGTGTACGTTGCCGAAAGTCGCACACATGATAGCTTAAGACAGTCTCTTTCAAAGGATGGCAGAACGGTTGTGGTATTCTGTGCCAATCTTGAGTTATTGAATTTTAAGCATTATTTAATATAAATAAAAATTCGTAAAAAATCAACGATAACGTGTACGTTGCCGAAAGTCGCACACATGATAGATTAACACAGTCTCTTTCAAACGATGGCAGAACGGTTGTGGTAGTATGTGCCAATCTTGAGTTATAGAATTTTAAGCATTATTTAATATAAATAAAAATTCGTAAAAAATCAACGATAACGTGTACGTTGCCGAAAGTCGCACACATGATAGCTTAAGACAGTCTCTTTCAAAGGTTGTCAGAACCGTTATGGTAGTATGTGCCAATCTTGAGTTATTGAATTTTAAGCATTATTTAATATAAATAAAAATTCGTAAAAAATCAACGATAACGTGTATGTTGCCGAAAGTCGCACACATGATAGCTTAAGACAGTCTCTTTCAAACGTTGGCAGAACCGTTATGGTAGTATGTGCCAATCTTGAGTTATTGAATTTTAAGCATTATTTAATATAAATAAAAATTCGTAAAAAATCAACGATAACGTGTACGTTGCCGAAAGTCGCACACATGATAGCTTAAGACAGTCTCTTTCAAACGATGGCAGAACGTTTGTGGTAGTATGTGCCAATCTTGAGTTATTGAATTTTAAGCATTATTTAATATAAATAAAAATTCGTAAAAAATCAACAATAACGTGTACGTTGCCGAAAGTCGCACACATGATAGCTTAAGACAGTCTCTTTCAAAGGATGGCAGAACCGTTATGGTAGTATGTGCCAATCTTGAGTTATTGAATTTTAAGCATTATTTAATATAAATAAAAATTCGTAAAAAATCAACGATAACGTGTACGTTGCCGAAAGTCGCACACATGATAGCTTAAGACAGTTTCTTTCAAAGGATGGCGGAACCGTTATGGTAGTATGTGCCAATCTTGAGTTATTGAATTTTAAGCATTATTTAATATAAATAAAAATTCGTAAAAAATCAACGATAATGTGTACGTTGCCGAAAGTCGCACACATGATACGTTAGGACAGTCTCTTTCAAACGATGGCAGAACCGTTGTGGTAGTATGTGCCAATCTTGAGTTATTGAATTTTAAGCATTATTTAATATAAATAAAAATTCGTAAAAAATCAACAATAACGTGTACGTTGCCGAAAGTCGCACACATGATAGCTTAAGACAATCTCTTTCAAAGGATGGCAGAACCGTTATGGTAGTATGTGCCAATCTTGAGTTATTGAATTTTAAGCATTATTTAATATAAATAAAAATTCGTAAAAAATCAACGATAATGTGTACGTTGCCGAAAGTCGCACACATGATACGTTAGGACAGTTTCTTTCAAACGATGGCAGAACCGTTGTGGTAGTATGTGCCAATCTTGAGTTATTGAATTTTAAGCATTATTTAATATAAATAAAAATTCTTAAAAAATCAACGATAACGTGTATGTTGCCGAAAGTCGCACACATGATAGATTAAGACAGTCTCTTTCAAAGGATGGCAGAACCGTTGTGGTAGTATGTGCCAATCTTGAGTTATTGAATTTTAAGCATTATTTAATATAAATAAAAATTCGTAAAAAATCAACGATAACGTGTACGTTGCCGAAAGTCGCACACATGATAGCTTAAGACAGTCTCTTTCAAACGATGGCAGAACGTTTGTGGTAGTATGTGCCAATCTTGAGTTATGGAATTTTAAGCATTATTTAATATAAATAAAAATTCGTAAAAAATCAACGATAACGTGTACGTTGCCGAAAGTCGCACACATGATACGTTAGGACAGTCTCTTTCAAAGGATGGCAGAAGGGTTGTGGTAGTATGTGCCAATCTTGAGTTATTGAATTTTAAGCATTATTTAATATAAATAAAAATTCGTAAAAAATCAACGATAACGTGTACGTTGCCGAAAGTCGCACACATGATAGCTTAAGACAGTTTCTTTCAAAGGATGGCGGAACCGTTATGGTAGTATGTGCCAATCTTGAGTTATTGAATTTTAAGCATTATTTAATATAAATAAAAATTCATAAAAAATCAACGATAACGTGTACGTTGCCGAAAGTCGCACACATGATAGCTTAAGACAGTCTCTTTCAAACGATGGCAGAACGGTTGTGGTAGTATGTGCCAATCTTGAGTTATTGAATTTTAAGCATTATTTAATATAAATAAAAATTCGTAAAAAATCAACGATAACGTGTATGTTGCCGAAAGTCGCACACATGATAGATTAAGACAGTCTCTTTCAAAGGATGGCAGAACCGTTGTGGTAGTATGTGCCAATCTTGAGTTATTGAATTTTAAGCATTATTTAATATAAATAAAAATTCGTAAAAAATCAACGATAACGTGTACGTTGCCGAAAGTCGCACACATGATAGCTTAAGACAGTCTCTTTCAAACGATGGCAGAACGTTTGTGGTAGTATGTGCCAATCTTGAGTTATGGAATTTTAAGCATTATTTAATATAAATAAAAATTCGTAAAAAATCAACGATAACGTGTACGTTGCCGAAAGTCGCACACATGATAGCTTAAGACAGTCTCTTTCAAAGGATGGCAGAACCGTTGTGGTAGTATGTGCCAATCTTGAGTTATTGAATTTTAAGCATTATTTAATATAAATAAAAATTCGTAAAAAATCAACGATAATGTGTACGTTGCCGAAAGTCGCACACATGATACGTTAGGACAGTCTCTTTCAAAGGATGGCAGAAGGGTTGTGGTAGTATGTGCCAATCTTGAGTTATTGAATTTTAAGCATTATTTAATATAAATAAAAATTCGTAAAAAATCAACGATAACGTGTACGTTGCCGAAAGTCGCACACATATGATAGCTTAAGACAGTCTCTTTCAAAGGATGGCAGAACCGTTATGGTAGTATGTGCCAATCTTGAGTTATTGAATTTTAAGCATTATTTAATATAAATAAAAATTCATAAAAAATCAACGATAACGTGTACGTTGCCGAAAGTCGCACACATGATAGCTTAAGACAGTCTCTTTCAAACGATGGCAGAACGGTTGTGGTAGTATGTGCCAATCTTGAGTTATTGAATTTTAAGCATTATTTAATATAAATAAAAATTCGTAAAAAATCAACGATAACGTGTATGTTGCCGAAAGTCGCACACATGATAGATTAAGACAGTCTCTTTCAAAGGATGGCAGAACCGTTGTGGTAGTATGTGCCAATCTTGAGTTATTGAATTTTAAGCATTATTTAATATAAATAAAAATTCGTAAAAAATCAACGATAACGTGTACGTTGCCGAAAGTCGCACACATGATAGATTAAGACAGTCTCTTTCAAAGGATGGCAGAACCGTTGTGGTAGTATGTGCCAATCTTGAGTTATTGAATTTTAAGCATTATTTAATATAAATAAAAATTCGTAAAAAATCAACGATAACGTGTACGTTGCCGAAAGTCGCACACATGATAGCTTCAGACAGTCTCTTTCAAAGGATAGGAGAACCGTTGTGGTAGTATGTGCCAATCTTGAGTTATTGAATTTTAAGCATTATTTAATATAAATAAAAATTCGTAAAAAATCAACGATAATGTGTACGTTGCCGAAAGTCGCACACATGATACGTTAGGACAGTCTCTTTCAAAGGATGGCAGAACCGTTGTGGTAGTATGTGCCAATCTTGAGTTATTGAATTTTAAGCATTATTTAATATAAATAAAAATTCGTAAAAAATCAACGATAACGTGTACGTTGCCGAAAGTCGCACACATGACAGCTTAAGACAGTCTCTTACAAACGATGGCAGAACGTTTGTGGTAGTATGTGCCAATCTTGAGTTATGGAATTTTAAGCATTATTTAATATAAATAAAAATTGGTAAAAAAACAACGATATCGTGTACGTTGCCGAAAGTCGCACACATGATAGCTTAAGACAGTCTCTTTCAAAGGATGGCAGAACCGTTGTGGTAGTATGTGCCAATCTTGAGTTATTGAATTTTAAGCATTATTTAATATAAATAAAAATTCGTAAAAAATCAACGATAACGTATACGTTGCCGAAAGTCGCACACATGATAGCTTAAGACAGTCTCTTTCAAACGATGGCAGAACGGTTGTGGTAGTATGTGCCAATCTTGAGTTATTGAATTTTAAGCATTATTTAATATAAATAAAAATTCGTAAAAAATCAACGATAACGTGTACGTTGCCGAAAGTCGCACACATGATAGATTAACACAGTCTCTTTCAAACGATGGCAGAACGGTTGTGGTAGTATGTGCCAATCTTGAGTTATAGAATTTTAAGCATTATTTAATATAAATAAAAATTCGTAAAAAATCAACGATAACGTGTACGTTGCCGAAAGTCGCACACATGATAGCTTAAGACAGTCTCTTTCAAAGGTTGTCAGAACCGTTATGGTAGTATGTGCCAATCTTGAGTTATTGAATTTTAAGCATTATTTAATATAAATAAAAATTCGTAAAAAATCAACGATAACGTGTATGTTGCCGAAAGTCGCACACATGATAGCTTAAGACAGTCTCTTTCAAACATTGGCAGAACCGTTATGGTAGTATGTGCCAATCTTGAGTTATTGAATTTTAAGCATTATTTAATATAAATAAAAATTCGTAAAAAATCAACGATAACGTGTACGTTGCCGAAAGTCGCACACATGATAGCTTAAGACAGTCTCTTTCAAACAATGGCAGAACGTTTGTGGTAGTATGTGCCAATCTTGAGTTATTGAATTTTAAGCATTATTTAATATAATTAAAAATTCGTAAAAAATCAACGATAACGTGTACGTTGCCGAAAGTCGCACACATGATAGCTTAAGACAGTCTCTTTCAAAGGATGGCAGAACCGTTATGGTAGTATGTGCCAATCTTGAGTTATTGAATTTTAAGCATTATTTAATATAAATAAAAATTCGTAAAAAATCAACGATAACGTGTACGTTGCCGAAAGTCGCACACATGATAGCTTAAGACAGTCTCTTTCAAAGGATAGGAGAACCGTTGTGGTAGTATGTGCCAATCTTGAGTTATTGAATTTTAAGCATTATTTAATATAAATAAAAATTCGTAAAAAATCAACGATAATGTGTACGTTGCCGAAAGTCGCACACATGATACGTTAGGACAGTCTCTTTCAAAGGATGGCAGAACCGTTGTGGTAGTATGTGCCAATCTTGAGTTATTGAATTTTAAGCATTATTTAATATAAATAAAAATTCGTAAAAAATCAACGATAACGTGTACGTTGCCGAAAGTCGCACACATGATAGCTTAAGACAGTCTCTTACAAACGATGGCAGAACGTTTGTGGTAGTATGTGCCAATCTTGAGTTATGGAATTTTAAGCATTATTTAATATAAATAAAAATTTGTAAAAAATCAACGATATCGTGTACGTTGCCGAAAGACGCACACATGATAGCTTAAGACAGTCTCTTTCAAAGGATGGCAGAACCGTTGTGGTAGTATGTGCCAATCTTGAGTTATTGAATTTTAAGCATTATTTAATATAAATAAAAATTCGTAAAAAATCAACGATAATGTGTACGTTGCCGAAAGTCGCACACATGATACGTTAGGACAGTCTCTTTCAAAGGATGGCAGAAGGGTTGTGGTAGTATGTGCCAATCTTGAGTTATTGAATTTTAAGCATTATTTAATATAAATAAAAATTCGTAAAAAATCAACGATAACGTGTACGTTGCCGAAAGTCGCACACATATGATAGCTTAAGACAGTCTCTTTCAAAGGATGGCAGAAACGTTATGGTAGTATGTGCCAATCTTGAGTTATTGAATTTTAAGCATTATTTAATATAAATAAAAATTCATAAAAAATCAACGATAACGTGTACGTTGCCGAAAGACGCACACATGATAGCTTAAGACAGTCTCTTTCAAAGGATGGCAGAACCGTTGTGGTAGTATGTGCCAATCTTGAGTTATTGAATTTTAAGCATTATTTAATATAAATAAAAATTCGTAAAAAATCAACGATAATGTGTACGTTGCCGAAAGTCGCACACATGATACGTTAGGACAGTCTCTTTCAAAGGATGGCAGAAGGGTTGTGGTAGTATGTGCCAATCTTGAGTTATTGAATTTTAAGCATTATTTAATATAAATAAAAATTCGTAAAAAATCAACGATAACGTGTACGTTGCCGAAAGTCGCACACATGACAGCTTAAGACAGTCTCTTACAAACGATGGCAGAACGTTTGTGGTAGTATGTGCCAATCTTGAGTTATGGAATTTTAAGCATTATTTAATATAAATAAAAATTGGTAAAAAAACAACGATATCGTGTACGTTGCCGAAAGTCGCACACATGATAGCTTAAGACAGTCTCTTTCAAAGGATGGCAGAACCGTTGTGGTAGTATGTGCCAATCTTGAGTTATTGAATTTTAAGCATTATTTAATATAAATAAAAATTCGTAAAAAATCAACGATAACGTGTACGTTGCCGAAAGTCGCACACATGATAGCTTAAGACAGTCTCTTTCAAAGGATGGCAGAACCGTTGTGGTAGTATGTGCCAATCTTGAGTTATTGAATTTTAAGCATTATTTAATATAAATAAAAATTCGTAAAAAATCAACGATAATGTGTACGTTGCCGAAAGTCGCACACATGATACGTTAGGACAGTCTCTTTCAAAGGATGGCAGAAGGGTTGTGGTAGTATGTGCCAATCTTGAGTTATTGAATTTTAAGCATTATTTAATATAAATAAAAATTCGTAAAAAATCTACGATAACGTGTACGTTGCCGAAAGTCGCACACATATGATAGCTTAAGACAGTCTCTTTCAAAGGATGGCAGAACCGTTATGGTAGTATGTGCCAATCTTGAGTTATTGAATTTTAAGCATTATTTAATATAAATAAAAATTCGTAAAAAATCAACGATAACGTGTACGTTGCCGAAAGTCGCACACATGATAGCTTAAGACAGTCTCTTTCAAACGATGGCAGAACCGTTGTGGTAGTATGTGCCAATCTTGAGTTATTGAATTTTAAGCATTATTTAATATAAATAAAAATTCGTAAAAAATCAACGATAATGTGTACGTTGCCGAAAGTCGCACACATGATACGTTAGGACAGTCTCTTTCAAAGGATGGCAGAAGGGTTGTGGTAGTATGTGCCAATCTTGAGTTATTGAATTTTAAGCATTATTTAATATAAATAAAAATTCGTAAAAAATCAACGATAACGTGTACGTTGCCGAAAGTCGCACACATGACAGCTTAAGACAGTCTCTTACAAACGATGGCAGAACGTTTGTGGTAGTATGTGCCAATCTTGAGTTATGGAATTTTAAGCATTATTTAATATAAATAAAAATTGGTAAAAAAACAACGATATCGTGTACGTTGCCGAAAGTCGCACACATGATAGCTTAAGACAGTCTCTTTCAAAGGATGGCAGAACCGTTGTGGTAGTATGTGCCAATCTTGAGTTATTGAATTTTAAGCATTATTTAATATAAATAAAAATTCGTAAAAAATCAACGATAACGTGTACGTTGCCGAAAGTCGCACACATGATAGCTTAAGACAGTCTCTTTCAAAGGATGGCAGAACCGTTGTGGTAGTATGTGCCAATCTTGAGTTATTGAATTTTAAGCATTATTTAATATAAATAAAAATTCGTAAAAAATCAACGATAATGTGTACGTTGCCGAAAGTCGCACACATGATACGTTAGGACAGTCTCTTTCAAAGGATGGCAGAAGGGTTGTGGTAGTATGTGCCAATCTTGAGTTATTGAATTTTAAGCATTATTTAATATAAATAAAAATTCGTAAAAAATCTACGATAACGTGTACGTTGCCGAAAGTCGCACACATATGATAGCTTAAGACAGTCTCTTTCAAAGGATGGCAGAACCGTTATGGTAGTATGTGCCAATCTTGAGTTATTGAATTTTAAGCATTATTTAATATAAATAAAAATTCGTAAAAAATCAACGATAACGTGTACGTTGCCGAAAGTCGCACACATGATAGCTTAAGACAGTCTCTTTCAAACGATGGCAGAACTGTTGTGGTAGTATGTCCCAATCTTGAGTTATTGAATTTTAAGCATTATTTAATATAAATAAAAATTCGTAAAAAATCAACGATAACGTATACGTTGCCGAAAGTCGCACACATGATAGCTTAAGACAGTCTCTTTCAAACGATGGCAGAACGGTTGTGGTAGTATGTGCCAATCTTGAGTTATTGAATTTTAAGCATTATTTAATATAAATAAAAATTCGTAAAAAATCAACGATAACGTGTACGTTGCCGAAAGTCGCACACATGATAGCTTAAGACAGTCTCTTTCAAAGGATGGCAGAACGGTTGTGGTATTCTGTGCCAATCTTGAGTTATTGAATTTTAAGCATTATTTAATATAAATAAAAATTCGTAAAAAATCAACGATAACGTGTACGTTGCCGAAAGTCGCACACATGATAGATTAACACAGTCTCTTTCAAACGATGGCAGAACGGTTGTGGTAGTATGTGCCAATCTTGAGTTATAGAATTTAAGCATTATTTAATATAAATAAAAATTCGTAAAAAATCAACGATAACGTGTACGTTGCCGAAAGTCGCACACATGATAGCTTAAGACAGTCTCTTTCAAACGATGGCAGAACGTTTGTGGTAGTATGTGCCAATCTTGAGTTATTGAATTTTAAGCATTATTTAATATAATTAAAAATTCGTAAAAAATCAACGATAACGTGTACGTTGCCGAAAGTCGCACACATGATAGCTTAAGACCTTCTCTTTCAAAGGATGGCAGAACCGTTATGGTAGTATGTGCCAATCTTGAGTTATTGAATTTTAAGCATTATTTAATATAAATAAAAATTCGTAAAAAATCAACGATAACGTGTACGTTGCCGAAAGTCGCACACATGATAGCTTAAGACAGTTTCTTTCAAAGGATGGCGGAACCGTTATGGTAGTATGTGCCAATCTTGAGTTATTGAATTTTAAGCATTATTTAATATAAATAAAAATTCGTAAAAAATCAACGATAATGTGTACGTTGCCGAAAGTCGCACACATGATAGCTTAAGACAGTCTCTTTCAAACGATGGCAGAACGGTTGTGGTAGTATGTGCCAATCTTGAGTTATTGAATTTTAAGCATTATTTAATATAAATAAAAATTCGTAAAAAATCAACGATAACGTGTACGTTGCCGAAAGTCGCACACATGATAGATTAACACAGTCTCTTTCAAACGATGGCAGAACGGTTGTGGTAGTATGTGCCAATCTTGAGTTATAGAATTTTAAGCATTATTTAATATAAATAAAAATTCGTAAAAAATCAACGATAACGTGTACGTTGCCGAAAGTCGCACACATGATAGCTTAAGACAGTCTCTTTCAAAGGTTGTCAGAACCGTTATGGTAGTATGTGCCAATCTTGAGTTATTGAATTTTAAGCATTATTTAATATAAATAAAAATTCGTAAAAAATCAACGATAACGTGTATGTTGCCGAAAGTCGCACACATGATAGCTTAAGACAGTCTCTTTCAAACATTGGCAGAACCGTTATGGTAGTATGTGCCAATCTTGAGTTATTGAATTTTAAGCATTATTTAATATAAATAAAAATTCGTAAAAAATCAACGATAACGTGTACGTTGCCGAAAGTCGCACACATGATAGCTTAAGACAGTCTCTTTCAAACAATGGCAGAACGTTTGTGGTAGTATGTGCCAATCTTGAGTTATTGAATTTTAAGCATTATTTAATATAATTAAAAATTCGTAAAAAATCAACGATAACGTGTACGTTGCCGAAAGTCGCACACATGATAGCTTAAGACAGTCTCTTTCAAAGGATGGCAGAACCGTTATGGTAGTATGTGCCAATCTTGAGTTATTGAATTTTAAGCATTATTTAATATAAATAAAAATTCGTAAAAAATCAACGATAACGTGTACGTTGCCGAAAGTCGCACACATGATAGCTTAAGACAGTTTCTTTCAAAGGATGGCGGAACCGTTATGGTAGTATGTGCCAATCTTGAGTTATTGAATTTTAAGCATTATTTAATATAAATAAAAATTCGTAAAAAATCAACGATAATGTGTACGTTGCCGAAAGTCGCACACATGATACGTTAGGACAGTCTCTTTCAAAAGATGGCAGAACCGTTGTGGTAGTATGTGCCAATCTTGAGTTATTGAATTTTAAGCATTATTTAATATAAATAAAAATTCGTAAAAAATCAACGATAACGTGTACGTTGCCGAAAGTCGCACACATGATAGCTTAAGACAGTCTCTTTCAAACGATGGCAGAACGGTTGTGGTAGTATGTGCCAATCTTGAGTTATTGAATTTTAAGCATTATTTAATATAAATAAAAATTCGTAAAAAATCAACGATAACGTGTATGTTGCCGAAAGTCGCACACATGATAGATTAAGACAGTCTCTTTCAAAGGATGGCAGAACCGTTGTGGTAGTAAGTGCCAATCTTGAGTTATTGAATTTTAAGCATTATTTAATATAAATAAAAATTCGTAAAAAATCAACGATAACGTGTACGTTGCCGAAAGTCGCACACATGATAGCTTAAGACAGTCTCTTTCAAACGATGGCAGAACGTTTGTGGTAGTATGTGCCAATCTTGAGTTATGGAATTTTAAGCATTATTTAATATAAATAAAAATTCGTAAAAAATCAACGATAACGTGTACGTTGCCGAAAGTCGCACACATGATAGCTTAAGACAGTCTCTTTCAAAGGATGGCAGAAGGGTTGTGGTAGTATGTGCCAATCTTGAGTTATTGAATTTTAAGCATTATTTAATATAAATAAAAATTCGTAAAAAATCAACGATAACGTGTACGTTGCCGAAAGTCGCACACATATGATAGCTTAAGACAGTCTCTTTCAAAGGATGGCAGAACCGTTATGGTAGTATGTGCCAATCTTGAGTTATTGAATTTTAAGCATTATTTAATATAAATAAAAATTCATAAAAAATCAACGATAACGTGTACGTTGCCGAAAGTCGCACACATGATAGCTTAAGACAGTCTCTTTCAAACGATGGCAGAACGGTTGTGGTAGTATGTGCCAATCTTGAGTTATTGAATTTTAAGCATTATTTAATATAAATAAAAATTCGTAAAAAATCAACGATAACGTGTATGTTGCCGAAAGTCGCACACATGATAGATTAAGACAGTCTCTTTCAAAGGATGGCAGAACCGTTGTGGTAGTATGTGCCAATCTTGAGTTATTGAATTTTAAGCATTATTTAATATAAATAAAAATTCGTAAAAAATCAACGATAACGTGTACGTTGCCGAAAGTCGCACACATGATAGCTTAAGACAGTCTCTTTCAAAGGATAGGAGAACCGTTGTGGTAGTATGTGCCAATCTTGAGTTATTGAATTTTAAGCATTATTTAATATAAATAAAAATTCGTAAAAAATCAACGATAATGTGTACGTTGCCGAAAGTCGCACACATGATACGTTAGGACAGTCTCTTTCAAAGGATGGCAGAACCGTTGTGGTAGTATGTGCCAATCTTGAGTTATTGAATTTTAAGCATTATTTAATATAAATAAAAATTCGTAAAAAATCAACGATAACGTGTACGTTGCCGAAAGTCGCACACATGATAGCTTAAGACAGTCTCTTACAAACGATGGCAGAACGTTTGTGGTAGTATGTGCCAATCTTGAGTTATGGAATTTTAAGCATTATTTAATATAAATAAAAATTTGTAAAAAATCAACGATATCGTGTACGTTGCCGAAAGACGCACACATGATAGCTTAAGACAGTCTCTTTCAAAGGATGGCAGAACCGTTGTGGTAGTATGTGCCAATCTTGAGTTATTGAATTTTAAGCATTATTTAATATAAATAAAAATTCGTAAAAAATCAACGATAATGTGTACGTTGCCGAAAGTCGCACACATGATACGTTAGGACAGTCTCTTTCAAAGGATGGCAGAAGGGTTGTGGTAGTATGTGCCAATCTTGAGTTATTGAATTTTAAGCATTATTTAATATAAATAAAAATTCGTAAAAAATCAACGATAACGTGTACGTTGCCGAAAGTCGCACACATATGATAGCTTAAGACAGTCTCTTTCAAAGGATGGCAGAAACGTTATGGTAGTATGTGCCAATCTTGAGTTATTGAATTTTAAGCATTATTTAATATAAATAAAAATTCATAAAAAATCAACGATAACGTGTACGTTGCCGAAAGACGCACACATGATAGCTTAAGACAGTCTCTTTCAAAGGATAGGAGAACCGTTGTGGTAGTATGTGCCAATCTTGAGTTATTGAATTTTAAGCATTATTTAATATAAATAAAAATTCGTAAAAAATCAACGATAACGTGTACGTTGCCGAAAGTCGCACACATGATAGCTTAAGACAGTCTCTTACAAACGATGGCAGAACGTTTGTGGTAGTATGTGCCAATCTTGAGTTATGGAATTTTAAGCATTATTTAATATAAATAAAAATTTGTAAAAAATCAACGATATCGTGTACGTTGCCGAAAGACGCACACATGATAGCTTAAGACAGTCTCTTTCAAAGGATGGCAGAACCGTTGTGGTAGTATGTGCCAATCTTGAGTTATTGAATTTTAAGCATTATTTAATATAAATAAAAATTCGTAAAAAATCAACGATAATGTGTACGTTGCCGAAAGTCGCACACATGATACGTTAGGACAGTCTCTTTCAAAGGATGGCAGAAGGGTTGTGGTAGTATGTGCCAATCTTGAGTTATTGAATTTTAAGCATTATTTAATATAAATAAAAATTCGTAAAAAATCAACGATAACGTGTACGTTGCCGAAAGTCGCACACATATGATAGCTTAAGACAGTCTCTTTCAAAGGATGGCAGAAACGTTATGGTAGTATGTGCCAATCTTGAGTTATTGAATTTTAAGCATTATTTAATATAAATAAAAATTCATAAAAAATCAACGATAACGTGTACGTTGCCGAAAGACGCACACATGATAGCTTAAGACAGTCTCTTTCAAAGGATGGCAGAACCGTTGTGGTAGTATGTGCCAATCTTGAGTTATTGAATTTTAAGCATTATTTAATATAAATAAAAATTCGTAAAAAATCAACGATAATGTGTACGTTGCCGAAAGTCGCACACATGATACGTTAGGACAGTCTCTTTCAAAGGATGGCAGAAGGGTTGTGGTAGTATGTGCCAATCTTGAGTTATTGAATTTTAAGCATTATTTAATATAAATAAAAATTCGTAAAAAATCAACGATAACGTGTACGTTGCCGAAAGTCGCACACATATGATAGCTTAAGACAGTCTCTTTCAAAGGATGGCAGAACCGTTATGGTAGTATTTTGCCAATCTTGAGTTATTGAATTTTAAGCATTATTTAATATAAATAAAAATTCATAAAAAATCAACGATAACGTGTACGTTGCCGAAAGTCGCACACATGATAGCTTAAGACAGTCTCTTTCAAACGATGGCAGAACGGTTGTGGTAGTATGTGCCAATCTTGAGTTATTGAATTTTAAGCATTATTTAATATAAATAAAAATTCGTAAAAAATCAACGATAATGTGTACGTTGCCGAAAGTCGCACACATGATACGTTAGGACAGTCTCTTTCAAAGGATGGCAGAACCGTTGTGGTAGTATGTGCCAATCTTGAGTTATTGAATTTTAAGCATTATTTAATATAAATAAAAATTCGTAAAAAATCAACGATAACGTGTACGTTGCCGAAAGTCGCACACATGATAGCTTAAGACAGTCTCTTACAAACGATGGCAGAACGTTTGTGGTAGTATGTGCCAATCTTGAGTTATGGAATTTTAAGCATTATTTAATATAAATAAAAATTTGTAAAAAATCAACGATATCGTGTACGTTGCCGAAAGACGCACACATGATAGCTTAAGACAGTCTCTTTCAAAGGATGGCAGAACCGTTGTGGTAGTATGTGCCAATCTTGAGTTATTGAATTTTAAGCATTATTTAATATAAATAAAAATTCGTAAAAAATCAACGATAATGTGTACGTTGCCGAAAGTCGCACACATGATACGTTAGGACAGTCTCTTTCAAAGGATGGCAGAAGGGTTGTGGTAGTATGTGCCAATCTTGAGTTATTGAATTTTAAGCATTATTTAATATAAATAAAAATTCGTAAAAAATCAACGATAACGTGTACGTTGCCGAAAGTCGCACACATATGATAGCTTAAGACAGTCTCTTTCAAAGGATGGCAGAAACGTTATGGTAGTATGTGCCAATCTTGAGTTATTGAATTTTAAGCATTATTTAATATAAATAAAAATTCATAAAAAATCAACGATAACGTGTACGTTGCCGAAAGACGCACACATGATAGCTTAAGACAGTCTCTTTCAAAGGATGGCAGAACCGTTGTGGTAGTATGTGCCAATCTTGAGTTATTGAATTTTAAGCATTATTTAATATAAATAAAAATTCGTAAAAAATCAACGATAATGTGTACGTTGCCGAAAGTCGCACACATGATACGTTAGGACAGTCTCTTTCAAAAGATGGCAGAAGGGTTGTGGTAGTATGTGCCAATCTTGAGTTATTGAATTTTAAGCATTATTTAATATAAATAAAAATTCGTAAAAAATCAACGATAACGTGTACGTTGCCGAAAGTCGCACACATATGATAGCTTAAGACAGTCTCTTTCAAAGGATGGCAGAACCGTTATGGTAGTATGTGCCAATCTTGAGTTATTGAATTTTAAGCATTATTTAATATAAATAAAAATTCATAAAAAATCAACGATAACGTGTACGTTGCCGAAAGTCGCACACATGATAGCTTAAGACAGTCTCTTTCAAACGATGGCAGAACGGTTGTGGTAGTATGTGCCAATCTTGAGTTATTGAATTTTAAGCATTATTTAATATAAATAAAAATTCGTAAAAAATCAACGATAACGTGTATGTTGCCGAAAGTCGCACACATGATAGATTAAGACAGTCTCTTTCAAAGGATGGCAGAACCGTTGTGGTAGTATGTGCCAATCTTGAGTTATTGAATTTTAAGCATTATTTAATATAAATAAAAATTCGTAAAAAATCAACGATAATGTGTACGTTGCCGAAAGTCGCACACATGATACGTTAGGACAGTCTCTTTCAAAGGATGGCAGAAGGGTTGTGGTAGTATGTGCCAATCTTGAGTTATTGAATTTTAAGCATTATTTAATATAAATAAAAATTCGTAAAAAATCAACGATAACGTGTACGTTGCCGAAAGTCGCACACATATGATAGCTTAAGACAGTCTCTTTCAAAGGATGGCAGAACCGTTATGGTAGTATGTGCCAATCTTGAGTTATTGAATTTTAAGCATTATTTAATATAAATAAAAATTCATAAAAAATCAACGATAACGTGTACGTTGCCGAAAGTCGCACACATGATAGCTTAAGACAGTCTCTTTCAAACGATGGCAGAACGGTTGTGGTAGTATGTGCCAATCTTGAGTTATTGAATTTTAAGCATTATTTAATATAAATAAAAATTCGTAAAAAATCAACGATAACGTGTATGTTGCCGAAAGTCGCACACATGATAGATTAAGACAGTCTCTTTCAAACGATGGCAGAACCGTTGTGGTAGTATGTGCCAATCTTGAGTTATTGAATTTTAAGCATTATTTAATATAAATAAAAATTCGTAAAAAATCAACGATAACGTGTACGTTGCCGAAAGTCGCACACATGATAGCTTAAGACAGTCTCTTTCAAAGGATGGCAGAACCGTTGTGGTAGTATGTGCCAATCTTGAGTTATTGAATTTTAAGCATTATTTAATATAAATAAAAATTCATAAAAAATCAACGATAACGTGTACGTTGCCGAAAGTCGCACACATGATAGCTTAAGACAGTCTCTTTCAAACGATGGCAGAACGGTTGTGGTAGTATGTGCCAATCTTGAGTTATTGAATTTTAAGCATTATTTAATATAAATAAAAATTCGTAAAAAATCAACGATAACGTGTATGTTGCCGAAAGTCGCACACATGATAGATTAAGACAGTCTCTTTCAAAGGATGGCAGAACCGTTGTGGTAGTATGTGCCAATCTTGAGTTATTGAATTTTAAGCATTATTTAATATAAATAAAAATTCGTAAAAAATCAACGATAACGTGTACGTTGCCGAAAGTCGCACACATGATAGCTTAAGACAGTCTCTTTCAAAGGATAGGAGAACCGTTGTGGTAGTATGTGCCAATCTTGAGTTATTGAATTTTAAGCATTATTTAATATAAATAAAAATTCGTAAAAAATCAACGATAATGTGTACGTTGCCGAAAGTCGCACACATGATACGTTAGGACAGTCTCTTTCAAAGGATGGCAGAACCGTTGTGGTAGTATGTGCCAATCTTGAGTTATTGAATTTTAAGCATTATTTAATATAAATAAAAATTCGTAAAAAATCAACGATAACGTGTACGTTGCCGAAAGTCGCACACATGATAGCTTAAGACAGTCTCTTACAAACGATGGCAGAACGTTTGTGGTAGTATGTGCCAATCTTGAGTTATGGAATTTTAAGCATTATTTAATATAAATAAAAATTTGTAAAAAATCAACGATATCGTGTACGTTGCCGAAAGACGCACACATGATAGCTTAAGACAGTCTCTTTCAAAGGATGGCAGAACCGTTGTGGTAGTATGTGCCAATCTTGAGTTATTGAATTTTAAGCATTATTTAATATAAATAAAAATTCGTAAAAAATCAACGATAATGTGTACGTTGCCGAAAGTCGCACACATGATACGTTAGGACAGTCTCTTTCAAAGGATGGCAGAAGGGTTGTGGTAGTATGTGCCAATCTTGAGTTATTGAATTTTAAGCATTATTTAATATAAATAAAAATTCGTAAAAAATCAACGATAACGTGTACGTTGCCGAAAGTCGCACACATATGATAGCTTAAGACAGTCTCTTTCAAAGGATGGCAGAAACGTTATGGTAGTATGTGCCAATCTTGAGTTATTGAATTTTAAGCATTATTTAATATAAATAAAAATTCATAAAAAATCAACGATAACGTGTACGTTGCCGAAAGACGCACACATGATAGCTTAAGACAGTCTCTTTCAAAGGATGGCAGAACCGTTGTGGTAGTATGTGCCAATCTTGAGTTATTGAATTTTAAGCATTATTTAATATAAATAAAAATTCGTAAAAAATCAACGATAATGTGTACGTTGCCGAAAGTCGCACACATGATACGTTAGGACAGTCTCTTTCAAAGGATGGCAGAAGGGTTGTGGTAGTATGTGCCAATCTTGAGTTATTGAATTTTAAGCATTATTTAATATAAATAAAAATTCGTAAAAAATCAACGATAACGTGTACGTTGCCGAAAGTCGCACACATATGATAGCTTAAGACAGTCTCTTTCAAAGGATGGCAGAACCGTTATGGTAGTATGTGCCAATCTTGAGTTATTGAATTTTAAGCATTATTTAATATAAATAAAAATTCATAAAAAATCAACGATAACGTGTACGTTGCCGAAAGTCGCACACATGATAGCTTAAGACAGTCTCTTTCAAACGATGGCAGAACGGTTGTGGTAGTATGTGCCAATCTTGAGTTATTGAATTTTAAGCATTATTTAATATAAATAAAAATTTGTAAAAAATCAACGATAACGTGTATGTTGCCGAAAGTCGCACACATGATAGATTAAGACAGTCTCTTTCAAAGGATGGCAGAACCGTTGTGGTAGTATGTGCCAATCTTGAGTTATTGAATTTTAAGCATTATTTAATATAAATAAAAATTCGTAAAAAATCAACGATAATGTGTACGTTGCCGAAAGTCGCACACATGATACGTTAGGACAGTCTCTTTCAAAGGATGGCAGAAGGGTTGTGGTAGTATGTGCCAATCTTGAGTTATTGAATTTTAAGCATTATTTAATATAAATAAAAATTCGTAAAAAATCAACGATAACGTGTACGTTGCCGAAAGTCGCACACATATGATAGCTTAAGACAGTCTCTTTCAAAGGATGGCAGAACCGTTATGGTAGTATGTGCCAATCTTGAGTTATTGAATTTTAAGCATTATTTAATATAAATAAAAATTCATAAAAAATCAACGATAACGTGTACGTTGCCGAAAGTCGCACACATGATAGCTTAAGACAGTCTCTTTCAAACGATGGCAGAACGGTTGTGGTAGTATGTGCCAATCTTGAGTTATTGAATTTTAAGCATTATTTAATATAAATAAAAATTCGTAAAAAATCAACGATAATGTGTATGTTGCCGAAAGTCGCACACATGATAGATTAAGACAGTCTCTTTCAAACGATGGCAGAACCGTTGTGGTAGTATGTGCCAATCTTGAGTTATTGAATTTTAAGCATTATTTAATATAAATAAAAATTCGTAAAAAATCAACGATAACGTGTACGTTGCCGAAAGTCGCACACATGATAGCTTAAGACAGTCTCTTTCAAAGGATGGCAGAACCGTTGTGGTAGTATGTGCCAATCTTGAGTTATTGAATTTTAAGCATTATTTAATATAAATAAAAATTCATAAAAAATCAACGATAACGTGTACGTTGCCGAAAGTCGCACACATGATAGCTTAAGACAGTCTCTTTCAAACGATGGCAGAACGGTTGTGGTAGTATGTGCCAATCTTGAGTTATTGAATTTTAAGCATTATTTAATATAAATAAAAATTCGTAAAAAATCAACGATAACGTGTATGTTGCCGAAAGTCGCACACATGATAGATTAAGACAGTCTCTTTCAAAGGATGGCAGAACCGTTGTGGTAGTATGTGCCAATCTTGAGTTATTGAATTTTAAGCATTATTTAATATAAATAAAAATTCGTAAAAAATCAACGATAACGTGTACGTTGCCGAAAGTCGCACACATGATAGCTTAAGACAGTCTCTTTCAAAGGATAGGAGAACCGTTGTGGTAGTATGTGCCAATCTTGAGTTATTGAATTTTAAGCATTATTTAATATAAATAAAAATTCGTAAAAAATCAACGATAATGTGTACGTTGCCGAAAGTCGCACACATGATACGTTAGGACAGTCTCTTTCAAAGGATGGCAGAACCGTTGTGGTAGTATGTGCCAATCTTGAGTTATTGAATTTTAAGCATTATTTAATATAAATAAAAATTCGTAAAAAATCAACGATAACGTGTACGTTGCCGAAAGTCGCACACATGATAGCTTAAGACAGTCTCTTACAAACGATGGCAGAACGTTTGTGGTAGTATGTGCCAATCTTGAGTTATGGAATTTTAAGCATTATTTAATATAAATAAAAATTTGTAAAAAATCAACGATATCGTGTACGTTGCCGAAAGACGCACACATGATAGCTTAAGACAGTCTCTTTCAAAGGATGGCAGAACCGTTGTGGTAGTATGTGCCAATCTTGAGTTATTGAATTTTAAGCATTATTTAATATAAATAAAAATTCGTAAAAAATCAACGATAATGTGTACGTTGCCGAAAGTCGCACACATGATACGTTAGGACAGTCTCTTTCAAAGGATGGCAGAAGGGTTGTGGTAGTATGTGCCAATCTTGAGTTATTGAATTTTAAGCATTATTTAATATAAATAAAAATTCGTAAAAAATCAACGATAACGTGTACGTTGCCGAAAGTCGCACACATATGATAGCTTAAGACAGTCTCTTTCAAAGGATGGCAGAAACGTTATGGTAGTATGTGCCAATCTTGAGTTATTGAATTTTAAGCATTATTTAATATAAATAAAAATTCATAAAAAATCAACGATAACGTGTACGTTGCCGAAAGACGCACACATGATAGCTTAAGACAGTCTCTTTCAAAGGATGGCAGAACCGTTGTGGTAGTATGTGCCAATCTTGAGTTATTGAATTTTAAGCATTATTTAATATAAATAAAAATTCGTAAAAAATCAACGATAATGTGTACGTTGCCGAAAGTCGCACACATGATACGTTAGGACAGTCTCTTTCAAAGGATGGCAGAAGGGTTGTGGTAGTATGTGCCAATCTTGAGTTATTGAATTTTAAGCATTATTTAATATAAATAAAAATTCGTAAAAAATCAACGATAACGTGTACGTTGCCGAAAGTCGCACACATATGATAGCTTAAGACAGTCTCTTTCAAAGGATGGCAGAACCGTTATGGTAGTATGTGCCAATCTTGAGTTATTGAATTTTAAGCATTATTTAATATAAATAAAAATTCATAAAAAATCAACGATAACGTGTACGTTGCCGAAAGTCGCACACATGATAGCTTAAGACAGTCTCTTTCAAACGATGGCAGAACGGTTGTGGTAGTATGTGCCAATCTTGAGTTATTGAATTTTAAGCATTATTTAATATAAATAAAAATTCGTAAAAAATCAACGATAACGTGTATGTTGCCGAAAGTCGCACACATGATAGATTAAGACAGTCTCTTTCAAACGATGGCAGAACCGTTGTGGTAGTATGTGCCAATCTTGAGTTATTGAATTTTAAGCATTATTTAATATAAATAAAAATTCGTAAAAAATCAACGATAACGTGTACGTTGCCGAAAGTCGCACACATGATAGCTTAAGACAGTCTCTTTCAAAGGATGGCAGAACCGTTGTGGTAGTATGTGCCAATCTTGAGTTATTGAATTTTAAGCATTATTTAATATAAATAAAAATTCGTAAAAAATCAACGATAATGTGTACGTTGCCGAAAGTCGCACACATGATACGTTAGGACAGTCTCTTTCAAAGGATGGCAGAAGGGTTGTGGTAGTATGTGCCAATCTTGAGTTATTGAATTTTAAGCATTATTTAATATAAATAAAAATTCGTAAAAAATCAACGATAACGTGTACGTTGCCGAAAGTCGCACACATGATAGCTTAAGACAGTTTCTTTCAAAGGATGGCGGAACCGTTATGGTAGTATGTGCCAATCTTGAGTTATTGAATTTTAAGCATTATTTAATATAAATAAAAATTCATAAAAAATCAACGATAACGTGTACGTTGCCGAAAGTCGCACACATGATAGCTTAAGACAGTCTCTTTCAAACGATGGCAGAACGTAGTGCTGGACGATATGGCCAAAATTTATATCACGATATATTCCATAATTTCGGTCGATACGATATAATTTCGATATCGACATAAATATTTTGAAGGCCTAAGAAAAACTTAAGTCTTTAAAGCCTCCTTTCACAAAAACTATATAATACTTTAGAAATAAAAAATGGTCAAAATAAACCAATGATCACTTTTAATCACTTATAGCAAAATAAAAACATGACATCTCTGTCAAACACAAGCCTATAACCTATATACAGTACAAGCCAAAGGTTTGGACACACCTTCTTATTCAATGCGTCATGAAATGAAAGTCATTAAAATAAAGAAAACGCATTGAATAAGAAGGTATGTCCAAACTTTTGGCCTGTACTGTACATATTACCAATATAAATAACTTTACATTTACAACAGAGGCAAAGCTTCTTATTCTTCCATAAACAAATTTAACAGATCAAAACAAAAGTGCTTCAACCAGGATAAGGAAAAAAAGCCTTTATATACATAAAAGGAACATGATATCACAGTCAAATAAGCAAACCTGTAGGCTTTTATAACTATAAATAACTTAGATATAACATAAACTACAAAAGTGTTTCAGCCAGAATAAAGAAATTTAGGAGATTCTAAAAGGAGATTTTAGATGCTGACCGGAGCGCGGCCGAGTTTCAGCGCGAGAGATTTTAGATGCTGACCGGAGCGCGGCCGAGTTTCAGCGTGAGAGATTTCAGTGCAAGTTTCAGCGCGAGAGGTTTTAGATGCTGACCGGAGCGTGGCCGAGTTTCAGCGCGAGAGATTTTAGATACTGACCGGACCGCGGCCGAGCTTCAGCGCGAGAGGTTTTAGATGCTGACCGGAGCGCGGCCGAGTTTCAGCGCGAGAGGTTTTAGATGCTGACCGGACCGCGGCCGAGCTTCAGCGCGAGAGGTTTTAGATGCTGACCGGAGCGCGGCCGAGTTTCAGCGCGAGAGATTTTAGATGCTGACCGGACCGCGGCCGAGCTTCAGCGCGAGAGATTTCAGCGCGAGTTTCAGCGCGAGAGGTTTTAGATGCTGACCGGAGCGCGGCCGAGTTTCAGCGCGAGAGGTTTTAGATGCTGACCGGAGCGCTGACCGGAGCGCGGCCGAGTTTCAGCGCGAGAGATTTTAGATGCTGACCGGAGCGCGGCCGAGCTTCAGCGCGAGAGATTTCAGCGCGAGTTTCAGCGCGAGAGGTTTTAGATGCTGACCGGAGCGCGGCCGAGTTTCAGCGCGAGAGATTTCAGCGCGAGAGGTTTTAGATGCTGACCGGAGCGCGGCCGAGTTTCAGCGCGAGAGATTTTAGATGCTGACCGGACCGCGGCCGAGCTTCAGCGCGAGAGATTTCAGCGCGAGAGGTTTTAGATGCTGACCGGAGCGCTGACCGGAGCGCGGCCGAGTTTCAGCGCGAGAGATTTTAGATGCTGACCGGAGCGCGGCCGAGCTTCAGCGCGAGAGATTTTCAGCGCGAGAGATTTCAGCACGAGAGATTTTCAGCGCGAGTTTCAGCGCGAGAGATTTTAGGGGCCGAACGGAGCGCAGCTGAGCCGTGTTTCTGTAAATAATACATATCGATATGACACAAAAATGATATCACCGTTATTGAAACATTTCTTATCGCGATAAATACCGTTATCGAATTATTGTCCAGGCCTAGCAGAACGGTTGTGGTAGTATGTGCCAATCTTGAGTTATTGAATTTTAAGCATTATTTAATATAAATAAAAATTCGTAAAAAATCAACGATAACGTGTACGTTGCCGAAAGTCGCACACATGATAGCTTAAGACAGTCTCTTTCAAAGGATGGCAGAACCGTTGTGGTAGTATGTGCCAATCTTGAGTTATTGAATTTTAAGCATTATTTAATATAAATAAAAATTCGTAAAAAATCAACGATAATGTGTACGTTGCCGAAAGTCGCACACATGATACGTTAGGACAGTCTCTTTCAAAGGATGGCAGAAGGGTTGTGGTAGTATGTGCCAATCTTGAGTTATTGAATTTTAAGCATTATTTAATATAAATAAAAATTCGTAAAAAATCAACGATAACGTGTACGTTGCCGAAAGTCGCACACATGATAGCTTAAGACAGTTTCTTTCAAAGGATGGCGGAACCGTTATGGTAGTATGTGCCAATCTTGAGTTATTGAATTTTAAGCATTATTTAATATACACAAAAAATCAACGATAACGTGTACGTTGCCGAAAGTCGCACACATGATAGCTTAAGACAGTCTCTTTCAAAGGATGGCAGAACCGTTGTGGTAGTATGTGCCAATCTTGAGTTATTGAATTTTAAGCATTATTTAATATAAATAAAAATTCGTAAAAAATCAACAATAATGTGTACGTTGCCGAAAGTCGCACACATGATACGTTAGGACAGTCTCTTTCAAAGGATGGCAGAAGGGTTGTGGTAGTATGTGCCAATCTTGAGTTATTGAATTTTAAGCATTATTTAATATAAATAAAAATTCGTAAAAAATCAACGATAACGTGTACGTTGCCGAAAGTCTCTTTCAAAGGATGGCAGAAGGGTTGTGGTAGTATGTGCCAATCTTGAGTTATTGAATTTTAAGCATTATTTAATATAAATAAAAATTCGTAAAAAATCAACGATAACGTGTATGTTGCCGAAAGTCGCACACATGATAGATTAAGACAGTCTCTTTCAAAGGATGGCAGAACCGTTGTGGTAGTATGTGCCAATCTTGAGTTATTGAATTTTAAGCATTATTTAATATAAATAAAAATTCATAAAAAATCAACGATAACGTGTACGTTGCCGAAAGACGCACACATGATAGCTTAAGACAGTCTCTTTCAAACGATGGCAGAACGGTTGTGGTAGTATGTGCCAATCTTGAGTTATTGAATTTTAAGCATTATTTAATATAAATAAAAATTCGTAAAAAATCAACGATAACGTGTATGTTGCCGAAAGTCGCACACATGATAGATTAAGACAGTCTCTTTCAAAGGATGGCAGAACCGTTGTGGTAGTATGTGCCAATCTTGAGTTATTGAATTTTAAGCATTATTTAATATAAATAAAAATTCGTAAAAAATCAACGATAACGTGTACGTTGCCGAAAGTCGCACACATGATAGCTTAAGACAGTCTCTTTCAAAGGATAGGAGAACCGTTGTGGTAGTATGTGCCAATCTTGAGTTATTGAATTTTAAGCATTATTTAATATAAATAAAAATTCGTAAAAAATCAACGATAACGTGTACGTTGCCGAAAGTCGCACACATGATAGCTTAAGACAGTCTCTTTCAAACGATGGCAGAACGTTTGTGGTAGTATGTGCCAATCTTGAGTTATTGAAATTTAAGCATTATTTTATATAAATAAAAATTCATAAAAAATCAACGATAATGTGTACGTTGTCGAAAGTCGCACACATGATAGATTAGCACAGTCTCTTTCAAACGATAGCAGAACCGTTGTGGTAGTATGTGCCAATCTTGAGTTATTGAAATTTAAGCATTATTTGATATAAATAAAAATTCATAAAAAATCAACGATAATGTGTACGTTGTCGAAAGTCGCACACATGATAGGTTAAGACAGTCTCTTTCAAACGATGGCAGAACCGTTGTGGTAGTATGTCCCAATCTTGAGTTATTGAATTTTAAGCATTATTTAATATAATTAAAAATTCATAAAAAATCAACGATAACGTGTACGTTGCCGAAAGTCGCTCACATGATAGGTTAAGACAGTCTCTTTCAAACGATGGCAGAACTGTTGTGGTAGTATGTCCCAATCTTGAGTTATTGAATTTTAAGCATTATTTAATATAAATAAAAAATCATTAAAAATCAACGATAATGTGTACGTTGCCGAAAGTCGCACACATGATAGCTTAAGACAGTCTCTTTCAAACGATGGCAAAACTGTTGTGTTATTATGTGCCAATCTTGAGTTATTGAATTTTAAGCATTATTTAATATAAATAAAAATTCATAAAAAATCAACGATAATGTGTACGTTGCCAAAAGTAACACACATGGTAGCTTAAGACAGTCTCTTTCAAACGATGGCAGAACTGTTGTGATAGTATGTCCCAATCTTGAGTTATTGAATTTTAAGCATTATTTAATATAAATAAAAATTCATAAAAAATCAACGATAATGTGTACGTTGCCAAAAGTAACACACATGGTAGCTTAAGACAGTCTCTTTCAAACGATGGCAGAACTGTTGTGATAGTATGTCCCAATCTTGAGTTATTGAATTTTAAGCATTATTTAATATAAATAAAAATTCATAAAAAATCAACGATAATGTGTACGTTGCCGAAAGTCGCACACATGATAGGATAAGACAGTCTCTTTCAAACGATGGCAGAACCGTTGTGGTAGTATGTGCCAATCTTGACTTATTGAATTTTGAGCATTATTTAATATAAATAAAAATTCATAAAAAATCAACGATAATGTGTACGTTGCCGTAAGTCGCACACATGATAGCGTAAGACAGTCTCTTTCAAACGATGGCAGAACCGTTGTGGTAGTATGTGCCAAACTTGACTTATTGAATTTTGAGCATTATTTAATATAAATAAAAATTCATAAAAAATCAACGATAATGTGTACGTTGCCGAAGGTCGCACACATGATAGCATAAGACAGTCTCTTTCAAACGATGGCAGAACCGTTGTGGTAGTATGTGCCAATCTTGAGTTATTGAATTTTAAGCATTATTTAATATAAATAAAAATTCATAAAAAATCAACGATAATGTGTACGTTGCCGAAAGTCGCACACATGATAGGTTAAGACAGTCTCTTTCAAACGATGGCAGAACTGTTGTGGTAGTGTGTCCCAATCTTGAGTTATTGAATTTTAAGCATTATTTAATATAAATAAAAATTCATAAAAAATCAACGATAACGTGTACATTGCCAAAAGTCGCACACATGATAGGTTAAGATAGACTCTTTCAAACGATGGCAGAAGCGTTGTGGTAGTATGTGCCAATCTTGAGTTATTGAATTTTAAGCATTATTTAATATAAATAAAAATTCATAAAAAATCAACGATAATGTGTACGTTGCCGAAAGTCGCACACATGATAGCTTAAGACAGTCTCTTTCAAACGATGGCAGAACTGTTGTGGTAGTATGTCCCAATCTTGAGTTATTGAATTTTAAGCATTATTTAATATAAATAAAAATTCATAAAAAATCAACGATAATGTGTACGTTGTCGAAAGTCGCACACATGATAGGTTAAGACAGTCTCTTTCAAACGATGGCAGAACCGTTGTGGTAGTATGTGCCAATCTTGAGTTATTGAAATTTAAGCATTATTTGATATAAATAAAAATTCATAAAAAATCAACGATAATGTGTACGTTGTCGAAAGTCGCACACATGATAGGTTAAGACAGTCTCTTTCAAACGATGGCAGAACCGTTGTGGTAGTATGTGCCAATCTTGAGTTATTGAATTTTAAGCATTATTTAATATAAATAAAAATTCGTAAAAAATCAACGATAACGTGTATGTTGCCGAAAGTCGCACACATGATAGATTAAGACAGTCTCTTTCAAAGGATGGCAGAACCGTTGTGGTAGTATGTGCCAATCTTGAGTTATTGAATTTTAAGCATTATTTAATATAAATAAAAATTCGTAAAAAATCAACGATAACGTGTACGTTGCCGAAAGTCGCACACATGATAGCTTAAGACAGTCTCTTTCAAAGGATAGGAGAACCGTTGTGGTAGTATGTGCCAATCTTGAGTTATTGAATTTTAAGCATTATTTAATATAAATAAAAATTCGTAAAAAATCAACGATAACGTGTACGTTGCCGAAAGTCGCACACATGATAGCTTAAGACAGTCTCTTTCAAACGATGGCAGAACGTTTGTGGTAGTATGTGCCAATCTTGAGTTATTGAAATTTAAGCATTATTTTATATAAATAAAAATTCATAAAAAATCAACGATAATGTGTACGTTGTCGAAAGTCGCACACATGATAGATTAGCACAGTCTCTTTCAAACGATGGCAGAACCGTTGTGGTAGTATGTGCCAATCTTGAGTTATTGAAATTTAAGCATTATTTGATATAAATAAAAATTCATAAAAAATCAACGATAATGTGTACGTTGTCGAAAGTCGCACACATGATAGGTTAAGACAGTCTCTTTCAAACGATGGCAGAACCGTTGTGGTAGTATGTCCCAATCTTGAGTTATTGAATTTTAAGCATTATTTAATATAATTAAAAATTCATAAAAAATCAACGATAACGTGTACGTTGCCGAAAGTCGCTCACATGATAGGTTAAGACAGTCTCTTTCAAACGATGGCAGAACTGTTGTGGTAGTATGTCCCAATCTTGAGTTATTGAATTTTAAGCATTATTTAATATAAATAAAAAATCATTAAAAATCAACGATAATGTGTACGTTGCCGAAAGTCGCACACATGATAGCTTAAGACAGTCTCTTTCAAACGATGGCAAAACTGTTGTGTTATTATGTGCCAATCTTGAGTTATTGAATTTTAAGCATTATTTAATATAAATAAAAATTCATAAAAAATCAACGATAATGTGTACGTTGCCAAAAGTAACACACATGGTAGCTTAAGACAGTCTCTTTCAAACGATGGCAGAACTGTTGTGATAGTATGTCCCAATCTTGAGTTATTGAATTTTAAGCATTATTTAATATAAATAAAAATTCATAAAAAATCAACGATAATGTGTACGTTGCCAAAAGTAACACACATGGTAGCTTAAGACAGTCTCTTTCAAACGATGGCAGAACTGTTGTGATAGTATGTCCCAATCTTGAGTTATTGAATTTTAAGCATTATTTAATATAAATAAAAATTCATAAAAAATCAACGATAATGTGTACGTTGCCGAAAGTCGCACACATGATAGGATAAGACAGTCTCTTTCAAACGATGGCAGAACCGTTGTGGTAGTATGTGCCAATCTTGACTTATTGAATTTTGAGCATTATTTAATATAAATAAAAATTCATAAAAAATCAACGATAATGTGTACGTTGCCGTAAGTCGCACACATGATAGCGTAAGACAGTCTCTTTCAAACGATGGCAGAACCGTTGTGGTAGTATGTGCCAAACTTGACTTATTGAATTTTGAGCATTATTTAATATAAATAAAAATTCATAAAAAATCAACGATAATGTGTACGTTGCCGAAGGTCGCACACATGATAGCATAAGACAGTCTCTTTCAAACGATGGCAGAACCGTTGTGGTAGTATGTGCCAATCTTGAGTTATTGAATTTTAAGCATTATTTAATATAAATAAAAATTCATAAAAAATCAACGATAATGTGTACGTTGCCGAAAGTCGCACACATGATAGGTTAAGACAGTCTCTTTCAAACGATGGCAGAACTGTTGTGGTAGTGTGTCCCAATCTTGAGTTATTGAATTTTAAGCATTATTTAATATAAATAAAAATTCATAAAAAATCAACGATAACGTGTACATTGCCAAAAGTCGCACACATGATAGGTTAAGATAGACTCTTTCAAACGATGGCAGAAGCGTTGTGGTAGTATGTGCCAATCTTGAGTTATTGAATTTTAAGCATTATTTAATATAAATAAAAATTCATAAAAAATCAACGATAATGTGTACGTTGCCGAAAGTCGCACACATGATAGCTTAAGACAGTCTCTTTCAAACGATGGCAGAACTGTTGTGGTAGTATGTCCCAATCTTGAGTTATTGAATTTTAAGCATTATTTAATATAAATAAAAATTCATAAAAAATCAACGATAATGTGTACGTTGTCGAAAGTCGCACACATGATAGGTTAAGACAGTCTCTTTCAAACGATGGCAGAACCGTTGTGGTAGTATGTGCCAATCTTGAGTTATTGAAATTTAAGCATTATTTGATATAAATAAAAATTCATAAAAAATCAACGATAATGTGTACGTTGTCGAAAGTCGCACACATGATAGGTTAAGACAGTCTCTTTCAAACGATGGCAGAACCGTTGTGGTAGTATGTGCCAATCTTGAGTTATTGAATTTTAAGCATTATTTTATATAAATAAAAATTCATAAAAAATCAACGATAATGTGTACGTTGCCGAAAGTCGCACACATGATAGGTTAAGACAGTCTCTTTCAAACGATGGCAGAACCGTTGTGGTAGTATGTGCCAATCTTGAGTTATTGAATTTTAAGCATTATTTTATATAAATAAAAATTCATAAAAAATCAACGATAATGTGTACGTTGCCGAAAGTCGCACACATGATAGGTTAAGACAGTCTCTTTCAAACGATGTCAGAACTGTTGTGGTTGTATGTCCCAATCTTGAGTTATTGAATTTTAAGCATTATTTTATATAAATAAAAATTCATAAAAAATCAACGATAATGTGTACGTTGCCAAAAGTCGCACACATGATAGGGTAAGACAGTCTCTTTCAAACGATGTCAGAACTGTTGTGGTAGTATGTCCCAATCTTGAGTTATTGAATTTTAAGCATTATTTTATATAAATAAAAATTCATAAAAAATCAACGATAATGTGTACGTTGCCAAAAGTCGCACACACGATAGCTTAAGACAGTCTCTTTCAAACGATGGCAGAACTGTTGTGGTAGTATGTCCCAATCTTGAGTTATTGAATTTTAAGCATTATTTAATATAAATAAAAATTCATAAAAAATCAACGATAATGTGTACGTTGTCGAAAGTCGCACACATGATAGGTTAAGACAGTCTCTTTCAAACGATGGCAGAACCGTTGTGGTAGTATGTGCCAATCTTGAGTTATTGAAATTTAAGCATTATTTGATATAAATAAAAATTCATAAAAAATCAACGATAATGTGTACGTTGTCGAAAGTCGCACACATGATAGGTTAAGACAGTCTCTTTCAAACGATGGCAGAACCGTTGTGGTAGTATGTGCCAATCTTGAGTTATTGAATTTTAAGCATTATTTTATATAAATAAAAATTCATAAAAAATCAACGATAATGTGTACGTTGCCAAAAGTTGCACACATGATAGCGTAAGACAGTCTCTTTCAAACGATGGCAGAAGCGTTGTGGTAGTATGTGCCAATCTTGAGTTATTGAATTTTAAGCATTATTTGATATAAATAAAAATTCATAAAAAATCAACGATAATGTGTACGTTGTCGAAAGTCGCACACATGATAGGTTAAGACAGTCTCTTTCAAACGATGGCAGAACCGTTGTGGTAGTATGTGCCAATCTTGAGTTATTGAATTTTAAGCATTATTTTATATAAATAAAAATTCATAAAAAATCAACGATAATGTGTACGTTGCCGAAAGTCGCACACATGATAGGATAAGACAGTCTCTTTCAAACGATGTCAGAACTGTTGTGGTTGTATGTCCCAATCTTGAGTTATTGAATTTTAAGCATTATTTTATATAAATAAAAATTCATAAAAAATCAACGATAATGTGTACGTTGCCAAAAGTCGCACACATGATAGGGTAAGACAGTCTCTTTCAAACGATGTCAGAACTGTTGTGGTAGTATGTCCCAATCTTGAGTTATTGAATTTTAAGCATTATTTACGGTGGCCGAGAAAGCCCAACGCAGTGCAAATTGAAAAGCGCTGCAAAAGCACAAAACACATCCATCAAAATTACAACACAGGCGCAGCAAATAGAAAAACGCGCTGCAAAAAGAAAAACGCGCTGCAAATAGAAAAACGCGCTGCAAATAGAAAAACGCGCTGCAAATAGAACCACAACACAACGGAAGTGAGTCACAACACAACGGAATTTTCCCGGGGGACCTTAAAAGATGCTGTACCAGCTGTATACAAAGGACAATAAGTGGCAAACAAGCTTCTGAAAAGTAAGTTATGTTTATTTCCTGTGATTACCACGGTTGTGTGCATATTATTAAAAGTTCTGCTTCACAAAACGCCTTGTTTGCCACTTATTGTCCTTTGTACACATAGTGAAGTCCGAGACGTTACTGAAGACGCAGCTTAGCTGGTACAGTATCTTTTAAGGTCCCCCGGGAAAATTCCGTTGTGTTGTGACTCACTTCCGTTGTGTTGTGGTTCTATTTGCAGCGCGTTTTTCTATTTGCAGCGCGTTTTTCTATTTGCTGCGCCTGTGTTGTAATTTTGATGGATGTGTTTTGTGCTTTTGCAGCGCTTTTCAATTTGCACTGCGTTGGGCTTTCTCGGCCACCGTAATTATTTTATATAAATAAAAATTCATAAAAAATCAACGATAATGTGTACGTTGCCAAAAGTCGCACACACGATAGCTTAAGACAGTCTCTTTCAAACGATGGCAGAACCGTTGTGGTAGTATGTGCCAATCTTGAGTTATTGAAATTTAAGCATTATTTGATATAAATAAAAATTCATAAAAAATCAACGATAATGTGTACGTTGCCGAAAGTCGCACACATGATAGGTTAAGACAGTCTCTTTCAAACGATGTCAGAACTGTTGTGGTAGTATGTCCCAATCTTGAGTTATTGAATTTTAAGCATTATTTTATATAAATAAAAATTCATAAAAAATCAACGATAATGTGTACGTTGCCAAAAGTCGCACACACGATAGCTTAAGACAGTCTCTTTCAAACGATGGCAGAACCGTTGTGGTAGTATGTGCCAATCTTGAGTTATTGAAATTTAAGCATTATTTGATATAAATAAAAATTCATAAAAAATCAACGATAATGTGTACGTTGCCGAAAGTCGCACACATGATAGGTTAAGACAGTCTCTTTCAAACGATGTCAGAACTGTTGTGGTAGTATGTCCCAATCTTGAGTTATTGAATTTTAAGCATTATTTTATATAAATAAAAATTCATAAAAAATCAACGATAATGTGTACGTTGCCAAAAGTCGCACACACGATAGCTTAAGACAGTCTCTTTCAAACGATGGCAGAACTGTTGTGGTAGTATGTCCCAATCTTGAGTTATTGAATTTTAAGCATTATTTAATATAAATAAAAATTCATAAAAAATCAACGATAATGTGTACGTTGCCGAAAGTCGCACACATGATAGGTTAAGACAGTCTCTTTCAAACAATGGCAGAACTGTTGTGGTAGTATGTCCCAATCTTGAGTTATTTAATTGTAAGCATTATTTAATATAATTAAAAATTCATAAAAAATCAACGATAATGTGTACGTTGCCGAAAGTCGCACACATGATAGGTTAAGACAGTCTCTTTCAAACGATGGCAGAAGCGTTGTGGTAGTATGTGCCAATCTTGAGTTATTGAATTTTAAGCATTATTTGATATAAATAAAAATTCATAAAAAATCAACGATAATGTGTACGTTGTCGAAAGTCGCACACATGATAGGTTAAGACAGTCTCTTTCAAACGATGGCAGAACCGTTGTGGTAGTATGTGCCAATCTTGAGTTATTGAATTTTAAGCATTATTTTATATAAATAAAAATTCATAAAAAATCAACGATAATGTGTACGTTGCCGAAAGTCGCACACATGATAGGTTAAGACAGTCTCTTTCAAACGATGTCAGAACTGTTGTGGTTGTATGTCCCAATCTTGAGTTATTGAATTTTAAGCATTATTTTATATAAATAAAAATTCATAAAAAATCAACGATAATGTGTACGTTGCCAAAAGTCGCACACATGATAGGGTAAGACAGTCTCTTTCAAACGATGTCAGAACTGTTGTGGTAGTATGTCCCAATCTTGAGTTATTGAATTTTAAGCATTATTTTATATAAATAAAAATTCATAAAAAATCAACGATAATGTGTACGTTGCCAAAAGTCGCACACACGATAGCTTAAGACAGTCTCTTTCAAACGATGGCAGAACTGTTGTGGTAGTATGTCCCAATCTTGAGTTATTGAATTTTAAGCATTATTTGATATAAATAAAAATTCATAAAAAATCAACGATAATGTGTACGTTGTCGAAAGTCGCACACATGATAGGTTAAGACAGTCTCTTTCAAACGATGGCAGAACCGTTGTGGTAGTATGTGCCAATCTTGAGTTATTGAATTTTAAGCATTATTTTATATAAATAAAAATTCATAAAAAATCAACGATAATGTGTACGTTGCCGAAAGTCGCACACATGATAGGATAAGACAGTCTCTTTCAAACGATGTCAGAACTGTTGTGGTTGTATGTCCCAATCTTGAGTTATTGAATTTTAAGCATTATTTTATATAAATAAAAATTCATAAAAAATCAACGATAATGTGTACGTTGCCAAAAGTCGCACACATGATAGGGTAAGACAGTCTCTTTCAAACGATGTCAGAACTGTTGTGGTAGTATGTCCCAATCTTGAGTTATTGAATTTTAAGCATTATTTTATATAAATAAAAATTCATAAAAAATCAACGATAATGTGTACGTTGCCAAAAGTCGCACACACGATAGCTTAAGACAGTCTCTTTCAAACGATGGCAGAACCGTTGTGGTAGTATGTGCCAATCTTGAGTTATTGAAATTTAAGCATTATTTGATATAAATAAAAATTCATAAAAAATCAACGATAATGTGTACGTTGCCGAAAGTCGCACACATGATAGGTTAAGACAGTCTCTTTCAAACGATGTCAGAACTGTTGTGGTAGTATGTCCCAATCTTGAGTTATTGAATTTTAAGCATTATTTTATATAAATAAAAATTCATAAAAAATCAACGATAATGTGTACGTTGCCAAAAGTCGCACACACGATAGCTTAAGACAGTCTCTTTCAAACGATGGCAGAACTGTTGTGGTAGTATGTCCCAATCTTGAGTTATTGAATTTTAAGCATTATTTAATATAAATAAAAATTCATAAAAAATCAACGATAATGTGTACGTTGCCGAAAGTCGCACACATGATAGGTTAAGACAGTCTCTTTCAAACAATGGCAGAACTGTTGTGGTAGTATGTCCCAATCTTGAGTTATTTAATTTTAAGCATTATTTAATATAATTAAAAATTCATAAAAAATCAACGATAATGTGTACGTTGCCAAAAGTCGCACACATGATAGGTTAAGACAGTCTCTTTCAAACGATGGCAGAAATGTTGTGGTAGTATGTCCCAATCTTGAGTTATTGAATTTTAAGCATTATTTTATATAAATAAAAATTCATAAAAAATCAACGATAATGTGTACATTGCCGAAAGTCGCACACATGATAGGTTAAGACAGTCTCTTTCAAACGATGGCAGAACCGTTGTGGTAGTATGTGCCAATCTTGAGTTATTGAATTTTAAGCATTATTTTATATAAATAAAAATTCATAAAAAATCAACGATAAGGTGTACGTTGCCGAAAGTCGCACACATGATAGAATAGCACAGTCTCTTTCAAACGATGGCAGAACCGTTGTGGTAGTATGTGCCAATGTTGAGTTATTGAATTTTAAGCATTATTTGATATAAATAAAAATTCATAAAAAATCAACGATAATGTGTACGTTGTCGAAAGTCGCACACATGATAGCTTAAGACAGTCTCTTTCAAACGATGGCTGAACCGTTGTGGTAGTATGTGCCAATCTTGACTTATTGAATTTTAAGCATTATTTAATATAAATAAAAATTCATAAAAAATCAACGATAATGTGTACGTTGCCGAAAGTCACACACATGATAGCTTAAGACAGTCTCTTTCAAACGATGGCAGAACCGTTGTGGTAGTATGTGCCAATCTTGACTTATTGAATTTTAAGCATTATTTAATATAAATAAAAATTCATATAAAATCAACGATAATGAGTACGTTGCCGAAAGTCGCACACATGATAGCTTAAGACAGTCTCTTTCAAACGATGGCAGAACCGTTGTGTTAGTATGTGCCAATCTTGAGTTATTGAATTTTAAGCATTATTTAATATAAATAAAAATTCATAAAAAATCAACGATAATGTGTACGTTGCCAAAAGTTGCACACATGATAGCGTAAGACAGTCTCTTTCAAACGATGGCAGAACTGTTGTGGTAGTATGTCCCAATCTTGAGTTATTGAATTTTAAGCATTATTTTATATAAATAAAAATTCATAAAAAATCAACGATAATGTGTACGTTGCCGAAAGTCGCACCCATGATAGGTTAAGACAGTCTCTTTCAAACGATGGAAGAAGCGTTGTGGTAGTATGTGCCAATCTTGACTTATTGAATTTTAAGCATTATTTAATATAAATAAAAATTCATATAAAATCAACGATAATGTGTATGTTGCCGAAAGTCGCACACATGATAGCTTAAGACAGTCTCTTTCAAACGATGGCAGAACCGTTGTGTTAGTATGTGCCAATCTTGAGTTATTGAATTTTAAGCATTATTTAATATAAATAAAAATTCATAAAAAATCAACGATAATGTGTACGTTGCCAAAAGTCGCACACATGATAGCGTAAGACAGTCTCTTTCAAACGATGGCAGAACCGTTGTGGTAGTATGTGCCAATCTTGAGTTATTGAATTTTAAGCATTATTTTATATAAATAAAAATTCATAAAAAATCAACGATAAGGTGTACGTTGTCGAAAGTCGCACACATGATAGGTTAAGACAGTCTCTTTCAAACGATGGCAGAACCGTTGTGGTAGTATGTGCCAATCTTGAGTTATTGAATTTTAAGCATTATTTTATATAAATAAAAATTCATAAAAAATCAACGATAATGTGTACGTTGCCGAAAGTCGCAAACATGATAGCTTAAGACAGTCTCTTTCAAACGATGGCAGAACTGTTGTGGTAGTATGTCCCAATCTTGAGTTATTGAATTTTAAGCATTATTTAATAGAAATAAAAATTCATAAAAAATCAACAATAATGTGTACGTTGCCGAAAGTCGCACACATGATAGCATAAGACAGTCTCTTTCAAACGATGGCAGAACCGTTGTGGTAGTATGTGCCAATCTTGACTTATTGAATTTTAAGCATTATTTAATATAAATAAAAATTCATAAAAAATCAACGATAATGTGTACGTTGCCAAAAGTCGCACACATGATAGGTTAAGACAGTCTCTTTCAAACGATGGCTGAACCGTTGTGGTAGTATGTGCCAATCTTGACTTATTGAATTTTAAGCATTATTTAATATAAATAAAAATTCATATAAAATCAACGATAATGTGTACGTTGCCGAAAGTCGCACACATGATAGCTTAAGACAGTCTCTTTCAAACGATGGCAGAACTGTTGTGGTAGTATGTCCCAATCTTGAGTTATTGAATTTTAAGCATTATTTAATATAAATAAAAATTCGTAAAAAATCAACGATAACGTATACGTTGCCGAAAGTCGCACACATGATAGCTTAAGACAGTCTCTTTCAAACGATGGCAGAACGGTTGTGGTAGTATGTGCCAATCTTGAGTTATTGAATTTTAAGCATTATTTAATATAAATAAAAATTCGTAAAAAATCAACGATAACGTGTACGTTGCCGAAAGTTGCACACATGATAGCTTAAGAAAGTCTCTTTCAAACGATGGCAGAACCGTTGTGGTAGTATGTGCCAATCTTGACTTATTGAATTTTAAGCATTATTTAATATAAATAAAAATTCATAAAAAATCAACGATAATGTGTACGTTGCCAAAAGTCGCACACATGATAGCGTAAGACAGTCTCTTTCAAACGATGGCAGAACCGTTGTGGTAGTATGTGCCAATCTTGAGTTATTGAATTTTAAGCATTATTTAATATAAATAAAAATTCGTAAAAAATCAACGATAACGTGTACGTTGCCGAAAGTCGCACACATGATAGATTAACACAGTCTCTTTCAAACGATGGCAGAACGGTTGTGGTAGTATGTGCCAATCTTGAGTTATTGAATTTTAAGCATTATTTAATATAAATAAAAATTCGTAAAAAATCAACGATAACGTGTACGTTGCCGAAAGTCGCACACATGATAGCTTAAGACAGTCTCTTTCAAACGATGGCAGAACTGTTGTGGTAGTATGTCCCAATCTTGAGTTATTGAATTTTAAGCATTATTTAATAGAAATAAAAATTCATAAAAAATCAACAATAATGTGTACGTTGCCGAACGTCGCACACATGATAGCTTAAGACAGTCTCTTTCAAACGATGGCAGAACGGTTGTGGTAGTATGTGCCAATCTTGAGTTATTGAATTTTAAGCATTATTTAATATAAATAAAAATTCGTAAAAAATCAACGATAACGTGTATGTTGCCGAAAGTCGCACACATGATAGATTAAGACAGTCTCTTTCAAAGGATGGCAGAACCGTTGTGGTAGTATGTGCCAATCTTGAGTTATTGAATTTTAAGCATTATTTAATATAAATAAAAATTCGTAAAAAATCAACGATAACGTGTACGTTGCCGAAAGTCGCACACATGATAGCTTAAGACAGTCTCTTTCAAAGGATAGGAGAACCGTTGTGGTAGTATGTGCCAATCTTGAGTTATTGAATTTTAAGCATTATTTAATATAAATAAAAATTCGTAAAAAATCAACGATAATGTGTACGTTGCCGAAAGTCGCACACATGATACGTTAGGACAGTCTCTTTCAAAGTATGGCAGAACCGTTGTGGTAGTATGTGCCAATCTTGAGTTATTGAATTTTAAGCATTATTTAATATAAATAAAAATTCGTAAAAAATCAACGATAACGTGTACGTTGCCGAAAGTCGCACACATGATAGCTTAAGACAGTCTCTTACAAACGATGGCAGAACGTTTGTGGTAGTATGTGCCAATCTTGAGTTATGGAATTTTAAGCATTATTTAATATAAATAAAAATTCGTAAAAAATCAATGATATCGTGTACGTTGCCGAAAGTCGCACACATGATAGCTTAAGACAGTCTCTTTCAAAGGATGGCAGAACCGTTGTGGTAGTATGTGCCAATCTTGAGTTATTGAATTTTAAGCATTATTTAATATAAATAAAAATTCGTAAAAAATCAACGATAATGTGTACGTTGCCGAAAGTCGCACACATGATACTTTAGGACAGTCTCTTTCAAAGGATGGCAGAAGGGTTGTGGTAGTATGTGCCAATCTTGAGTTATTGAATTTAAAGCATTATTTAATATAAATAAAAATTCGTAAAAAATCAACGATAACGTGTACGTTGCCGAAAGTCGCACACATATGATAGCTTAAGACAGTCTCTTTCAAAGGATGGCAGAACCGTTATGGTAGTATGTGCCAATCTTGAGTTATTGAATTTTAAGCATTATTTAATATAAATAAAAATTCATAAAAAATCAACGATAACGTGTACGTTGCCGAAAGACGCACACATGATACGTTAGGACAGTCTCTTTCAAAGGATGGCAGAACGGTTGTGGTAGTATGTGCCAATCTTGAGTTATTGAATTTTAAGCATTATTTAATATAAATAAAAATTCGTAAAAAATCAACGATAACGTGTACGTTGCCGAAAGTCGCACACATGATAGCTTAAGACAGTCTCTTTCAAAGGATAGGAGAACCGTTGTGGTAGTATGTGCCAATCTTGAGTTATTGAATTTTAAGCATTATTTAATATAAATAAAAATTCGTAAAAAATCAACGATAATGTGTACGTTGCCGAAAGTCGCACACATGATACGTTAGGACAGTCTCTTTCAAAGGATGGCAGAACCGTTGTGGTAGTATGTGCCAATCTTGAGTTATTGAATTTTAAGCATTATTTAATATAAATAAAAATTCGTAAAAAATCAACGATAACGTGTACGTTGCCGAAAGTCGCACACATGATAGCTTAAGACAGTCTCTTACAAACGATGGCAGAACGTTTGTGGTAGTATGTGCCAATCTTGAGTTATGGAATTTTAAGCATTTTTTAATATAAATAAAAATTCGTAAAAAATCAACGATATCGTGTACGTTGCCGAAAGTCGCACACATGATAGCTTAAGACAGTCTCTTTCAAAGGATGGCAGAACCGTTGTGGTAGTATGTGCCAATCTTGAGTTATTGAATTTTAAGCATTATTTAATATAAATAAAAATTCGTAAAAAATCAACGATAATGTGTACGTTGCCGAATGTCGCACACATGATACGTTAGGACAGTCTCTTTCAAAGGATGGCAGAACCGTTGTGGTAGTATGTGCCAATCTTGAGTTATTGAATTTTAAGCATTATTTAATATAAATAAAAATTCGTAAAAAATCAACGATAACGTGTACGTTGCCGAAAGTCGCACACATGATAGCTTAAGACAGTCTCTTACAAACGATGGCAGAACGTTTGTGGTAGTATGTGCCAATCTTGAGTTATGGAATTTTAAGCATTATTTAATATAAATAAAAATTCGTAAAAAATCAACGATATCGTGTACGTTGCCGAAAGTCGCACACATGATAGCTTAAGACAGTCTCTTTCAAAGGATGGCAGAACCGTTGTGGTAGTATGTGCCAATCTTGAGTTATTGAATTTTAAGCATTATTTAATATAAATAAAAATTCGTAAAAAATCAACGATAACGTGTACGTTGCCGAAAGTCGCACACATGATAGCTTAAGACAGTCTCTTACAAACGATGGCAGAACGTTTGTGGTAGTATGTGCCAATCTTGAGTTATGGAATTTTAAGCATTATTTAATATAAATAAAAATTCGTAAAAAATCAACGATATCGTGTACGTTGCCGAAAGTCGCACACATGATAGCTTAAGACAGTCTCTTTCAAAGGATGGCAGAACCGTTGTGGTAGTATGTGCCAATCTTGAGTTATTGAATTTTAAGCATTATTTAATATAAATAAAAATTCATAAAAAATCAACGATAACGTGTACGTTGCCGAAAGACGCACACATGATACGTTAGGACAGTCTCTTTCAAAGCATGGCAGAACGGTTGTGGTAGTATGTGCCAATCTTGAGTTATTGAATTTTAAGCATTATTTAATATAAATAAAAATTCGTAAAAAATCAACGATAATGTGTACGTTGCCGAAAGTCGCACACATGATACGTTAGGACAGTCTCTTTCAAACGATGGCAGAACCGTTGTGGTAGTATGTGCCAATCTTGAGTTATTGAATTTTAAGCATTATTTAATATAAATAAAAATTCGTAAAAAATCAACGATAACGTGTACGTTGCCGAAAGTCGCACACATGATAGCTTAAGACAGTCTCTTTCAAAGGATGGCAGAACCGTTATGGTAGTATGTGCCAATCTTGAGTTATTGAATTTTAAGCATTATTTAATATAAATAAAAATTCGTAAAAAATCAACGATAACGTGTACGTTGCCGAAAGTCGCACACATGATACGTTAGGACAGTCTCTTTCAAACGATGGCAGAACCGTTGTGGTAGTATGTGCCAATCTTGAGTTATTGAATTTTAAGCATTATTTAATATAAATAAAAATTCGTAAAAAATCAACGATAACGTGTACGTTGCCGAAAGTCGCACACATGATAGCTTAAGACAGTCTCTTTCAAACGATGGCAGAACGGTTGTGGTAGTATGTGCCAATCTTGAGTTATTGAATTTTAAGCATTATTTAATATAAATAAAAATTCGTAAAAAATCAACGATAACGTGTATGTTGCCGAAAGTCGCACACATGATAGATTAAGACAGTCTCTTTCAAAGGATGGCAGAACCGTTGTGGTAGTATGTGCCAATCTTGAGTTATTGAATTTTAAGCATTATTTAATATAAATAAAAATTCGTAAAAAATCAACGATAACGTGTACGTTGCCGAAAGTCGCACACATGATAGCTTAAGACAGTCTCTTTCAAACGATGGCAGAACGTTTGTGGCAGTATGTGCCAATCTTGAGTTATGGAATTTTAAGCATTATTTAATATAAATAAAAATTCGTAAAAAATCAACGATAACGTGTACGTTGCCGAAAGTCGCACACATGATAGCTTAAGACAGTCTCTTTCAAAGGATGGCAGAACCGTTGTGGTAGTATGTGCCAATCTTGAGTTATTGAATTTTAAGCATTATTTAATATAAATAAAAATTCGTAAAAAATCAACGATAATGTGTACGTTGCCGAAAGTCGCACACATGATACGTTAGCACAGTCTCTTTCAAAGGATGGCAGAAGGGTTGTGGTAGTATGTGCCAATCTTGAGTTATTGAATTTTAAGCATTATTTAATATAAATAAAAATTCGTAAAAAATCAACGATAACGTGTACGTTGCCGAAAGTCGCACACATGATAGCTTAAGACAGTTTCTTTCAAAGGATGGCGGAACCGTTATGGTAGTATGTGCCAATCTTGAGTTATTGAATTTTAAGCATTATTTAATATAAATAAAAATTCATAAAAAATCAACGATAACGTGTACGTTGCCGAAAGTCGCACACATGATAGCTTAAGACAGTCTCTTTCAAACGATGGCAGAACGGTTGTGGTAGTATGTGCCAATCTTGAGTTATTGAATTTTAAGCATTATTTAATATAAATAAAAATTCGTAAAAAATCAACGATAACGTGTACGTTGCCGAAAGTCGCACACATGATAGCTTAAGACAGTCTCTTTCAAACGATGGCAGAACTTTTGTGGTAGTATGTGCCAATCTTGAGTTATGGAATTTTAAGCATTATTTAATATAAATAAAAATTCGTAAAAAATCAACGATAACGTGTACGTTGCCGAAAGTCGCACACATGATAGCTTAAGACAGTCTCTTTCAAAGGATGGCAGAACCATTGTGGTAGTATGTGCCAATCTTGAGTTATTGAATTTTAAGCATTATTTAATATAAATAAAAATTCGTAAAAAATCAACGATAATGTGTACGTTGCCGAAAGTCGCACACATGATACGTTAGGACAGTCTCTTTCAAAGGATGGCAGAAGGGTTGTGGTAGTATGTGCCAATCTTGAGTTATTGAATTTTAAGCATTATTTAATATAAATAAAAATTCGTAAAAAATCAACGACAACGTGTACGTTGCCGAAAGTCGCACACATATGATAGCTTAAGACAGTCTCTTTCAAAGGATGGCAGAACCGTTATGGTAGTATGTGCCAATCTTGAGTTATTGAATTTTAAGCATTATTTAATATAAATAAAAATTCGTAAAAAATCAACGATAACGTGTACGTTGCCGAAAGTCGCACACATGATAGCTTAAGACAGTCTCTTTCAAACGATGGCAGAACGGTTGTGGTAGTATGTGCCAATCTTGAGTTATTGAATTTTAAGCATTATTTAATATAAATAAAAATTCGTAAAAAATCAACGATAACGTGTATGTTGCCGAAAGTCGCACACATGATAGATTAAGACAGTCTCTTTCAAAGGATGGCAGAACCGTTGTGGTAGTATGTGCCAATCTTGAGTTATTGAATTTTAAGCATTATTTAATATAAATAAAAATTCGTAAAAAATCAACGATAACGTGTACGTTGCCGAAAGTCGCACACATGATAGCTTAAGACAGTCTCTTTCAAAGGATAGGAGAACCGTTGTGGTAGTATGTGCCAATCTTGAGTTATTGAATTTTAAGCATTATTTAATATAAATAAAAATTCGTAAAAAATCAACGATAATGTGTACGTTGCCGAAAGTCGCACACATGATACGTTAGGACAGTCTCTTTCAAAGGATGGCAGAACCGTTGTGGTAGTATGTGCCAATCTTGAGTTATTGAATTTTAAGCATTATTTAATATAAATAAAAATTCGTAAAAAATCAACGATAACGTGTACGTTGCCGAAAGTCGCACACATGATAGCTTAAGACAGTCTCTTTCAAAGGATAGGAGAACCGTTGTGGTAGTATGTGCCAATCTTGAGTTATTGAATTTTAAGCATTATTTAATATAAATAAAAATTCGTAAAAAATCAACGATAATGTGTACGTTGCCGAAAGTCGCACACATGATAGGTTAAGACAGTCTCTTTCAAAGGATGGCAGAACCGTTGTGGTAGTATGTGCCAATCTTGAGTTATTGAATTTTAAGCATTATTTAATATAAATAAAAATTCGTAAAAAATCAACGATATCGTGTACGTTGCCGAAAGTCGCACACATGATAGCTTAAGACAGTCTCTTTCAAAGGATGGCAGAACCGTTGTGGTAGTATGTGCCAATCTTGAGTTATTGAATTTTAAGCATTATTTAATATAAATAAAAATTCGTAAAAAATCAACGATAATGTGTACGTTGCCGAAAGTCGCACACATGATACGTTAGGACAGTCTCTTTCAAAGGATGGCAGAAGGGTTGTGGTAGTATGTGCCAATCTTGAGTTATGGAATTTTAAGCATTATTTAATATAAATAAAAATTCGTAAAAAATCAACGATAACGTGTACGTTGCCGAAAGTCGCACACATGATAGCTTAAGACAGTCTCTTTCAAACGATGGCAGAACGTTTGTGGTAGTATGTGCCAATCTTGAGTTATGGAATTTTAAGCATTATTTAATATAAATAAAAATTCGTAAAAAATCAACGATAACGTGTACGTTGCCGAAAGTCGCACACATGATAGCTTAAGACAGTCTCTTTCAAAGGATGGCAGAACCGTTGTGGTAGTATGTGCCAATCTTGAGTTATTGAATTTTAAGCATTATTTAATATAAATAAAAATTCGTAAAAAATCAACGATAATGTGTACGTTGCCGAAAGTCGCACACATGATACGTTAGGACAGTCTCTTTCAAAGGATGGCAGAAGGGTTGTGGTAGTATGTGCCAATCTTGAGTTATTGAATTTTAAGCATTATTTAATATAAATAAAAATTCGTAAAAAATCAACGATAACGTGTACGTTGCCGAAAGTCGCACACATATGATAGCTTAAGACAGTCTCTTTCAAAGGATGGCAGAACCGTTATGGTAGTATGTGCCAATCTTGAGTTATTGAATTTTAAGCATTATTTAATATAAATAAAAATTCATAAAAAATCAACGATAACGTGTACGTTGCCGAAAGTCGCACACATGATAGCTTAAGACAGTCTCTTTCAAACGATGGCAGAACGTTTGTGGTAGTATGTGCCAATCTTGAGTTATTGAATTTTAAGCATTATTTAATATAAATAAAAATTCGTAAAAAATCAACGATAACGTGTATGTTGCCGAAAGTCGCACACATGATAGATTAAGACAGTCTCTTTCAAAGGATGGCAGAACCGTTGTGGTAGTATGTGCCAATCTTGAGTTATTGAATTTTAAGCATTATTTAATATAAATAAAAATTCGTAAAAAATCAACGATAACGTGTACGTTGCCGAAAGTCGCACACATGATAGCTTAAGACAGTCTCTTTCAAAGGATAGGAGAACCGTTGTGGTAGTATGTGCCAATCTTGAGTTATTGAATTTTAAGCATTATTTAATATAAATAAAAATTCATAAAAAATCAACGATAATGTGTACGTTGCCGAAAGTCGCACACATGATACGTTAGGACAGTCTCTTTCAAAGGATGGCAGAACCGTTGTGGTAGTATGTGCCAATCTTGAGTTATTGAATTTTAAGCATTATTTAATATAAATAAAAATTCGTAAAAAATCAACGATAACGTGTACGTTGCCGAAAGTCGCACACATGACAGCTTAAGACAGTCTCTTACAAACGATGGCAGAACGTTTGTGGTAGTATGTGCCAATCTTGAGTTATGGAATTTTAAGCATTATTTAATATAAATAAAAATTGGTAAAAAATCAACGATATCGTGTACGTTGCCGAAAGTCGCACACATGATAGCTTAAGACAGTCTCTTTCAAAGGATGGCAGAACCGTTGTGGTAGTATGTGCCAATCTTCAGTTATTGAATTTTAAGCATTATTTAATATAAATAAAAATTCGTAAAAAATCAACGATAACGTGTACGTTGCCGAAAGTCGCACACATGATAGCTTAAGACAGTCTCTTTCAAAGGATAGGAGAACCGTTGTGGTAGTATGTGCCAATCTTGAGTTATTGAATTTTAAGCATTATTTAATATAAATAAAAATTCGTAAAAAATCAACGATAATGTGTACGTTGCCGAAAGTCGCACACATGATACGTTAGGACAGTCTCTTTCAAAGGATGGCAGAACCGTTGTGGTAGTATGTGCCAATCTTGAGTTATTGAATTTTAAGCATTATTTAATATAAATAAAAATTCGTAAAAAATCAACGATAACGTGTACGTTGCCGAAAGTCGCACACATGATAGCTTAAGACAGTCTCTTACAAACGATGGCAGAACGTTTGTGGTAGTATGTGCCAATCTTGAGTTATGGAATTTTAAGCATTATTTAATATAAATAAAAATTCGTAAAAAATCAACGATATCTTGTACGTTGCCGAAAGTCGCACACATGATAGCTTAAGACAGTCTCTTTCAAAGGATGGCAGAACCGTTGTGGTAGTATGTGCCAATCTTGAGTTATTGAATTTTAAGCATTATTTAATATAAATAAAAATTCGTAAAAAATCAACGATAATGTGTACGTTGCCGAAAGTCGCACACATGATACGTTAGGACAGTCTCTTTCAAAGGATGGCAGAAGGGTTGTGGTAGTATGTGCCAATCTTGAGTTATTGAATTTTAAGCATTATTTAATATAAATAAAAATTCGTAAAAAATCAACGATAACGTGTACGTTGCCGAAAGTCGCACACATATGATAGCTTAAGACAGTCTCTTTCAAAGGATGGCAGAACCGTTATGGTAGTATGTGCCAATCTTGAGTTATTGAATTTTAAGCATTATTTAATATAAATAAAAATTCATAAAAAATCAACGATAACGTGTACGTTGCCGAAAGACGCACACATAATACGTTAGGACAGTCTCTTTCAAAGGATGGCAGAACGGTTGTGGTAGTATGTGCCAATCTTGAGTTATTGAATTTTAAGCATTATTTAATATAAATAAAAATTCGTAAAAAATCAACGATAACGTGTATGTTGCCGAAAGTCGCACACATGATAGATTAAGACAGTCTCTTTCAAAGGATGGCAGAACCGTTGTGGTAGTATGTGCCAATCTTGAGTTATTGAATTTTAAGCATTATTTAATATAAATAAAAATTCGTAAAAAATCAACGATAATGTGTACGTTGCCGAAAGTCGCACACATGATACGTTAGGACAGTCTCTTTCAAAGGATGGCAGAAGGGTTGTGGTAGTATGTGCCAATCTTGAGTTATTGAATTTTAAGCATTATTTAATATAAATAAAAATTCGTAAAAAATCAACGATAACGTGTACGTTTCCGAAAGTCGCACACATGATAGCTTAAGACAGTTTCTTTCAAAGGATGGCGGAACCGTTATGGTAGTATGTGCCAATCTTGAGTTATTGAATTTTAAGCATTATTTAATATAAATAAAAATTCGTAAAAAATCAACGATAACGTGTACGTTGCCGAAAGTCGCACACATGATAGCTTAAGACAGTCTCTTTCAAACGATGGCAGAACGGTTGTGGTAGTATGTGCCAATCTTGAGTTATTGAATTTTAAGCATTATTTAATATAAATAAAAATTCGTAAAAAATCAACGATAACGTGTATGTTGCCGAAAGTCGCACACATGATAGATTAAGACAGTCTCTTTCAAAGGATGGCAGAACCGTTGTGGTAGTATGTGCCAATCTTGAGTTATTGAATTTTAAGCATTATTTAATATAAATAAAAATTCGTAAAAAATCAACGATAACGTGTACGTTGCCGAAAGTCGCACACATGATACGTTAGGACAGTCTCTTTCAAAGGATGGCAGAAGGGTTGTGGTAGTATGTGCCAATCTTGAGTTATTGAATTTTAAGCATTATTTAATATAAATAAAAATTCGTAAAAAATCAACGATAACGTGTACGTTGCCGAAAGTCGCACACATATGATAGCTTAAGACAGTCTCTTTCAAAGGATGGCAGAACCGTTATGGTAGTATGTGCCAATCTTGAGTTATTGAATTTTAAGCATTATTTAATATAAATAAAAATTCATAAAAAATCAACGATAACGTGTACGTTGCCGAAAGTCGCACACATGATAGTTTAAGACAGTCTCTTTCAAACGATGGCAGAACCGTTGTGGTAGTATGTGCCAATCTTGAGTTATTGAATTTTAAGCATTATTTAATATAAATAAAAATTCGTAAAAAATCAACGATAACGTGTATGTTGCCGAAAGTCGCACACATGATAGATTAACACAGTCTCTTTCAAAGGATGGCAGAACCGTTGTGGTAGTATGTGCCAATCTTGAGTTATTGAATTTTAAGCATTATTTAATTTAATAAAAATTCGTAAAAAATCAACGATAACGTGTACGTTGCCGAAAGTCGCACACATGATAGCTTAAGACAGTCTCTTTCAAACGATGGCAGAACCGTTGTGGTAGTATGTGCCAATCTTGAGTTATGGAATTTTAAGCATTATTTAATATAAATAAAAATTCGTAAAAAATCAACGATAACGTGTACGTTGCCGAAAGTCGCACACATGATAGCTTAAGACAGTCTCTTTCAAAGGATGGCAGAACTGTTGTGGTAGTATGTGCCAATCTTGAGTTATTGAATTTTAAGCATTATTTAATATAAATAAAAATTCGTAAAAAATCAACGATAATGTGTACGTTGCCGAATGTCGCACACATGATACGTTAGGACAGTCTCTTTCAAAGGATGGCAGAAGGGTTGTGGTAGTATGTGCCAATCTTGAGTTATTGAATTTTAAGCATTATTTAATATAAATAAAAATTCGTAAAAAATCAACGATAACATGTACGTTGCCGAAAGTCGCACACATATGATAGCTTAAGACAGTCTCTTTCAAAGGATGGCAGAACCGTTATGGTAGTATGTGCCAATCTTGAGTTATTGAATTTTAAGCATTATTTAATATAAATAAAAATTCATAAAAAATCAACGATAACGTGTACGTTGCCGAAAGTCGCACACATGATAGCTTAAGACAGTCTCTTTCAAACGATGGCAGAACGGTTGTGGTAGTATGTGCCAATCTTGAGTTATTGAATTTTAAGCATTATTTAATATAAATAAAAATTCGTAAAAAATCAACGATAACGTGTATGTTGCCGAAAGTCGCACACATGATAGATTAAGACAGTCTCTTTCAAAGGATGGCAGAACCGTTGTGGTAGTATGTGCCAATCTTGAGTTATTGAATTTTAAGCATTATTTAATATAAATAAAAATTCGTAAAAAATCAACGATAACGTGTACGTTGCCGAAAGTCGCACACATGATAGCTTAAGACAGTCTCTTTCAAAGGATAGGAGAACCGTTGTGGTAGTATGTGCCAATCTTGAGTTATTGAATTTTAAGCATTATTTAATATAAATAAAAATTCGTAAAAAATCAACGATAATGTGTACGTTGCCGAAAGTCGCACACATGATACGTTAGGACAGTCTCTTTCAAAGGATGGCAGAACCGTTGTGGTAGTATGTGCCAATCTTGAGTTATTGAATTTTAAGCATTATTTAATATAAATAAAAATTCGTAAAAAATCAACGATAACGTGTACGTTGCCGAAAGTCGCACACATGATAGCTTAAGACAGTCTCTTACAAACGATGGCAGAACGTTTGTGGTAGTATGTGCCAATCTTGAGTTATGGAATTTTAAGCATTATTTAATATAAATAAAAATTCGTAAAAAATCAACGATATCGTGTACGTTGCCGAAAGTCGCACACATGATAGCTTAAGACAGTCTCTTTCAAAGGATGGCAGAACCGTTGTGGTAGTATGTGCCAATCTTGAGTTATTGAATTTTAAGCATTATTTAATATAAATAAAAATTCGTAAAAAATCAACGATAACGTGTACGTTGCCGAAAGTCGCACACATGATAGCTTAAGACAGTCTCTTTCAAAGGATGGCAGAACCGTTGTGGTAGTATGTGCCAATCTTGAGTTATTGAATTTTAAGCATTATTTAATATAAATAAAAATTCGTAAAAAATCAACGATAATGTGTACGTTGCCGAAAGTCGCACACATGATACGTTAGGACAGTCTCTTTCAAAGGATGGCAGAAGGGTTGTGGTAGTATGTGCCAATCTTGAGTTGTTGAATTTTAAGCATTATTTAATATAAATAAAAATTCGTAAAAAATCAACGATAATGTGTACGTTGCCGAAAGTCGCACACATGATACGTTAGGACAGTCTCTTTCAAAGGATGGCAGAACCGTTGTGGTAGTATGTGCCAATCTTGAGTTATTGAATTTTAAGCATTATTTAATATAAATAAAAATTCGTAAAAAATCAACGATAACGTGTACGTTGCCGAAAGTCGCACACATGATAGCTTAAGACAGTCTCTTACAAACGATGGCAGAACGTTTGTGGTAGTATGTGCCAATCTTGAGTTATGGAATTTTAAGCATTATTTAATATAAATAAAAATTCGTAAAAAATCAACGATATCGTGTACGTTGCCGAAAGTCGCACACATGATAGCTTAAGACAGTCTCTTTCAAAGGATGGCAGAACCGTTGTGGTAGTATGTGCCAATCTTGAGTTATTGAATTTTAAGCATTATTTAATATAAATAAAAATTCGTAAAAAATCAACGATAACGTGTACGTTGCCGAAAGTCGCACACATGATAGCTTAAGACAGTCTCTTTCAAAGGATGGCAGAACCGTTGTGGTAGTATGTGCCAATCTTGAGTTATTGAATTTTAAGCATTATTTAATATAAATAAAAATTCGTAAAAAATCAACGATAATGTGTACGTTGCCGAAAGTCGCACACATGATACGTTAGGACAGTCTCTTTCAAAGGATGGCAGAAGGGTTGTGGTAGTATGTGCCAATCTTGAGTTGTTGAATTTTAAGCATTATTTAATATAAATAAAAATTCGTAAAAAATCAACGATAACGTGTACGTTGCCGAAAGTCGCACACATATGATAGCTTAAGACAGTCTCTTTCAAAGGATGGCAGAACCGTTATGGTAGTATGTGCCAATCTTGAGTTATTGAATTTTAAGCATTATTTAATATAAATAAAAATTCATAAAAAATCAACGATAACGTGTACGTTGCCGAAAGACGCACACATGATAGCTTAAGACAGTCTCTTTCAAACGATGGCAGAACGGTTGTGGTAGTATGTGCCAATCTTGAGTTATTGAATTTTAAGCATTATTTAATATAAATAAAAATTCGTAAAAAATCAACGATAACGTGTATGTTGCCGAAAGTCGCACACATGATAGATTAAGACAGTCTCTTTCAAAGGATGGCAGAACCGTTGTGGTAGTATGTGCCAATCTTGAGTTATTGAATTTTAAGCATTATTTAATATAAATAAAAATTCGTAAAAAATCAACGATAACGTGTACGTTGCCGAAAGTCGCACACATGATAGCTTAAGACAGTCTCTTTCAAACGATGGCAGAACGTTTGTGGTAGTATGTGCCAATCTTGAGTTATTGAAATTTAAGCATTATTTTATATAAATAAAAATTCATAAAAAATCAACGATAATGTGTACGTTGTCGAAAGTCGCACACATGATAGATTAGCACAGTCTCTTTCAAACGATGGCAGAACCGTTGTGGTAGTATGTGCCAATCTTGAGTTATTGAAATTTAAGCATTATTTGATATAAATAAAAATTCATAAAAAATCAACGATAATGTGTACGTTGTCGAAAGTCGCACACATGATAGGTTAAGACAGTCTCTTTCAAACGATGGCAGAACCGTTGTGGTAGTATGTGCCAATCTTGAGTTATTGAATTTTAAGCATTATTTTATATAAATAAAAATTCATAAAAAATCAACGATAATGTGTACGTTGCCGAAAGTCGCACACATGATAGCTTAAGACAGTCTCTTTCAAACGATGGCAGAACCGTTGTGGTAGTATGTGCCAATCTTGAGTTATTGAATTTTAAGCATTATTTTATATAAATAAAAATTCATAAAAAATCAACGATAACGTGTACGTTGCCGAAAGTCGCACACATGATAGCTTAAGACAGTCTCTTTCAAACGATGGCAGACCGTTTGTGGTAGTATGTGCCAATCTTGAGTTATGGAATTTTAAGCATTATTTAATATAAATAAAAATTCGTAAAAAATCAACGATAACGTGTACGTTGCCGAAAGTCGCACACATGATAGCTTAAGACAGTCTCTTTCAAAGGATGGCAGAACCGTTGTGGTAGTATGTGCCAATCTTGAGTTATTGAATTTTAAGCATTATTTAATATAAATAAAAATTCGTAAAAAATCAACGATAATGTGTACGTTGCCGAAAGTCGCACACATGATACGTTAGGACAGTCTCTTTCAAAGGATGGCAGAAGGGTTGTGGTAGTATGTGCCAATCTTGAGTTATTGAATTTTAAGCATTATTTAATATAAATAAAAATTCGTAAAAAATCAACGATAACGTGTACGTTGCCGAAAGTCGCACACATATGATAGCTTAAGACAGTCTCTTTCAAAGGATGGCAGAACCGTTATGGTAGTATGTGCCAATCTTGAGTTATTGAATTTTAAGCATTATTTAATATAAATAAAAATTCATAAAAAATCAACGATAACGTGTACGTTGCCGAAAGTCGCACACATGATAGCTTAAGACAGTCTCTTTCAAACGATGGCAGAACGGTTGTGGTAGTATGTGCCAATCTTGAGTTATTGAATTTTAAGCATTATTTAATATAAATAAAAATTCGTAAAAAATCAACGATAACGTGTATGTTGCCGAAAGTCGCACACATGATAGATTAAGACAGTCTCTTTCAAAGGATGGCAGAACCGTTGTGGTAGTATGTGCCAATCTTCAGTTATTGAATTTTAAGCATTATTTAATATAAATAAAAATTCGTAAAAAATCAACGATAACGTGTACGTTGCCGAAAGTCGCACACATGATAGCTTAAGACAGTCTCTTTCAAAGGATAGGAGAACCGTTGTGGTAGTATGTGCCAATCTTGAGTTATTGAATTTTAAGCATTATTTAATATAAATAAAAATTCGTAAAAAATCAACGATAATGTGTACGTTGCCGAAAGTCGCACACATGATACGTTAGGACAGTCTCTTTCAAAGGATGGCAGAACCGTTGTGGTAGTATGTGCCAATCTTGAGTTATTGAATTTTAAGCATTATTTAATATAAATAAAAATTCGTAAAAAATCAACGATAACGTGTACGTTGCCGAAAGTCGCACACATGATAGCTTAAGACAGTCTCTTACAAACGATGGCAGAACGTTTGTGGTAGTATGTGCCAATCTTGAGTTATTGAATTTTAAGCATTATTTAATATAAATAAAAATTCGTAAAAAATCAACGATAACGTGTACGTTGCCGAAAGTCGCACACATGATAGCTTAAGACAGTCTCTTTCAAAGGATGGCAGAACCGTTATGGTAGTATGTGCCAATCTTGAGTTATTGAATTTTAAGCATTATTTAATATAAATAAAAATTCGTAAAAAATCAACGATAACGTGTACGTTGCCGAAAGTCGCACACATGATACGTTAGGACAGTCTCTTTCAAACGATGGCAGAACCGTTGTGGTAGTATGTGCCAATCTTGAGTTATTGAATTTTAAGCATTATTTAATATAAATAAAAATTCGTAAAAAATCAACGATAACGTGTACGTTGCCGAAAGTCGCACACATGATAGCTTAAGACAGTCTCTTTCAAACGATGGCAGAACGGTTGTGGTAGTATGTGCCAATCTTGAGTTATTGAATTTTAAGCATTATTTAATATAAATAAAAATTCGTAAAAAATCAACGATAACGTGTATGTTGCCGAAAGTCGCACACATGATAGATTAAGACAGTCTCTTTCAAAGGATGGCAGAACCGTTGTGGTAGTATGTGCCAATCTTGAGTTATTGAATTTTAAGCATTATTTAATATAAATAAAAATTCGTAAAAAATCAACGATAACGTGTACGTTGCCGAAAGTCGCACACATGATAGCTTAAGACAGTCTCTTTCAAACGATGGCAGAACGTTTGTGGCAGTATGTGCCAATCTTGAGTTATGGAATTTTAAGCATTATTTAATATAAATAAAAATTCGTAAAAAATCAACGATAACGTGTACGTTGCCGAAAGTCGCACACATGATAGCTTAAGACAGTCTCTTTCAAAGGATGGCAGAACCGTTGTGGTAGTATGTGCCAATCTTGAGTTATTGAATTTTAAGCATTATTTAATATAAATAAAAATTCGTAAAAAATCAACGATAATGTGTACGTTGCCGAAAGTCGCACACATGATACGTTAGCACAGTCTCTTTCAAAGGATGGCAGAAGGGTTGTGGTAGTATGTGCCAATCTTGAGTTATTGAATTTTAAGCATTATTTAATATAAATAAAAATTCGTAAAAAATCAACGATAACGTGTACGTTGCCGAAAGTCGCACACATGATAGCTTAAGACAGTTTCTTTCAAAGGATGGCGGAACCGTTATGGTAGTATGTGCCAATCTTGAGTTATTGAATTTTAAGCATTATTTAATATAAATAAAAATTCATAAAAAATCAACGATAACGTGTACGTTGCCGAAAGTCGCACACATGATAGCTTAAGACAGTCTCTTTCAAACGATGGCAGAACGGTTGTGGTAGTATGTGCCAATCTTGAGTTATTGAATTTTAAGCATTATTTAATATAAATAAAAATTCGTAAAAAATCAACGATAACGTGTACGTTGCCGAAAGTCGCACACATGATAGCTTAAGACAGTCTCTTTCAAACGATGGCAGAACTTTTGTGGTAGTATGTGCCAATCTTGAGTTATGGAATTTTAAGCATTATTTAATATAAATAAAAATTCGTAAAAAATCAACGATAACGTGTACGTTGCCGAAAGTCGCACACATGATAGCTTAAGACAGTCTCTTTCAAAGGATGGCAGAACCATTGTGGTAGTATGTGCCAATCTTGAGTTATTGAATTTTAAGCATTATTTAATATAAATAAAAATTCGTAAAAAATCAACGATAATGTGTACGTTGCCGAAAGTCGCACACATGATACGTTAGGACAGTCTCTTTCAAAGGATGGCAGAAGGGTTGTGGTAGTATGTGCCAATCTTGAGTTATTGAATTTTAAGCATTATTTAATATAAATAAAAATTCGTAAAAAATCAACGACAACGTGTACGTTGCCGAAAGTCGCACACATATGATAGCTTAAGACAGTCTCTTTCAAAGGATGGCAGAACCGTTATGGTAGTATGTGCCAATCTTGAGTTATTGAATTTTAAGCATTATTTAATATAAATAAAAATTCGTAAAAAATCAACGATAACGTGTACGTTGCCGAAAGTCGCACACATGATAGCTTAAGACAGTCTCTTTCAAACGATGGCAGAACGGTTGTGGTAGTATGTGCCAATCTTGAGTTATTGAATTTTAAGCATTATTTAATATAAATAAAAATTCGTAAAAAATCAACGATAACGTGTATGTTGCCGAAAGTCGCACACATGATAGATTAAGACAGTCTCTTTCAAAGGATGGCAGAACCGTTGTGGTAGTATGTGCCAATCTTGAGTTATTGAATTTTAAGCATTATTTAATATAAATAAAAATTCGTAAAAAATCAACGATAACGTGTACGTTGCCGAAAGTCGCACACATGATAGCTTAAGACAGTCTCTTTCAAAGGATAGGAGAACCGTTGTGGTAGTATGTGCCAATCTTGAGTTATTGAATTTTAAGCATTATTTAATATAAATAAAAATTCGTAAAAAATCAACGATAATGTGTACGTTGCCGAAAGTCGCACACATGATACGTTAGGACAGTCTCTTTCAAAGGATGGCAGAACCGTTGTGGTAGTATGTGCCAATCTTGAGTTATTGAATTTTAAGCATTATTTAATATAAATAAAAATTCGTAAAAAATCAACGATAACGTGTACGTTGCCGAAAGTCGCACACATGATAGCTTAAGACAGTCTCTTTCAAAGGATAGGAGAACCGTTGTGGTAGTATGTGCCAATCTTGAGTTATTGAATTTTAAGCATTATTTAATATAAATAAAAATTCGTAAAAAATCAACGATAATGTGTACGTTGCCGAAAGTCGCACACATGATAGGTTAAGACAGTCTCTTTCAAAGGATGGCAGAACCGTTGTGGTAGTATGTGCCAATCTTGAGTTATTGAATTTTAAGCATTATTTAATATAAATAAAAATTCGTAAAAAATCAACGATATCGTGTACGTTGCCGAAAGTCGCACACATGATAGCTTAAGACAGTCTCTTTCAAAGGATGGCAGAACCGTTGTGGTAGTATGTGCCAATCTTGAGTTATTGAATTTTAAGCATTATTTAATATAAATAAAAATTCGTAAAAAATCAACGATAATGTGTACGTTGCCGAAAGTCGCACACATGATACGTTAGGACAGTCTCTTTCAAAGGATGGCAGAAGGGTTGTGGTAGTATGTGCCAATCTTGAGTTATGGAATTTTAAGCATTATTTAATATAAATAAAAATTCGTAAAAAATCAACGATAACGTGTACGTTGCCGAAAGTCGCACACATGATAGCTTAAGACAGTCTCTTTCAAACGATGGCAGAACGTTTGTGGTAGTATGTGCCAATCTTGAGTTATGGAATTTTAAGCATTATTTAATATAAATAAAAATTCGTAAAAAATCAACGATAACGTGTACGTTGCCGAAAGTCGCACACATGATAGCTTAAGACAGTCTCTTTCAAAGGATGGCAGAACCGTTGTGGTAGTATGTGCCAATCTTGAGTTATTGAATTTTAAGCATTATTTAATATAAATAAAAATTCGTAAAAAATCAACGATAATGTGTACGTTGCCGAAAGTCGCACACATGATACGTTAGGACAGTCTCTTTCAAAGGATGGCAGAAGGGTTGTGGTAGTATGTGCCAATCTTGAGTTATTGAATTTTAAGCATTATTTAATATAAATAAAAATTCGTAAAAAATCAACGATAACGTGTACGTTGCCGAAAGTCGCACACATATGATAGCTTAAGACAGTCTCTTTCAAAGGATGGCAGAACCGTTATGGTAGTATGTGCCAATCTTGAGTTATTGAATTTTAAGCATTATTTAATATAAATAAAAATTCATAAAAAATCAACGATAACGTGTACGTTGCCGAAAGTCGCACACATGATAGCTTAAGACAGTCTCTTTCAAACGATGGCAGAACGTTTGTGGTAGTATGTGCCAATCTTGAGTTATTGAATTTTAAGCATTATTTAATATAAATAAAAATTCGTAAAAAATCAACGATAACGTGTATGTTGCCGAAAGTCGCACACATGATAGATTAAGACAGTCTCTTTCAAAGGATGGCAGAACCGTTGTGGTAGTATGTGCCAATCTTGAGTTATTGAATTTTAAGCATTATTTAATATAAATAAAAATTCGTAAAAAATCAACGATAACGTGTACGTTGCCGAAAGTCGCACACATGATAGCTTAAGACAGTCTCTTTCAAAGGATAGGAGAACCGTTGTGGTAGTATGTGCCAATCTTGAGTTATTGAATTTTAAGCATTATTTAATATAAATAAAAATTCATAAAAAATCAACGATAATGTGTACGTTGCCGAAAGTCGCACACATGATACGTTAGGACAGTCTCTTTCAAAGGATGGCAGAACCGTTGTGGTAGTATGTGCCAATCTTGAGTTATTGAATTTTAAGCATTATTTAATATAAATAAAAATTCGTAAAAAATCAACGATAACGTGTACGTTGCCGAAAGTCGCACACATGACAGCTTAAGACAGTCTCTTACAAACGATGGCAGAACGTTTGTGGTAGTATGTGCCAATCTTGAGTTATGGAATTTTAAGCATTATTTAATATAAATAAAAATTGGTAAAAAATCAACGATATCGTGTACGTTGCCGAAAGTCGCACACATGATAGCTTAAGACAGTCTCTTTCAAAGGATGGCAGAACCGTTGTGGTAGTATGTGCCAATCTTCAGTTATTGAATTTTAAGCATTATTTAATATAAATAAAAATTCGTAAAAAATCAACGATAACGTGTACGTTGCCGAAAGTCGCACACATGATAGCTTAAGACAGTCTCTTTCAAAGGATAGGAGAACCGTTGTGGTAGTATGTGCCAATCTTGAGTTATTGAATTTTAAGCATTATTTAATATAAATAAAAATTCGTAAAAAATCAACGATAATGTGTACGTTGCCGAAAGTCGCACACATGATACGTTAGGACAGTCTCTTTCAAAGGATGGCAGAACCGTTGTGGTAGTATGTGCCAATCTTGAGTTATTGAATTTTAAGCATTATTTAATATAAATAAAAATTCGTAAAAAATCAACGATAACGTGTACGTTGCCGAAAGTCGCACACATGATAGCTTAAGACAGTCTCTTACAAACGATGGCAGAACGTTTGTGGTAGTATGTGCCAATCTTGAGTTATGGAATTTTAAGCATTATTTAATATAAATAAAAATTCGTAAAAAATCAACGATATCTTGTACGTTGCCGAAAGTCGCACACATGATAGCTTAAGACAGTCTCTTTCAAAGGATGGCAGAACCGTTGTGGTAGTATGTGCCAATCTTGAGTTATTGAATTTTAAGCATTATTTAATATAAATAAAAATTCGTAAAAAATCAACGATAATGTGTACGTTGCCGAAAGTCGCACACATGATACGTTAGGACAGTCTCTTTCAAAGGATGGCAGAAGGGTTGTGGTAGTATGTGCCAATCTTGAGTTATTGAATTTTAAGCATTATTTAATATAAATAAAAATTCGTAAAAAATCAACGATAACGTGTACGTTGCCGAAAGTCGCACACATATGATAGCTTAAGACAGTCTCTTTCAAAGGATGGCAGAACCGTTATGGTAGTATGTGCCAATCTTGAGTTATTGAATTTTAAGCATTATTTAATATAAATAAAAATTCATAAAAAATCAACGATAACGTGTACGTTGCCGAAAGACGCACACATAATACGTTAGGACAGTCTCTTTCAAAGGATGGCAGAACGGTTGTGGTAGTATGTGCCAATCTTGAGTTATTGAATTTTAAGCATTATTTAATATAAATAAAAATTCGTAAAAAATCAACGATAACGTGTATGTTGCCGAAAGTCGCACACATGATAGATTAAGACAGTCTCTTTCAAAGGATGGCAGAACCGTTGTGGTAGTATGTGCCAATCTTGAGTTATTGAATTTTAAGCATTATTTAATATAAATAAAAATTCGTAAAAAATCAACGATAATGTGTACGTTGCCGAAAGTCGCACACATGATACGTTAGGACAGTCTCTTTCAAAGGATGGCAGAAGGGTTGTGGTAGTATGTGCCAATCTTGAGTTATTGAATTTTAAGCATTATTTAATATAAATAAAAATTCGTAAAAAATCAACGATAACGTGTACGTTGCCGAAAGTCGCACACATGATAGCTTAAGACAGTTTCTTTCAAAGGATGGCGGAACCGTTATGGTAGTATGTGCCAATCTTGAGTTATTGAATTTTAAGCATTATTTAATATAAATAAAAATTCGTAAAAAATCAACGATAACGTGTACGTTGCCGAAAGTCGCACACATGATAGCTTAAGACAGTCTCTTTCAAACGATGGCAGAACGGTTGTGGTAGTATGTGCCAATCTTGAGTTATTGAATTTTAAGCATTATTTAATATAAATAAAAATTCGTAAAAAATCAACGATAACGTGTATGTTGCCGAAAGTCGCACACATGATAGATTAAGACAGTCTCTTTCAAAGGATGGCAGAACCGTTGTGGTAGTATGTGCCAATCTTGAGTTATTGAATTTTAAGCATTATTTAATATAAATAAAAATTCGTAAAAAATCAACGATAACGTGTACGTTGCCGAAAGTCGCACACATGATACGTTAGGACAGTCTCTTTCAAAGGATGGCAGAAGGGTTGTGGTAGTATGTGCCAATCTTGAGTTATTGAATTTTAAGCATTATTTAATATAAATAAAAATTCGTAAAAAATCAACGATAACGTGTACGTTGCCGAAAGTCGCACACATATGATAGCTTAAGACAGTCTCTTTCAAAGGATGGCAGAACCGTTATGGTAGTATGTGCCAATCTTGAGTTATTGAATTTTAAGCATTATTTAATATAAATAAAAATTCATAAAAAATCAACGATAACGTGTACGTTGCCGAAAGTCGCACACATGATAGTTTAAGACAGTCTCTTTCAAACGATGGCAGAACGGTTGTGGTAGTATGTGCCAATCTTGAGTTATTGAATTTTAAGCATTATTTAATATAAATAAAAATTCGTAAAAAATCAACGATAACGTGTATGTTGCCGAAAGTCGCACACATGATAGATTAACACAGTCTCTTTCAAAGGATGGCAGAACCGTTGTGGTAGTATGTGCCAATCTTGAGTTATTGAATTTTAAGCATTATTTAATTTAATAAAAATTCGTAAAAAATCAACGATAACGTGTACGTTGCCGAAAGTCGCACACATGATAGCTTAAGACAGTCTCTTTCAAACGATGGCAGAACCGTTGTGGTAGTATGTGCCAATCTTGAGTTATGGAATTTTAAGCATTATTTAATATAAATAAAAATTCGTAAAAAATCAACGATAACGTGTACGTTGCCGAAAGTCGCACACATGATAGCTTAAGACAGTCTCTTTCAAAGGATGGCAGAACTGTTGTGGTAGTATGTGCCAATCTTGAGTTATTGAATTTTAAGCATTATTTAATATAAATAAAAATTCGTAAAAAATCAACGATAATGTGTACGTTGCCGAATGTCGCACACATGATACGTTAGGACAGTCTCTTTCAAAGGATGGCAGAAGGGTTGTGGTAGTATGTGCCAATCTTGAGTTATTGAATTTTAAGCATTATTTAATATAAATAAAAATTCGTAAAAAATCAACGATAACATGTACGTTGCCGAAAGTCGCACACATATGATAGCTTAAGACAGTCTCTTTCAAAGGATGGCAGAACCGTTATGGTAGTATGTGCCAATCTTGAGTTATTGAATTTTAAGCATTATTTAATATAAATAAAAATTCATAAAAAATCAACGATAACGTGTACGTTGCCGAAAGTCGCACACATGATAGCTTAAGACAGTCTCTTTCAAACGATGGCAGAACGGTTGTGGTAGTATGTGCCAATCTTGAGTTATTGAATTTTAAGCATTATTTAATATAAATAAAAATTCGTAAAAAATCAACGATAACGTGTATGTTGCCGAAAGTCGCACACATGATAGATTAAGACAGTCTCTTTCAAAGGATGGCAGAACCGTTGTGGTAGTATGTGCCAATCTTGAGTTATTGAATTTTAAGCATTATTTAATATAAATAAAAATTCGTAAAAAATCAACGATAACGTGTACGTTGCCGAAAGTCGCACACATGATAGCTTAAGACAGTCTCTTTCAAAGGATAGGAGAACCGTTGTGGTAGTATGTGCCAATCTTGAGTTATTGAATTTTAAGCATTATTTAATATAAATAAAAATTCGTAAAAAATCAACGATAATGTGTACGTTGCCGAAAGTCGCACACATGATACGTTAGGACAGTCTCTTTCAAAGGATGGCAGAACCGTTGTGGTAGTATGTGCCAATCTTGAGTTATTGAATTTTAAGCATTATTTAATATAAATAAAAATTCGTAAAAAATCAACGATAACGTGTACGTTGCCGAAAGTCGCACACATGATAGCTTAAGACAGTCTCTTACAAACGATGGCAGAACGTTTGTGGTAGTATGTGCCAATCTTGAGTTATGGAATTTTAAGCATTATTTAATATAAATAAAAATTCGTAAAAAATCAACGATATCGTGTACGTTGCCGAAAGTCGCACACATGATAGCTTAAGACAGTCTCTTTCAAAGGATGGCAGAACCGTTGTGGTAGTATGTGCCAATCTTGAGTTATTGAATTTTAAGCATTATTTAATATAAATAAAAATTCGTAAAAAATCAACGATAACGTGTACGTTGCCGAAAGTCGCACACATGATAGCTTAAGACAGTCTCTTTCAAAGGATGGCAGAACCGTTGTGGTAGTATGTGCCAATCTTGAGTTATTGAATTTTAAGCATTATTTAATATAAATAAAAATTCGTAAAAAATCAACGATAATGTGTACGTTGCCGAAAGTCGCACACATGATACGTTAGGACAGTCTCTTTCAAAGGATGGCAGAAGGGTTGTGGTAGTATGTGCCAATCTTGAGTTGTTGAATTTTAAGCATTATTTAATATAAATAAAAATTCGTAAAAAATCAACGATAATGTGTACGTTGCCGAAAGTCGCACACATGATACGTTAGGACAGTCTCTTTCAAAGGATGGCAGAACCGTTGTGGTAGTATGTGCCAATCTTGAGTTATTGAATTTTAAGCATTATTTAATATAAATAAAAATTCGTAAAAAATCAACGATAACGTGTACGTTGCCGAAAGTCGCACACATGATAGCTTAAGACAGTCTCTTACAAACGATGGCAGAACGTTTGTGGTAGTATGTGCCAATCTTGAGTTATGGAATTTTAAGCATTATTTAATATAAATAAAAATTCGTAAAAAATCAACGATATCGTGTACGTTGCCGAAAGTCGCACACATGATAGCTTAAGACAGTCTCTTTCAAAGGATGGCAGAACCGTTGTGGTAGTATGTGCCAATCTTGAGTTATTGAATTTTAAGCATTATTTAATATAAATAAAAATTCGTAAAAAATCAACGATAACGTGTACGTTGCCGAAAGTCGCACACATGATAGCTTAAGACAGTCTCTTTCAAAGGATGGCAGAACCGTTGTGGTAGTATGTGCCAATCTTGAGTTATTGAATTTTAAGCATTATTTAATATAAATAAAAATTCGTAAAAAATCAACGATAATGTGTACGTTGCCGAAAGTCGCACACATGATACGTTAGGACAGTCTCTTTCAAAGGATGGCAGAAGGGTTGTGGTAGTATGTGCCAATCTTGAGTTGTTGAATTTTAAGCATTATTTAATATAAATAAAAATTCGTAAAAAATCAACGATAACGTGTACGTTGCCGAAAGTCGCACACATATGATAGCTTAAGACAGTCTCTTTCAAAGGATGGCAGAACCGTTATGGTAGTATGTGCCAATCTTGAGTTATTGAATTTTAAGCATTATTTAATATAAATAAAAATTCATAAAAAATCAACGATAACGTGTACGTTGCCGAAAGACGCACACATGATAGCTTAAGACAGTCTCTTTCAAACGATGGCAGAACGGTTGTGGTAGTATGTGCCAATCTTGAGTTATTGAATTTTAAGCATTATTTAATATAAATAAAAATTCGTAAAAAATCAACGATAACGTGTATGTTGCCGAAAGTCGCACACATGATAGATTAAGACAGTCTCTTTCAAAGGATGGCAGAACCGTTGTGGTAGTATGTGCCAATCTTGAGTTATTGAATTTTAAGCATTATTTAATATAAATAAAAATTCGTAAAAAATCAACGATAACGTGTACGTTGCCGAAAGTCGCACACATGATAGCTTAAGACAGTCTCTTTCAAACGATGGCAGAACGTTTGTGGTAGTATGTGCCAATCTTGAGTTATTGAAATTTAAGCATTATTTTATATAAATAAAAATTCATAAAAAATCAACGATAATGTGTACGTTGTCGAAAGTCGCACACATGATAGATTAGCACAGTCTCTTTCAAACGATGGCAGAACCGTTGTGGTAGTATGTGCCAATCTTGAGTTATTGAAATTTAAGCATTATTTGATATAAATAAAAATTCATAAAAAATCAACGATAATGTGTACGTTGTCGAAAGTCGCACACATGATAGGTTAAGACAGTCTCTTTCAAACGATGGCAGAACCGTTGTGGTAGTATGTGCCAATCTTGAGTTATTGAATTTTAAGCATTATTTTATATAAATAAAAATTCATAAAAAATCAACGATAATGTGTACGTTGCCGAAAGTCGCACACATGATAGCTTAAGACAGTCTCTTTCAAACGATGGCAGAACCGTTGTGGTAGTATGTGCCAATCTTGAGTTATTGAATTTTAAGCATTATTTTATATAAATAAAAATTCATAAAAAATCAACGATAACGTGTACGTTGCCGAAAGTCGCACACATGATAGCTTAAGACAGTCTCTTTCAAACGATGGCAGACCGTTTGTGGTAGTATGTGCCAATCTTGAGTTATGGAATTTTAAGCATTATTTAATATAAATAAAAATTCGTAAAAAATCAACGATAACGTGTACGTTGCCGAAAGTCGCACACATGATAGCTTAAGACAGTCTCTTTCAAAGGATGGCAGAACCGTTGTGGTAGTATGTGCCAATCTTGAGTTATTGAATTTTAAGCATTATTTAATATAAATAAAAATTCGTAAAAAATCAACGATAATGTGTACGTTGCCGAAAGTCGCACACATGATACGTTAGGACAGTCTCTTTCAAAGGATGGCAGAAGGGTTGTGGTAGTATGTGCCAATCTTGAGTTATTGAATTTTAAGCATTATTTAATATAAATAAAAATTCGTAAAAAATCAACGATAACGTGTACGTTGCCGAAAGTCGCACACATATGATAGCTTAAGACAGTCTCTTTCAAAGGATGGCAGAACCGTTATGGTAGTATGTGCCAATCTTGAGTTATTGAATTTTAAGCATTATTTAATATAAATAAAAATTCATAAAAAATCAACGATAACGTGTACGTTGCCGAAAGTCGCACACATGATAGCTTAAGACAGTCTCTTTCAAACGATGGCAGAACGGTTGTGGTAGTATGTGCCAATCTTGAGTTATTGAATTTTAAGCATTATTTAATATAAATAAAAATTCGTAAAAAATCAACGATAACGTGTATGTTGCCGAAAGTCGCACACATGATAGATTAAGACAGTCTCTTTCAAAGGATGGCAGAACCGTTGTGGTAGTATGTGCCAATCTTCAGTTATTGAATTTTAAGCATTATTTAATATAAATAAAAATTCGTAAAAAATCAACGATAACGTGTACGTTGCCGAAAGTCGCACACATGATAGCTTAAGACAGTCTCTTTCAAAGGATAGGAGAACCGTTGTGGTAGTATGTGCCAATCTTGAGTTATTGAATTTTAAGCATTATTTAATATAAATAAAAATTCGTAAAAAATCAACGATAATGTGTACGTTGCCGAAAGTCGCACACATGATACGTTAGGACAGTCTCTTTCAAAGGATGGCAGAACCGTTGTGGTAGTATGTGCCAATCTTGAGTTATTGAATTTTAAGCATTATTTAATATAAATAAAAATTCGTAAAAAATCAACGATAACGTGTACGTTGCCGAAAGTCGCACACATGATAGCTTAAGACAGTCTCTTACAAACGATGGCAGAACGTTTGTGGTAGTATGTGCCAATCTTGAGTTATGGAATTTTAAGCATTATTTAATATAAATAAAAATTCGTAAAAAATCAACGATAATGTGTACGTTGTCGAAAGTCGCACACATGATAGCTTAAGACAGTCTCTTTCAAACGATGGCAGAACCGTTGTGGTAGTATGTGCCAATCTTGAGTTATTGAATTTTAAGCATTATTTAATATAAATAAAAATTCGTAAAAAATCAACGATAACGTGTACGTTGCCGAAAGTCGCACACATGATAGCTTAAGACAGTCTCTTTCAAAGGATGGCAGAACCGTTGTGGTAGTATGTGCCAATCTTGAGTTATTGAATTTTAAGCATTATTTAATATAAATAAAAATTCGTAAAAAATCAACGATAATGTGTACGTTGCCGAAAGTCGCACACATGATACGTTAGGACAGTCTCTTTCAAAGGATGGCAGAAGGGTTGTGGTAGTATGTGCCAATCTTGAGTTGTTGAATTTTAAGCATTATTTAATATAAATAAAAATTCGTAAAAAATCAACGATAACGTGTACGTTGCCGAAAGTCGCACACATATGATAGCTTAAGACAGTCTCTTTCAAAGGATGGCAGAACCGTTATGGTAGTATGTGCCAATCTTGAGTTATTGAATTTTAAGCATTATTTAATATAAATAAAAATTCATAAAAAATCAACGATAACGTGTACGTTGCCGAAAGACGCACACATGATAGCTTAAGACAGTCTCTTTCAAACGATGGCAGAACGGTTGTGGTAGTATGTGCCAATCTTGAGTTATTGAATTTTAAGCATTATTTAATATAAATAAAAATTCGTAAAAAATCAACGATAACGTGTATGTTGCCGAAAGTCGCACACATGATAGATTAAGACAGTCTCTTTCAAAGGATGGCAGAACCGTTGTGGTAGTATGTGCCAATCTTGAGTTATTGAATTTTAAGCATTATTTAATATAAATAAAAATTCGTAAAAAATCAACGATAACGTGTACGTTGCCGAAAGTCGCACACATGATAGCTTAAGACAGTCTCTTTCAAACGATGGCAGAACGTTTGTGGTAGTATGTGCCAATCTTGAGTTATTGAAATTTAAGCATTATTTTATATAAATAAAAATTCATAAAAAATCAACGATAATGTGTACGTTGTCGAAAGTCGCACACATGATAGATTAGCACAGTCTCTTTCAAACGATGGCAGAACCGTTGTGGTAGTATGTGCCAATCTTGAGTTATTGAAATTTAAGCATTATTTGATATAAATAAAAATTCATAAAAAATCAACGATAATGTGTACGTTGTCGAAAGTCGCACACATGATAGGTTAAGACAGTCTCTTTCAAACGATGGCAGAACCGTTGTGGTAGTATGTGCCAATCTTGAGTTATTGAATTTTAAGCATTATTTTATATAAATAAAAATTCATAAAAAATCAACGATAATGTGTACGTTGCCGAAAGTCGCACACATGATAGCTTAAGACAGTCTCTTTCAAACGATGGCAGAACCGTTGTGGTAGTATGTGCCAATCTTGAGTTATTGAATTTTAAGCATTATTTTATATAAATAAAAATTCATAAAAAATCAACGATAACGTGTACATTGCCGAAAGTCGCACACATGATAGCTTAAGACAGTCTCTTTCAAACGATGGCAGAACGTTTGTGGTAGTATGTGCCAATCTTGAGTTATGGAATTTTAAGCATTATTTAATATAAATAAAAATTCGTAAAAAATCAACGATAACGTGTACGTTGCCGAAAGTCGCACACATGATAGCTTAAGACAGTCTCTTTCAAAGGATGGCAGAACCGTTGTGGTAGTATGTGCCAATCTTGAGTTATTGAATTTTAAGCATTATTTAATATAAATAAAAATTCGTAAAAAATCAACGATAATGTGTACGTTGCCGAAAGTCGCACACATGATACGTTAGGACAGTCTCTTTCAAAGGATGGCAGAAGGGTTGTGGTAGTATGTGCCAATCTTGAGTTATTGAATTTTAAGCATTATTTAATATAAATAAAAATTCGTAAAAAATCAACGATAACGTGTACGTTGCCGAAAGTCGCACACATATGATAGCTTAAGACAGTCTCTTTCAAAGGATGGCAGAACCGTTATGGTAGTATGTGCCAATCTTGAGTTATTGAATTTTAAGCATTATTTAATATAAATAAAAATTCATAAAAAATCAACGATAACGTGTACGTTGCCGAAAGTCGCACACATGATAGCTTAAGACAGTCTCTTTCAAACGATGGCAGAACGGTTGTGGTAGTATGTGCCAATCTTGAGTTATTGAATTTTAAGCATTATTTAATATAAATAAAAATTCGTAAAAAATCAACGATAACGTGTATGTTGCCGAAAGTCGCACACATGATAGATTAAGACAGTCTCTTTCAAAGGATGGCAGAACCGTTGTGGTAGTATGTGCCAATCTTCAGTTATTGAATTTTAAGCATTATTTAATATAAATAAAAATTCGTAAAAAATCAACGATAACGTGTACGTTGCCGAAAGTCGCACACATGATAGCTTAAGACAGTCTCTTTCAAAGGATAGGAGAACCGTTGTGGTAGTATGTGCCAATCTTGAGTTATTGAATTTTAAGCATTATTTAATATAAATAAAAATTCGTAAAAAATCAACGATAATGTGTACGTTGCCGAAAGTCGCACACATGATACGTTAGGACAGTCTCTTTCAAAGGATGGCAGAACCGTTGTGGTAGTATGTGCCAATCTTGAGTTATTGAATTTTAAGCATTATTTAATATAAATAAAAATTCGTAAAAAATCAACGATAACGTGTACGTTGCCGAAAGTCGCACACATGATAGCTTAAGACAGTCTCTTACAAACGATGGCAGAACGTTTGTGGTAGTATGTGCCAATCTTGAGTTATGGAATTTTAAGCATTATTTAATATAAATAAAAATTCGTAAAAAATCAACGATAATGTGTACGTTGTCGAAAGTCGCACACATGATAGGTTAAGACAGTCTCTTTCAAACGATGGCAGAACCGTTGTGGTAGTATGTGCCAATCTTGAGTTATTGAATTTTAAGCATTATTTTATATAAATAAAAATTCATAAAAAATCAACGATAATGTGTACGTTGCCGAAAGTCGCACACATGATAGCTTAAGACAGTCTCTTTCAAACGATGGCAGAACCGTTGTGGTAGTATGTGCCAATCTTGAGTTATTGAATTTTAAGCATTATTTTATATAAATAAAAATTCATAAAAAATCAACGATAACGTGTACGTTGCCGAAAGTCGCACACATGATAGCTTAAGACAGTCTCTTTCAAACGATGGCAGAACGTTTGTGGTAGTATGTGCCAATCTTGAGTTATGGAATTTTAAGCATTATTTAATATAAATAAAAATTCGTAAAAAATCAACGATAACGTGTACGTTGCCGAAAGTCGCACACATGATAGCTTAAGACAGTCTCTTTCAAAGGATGGCAGAACCGTTGTGGTAGTATGTGCCAATCTTGAGTTATTGAATTTTAAGCATTATTTAATATAAATAAAAATTCGTAAAAAATCAACGATAATGTGTACGTTGCCGAAAGTCGCACACATGATACGTTAGGACAGTCTCTTTCAAAGGATGGCAGAAGGGTTGTGGTAGTATGTGCCAATCTTGAGTTATTGAATTTTAAGCATTATTTAATATAAATAAAAATTCGTAAAAAATCAACGATAACGTGTACGTTGCCGAAAGTCGCACACATATGATAGCTTAAGACAGTCTCTTTCAAAGGATGGCAGAACCGTTATGGTAGTATGTGCCAATCTTGAGTTATTGAATTTTAAGCATTATTTAATATAAATAAAAATTCATAAAAAATCAACGATAACGTGTACGTTGCCGAAAGACGCACACATGATAGCTTAAGACAGTCTCTTTCAAACGATGGCAGAACGGTTGTGGTAGTATGTGCCAATCTTGAGTTATTGAATTTTAAGCATTATTTAATATAAATAAAAATTCGTAAAAAATCAACGATAACGTGTATGTTGCCGAAAGTCGCACACATGATAGATTAAGACAGTCTCTTTCAAAGGATGGCAGAACCGTTGTGGTAGTATGTGCCAATCTTGAGTTATTGAATTTTAAGCATTATTTAATATAAATAAAAATTCGTAAAAAATCAACGATAACGTGTACGTTGCCGAAAGTCGCACACATGATAGCTTAAGACAGTCTCTTTCAAACGATGGCAGAACGTTTGTGGTAGTATGTGCCAATCTTGAGTTATTGAAATTTAAGCATTATTTTATATAAATAAAAATTCATAAAAAATCAACGATAATGTGTACGTTGTCGAAAGTCGCACACATGATAGATTAGCACAGTCTCTTTCAAACGATGGCAGAACCGTTGTGGTAGTATGTGCCAATCTTGAGTTATTGAAATTTAAGCATTATTTGATATAAATAAAAATTCATAAAAAATCAACGATAATGTGTACGTTGTCGAAAGTCGCACACATGATAGGTTAAGACAGTCTCTTTCAAACGATGGCAGAACCGTTGTGGTAGTATGTGCCAATCTTGAGTTATTGAATTTTAAGCATTATTTTATATAAATAAAAATTCATAAAAAATCAACGATAATGTGTACGTTGCCGAAAGTCGCACACATGATAGCTTAAGACAGTCTCTTTCAAACGATGGCAGAACCGTTGTGGTAGTATGTGCCAATCTTGAGTTATTGAATTTTAAGCATTATTTTATATAAATAAAAATTCATAAAAAATCAACGATAACGTGTACATTGCCGAAAGTCGCACACATGATAGCTTAAGACAGTCTCTTTCAAACGATGGCAGAACGTTTGTGGTAGTATGTGCCAATCTTGAGTTATGGAATTTTAAGCATTATTTAATATAAATAAAAATTCGTAAAAAATCAACGATAACGTGTACGTTGCCGAAAGTCGCACACATGATAGCTTAAGACAGTCTCTTTCAAAGGATGGCAGAACCGTTGTGGTAGTATGTGCCAATCTTGAGTTATTGAATTTTAAGCATTATTTAATATAAATAAAAATTCGTAAAAAATCAACGATAATGTGTACGTTGCCGAAAGTCGCACACATGATACGTTAGGACAGTCTCTTTCAAAGGATGGCAGAAGGGTTGTGGTAGTATGTGCCAATCTTGAGTTATTGAATTTTAAGCATTATTTAATATAAATAAAAATTCGTAAAAAATCAACGATAACGTGTACGTTGCCGAAAGTCGCACACATATGATAGCTTAAGACAGTCTCTTTCAAAGGATGGCAGAACCGTTATGGTAGTATGTGCCAATCTTGAGTTATTGAATTTTAAGCATTATTTAATATAAATAAAAATTCATAAAAAATCAACGATAACGTGTACGTTGCCGAAAGTCGCACACATGATAGCTTAAGACAGTCTCTTTCAAACGATGGCAGAACGGTTGTGGTAGTATGTGCCAATCTTGAGTTATTGAATTTTAAGCATTATTTAATATAAATAAAAATTCGTAAAAAATCAACGATAACGTGTATGTTGCCGAAAGTCGCACACATGATAGATTAAGACAGTCTCTTTCAAAGGATGGCAGAACCGTTGTGGTAGTATGTGCCAATCTTCAGTTATTGAATTTTAAGCATTATTTAATATAAATAAAAATTCGTAAAAAATCAACGATAACGTGTACGTTGCCGAAAGTCGCACACATGATAGCTTAAGACAGTCTCTTTCAAAGGATAGGAGAACCGTTGTGGTAGTATGTGCCAATCTTGAGTTATTGAATTTTAAGCATTATTTAATATAAATAAAAATTCGTAAAAAATCAACGATAATGTGTACGTTGCCGAAAGTCGCACACATGATACGTTAGGACAGTCTCTTTCAAAGGATGGCAGAACCGTTGTGGTAGTATGTGCCAATCTTGAGTTATTGAATTTTAAGCATTATTTAATATAAATAAAAATTCGTAAAAAATCAACGATAACGTGTACGTTGCCGAAAGTCGCACACATGATAGCTTAAGACAGTCTCTTACAAACGATGGCAGAACGTTTGTGGTAGTATGTGCCAATCTTGAGTTATGGAATTTTAAGCATTATTTAATATAAATAAAAATTCGTAAAAAATCAACGATAATGTGTACGTTGTCGAAAGTCGCACACATGATAGGTTAAGACAGTCTCTTTCAAACGATGGCAGAACCGTTGTGGTAGTATGTGCCAATCTTGAGTTATTGAATTTTAAGCATTATTTTATATAAATAAAAATTCATAAAAAATCAACGATAATGTGTACGTTGCCGAAAGTCGCACACATGATAGCTTAAGACAGTCTCTTTCAAACGATGGCAGAACCGTTGTGGTAGTATGTGCCAATCTTGAGTTATTGAATTTTAAGCATTATTTTATATAAATAAAAATTCATAAAAAATCAACGATAACGTGTACGTTGCCGAAAGTCGCACACATGATAGCTTAAGACAGTCTCTTTCAAACGATGGCAGAACGTTTGTGGTAGTATGTGCCAATCTTGAGTTATGGAATTTTAAGCATTATTTAATATAAATAAAAATTCGTAAAAAATCAACGATAACGTGTACGTTGCCGAAAGTCGCACACATGATAGCTTAAGACAGTCTCTTTCAAAGGATGGCAGAACCGTTGTGGTAGTATGTGCCAATCTTGAGTTATTGAATTTTAAGCATTATTTAATATAAATAAAAATTCGTAAAAAATCAACGATAATGTGTACGTTGCCGAAAGTCGCACACATGATACGTTAGGACAGTCTCTTTCAAAGGATGGCAGAAGGGTTGTGGTAGTATGTGCCAATCTTGAGTTATTGAATTTTAAGCATTATTTAATATAAATAAAAATTCGTAAAAAATCAACGATAACGTGTACGTTGCCGAAAGTCGCACACATATGATAGCTTAAGACAGTCTCTTTCAAAGGATGGCAGAACCGTTATGGTAGTATGTGCCAATCTTGAGTTATTGAATTTTAAGCATTATTTAATATAAATAAAAATTCATAAAAAATCAACGATAACGTGTACGTTGCCGAAAGTCGCACACATGATAGCTTAAGACAGTCTCTTTCAAACGATGGCAGAACGGTTGTGGTAGTATGTGCCAATCTTGAGTTATTGAATTTTAAGCATTATTTAATATAAATAAAAATTCGTAAAAAATCAACGATAACGTGTATGTTGCCGAAAGTCGCACACATGATAGATTAAGACAGTCTCTTTCAAAGGATGGCAGAACCGTTGTGGTAGTATGTGCCAATCTTCAGTTATTGAATTTTAAGCATTATTTAATATAAATAAAAATTCGTAAAAAATCAACGATAACGTGTACGTTGCCGAAAGTCGCACACATGATAGCTTAAGACAGTCTCTTTCAAAGGATAGGAGAACCGTTGTGGTAGTATGTGCCAATCTTGAGTTATTGAATTTTAAGCATTATTTAATATAAATAAAAATTCGTAAAAAATCAACGATAATGTGTACGTTGCCGAAAGTCGCACACATGATACGTTAGGACAGTCTCTTTCAAAGGATGGCAGAACCGTTGTGGTAGTATGTGCCAATCTTGAGTTATTGAATTTTAAGCATTATTTAATATAAATAAAAATTCGTAAAAAATCAACGATAACGTGTACGTTGCCGAAAGTCGCACACATGATAGCTTAAGACAGTCTCTTACAAACGATGGCAGAACGTTTGTGGTAGTATGTGCCAATCTTGAGTTATGGAATTTTAAGCATTATTTAATATAAATAAAAATTCGTAAAAAATCAACGATATCGTGTACGTTGCCGAAAGTCGCACACATGATAGCTTAAGACAGTCTCTTTCAAAGGATGGCAGAACCGTTGTGGTAGTATGTGCCAATCTTGAGTTATTGAATTTTAAGCATTATTTAATATAAATAAAAATTCGTAAAAAATCAACGATAATGTGTACGTTGCCGAAAGTCGCACACATGATACGTTAGGACAGTCTCTTTCAAAGGATGGCAGAAGGGTTGTGGTAGTATGTGCCAATCTTGAGTTATTGAATTTTAAGCATTATTTAATATAAATAAAAATTCGTAAAAAATCAACGATAACGTGTACGTTGCCGAAAGTCGCACACATATGATAGCTTAAGACAGTCTCTTTCAAAGGATGGCAGAACCGTTATGGTAGTATGTGCCAATCTTGAGTTATTGAATTTTAAGCATTATTTAATATAAATAAAAATTCATAAAAAATCAACGATAACGTGTACGTTGCCGAAAGACGCACACATAATACGTTAGGACAGTCTCTTTCAAAGGATGGCAGAACGGTTGTGGTAGTATGTGCCAATCTTGAGTTATTGAATTTTAAGCATTATTTAATATAAATAAAAATTCGTAAAAAATCAACGATAACGTGTATGTTGCCGAAAGTCGCACACATGATAGATTAAGACAGTCTCTTTCAAAGGATGGCAGAACCGTTGTGGTAGTATGTGCCAATCTTGAGTTATTGAATTTTAAGCATTATTTAATATAAATAAAAATTCGTAAAAAATCAACGATAACGTGTACGTTGCCGAAAGTCGCACACATGATAGCTTAAGACAGTCTCTTTCAAACGATGGCAGAACGTTTGTGGTAGTATGTGCCAATCTTGAGTTATGGAATTTTAAGCATTATTTAATATAAATAAAAATTCGTAAAAAATCAACGATAACGTGTACGTTGCCGAAAGTCGCACACATGATAGCTTAAGACAGTCTCTTTCAAAGGATGGCAGAACCGTTGTGGTAGTATGTGCCAATCTTGAGTTATTGAATTTTAAGCATTATTTAATATAAATAAAAATTCGTAAAAAATCAACGATAATGTGTACGTTGCCGAAAGTCGCACACATGATACGTTAGGACAGTCTCTTTCAAAGGATGGCAGAAGGGTTGTGGTAGTATGTGCCAATCTTGAGTTATTGAATTTTAAGCATTATTTAATTTAATAAAAATTCGTAAAAAATCAACGATAATGTGTACGTTGCCGAAAGTCGCACACATGATAGCTTAAGACAGTCTCTTTCAAACGATGGCAGAACCGTTGTGGTAGTATGTGCCAATCTTGAGTTATGGAATTTTAAGCATTATTTAATATAAATAAAAATTCGTAAAAAATCAACGATAACGTGTACGTTGCCGAAAGTCGCACACATGATAGCTTAAGACAGTCTCTTTCAAAGGATGGCAGAACCGTTGTGGTAGTATGTGCCAATCTTGAGTTATTGAATTTTAAGCATTATTTAATATAAATAAAAATTCGTAAAAAATCAACGATAATGTGTACGTTGCCGAATGTCGCACACATGATACGTTAGGACAGTCTCTTTCAAAGGATGGCAGAAGGGTTGTGGTAGTATGTGCCAATCTTGAGTTATTGAATTTTAAGCATTATTTAATATAAATAAAAATTCGTAAAAAATCAACGATAACATGTACGTTGCCGAAAGTCGCACACATGATAGCTTAAGACAGTCTCTTTCAAACGATGGCAGAACGGTTGTGGTAGTATGTGCCAATCTTGAGTTATTGAATTTTAAGCATTATTTAATATAAATAAAAATTCGTAAAAAATCAACGATAACGTGTATGTTGCCGAAAGTCGCACACATGATAGATTAAGACAGTCTCTTTCAAAGGATGGCAGAACCGTTGTGGTAGTATGTGCCAATCTTGAGTTATTGAATTTTAAGCATTATTTAATATAAATAAAAATTCGTAAAAAATCAACGATAACGTGTACGTTGCCGAAAGTCGCACACATGATAGCTTAAGACAGTCTCTTTCAAAGGATAGGAGAACCGTTGTGGTAGTATGTGCCAATCTTGAGTTATTGAATTTTAAGCATTATTTAATATAAATAAAAATTCGTAAAAAATCAACGATAATGTGTACGTTGCCGAAAGTCGCACACATGATACGTTAGGACAGTCTCTTTCAAAGGATGGCAGAACCGTTGTGGTAGTATGTGCCAATCTTGAGTTATTGAATTTTAAGCATTATTTAATATAAATAAAAATTCGTAAAAAATCAACGATAACGTGTACGTTGCCGAAAGTCGCACACATGATAGCTTAAGACAGTCTCTTACAAACGATGGCAGAACGTTTGTGGTAGTATGTGCCAATCTTGAGTTATGGAATTTTAAGCATTATTTAATATAAATAAAAATTCGTAAAAAATCAACGATATCGTGGACGTTGCCGAAAGTCGCACACATGATAGCTTAAGACAGTCTCTTTCAAAGGATGGCAGAACCGTTGTGGTAGTATGTGCCAATCTTGAGTTATTGAATTTTAAGCATTATTTAATATAAATAAAAATTCGTAAAAAATCAACGATAACGTGTACGTTGCCGAAAGTCGCACACATGATAGCTTAAGACAGTCTCTTTCAAAGGATGGCAGAACCGTTGTGGTAGTATGTGCCAATCTTGAGTTATTGAATTTTAAGCATTATTTAATATAAATAAAAATTCGTAAAAAATCAACGATAATGTGTACGTTGCCGAAAGTCGCACACATGATACGTTAGGACAGTCTCTTTCAAAGGATGGCAGAAGGGTTGTGGTAGTATGTGCCAATCTTGAGTTGTTGAATTTTAAGCATTATTTAATATAAATAAAAATTCGTAAAAAATCAACGATAACGTGTACGTTGCCGAAAGTCGCACACATATGATAGCTTAAGACAGTCTCTTTCAAAGGATGGCAGAACCGTTATGGTAGTATGTGCCAATCTTGAGTTATTGAATTTTAAGCATTATTTAATATAAATAAAAATTCATAAAAAATCAACGATAACGTGTACGTTGCCGAAAGACGCACACATGATAGCTTAAGACAGTCTCTTTCAAACGATGGCAGAACGGTTGTGGTAGTATGTGCCAATCTTGAGTTATTGAATTTTAAGCATTATTTAATATAAATAAAAATTCGTAAAAAATCAACGATAACGTGTATGTTGCCGAAAGTCGCACACATGATAGATTAAGACAGTCTCTTTCAAAGGATGGCAGAACCGTTGTGGTAGTATGTGCCAATCTTGAGTTATTGAATTTTAAGCATTATTTAATATAAATAAAAATTCGTAAAAAATCAACGATAACGTGTACGTTGCCGAAAGTCGCACACATGATAGGTTAAGACAGTCTCTTTCAAACGATGGCAGAACCGTTGTGGTAGTATCAGCCAATCTTGAGTTATTGAAATTTAAGCATTATTTGATATAAATAAAAATTCATAAAAAATCAACGATAATGTGTACTTTGTCGAAAGTCGCACACATGATAGGTTAAGACAGTCTCTTTCAAACGATGGCAGAACCGTTGTGGTAGTATGTGCCAATCTTGAGTTATTGAATTTTAAGCATTATTTTATATAAATAAAAATTCATAAAAAATCAACGATAATGTGTACGTTGCCGAAAGTCGCACACATGATAGCTTAAGACAGTCTCTTTCAAACGATGGCAGAACCGTTGTGGTAGTATGTGCCAATCTTGAGTTATTGAATTTTAAGCATTATTTTATATAAATAAAAATTCATAAAAAATCAAAGATAACGTGTACGTTGCCGAAAGTCGCACACATGATAGGTTAAGACAGTCTCTTTCAAACGATGGCAGAGCCGTTGTGGTAGTATGTGCCAATCTTGAGTTATTGAATTTTAAGCATTATTTTATATAAATGAAAATTTATAAAAAATCAACGATAATGTGTACGTTGTCGAAAGTCGCACACATGATAGGTTAAGACAGTCTCTTTCAAACGATGGCAGAACCGTTGTGGTAGTATGTGCCAATCTTGAGTTATTGAATTTTAAGCATTATTTGATATAAATAAAAATTCATAAAAAATCAGCGATAATGTGTACGTTGCCAAACGTTGCACACATGATAGCTTAAGACAGTCTCTTTCAAACGATGGCAGAACTGTTGTGGTAGTATGTCCCAATCTTGAGTTATTGAATTTTAAGCATTATTTAATATAATTAAAAATTCATAAAAAATCAACGATAATGTGTACGTTGCCGAAAGTCGCACACATGATAGGTTAAGACAGTCTCTTTCAAACGATAGCAGAACTGTTGTGGTAGTATGTCCCAATCTTGAGTTATTGAATTTTAAGCATTATTTTATATAAATAAAAATTCATAAAAAATCTACGATAATGTGTACGTTGCCGAAAGTCGCACACATGATAGGTTAAGACAGTCTCTTTCAAACGATGGCAGAACTGTTGTGGTAGTATGTCCCAATCTTGAGTTATTGAATTTTAAGCATTATTTGATATAAATAAAAATTCATAAAAAATCAACGATAATGTGTACGTTGCCAAAAGTTGCACACATGATAGCTTAAGACAGTCTCTTTCAAACGATGGCAGAACTGTTGTGGTAGTATGTCCCAATCTTGAGTTATTGAATTTTAAGCATTATTTAATATAAATAAAAATTCATAAAAAATCAACGATAACGTGTACGTTGACGAAGGTCGCACACATGATAGGATAAGACAGTCTCTTTCAAACGATGGCAGAACTGTTGTGGTAGTATGTCCCAATCTTGAGTTATTGAATTTTAAGCATTATTTAATATAAATAAAAATTCATAAAAAATCAACGATAATGTGTACGTTGCCGAAAGTCGCACACATGATAGGATAAGACAGTCTCTTTCAAACGATGGCAGAACCGTTGTGGTAGTATGTGCCAATCTTGACTTATTGAATTTTGAGCATTATTTAATATAAATAAAAATTCATAAAAAATCAACGATAATGTGTACGTTGCCGTAAGTCGCACACATGATAGCGTAAGACAGTCTCTTTCAAACGATGGCAGAACCGTTGTGGTAGTATGTGCCAAACTTGACTTATTGAATTTTGAGCATTATTTAATATAAATAAAAATTCATAAAAAATCAACGATAATGTGTACGTTGCCGAAGGTCGCACACATGATAGCATAAGACAGTCTCTTTCAAACGATGGCAGAACCGTTGTGGTAGTATGTGCCAATCTTGAGTTATTGAATTTTAAGCATTATTTAATATAAATAAAAATTCATAAAAAATCAACGATAATGTGTACGTTGCCAAAAGTAACACACATGGTAGCTTAAGACAGTCTCTTTCAAACGATGGCAGAACTGTTGTGATAGTATGTCCCAATCTTGAGTTATTGAATTTTAAGCATTATTTAATATAAATAAAAATTCATAAAAAATCAACGATAATGTGTACGTTGCCGAAAGTCGCACACATGATAGGATAAGACAGTCTCTTTCAAACGATGGCAGAACCGTTGTGGTAGTATGTGCCAATCTTGACTTATTGAATTTTGAGCATTATTTAATATAAATAAAAATTCATAAAAAATCAACGATAATGTGTACGTTGCCGAAAGTCGCACACATGATAGCTTAAGACAGTCTCTTTCAAACGATGGCAGAACCGTTGTGGTAGTATGTGCCAATCTTGAGTTATTGAATTTTAAGCATTATTTTATATAAATAAAAATTCATAAAAAATCAAAGATAACGTGTACGTTGCCGAAAGTCGCACACATGATAGGTTAAGACAGTCTCTTTCAAACGATGGCAGAACCGTTGTGGTAGTATGTGCCAATCTTGAGTTATTGAATTTTAAGCATTATTTTATATAAATGAAAATTTATAAAAAATCAACGATAATGTGTACGTTGTCGAAAGTCGCACACATGATAGGTTAAGACAGTCTCTTTCAAACGATGGCAGAACCGTTGTGGTAGTATGTGCCAATCTTGAGTTATTGGATTTTAAGCATTATTTGATATAAATAAAAATTCATAAAAAATCAGCGATAATGTGTACGTTGCCAAAAGTTGCACACATGATAGCTTAAGACAGTCTCTTTCAAACGATGGCAGAACTGTTGTGGTAGTATGTCCCAATCTTGAGTTATTGAATTTTAAGCATTATTTAATATAATTAAAAATTCATAAAAAATCAACGATAATGTGTACGTTGCCGAAAGTCGCACACATGATAGGTTAAGACAGTCTCTTTCAAACGATAGCAGAACTGTTGTGGTAGTATGTCCCAATCTTGAGTTATTGAATTTTAAGCATTATTTTATATAAATAAAAATTCATAAAAAATCTACGATAATGTGTACGTTGCCGAAAGTCGCACACATGATAGGTTAAGACAGTCTCTTTCAAACGATGGCAGAACTGTTGTGGTAGTATGTCCCAATCTTGAGTTATTGAATTTTAAGCATTATTTGATATAAATAAAAATTCATAAAAAATCAACGATAATGTGTACGTTGCCAAAAGTTGCACACATGATAGCTTAAGACAGTCTCTTTCAAACGATGGCAGAACTGTTGTGGTATTATGTCCCAATCTTGAGTTATTGAATTTTAAGCATTATTTAATATAAATAAAAATTCATAAAAAATCAACGATAACGTGTACGTTGACGAAGGTCGCACACATGATAGGATAAGACAGTCTCTTTCAAACGATGGCAGAACCGTTGTGGTAGTATGTGCCAATCTTGAGTTATTGAATTTTAAGCATTATTTTATATAAATAAAAATTCATAAAAAATCAAAGATAACGTGTACGTTGCCGAAAGTCGCACACATGATAGGTTAAGACAGTCTCTTTCAAACGATGGCAGAACCGTTGTGGTAGTATGTGCCAATCTTGAGTTATTGAATTTTAAGCATTATTTTATATAAATGAAAATTTATAAAAAATCAACGATAATGTGTACGTTGTCGAAAGTCGCACACATGATAGGTTAAGACAGTCTCTTTCAAACGATGGCAGAACCGTTGTGGTAGTATGTGCCAATCTTGAGTTATTGAATTTTAAGCATTATTTGATATAAATAAAAATTCATAAAAAATCAGCGATAATGTGTACGTTGCCAAAAGTTGCACACATGATAGCTTAAGACAGTCTCTTTCAAACGATGGCAGAACTGTTGTGGTAGTATGTCCCAATCTTGAGTTATTGAATTTTAAGCATTATTTAATATAATTAAAAATTCATAAAAAATCAACGATAATGTGTACGTTGCCGAAAGTCGCACACATGATAGGTTAAGACAGTCTCTTTCAAACGATAGCAGAACTGTTGTGGTAGTATGTCCCAATCTTGAGTTATTGAATTTTAAGCATTATTTTATATAAATAAAAATTCATAAAAAATCTACGATAATGTGTACGTTGCCGAAAGTCGCACACATGATAGGTTAAGACAGTCTCTTTCAAACGATGGCAGAACCGTTGTGGTAGTATGTGCCAATCTTGAGTTATTGAATTTTAAGCATTATTTGATATAAATAAAAATTCATAAAAAATCAACGATAATGTGTACGTTGCCAAAAGTTGCACACATGATAGCTTAAGACAGTCTCTTTCAAAGGATGGCAGAACTGTTGTGGTATTATGTCCCAATCTTGAGTTATTGAATTTTAAGCATTATTTAATATAAATAAAAATTCATAAAAAATCAACGATAACGTGTACGTTGACGAAGGTCGCACACATGATAGGATAAGACAGTCTCTTTCAAACGATGGCAGAACCGTTGTGGTAGTATGTGCCAATCTTGACTTATTGAATTTTGAGCATTATTTAATATAAATAAAAATTCATAAAAAATCAACGATAATGTGTACGTTGCCGTAAGTCGCACACATGATAGCGTAAGACAGTCTCTTTCAAACGATGGCAGAACCGTTGTGGTAGTATGTGCCAAACTTGACTTATTGAATTTTGAGCATTATTTAATATAAATAAAAATTCATAAAAAATCAACGATAATGTGTACGTTGCCGAAGGTCGCACACATGATAGCATAAGACAGTCTCTTTCAAACGATGGCAGAACCGTTGTGGTAGTATGTGCCAATCTTGAGTTATTGAATTTTAAGCATTATTTAATATAAATAAAAATTCATAAAAAATCAACGATAATGTGTACGTTGCCAAAAGTAACACACATGGTAGCTTAAGACAGTCTCTTTCAAACGATGGCAGAACTGTTGTGATAGTATGTCCCAATCTTGAGTTATTGAATTTTAAGCATTATTTAATATAAATAAAAATTCATAAAAAATCAACGATAATGTGTACGTTGCCGAAAGTCGCACACATGATAGGATAAGACAGTCTCTTTCAAACGATGGCAGAACCGTTGTGGTAGTATGTGCCAATCTTGACTTATTGAATTTTGAGCATTATTTAATATAAATAAAAATTCATAAAAAATCAACGATAATGTGTACGTTGCCGTAAGTCGCACACATGATAGGTTAAGACAGTCTCTTTCAAACGATGGCAGAACTGTTGTGGTAGTATGTCCCAATCTTGAGTTATTGAATTTTAAGCATTATTTGATATAAATAAAAATTCATAAAAAATCAACGATAATGTGTACGTTGCCAAAAGTTGCACACATGATAGCTTAAGACAGTCTCTTTCAAACGATGGCAGAACTGTTGTGGTAGTATGTCCCAATCTTGAGTTATTGAATTTTAAGCATTATTTAATATAAATAAAAATTCATAAAAAATCAACGATAACGTGTACGTTGACGAAGGTCGCACACATGATAGGATAAGACAGTCTCTTTCAAACGATGGCAGAACTGTTGTGGTAGTATGTCCCAATCTTGAGTTATTGAATTTTAAGCATTATTTAATATAATTAAAAATTCATAAAAAATCAACGATAACGTGTACGTTGCCAAACGTCGCACACATGATAGGTTAAGACAGTCTCTTTCAAACGATGGCAGAACTGTTGTGGTAGTATGTCCCAATCTTGAGTTATTGAATTTTAAGCATTATTTAATATAAATAAAAAATCATTAAAAATCAACGATAATGTGTACGTTGCCGAAAGTCGCACACATGATAGCTTAAGACAGTCTCTTTCAAACGATGGCAAAACCGTTGTGTTATTATGTGCCAATCTTGAGTTATTGAATTTTAAGCATTATTTAATATAAATAAAAATTCATAAAAAATCAACGATAATGTGTACGTTGCCAAAAGTAACACACATGGTAGCATAAGACAATCTCTTTCAAACGATGGCAGAACCGTTGTGGTAGTATGTGCCAATCTTGAGTTATTGAATTTTAAGCATTATTTAATATAAATAAAAATTCATAAAAAATCAACGATAATGTGTACGTTGCCGAAAGTCGCACACATGATAGGTTAAGACAGTCTCTTTCAAACGATGGCAGAACCGTTGTGGTAGTATGTGCCAATCTTGAGTTATTGAATTTTAAGCATTATTTGATATAAATAAAAATTCATAAAAAATCAACGATAATGTGTACGTTGCCAAAAGTAACAAACATGATAGCTTAAGACAGTCTCTTTCAAACGATGGCAGAACCGTTGTGGTAGTATGTGCCAATCTTGAGTTATTGAAATTTAAGCATTATTTGATATAAATAAAAATTCATAAAAAATCAACGATAAGGTGTACGTTGCCGAAAGTCGCACACATGATAGATTAGCACAGTCTCTTTCAAACGATGGCAGAACTGTTGTGGTAGTATGTGCCAATCTTGAGTTATTGAATTTTAAGCATTATTTGATATAAATAAAAATTCATAAAAAATCAACGATAATGTGTACGTTGTCGAAAGTCGCACACATGATAGATTAGCACAGTCTCTTTCAAACGATGGCAGAACTGTTGTGGTAGTATGTCCCAATCTTGAGTTATTGAATTTTAAGCATTATTTTATATAAATAAAAATTCATAAAAAATCAACGATAATGTGTACGTTGCCAAAAGTCGCACACATGATAGCTTAAGACAGTCTCTTTCAAACGATGGCTGAACCGTTGTGGTAGTATGTGCCAATCTTGACTTATTGAATTTTGAGCATTATTTAATATAAATAAAAATTCATAAAAAATCAACGATAATGTGTATGTTGCCGTAAGTCGCACACATGATAGCGTAAGACAGTCTCTTTCAAACGATGGCAGAACCGTTGTGGTAGTATGTGCCAATCTTGACTTATTGAATTTTGAGCATTATTTAATATAAATAAAAATTCATAAAAAATCAACGATAATGTGTACGTTGCCGTAAGTCGCACACATGATAGCGTAAGACAGTCTCTTTCAAACGATGGCAGAACCGTTGTGGTAGTATGTGCCAAACTTGACTTATTGAATTTTGAGCATTATTTAATATAAATAAAAATTCATAAAAAATCAACGATAATGTGTACGTTGCCGAAGGTCGCACACATGATAGCATAAGACAGTCTCTTTCAAACGATGGCAGAACCGTTGTGGTAGTATGTGCCAATCTTGAGTTATTGAATTTTAAGCATTATTTAATATAAATAAAAATTCATAAAAAATCAACGATAATGTGTACGTTGCCAAAAGTAACACACATGGTAGCTTAAGACAGTCTCTTTCAAACGATGGCAGAACTGTTGTGATAGTATGTCCCAATCTTGAGTTATTGAATTTTAAGCATTATTTAATATAAATAAAAATTCATAAAAAATCAACGATAATGTGTACGTTGCCGTAAGTCGCACACATGATAGCGTAAGACAGTCTCTTTCAAACGATGGCAGAACCGTTGTGGTAGTATGTGCCAAACTTGACTTATTGAATTTTGAGCATTATTTAATATAAATAAAAATTCATAAAAAATCAACGATAATGTGTACGTTGCCGAAGGTCGCACACATGATAGCATAAGACAGTCTCTTTCAAACGATGGCAGAACCGTTGTGGTAGTATGTGCCAATCTTGAGTTATTGAATTTTAAGCATTATTTAATATAAATAAAAATTCATAAAAAATCAACGATAATGTGTACGTTGCCAAAAGTCGCACACATGATAGGTTAAGATAGACTCTTTCAAACGATGGCAGAAGCGTTGTGGTAGTTTGTGCCAATCTTGAGTTATTGAATTTTAAGCATTATTTAATATAAATAAAAATTCATAAAAAATCAACGATAATGTGTACGTTGCCAAAAGTAACACACATGGTAGCTTAAGACAGTCTCTTTCAAACGATGGCAGAACTGTTGTGATAGTATGTCCCAATCTTGAGTTATTGAATTTTAAGCATTATTTAATATAAATAAAAATTCATAAAAAATCAACGATAATGTGTACGTTGCCGAAAGTCGCACACATGATAGGATATAAGACAGTCTCTTTCAAACGATGGCAGAACCGTTGTGGTAGTATGTGCCAATCTTGACTTATTGAATTTTGAGCATTATTTAATATAAATAAAAATTCATAAAAAATCAACGATAATGTGTACGTTGCCGTAAGTCGCACACATGATAGCGTAAGACAGTCTCTTTCAAACGATGGCAGAACCGTTGTGGTAGTATGTGCCAAACTTGACTTATTGAATTTTGAGCATTATTTAATATAAATAAAAATTCATAAAAAATCAACGATAATGTGTACGTTGCCGAAGGTCGCACACATGATAGCATGAGACAGTCTCTTTCAAACGATGGCAGAACCGTTGTGGTAGTATGTGCCAATCTTGAGTTATTGAATTTTAAGCATTATTTAATATAAATAAAAATTCATAAAAAATCAACGATAATGTGTACGTTGCCAAAAGTCGCACACATGATAGGTTAAGATAGACTCTTTTAAACGATGGCAGAAGCGTTGTGGTAGTTTGTGCCAATCTTGAGTTATTGAATTTTAAGCATTATTTAATATAAATAAAAATTCATAAAAAATCAACGATAACGTGTACGTTGCCGAAAGTCGCACACATGATAGATTAACACAGTCTCTTTCAAACGATGGCAGAACCGTTGTGGTAGTATGTGCCAATCTTGAGTTATTGAATTTTAAGCATTATTTAATATAAATAAAAATTCATAAAAAATCAAAGATAATGTGTACGTTGCCGAAAGTCGCACACATGATAGGTTAAGACAGTCTCTTTCAAACGATGGCAGAACCGTTGTGGTAGTGTGTCCCAATCTTGAGTTATTGAATTTTAAGCATTATTTAATATAAATAAAAATTCATAAAAAATCAACGATAACGTGTACATTGCCAAAAGTCGCACACATGATAGCTTAAGACAGTCTCTTTCAAACGATGGCAGAACCGTTGTGTTAGTATGTGCCAATCTTGAGTTATTGAATTTTAAGCATTATTTAATATAAATAAAAATTCATAAAAAATCAACGATAACGTGTACATTGCCAAAAGTCGCACACATGATAGGTTAAGATAGACTCTTTCAAACGATGGCAGAAGCGTTGTGGTAGTTTGTGCCAATCTTGAGTTATTGAATTTTAAGCATTATTTAATATAAATAAAAATTCATAAAAAATCAACGATAACGTGTACGTTGCCGGAAGTCGCACACATGATAGATTAACACAGTCTCTTTCAAAGGATGGCAGAACCGTTGTGGTAGTATGTGCCAATCTTGAGTTATTGAATTTTAAGCATTATTTGATATAAATAAAAATTCATAAAAAATCAACGATAATGTGTACGTTGTTGAAAGTCGCACACATGATAGATTAGCACAGTCTCTTTCAAACGATGGAAGAAGCGTTGTGGTAGTATGTGCCAATCTTGACTTATTGAATTTTAAGCATTATTTAATATAAATAAAAATTCATATAAAATCAACGATAATGTGTACGTTGCCGAAAGTTGCACACATGATAGCTTAAGACAGTCTCTTTCAAAGGATGGCAGAACCGTTGTGGTAGTATGTGCCAATCTTGAGTTATTGAATTTTAAGCATTATTTTATATAAATAAAAATTCATAAAAAATCAACGATAATGTGTACGTTGTCGAAAGTCGCACACATGATAGATTAGCACAGTCTCTTTCAAACGATGGCAGAACCGTTGTGGTAGTATGTGCCAATCTTGAGTTATTGAAATTTAAGCATTATTTGATATAAATAAAAATTCATAAAAAATCAACGATAATGTGTACGTTGTCGAAAGTCGCACACATGATAGGTTAAGACAGTCTCTTTCAAACGATGGCAGAACCGTTGTGGTAGTATGTGCCAATCTTGAGTTATTGAATTTTAAGCATTATTTTATATAAATAAAAATTCATAAAAAATCAACGATAATGTGTACGTTGTCGAAAGTCGCACACATGATAGGTTAAGACAGTCTCTTTCAAACGATGGCAGAACCGTTGTGGTAGTATGTGCCAATCTTGAGTTATTGAATTTTAAGCATTATTTTATATAAATAAAAATTCATAAAAAATCAACGATAATGTGTACGTTGTCGAAAGTCGCACACATGATAGGTTAAGACAGTCTCTTTCAAACGATGGCAGAACTGTTGTGGTAGTATGTCCCAATCTTGAGTTATTGAATTTTAAGCATTATTTAATAAAAATAAAAATTCATAAAAAATCAACGTTAACGTGTACGTTGACGAAGGTCGCACACATGATAGCATGAGACAGTCTCTTTCAAACGATGGCAGAACCGTTGTGGTAGTATGTGCCAATCTTGAGTTATTGAATTTTAAGCATTATTTAATATAAATAAAAATTCATAAAAAATCAACGATAATGTGTACGTTGCCAAAAGTTGCACACATGATAGCTTAAGACAGTCTCTTTCAAACGATGGCAGAACTGTTGTGGTAGTATGTCCCAATCTTGAGTTATTGAATTTTAAGCATTATTTAATAAAAATAAAAATTCATAAAAAATCAACGTTAACGTGTACGTTGACGAAGGTCGCACACATGATAGCATGAGACAGTCTCTTTCAAACGATGGCAGAACCGTTGTGGTAGTATGTGCCAATCTTGAGTTATTGAATTTTAAGCATTATTTAATATAAATAAAAATTCATAAAAAATCAACGATAATGTGTACGTTGCCAAAAGTCGCACACATGATAGGTTAAGATAGACTCTTTTAAACGATGGCAGAAGCGTTGTGGTAGTTTGTGCCAATCTTGAGTTATTGAATTTTAAGCATTATTTAATATAAATAAAAATTCATAAAAAATCAACGATAACGTGTACGTTGCCGAAAGTCGCACACATGATAGATTAACACAGTCTCTTTCAAACGATGGCAGAACCGTTGTGGTAGTATGTGCCAATCTTGAGTTATTGAATTTTAAGCATTATTTAATATAAATAAAAATTCATAAAAAATCAAAGATAATGTGTACGTTGCCGAAAGTCGCACACATGATAGGTTAAGACAGTCTCTTTCAAACGATGGCAGAACCGTTGTGGTAGTGTGTCCCAATCTTGAGTTATTGAATTTTAAGCATTATTTAATATAAATAAAAATTCATAAAAAATCAACGATAACGTGTACATTGCCAAAAGTCGCACACATGATAGCTTAAGACAGTCTCTTTCAAACGATGGCAGAACCGTTGTGTTAGTATGTGCCAATCTTGAGTTATTGAATTTTAAGCATTATTTAATATAAATAAAAATTCATAAAAAATCAACGATAACGTGTACATTGCCAAAAGTCGCACACATGATAGGTTAAGATAGACTCTTTCAAACGATGGCAGAAGCGTTGTGGTAGTTTGTGCCAATCTTGAGTTATTGAATTTTAAGCATTATTTAATATAAATAAAAATTCATAAAAAATCAACGATAACGTGTACGTTGCCGGAAGTCGCACACATGATAGATTAACACAGTCTCTTTCAAAGGATGGCAGAACCGTTGTGGTAGTATGTGCCAATCTTGAGTTATTGAATTTTAAGCATTATTTGATATAAATAAAAATTCATAAAAAATCAACGATAATGTGTACGTTGTTGAAAGTCGCACACATGATAGATTAGCACAGTCTCTTTCAAACGATGGAAGAAGCGTTGTGGTAGTATGTGCCAATCTTGACTTATTGAATTTTAAGCATTATTTAATATAAATAAAAATTCATATAAAATCAACGATAATGTGTACGTTGCCGAAAGTTGCACACATGATAGCTTAAGACAGTCTCTTTCAAAGGATGGCAGAACCGTTGTGGTAGTATGTGCCAATCTTGAGTTATTGAATTTTAAGCATTATTTTATATAAATAAAAATTCATAAAAAATCAACGATAATGTGTACGTTGTCGAAAGTCGCACACATGATAGATTAGCACAGTCTCTTTCAAACGATGGCAGAACCGTTGTGGTAGTATGTGCCAATCTTGAGTTATTGAAATTTAAGCATTATTTGATATAAATAAAAATTCATAAAAAATCAACGATAATGTGTACGTTGTCGAAAGTCGCACACATGATAGGTTAAGACAGTCTCTTTCAAACGATGGCAGAACCGTTGTGGTAGTATGTGCCAATCTTGAGTTATTGAATTTTAAGCATTATTTTATATAAATAAAAATTCATAAAAAATCAACGATAATGTGTACGTTGTCGAAAGTCGCACACATGATAGGTTAAGACAGTCTCTTTCAAACGATGGCAGAACCGTTGTGGTAGTATGTGCCAATCTTGAGTTATTGAATTTTAAGCATTATTTTATATAAATAAAAATTCATAAAAAATCAACGATAATGTGTACGTTGTCGAAAGTCGCACACATGATAGGTTAAGACAGTCTCTTTCAAACGATGGCAGAACTGTTGTGGTAGTATGTCCCAATCTTGAGTTATTGAATTTTAAGCATTATTTGATATAAATAAAAATTCATAAAAAATCAACGATAATGTGTACGTTGCCAAAAGTTGCACACATGATAGCTTAAGACAGTCTCTTTCAAACGATGGCAGAACTGTTGTGGTAGTATGTCCCAATCTTGAGTTATTGAATTTTAAGCATTATTTAATAAAAATAAAAATTCATAAAAAATCAACGTTAACGTGTACGTTGACGAAGGTCGCACACATGATAGGATAAGACAGTCTCTTTCAAACGATGGCAGAACTGTTGTGGTAGTATGTCCCAATCTTGAGTTATTGAATTTTAAGCATTATTTAATATAATTAAAAATTCATAAAAAATCAACGATAACGTGTACGTTGCCGAAAGTCGCACACATGATAGATTAGCACAGTCTCTTTCAAACGATGGCAGAACCGTTGTGGTAGTATGTGCCAATCTTGAGTTATTGAAATTTAAGCATTATTTGATATAAATAAAAATTCATAAAAAATCAACGATAATGTGTACGTTGTCGAAAGTCGCACACATGATAGGTTAAGACAGTCTCTTTCAAACGATGGCAGAACCGTTGTGGTAGTATGTGCCAATCTTGAGTTATTGAATTTTAAGCATTATTTTATATAAATAAAAATTCATAAAAAATCAACGATAATGTGTACGTTGTCGAAAGTCGCACACATGATAGGTTAAGACAGTCTCTTTCAAACGATGGCAGAACCGTTGTGGTAGTATGTGCCAATCTTGAGTTATTGAATTTTAAGCATTATTTTATATAAATAAAAATTCATAAAAAATCAACGATAATGTGTACGTTGTCGAAAGTCGCACACATGATAGGTTAAGACAGTCTCTTTCAAACGATGGCAGAACTGTTGTGGTAGTATGTCCCAATCTTGAGTTATTGAATTTTAAGCATTATTTGATATAAATAAAAATTCATAAAAAATCAACGATAATGTGTACGTTGCCAAAAGTTGCACACATGATAGCTTAAGACAGTCTCTTTCAAACGATGGCAGAACTGTTGTGGTAGTATGTCCCAATCTTGAGTTATTGAATTTTAAGCATTATTTAATAAAAATAAAAATTCATAAAAAATCAACGTTAACGTGTACGTTGACGAAGGTCGCACACATGATAGGATAAGACAGTCTCTTTCAAACGATGGCAGAACTGTTGTGGTAGTATGTCCCAATCTTGAGTTATTGAATTTTAAGCATTATTTAATATAATTAAAAATTCATAAAAAATCAACGATAACGTGTACGTTGCCGAAAGTCGCACACATGATAGGTTAAGACAGTCTCTTTCAAACGATGGCAAAACCGTTGTGTTATTATGTGCCAATCTTGAGTTATTGAATTTTAAGCATTATTTAATATAAATAAAAATTCATAAAAAATCAACGATAATGTGTACGTTGCCAAAAGTAACACACATGGTAGCTTAAGACAGTCTCTTTCAAACGATGGCAGAACTGTTGTGATAGTATGTCCCAATCTTGAGTTATTGAATTTTAAGCATTATTTAATATAAATAAAAATTCATAAAAAATCAACGATAATGTGTACGTTGCCGAAAGTCGCACACATGATAGGATAAGACAGTCTCTTTCAAACGATGGCAGAACCGTTGTGGTAGTATGTGCCAATCTTGACTTATTGAATTTTGAGCATTATTTAATATAAATAAAAATTCATAAAAAATCAACGATAATGTGTACGTTGCCGTAAGTCGCACACATGATAGCGTAAGACAGTCTCTTTCAAACGATGGCAGAACCGTTGTGGTAGTATGTGCCAAACTTGACTTATTGAATTTTGAGCATTATTTAATATAAATAAAAATTCATAAAAAATCAACGATAATGTGTACGTTGCCGAAGGTCGCACACATGATAGCATAAGACAGTCTCTTTCAAACGATGGCAGAACCGTTGTGGTAGTATGTGCCAATCTTGAGTTATTGAATTTTAAGCATTATTTAATATAAATAAAAATTCATAAAAAATCAACGATAATGTGTACGTTGCCAAAAGTCGCACACATGATAGGTTAAGATAGACTCTTTCAAACGATGGCAGAAGCGTTGTGGTAGTTTGTGCCAATCTTGAGTTATTGAATTTTAAGCATTATTTAATATAAATAAAAATTCATAAAAAATCAACGATAATGTGTACGTTGCCAAAAGTAACACACATGGTAGCTTAAGACAGTCTCTTTCAAACGATGGCAGAACTGTTGTGATAGTATGTCCCAATCTTGAGTTATTGAATTTTAAGCATTATTTAATATAAATAAAAATTCATAAAAAATCAACGATAATGTGTACGTTGCCGAAAGTCGCACACATGATAGGATATAAGACAGTCTCTTTCAAACGATGGCAGAACCGTTGTGGTAGTATGTGCCAATCTTGACTTATTGAATTTTGAGCATTATTTAATATAAATAAAAATTCATAAAAAATCAACGATAATGTGTACGTTGCCGAAGGTCGCACACATGATAGCATAAGACAGTCTCTTTCAAACGATGGCAGAACCGTTGTGGTAGTATGTGCCAATCTTGAGTTATTGAATTTTAAGCATTATTTAATATAAATAAAAATTCATAAAAAATCAACGATAATGTGTACGTTGCCAAAAGTCGCACACATGATAGGTTAAGATAGACTCTTTTAAACGATGGCAGAAGCGTTGTGGTAGTTTGTGCCAATCTTGAGTTATTGAATTTTAAGCATTATTTAATATAAATAAAAATTCATAAAAAATCAACGATAACGTGTACGTTGCCGAAAGTCGCACACATGATAGATTAACACAGTCTCTTTCAAACGATGGCAGAACCGTTGTGGTAGTATGTGCCAATCTTGACTTATTGAATTTTAAGCATTATTTAATATAAATGAAAATTCATAAAAAATCAACGATAATGTGTACGTTGCCGAAAGTCGCACACATGATAGATTAAGACAGACTCTTTCAAACGATGGCAGAACCGTTGTGGTAGTATGTGCCAATCTTGAGTTATTGAATTTTAAGCATTATTTAATATAAATAAAAATTCATAAAAAATCAAAGATAATGTGTACGTTGCCGAAAGTCGCACACATGATAGGTTAAGACAGTCTCTTTCAAACGATGGCAGAACCGTTGTGGTAGTGTGTCCCAATCTTGAGTTATTGAATTTTAAGCATTATTTAATATAAATAAAAATTCATAAAAAATCAACGATAACGTGTACATTGCCAAAAGTCGCACACATGATAGGTTAAGATAGACTCTTTCAAACGATGGCAGAAGCGTTGTGGTAGTATGTGCCAATCTTGAGTTATTGAATTTTAAGCATTATTTAATATAAATAAAAATTCATAAAAAATCAACGATAATGTGTACGTTGCCGAAAGTCGCACACATGATAGGTTAAGACAGTCTCTTTCAAAGGATGGCAGAACCGTTGTGGTAGTATGTGCCAATCTTGAGTTATTGAAATTTAAGCATTATTTAATATAAATAAAAATTCATAAAAAATCAACGATAACGTGTACGTTGCCGAAAGACGCACACATGATAGCTTAAGACAGTCTCTTTCAAACGATGGCAGAACCGTTGTGGTAGTATGTGCCAATCTTGAGTTATTGAAATTTAAGCATTATTTGATATAAATAAAAATTCATAAAAAATCAACGATAATGTGTACGTTGTCGAAAGTCGCACACATGATAGGTTAAGACAGTCTCTTTCAAACGATGGCAGAACCGTTGTGGTAGTATGTGCCAATCTTGAGTTATTGAATTTTAAGCATTATTTAATATAAATAAAAATTCATAAAAAATCAACGATAATGTGTACGTTGCCGAAAGTAACACACATGGTAGCTTAAGACAGTCTCTTTCAAACGATGGCAGAACTGTTGTGATAGTATGTCCCAATCTTGAGTTATTGAATTTTAAGCATTATTTAATATAAATAAAAATTCATAAAAAATCAACGATAATGTGTACGTTGCCGAAAGTCGCACAAATGATAGGATAAGACAGTCTCTTTCAAACGATGGCAGAACCGTTGTGGTAGTATGTGCCAATCTTGACTTATTGAATTTTGAGCATTATTTAATATAAATAAAAATTCATAAAAAATCAACGATAATGTGTACGTTGCCGTAAGTCGCACACATGATAGCGTAAGACAGTCTCTTTCAAACGATGGCAGATCCGTTGTGGTAGTATGTGCCAAACTTGACTTATTGAATTTTGAGCATTATTTAATATAAATAAAAATTCATAAAAAATCAACGATAATGTGTACGTTGCCGAAGGTCGCACACATGATAGCATAAGACAGTCTCTTTCAAACGATGGCAGAACCGTTGTGGTAGTATGTGCCAATCTTGAGTTATTGAATTTTAAGCATTATTTAATATAAATAAAAATTCATAAAAAATCAACGATAATGTGTACGTTGCCAAAAGTCGCACACATGATAGGTTAAGATAGACTCTTTCAAACGATGGCAGAAGCGTTGTGGTAGTTTGTGCCAATCTTGAGTTATTGAATTTTAAGCATTATTTAATATAAATAAAAATTCATAAAAAATCAACGATAACGTGTACGTTGCCGAAAGTCGCACACATGATAGATTAACACAGTCTCTTTCAAACGATGGCAGAACCGTTGTGGTAGTATGTGCCAATCTTGACTTATTGAATTTTAAGCATTATTTAATATAAATAAAAATTCATAAAAAATCAACGATAACGTGTACGTTGCCGAAAGTCGCACACATGATAGATTAACACAGTCTCTTTCAAAGGATGGCAGAACTGTTGTGGTAGTATGTGCCAATCTTGAGTTATTGAATTTTAAGCATTATTTAATATAAATAAAAATTCATAAAAAATCAAAGATAATGTGTACGTTGCCGAAAGTCGCACACATGATAGGTTAAGACAGTCTCTTTCAAACGATGGCAGAACCGTTGTGGTAGTGTGTCCCAATCTTGAGTTATTGAATTTTAAGCATTATTTAATATAAATAAAAATTCATAAAAAATCAACGATAACGTGTACATTGCCAAAAGTCGCACACATGATAGGTTAAGATAGACTCTTTAAAACGATGGCAGAAGCGTTGTGGTAGTATGTGCCAATCTTGAGTTATTGAATTTTAAGCATTATTTAATATAAATAAAAATTCATAAAAAATCAACGATAATGTGTACGTTGCCGAAAGTCGCACACATGATAGGTTAAGACAGTCTCTTTCAAACGATGGCAGAACCGTTGTGGTAGTATGTGCCAATCTTGAGTTATTGAAATTTAAGCATTATTTGATATAAATAAAAATTCATAAAAAATCAACGATAATGTGTACGTTGTCGAAAGTCGCACACATGATAGGTTAAGACAGTCTCTTTCAAACGATGGCAGAACCGTTGTGGTAGTATGTGCCAATCTTGAGTTATTGAATTTTAAGCATTATTTTATATAAATAAAAATTCATAAAAAATCAACGATAATGTGTACGTTGCCGAAAGTCGCACACATGATAGGTTAAGACAGTCTCTTTCAAACGATGGCAGAACCGTTGTGGTAGTATGTGCCAATCTTGAGTTATTGAATTTTAAGCATTATTTTATATAAATAAAAATTCATAAAAAATCAACGATAAGGTGTACGTTGCCGAAAGTCGCACACATGATAGATTAGCACAGTCTCTTTCAAACGATGGCAGAACCGTTGTGGTAGTATGTGCCAATCTTGAGTTATTGAATTTTAAGCATTATTTTATATAAATAAAAATTCATAAAAAATCAACGATAATGTGTACGTTGCCGAAAGTCGCACACATGATAGGTTAAGACAGTCTCTTTCAAAAGATGTCAGAACTGTTGTGGTAGTATGTCCCAATCTTGAGTTATTGAATTTTAAGCATTATTTTATATAAATAAAAATTCATAAAAAATCAACGATAATGTGTACGTTGCCAAAAGTCGCACACACGATAGCTTAAGACAGTCTCTTTCAAACGATGGCAGAACTGTTGTGGTATTATGTCCCAATCTTGAGTTATTGAATTTTAAGCATTATTTAATATAAATAAAAATTCATAAAAAATCAACGATAATGTGTACGTTGCCGAAAGTCGCACACATGATAGGTTAAGACAGTCTCTTTCAAACAATGGCAGAACTGTTGTGGTAGTATGTCCCAATCTTGAGTTATTTAATTTTAAGCATTATTTAATATAATTAAAAATTCATAAAAAATCAACGATAATGTGTACGTTGCCGAAAGTCGCACACATGATAGGTTAAGACAGTCTCTTTCAAACGATGGCAGAACTGTTGTGGTAGTATGTCCCAATCTTGAGTTATTGAATTTTAAGCATTATTTTATATAAATAAAAATTCATAAAAAATCAACGATAATGTGTACATTGCCGAAAGTCGCACACTTGATAGGTTAAGACAGTCTCTTTCAAACGATGGCAGAACCTTTGTGGTAGTATGTGCCAATCTTGAGTTATTGAATTTTAAGCATTATTTTATATAAATAAAAATTCATAAAAAATCAACGATAAGGTGTACGTTGCCGAAAGTCGCACACATGATAGATTCGCACAGTCTCTTTCAAACGATGGCAGAACCGTTGTGGTAGTATGTGCCAATCTTGAGTTATTGAATTTTAAGCATTATTTGATATAAATAAAAATTCATAAAAAATCAAAGATAATGTGTACGTTGTCGAAAGTCGCACACATGATAGATTAGCACAGTCTCTTTCAAACGATGGCAGAACTGTTGTGGTAGTATGTCCCAATCTTGAGTTATTGAATTTTAAGCATTATTTTATATAAATAAAAATTCATAAAAAATCAACGATAATGTGTACGTTGCCAAAAGTCGCACACATGATAGCTTAAGACAGTCTCTTTCAAACGATGGCTGAACCGTTGTGGTAGTATGTGCCAATCTTGACTTATTGAATTTTAAGCATTATTTAATATAAATAAAAATTCATAAAAAATCAACGATAATGTGTACGTTGCCGAAAGTCGCACACATGATAGCTTAAGACAGTCTCTTTCAAACGATGGCAGAACCGTTGTGTTAGTATGTGCCAATCTTGAGTTATTGAATTTTAAGCATTATTTAATATAAATAAAAATTCATAAAAAATCAACGATAATGTGTACGTTGCCAAAAGTTGCACACATGATAGCGTAAGACAGTCTCTTTCAAACGATGGCAGAACTGTTGTGGTAGTATGTCCCAATCTTGAGTTATTGAATTTTAAGCATTATTTTATATAAATAAAAATTCATAAAAAATCAACGATAATGTGTACGTTGCCGAAAGTCGCACCCATGATAGGTTAAGACAGTCTCCTTCAAACGATGGAAGAAGCGTTGTGGTAGTATGTGCCAATCTTGACTTATTGAATTTTAAGCATTATTTAATATAAATAAAAATTCATATAAAATCAACGATAATGTGTACGTTGCCGAAAGTCGCACACATGATAGCTTAAGACAGTCTCTTTCAAACGATGGCAGAACCGTTGTGTTAGTATGTGCCAATCTTGAGTTATTGAATTTTAAGCATTATTTAATATAAATAAAAATTCATAAAAAATCAACGATAATGTGTACGTTGCCAAAAGTCGCACACATGATAGCGTAAGACAGTCTCTTTCAAACGATGGCAGAACCGTTGTGGTAGTATGTGCCAATCTTGAGTTATTGAATTTTAAGCATTATTTTATATAAATAAAAATTCATAAAAAATCAACGATAAGGTGTACGTTGTCGAAAGTCGCACACATGATAGGTTAAGACAGTCTCTTTCAAACGATGGCAGAACCGTTGTGGTAGTATGTGCCAATCTTGAGTTATTGAATTTTAAGCATTATTTTATATAAATAAAAATTCATAAAAAATCAACGATAATGTGTACGTTGCCGAAAGTCGCACACATGATAGGTTAAGACAGTCTCTTTCAAACGATGTCAGAACTGTTGTGGTTGTATGTCCCAATCTTGAGTTATTGAATTTTAAGCATTATTTAATATAAATAAAAATTCATAAAAAATCAACGATAACGTGTACGTTGCCGAAAGTTGCACACATGATAGCTTAAGACAGTCTCTTTCAAACGATGTCAGAACTGTTGTGGTAGTATGTCCCAATCTTGAGTTATTGAATTTTAAGCATTATTTTATATAAATAAAAATTCATAAAAAATCAACGATAATGTGTACGTTGCCAAAAGTCGCACACACGATAGCTTAAGACAGTCTCTTTCAAACGATGGCAGAACTGTTGTGGTATTATGTCCCAATCTTGAGTTATTGAATTTTAAGCATTATTTAATATAAATAAAAATTCATAAAAAATCAACGATAATGTGTACGTTGCCGAAAGTCGCACACATGATAGGTTAAGACAGTCTCTTTCAAACAATGGCAGAACTGTTGTGGTAGTATGTCCCAATCTTGAGTTATTTAATTTTAAGCATTATTTAATATAATTAAAAATTCATAAAAAATCAACGATAATGTGTACGTTGCAGAAAGTCGCACACATGATAGGTTAAGACAGTCTCTTTCAAACGATGGCAGAACTGTTGTGGTAGTATGTCCCAATCTTGAGTTATTGAATTTTAAGCATTATTTTATATAAATAAAAATTCATAAAAAATCAACGATAATGTGTACATTGCCGAAAGTCGCACACATGATAGGTTAAGACAGTCTCTTTCAAACGATGGCAGAACCGTTGTGGTAGTATGTGCCAATCTTGAGTTATTGAATTTTAAGCATTATTTTATATAAATAAAAATTCATAAAAAATCAACGATAAGGTGTACGTTGCCGAAAGTCGCAAACATGATAGATTCGCACAGTCTCTTTCAAACGATGGCAGAACCGTTGTGGTAGTATGTGCCAATCTTGAGTTATTGAATTTTAAGCATTATTTGATATAAATAAAAATTCATAAAAAATCAACGATAATGTGTACGTTGTCGAAAGTCGCACACATGATAGATTAGCACAGTCTCTTTCAAACGATGGCAGAACTGTTGTGGTAGTATGTCCCAATCTTGAGTTATTGAATTTTAAGCATTATTTTATATAAATAAAAATTCATAAAAAATCAACGATAATGTGTACGTTGCCAAAAGTCGCACACATGATAGCTTAAGACAGTCTCTTTCAAACGATGGCTGAACCGTTGTGGTAGTATGTGCCAATCTTGACTTATTGAATTTTAAGCATTATTTAATATAAATAAAAATTCATAAAAAATCAACGATAATGTGTACGTTGCCGAAAGTCGCACACATGATAGCTTAAGACAGTCTCTTTCAAACGATGGCAGAACCGTTGTGTTAGTATGTGCCAATCTTGAGTTATTGAATTTTAAGCATTATTTAATATAAATAAAAATTCATAAAAAATCAACGATAATGTGTACGTTGCCAAAAGTTGCACACATGATAGCGTAAGACAGTCTCTTTCAAACGATGGCAGAACTGTTGTGGTAGTATGTCCCAATCTTGAGTTATTGAATTTTAAGCATTATTTTATATAAATAAAAATTCATAAAAAATCAACGATAATGTGTACGTTGCCGAAAGTCGCACCCATGATAGGATAAGACAGTCTCCTTCAAACGATGGAAGAAGCGTTGTGGTAGTATGTGCCAATCTTGACTTATTGAATTTTAAGCATTATTTAATATAAATAAAAATTCATAAAAAATCAACGATAATGTGTACGTTGCCGAAAGTCGCACACATGATAGGTTAAGACAGTCTCTTTCAAACGATGGCAGAACCGTTGTGGTAGTATGTGCCAATCTTGAGTTATTGAAATTTAAGCATTATTTGATATAAATAAAAATTCATAAAAAATCAACGATAATGTGTACGTTGTCGAAAGTCGCACACATGATAGGTTAAGACAGTCTCTTTCAAACGATGGCAGAACCGTTGTGGTAGTATGTGCCAATCTTGAGTTATTGAATTTTAAGCATTATTTTATATAAATAAAAATTCATAAAAAATCAACGATAATGTGTACGTTGCCGAAAGTCGCACACATGATAGGTTAAGACAGTCTCTTTCAAACGATGGCAGAACCGTTGTGGTAGTATGTGCCAATCTTGAGTTATTGAATTTTAAGCATTATTTTATATAAATAAAAATTCATAAAAAATCAACGATAAGGTGTACGTTGCCGAAAGTCGCACACATGATAGATTAGCACAGTCTCTTTCAAACGATGGCAGAACCGTTGTGGTAGTATGTGCCAATCTTGAGTTATTGAATTTTAAGCATTATTTTATATAAATAAAAATTCATAAAAAATCAACGATAATGTGTACGTTGCCGAAAGTCGCACACATGATAGGTTAAGACAGTCTCTTTCAAAAGATGTCAGAACTGTTGTGGTAGTATGTCCCAATCTTGAGTTATTGAATTTTAAGCATTATTTTATATAAATAAAAATTCATAAAAAATCAACGATAATGTGTACGTTGCCAAAAGTCGCACACACGATAGCTTAAGACAGTCTCTTTCAAACGATGGCAGAACTGTTGTGGTATTATGTCCCAATCTTGAGTTATTGAATTTTAAGCATTATTTAATATAAATAAAAATTCATAAAAAATCAACGATAATGTGTACGTTGCCGAAAGTCGCACACATGATAGGTTAAGACAGTCTCTTTCAAACAATGGCAGAACTGTTGTGGTAGTATGTCCCAATCTTGAGTTATTTAATTTTAAGCATTATTTAATATAATTAAAAATTCATAAAAAATCAACGATAATGTGTACGTTGCCGAAAGTCGCACACATGATAGGTTAAGACAGTCTCTTTCAAACGATGGCAGAACTGTTGTGGTAGTATGTCCCAATCTTGAGTTATTGAATTTTAAGCATTATTTTATATAAATAAAAATTCATAAAAAATCAACGATAATGTGTACATTGCCGAAAGTCGCACACTTGATAGGTTAAGACAGTCTCTTTCAAACGATGGCAGAACCGTTGTGGTAGTATGTGCCAATCTTGAGTTATTGAATTTTAAGCATTATTTTATATAAATAAAAATTCATAAAAAATCAACGATAAGGTGTACGTTGCCGAAAGTCGCACACATGATAGATTCGCACAGTCTCTTTCAAACGATGGCAGAACCGTTGTGGTAGTATGTGCCAATCTTGAGTTATTGAATTTTAAGCATTATTTGATATAAATAAAAATTCATAAAAAGCAACGATAATGTGTACGTTGTCGAAAGTCGCACACATGATAGATTAGCACAGTCTCTTTCAAACGATGGCAGAACTGTTGTGGTAGTATGTCCCAATCTTGAGTTATTGAATTTTAAGCATTATTTTATATAAATAAAAATTCATAAAAAATCAACGATAATGTGTACGTTGCCAAAAGTCGCACACATGATAGCTTAAGACAGTCTCTTTCAAACGATGGCTGAACCGTTGTGGTAGTATGTGCCAATCTTGACTTATTGAATTTTAAGCATTATTTAATATAAATAAAAATTCATAAAAAATCAACGATAATGTGTACGTTGCCGAAAGTCGCACACATGATAGCTTAAGACAGTCTCTTTCAAACGATGGCAGAACCGTTGTGTTAGTATGTGCCAATCTTGAGTTATTGAATTTTAAGCATTATTTAATATAAATAAAAATTCATAAAAAATCAACGATAATGTGTACGTTGCCAAAAGTTGCACACATGATAGCGTAAGACAGTCTCTTTCAAACGATGGCAGAACTGTTGTGGTAGTATGTCCCAATCTTGAGTTATTGAATTTTAAGCATTATTTTATATAAATAAAAATTCATAAAAAATCAACGATAATGTGTACGTTGCCGAAAGTCGCACCCATGATAGGTTAAGACAGTCTCCTTCAAACGATGGAAGAAGCGTTGTGGTAGTATGTGCCAATCTTGACTTATTGAATTTTAAGCATTATTTAATATAAATAAAAATTCATATAAAATCAACGATAATGTGTACGTTGCCGAAAGTCGCACACATGATAGCTTAAGACAGTCTCTTTCAAACGATGGCAGAACCGTTGTGTTAGTATGTGCCAATCTTGAGTTATTGAATTTTAAGCATTATTTAATATAAATAAAAATTCATAAAAAATCAACGATAATGTGTACGTTGCCAAAAGTCGCACACATGATAGCGTAAGACAGTCTCTTTCAAACGATGGCAGAACCGTTGTGGTAGTATGTGCCAATCTTGAGTTATTGAATTTTAAGCATTATTTTATATAAATAAAAATTCATAAAAAATCAACGATAAGGTGTACGTTGTCGAAAGTCGCACACATGATAGGTTAAGACAGTCTCTTTCAAACGATGGCAGAACCGTTGTGGTAGTATGTGCCAATCTTGAGTTATTGAATTTTAAGCATTATTTTATATAAATAAAAATTCATAAAAAATCAACGATAATGTGTACGTTGCCGAAAGTCGCACACATGATAGGTTAAGACAGTCTCTTTCAAACGATGTCAGAACTGTTGTGGTTGTATGTCCCAATCTTGAGTTATTGAATTTTAAGCATTATTTAATATAAATAAAAATTCATAAAAAATCAACGATAATGTGTACGTTGCCGAAAGTCGCACACATGATAGGTTAAGACAGTCTCTTTCAAACAATGGCAGAACTGTTGTGGTAGTATGTCCCAATCTTGAGTTATTTAATTTTAAGCATTATTTAATATAATTAAAAATTCATAAAAAATCAACGATAATGTGTACGTTGCCGAAAGTCGCACACATGATAGGTTAAGACAGTCTCTTTCAAACGATGGCAGAACTGTTGTGGTAGTATGTCCCAATCTTGAGTTATTGAATTTTAAGCATTATTTTATATAAATAAAAATTCATAAAAAATCAACGATAATGTGTACATTGCCGAAAGTCGCACACTTGATAGGTTAAGACAGTCTCTTTCAAACGATGGCAGAACCGTTGTGGTAGTATGTGCCAATCTTGAGTTATTGAATTTTAAGCATTATTTTATATAAATAAAAATTCATAAAAAATCAACGATAAGGTGTACGTTGCCGAAAGTCGCACACATGATAGATTCGCACAGTCTCTTTCAAACGATCGCAGATGGCAGAACCGTTGTGGTAGTATGTGCCAATCTTGAGTTATTGAATTTTAAGCATTATTTGATATAAATAAAAATTCATAAAAAGCAACGATAATGTGTACGTTGTCGAAAGTCGCACACATGATAGATTAGCACAGTCTCTTTCAAACGATGGCAGAACTGTTGTGGTAGTATGTCCCAATCTTGAGTTATTGAATTTTAAGCATTATTTTATATAAATAAAAATTCATAAAAAATCAACGATAATGTGTACGTTGCCGAAAGTCGCACCCATGATAGGTTAAGACAGTCTCCTTCAAACGATGGAAGAAGCGTTGTGGTAGTATGTGCCAATCTTGACTTATTGAATTTTAAGCATTATTTAATATAAATAAAAATTCATAAAAAATCAACGATAATGTGTACGTTGCCGAAAGTCGCACACATGATAGGTTAAGACAGTCTCTTTCAAACGATGGCAGAACCGTTGTGGTAGTATGTGCCAATCTTGAGTTATTGAATTTTAAGCATTATTTTATATAAATAAAAATTCATAAAAAATCAACGATAAGGTGTACGTTGCCGAAAGTCGCACACATGATAGATTAGCACAGTCTCTTTCAAACGATCGCAGAACCGTTGTGGTAGTATGTGCCAATCTTGAGTTATTGAATTTTAAGCATTATTTTATATAAATAAAAATTCATAAAAAATCAACGATAATGTGTACGTTGCCGAAAGTCGCACACATGATAGGTTAAGACAGTCTCTTTCAAAAGATGTCAGAACTGTTGTGGTAGTATGTCCCAATCTTGAGTTATTGAATTTTAAGCATTATTTTATATAAATAAAAATTCATAAAAAATCAACGATAATGTGTACGTTGCCAAAAGTCGCACACACGATAGCTTAAGACAGTCTCTTTCAAACGATGGCAGAACTGTTGTGGTATTATGTCCCAATCTTGAGTTATTGAATTTTAAGCATTATTTAATATAAATAAAAATTCATAAAAAATCAACGATAATGTGTACGTTGCCGAAAGTCGCACACATGATAGGTTAAGACAGTCTCTTTCAAACAATGGCAGAACTGTTGTGGTAGTATGTCCCAATCTTGAGTTATTTAATTTTAAGCATTATTTAATATAATTAAAAATTCATAAAAAATCAACGATAATGTGTACGTTGCCGAAAGTCGCACACATGATAGGTTAAGACAGTCTCTTTCAAACGATGGCAGAACTGTTGTGGTAGTATGTCCCAATCTTGAGTTATTGAATTTTAAGCATTATTTTATATAAATAAAAATTCATAAAAAATCAACGATAATGTGTACATTGCCGAAAGTCGCACACTTGATAGGTTAAGACAGTCTCTTTCAAACGATGGCAGAACCGTTGTGGTAGTATGTCCCAATCTTGAGTTATTTAATTTTAAGCATTATTTAATATAATTAAAAATTCATAAAAAATCAACGATAATGTGTACGTTGCAGAAAGTCGCACACATGATAGGTTAAGACAGTCTCTTTCAAACGATGGCAGAACTGTTGTGGTAGTATGTCCCAATCTTGAGTTATTGAATTTTAAGCATTATTTTATATAAATAAAAATTCATAAAAAATCAACGATAATGTGTACATTGCCGAAAGTCGCACACATGATAGGTTAAGACAGTCTCTTTCAAACGATGGCAGAACCGTTGTGGTAGTATGTGCCAATCTTGAGTTATTGAATTTTAAGCATTATTTTATATAAATAAAAATTCATAAAAAATCAACGATAAGGTGTACGTTGCCGAAAGTCGCACACATGATAGATTCGCACAGTCTCTTTCAAACGATGGCAGAACCGTTGTGGTAGTATGTGCCAATCTTGAGTTATTGAATTTTAAGCATTATTTGATATAAATAAAAATTCATAAAAAATCAACGATAATGTGTACGTTGTCGAAAGTCGCACACATGATAGATTAGCACAGTCTCTTTCAAACGATGGCAGAACTGTTGTGGTAGTATGTCCCAATCTTGAGTTATTGAATTTTAAGCATTATTTTATATAAATAAAAATTCATAAAAAATCAACGATAATGTGTACGTTGCCAAAAGTCGCACACATGATAGCTTAAGACAGTCTCTTTCAAACGATGGCTGAACCGTTGTGGTAGTATGTGCCAATCTTGACTTATTGAATTTTAAGCATTATTTAATATAAATAAAAATTCATAAAAAATCAACGATAATGTGTACGTTGCCGAAAGTCGCACACATGATAGCTTAAGACAGTCTCTTTCAAACGATGGCAGAACCGTTGTGTTAGTATGTGCCAATCTTGAGTTATTGAATTTTAAGCATTATTTAATATAAATAAAAATTCATAAAAAATCAACGATAATGTGTACGTTGCCAAAAGTTGCACACATGATAGCGTAAGACAGTCTCTTTCAAACGATGGCAGAACTGTTGTGGTAGTATGTCCCAATCTTGAGTTATTGAATTTTAAGCATTATTTTATATAAATAAAAATTCATAAAAAATCAACGATAATGTGTACGTTGCCGAAAGTCGCACCCATGATAGGTTAAGACAGTCTCCTTCAAACGATGGAAGAAGCGTTGTGGTAGTATGTGCCAATCTTGACTTATTGAATTTTAAGCATTATTTAATATAAATAAAAATTCATAAAAAATCAACGATAATGTGTACGTTGCCGAAAGTCGCACACATGATAGGTTAAGACAGTCTCTTTCAAACGATGGCAGAACCGTTGTGGTAGTATGTGCCAATCTTGAGTTATTGAATTTTAAGCATTATTTTATATAAATAAAAATTCATAAAAAATCAACGATAAGGTGTACGTTGCCGAAAGTCGCACACATGATAGATTAGCACAGTCTCTTTCAAACGATGGCAGAACCGTTGTGGTAGTATGTGCCAATCTTGAGTTATTGAATTTTAAGCATTATTTTATATAAATAAAAATTCATAAAAAATCAACGATAATGTGTACGTTGCCGAAAGTCGCACACATGATAGGTTAAGACAGTCTCTTTCAAAAGATGTCAGAACTGTTGTGGTAGTATGTCCCAATCTTGAGTTATTGAATTTTAAGCATTATTTTATATAAATAAAAATTCATAAAAAATCAACGATAATGTGTACGTTGCCAAAAGTCGCACACACGATAGCTTAAGACAGTCTCTTTCAAACGATGGCAGAACTGTTGTGGTATTATGTCCCAATCTTGAGTTATTGAATTTTAAGCATTATTTAATATAAATAAAAATTCATAAAAAAATCAACGATAATGTGTACGTTGCCGAAAGTCGCACACATGATAGGTTAAGACAGTCTCTTTCAAACAATGGCAGAACTGTTGTGGTAGTATGTCCCAATCTTGAGTTATTTAATTTTAAGCATTATTTAATATAATTAAAAATTCATAAAAAATCAACGATAATGTGTACGTTGCCGAAAGTCGCACACATGATAGGTTAAGACAGTCTCTTTCAAACGATGGCAGAACTGTTGTGGTAGTATGTCCCAATCTTGAGTTATTGAATTTTAAGCATTATTTTATATAAATAAAAATTCATAAAAAATCAACGATAATGTGTACATTGCCGAAAGTCGCACACTTGATAGGTTAAGACAGTCTCTTTCAAACGATGGCAGAACCGTTGTGGTAGTATGTGCCAATCTTGAGTTATTGAATTTTAAGCATTATTTTATATAAATAAAAATTCATAAAAAATCAACGATAAGGTGTACGTTGCCGAAAGTCGCACACATGATAGATTCGCACAGTCTCTTTCAAACGATGGCAGAACCGTTGTGGTAGTATGTGCCAATCTTGAGTTATTGAATTTTAAGCATTATTTGATATAAATAAAAATTCATAAAAAATCAACGATAATGTGTACGTTGTCGAAAGTCGCACACATGATAGATTAGCACAGTCTCTTTCAAACGATGGCAGAACTGTTGTGGTAGTATGTCCCAATCTTGAGTTATTGAATTTTAAGCATTATTTTATATAAATAAAAATTCATAAAAAATCAACGATAATGTGTACGTTGCCAAAAGTCGCACACATGATAGCTTAAGACAGTCTCTTTCAAACGATGGCTGAACCGTTGTGGTAGTATGTGCCAATCTTGACTTATTGAATTTTAAGCATTATTTAATATAAATAAAAATTCATAAAAAATCAACGATAATGTGTACGTTGCCGAAAGTCGCACACATGATAGCTTAAGACAGTCTCTTTCAAACGATGGCAGAACCGTTGTGTTAGTATGTGCCAATCTTGAGTTATTGAATTTTAAGCATTATTTAATATAAATAAAAATTCATAAAAAATCAACGATAATGTGTACGTTGCCAAAAGTTGCACTCATGATAGCGTAAGACAGTCTCTTTCAAACGATGGCAGAACTGTTGTGGTAGTATGTCCCAATCTTGAGTTATTGAATTTTAAGCATTATTTTATATAAATAAAAATTCATAAAAAATCAACGATAATGTGTACGTTGCCGAAAGTCGCACCCATGATAGGTTAAGACAGTCTCCTTCAAACGATGGAAGAAGCGTTGTGGTAGTATGTGCCAATCTTGACTTATTGAATTTTAAGCATTATTTAATATAAATAAAAATTCATATAAAATCAACGATAATGTGTACGTTGCCGAAAGTCGCACACATGATAGCTTAAGACAGTCTCTTTCAAACGATGGCAGAACCGTTGTGTTAGTATGTGCCAATCTTGAGTTATTGAATTTTAAGCATTATTTAATATAAATAAAAATTCATAAAAAATCAACGATAATGTGTACGTTGCCAAAAGTCGCACACATGATAGCGTAAGACAGTCTCTTTCAAACGATGGCAGAACCGTTGTGGTAGTATGTGCCAATCTTGAGTTATTGAATTTTAAGCATTATTTTATATAAATAAAAATTCATAAAAAATCAACGATAAGGTGTACGTTGTCGAAAGTCGCACACATGATAGGTTAAGACAGTCTCTTTCAAACGATGGCAGAACCGTTGTGGTAGTATGTGCCAATCTTGAGTTATTGAATTTTAAGCATTATTTTATATAAATAAAAATTCATAAAAAATCAACGATAATGTGTACGTTGCCGAAAGTCGCACACATGATAGGTTAAGACAGTCTCTTTCAAACGATGTCAGAACTGTTGTGGTAGTATGTCCCAATCTTGAGTTATTGAATTTTAAGCATTATTTTATATAAATAAAAATTCATAAAAAATCAACGATAATGTGTACGTTGCCGAAAGTCGCACACATGATAGGTTAAGACAGTCTCTTTCAAACGATGTCAGAACTGTTGTGGTTGTATGTCCCAATCTTGAGTTATTGAATTTTAAGCATTATTTTATATAAATAAAAATTCATAAAAAATCAACGATAATGTGTACGTTGCCAAAAGTCGCACACATGATAGGGTAAGACAGTCTCTTTCAAACGATGTCAGAACTGTTGTGGTAGTATGTCCCAATCTTGAGTTATTGAATTTTAAGCATTATTTTATATAAATAAAAATTCATAAAAAATCAACGATAATGTGTACGTTGCCAAAAGTCGCACACACGATAGCTTAAGACAGTCTCTTTCAAACGATGGCAGAACTGTTGTGGTAGTATGTCCCAATCTTGAGTTATTGAATTTTAAGCATTATTTAATATAAATAAAAATTAATAAAAAATCAACGATAATGTGTACGTTGTCGAAAGTCGCACACATGATAGGTTAAGACAGTCTCTTTCAAACGATGGCAGAACCGTTGTGGTAGTATGTGCCAATCTTGAGTTATTGAAATTTAAGCATTATTTGATATAAATAAAAATTCATAAAAAATCAACGATAATGTGTACGTTGTCGAAAGTCACACACATGATAGGTTAAGACAGTCTCTTTCAAACGATGGCAGAACCGTTGTGGTAGTATGTGCCAATCTTGAGTTATTGAATTTTAAGCATTATTTTATATAAATAAAAATTCATAAAAAATCAACGATAATGTGTACGTTGCCGAAAGTCGCACACATGATAGGTTAAGACAGTCTCTTTCAAACGATGGCAGAACCGTTGTGGTAGTATGTGCCAATCTTGAGTTATTGAATTTTAAGCATTATTTTATATAAATAAAAATTCATAAAAAATCAACGATAAGGTGTACGTTGCCGAAAGTCGCACACATGATAGATTAGCACAGTCTCTTTCAAACGATGGCAGAACCGTTGTGGTAGTATGTGCCAATCTTGAGTTATTGAATTTTAAGCATTATTTTATATAAATAAAAATTCATAAAAAATCAACGATAATGTGTACGTTGCCGAAAGTCGCACACATGATAGGTTAAGACAGTCTCTTTCAAACGATGTCAGAACTGTTGTGGTAGTATGTCCCAATCTTGAGTTATTGAATTTTAAGCATTATTTTATATAAATAAAAATTCATAAAAAATCAACGATAATGTGTACGTTGCCAAAAGTCGCACACACGATAGCTTAAGACAGTCTCTTTCAAACGATGGCAGAACCGTTGTGGTAGTATGTGCCAATCTTGAGTTATTGAAATTTAAGCATTATTTGATATAAATAAAAATTCATAAAAAATCAACGATAATGTGTACGTTGTCGAAAGTCACACACATGATAGGTTAAGACAGTCTCTTTCAAACGATGGCAGAACCGTTGTGGTAGTATGTGCCAATCTTGAGTTATTGAATTTTAAGCATTATTTTATATAAATAAAAATTCATAAAAAATCAACGATAATGTGTACGTTGCCGAAAGTCGCACACATGATAGGTTAAGACAGTCTCTTTCAAACGATGGCAGAACCGTTGTGGTAGTATGTGCCAATCTTGAGTTATTGAATTTTAAGCATTATTTTATATAAATAAAAATTCATAAAAAATCAACGATAAGGTGTACGTTGCCGAAAGTCGCACACATGATAGATTAGCACAGTCTCTTTCAAACGATGGCAGAACCGTTGTGGTAGTATGTGCCAATCTTGAGTTATTGAATTTTAAGCATTATTTTATATAAATAAAAATTCATAAAAAATCAACGATAATGTGTACGTTGCCGAAAGTCGCACACATGATAGGTTAAGACAGTCTCTTTCAAACGATGTCAGAACTGTTGTGGTAGTATGTCCCAATCTTGAGTTATTGAATTTTAAGCATTATTTTATATAAATAAAAATTCATAAAAAATCAACGATAATGTGTACGTTGCCAAAAGTCGCACACACGATAGCTTAAGACAGTCTCTTTCAAACGATGGCAGAACTGTTGTGGTAGTATGTCCCAATCTTGAGTTATTGAATTTTAAGCATTATTTAATATAAATAAAAATTCATAAAAAATCAACGATAATGTGTACGTTGTCGAAAGTCGCACACATGATAGGTTAAGACAGTCTCTTTCAAACGATGGCAGAACCGTTGTGGTAGTATGTGCCAATCTTGAGTTATTGAAATTTAAGCATTATTTGATATAAATAAAAATTCATAAAAAATCAACGATAATGTGTACGTTGTCGAAAGTCGCACACATGATAGGTTAAGACAGTCTCTTTCAAACGATGGCAGAACCGTTGTGGTAGTATGTGCCAATCTTGAGTTATTGAATTTTAAGCATTATTTTATATAAATAAAAATTCATAAAAAATCAACGATAATGTGTACGTTGCCGAAAGTCGCACACATGATAGGTTAAGACAGTCTCTTTCAAACGATGGCAGAACCGTTGTGGTAGTATGTGCCAATCTTGAGTTATTGAATTTTAAGCATTATTTTATATAAATAAAAATTCATAAAAAATCAACGATAAGGTGTACGTTGCCGAAAGTCGCACACATGATAGATTAGCACAGTCTCTTTCAAACGATGGCAGAACCGTTGTGGTAGTATGTGCCAATCTTGAGTTATTGAATTTTAAGCATTATTTTATATAAATAAAAATTCATAAAAAATCAACGATAATGTGTACGTTGCCAAAAGTCGCACACACGATAGCTTAAGACAGTCTCTTTCAAACGATGGCAGAACTGTTGTGGTAGTATGTCCCAATCTTGAGTTATTGAATTTTAAGCATTATTTAATATAAATAAAAATTCATAAAAAATCAACGATAATGTGTACGTTGCCGAAAGTCGCACACATGATAGGTTAAGACAGTCTCTTTCAAACAATGGCAGAACTGTTGTGGTAGTATGTCCCAATCTTGAGTTATTTAATTTTAAGCATTATTTAATATAATTAAAAATTCATAAAAAATCAACGATATACGTTGCCGAAAGTCGCACACATGATAGGTTAAGACAGTCTCTTTCAAACGATGGCAGAACCGTTGTGGTAGTATGTGCCAATCTTGACTTATTGAATTTTAAGCATTATTTTATATAAATAAAAATTCATAAAAAATCAACGATAATGTGTACGTTGCCAAAAGTCGCACACATGATAGCGTAAGACAGTCTCTTTCAAACGATGGCAGAACCGTTGTGGTAGTATGTGCCAATCTTGAGTTATTGAATTTTAAGCATTATTTGATATAAATAAAAATTCATAAAAAATCAACGATAATGTGTACGTTGTCGAAAGTCGCACACATGATAGGTTAAGACAGTCTCTTTCAAACGATGGCAGAACCGTTGTGGTAGTATGTGCCAATCTTGAGTTATTGAATTTTAAGCATTATTTAATATAAATAAAAATTCATAAAAAATCAACGATAATGTGTACGTTGCCGAAAGTCGCACACATGATAGATTAACACAGTCTCTTTCAAACGATGGCAGAACCGTTGTGGTAGTATGTGCCAATCTTGAGTTATTGAATTTTAAGCATTATTTAATATAAATAAAAATTCATAAAAAATCAACGATAACGTGTACGTTGCCGAAAGTCGCACACATGATAGGTTAAGACAGTCTCTTTCAAAAGATGGTAGAACTGTTGTGGTAGTATGTCCCAATCTTGAGTTATTGAATTTTAAGCATTATTTTATATAAATAAAAATTCATAAAAAATCAACGATAATGTGTACGTTGCCGAAAGTCGCACACTTGATAGCTTAAGACAGTCTCTTTCAAACGATGGCAGCACCGTTGTGGTAGTATGTGCCAATCTTGACTTATTGAATTTTAAGCATTATTTTATATAAATAAAAATTCATAAAAAATCAACGATAACGTGTACGTTGCCAAAAGTCGCACAAATGATAGGTTAATACAGTCTCTTTCAAACGATGGCAGAACCGTTGTGGTAGTACGTGCCAATCTTGAGTTATTGAATTTTAAGCATTATTTAATATAAATAAAAATTCATAAAAAATCAACGATAATGTGTACGTTGCCAAAAGTCGCACACATGATAGGTTAAGACAGTCTCTTTCAAACGATGGCAGTAGTATGTGCCAATCTTGAGTTATTGAATTTTAAGCATTATTTAATATAAATAAAAATTCATAAAAAATCAACGATAATGTGTACGTTGCCAAAAGTCGCACACATGATAGGTTAAGACAGTCTCTTTCAAACGATGGAAGAACCGTTGTGGTAGTATGTCCCAATCTTGAGTTATTGAATTTTAAGCATTATTTAATATAAATAAAAATTCATAAAAAATCAACGATAATGTGTACGTTGCCAAAAGTCGCACACATGATAGGTTAAGACAGTCTCTTTCAAACGATGGAAGAACCGTTGTGGTAGTATGTCCCAATCTTGAGTTATTGAATTTTAAGCATTATTTAATATAAATAAAAATTCATAAAAAATCAACGATAATGTGTACGTTGCCAAAAGTCGCACACATGATAGGTTAAGACAGTCTCTTTCAAACGATGGCAGTAGTATGTGCCAATCTTGAGTTATTGAATTTTAAGCATTATTTAATATAAATAAAAATTCATAAAAAATCAACAATAATGTGTACGTTGCCGAAAGTCGCACACATGATAGGTTAAGACAGTCTCTTTCAAACGATGGCAGAACCGTTGTGGTAGTATGTGCCAGTCTTGAGTTATTGAATTTTAAGCATTATTTAATATAAATAAAAATTCATTAAAAATCAACGATAATAAGTACGTTGCCGAAAGTCGCACACGTGATAGTTTAAGACACTCTCTTTCAAACGATGGCAGAACCGTTGTTGTAGTATGTGCCAATCTTGACTTATTGAATTTTAAGCATTATTTTATATAAATAAAAATTCATAAAAAATCAACGATAACGTGTACGTTGCCGAAAGTCGCACACATGATAGGTTAAGACAGTCTCTTTCAAACGATGGCAGAACCGTTGTGGTAGTATGTGCCAGTCTTGAGTTATTGAATTTTAAGCATTATTTAATATAATAAAAATTCATAAAAAATCAACGATAATGTGTACATTGCGAAAGTCGCACACATGATAGGTTAAGACAGTCTCTTTCAAACGATGGCAGAACCGTTGTGGTAGTATGTGCCAATCTGGACTTATTGAATCTTAAGCATTATTTTATATAAATAAAAATTCATAAAAAATCAACGATAATGTGTACGTTGCCGAAAGTCGCACACATGATAGATTAACACAGTCTCTTTCAAACGATGGCAGAACCGTTGTGGTAGTATGTGTCAATCTTGAGTTATTGAATTTTAAGCATTATTTAATATAAATAAAAATTCATAAAAAATCAACGATAATGTGTACGTTGCCGACAGTCGCACACGTGATAGGTTAAGACACTCTCTTTCAAACGATGGCAGAACCGTTGTTGTAGTATGTGCCAGTCTTGAGTTATTGAATTTTAAGCATTATTTAATATAATTAAAAATTCATAAAAAATCAACGATAACGTGTACATTGCCGAAAGTCGCACACGTGATAGTTTAAGACACTCTCTTTCAAACGATGGCAGAACCGTTGTTGTAGTATGTGCCAATCTTGACTTATTGAATTTTAAGCATTATTTAATATAAATAAAAATTCATAAAAAATCAACGATAACGTGTACATTGCCGAAAGTCGCACACGTGATAGTTTAAGACACTCTCTTTCAAACGATGGCAGAACCGTTGTTGTAGTATGTGCCAATCTTGACTTATTGAATTTTAAGCATTATTTTATATAAATAAAAATTCATAAAAAATCAACGATAATGTGTATGTTGCCGAAAGTCGCACACATGATAGGTTAATACAGTCTCTTTCAAACGATGGCAGAACCGTTGTGGTAGTACGTGCCAATCTTGAGTTATTGAATTTTAAGCATTATTTAATATAAATAAAAATTCATAAAAAATCAACGATAATGTGTACGTTGCCAAAAGTCGCACACATGATAGATTAAGACAGTCTCTTTCAAACGATGGCAGTAGTATGTGCCAATCTTGAGTTATTGAATTTTAAGCATTATTTAATATAAATAAAAATTCATAAAAAATCAACGATAATGTGTACGTTGCCAAAAGTCGCACACATGATAGGTTAAGACAGTCTCTTTCAAACGATGGAAGAACCGTTGTGGTAGTATGTCCCAATCTTGAGTTATTGAATTTTAAGCATTATTTAATATAAATAAAAATTCATAAAAAATCAACGATAATGTGTACGTTGCCAAAAGTCGCACACATGATAGGTTAAGACAGTCTCTTTCAAACGATGGAAGAACCGTTGTGGTAGTATGTCCCAATCTTGAGTTATTGAATTTTAAGCATTATTTAATATAAATAAAAATTCATAAAAAATCAACGATAATGTGTACGTTGCCAAAAGTCGCACACATGATAGGTTAAGACAGTCTCTTTCAAACGATGGCAGTAGTATGTGCCAATCTTGAGTTATTGAATTTTAAGCATTATTTAATATAAATAAAAATTCATAAAAAATCAACGATAATGTGTACGTTGCCAAAAGTCGCACACATGATAGGTTAAGACAGTCTCTTTCAAACGATGGCAGTAGTATGTGCCAATCTTGAGTTATTGAATTTTAAGCATTATTTAATATAAATAAAAATTCATAAAAAATCAACAATAATGTGTACGTGGCCGAAAGTCGCACACATGATAGATTAACACAGTCTCTTTCAAACGATGGCAGAACCGTTGTGGTAGTATGTGCCAATCTTGAGTTATTGAATTTTAAGCATTATTTAATATAAATAAAAATTCATAAAAAATCAACGATAATGTGTACGTTGCCGAAAGTCGCACACATGATAGGTTAAGACAGTCTCTTTCAAACGATGGCAGAACCGTTGTGGTAGTATGTCCCAATCTTGAGTTATTGAATTTTAAGCATTATTTAATATAAATAAAAATTCATAAAAAATCAACGATGATGTGTACGTTGCCGAATGTCGCACACATGATAGGTTAAGAAAGTCTCTTTCAAACGATCGCAGAACCGTTGTGGTAGTATGTCCCAATCTTGAGTTATTGAATTTTAAGCATTATTTAATATAAATAAAAATTCATAAAATATCAACGATAGTGTGTACGTTGCCGAAAGTCGCACACATGATAGGATAAGACAGTCTCTTTCAAACGATGGCAGAACCGTTGTGGTATTATGTCCCAATCTTGAGTTATTGAATTTTAAGCATTATTTAATATAAATAAAAATTCATAAAAAATCAACGATAATGTGTACGTTGCCGAAAGTCGCACACATGATAGGTTAAGACAGTCTCTTTCAAACGATGGCAGAACCGTTGTGGTAGTACGTGCCAATCTTGAGTTATTGAATTTTAAGCATTATTTAATATAAATAAAAATTCATAAAAAATCAACGATAATGTGTACGTTGCCAAAAGTCGCACACATGATAGGTTAAGACAGTCTCTTTCAAACGATGGCAGTAGTATGTGCCAATCTTGAGTTATTGAATTTTAAGCATTATTTAATATAAATAAAAATTCATAAAAAATCAACGATAATGTGTACGTTGCCAAAAGTCGCACACATGATAGGTTAAGACAGTCTCTTTCAAACGATGGAAGAACCGTTGTGGTAGTATGTCCCAATCTTGAGTTATTGAATTTTAAGCATTATTTAATATAAATAAAAATTCATAAAAAATCAACGATAATGTGTACGTTGCCAAAAGTCGCACACATGATAGGTTAAGACAGTCTCTTTCAAACGATGGCAGTAGTATGTGCCAATCTTGAGTTATTGAATTTTAAGCATTATTTAATATAAATAAAAATTCATAAAAAATCAACAATAATGTGTACGTGGCCGAAAGTCGCACACATGATAGATTAACACAGTTTCTTTCAAACGATGGCAGAACCGTTGTGGTAGTATGTGCCAATCTTGAGTTATTGAATTTTAAGCATTATTTAATATAAATAAAAATTCATAAAAAATCAACGATAATGTGTACGTTGCCAAAAGTCGCACACATGATAGGTTAAGACAGTCTCTTTCAAACGATGGCAGTAGTATGTGCCAATCTTGAGTTATTGAATTTTAAGCATTATTTAATATAAATAAAAATTCATAAAAAATCAACGATAGTGTGTACGTTGCCGAATGTCGCACACATGATAGGTTAAGACAGTCTCTTTCAAACGATCGCAGAACCGTTGTGGTAGTATGTCCCAATCTTGAGTTATTGAATTTTAAGCATTATTTAATATAAATAAAAATTCATAAAATATCAACGATAGTGTGTACGTTGCCGAAAGTCGCACACATGATAGGTTAAGACAGTCTCTTTCAAACGATGGCAGAACCGTTGTGGTATTATGTCCCAATCTTGAGTTATTGAATTTTAAGCATTATTTAATATAAATAAAAATTCATAAAAAATCAACGATAATGTGTACGTTGCCGAAAGTCGCACACATGATAGGTTAAGACAGTCTCTTTCAAACGATGGCAGAACCGTTGTGGTAGTATGTCCCAATCTTGAGTTATTGAATTTTAAGCATTATTTAATATAAATAAAAATTCATAAAATATCAACGATAGTGTGTACGTTGCCGAAAGTCGCACACATGATAGGTTAAGACAGTCTCTTTCAAACGATGGCAGAACTGTTGTGGTCGTACATCCCAATCTTGAGTTATTGAATTTTAAGCATTATTTAATATAAAAAAAAATTCATAAAAAATCAACGATAATGTGTACGTTGCCGAAAGTCGCAAACATGATAGATTAACACAGTCTTTTTCAAACGATGGCAGAACCGTTGTGGTAGTATGTGCCAATCTTGAGTTATTGAATTTTAAGCATTATTTAATATAAATAAAAATTCATAAAAAATCAACGATAATGTGTACGTTGCCAAAAGTCGCACACATGATAGGTTAAGACAGTCTCTTTCAAACGATGGCAGTAGTATGTGCCAATCTTGAGTTATTGAATTTTAAGCATTATTTAATATAAATAAAAATTCATAAAAAATCAACGATAATGTGTACGTTGCCGAAAGTCGCACACATGATAGGTTAAGACAGTCTCTTTCAAACGATCGCAGAACCGTTGTGGTAGTATGTCCCAATCTTGAGTTATTGAATTTTAAGCATTATTTAATATAAATAAAAATTCATAAAATATCAACGATAGTGTGTACGTTGCCGAAAGTCGCACACATGATAGGTTAAGACAGTCTCTTTCAAACGATGGCAGAACTGTTGTGGTCGTACATCCCAATCTTGAGTTATTGAATTTTAAGCATTATTTAATATAAAAAAAAATTCATAAAAAATCAACGATAATGTGTACGTTGCCGAAAGTCGCAAACATGATAGATTAACACAGTCTTTTTCAAACGATGGCAGAACCGTTGTGGTAGTATGTGCCAATCTTGAGTTATTGAATTTTAAGCATTATTTAATATAAATAAAAATTCATAAAAAATCAACGATAATGTGTACGTTGCCAAAAGTCGCACACATGATAGGTTAAGACAGTCTCTTTCAAACGATGGCAGTAGTATGTGCCAATCTTGAGTTATTGAATTTTAAGCATTATTTAATATAAATAAAAATTCATAAAAAATCAACGATAATGTGTACGTTGCCGAAAGTCGCACACATGATAGGTTAAGACAGTCTCTTTCAAACGATCGCAGAACCGTTGTGGTAGTATGTCCCAATCTTGAGTTATTGAATTTTAAGCATTATTTAATATAAATAAAAATTCATAAAATATCAACGATAGTGTGTACGTTGCCGAAAGTCGCACACATGATAGGTTAAGACAGTCTCTTTCAAACGATGGCAGAACCGTTGTGGTAGTATGTGCCAATCTTGAGTTATTGAATTTTAAGCATTATTTAATATAAATAAAAATTCATAAAAAATCAACGATAACGTGTACGTTGCCGAAAGTTGCACACATGATGGGTTAATATTGCCAAGCTAAGAAATGCCCTATCACTGCATGACGCAGAAAAATTAGTACATGCCTTTATTACCTCAAGGCTAGATTATTGTAATGCGCTACTGTCTGGATGTTCCGGCAGTAACTTAAATAAACTTCAGCTAGTTCAAAATGCTGCAGCCAGGGTCCTTACTAAAAGTAGAAAATTTGACCATATTAGTCCAGTACTATCAGCACTGCACTGGCTTCCAGTCAAATTCCGCATAGACTATAAAATTCTCCTGTTAACGTATAAAGCCCTACACGGGCTCGCTCCTGAGTATTTACAAGACCTCATCTCCTGTTATGAACCACCGCGATTACTTAGATCTCAGGGTGCTGGTTTATTAGTAGTTCCTAAAATTCAGAGGAGCTCTGCAGGAGGAAGAGCTTTCTCTTATAAAGCGCCTCAACTCTGGAATAATCTCCCCGAATATGTTCGGGACTCAGACACAGTCTCAATCTTTAAGTCTAGACTGAAAACTTACTTGTTTAGTTTAGCTTTTGGTAATTAATGTTTTTCCCTTTAGATAAGGCTGCAGATTCAGGGGTTCATGGACAGAGGAAATTGTGGTAAACTGAGATGCTGGTGCTGTTGTTCTCCCACTGCACACGGTCACTCAGGTTTGTGGACGGTGGAGTGGGTGGATGCCAGTGTTTCAGGGAGCCTCCATGTCTATGTTACCTTCTGGCTCTCTGCCTTTAGTTAGGCTGTTTTATTTAGATCTGCCGGAGTCATTTGCCACACTCTGATACTGTTTTATATTCTCTGTTTTACATAAATCCAGTCAAAACTAATTCCATCTCTCTGCCTTCCTCCGAGTTACTGACTGCCCACCTGTCTGACCCGATACCGCGGGATGTTGGACCCTCAGGCTCTCATGTCCTCTGTCTGGCCAGACTGGAAGTTACTGAAGTCAGCTCTTCTCCATCCACCACCACAGATCAGCTGCTCATCATCCATCTTACTCTATAAGCCATTAGTGGAGCTGCTATACACCTGAATATATAAAACCTATGTGGATTTATGAAAGACTTTTTAAAATTAATTTAAAAGCCATTTGACCAGTGGTAGGATGGTCCCCCCTTTAATGTGAGTCTTGGTCCTCCCAAGGTTTCTTCCTCCTCCTGCAGCTCTGAGGGAGTTTTTCCTTGCCTCCGCGCTCACTGGGGGTTCTGTATTATGAATATTCTATGTTTAATGTTTTGCCTGATTCTTTGTCCTGTAATCATGTTTCTGTAAAGCTGCTTTGTGCCAACACCAGTTGTAAAAAGCGCTATACAAATAAATTTGATTTGATTTTATTTGATTTAAGACCGTCTCTTTCAAACGATGGCAGAACTGTTGTGGTAGTATGTCCCAATCTTGAGTTATTGAATTTTAAGCATTATTTAATATAAATAAAAATTCATAAAAAATCAACGATAACGTGTACGTTGGCGAAAGTCGCACACATGATAGGTTAAGACAGTCTCTTTCAAACGATGGCAGAACCGTTGTGGTAGTATGTGCCAATCTTGAGTAATTTAACTTTAAGCATTATTTCATATAAATAAAAATTCATAAAAAATCAACGATAACGTGTACGTTGCCGAAAGTTGCACACATGATAGCTTAAGACAGTCTCTTTCAAACGATTGTCGTGGTAATATGTGCTAATCTTGAGTAATTTAACTTTAAGCATTATTAAAAATCAACCATAGAGTGTAAGTTTCCAAAAGTCGCACACATGATAGCCTAAAACAGACTCTTTTAAACGATGGTATGTTCCGGTCCCCCCCCTACTGTGTGAAATGGTATGTTCCGGTCCCATAAAAATTCATATAAAATCACCCATGCAGTGAAAGTTGCCCAATCTCGCACACGTGATAGCCAAAGACAATCTCTTTCAGATGGTAGAACCATTGTGATGGTTTGGGTCAGTCTTGAATTATTTAATTTTAAGTATTATTTAATATAAATAAAAATTAATATAAAATCAACCATACAGTAAAAGTTGCCGAAAGTCGCACATGTGGTAGCCAAAGACAGACTCTTTCAGACGGTGGCAGAACCGTCGTGGTACCTTGGCCCAATCTTGGTTATTGAATTTAAAGCATTATTTGCTCATAAAGGCCTTGTGCTGATCCGCATCACCCTAGGAGTGATGAGGAGAAAGAGTGCCATTTACCCACCCAGAGAGAGACAGGGCAATTGTTCTACCTCGCGGCTCTGATGGCAAGCTACATGAACAGGATTCGAACAGGATTCGTATCTAGCTATTGTTGAGCCACCGCTTATATTTTTTAATTTATTAACTATATATTCATTTCTCTGTACTAATGCTCTGGTCAGGTCTGGATGGTTGAAGTAATTTTTATGGGGTTTTTTTGTAAAATATTGTAATAACATATCACAGGCTGATATTTTTTGTAGTTGTTGTTATTGAAGTTGTTTGTATTGTCGTCCTGTAAAGAGGACTGCAAGAGCACAGCACAGAATGATCAATGAGGCGAGGAAGAGTCCTAGAGTTTCAGCTAAAGACTTACAGTGATCTCTGGGGCATGCTAACATATTTGTTGACAAACCTACAATAAAGAAAACATTAAACAAGAATGGAGCTCATCGGAGGACACCACGGAGGAAGCCACTGCTGTGCATTGCTGCATGTTTGAAGTTTGCCAAAGAGCACCTGGATGTTCCACAGCAGTACTGGCTAAATATACTGTGGACAGATGAAACCAAAATTTAGTTGTTTGGAAGAAAAACACAGCGCTTTGTGCGGAGAGAAAAAAAGGCACAGCCCACAATCATCAAAACCTCATCCCAACTGTGAAATATGGTGGAGGGTGAATATCATGGTTTGGGGCTGCTTTGCTGCCTCAGGGCCTGGACAGATTGCCGTCTTCAACTGGAAAATGAATTCCCAAGTTTGACAAGAAATTTTGCAAGAAAAATTTAGACCATCTGTCTGCCAACTGATATTCAACGGAGGATGGATGATGCAACAGAACAACGACCCAAAACATACAAGTAAATCAACAACTGAACGGCTTCAACAGAAGAAAATACACCTTCTGGAGAGTCCTTACCTCAGCCCAATTGAAATGCTGTGGCATGACCTCGAGAGAGCGATTCACACCAGATAACCCAAGAATATTGCTGAACTAAAACAGTTTTGTGAAGAGAAATGGTCCAAAATTCCTCCTGACCGTTGTGCAGGTCTGATCTGCAACTACAGGAAACGTTTGGTTAAGGTTATTGCTACCAAAGGTTCACATACTTTTTCCACCCTGCACTGTGAATGTTAACATTTTGTGTTCAATAAAACCATGCAAACATATATATTTTTGTGGTATTAGTTTAAGCAGACTGTGTTGGTCTCTTGTTGTGAAGATCAGAACACATTTATTTACCAATTTATGCAGAAATCCAAGTAATCCTAAGGGGTTCACATACATTTTCTTGCAACTATAAATGTACCTCCTACTTCAGTAAACTGTAAGCCACAATTTTATTACAATTCACCCTTTCTCGTCTTGAGTAGTAACTAAAGTATGGGTGTGATGAGATCTCACAAGACTAAAGTGGGCATACACATGGCTCTCTGTATCTGCTTACGTTAAAATGTTCCGTGTTCCGTAAATTGCATCATCTGCCGAGCCTAGTGTTCCCACTCATACATTCCTGCCATTACGTTTTTAAATGCAGTGCAATGCAAAATTGCAAACATGTGCAGAACCCTGACCTAGTTGGAGGGTTGTGTGTGTGTGTTTGTGTGTAAGGGAGAGAGAGTCTGAATACTGATTACAATGTATGTTCATTTATTTACTTGATTGTGATTATTTAATACATTATTTAATAACTAGTTAATTTACATTAATACATTCCGCCTGTTTGTGTGTGTTTGTGTATTGGTGTGTTTGTGTTTAGGGTGGAAAATAGAGGGAAAATCAGAATCAAACCAGGACTAAAGAAATGTAAGTTCACACACCGACACACACAGACTTAACACACACACACACACACACAAACACCCACTCACACACACATACAAACACACACACACACACACACCCTCTCTCTCTGTATCAGTGCAGTGTGTGTAATGTGTGTTCTTCTGTTCAGACGGCTGTGATTTGACACTGGATCCAAACACAGCACACCCTCGTCTCTCTCTGAGTGAGAAGAACAGGATGGCGGTGAGGAGAGAGGAGCTGGAGTCATATCCTGATCATCCAGAGGGGTTTAATGTGTATCTGCAGGTTCTGAGTAGAGAGAGTTTTACTGGGCGCTGTTACTGGGAGGCTGAGTGGAGTGGGAGGGGAGGAGCTAAATTAGTTCTGAGTTATAAAACCATCCGCAGGAAAGGAGTGAGTTTTGACCGTCAGTTTGGATGGAATAGAAACTCCATGAGTCTGTTCTGCTCTGATAATGAATACTCTGTTCATCACAATCTAAACATCACTAAACTCCGCCCTCCTCCCTTCGGCTGTAGGAGAGTAGGAGTGTATGTGGACTGTCCCTCCGGCATTCTGTCCTTCTACAGCGTCTCCTCTGATACACACACACACACACACACTCACACACATTCTACACCACATTCACTCAGCCCCTCTATGCAGGATTTGCTGTTTATGATGACTCCTCAGTGTCTGTGTGTGACATAGATTAACCTTTCCTGTGTGTGTGTGAGTGAATGTTTGTGTAAGTGTAAGTATGAGTAAGTATGTGATTGTGAGGGTGAGTGAATGTGATAGTGTGTATGAGTGTATGGGTGTGTGAGTGGAGTGATTTTGCGAGTGTGAGTATGAATGTAAGTGAGTAAGTGTGAGTGAGTGATTGTGGGAGTGACTGATTGAGTTTGAGTATAAGTTAGAGATTGTGTGAGTGTGTGTGTGTGTGTGTGTGTGTGATTGTGTAAGTGTGAGTATGTTTGATTTCCTGATTGTGAGTTTGAGTATGAGTATAAGTGTGTGTAATTGTGTGATTGTGTGAGTGTAAGGGCTCTAGACTGACTTTTTGCACTGGTTACACTGCTGTGCCTAATTTTTTTTCTTAGGTGCACCAGGAAATTGTTTTAATTGCATCGCATTTAACACTATGGTTTTAAAAGTTCACTTTTTTTTAAAATCACTGTCCATATAGGCAATTGAAATAAAGGTACATGCAGTGATGGTATAGTTACTTTGAAAAAGTAATCCGATTACTGATTACTCCTTTAAAAAGTAACTTAGTTACTTTATGGATTACTTGATTTTAAAAGTAACTAAGTTACTTTACAAGTTACTTTATTAGTTACTTTAAGCAGCTGCACACACCACGTCCCGCCGCCTTAACATAAAAATTATAACCAGTTTTGCCAATACTCCCTTTATTGGAAAAAGCATTTTCAACAGCATCAATGTATCTCTAGACATTTAAAGTTGAACTATTTATTTTTATAAAATTAAAAGACCATTTCTCTTGAATTAACTTAACATAAATAATTTTTTTTATAAAAAATAAAATATGGTCTTTCTTGATTTCACTTAACATAAATACTTGTTTTTATAAAAAAAATATAAAATAGGGGGTTCCGGTTGGCGAGCGGAATGGAGTAGTGGTGTTTTTTTGGGCTCCTGCCACACAGTTCGTTTTCGACCTTCTACTCGCTCAAATTCATTAAGGATTGTGTCAACGACCGTCTGAATGTGTTTTGCATGCATTGTCTACCAAGATGTCATCTAAATCAAGCAAACCGGACAAGAAAAAAGAACAAGTTTCTGCTGCTAGCCCCGCTGTCGACAACGCTACGCTGGCTAGCATGCTAGACAACCTCAAAGCGGACCTGCTAACTAAACCTGACTCTCTCTCTGCAAGATTTGAAAACAAACTCGGTGCCATTGAAACGAAGTTAGACGGAATTCAGTCTACACTGAACAATCATGAACAACGAATTTCCGATGTGGAATCTGGGCTGAACGATTTGCAGCGCCTAGAAACGCAGGTGATTTGCATGGCTGAAGATAACGCAAAGCTGAAAGCTAAGCTCCTAGACCTGGAGGGGAGGAGTAGACGGTACAATATTCGTCTCATAGGACTGCCTGAATCGATCGAAGGTATTAGGCCAACTGTGTTTTTTTCCAATCTTTTGGTTGAGATACTCGGGAAAGATGTGCTGCCCTCCCCTCCGGAACTTGAGAGAGCTCACCGTGCGCTTAAAGGCAAACCAGCCGGAGGAGAAAAGCCCAGGGCAGTGATCATTTGTTTTCACAAGTTTCAAACTAAGGAAGCAGTGATTCGCGCAGCTCGGCGAAAGCGAGGCGAGCTGAGGTACAATGACAAGCCGGTGTACATTTATGAAGACTACTGCCCCGAAATCTTGGAGCAGCGCGCAGAATACAAAGACGTTATGCAACAACTCTACACTCTCCAACTCAAGCCTTCACTGCTGTATCCAGCGCGCCTGTTCATCAGGTTGGGAAATGGCGAGAGACGGTACTTGAAATCAGTAAGTGCAGCCGAGCAGTTCCTGGTCACGTACAAGCCTGCTTCAAGTGCAGAAGAGGACTGATTTAAGCCAAGGCTCAGCTAAGTTGATAACTTCCAATGATTTCTTTTTTTTTTTTTTGTGATATGGTCGAGCCGAACAGTCGGAGTATCTAGTAGGTTAGTAGGTCAGTAGGCTTTTTGTGATATGGTCGAGCCGAACAGTCGGAGTATCTAGTAGGTTAGTAGGTCAGTAGGCTATGTTCTTTTGTCTCAATTCCAGTATACGCCACTGAGTGGCGCAACGTTACAAGCCTGGACTATGATCTACAGTCACTTTTGTATCGCTACAGTTACTGTTAGTTGTGTTTAATTGTTCATTGAAGACTCATAATCTGTAGGCTAAAATATGGTGTGGTAAATCCGATTATTTTTTTTTTATTATTATTTTTTTTTTTTTTTTAGTTAGGCTACTGTCACGGTCTGGGCGTACCGCATAGAATGGTCAAAATAACTTTTCTATAACGCCACTTCTTAATGTTTGTTGGTGTGGCGGGGGCAGAAGAGAGTGGTGTAGGGCCCCGGGAGAAGTTTGCTAAGTGAAGATGGCACGTTTGTGCAGGGGTTACGGGTGTGGGGGGATAGTGGGAGTGGGTTTGTACTGGGGACGGGTGAGGACAGGGTTTTTTTTTTTTTTTTTTTTTTTTTTCTATCTCTTGGACACTGTGCTTCTATACGTGCTTACTTTCCATGCACATTAACATTATGGTATATTTTGGGTACTTCATACAGAACTCACTGTTTGCATGGTTGATAGAAAGTCAGTGAATAATATTCGTTTCCTATCCTGGAACGTAAAAGGGGCAAACCAAGCAACGAAAATAAATAAGATTATGTCCCATATTCAGGGGTTGAGAGGCGAAGTGGTGTTTTTGCAGGAAACACACTTGCGTACAGAGGAAATTTTGCGTATTAAAAGGGGTAAGTTCAACCAATTATATCATTCAAAGTTCAGTGCTAGGGCTAGGGGGGCTGCAATTTTGATCCAAAGCCACATTCCCTTTGAGTTAGAAAAAGTTGTAGCAGATTCATCTGGCAGGTTTGTTATAGTGTCAGGGCAGCTGTGTAACACACCAGTAGTCTTGGCCAGTGTTTATGCACCAAACTGGGATGATGCTCAGTTCATATCCAGGTTTTTCACCTCCATGCCCAATATTGAGACTTACCACATAATCATAGGGGGGGATTTCAATTTTGTTCAGCACCCTAACTTAGATAGATCTTCAACCAGAACACACTCCCTTACAAAATCGGCCAAGCTACTTTCATCTACTGCATCACAGTTGGGCTTTTCAGACCCATGGAGGTTTAAATTTCCAGACAAAAAATTGTTTTCTTTCTTCTCGCCTGTCCATCACTCTTATTCTAGAGTTGACTTCTTTCTCTTAGATAACAGATTACTTTCTAACATATGCTCATGTGATTACCACAGTATTATAATCTCGGATCATGCTCCCACTTCTTTAGACGTACATTTTCCTACTTACAGACGCCCTTTAAAGCCATGGAGACTCAGCTCAAGTTTACTAGCTAATGACTGCTTTGTTGAGTATGTAACGACTGCCTCCCAACTGTTTTTTTCAATTAATGACACTCCAGATGTGTCAAGGGGCACTTTATGGGAAACCTACAAGGCGTACCTGAGAGGCTATGTAATTTCTTATACAGCTCACCTCAAGAAACTGAACGGGCAAAGACAGTCAGAGTTAGCACAAACGATTTTGGAAGCTGATGAGAATTATTCTACAAACCCAGATCCTGCACTTTACAAAAGACGGTTACAACTTCACTCTGAGCTAGCTCTTTTAACCACGTATGAAGCAGAACTCCAATTGCTTAAATCACAACAAAAAATTTTTGAATCAGGGGACAAAGCTAGCAAACTCCTTGCTCAGCAAGCTAGAGCTGCTGCTGCCTCTAGGCTAATTCCATCTATAAAATCACCATCAGGTATCACTCTTACTGACCCCAAAAGCATAAATGAAACGTTTACAAAATTCTATTCTGATTTATATACATCTGACCATCCTCAGTTGAATACACCCAATAGGCTTAATAATATTGTATTTCCCACAATAGAAGAGGAGTGGGCAGAAAAGTTAGCCAGCCCAACATCCCCAATTGAGGTTGCAGGCGCTATCAGAGCTTTACAAAGTGGCAAGTCACCAGGCCCAGATGGCTTCATAGTAGAATTTTATAAGAAATTTGCCCCACTTCTTTCTAAGATTTTAAGTGATGTATATAATGAAGCATTGTCTGTTGGCAGACTACCCCCAACTTTGAATAATGCTACCATTTCCCTTTTGTTAAAAAAGGATAAGGATCCATTACTTTGCAGTAGTTTCAGACCCATATCTTTATTAAATGTTGATTACAAGATTCTTGCTAAACTTCTATCCCTTCGTCTCCAACAGATTCTACCAAGTATTATTTCATCGGATCAAACAGGCTTTATGTTAGGTAGACACTCATTTCACAACACTCGGCGGCTTTTCAACATACTCAACACGCCCAGCTCCAGCGTCCCAGAGGTCGTGGTGTCGCTAGACGCGGAAAAAGCTTTTGATAGGGTGGAGTGGGATTTTCTGTTTGAGGTAATGGATAGATTTGGGTTGGGCTCTGGCTTCTCTTCATGGGTCAAATTGCTATATTCATCCCCAGTTGCATCTGTACAAACAAATAATACGCTCTTGCCTCCCTTTCAACTCCAACGTGGCACAAGACAAGGTTGTCCACTATCCCCTATATTGTTTGCCATAGCCATTGAACCGCTAGCAATCTGGTTGAGATCGGAACCAGGATTTCAAGGTATCCTTCGCCACAACACGGAACACAAACTTTCCTTATACGCTGACGATTTGCTCCTTTATGTGTCCAATCCATCCACATCACTTCCACTTGCCTTAGACATTTTAAAACAGTTTGGCCAATGGTCAGGCTACAAGCTCAACTCTGGAAAAAGTGAACTATTTGCATTAAATGAGTTGGCTGGGGTGTTTCCTTACAGCACAGCTCCTTTCAGAAGGGCAGACAATAGTTTTAAATATTTAGGTATAATCATAACCAGGACTCTGACAGATGCTTTCAATAAGAATTTTGTTCTTTTGCTTGGTAAGGTTGAGAATGACCTCGCCAGATGGTCCACTCTACCTTTGTCATTGGCAGGCAGGGTGAACCTTATTAAGATGACCATATTGCCAAAGTTTCTATACCTCTTTCAACATATTCCTGTACTCATTTCAAAAAGTTTTTTGATAAACTGGACAAATTAGTTTCTAACTTTCTTTGGGTCAGTAAACCAGTGTGAATACGAAAAACAATACTGCAACTTCCTAAAAGAATGGGGGGTCTTGCTCTCCCCAATTTTATACATTATTACTGGGCAACCAATATTCATAAGCTGTTATATTGGACTGATACATCTACGACCGACCAGCCTGCATGGGTACAACTTGAAATGTCTTCATCTCAGTCCTCTTTAAGGGCGTGGCTTTGCTCTCCCCTTAACTTGTCAACGGCAGATGCAAGCAAAAACCTAGTAGTTAAACAGTCCCTCAAAATCTGGTTGCAATTCAGGAGGCATTTTGGCCTGAGAGACTGTTCAATTTACGCGCCAATATTACATAACAATAACTTTAAACCATCTATTATGGATTCCGCTTTTAAATTATGGTTTGAAAGGGGCATAGTCTCAATTAACGATCTCTATGAGGGTGGCACTTTCATGTCTTTTACGGGCTTGTCGACCAAATTTAAGCTTCCTCCCTCCCATTTCTTTCGATTTTTTCAAATCAGAGATTTTGTCCAGAAAAATTACTCTGACTTCCCAAATCTTCCTGTACAAACTTTATTAGACAAACTTTTCTTGATAGACCCCAATCAGAGAGGAAATATTTCACATATTTTTAGGGCCTTGGACTCCATTGTTGCTGTTTTTCCCCAACAAACAAAAAATCTATGGGAACAAGATCTAGGTCTGACTATTGAGGAGGACCAGTGGGCTAATATTTTAAAATTGGTGCACAACTCCTCTATCTGTGCACGACATGGTCTAATCCAGTGCAAATTAATTCATAGGATCTACTATACAAATCATAGATTGTCAAAATTCTACCCCAGTGTCGCAGACACCTGTAATAGATGCAACCAATCTCCTGCCGACCTTCTGCACATGTTTTGGTCATGCCCTAAGTTGAAAGGTTTTTGGTCTGAAATATTTGGGACCCTCCACAGGGCCTATGATGTTGGAGTTGATCCCCATCCTCTTCCAGCTCTTTTTGGTATTCTTCAAACTAAATCTTTTTCAAGCAAAGCCCAACACTGCATGGCCTTCTGTTCTTTACTGGCAAGGCGTTTAATTTTGCTTAACTGGAAACATACCACACCCCCCTCTTACAGTCGATGGGTCAAGGAAGTTTTGTTCAATTTAAAATTGGAGAGGCTAAGATTTTCCCTTAAGGGTTCACTGAGTAAATTTAATAGGACTTGGGACCCCCTGCGGTCCATCATAGATACTGTGGATATTGAACCAGAAGAGACACAGGTCTGAGGTTATTTATTATTATTATTATTTTTTTTTTTATTATTATTTGTTTTTTTTATTATTTGTTTTTTTATTATTGTTATTATTATTATTTTTTTTTTCCTTTATCTTCCTATCCTCTTGTTTGTCAATTTGACTTGTTTGGGAAATGACTTTCATTCATTGTGTGTGGAAGGGATGGGTGGTTGTGTGGGTCGTTGGGAGGGGTGGGTGGGAGGGGTTGATGTGTGGGAGGGGTGGGAGGGGTGGGAGGGGTTGATGTGTGGGAGGGGTGGGTGTGTTGGGTGGTGGTGGTTTGGGGAAAAAAAAATGTGAGCCTTTTTGTATGTTATGGGTCTGCCCCATCTTTTCTGAGTCTTTGTATTGTTGTTGCTCAATAAAAAAAATAAAAAATAAAAAAAATATATATATATAAAATAAAGAAAGTCTTTCTTGACCTGACATATTTAACACTGTAAAACTGAATATTGAACCTGTTGTTCTCTGCAGGGCAGCAAGGAGTGGTTTGATAAAACAAAACCGTGTATATGGTCGAGGCCAGGGATCACATATATGCAGACTGCGGTCCGGGTCCGGACCCAGACGTTGTCCAATGCGGACCCAAACCGATAAACTACTGAGAAGGATTTAATTTTGACAGTGTTCATTTAAAGCGTCAGAACTTTTCTTGTCTTTACGGTATACGCACTCTGCGGCATGGGAAACTCACAGACCAATCACGTGTGGTGTAAAATCTTCAAACGCTCTCCTCTGCCAATCAGATCTGTGCAGACTGCTGCCTGCCCTGGCTAGTGAATTGGGACGTGGCCGGGAAAACCCGCCTTTATAAAGAGATAGGGAGCCCGAGAACTGGCGGAAAAACGAGAATGGGCGGAAACTAAAAACACGCCGAACGCGCGAGAGAGAGAGAGACAGGGGAGAAAGCGAGACTCGTGTGATTGGGGGAGAGCGGAGGGGGATGGGGAAGGGAACGCGGTGTGTGTGTGTGTGTGTGTGTGTGTGTGAGGTGGAGAGAGAGAGAGAGCGAGAGTAACGCACAGTGACTTGGATAAGTAACTTTAATCTGATTACTGCATTGGAAATAGTAACGCGTTAGATTACTCGTTACTGAAAAAAGAGTCAGATTAGAGTAACGCGTTACTAACATCACTGCTTGGGACCCTGTGTCAGCGTGAGGCTGCCGTAAAAAAAAATGCCTTTTTAATTTATTTAGACAGCAGTCATATTCATATTGTTCTACCCAGCTACTGATGCATCTGTAACTCTTTACAATCAGGGTAAAAAATAACAGTACTTACGACTGTAATAAACATTAAGTGGTAATTAAGTGGTAAATATTATTTAACATTTCTAAATTGTAATGCTTAAGAATGTTGTAAATAAAGATGAATTGCGATATCAATTTTAACATTTTGTAGGAATTAATATCTTAACTAGTGTCATAATAATAATTAGTTGAGGCATTCTAACATAAGTATGGTTAAACAATGTAAATTAATTGTAAAGTGCTACTGATGCATCTGAGGCCAAATATCTTAAAGCAGGATTCCTCTACTGTAATTGTATATTTTGGTTTGTGGTAGACAGATTTACCTCAAACCAAAAGGATAGGTATGTGGTTTTAGCAGGTGTCCATTTCTGTCATAATCAAGTGATCACCATGAATTTATTTTGAAAGTTACATTTTTTGTAGCTTGTATTTTTTTCCTTTTCAAATTTCATATTGTTTTTACAGACCATTTTTACTGAAAGATGTTACTGATCTCTATGTATCACATGCAGAGGGGGAACAAAAAAAAAGTTTTAGATTTGATTTGCTCACTTGGCATTTTTTGAAAGGCAAAATAATGTAGTAATATGCTCAAAATCATGTCACTTAAATATTATAATTATATTAAATTATGGTCCTCCAACCTCTGTGGAGTTGTGGGTGCTAATTTGTAATTTGAACAAGTATTTCTAATAAAACAGATGTTTTATTAATGTATAATTTATGTTATTGGATGAATAAAGGGATACTGCAGTGTCTCATGGAACCTGGTAAGACAAGCAGACTGTAAGAACTGTGATTTTTTTTCTCTGTTTTTCTAGTGTGTATGCTGACCTCGGACAGTACTTCTGAAATGCTAATGCTTATCTTTTGGAATTTGATTCCTTTGATTCTTATTTTTTAAAGCATCAGAAAGTTATCAGTATATTTCTGTATGCAGGGCTTAATTTTGCACATGTAAATCCCAAAGCTTTAATCGTTTTAAAAGTTGTATATAGATATTTCTCAGAGTTGCACAGACAATTGTAGGCAGACCACCAGTCACAATAAATTTGAATGAATAACCTTCAATAATAAATTACTGGCCAATACATTGAGGTAACACTTCATGATCAGCCTCAAACCTACTATCCCATGACTTGTAGAAGTAATGTCAGTGTAATTCCTAAGTGGTCAAACATCACATAGAGTTGTTGAAAATTACACTTTGGTTTTAAGTATAACAAAAAGGTGTAACAACACTGAGAGCCTTTGCATATTACCAGATACATTATTTATATAAATTCAATTAAAGGAATAATTTTCACTGAAATACAAAACTGAAATTGTCCTTGGAGCTGACATGACCTTATCCACCTTATCATATTTGGGAATATGAGACACCTGGGATAATCAGCTTTTAACTTCAGAACATCTCTGTTCATTACATTAATAATAAATCAATAATTTCTGATTTATTCTTTCAGTGTTTAGTTGAAGTGTTAAAAAGTGGTTGAATGTGGGCATCAAATCCACATTTAATAAAATATTAAAATTAATTTTTTTCCATAAACACATTTCAAGAAACTTAGCGATAGTGTGATCAAATAAACAGACAAAAGTGATAGCAATAAAAAAACATTTATTGACAAAGTTAAGAAACAAACAAAATTAAGAACAGTTTAAAAAAAACAAAAACAAAAAAAAAAAGTGTCCAAACCTCTTTTGAGTAAGCACAAAGGAGACAGCGGCAAAGAAAATTCTCTCAGAAAGAGAGATAGAAACCTTGAGAGGAACCCATACTCCTTGGGTCAATACACAAATTAAAAATGTAAAAATCTGAAAAAGACAAAGAGCATAAACATTAAATGAAAAAAATATATACAATGCAAATATAAAATCCCGTATAAAGACATACAATTAATAAACCCGCCTTTAATTTTATAAAAAAATAAATAAAAAATAATGTATAATTAAGTACAGAAAGATTAATAGTAAAATAGTAAAAGGTAAGTACAATATTAATTGATTAAAGCACTAAAAGACAAACGTTAAAATGTTTTTAATGAATATAAGCCCAAAATAAGACTAAAACACCAATACAATAACCATTAATAAAGCAAGTAACTAAGCAATAAAAGAAATATATACAAAAAGTGTATGGATTAAAACACTAACAGTATACTACATAAAGATAAATACAGTTAAGTAATTAGGGTTGCAACGGTATGATAACAGTCTGCACGGCTCTGGACTCTGTATAGCACTGAAACTCTGTATAACGCTGCACGGAGTGTGTGTTTACTGCTCCTTACAACCTGACGAGTAAAATCCATACAAAAGGCGCACCGTATTATAAGACGCACTGTCAATTTTTGTGAAAATTAAAAGTTTTTAAGTGCGCCTTATAGTCCGAAAAATACGGTAAATCGATTTTTTCCCCCTACTAAAAATCTAACTAAAGATTATAAAGAAATGGTTAAAAACTAGTTCTTATTTAATTTGTTTTCACTTAAAATGTTCCATTTGTGGTTAAAGTGCAACCAGAAACAAGCAAAAAAAACTATTGTAAACAGTGAGAACATCTAGTGACTTTTAGAAAGCTTTCTCCAACATAGTTTAGGTACTGACACAATGCACCCTCAAACTTAAAAAATAAATAAATAAATAAATAAATAAACACACCCTTAAAAACAAATAGAAATAAATAAAATGGTGCCCTTTTTTGATAAAACTTACAAAGTAGACAATAGAAAACAAGTACAGTTTATATGCTCTTAAGTAAATACTTTTCCCTATTGGGCTAGAATTGCAAAACAAAGCTTTTAAATAAGTGCCAGTGTTCTATAAAATGAGATCTTTTCTCATGAATATGCAAAACATCTTAACTTGTAGTGCATACAAAACCTGGTACACGGTTGGAAGATGTGCCAGGGACAGTTCCTTGTTTAACGTTGAATGGTGAACTGGTGCTGCTGCTGCGTTCATTCCTATGGTAGCAGCACTTCTCCCACTCCGCTACATGCTTCTGTTTAAGGTATAGTGATAAATTGGTTCACCTTACAGCGAGGACCTGTTTGGTCTACGTCCGACGCCGCAAAACCGAACCAACTCCAGATCACGGAGCTAGTTGCTCTTAAGCTCCGCCGTCATGTGTTTTGTGTATGTGTGTGTGTGTGTGCACGTGTGTGTTTGTGCGTGCAAGGGAGGGAGGGAGTGAGGGAGGGGCAGGGGGTGTGCGCGCTGGAGGGAGGGAGGTATGGAGGGAGCTAGCTAAGCTCACTCTGTGCCCACAGAGGAGCGTCTGTGGTGAAAAAGAAAACTCAGAGAAAATCGATTTTCATAAAAACACATTGTCCTTAACTATAAATTCGAATTTATCGATAAAATCGATTAATCGCCCAGCTCTACTAGAGAACTCTCTAAACTAGAGATTGAAAATATAGATTTTTTTAAATTTTTATTATTATTGTTTTACATGGTACCTGACTGAGGTGTGCCTGATGTGGTGGCTGTGTCGTGGTGTATACTTAGCCAGGGGTCATAGAGCAGATGGTGGAGAGATGATCTGAGACTTCTTTGAGGTGATCTCCGTGCTGGTGTTGAAGGGTCACCTCTCACACACAGCAGGATGATTCCTATCTGCAACACTGTGGAGGATTTGGCCTCATGGGTAAACCACTCATGAGGAAGGTCCTGAAAAGTAAATTAGAGACAGTGACTGAGCGTTAAGGAATGTTTTTGACCTGAATCTCTATTCAGTAATGGTAGCTTCTACGAAGACAGTTCTCTGCCTGTAGTGTTCACTGAAAACCCATACCAGAAGAACAGAAGATGAAGGCGTGGTTCCTAACTGTACATCTGAACCAGGATGTTTTATGGCTTGAGGTCACAGTGCAGAACCCCTCTGGCATGGACCTCAATCACGCCTTCAACTAGCTGCCTTAGACGTACCTGCAGAGTACACAGAGCACATTCTAGTAAAGTTAAATTGGCTGAAATTTATCCCAACATTTGCAAAACTTGTGATTGTCGGCACGCTGCCACGTTCAATAAAAAAAATATATATAAGTACCTACAGAGTGTAAGAAACAGACAGAAGGAAATTACAGCCGCTATAGAACAGGCAAACAGTTATTCAGTGGGTAGCTGCTACATTAAGGGTGAAGAGAGAAGAGTGTTCAGGTACCTAACGATTTTCCAATGATTTCACAGTTGCAGACAAATTTCCAGAATCAGGATAAAATCACGAGAGTCTGGCTAGAGTCGAGCTGCAGTTGAGTTGCGGTCGTGTCATCTCAATCGTTAAGTGTAAGGTGGTTACGATTGAAAGTTTTAGTCAGTCGGGTTTGGGTACTGGCGCTCCGATAAAATCAACTGTGTTTGTTTTTTATTTATTACAGTTTTTTTAAGCCGAGCTGCCTCAGCGTACTCTGAGAATTGTAACGATGTTTCTGTCTAATATTTTATTTTATATACAGTTTTTAGTTTTGATTTAGGTATGTTCTTAAATCATTGTTTCAATAATAATTAATTTATTAATAAAAACATAAGGGACAACTTGGATGTGTTCCTTTTTTTCCATTGCCAAAATATTGGATTAAGAAAAATAAATGACTGACTCAGAGGCTAAAAATGTGATTGGGACTTACCGCTCTGCACTACCATCTCAACATCCTGGGACCCTCCACTGCTGCTGATCTTCCTCTTTTGGGTGGGGATGGAGAAGGTGGCCAGTGCTTCAGCTGGAGCTCCAGGACACTGAGGATGTTGTGTCTTTTGGAACTGGGCCTGATTTTACAGAACAGAAACAAAACAGTTCATGGTAGCTGTATCAATTTATCCAATAAAGTAGTTCTACAGGTCTTACTTTATATAAATAAAACTAACCGACATAAAATAGAATGAATAAAATATATATTTTTTAAAACACACAGGCCTGCATGAAAACGTTCAGGACATCCAGAATGGCAAGTATTTAAAAACACGGTCCAGTGTTAATTTTTAATAACATGTTTAAAGTCTATACTATCTAAGGCAGTGAGACAAATACAGCAACTTTTCTAAAATTACACTCTTCTACTGCAGCACAGACTTACACTCCCTCCTTAAAAAAATGCTCAAAACCAGAAAAAAAAAAAAAAAAACACCCTGGGAGGTTAGCTCTTTAAATAGCTTTTGACCAGCATAGGTAATGTTTATTTCTGGATGATCAGCTGGACTCAGCAGGGCCAACATTAGTAGACTAGTCTTTTAAAATTAATTAACTCATTTTTTTTAAACCCATCAAGTCCAGTAACAGCTGTGTTTATTTGTTTTTTAAAGTCACTGGTTAGCTGCGGGTGTAACTTCACAGACCGCGATCTCAGTTCACAATTATGCAGCCACACATCTTATAAAATCTCCTTCTCCTAACCACATATCCAGCACAACAAACCCAGCTTTAAACCCAAACCATCGCTGTATAAACAGAGACAGAGGAGAAGTTTTCTTTCAGTGTTTTCTGACAGAAACTGTGAGGATTAAAAAAAAAGACAAGAGTGTGTTTACTAATCCGTTACTCGTTCGTGATGAAGTTAACGCTAACTTGCACGTAAAGTGGATTCACGCGGTTAGTTAATAGTATGCAAAATGCAGTGAATGCTGCTGTTTGGGGTCAAAATAAACTAAACACCTTAGCTAATAATCATGGACTGCAGAAAACTAAGCCGGAGACACAACAAACTGTAAGTTAGTTGTCTAACGGAGTTACGTTAAGTGCATAAACTGCCTGCACAGATCAGAACATAACAGCAGCTTACCTTTTCATGTTAAATCCTCGACGAAAGCATTCTTTTCTCATATCTTTATAAAATCCAGTTGCAGCGTCACCTGCTCGTTCAGAAACAAAACAAACACCCAGCGCTGTTTAAGAGCTGATTCACGACCTTCTCTCCCAGCACAGGGTGTGTTTTTCTCAATCAGCAGCAGCTTTTAAACCACGCTGTAGTTCAGTAATAAGATCGCGTTTCACCGAGAGCTGAAACAGCCAGTTAGCTGACGGTAGTTAAAATACCTAACAGGCCTGAGAGCTCCTCTCGGTACTCCGGTCTAATCCGGCAGGGTTTTTGTAGATATTTAACTTCTGAATCTTATTAATACTGAATTAAAGTATGGTAATCTGGCTAATGTTAAAAAGTCAACTAGCTTTTTACAAAAACACTTAGTTAATTAATACTTAATTTTAGCGGTGTGTTCCCACAAGAAGAATAAAAAAAAAAAAAAAAAAAAAAAGAGGGGGGCTGTCTGCGCATGCGCGAATTTTAGCGGCCGACTGCGCATGCGCAGTCTGCCGCAAATATTCGCGCATGCGCAGTGGGCCGCTAATATTCGCGCATGCGCAGTGGGCCCCTAAAATTTCGCGCATGCGCAGTCGGCCGCTAATATTCGCGCATGCGCAGTCGGCCGCTAATATTCGCGCATGCGCAGTCGGCCGCTAATATTCGCGCATGCGCAGTCGGCCGCTAAAATTCGCGCATGCGCAGTAGGCCGATAATATTCGCGCATGCGCAGTCGGCCGCTAAAATTCGCGCATGCGCAGTCGACCGCTAATATTCGCGCATGCGCGGTCGGCCGCTAAATTTCGCGCATGCGCAGTCGGCCGCTAATATTCGCGCATGCGCGGTCGGCCGCTAATATTCGCGCATGCGCAGTCGGCCGCAAATATTCGCGCATGCGCAGTCGGCCACCCCTTTTTTTTTTTTTTTATTCGTCTTGTGGGAACACACCGCTAAAATTAGGTATAAATTAACTAAAAGTGTTTCGGTAAAAAGCTAGTTGACTTTTTAATATTAGCCAGATTACCATACTTTAATTCAGTATTAATAAGATTCAGAAATTAAACATCTACAAAAACCCTGCCGAATTAGACCGGAGTACCGAGAGGAGCTCTCAAGCCTGTTAGGTATTTTAACTACCGTTAGCTAACTGGCTGTTTCAGCTCTCGGTGAAACGCGATCTTATTACTGAACTACAGCGTGATTTAAAAGCTGCTGCTGATTGAGAAAAACACACCCTGTGCTGGGAGAGAAGGTCGTGAATCAGCTCTTAAACGGCGTTGGGTGTTTATTTTGTTTCTGAACGAGCAGGTGCTGCTGCAGGTAATCGAGCTAACTGTAGCTAATTAGCCTAGCCGGTTGAGCTAACTGTAGCTAATTAGCTTAGCCGGTTGAGCTAACTGTAGCTAATTAGCTTAGCCAGCCATGCTCCGCTCGCTAACGTTAGCTATCTTACAGCGTTATTCGCCATTAACACGCTTTAAACAGTCTTTAAATAGTGGTAAGACTGTTTAAAGCGTGTTAATCTATCTAACGCTGTAAGATAGCTAACGTTAGCGAGCTAGCGAGCGGAGGATGGCTGGCTAAGCTAATTAGCTACAGATAGCTCGATTACCTGCAGCAGCACCTGCTCGTTCAGAAACAAAACAAACACCCAGCGCCGTTTAAGTATCATAATAAGACCGCGCTTCACCGAGAGCTGAAACAGTCAGCTAACTAAATTACTCACCGGGACTTACAGAGCTCCGCCGCGCTGCTCTAATCTAATCCGGCAGGGTAATAATCACTATCGGTGCTGGAGGCCCGCTGGAGGCCCGCTAGTGCCGCTGTTTTAAGACTGAGGGGCTTTAAATGAAAACAGAGTAAAGGGGAAGCACAGTAAACAGCAGCGCAGCGGACCTTCAGCACCAGAGTGAAGAAATACTGGATTATTTGACCCAATATTAATAACTGTTCCCCATAAAACACAGCGAGGCTTTGGACTCCTGCAGTCCCCATGCAGCTCCCGGAGAAAAGGACGTCTTTCTTGTGGCTAACTGATTCAGTGGAGTGGAGCCACGACCATTCAAAACTAGGTTCGGGGTTTTTTTGTTGCCCGAAAGGTTTTTAATTTGTGTGTTTTAATATATTCATTATATGTTATATTGTATTAAAACGTGAGATATAAACGTAAATAATCATAATTTAATAGGAACGGTGAAATATATTATTTTAATTATATTAAATATCATGCCTCAAAATCTCAGATCTCCCCCTCTTTTCCAGTGACTTTGGTTTCTTCCAAAAGTCTGTTGATGAGAGGGCGGGCGGAGCTGGACTGGAGAAAGAGGGCCGGTGTTCTGTCGAATTCTGCTACCTTGTCGAACCGTGTTGCCCCAATGAATATTTAACTGTAAAAATACAAAAGAAGCACTATTTTAGGGCATGTACCCAGTGATATTCCAGTAGATGTACGTTATTAGATTTGGAGTGCATAATTCATTGTACCATGGCAAAGTTATAGTAAATATAGCTCATTACAAACTGCTTTTGTATTTATTTATGATAATAAGTGTAATTTTTAGTTTCCATTTACACTTCTGTGCAATGATAGTGCGTCCAGGTTGTTTAATGCACATAACGCCCCCTAAACCAGATTAATTATACATAAAACACGAGAAAGAATTAAATTGTGTAGGTCGGCGCATGCGCAGTACCTTTGGGAAGCATGTATCGATGGGTAGCAAAATTCGACATAACACCGGACTAAATTAACTGTTTTTAACACACATTGGGTTTGGGCTGTATTCACTCAGTCGCAGTTAAATAAACTCACTGGCCATTTAGGAATCACTTAGACCAGAATTATAATAGAATAAACAATAAAATAATAAAATGTTATATAAAATCTAAAAAAAACATCACCAGTGTCAGTGGCTGTCTTTACACTACAAGCCTCAAGTGTTTTTTTATTTTATATAAATTAACCTTTTTGTCAAACAGCACACATGCTCTCAATATTGTTTTGGCTGCTCTGCCAATGCTGGCTGATAATGACAGCACTAAGGGCATGAATACTGGCAAACAGATGCATGAAATCCACAAATAAAGAAATATGAAATTTGCAGTGGCCTTTTTTATGCCCAATCAGTTTGAAGACTGAGAACATATGTCTGCACTCCCCTCCAAAGGAATTGGGCGGAAAAAGCATTATTAAAAGATGAATAATGAAGACTGGAAATTGGAAATCAGTTAATTACAACTTTGTGTGCCCAGGCCCGGAGTGGCTAATCGGGAGATTCGTGAGGATTCCCGATGGGGATCTGCTGAAGTGTCTTATTGTGTACCTTGGGGAAGATGTGGGCAGTTATTAAGGAGTATATCTATGCTGGTGTTTTACCGGAGTCAAGCTATCCGCGCGTATACGCGCGATTTTACGGTAAACAGACGCGCAGGAGGAGAGCACGCTAAAAAACACAGAGAGAGACAGACACGTTTCAGTCGGTTATATTAATTCAGACATACATTAAGCCCAGAAACGAGAAGAAAACGGATTAAAATAACTCACCTCACTGTAGATTTAGTGCAGTACATTATCTATTTGATATAATACCATAACAATCCCATCGGTTTTTAAGAGAGAGAGAGAGAGAGAGAGAGAGAGTTTTATATTAATATTACTTTTTCAATCCATGCTTCAAATTAAATTTCTCATGAGTTTCCCAAAAGGCCAAAACAGATCCAGTACCTCTTAAAAGAGTCCATCCTAGACTATTACCTCTGCAAATTCGGGTAAATTGCACTGTATTGTTTATTTTATATTAATAAAAAAAAAATTATGTATGTTTAAAATTAAATTTCTCATGATTTTTCCATAATGCCAAAACAGATCAATGACCATTTGAAAGAGTCCAACCTAGGCTATGACTCCTGCAAGTTTTGGCAAATGTCACTGTATTGTTTATTTTATATTCATTTTTATTTTTATTCATGCTTAAAATAAATTTTCTCATGATTTTCCCATAATGCCAAAACAGCTTCACTACCATTTGAAAGAGTATGTTCTAGCCGATGACTCCTGCAAGTTTGGGCAAATTTCACTGTATTGTTTATTTTATATTCATTTTTGTATTTTTTTTATCATGCTTAAAATTCAATTTCTCATGATTTTCCCATAATGCCAAAACAGGTCCACTACCATTTGAAAGAGTCTGTCCTAGGCTATCACCTCTGCAAGTTTGGGCATATTTCACTGTATTGTTTATTTTATATTATTATTATTATTATTATTATTATTATTATTATTATTATTATTATTATTATTATTATTATTATTATTTTATTCATGTTTAAAATTAAATTTCTCATGATTTTCCCATAATGCCAAAACAGGTCCACTACCATTTGAAAGAGTCTGTCCTAGGCTATCACCTCTGCAAGTTTGGGCATATTTCACTGTATTGTTTATTTTATATTATTATTATTATTATTATTTTATTCATGTTTAAAATTAAATTTCTCATGATTTTCTTATAATGCCAAAACAGTTCCACTACAATTTGAAAGAGTAAAACATAGGCTATGACTCCTGCAAGTTTGGGCATATTTCACTGTATTGTTTATTTTATATTAATTTTATAATTTTTTATTCAGGCTTAAAATTAAATTTCTCATGATTTTCCCATAATGCCAAAACAGTTCCACTACCATTTGAAAGAGTCTGTCCAAGGCTATGACTCCTGCACGTTTGGGCAAATTTCACTGTATTGTTTATTTTACAGGTACTGGACCTGTTTTCAAGGATTCAAGGAGATTTTACTGTCATTCGTATCACATGTGGTTCATGAGGTGGAACGAAATTGTGATCTCACGATTCAGTTTACACCCAAGAGCTGTTGTTAAAATAGATATATAAATAAAGTAAGACAACAAAATAAAATAATACAATAAAAATAGAATATAACAAAATGAAGATAAGATAAAATAAACAAAACAGTACAACTTGTCATAGCCTAGGACAGACTCTTTCAAACTGTCATGGATCTGTTTTGGCATTATGGGAAAATCATGAAAAAAAAATATTTTAAGCATAAATAAAAAATAAAAAAAATTATTATAAAATAATCAATACAGTAAAAATTGCCCAAACTTGCAGAGGTGATAGCCTAGGACAGACTCTTTCAAATGGTAGTGGACCTGTTTTGGCATTATGGGAAAATCATGAGAAATTTAATTTTAAACATGAATAAAAAAAAACAATTAATATAAAATAAACAATACAGTGAAATTTGCCCAAACTTGCAGGAGTCATAGACTATGTTCTGTAAGAAAGATTATCCAAAGATCCTCTCGTTAACACGGACCAGAAAGCTTCCAGCGCTGCCTGACTTCAGCAAATCCTCCGCCTCCTCACGAGTAATAATACCTGTGTACAAAGAGAAAGAGCTCAAATCAAAAACGTTTAATCACGTATTTCAATTTATTGACTGTAAGATAATTATTTATTATGTTAGTAATATTGCAAACAAATATAAAGAAATAGCATTAATCCTTTGAAATAATAATAATAACAAACCCAGTAATTATAAGCAGAACACTTAGACAGAGAGAGAGAGGTTTTTCTTGGATTAAAGCTCACAGATGGCCCACACTTTGAACTCACCATGAAACCAGGGGGCAACTCGACTCTCGCCTTGCTGTAAACAAACTCTCAGGGTCTGCTTCTCTTTAAACCAGCGAATAATTTCATCCCTGCTGGACGTCGACAGCGACCGGCGCATACCTGGCTTCCTGTTGATCATAACGGACTGCCTCTCTCATACCAGAAAATCCTACATGACATCAGCTCTACAAGCCCAGGAAACAATAGAGGGTTAAACTGATAAGCATATATGACACAGCCTAGAGCAGTGATGGTATAGTTACTTTGAAAAAGTAATCCGATTACTGATTACTCCTTAAAAAAAACTTAGTTACTTTATGGATTACGCGATGTGTGTGTGTGTGTGTGTGTGTGAGGTGGAGAGAGAGAGAGAGAGAGAGAGAGAGAGAGAGAGAGTAACGCACAGTGACTTGGATAAGTAACTTTAATCTGATTACTGCATTGGACATAGTAACGCGTTAGATTACTGGTTACTGAAAAAAAGAGTCAGATTAGAGTAACGCGTTACTGACATCACTGGGTACATGTGTATATTTTTTTCCCACATAAGTTTATGTCTATGAAAAATACAATATTATTTTAGTCTTAATCTCAAACAAATATAAAAAAACATCATAAAATTATTTTCAGTGTTTTAATAAATAAATTCCTAAATCCCGAGAGCTTTCATCACCCTTATACAAATAGAGCATAATTTTAACTGAAAGAAATGATATTTGAACTGTTGCCTGTGTACACGAGACAGTCCATCGTCATGCGTCCTCTTTCACATTTTTATCTTACTGAGGCACTAAAAAACTGGACTAATTTTGATTACAGTGTTTAATATATATATTTTATGTTTCATAGATTATACATTCACTGGAAATGCTAATATTTTTTTATAAAAGCATTGCCTAATTATATATATTTAAAAAGTAATTGCATATAAATAACTTAGTTGTTAATTATTATTCTAATATTAATGTGGGTGGTCATAATTCACATAGTTTAAATAACACATTAATAGCATGATTTTGGTCAGAACCTTAATTTTTTGGCATATTATTGCAAAATGTGTGAATTGTTGCAGGTTTCCTGGAAAGATCTTAGTTCAGACTTCATAGTTCATATAAACTGTGGTACTTATGCCATTTTTGGTCATTTTTTATTTGTTTTCGGTAAAGAGACTTTGTTTCTCTTGAATGGCTTGTCGCAATGGTGCAAATTTAAATTTAATTGTTCGCACTCTGAAGCCCTGGTGAGTGAGTGTGAGAATGTTTTCTTCTTCTTATTGATACAAAAGTAAATTTTACACTGCTCTCAAATCTCCCTGGCGTTTCCACCAGAGGCAGATTAAACCGATCTTAGAAACATGCAGTGCATTATTAATAGAGATGCACCAAACTTAATGAATGTCAACTCAGTTTTTCTCAGATTTCGTTGATTTACATACATTTTTGCTATTTTCTTTCATTTTCATTAATTTTTGTTTTTCATCATAAATTAAATAGCCTAATTTTCATCTTGCCTTTTTAAGGAACAATATTTAATATAAACTTTACTAACATTTTTTATATTCCAGCAGACTAATGAACAATCATTTATGTATCTCAGCAGTTTTACTCTACTCATAAATGAAGTGCATTTTTATTCAAAGATGTTACTCAGCAGTGCCACTTCCATCATTGTGGATTTGATGATGTCGTTTTTTGTTGTGTTATGATTGGTGCAGGAGACAATGAAGTGCTGTTTGAGGATTCTAAGCATCTGAAACAAATCTGACTGTAATTGCATTTCAAACCACCTTCAGCTGTAATCTGGATCAGATTAGCTAAAATCAGAGTCCATGTTTTTTTTTTGTTCACACTATGAATAATTGATCTGGATATGTTCTAGATATGCAGTCTGAACATGCAGAAGGAGGGGGTGACACTGTGGAATGGTGTGTAGTTCAGGACTAGGTTTAATTCCTATCTGTAAAACCAGACCTACCTCTCTACCCACCTCCACACAGCCTGTTACACTGATTTATTTTACTATAGTAAATATTTGATATGATTGTGGAATATGTTTTACTTTAGTTACTGCTTAAATATATTTTATTGTTTCATGTTTCATTTAGAATTTTGTTTCCATTTTTTACTTATGTATTGTTTGTGTCACTGCTTTTTTACATTTTCTATAATTTTTACTAATTGTATTGTTCATTTACATCAGATTTGTACTCTGTGATTACTGTACCTAAAAAGGGGTTGCTATGTGTTTGCTTAGGCATTAAACATGAATAGTAGTTGCTGGGCTATAGCTAGGTGGTTGCTATGGTGTGGTTCTTAAAGTGCTGCTCATGGGTTGCTGAGGTGTTACTTCTTAGCAAAGCCTAGCTACGTTTTAACCACTGCCCTCTATACCATAGCAACACCTTACCAACCAACTAGGACCACTTCAGCAACAAACAGCTATACCATAGCAGCACTTCAAAAACCCTATTAGCAGCACAATAGGAACCATCCAGCAACATCTTAGAAAATGCCTAGCAAAACCAAACATCTAGTAACAGTCAGCTATACAATAGCAAAACATCAGCCTATTTAGTTACTCATAATGTTGATCTGAGGTTATATTGGTTATTTTTGTACTTTTAGATACTGTATTTTATCGATTCATGTTTTATTTTATTTATATTTGTTTCTTCCACTTCTTTTGCCATTGTCAATGTATGTTCTATGTATTGACTTGTCTTGATTTACATGTACTCAGAATTTAAATAAAGGTTGAAAACTGATTGATTTATTGATTCATATATACCTAACCACTTATTATCCTAATTATCTTCACTTCATTTTTTTTCTCAGAACTATGTCAGGATATTTTTAAGGAGTTCATATAAATAAAGTTTTACACAGTGAGCAGTTTCTATCAGATTAGCTCAATTTAGGGAATAAAAACATCAGTGGCTATTGAAAACAGGTCGAAATGGGGAAAAGGGGAATGCTGCCCCCTACAGTGCAAATGTAGTTTTGTCCAGAACATATTCTGAGATAGTTATCCTAACATGATTATCTCTATTATAATTATCTCAGAATTAAATATAAATAATTCTGAGATAAATATTTTGAGGTCATTATCTTGGCGAAATATATATTTTTGTAGCTGTACGGCAGGAGATTTTAGGGTGTTTAATAAACTCACTCCAGGATTCGATTTGATTCATGACACTGAGTTCATGATTCAGCATTATCAGAGTATTCTGAACAATATTTTAATATTCTGGATGTAGAAAAACAAGGACTGTACCATTGATGTAGTACAATCTACTAAAGAGACTAGATAATAATTAAAAGAATACATTTTACCCATTATTCACTGTTACTGTATACTATTATAGCATTATTATTATTATTAAACCACTGTATAACCATTACCACAGTTTATTGTGTCCAGTGTTTAAATAGCATTAAAATAACTAGAGGAATCATTCTCTCATTGGATAATCTCTTATATTTCATATTTTACTAAAGATAATAGATAAAGAGTTGATGCTGGGACAGTAAACTCATCTTCTATCATTTCTTCTGGGAATATTTTAGGTATGTTCCATTCTGAAGGCAGCTGCCTAGGTAGTCATTACCTTTAAAGGCAGCTCTCTCGTTGAGCAGCATTTTAACCAATAAGAAAGCTTATACAGCAGCACTTTCAGGACACGCTTTAGAGTCAACATACGTCATCAGGTCTAGTGCGTTGTGCTCGTGAGCTCTGTTTACACAATCAAGTTAAACACACTTACCTGAGAGACAGGATGAATCTCCAAACAGCAGCAGCTATTCTTCTTTCCTCTGCACTTCTGTGGAAAGAGTCTGCTGCTAGGTACTCAACTAAATATTACAGATCAACTTTAATATTCATGATTTACTTTAATTTATTTAATTTATATACTTTGTCACTTCACACTCAGATTGTGGCTAGTTTTATTTATTTCTAAATTTTATTTATTTATGATTAGATGCTTTGTAGAAATGCGTTTTGTAATAAAACCATAATATAATAAACTGTTTGTATAAGGCATCAATATTAGAAGCTACATTCATACACATTAAGGTAATTTTTTTTTATATTTTAGTTGCATAAAACAAAAACATTAAAAAAAATCACATTTACAGCAGGCCAGGATCAGGTTAAGATTATAACTTAGTTGTTAAATATATGATAATTGAGGATACTATACATACATACAGCTACAGTGTAGTGAAAGAAACAAAAACAGAGGGGAACAGAAGAAAAACAACCAGAAAAGAGAAAGAAGGACAGAGTCTCTACTATATGCATGTGATTTTCCTGCACTGTTATATATACAGCTTTGAAAAAAAAAATTAAGGGACCATTTCAGTTTTTGAATTAGTTTCTCAGACTGTATAGGTATATACTACAGTACAGGCCAAAAGTTTGGACACACCTTCTCTTTTTTTTAATGCGTTCTCTTTATTTTCATGACTATTTACATTGTAGATTCTCACTGAAGGCATCAAAACTATGAATGAACACGTGGAGTTTTATGTACTTAACAAAAAAGGTGAAATAACTGAAAAAATAACCACCCTTTGCTCTGATTACTGCTTTGCACACTTTTGGCATCATTCTCTCAATGAGCTTCAAGAGGTAGATCACCTGAAATAGTTTTCCAACAGTCTTGATTGAAGGAGTTCCCAGAGGTGTTCAGCACTTGTTGCTCCTTTGTCTTCACTCTGTGGTCCAGCTCACCCCAAACCATCTGGATTGGGTTCAGGTCCGGTGACTGTGGAGGACAGCTCATTTTTTAAGTACATAAAACTCCACATGTGTTCATTCATAGTTTTGATGTCTTCAGTGAGAATCTACAATGTAAATAGTCATGAAAATAAAGAAAACGCATTAAATGAGAGGGTGTGTCCAAACTTTTGGCCTGTATTATACTCTTTGTTTCATTGCAGCCATTTGCTAAAATCAAAAAAGTGATTTTTCTTTCTTATTAATGTACACTCAGCACTCCACCTTGAAAGAAAAAAAACAGAAATGTAGATTTGTTTGCAAATTTAATAAAAAAGAAAAACTGAAATGTCACATGGTTATTCAAGTATTCAGACCCTTTGCTGTCACATGCTGTCACAGTTCACACTTTGCATGTCAGAAAAAATGAGAATCGTGAGATGGAAGAAACTGCCCAAGGAGCTCAGAGACATAATTTTGTCGAGAAACAGATCTGGCCAAACTTACAAAAGAATTTCTGCTGCAATCAAGGTTTTTAAGAGCACAGTGGCCTCCATAATACTTAAATATATGAAGTTTGGGGCGACCAGAACTCTTCCTAGACCTGTCCGTTCAGCCAAACAGAGCAATTGTGGGAGAAGAGCCTTGGTGAAAGAGGTAAAGAAGAATCCACTGTGGACGACAGAGAGGCTTAGTAGTTGGCACATTCGCCTCCCAGCACTGGGGTCTTGGGTTGAAGTCCCTATCTGGGTGGAGTTTCCATGTTGAAAAATTTAAAGGGGGTTGAATACTTTCCGTACCCACACTCACACTCACTCTCTCACACTCATATACACATACACTCATACTCACAATCACACACTCACTTACACTCATATTCACTGTGGTAGTGTGAAGATAAGCGGATGCAGGATGCTACCAGAGAGAGGTGTGAGACAAAAACAGTTCGGGGATCAGGTAAGTCTCCCTTTTAAATTGTTTATTGTGATGATAACAAAGCAGAAGTACCCAAAAACAAAATATACAATATATACACTATTTACACTGGTAGGAATTAGAGGTGGTGTAGTGTTTTTAATAGATGTATCTCAGGCGTCGGTTCTTCCAGTTTCAGAGAGTCATTCATCAACTTGAGGAAAGCTTTTTTTTTTTAACTCAATATAATGTTAATTAAAACCACACGTACTGTATACATATAGACATAATGGCTGGGTAGAGATTATAGCTCAGATACAATGTGAGATCAGAAAGATAACCACACAGATGATAAACAACAACAATACCTTCTGTAGCATACGTGAATAAGCAATCAAATCCAATACAAAACCAACAACCTACAAAGAACAAAATATGTCAATTATAAAAGACAATAGAAAACCATAACATGAATAAAAAAAACATGAGTACAAAACACCACCATAAAAAAGGTAATAAAAACCACATATAGGAATAACTATGCTCCTATAAAAAGGCAATACTAAACAGGATATAAGGGCGACTCCCGCTCACTAAGATAACCCAAATAAAAAACAACCAGTACTCATAAATAAATCTACTTCAACACCATACTACCAGCTACAAATAACTAAAGGTTATAAAATGCCACCAACTAAACTTAATAGCCTCCTAATAGTAATGGATTGTTAAGAGTTACGGAGCTTCACAATGGTTCGCCAAACGACCTCAAAAGGGTGACGACTGTATGCAAAAAAAAAAAAATACTTTAACCAGAAAACCAAGCTAGACCAACCAACAGAATGCCACCAGAGAACAGAGATAATAACCAGCGCTTTACTTTGAGTTGACTGGTTTTGGGGGCTGAGACACTACTGTCTCACACTGCAAGGAGGTTCCCTTGTGTACCTCCAGGAAAAATGATGGTGAATCCAAATGACCAGAGTTAGCTTTCTCTGGTGGATGCTCCAAGTGGCAGGCCGTGTGACTCCTGTTCAAACTTCATGACAGAAACTTGCTCCATCTGTTGGTTAATGAGGTGATTCCCTTAGTAAACCAGAAAAAGCTCCATAACACAAGTATTTAAAAAAAAATGATAAAAAACTTAGTTGACTAATAGTGCTAATGCACTCGGACCTTGGTGAGGTCAGCGTTGTAAGCTTGACCTGAACTTAATTAGTCAAAAATAACTGTTCGTAAAGATTACTAACAAAAATCATTAATCCTAAAAAAAAAAAAAAAACAAACAGCTACAGCCGTAATCTAAAAGTGACATCTCCACTGCTTCCCGAAAACAAATTGCACTAAACTGCTGTGTCCCAGTTTCTTATTTGAGGTGTGCCCCCTAATGGCATGTTGATCCTAAGATTATGATATGTTCCCTGAGTTTGTGGCATTACACTAAGGCCCAATCACCTTACACATTAAGTTGCATATCAGTGCATATCCTAAAAAGGAAAAGCCTTAGGATTACGATTTGATTACAAGTCCTTCAAAACACTGGAATGTGTCTTGATTCGTGGAAAATTAAGAGCAATACAAAACATTGTTGTGAAGAGTACTGCTCCAAGAAAGTTCCTTTCCGACAGAGTTCACATTTCTAACAGTTTGATAATTTCATTGAAGGGTCACAGAGTGTTTGTGGTTTGAAGGGTTTGTGTGTATGTGTAAATTTTATGGTGCTTTTATGGAGTCTTATCTAGTCTCAATTGGGTGGAAGAGAAGTAAACATTCTATCCATAATGCTTTTATGATTGTTGTTTTGAAAAACTCAATTGCTGACATAGAGTGTTAATACTATGGTTAGTTTTAAACCTGGCCCAGAAAAATGGGCTGTAAACTGGATTGGCCATTGATCGGTTACTTTTTTGAAGTTCTTCACATTGAGGTGAAGGGAAATTACTTGGCATTCCTCAACTCTGTGAGGAAGACAAAGGCAAAATAGACAGAGAGAGGAAGAATTGTTTTCCAAGCTATCTGCTACAGTGGCACTGTAGCTACCACCTTCTCGACACTTGAGCAACTTGCTCAAAGTGCTCCCAATCCAACAATTTCCTATCGGCATAAAGTCATGCTTAATCTAGAGAAACCCCCTTTAGCGTGCCCACCTGCTCTTAAATACTCAAATAGCCCACCCCATATTAAACCATTAGATAATTACATTGCAAGCAGGTGGGCAAGAGTTATTTTAAATTATTTACATAATAGAATACATGCATGCAACACTTTGGACTTTTAGGAAAGTATATTATGCAATGTTCAGATGTTTTTACATTGTTTTCCTCTTTTTTTCAGACCCTTGTTCTCTACCAAGTCCTTAAGAACCTTGGTGGCTCGTGCGCTGCCATTCCTTCAGGAACCAGGTAAGTACTATGTCAATCTTATCAATGTCTGTGTTTTATGTTCTCAAGTGTTTTGAGTAGGTGGTGATATGACCAGGGCCCTGACATCACTACACTCATACTCACACTTACAGTCCTACTTACTCATACTCTCTCATACTCACGCTCACAAACAGAGGGAAGGTTAATCTATCTCACACACAGACACTGAGGAGTCTTCATGAATAGTGAATCATGCATAGAGGGGCTGAGTAAAGGTGGTGCTGAATGTGTATAAGTGTGTGTGTATTAGAGGAGACGCCGTAGAAGGACAGAATGCCGGCAGGACAGTCCACATACACTCCTATTTTCCTACAGCCAGAGGGAGGAGGGCGGAGTTTAGTGTAGTTCAGATTGTGATGAACAGAGTAACTGTAATCAGAGCAGCTCAGACACCAGGAGTTTATATTTCCTCCAAACCGACAGTTTCTCCTGTCCTGCTGATGGTTTTATAACTTACAGATACAAAAACTCCTCTGCCGCTCCACTCAGCCTCCCAGTAACAGCGCCCAGTAACACTCTCTCTACTCAGAACCTGCTCCCACTTATCAAATATCTCTGTAGAGTGTGTGTGTGTACTTACATTTCTTTGATTTCTTTGGTTTGATTCTGATTTTCCCTCCATGTTCCACCCTAGACACACAACACAAACAGAATGTAGTAATGATAAAAGTTGTATAAAATAAGCACAAACAAGTAAATAGACAAGTTATGTGTCTATAATGAGAACCAAATTAAGTTGGTGATACACAGCACCAGTTCATGCCAAACAAACTGACACCAAATTTGTCACATCCTCAGAGAGGAGAGTTCTTTGCCATGAGGTGCCATATTAAATATTCTGTTACCAGTATGAGACAATTGAATGTTGTTGCAAATTAACTCTTTCCAGAACTGGGAAGAACCTGAGGCTGAATTTCTAAAATTTCTAAATAATTGAAGGTAACAAATGATCTCTTTAACCATTTCTTTTTGAAAATTCCCATGCTTTTTTCAACTTCATAAGAACATTTTAAATAATTCACAGAGGCTTTTGACATTTTATAAAGAGAAGAAACATTTATAAGTATCATCTATAAAAGTACAATAATATCTACACAGCAAAGGTGCTTGAAGTTTTCCATACAATTGTAGAAGCGCAGAATACATGCCATACATTTAAATACTAAAAATGTGTCCAAAGCTATGATAATATGCTGTTTTTTCAACATTCCAATAACTGCCCACTGTACAGTTATGCTGATGTAGTCACTGAAACAGTTATCACTACAGTAAAGTTTTTTTGTAATTCTGTTCAATTCAGAAATGTAATTACACATAGAGTAACATAATGTAATGCAATATTTTCAGATTCCAAACCAGGTCACTAATTTTACAATGTTTATATTATGAACTTCATTATACTTATTCATATACTAATTATACTAGTATAATGAAAAAGAGAAATTCACTTCTTATATTTCACGTTTCTTTCTAATGAATTAATTATTTTTTTAGTGTATTAAAAGCCCTCTAAAATAGGTTGCAGGGTGTAAATTAAAAATTTTGCATATTTACTGAAAAAAGCAATCAACACACACACACATACACATGCACCTATGATTTGTCCATACCTGAGTGTGTTGAGTGTGCAGTGTGGATCCTGCAGTCTAGCAGAGAGCAGCTTTACTCCTGAATCTCCTGGATGGTTGTAGGTCAGATCCAGTTCTTTCCGGTGGGAGGGGTTTGAATTCAGTGCAGTAGCCAGAGAAACACAGCCTTCTTCTGTGATCATACAACCATATATTAATCTGCAGAGAAAAACAAAAAGTATTGTTATTACAAGACAAAATCTGAATGAAAATTTTAACATTCTATCAGTAAAATAATTTAATTTGAAATTCAATAGCAAAAATTATGTTTAACATCATCATTACAATACAGAGTGTAGAATATATATCAAAGAAATGCATATCTCATATCAGCAGTTTTTAAGGTGTGCATGGGATGTGTTAACTATGTTTATATTTGATTTCTTAATTCTTTAATAATTAGTTTTAAGATTTAATGCTAGAGTTTAATATTTAACATTCACAAAGAAATTAACTGAAACACTGACCCAAGTGTCTGCAGTTTACAGTGTGAACTCTTTAGTCCAGCAGAGAGCAGCTCCACTCCTAAGTCCTGCAGATCATTGTTACTGAGGTCCAGATCTTTCAGGGAGGAGTTTTTCAACTGATCCCAAAGTTTCACACGTCTTTTCACCAAGATGACAGAATGGCAGTCTGCCAAAGTTAAACAAACATTACAATAAAAGAGGCTATTTTCAGAGAATGATAAGGGCTTAAACTATAAAACTAAGTTTTTTGTTATATTAATTAGTGCTGTCCACCCCTACTCCCCCAACAGTTCCTGTAACTTGATGGAGCTGAAATGGCTCTTATGACAAATGTACTGGCATTTGCTCATCATTTGGCTTTGTTTAATATGTGTCTTTATGCAACAATACAGATTTCTCTCTCCTGAACGACAACAAAATGTGCCGTGCTAGAAAACACATAATAAGGGTTTTATAAAATATTATAAAATTACATGTAACCGTAACAATTACAGGACAGTTCTAAAATTACAATGTTATTTTGAGTTTAGAGTAAACTGTTACAGCATTTTTTTTTTTTTTTTTTTTTTTTTTTTTTTTTTTTGGCCCAACCACCACCCCCCCTCTTCGGAGGACAATTAATACTTTATTTTTATTTATTTATTTTATTTTTTATTATTATTAATTTTTTTTTTTTGTTTTGTTTTGTTTTTTTTTTCTTCTCCTTTTTATATATATATATATTTTGTGTGGATATAGTTGTGGTAGTTCAGGGTTGGAAGGATCGGAGTGTGAGGTACAGGAGGGGGGTACAAGAAGAAGAAAAAGAAAAGAAGAAGAAAAAAAAAAAAAAAAACTAAACAAAAAACAAACAAACAAACAAAAAAATAATAATAATAAAATAAAACAAACATAAAATAAACAAACATACATATATACACATACTCACATATCTAACTATACATATGCTTATACATATACACACATACATAAATATACATACATATTAATACATACACATAAATACATACACACACACGCACAATTACTTCTATTCTATTGTTTTTTGCAAAAATATGTCATGTGTTACGGATTATGTCATGAAATGCCTACCACAATGGAGGCAAGAAACCGCCACCATGCCCCTGCGATCCAGAGGCAGATAGGGAAGAGCCCAGTGGACCCAGACCATCCACAGCCCATTAGGAGCCCAGAAGACCCGCGGCCACACATCCCGATGGTAACCATGTGCACACCCCAGATGAGGACGGGGGAGACTCCAGACGAAGCCCCCATGGCAAAGAGCAAGAGTCCAGAGAGCCAAAGGAAGCGAGCAGCCCACCCCCCGGCAGGCCAGCACCCCCTGCACGAGCCGAGCATGCGGCCCCCGAGATCCCAAGCACCCGGGAACAGCCCGACACCCGGCAGGCCCCCCCCTCCCACGCCAAGGGGGCCCAAGCCACCCCCAGGCCACGGCCACCAAGGGGGCGGGCCAGAGACCACATTAGGGCATCCGGCCACGCACCCATGGACCCACGGACGCCCACCCCCCCAGGAACGGCAGTGACGATCGGCGGAGAGCAGCGTGGAGCGGTAGGGAGGGCAAAAACCCGCCCTACGCAACCATGTCCCACAGGTGTCCATGCTCAGTCAGCCCCAAACCCAGGACCAACTGTTCACGCACACATGCACATTCACACACCCGTCACACACACATCCGTCACACATACACCCGTCGCACACGTGCACATTCACTCACAGACCAGTCACACACACCAGTCACGCACACCAGTCACGCACACCAGTCACGCACACCAGTCACGCACACCAGTCACACACACCAGTCACACACACCAGTCACACACACAGAACATACATAGACACCTAATGTGGGCATGCGGGCACCAGTACCGAGCCAGCGGCAACCTAGGGAAGCAGCCAGCCCGGCCCCGAACAACCACCCGACCCACACCCCAGGCAGGGTGCACAAAACCAGGGTGTGAGAAGACCTGACCCCCCTCCTTCCCCCACCCAGCATGTTGCAGTGATATGAATGTGTATAATGAGAAGAATGAATGAAAGCTACAGTGCTATTAAAATTGGAGGGACAGCTGTAATATGAGAACTGAATAACAGCACCCAACCACACTGCCCCCCCAAAGGCCCTCAATGTCTAAAATGCAAAAATAAAATTGAGGAGCAGGGAGCACCTGCCCCCCAAAACCCTATGTGTAATATGATGTGTGTAAGCTGTATGATGAGTTTGTATGTGTAATGCGATGTTAGACTGAGTAGGAGTCGGGGAAGGGCCAGGAAAGGACCGAGGGGCAGAGGACTACCCCCCGGAGGAAGAGAGCCAACTACTGCTGGCTCACTAGGCACCCAGTTCCATACACCCAACCGCAGTACAGGGAAGGCAAGTCCAGGGTGTAGAGCGGCTACGGCCCCAGGACACCGCCGCTCTGCAAGACAGCGCCCCCATCCCCACACTGCAATACAACATAAATACACACCCCACTCACATACAAAAGACAACAGATATTACACACACGCACACACACACACACACACACACACACACACACACAGACACATTTACACTCAACATCCCACTCTTTCTCATACACACACAGTGGTCCTGAGCCCAGGACCAACCGGTCTTAAGTGGGAGACTGCCGCTTCCCTACCTGAGCGCCCCTACCTTCCCACAGGGAGGGCACCCAGAATCCCGGAATGCCAACCAGACACCCCAACACGGACCAAACCACCACCCCCACGACGGCGCGCCCAAGAGAGGCATAGACCCTCCCCAGCGCAGGGAGGGACCCAAACAGGCGACAGACGCCCACGGGCACCAGGGCCCCGGACTCCGCACCCCGACCGCCACAGGGGAACCCAGCCAACCGGACAGGGCCAGCACCCACCACCATGGGCCCCCCAGACCCACACCCCAAGACCACAAGAGCATACATCCAGCCCCCCCCACCAACAACCAGGGCCCGCACACAGAAATCACCAAGCGGCAGCCACCGTCCCCAGTCCAAGGGCCATCAGACACCCGAATCACCCGATCCCCCCCCAGCCACCTGCCGGACGCACCAGGAGACACGACTACAGCCGCCCACCCCCATCATGTGATGGAGCTGATCAGTGGGAACCAGAGAGATTCAAATGTAGCCAATTGGTTTTTTGAGGTTGCAGACATTCTTTCCAGACTAATGTGGTCTAAAAGTAAATTTCTATAGTGATTTATGCATAAATCATTTTTTGATTTCCACTTCATGAGGATAGTTTCCTTAGCGATGCATAAGACAGTGAGAACTATGTGCAATATATTTGTTTCCATGTTTAGTTCACTTACATCACCTAAAATGCATAGTTTGGGTGAAGCTGGGATATTGCAATTAAACCAGGTAGATAAGTCTTCACATATCATCTTCCAGAATCTCTGAACAGGCATGCAAAACCATATAGCATGTATATAATTCTCAATATGATTGCCCGAACAGTTAGTGCATATATTTGTTTCTCTAAGGCCCATTTGGAACATTCTATGCCCTGTATAATGTGTTCTATGGAGAATTTTGTATTGTATGAGTTGTAAATTTGGACTTTTCGTCATTTTGAAATTGTTTAAACATATCTGTGTCCAAAAGTTCTTATCTGGGTTCATGGAGAGATCTCGAACTGTTACAGCATTTAACTTTCCCCCTCTTTTATTAATGTTTTGACAGCAGAGGTAGGAAACGGTATTCTTGGAAATATGACAAAACACTATATTTATTTTAAAAATGTAGATTTCACATAAACATTTTAAAAAATTCAGTAGAAACAAAGTTTAGAAGTGTTGAACTAATTATCCTAAAAAAAACTCTTAAAGCTTCACAACAAATAACAAAAAAAAATGTTGTTTCAAATAAAGATGATACTGTGTATGGTATTCTATGGCACACCCCTAATTGACAGGAAAGCTCACCTGAGTGTCTGCAGTTTACAGTGCGAACCTTTCAGTCCAGCTGAGAGCAGCTCCACTCCTGAATCCTGCAGGTTTTTTTTTTTGAGGTCCAGCTCTATCAGGAAGGAGTTTTCTGATTTCAGAGCAGAGCAGAGAGTTTCACAGTGTACTATGGTGAGACTACAGTCTGCTAGTCTGCAAAATAAGAAGAAACATAGTACAGGTCAAACAATGAAGACAAGCTTCACATGAATATTCTAATAAGATTTATGGATAAAATTAACCAGAAATTACATTTTTTTCCCATATGTTTTGTGTCCTGCAGACATATAATTAATCTCTACAGGAAATAGATACACTGTGTGCGTATTTGCACATCTGCATCGGCAGTGGTTGCCACTTAAACAGATAAATGTAGCATCCATTAGAAAGGGTATACACACTAAACACATTATATCAATTTTGATACTCACAGAGCCTTTCTGCGGTTGTTTACAGCTGGAAGCAGTTTTATGTAAGCTCTCTCTGATCTGCTGTATTTCTTCAGGTCTAATTCATCCAGCACCTCCTCTGAGATCTGCAGCATGCAGCACAGAGCTGAACACTCTGCAGCAGACAGTATATTTTCTGAATGTTTCTCTGATTTCTCTGATTTAAGGAACTCCAGAATCTTTCTGGATAAATGCTGGTCATTCACTTCAGTCAGACAGAGGAACAGGTTAACAGGCCTGCCATTAGGAAGCTTTTCATCTTCTATTTTCTTTTTGATGTGCTGCACTGTTTTCTTGATGCTCTCTGAGCTGCTCTCTGTGTGGATCAGGAGCCCCTGTAGGATCTTCTGATTGGACTCCAGTGAGAGCAGGAAATGGAGGAAAAGATCCAGGTGTCCATTCTGGCTCTTTAAGGTTTTGTCCAATGCTACACACAGGAGCTTATCCAGTGGATCTTTTTCAGTCCATCTACTGAACCAAGGATTAAAAACTTCCAGCTCCTTCATTTTCTTGATCAAGTAGCAGTGAACCACATAGAGAGCAGCCAGAAACTCCTGAAAGCTCAGATGAACAAAGCTGTAGACCTTCCTCTGATAAAGCACACATTCCTCCCTAAAGATCTCAGTGCAGATCCCAGAATACACTGAGGCCTCTGTGAGATCAATACCGCTCTCTCTCAGGTCCTCTTCATAGAACATCACGTTCCCCTTCATGAGCTGATTAAAAGCCAATTTAGCCAGTTTCAGAAGCACAGTTCTGTTAGATTCCAGCAATTCCTCTGGATTACTATAAGCATTTTTATGAGTTTTAGGGATTTCTGTATGACTCTGTCTCAGGATTCGCTGAAGCATAGTGGCTGAGATCCAGCAGAAGACGGGGATGTGGCACATGATGTGGAGGCTCCTCGCTGCCTTAATGTGGGAGTTGATTTTCTGGGCTTGGTCTTGGTCACTGATCCTCTTCCTGAAGTACTCCTCCTTCTGTGGCTCATTAAACCCCTGAATTTCTGTCACACGGCTGATGTACCAAGAAGGAATCTGATTGGCTGCTGCTGGGCGGGAGGTTATCCAGATGTGAGCAGAGGGCAGCAGCTCTCCTTTGAGAAGGTTTGTAATCAACACAGCAAATGATGATGTCATGGTTATGTCAGATACTTTCTCACACTCCTCAAAGTTCAGTGGAATTCTACTTTCATCCAGTCCATCAAAGATGAACACAACTCTGCATGTATCATAGATCTTAGGGTCCAGATCTTTGAGATCAGGGTGGAAGGCACACAGAAGTGTATGAAGACTGTACTGATCAACTGATAATCAGGTTCAGCTCTCGGAACCGAAGCACAAACATGAAATCTACGTCATGATTGGCCTTTCCTTCAGCCCAGTCCAGAATGAACTTCTGCACAGAGACAGTTTTCCCAATTCCAGCAATTCCTTTAGTCAGAACAGTCTGGATCTCTTTATCTTCTATACTTTTGCTTTTTCTGAGGCCACTATCCATTGCAGCTCTAATGTTCTTGTCCTTAGTTTTTTCTTCAGGATCTTCTACAGGTTTAAAAATATCTGAGCAGTTAATTGGAGTGTTCTGTAAGTATCTTCTTTTTTTCTCTCCATCTGTAGAACCTCATGTTCTTCATTCACTCCTTCACTCTCTCCCTCTATGATGTAGAGCTGAGTGTAAATCCTGTTCAGGAGGGTTCTATTCTGTGGTGTTTTGATTACTTCATATAAGCTCTCGTATTTGTTCTTCATGCTGGTTTTGTGTTTCTGTAATATTCTCTGCAGAACATCATCCACTGGTTGGTAGGAATCCTGATTTATAGACTCCTCTATGTGTGGATGTAGAGCAGGACGTGTTCTAGATCTCTTTCTGCAACAGGGACAGATAAAGTCTCCTGACAGAGCAGTTCTGTTCCAGAAGCTGTTGATACACCGTCTGCAGAAACTGTGTTCACAGGTGATCGAGACTGGATCTGTCAGAAGCTGCTCACACACTCCACAACTGTACTGATCCTGGATCAGACCACTCCTCCCCCTGTTAAGAAAGATGAAATGTCTAAATGTCAAATATATGAAGATAAGGTTTTCAGAACTCACTAATTTTCCAGTATCACACTCTATAAAGTAACATATAAACCATGCAAAGTAGAAACATTTAATACAAAGGCTTTTGACTTGAAATGCAGAACAGTGAAAATACTGTTTTTCAGAATAAAGTAAACACATTGTTTGTTTGGTAGCCTTAAAATAGACTAGCTATTTGTGTTTTATGTCACTGCTATTATATTTTACATGTATTATCTTTTATTAATCTGTTATAGTGTGGAGATAAATTAATATTAATTCTAAATTAATTACTTTTAATAATTAATTGATTAATTTCTCTTTTAAAATGACAGAATACATTAAAAAAAACGTATATTATTTTCATCCACTACTGGATCAAACATTTACCTTCTTGTCTCTTAAACTCCTAAATCTTTATTACGCTACCCTCTGTCTTCAAAGCTGATCCGGACTTCATTTTTCATAATTCTTCTGACACCCACATGACTCCTGATCATGATCACATGACA